>NC_091821.1:242008492-243318492 GCF_038994185.2 Dermacentor albipictus | reverse complement strand
AGGTGCCTCACGTTGGCCACTCCATTGTTGCACACTCCCCCACGCTGGCTCAGCGGCTCTGGCGTTCTACTGCTGAGCACCGGTTCGCAGGTTCAATTCCCGACCGCGGTGACCGCATTCCGATGGGGGCGGAATAAGTGCATTGGGTGCACGTTAAAGAATGCCCACAATTAAGCCGGAGCCACCCCTACCACCACACGGCGTTTCCACATAGCCCTTTAGTCGCTTTCGGGCGTTAAACGCCATCAATTTGAATTTAGTTTTTCTTTTTTTTTTGCACCGTAGCCCTCATTCGAACAGGTTGCACGCCGCGTTTCCGTACTTACCTTCTGTGCCTCGCCGTTCAGCGTTATGAAAAATAGAGCTTGAAATGAGTTCATCTATGGTTCAAACTGCAAAATGGTTCCAATTTGTAGACGCCTAGGCTGTGGGAAACTTGAGCAGTGTGACGTCATGAAGAAGCGGTGGCGCTGTCGTCAGTCTGGACGTACTGGAAAAACAGCTGGCCGTACCAAAAAAATGACCTACGCGCGTAAGCTTGTAGGCATAATTAGCGCAACTACAATAAATTATTCGACAAGAAAATTTCTAAGGATATGTATATTTTTTGTTAAAGCGTTTCTTGACGAAAATTGTATATTATCTGCGCCGTACTAACTCCGTCCTGCTATTCTTGTATACCTAACTGGGGCGCGATCGGAGATCGTTTTTCAAAACGCGCGTTCAGTTTTGCGTTTAGTTTCGCCTCACGCGATTGGCCTATAGGCCGTGCCGATTCGTCAGCCTCGGGCCGCTTTCTTGTGCAACACGGCACAGAGCCGCCCCTCCTAACTATTGTTCACAAATGTGAAACCTGTCTGCAATGACTGGCCAGTACTCGGGCGTCTGTAAATTGCGATGCCATTTGTATGTGTGTGCGATTAGCAGTCGCCAGCTAAACAAATAAATAAACGAGCCTGTTGTCACTCTCCTTGTGGAAGCAAATTAGCTCCAGTTATTGTGTAGTACGGAAATGATAGTAAAGCTTTACTAAGGTATACATATATATACATAAAAAACATCGCTCCTGACGGCACAGAAAATTTAACACTGCGCATTCCGATGACACGTGGTGTATCGGTATGTTTATGTAATTATGTGAACAAAGGATTGTCTCAAATTTATCTTGCTACACTCATCTGATTTCTTTTTGTATAAGGGGTGAAAAAATGAGAGATTCTGTGCGCAGAAGGGAAATTCACCCAAGAGCCGACCACCTCCCACGTACTTAAAGCAGTCCAGCAGTAATGCCAAAAGTGTGCAGCAGGGCAGTAAAGTGTGCTATGCCGGGTTTCGGTAAACACTGTGTACTTTCTACTGAAGCGCCTTTAAAATTTACGTCGCAGTTATTTTAATGAATATACCATGACCAATTAGGTTCGTAAAAAATAGTGTGTACAAACATGGCCCAGGACATCATATAGTACATAATTTTTTCCATTTACGATTCCCTTTCACAGGTTATAGAGAGCCTTAATTTAAGAGATGGAACGCCTGACATAAAATGCAGAACGAGAAGTTGTAGCAACGCATTAAACTTGCAAAAAGAATTTTGCTTCATCAGATTGTATGTGCGATGATTGACAGATGCGTTTAAGAAGCCAATTTATTAGCGAAAGAGCATAATGAATATTTCAATTTCATTTTTTCGATAAACCGAACAGCTCAATGAACAAACATAATTGCGCCCACCTACTGTCGCCACATATGTGAGCGATCGCTTGTTATGAAGCAGAAAAAAAAGTTTTACCCTGTGAACTCTGCCATAAATTTTTGTGCAACTAAGTTTCGTGCGACTTCCTAGCATATCGGCTCCCAGCAAAACCGAATAAGTAATGCATTTTTCGCCCTTGAATTGGGAACTTAGACACAATATGATTGCGGCCAAATAATTAGGCTAATGGCGCCCAAACTTAACGGGCAAAATCATTTACAATGTGATGATACTCAGTGTCTGCGCTCTGGTGGCGACTGCATCGGTGGAAGCTATAAATAACTGATCACGTGTGCACAATGAGTAAAGTGCACCCTACGACCTGACGCTAGTTCAATCAATACAAGTTGGAACGTGTAGGCGTCCACGTGGAACAAGAGATTTATTGTGCTCTTTCACTGCATTTCTGTTTGTCCGGCTCATCTACTCGCTAGGGCTGGCTACCGTTGACACGTACCCTTATGATGTACCCTCCCGAACTAACCCCGTACTGCAGAGCGCAAGCATGGAATGGCTACAGCTTTCAAACGTCCGTTGCTACGAACTATCCCCAAATTCAGGGGCGTAGGGCTTGTGGCATGAGCCCACTGTCCTGCCAACGCCAGGGTAGCATTTCAAAAACAGTTTATGGTGCTCATTCTTGCCGGCTTCCACCGCAGGAAGAGCTATGTGCAAATCGCACGTTTCATCAACCACATTGCTGAATTTGATGTTGAATTACAGGAAAGTAACGTCATAGCTCAAATGTACTAAAATAGCAATAAAGAATAGAAATAAAATTAACAAGTATAGCAAATATCTGCGCGCCAAGTTTCACGCTTTAGCGTCAAATAATAGGCGAAGTGGGATTTTATTCCGTGACGGGAACAGAATTACCAAAATTTACGTCGATCTGTGGGTAGCGGTGCACCGAATGCAGCAAGTTTCATGCCAAGGCGCTACAGCAACTACAAGTCGGGATACATGCAGCGTTCCCTTGCTCATATACTACCTCTTATTGATGCGTGATTCAACTAAATTGCAGAAAATAAGAATTGGACTACGATCTATTTAGACAAGTGCACCAGCTAATAAGAGAATACAATAAAATCATAATGAATGCAAGTCATTCAAGCACTTGTTGCAAACAAATTATGACCGTAAACTGAAAGACATGCAAATTACAAAGACAAAATGCGCTTTCGCAATATTTATGCCGCTGTAAACTGGCTACCAGGAACACTCATTACATTCATTATTTACTGTCGAGATCATAATGAGTCGATTGAGTCATTACAGTCGCTGTCGGCAGTGGAAGCGTAGACTCTCTTTCAATTAAGAAAACTCAGCACAAACGCTGCACCTTCTCTCATCTCAATCAGCTAAATTGAGACAAATACGCAATATTCACGCGACTGAGCTACGTCGTTGCATTCGCGAAGAATCACAGTAAAACATTTTAGTTTGAATCTGCTGAACATGAACTGGCTGCAGAATGCTGTGTCTGTGTGCGCGCACAATAATCAGTCAACGCCAGTATAATTTCAGCTCTGTTATTTGACTTTCCGGAACTAACTAAGTGCAGCTTATACAAGGAATATATTGAGAAAATCAATATGCCGCCGTATTGTGCAGGAATGTTCGAAAAGAAAACTCATGTCATGAAATCATGTCCTGCACTAGATATTTCTCCCTACATCTTGTTTGTTATTGCTGGCATTCCTTATTGAAAACATGTTTCCATTCGCTTGTGTCAACAGGTGCTGCTGAGGCAAGATGGCGGACCCGTTGGAAAACCTGTCGTCTGCGCTGAGCTAGCAGGACACGATGTCAGGGAATGACGCAGTCAGACCAAAACAGCAAGACTACTGTGGAGCTGCGCAATTCGGCTTTTTTTAGCACCCAGGTCGGACAGCCGTCTCCTAGAGGAGCTAACAGCCGGCGGAACCCTATCGCGGCAGCGTTGGCACCGACTCGAGAGCGGAAAAGAATAGCTCTGGCATGACTACTGTCCTGACACCTCATCAAGCACGAGCTAGTATAATTGCGCATAACGAGACATCGCACACTTTCCCGCGGATCCAGGTCGCACAAATAAAACAAACACGGCTCCTTCGAAATGCGAACAGGATATTTTGCTCAAGAATGTTATTCCAACTCGTGGTGGCATCACTTTGACCGCCTACGCCCCAGAGCAAAAGAAACACGCACACACACACACTTGTGCCAAAAGAGGGGAGGCCACTAGCACCAGCTGAAACTCGGCAACCTTATATTACAGGTAGCAAGTATAGCTCCACAGGCGAAAAAAAGAAGAGAGGTCCCGGGTTTCGGGTTCAATCAAAGAGGCAGTGAGCCGGCATTGCAATAGTGTGCCTGCGCTATCGCTTCGCAGAATGCTGTATTTTTCACGTCCGCATCGGCGTGGTGCATGCAAGCGCCGGACTTCCAGCTGGTGCCGAGCGGCTGTTCTATTTCGAGACACCGGCCGAAGGAGCCGGGGCGCGCCGACTCGCAGTGATTTTTTGCGCCGCAGGTCGCACCCGGGAGGCATCCGAGGGCGACCTGGGATGCCAAAGCACGGCGAGCCTCGCTCGTGGAAAAAAGGACGAGCACTTACGTGTGGGCCGGCTGCACGACCATCCCGGTTTCTGGAAGGCAAGCAGTGGTAGGAATGAGCACCGCAGTCAAAGACGCACTCGAGCTCAGTGGACCGCGCGCGAGGCGAGGCCAGCACTTTTGACGTCGCCTCGAGCCGGTCTCAGGGAGACTTTAAAGCGGTCCACGATGTGGACTTACCGTTTCGAGTCGGAGTCTAGAGAGCGTCAAGCCCGGAGAGGCATCTCCAGACACTGGTCCCGAATTAGCTAGCGGGACGTTCCCGTTCCCCGACGCATGCGCCCCTGACAGGAAATGACGCGGAGAGCGCCCCCTTCCCGCCTATTTTTGCTCCGGTGTAAGCTTACGCCGCCGCCATTTTTGGAAGCGCATTTCTGGGGGCGGCCGCAGTTTCTGGCCGGCATTTCTAGGGTTTCGACCGGTGTTTACTAAGGCGCGTATTTTCGGCGTCACTGTCATGGTATTGGCGATTAGTCGCATCATTCGGCCACGGTGTCATCGCGCCGTATGATCCACACCCTGCTTCAGGTCGCGTGGCCGTCAAAGCCTTTTTTCGTCGGACCGCGGATCGGGGCGCGCCCGGCGGCGGCGCTCCCGGAATAGGCCGCCCTTGACAGCTACTGACCGAAGACGGTGAGCCTGCAGCAGGCGCTCGTGTTGCCCACCAGGTTGGACGCTGTGCACACGTAGACGCCTGAGTCCTCGGGGAAGGCCTCGGGGATACTGAGCCAGGCGGTCCAAGGGGCCGGACCGGACGGCTGACCCACCACGTGGTCGGGTCCGTGCACGGGCTGGCCGTCCTTGAACCAGCGCAGCCGCGGAGCCGGGCAGCCCGTGACGAGCGCGCGCAGCGTCGCCGGCTGCCCTGGCGCCGCGTACACGTCCTCGGGACCCTGCGAGCGCCGGGACGCTGGCACGTGTCCTTGCGTGTTTGGCACCACTCACCTGCAGGAAGATAGGTGCCGACACGCGCTGACCAGTTGCCGGATTCTCGGCGATTACCACGGCCTTCTTCTTGGGACTCCACACGGGGCTGGCCGTCTTGGTGCGAATGATGGAGCGCGGACTCTGGAATTGGCCCGTCTCTAGGCAGAAGCTGGTGCGCACCGAGAGCGGCTCGAACAGCGACGGTCGGCTCTCTTCCGGCTGCACGGGCGACGGCGCGCGGATGGGCCTGCTGCCCAACAGCGGGGCATCGTACTTGGGCTCCAGGATGTCGAATTTGGGCTCCGGGGCCACCGGGATAGGCTCGACGCGCCCCAAGGGCCCCGCCGCGCGGCTGGCCCGACTGGTGCTCAGCTGCAACGGAAACGGGACCCTGTCGCGGCCATGCTCCACTCACTGTCGCCCGAACAGCGGCATAGAAAGGCTCTCGCGATCGTTTGTGCACCAGGCTTGGTTTACGTACATTGTGCCGCAAGCAGCAGGCCCATCTACGTGCGGCGCAAGGAAGCGACAGCCACGTGTGTGCAAGGTGCTCACGTTTCATCTCAGATGGGAAGGAGACAACATGCAACACATATTGAACACAAAGCATGGCTTTATTTCATGTCACCGTTACAACTGTGAATATTATTTTCTCTCGGTTTTGGTCAAGGCACTGTGACGAGCATGCTACACCAAACACTTAAGGACGGGCGGCCAAGGGTAAGGAAGGAGAGCGCTCTGTTCCGAGCGGCAGCCATACAGACAGGTAACACAACGGAGAGCACCACCAGAAAGCACGGACAAGAAAGGTGCCTGTGGGACAGTCTCCATGCCAGCCTTGAGCCGAGCAAGTATAAGGAGGAAACTAGAAGGGGACGCCGCAATGAAAGCACGGCGTCCCAGGTAGGCCTGCTACTTGCGAAACTCCCATTTGTAGACCAAGGGACCCCTCACCTCTTTAGTTTGGGTCTTGGTAATCTCAGTGACTCTCTTGGTCACTCGGCGGGTAACTTCTTCTGTGACTTTGTCTTTGGCACTTGCATTGTCCACTATTTTGGTGGTAGTCTCTTCAGACACCTCCGGTGGCATCTCGTTCACATGCGTCACTTCAGTCACGCGCATTTGCAGGTCTCCCGACAGAGCCAATCCAGTTGAGTCTCCTGGCCCCGGTCGAGGCAGCTTTGTCTCGTACACTTTTACCTCGCTCGCTTGTTGGATGCCCTCGTCGCGCCTTTGCACGTTGTCAGTTCCTTCGTCGTCTTCGTCAAGCACAACTAGCTTGGTGTCCGCGGTCACAACGCCATTAGGACCTTGCACGCGCACTTCAAGGTCGCCAGAGTCCTCAGGGAAGGCCTCAGAGATGGTCAGACTGAACACGGCCAGTGACGTGCCGGCCACGTTCTCCAGTGACCGGGTTAGCCGGAAGTCTGGTGAGTCAGTGATAGGCTGACCCGACCGAAACCATGAGGCAGTCAACTGGCCACCGGGCGGCTGCGCACTGGCCACGCTTAGGCACACCTTGGTTCCACTCTGCACCACCAGCTCGGAAGGCAGCGAACGGGCTAGCCGCAGCTCCGAGCCACTCTTGGAAACAGACACGGTCTGCTTCGACGTCCTCGACACCGCTAGCTGGGTGGTGGTAGCCGCCTGGACCGCCTTCTGCACAGAAAGAAAACAGCGTCGTTTGCGCCCTGCTCAGGAGTTTGGCCCAATCAAGCGGCTACCTGAGATTCGCGAACGTGCATCTTGGAGCCTGTGCGCGTGCGTCCTCCGGGGTTACTGGCCTCTACTTCGTAATGACCGCTGTTGTTGCCTGCCACCTTGGGAATCAGTAGCTTCACGGTTCCGTCCGGGTCGTGGCTGACCTGCAGTGGTGCGCGCAGATGAGTTGAAAATGACCCGGCTCATCAAAGTCTCGCGAAGGCCACGATAGTAACGCCTGTCATACCTGGAAATCTGGGCTGGGCAGCAGTTCTCTGCCATCCTTGAACCAGTGCACGAAGGGAGGCTCCGGCGCCCACAACTTGGCAGTGAGCACCACACGGCAGCCTTCATCCGTGGTCACATCTCTGAGAGGCTCCAGGAACACGGGAGCGGAGAGCGGCACACGCACTTTACACTCCGTGTAACAGCTGCCCATAGGGTTAACCGCTGAACAGCGGTATGTGCCGGCGTTCTGGGTGCCCATGCCGTTGAACAAAAGAGAGCACTTGTCTCCGCGGAACAAAAGTCGCACCCGCTCGGACTCCTTGATAGGTTGTGTGTTGTGGTACCAAATTACCTGCGCAATGGACAAAGAATATAAGCTTCGTGCTCCACACACATAAATTCCCCGCCCGTTACGTGCGAGTGAGGCAATATATATCAGCGCTTGATTTAAAGGTGGTGATTTAGGCGAGTTGGAAAAGTTCAGTCATGATGGTGATCAGCGCACTGCGCAAACAAAGGAGAAAAACAAGAAGGTAACGAGGACTCAGCGTTGTGTCCTCGTTACCTTCTTGGTTTCTTGTTCATTGCTTGCGTAGTGCGCTCATCGCCATCTTGATATCTAGCCACGTAATTTGCCAGCCGCTTTGATCTCTTTCATCGTAATTCATTATCTATTGCTATTTCCATGACATTAACACCATAGTAACATGCAGGCTCGAAACCAAATAAGGAAAGGAGAAAGGAACCTTTCTCCTTACGGCAGCAAACCATAAGACGACTGATATTGCAAGATTTTCTTTTTCTTGCGTTTCAGTACGTCTAACTCCATTTCAGTCGTTCATTTATTTTTGGCATTGACAAACCTGAAGCAGCTGGCTCATATTCCCCACGCCAACTGCAATCGCACAGCGGCGTCGTCAAACATTAGATCACCTGACACGAGCTGCTCTAGCTCAATACTCAATAGCTCAACAATTAGTTCAGTAATAAAAATATGAAAATGGGTCGTAGGCATGCTACTATGCTTGGGCAGGTCCATGCATGCCATTATCTATTATACATGCCAAAGCCTAAGTGAAGATAGCATGAGCTGAATAATACAGCAGACGGAATGGCACCTGCATCAGCACGACTGTGCTAAGCAGAAGCCCTTCCAATGGAGACACAGCTCAAGTATGCTCGTGCTTCCTGCCTTGGGTGAACATTAAAACACCTGAGAAGATCAATAATAATACGGGGCCCTCCGCTACGGCGCCCCTCGAATCCACTTAGCAGTTTCGGAACTTTCAACTCCGCAATTTGATTGAATTTTTTTTCCCTTCGAAATAAGCCTTACAATGTTGGGAAGGAAATAGTTGCCAGCAATGATCGACTGATAGCTAGTATAACCTCGAAAAGAAAGGTTAACTTACATACCAAATTCCACGTCTCTCTCTGGCACCCCTTTTATTTTTAGAATTTGTAGCGCCAAGGAAATACTTTAGCGAAATGCTTTGGCTGGCGCTTCTCTGGAACGGAGCGAAAAATACACGTTCCCGGGGAAAATGGGGATTGTTACTGGAAACACGAAGCACCAAATTTATAAAACAAATCTAATCGCATAACTGGTCATTGCTACCGGCTTCAGACCGAACCCGCAAGCTTACCATAAAATTTAAATGACAATCACAGTCGCGATATCTACCTAATTTGAGAGCGAGCGGAACAATCTGAAATGTCAGTATCAGATCCGTAGAGGTCTTTCTGGGAGTAAACGCGATGTATATATAAGGAGAGGCAGAGGAAAGGCAGGGAGGTTAACCAGAGGCGAGTTTCCAGTTTGCTACTCTGCGACCCTATAACGTAAAACTATTCCAAAATGTTTTTATTCCAATATGCTGACGTCAAATTAGCGTAACTGCTGACGCAAGCATCGGGCGGTCACCCGCAGGGTTGTCTGAACAGACCAATCAAACGCTCTTCTCGTTCATAAGAGGTCACTTTTGTTTTCTTCAAAAACGAATAACATTGCTGACGCTGAGCGGCTTGTCTTATCTAATTGGCTGGCAAGAGGCGAAGAGCACGCTCAAGTGGAGAGAGATTTGATAGGGGCGACCCACTGCACTGAAAATCGATAACCGGACGAATAAGGGGCGGGGGGGGGGGGTGCCGGCGTCGGCGATTGGTCCGCTTTCCCTTATTTAACTCACGGTGGCTGGTCGAAAATCGCTGTGGCATGCAACGGAAGCTTAAGAATGACGCTAAAATGGATCCTCAGCAAAGAAGAGTTGGCAGAACGAGGTCGTAAACGTACCGAAAGTGCTCGAAAACGTTACGCGGCCACGCAAGAAGTTTCATTATACGCCAATAAACCAATGCTTTCCGGTAGGTGCGAGTAGCCAGTGCCTGGGCGATCGGCGGCAGCCATCTTTTATTCCTTTCGGAACGGGACAGCCTGCGGCTATGCAAAAGCAAACTCAGTTTTTTTCGGCATATTAATGCATCTTTAACGCGTACACGTCACTTTGACGCGGATAGTGTTTGTGGTTTTATGACGTCGCGTGACAGGCAGGTGAAGTGGGTGCAGCTCGAAAGCCTTTGACCAGTAGCCGAGGGCTAATAGCGAAAAGACGTCGAATCATAAATAACTATTTTGCTTTTGTTCGGTCAGATCATGCATAATCAGTGTGCACACCTCATATCAGATGGGGAGATATCGCGGTTTTCGTGACGTCCCGTGACAGCCAGGCGAAGTGGGGGTGGTCCAAAAAAGTTTGTAACCAACCGCGTAGGGCTGATTGCAGAATTGGAAAAGAAAAGTTTGGAATAGTTTTACGTTATAGTGCCCTTGCACTGGAGTGGGGTATATAGGAGTAAACGCGAATTGAATGTAGGCGCCCGGGTGCGGCCGTAAGGCTTTGAGCTATATGTGTCGACGTAAGAAGACCCGCCAGACACGGTGTATATATGCTTCATATTGACATGTATAATACGAACATTCTTTATGGGCCCCAACGCTTGCTGAGAAGTGCCAAGTGGCGCGTGCGTTTGTGATGCACACAGGCCCATCTACAGGGTGGTATGGGCCTTTATAGGGTGGCGATATCGAATATCGTCTAAAGGATAATTACGCAAGTACATTAACCTGCTTCCGCAATTAATGGAGCTCACTGTTCACGCTGCAGGCGACTGAGGTATATGAGCAAAGGTTCAAGAACGAATACAGAAACGGTAAGGCATCATAATGAGAATTGACTAGAGCAACGCTGTGAAGACCAACTTTTGCGGAGGGGGCACTTTTTAACCATTCAAGGTAACCACCGGGCGTTTATATTGACTGTAACTGCCACGTGAACTTGTGTGTTCCGGTAATTTTTCTCCATGACTGAATGTAACATCGATGTTAATAACAATGACGGAGGTAGTGCACATTTAAATTCACTGCGACACGCAGTGTCATGCATCCTATGCGATGACGTATGGCGGCACAGTTACCTAAAGTTCGTTGCTGAAAATTCTACTTTGCGTAATCTTACCGTGACGAAAAATTTCCAAACCACCGAGTAGTTGTGCGAATGTTACCCTAAGTTGAGGTATAAGATAGCGACGGTTACCTTTGCATGTGAAACTGTGCTTCATTAGGGTTACCGTGTTCAGAGTTCGCATTGAGGAAATGATGATTGAGCCTGGCGGGAAGAGGAATGGGCGTGAGGAAAGGTAAGCCCACGCCAGCAACCAAGATTCGGAGAAGCTGAACAAGGAACGGATGAGTGATGACACGAAATGGAAGAAAGCCATCAAAAAACAGCAGCGCCATGTCTGTATATGCATGAGAGAAAACGGCATAAGCTGTAGCAGACCCGAAATATTTCCGTGCTCTCTTTTTTTCTTTGTATCTGCTGACATTAGTGAAAACAGCAGCGTAGCTTCCGTTGAACGATTAAGCATCGTTTTTGTGGTAGAGACAAAAGCAGAGCGCAACGCTTCGTCTTTGCAGGCACTGACAACTTGAAGTCATCCCACTGACACGGCACTATCGGAAGACCGATTATATGCGCACTGAACTAAACCCAGATTCTCATTGCCCTGCAACTCCAATGCATAATTTTACCAGAAGTTTACCTAAGCTAATGGTCGTTTAAGCTCTGGATAAATATACGTGTGCGTATGCGGCAATATGTAGTGTGCAGGGAGGCGGAGGGGGGGGGGGGGGGGGAGCGCGTGGGTGCGTGCGTGCTATATGCCACTCGGAATTATATGCTGTAATGCCTGTGGTTCTCTTCCTGCAGCTTGAAATTACTATAATTGTAAACAACCACGGTATCATGTCGTATGCATCTGCCAGCAGCCCGGATGCTTCACTAATCATGATGTGCACAAATATGAAGTGAAAAACGTTGCAAAAGCAAATTTAAGAGTGTAGATTATACGGAGTGGGCTTATGTTATTTCAGACATCTATAATGCAGTGATGAAGTTAAGATGTACATTTGGAGGTGCTAAAAAGCAGTTTACCTTTTGTTTCATCTACACTTTTGGTGCACTCCAGATCGGTATATACTGCCCACACGTAATTTTTTGTCGTTATTTCATGCTGATTATTTGAAAAATGTGTAGTGCCGCGGAACTTTCAGTGCTCCACACATTTCCCGAGCATATAAAAGTTCCCTTCTCATTTCTTATTACCTGTAGCACTTATCCCTCAAATGTTGCTGTTTCTGGGCGAATAAATAGGTCAAAATTATAGAAAAGGTGCAATCAGTGTGCTAATGAAAAAATGAATTCGGTGTAAGGGGTTCCGCCTGCAGTTTTTACTTTGGGACCCCTTTCTGTTTATTACTGTTTCTGTATTAATTTACTTATCAATAAAATTGAATCGAAATTGGATTTAATTACCTCGGCGTTCTTCTTCTCGGAGCACTGCATATGCAAAGGCATTTCTTGCGCAACCGGAGCTATCATCGAACCCTGGAGTGCGGTTTCTATAGCATCACCTACGCTCCGAAGACCCAAAGGGTGAAGCCAGAGGAAGTGCGCACCACCATGCCAACGGCAAAAAGGCGCTGATTCGCCCACACTTTTTCTTTTCTGACAGGAAACGCGTAAGGCTGTCTCCGAGAAGATGAATGGCTCGAAAAAAAGCAAGAAAGTAAGAAACAGTGGAACCGATAGTGGAGACCTCTGGTTCGGGCCGCCCAACAATGATGCATTCCAGCGTGACGGGATCCGGTCCGGGCTTGACTTCCAGGTCCTCCAGCGCCTTGAGCACTCGCGGAGGCTCTTGCGGCGGAGCGTCCCTGCGGCATTACGTAAGCGTCTATACTCGGGGCCTCGCGGTGGGTCACGCAGGAATTTTGTAACCGTAGAAGAAAAATAAAGAAACCGAGAGCGCGCGCACGGCGCCTCGACGAGTGCTCACTCGGCCACTTTCACTTGGCAGGAGCAGGCCGTCTCCCCGGCCTTGTTTTTGGCGACGGCCGTGTAGGTGCCCGAGTCACCCTCGGTTGCGCCAGCGAGCAGCAGCCGCGCTCTTCCTTGCTCCTGGGTGGGCTGCACAGAGAAGGAAACGGGGTCAGTCGGCGCCGGCGGCGAATGAAGCGGGCGCGTACCTTGGCGGCGTCCCGCACGGGCAGCAGGTCCTTGGACCAGGAGACGCGCGGCTCGGGCCTGCCCTGCACGGTGCACTCGAGGCGCAGCTCTTCGCCGGGCCGCAACTGGGTGATGGCCGGAAGCGGCTGCACGAACGTCGGCTCCGTCAGCACCCCGCCGACCGTCTGCGTAGTGTGCTCTTCCAGGGCTTCGATGAACACTTCTTCCAGGGCGCTGTCGCGTGGTTGCTCTGCGGACCAAGGTCGAAGCGTCTCCGTGAGAAGGGAAAATCTACGATTTTAGTCTTTGCCGGCTAGCGTCACTAGTCTAGAGCGAATCGTGGGGTGATGTTCGTAATTGTTCGTGACTCATGTGCGTGGTAAAGTGGCTAGCTAGGAAAGTTACCAAATTGCGTTTTGTGAAGTAACAGCAAAACAGGAGACAACGGAAAGAAGGAAGATTACGATGCCTTCTTTCTTCCTCGTGTCTCGCGTTTCTCGATTTGAAAGATGAAGCTGCGTAGTAGGGTCTATGAGACGGAAAGAAGGATTTAAGCAGATATCTCCAGCTATTAAATACCTGCCCGCAGTCGCGTAGTGCAAACTAGTTGCACTATTCAGAAGCCATATCAAAAATGGAAATTCCACATAGAACGACGTGGTTGTAGCTGGTCCCCTTAAAATCGAAAGTGCCATCTTCGACATTTTCACTCTTACGTTCGTACTCTCTCGAAATCGAAGCAGTTTTTATTTTGAGGGCGATCTGCGTCAGCAGCGCGCGACCTGAAATTATTAAAAGAAAAAGTTCACCATTATTTTTCCACAATGTGAGTTCACTCTGAAACCGCACAGTTCGCAGTGCTAACGCAGATGAGCACATAATGCGCAACGAACAGTATGCGATCTGAACGAGTCATGAGGTTTTATTTACAGATAAAACGTGCAGAAGAGACAGATTAACAACCATTAACAAAAGGTCTTCAGTTAATTATGCGGTCCAATAAGGCTCCGGCGCTCGTGAAACGCGAAGTATAACATTCCGCTGCTAGTCGTCGCTCGTCTCCTTGCCTTTGCTCTAGTGATCTTCTTGGGCAATGTGGCATGGTTTGCGGTACATTCTTCCTTGCTTTAGTGGTGCAGGAAGAGGCTACTTTAAGGCCTCACTCACTTAGTGCAATACATTCTTCAGAATGGCGCGATCGATGTACCATCAGATGACAGAACCTGTCCTTACGTAGGTAGTAGGCAGGTATGTGGTTAACTGGTGTTCTACTGGAAAGCTTGGAAATGCATGATGCTTCGGTCTCCTCCATTTCACTTATCGATAAAATGGGAATTTGTTTTCTTGTTGTTGTTGTTGTTCTACTACTACTACTACTACTACTACTACTATTATTATTATTATTATTACTAGTAATAACAATAATACCTTATTTATTGTTATTAGGTGCGAGAAATGCTCTGTAAAGAACGCTTGCGCTCATCGCACCTAAGCTGCCGCGGTTGTTCAGTGGCCGTGGCATTGCGCTCATTGGCACGAGGTCGTGGGATCGAATCCTTGCCGCGATGACCGCATTGCGATGAAAGCGAAATGCTTAATCGCTCATGTACTTTGATTTGATTTAAGTTCATCTAACCCTCTGGAGGTCGAAATTAATTGACAGCCCTTCCTGCTACTTCCCCATAGTCTTCAGTGCCTTTTTTTTATAGACGCTGGAACCCAATAATTATTGTAGTCGCACGTGGTTGCAATACTCGTTCTGTTAGAAGTACTTGCACCTTTTGTCCCACAGTAATGGTTCACCATACACAATCGGCTGCTTACGCGACACAATTTAAACGAAATTGTACAGAATCATGTATCCGCTGGTCTCTCTAGTCGAAGGTTTTTCAATGCGCTTTCGAATCTCCGCACATCGCCGCAAGCGCAAGTGTGGTGAATGGGCTTCAACATAGGCGCACGAGGTCTAAGGGAGTGCCTCCTTGGCTCGAATTGCGTTCCTTTTTTTTTTCTTCTTGCATTTCATACTTGTAACATCTGCTGCATCGCACGCATAATTGACTTCCTGCATCTACTTACAAAAAAACAAAGACAAACGATATTAAAGTTTACCGAATAGAGCCACGAAAAGAGGTTCTTTATT
The DNA here is from genome assembly GCF_038994185.2 of Dermacentor albipictus. Taxonomy (NCBI): domain Eukaryota; kingdom Metazoa; phylum Arthropoda; class Arachnida; order Ixodida; family Ixodidae; genus Dermacentor; species Dermacentor albipictus. The sequence continues at coordinate 243,303,575 of NC_091821.1, read as the reverse complement.
TATTTTCGAACAGTTCGCGTGAGATTTAATACCTGCTTCAAAAAGCAAGGAGGGAAACGCCAGAACGTTTGCCACGCTTCACGTCAGCTATATGTAATACTTTCCAGTTTAAAAACGCATGATCATAAAGTTACTACAAATACTCGTATGTTAGGGACACTACATGAAAATATAAAGTTATATTGGAAGGTTACTACCCTATAATAAGTAAGCAGTAATTTTTACCTACTGAAAAGAATGGTATTGCAGAAAATGGGCGGAGTAGTGTACAGCAGGTTGTAACGGAAAATTTCCGAAACGTTCCTTTCGGTGTCAACTATATTGGCAACAAGTGATGAAGGCAGGTCAATTACTGATAAAAACCATCGAATGATATTGCACAAGAAAATAAACTTCAGCATGACAACCATTGTTGGATTTTTTCCAAAAGAGAAAAAAAGAACGGCGACCTTATCCCGCGAGAAATACAACCGCGATCGGTATCATCATGCAGTGACGTCATCACTGCCACGGTTTCAACGCGAGAGAAAACGAAGTCTTGCCATCGGCCGAGATTTTATCCACTAACGAGCCTTTCTTTCTCATATTTTTTTTTCCACGGAACTAATAGAAGCAGCGTTACAATATGGGAGGGACTACGTCTAAATAGCCAAACTTACTGCTTCGTCGTAGCGCACTTTTGATTTTCAGTCTGCTTTTCTAAAACTCGTTAAGCTATTTTGTATCGTATTTATTTTTCATAGTCAAGCTGGGCCGGTATAATGTAAGAATTCCTTTCACTCGATTTCATGCCTTCCTCACCATCCACCGTTCGTGGCTGGCTGATCTCGTTCATAATATGGGCAGAACGCCGCTTTGAACACTTCATCACCAGCCTGGTTACGCCCAGTGCAAGGCAAAGGCCTCTCTCATACTTCTCCAACAACCCCGGCCATGTACCAATTGTGGCCATGTCGTCCCTGCAAACCTCTTAATCTCATCCACCCAACTAACTTTCTGCCGCCATCTGCTACGCTTCCCTTCCCTTGGAATCCAGTCCGTAACCATTAGTGACCATCGGTTATCGTCCCTCCTGATTACATGTCCTGCCCATGCCCATTTCTTTTTCTTGATTACAACTAAGATGTCAGTAACTCGCGTTTGTTCCCTCACCCAATCTACTCTTTCCTTATCCCTTAACGTTATACCTATCATTCTTCTTTCCATAGCTCGTTGCGTCGTCCTCAATTTGAGTATAACCCTTTTCGTAAGCCTCCAGGTTTCTGCCCCGTAGGTGAGTACTGGTAGGACACAGCTATTATACACTTTTCTCTTGAGGGATAATGGCAACCTGCTGTTAATGATCTGAGAATGCCTGCCAAACGCACCCCAGCCCGTTCTTATTCTTCTGATTACTGATTACGCAAGAACACTTACGAAGCGCCAAAAGGAATAGCATTGAAATGGAATCGTTACATCATGTCGGCCCAGAACAAAAAACTTATAACCTTATTAAACAACTTGCTCCACCAGACAGCCTTTTGGATTTGTTTCCAAGGCTGCATAAGTGCATATTATCATATGACAAATCACATCTTGGGAAAATTCGCAAAGTGAAGGAGAGAGAGAGCTAGGATGCCGGTGGAAATGTCACAGGCTCCGAGTCACAGGCCTCGGCTGCCTGCTCGAGATTCACGAAACTTCCTTCACCTTGCCATTGCTCCATTGCGTGGTGTGTTTGATAAAACACGCCACACAATGAAGAAATGGCAAGGTCAAGGAAGTTTCACGAAAGGGTAACCCACTCGACAGTTTCACAAAGCCACAAAGCAAATTCATACACAGACTTTCTGAAAAGCTTCGTACTACTCTCGAGTGGGTGACAATTTTTATTTTCGGTTATATTCTCGTGTGGTAAGACATGTACGAGCATTCTTTTGACATCCAAAGGCACAGCGCGTCAATGGGTAGTCACCACCACCAACTGAAGGGTGGCGCCAGAACATATTAGATGGAAGGCGGATATATGCGTTCAAGGGAACTTGTTTTTACCGAGTGAGAATATAGTTCAAGCGCCTCCCAGCGTGTATAGTGATACTTCAGCGCTGCCTTCATACTGCAATGCGAGTTTGATACCGAGATACCGGCTATTAGTATCGCTGTGTTTCATGGAAGCGAAAAATAAAAATAGAAGTAAACACTGTAAGGTGGTGACGGCTACGCGTGTTTATTTAAGGTTTAGCGTAACACGCAAGATTTTCAAGAATACTGCTCATACAAGCGCAGTATTGTGATGGCTAAGAGCCATGCAAAGTACAGGAATGTCCACAACAATCTAAAATATAACTGGCCGCGATATGAGTGAAAACGCATGTGTGCACATAAAAAATGCCATGTATTTTGATAAGCGGTTTGCGAGAAGTAAAAAGAGAAAGCAGTAGACGGCTACAGCCCGCACTGTATACTACATAGGGTGTTTCAGAAAAGACATTCGAAATTTTCTAAATATAGGAATATGCGACAATTAAGAGAATTCCTCAAGATTGATTTCACCACAGAGGTATACGGTTTAAACTGACTAGTAGACTTCTGACAAAAAATTGGGCTAGTTATTTATTATTATTATTATTATTATTATTATTATTTGCTGAAAGAGCCAGACGATTGATACAAAAGCCAGACTTAAAGCCATCATGAAATGACTTCATCATCGGTTTCGGACATGCAAGAAGCTGACGCTCCAAATATTTTCAGCGTCAGCATTTCAGACTCAGATTCTGAAACAACCTGTGGGCACAACTTCACCATGTCACCCGTTAAACAGTGTATTTACTCAGATTAAGTGATGTTGACCTTGAAAGTTTTATTTCGCGATTTTTTTTTTTGCTTATGTGCGAGGAGACTTGCCGTAGAGTGTTTTATTTTTTAATAAATTTTTGTTGATAGTTCCAGCCTGTCCCGTCGTCTTCTTCGTATTGTTTTCCGTTTTACCGCTGTCCTTTTTTTTTCTATTTGCTAACGTATACCAACTGGCCCAGCTGATCAATTTGTTACTTCAAAATTCACCGCGATTCTGTCATGCAGAGAGGTGAGACTTATTTAAAAGTATGACATATAAAGCTTCGAAGTATTAACATAGTGGACATGCATATAACTTGCTTAACTCTGTCCTCCAACATTTTTCCCCTACTTAATATTTAATGTGACAATTAGTGTTGCCTACTTGTTGTTTCCTTATTTTGCTATGCTATGCTTTATGAGCCCTCGCTTTCTTAAAAAAATTCTTTAAATCAATTACAATATCAGAAAGTGCCGACATTACTAGTTAACCTTGCGTAGTTCTCGTTAAGTACTGCCGTTTTGTGCCCACGTTCAAATGAATAGGATTACTGTAAATGGATGTTTCCAGCCACTCGACAACAGTTCGCCGTACCTACAGCTACTTCACAGATCTGGACGTGTCTGCGATGCAGTATGACCACATCACGCCATTGTGGCCCAGCTTCATCACCCTTTACGCCCTGACCTCCAACATCTTCCTTGGCGAGTTCCCGAATCTACTGTAACTTTGACCACTCCGCGCATTGAGAAGAAATCATCTACTCATCCCTTGGAGGCTAAAGACTGAGCACTTCTTCAAATGAACCTTCAGCAAAATTTCTTCACGTTTGATTTCACGGATGGTTCAACAACCGATAAAGCTTGGACGGCGGCATTTTACGTTCCTAAATATCACGTGAGGAAAAGTTACCGGTTCTCTCACCAGACGTCATGTATCACTGACAAACTTTTCGGTTTACTGCAAGCGGCGAGATCCATATCAGACAGTGCTGGTATCAGTAGGCGGGTGATGTACTCCGACTCGGCGACGAATTTAGGAATGCTAACTACATCGCAGTATTACGATGGCAGTAGTTTATTACCCTACGAAATCTCAAAAGTACTCCAAATTCCATCTTTGGCTAGCAATCAGGTCTGTTTTCAGTCAATTCCGGGCCATGTTGGTATTAAAGGAAATTAGGCGACAAACAGACTAGCGACTGCGGCACATAACTTGGATAAGTATCCAAGTTATGTTTCTCCCTATTGAATATAAATATCAAATGTCAAGAGTTTTTTTTAATCTAGACTGCACTAAAGTTAGTGAAACCATGTAGTTTGACGACCAAGCAAAGTCATCTCTCCTATTCAGATTGACCAACGTTGAATTTCAGAACGTACCATCGCAATGATCGCACATCGATACGCTTACACATGGACCACGCCTGCAGCTGGCCTATACACCTTACCGTCTACACAGAATCAAGAAGAGCTATTTCGCAGCTTACACCCACTGTAACTTCTCGGATTCACCTGTGGAATGTCTGCTCATCCAGTGTCCCCAATACGAGCGCCAGCGAGAGGCCTTGCGCAGCCTCTCCGGCTTGATAGGCGTCCTTTATCTGTGGAGTAGGTTCTTGGTCCTTGTTTGTGCCCAGACAGAGAGACCCTGTCACACCTCGTCGCGGTTTTCTGATAGATAGCGACTTTATGCACTCTCTTTGAAGACGATAGATTGTGGTGTCTGAGTTTGTACACTTTTATGTGAACCTACACCGTATTTTTATGTGCTTTCAGTGTGTTTCTTTTTCTATGTCGTTACTCTAGAGATAGGCATTGTTTAGGTAACGCAGGCTGTGACTGGATGTTCGCATGTCGCTGATACGGCGCGCTCTACGTATATTATATATCAGGCTTCAAAGGTGTCAAGTGATATTCTATACCTCGGTTATTTTTCGTTATTGCTCTTATCCTCTTTTCTCTCGTTTTTTGTTTGTTTGTTTGTTAGTTTTTCCCTACATTTCTTAGTCACTGGAGTTAATATTTTATTTTTGGTATAACCAATCTTTCGGTGGCCCATTTATCAGCGGTAACATCATTTAATAAACAACAACAATGTACTTCCGCCAACTGTTCAATAATGTGCATCCCACACAACACTGCGGTTGGTACTAGGACGTGCTGGAAAAGAAGTCTATATCACCATTGTCATGGTAGAAATTATGAGGTCTATAATTCCAAAAACTTCCCGTTGGCGAGTGCTCTTTGCCATTGGCTGGCTGCCTTAGCCAATATTATGTGCGGCATCAGGATTGGCTGGGACTTGCTTCTACGAACAATTCTATAGAGTAAGAACTTTTTGACCTTCTTGCGAAATCGGCCCAAGGCCCGTATTCACAAATACGTTCTTACGCTAAAGCTATATATAAGAGCAGATGTCGGCCAATCGTGATGTTAGACTTATTTCGGCCGGTCGAGGACAAACAAACAAAAAAGGCGGCCGGTCGAGGACAAGCAGTATTTACCAACCAAGGGCTGAATTCACAACGCTTTTCGTTCGAACGTGCTGCTTATATCATTGGTTGGTTGCCCTTGATAAATCGTCCAACATCACCCTTCGCTGGCACTTGCTTTTATGAATGATTTTGTGAACCTTTTTGTGATTACAAGCCCAAATGTTTTGTGAACTCATCACCTGAGGCTGTATTTAGAAAATCAGTCAGCACGCAAGGTTGGTTCGTTAAAACAGGCGCCGGCTGATCATGGAAGCGCGCTTTTAAATATTTAAGACAATCAACCAACGGCAAATATTTCACCAACAGAAACTTTGTGGATTCGGCCCCTGAGCCAGTATACACAAGAAAGATCTTGGCTAGACCAGGGGTGCTACAACGGAGGACTATTCCAATCTGCTTCTATTCCATTTTTTCGATTAGCCTTCTACTAATGGTAAACAATTTTCGGGGCATGCTTACTTCCCTCGTCTGTCACGCGACGTAATGAAAGAATTCGAGAACTCTCCGTCTGACATGGCTTGTACACACTTGCTATACATAATTAGCCCGAACAAAATAAAAAGAAGTTATTTCTGATTATGCGCCTTCGTCGCCATTAGCCCTCCGCTATTGGTCACATTTTTTTTCGGGCAGTGCACCCTTCGCTTGTTTTTCAGGGACGTCACAAAACTACTAAAAGTCACCACGTCAAAGTGAAGTGTACGCAGTCAAGATGCATTAATGCGGTCAACAAAAGGGATTTTTTTTTTTGAACAGCCGGAGACTGCCCCGTTCCAAGATGAATATAAAATGACTGCCTGATGATCACTCTGGCACTCGTTCCTCGGAGCTAACGGCGAGAATGGATTTTTTTCGCGTGACAGTATAACGTTGACAAGCCCTTTTGGCACCTATACGACATCGCGATGCCAACTCTTCTTCGCTGAGGGCACGGTCTAGCGGAACCTTTAATCCCCAGTTGAATGGCGCCGCCATTTTCCGACCAGCTACCGCAAGCTAAGCAGGGGAAAGGGACCAATCGCAGACGCCGATACCCCTCTCCTCACTCTATTACCGACTTTGACTGGGCTAGCTCGTCCTGAAAGAAGCCCCCTCCACCTATGCACGCTCCTCGCCTCTTTTCAGCCAGTTAGGTTTTCAAAAGAACTGCCAAGGTAGGCAACTCTATTTGCTTTCAAAGCAAACAAAATTGACCCCCTATAAACGAGGAGAGCGTTTGTCAGGCTGTCATTGCAACGCTGTGGATCACAGCCCGATGCTTGCGTCGGCGTTTACGTAAATTTGACGTCCGGAGATTGGAATGAAACTATAATGGCATAGTTTTACGTTATACGACCCCTGTTCGTAAGAGCAGATGCCATTTAATGCTGGTGCTTAAGATATTAGCGAAGGTGGCCTGCCAATGTCAAATAGCATTTACGAACTAAAAGCTCTGGAATTAGATCCCTGGGAATTAGATTCCATCCTAGAACTGAATTCACAAATATTTTCTTTCGCAAGAGATCTTTGCCATAGGCCGGCCACCTTCACTATGAGTCGAACGTCCAAGTTGGCTACCACTTGCTCTTACAAACAGTTCTAGGGCAACATGTGTTTTGTGAATACAGGGCCAAATTCGTTGACTGCTTTCCAGTGCACTGCTTTCAACAGTGACAGGTCGAGATGTTTGACGAGCGATACAACAAGACATGTGGCGAAAATAATGAGTTCTACTTCTAAATCCTACATATGCACAGTATGCCACGCCCGTATATGAGTGCGGGAGCGCTATAACGTAAAACTATTCCATGCTGTTTTTATTCCAATGTAAGATTTGTAATATACGTCCCGCCATTCTGCGATAGTTCGCCAATAGGTGCTGCATGTGGCGATACGACAAGGTCCACTTCATCGAAGAATGATTCGTTTTGTACTTTCTGTCAACTAAGAACATAATTCCTTTTCGGCATGACAAGTTGCGTCTCGGAGTACAGTACGCCCGTGATAGGGCTAGGAGGCTTGACCTCCCGGTCCCAACATGGGACTGGCCAGGTAGGTGGCAACACATTGTACAGGACAAGAATAAAGTTTTTTCCTCCTCCTCCTCCCCTACTGTAATGCAATTACATGGTCTTACGCTTTGCTAATGAGTACATCATTTACTTCTTCATTAATGTAAACGTTAGTCGAGACTGCATTCAGCTTTATGCAATATCTGAGACCCATAGGAATACTACCACATTTCGACTTCGCTGCATTATTTCAGTCAGTTCCTTCAGTAATACACCAGGCGTGTGTATGGTTGGCTGGAATTTTCAGGAGATGTTAACAAAGAGAAGTTCGTAAGATCACCGATATTGTTTGTGGTTGGAACAGCATTATGATCCTAATGCTTCAGAAGTTCGTTATATCCGTTGTTGGTATTACTACTGTTGCCGTCGACTATGGCTGGCGCACAGATGACGGAAGCTTATTCATCGTGAAATTCCGGCCTGTTGTTGAGACTATTATTTTCTTAGAGAAGCACACGTGTAGACATAAATTCCTATCCATGGTCGGAATGTTCTTGAGGTACCGATTGTGAGACTAATTACAATTTTAGTCTGTACTTTTCTCGTGTCCGGTGAACTTAAGCGCCGAGTGTGCAGCGACGTTGTTTTGTGAGCCAGCTCATTTGCAGATCCTAATTCTGTACAAAAAAAAAGGCATCAAAATATTTGGACTTCACCAATTAAGACAAATACTAACATAACAGAAGACGTCGGCACTTCACCCGTTTGCCTCGTTTGCTTGCTGTTTGTAAGTCAGAAGTCTAGGTAACGCCTATGGCAGTGACTAAATGAAACTTTGATGTTTCCATGCCAAAGCGAGCGCGCACTATGTCCTTCAGTTAGATTGCATCATACCATATTTAACTCTGCAGCGCTCGATTTGTTCGTTTAGGCCTAAGTACGTTTGCGCAAAGCACAAAGTTTATATTCTGAAGCATCACCGACACCACGGTATAGAAAGACCACTGAGAAGATTTCTTGCCCATTTGCTCCAAATTGGCGCACTCACGCCTGGCCATGTTGCTGGCCGGTCAGTGCGGCTACGCGGTCCTTGGTATGAGTTCTCCGCAAGGAAAACGGCCCAACGATGAACGTGACCGCGGTAAAGAACTTCCATTTAGGAACAGCGGCTCGGTAACAGGAGGCCCAAGATGTATCGCGCTGACAGCGTCTTACCTCGGACGCTCAGGCGGCACGACGTTTCGGCCAGACCCGCAGCGTTGATAGCCTTGCAGCAAAACTTGGCTGAGTCATCGGCGAGGGTTTCCTCTATGGTCAGCCTCTGCTCTGTCGTACCGTCCTCAAGTTGCTGGCTCGTGGTGACGTAGTCCGAGTTCCCGCGAATGGACACACCATCCTTGTACCACTGAACCTGGGACAAAGGAGAGGCCGAAAGAAAGCATTACCAACGTTAGCTTTTTTTTTAATTCTATTTCGTATTAGTTCCAGTGAATGTAGTTCACGCAGAAAAGGTGTGTGAGAAAAAAAAAGGCACCGCCAAATTTCCTGCACCTAACCAAAGCGGCAGTCCGACTGGCTGCGTAGCAAAGAGTGCTAAGAATCACTGTATGTGGACAGACTGCCACCGTGCAGAAACACTATCGAGGGCGGCAGAGAAATAGATGAGATAATGAGACTAGAAAATATGCAGGCACAAGTTGAAGTCAGCTGATACTGAACAGGAGTAACTGGACATCGCTTCATCCTACAGACGTAAATATAAAATAGGATGCTCCTGCTGTTGTTCATGATGATGACGATGATGATGATGATGATAACCTAAAATCGCGTTTTCTTTGAAGTTTAACGTGCGCTCTTGGAGTCACTTTTGCTTAAAAGAAATAATAGGAATGAAGTAACATTGCCAAAAATTACCTGGAGACCATGCACTTCATGCATGAAACTCCTTTCTTACAGGAGCGCGGCACGTGTCATATGGAATAAAATTAAAGGAGCGGTTACCATCGAGAGCGCTGGGGCTGAATCCATGAACTTTTACAGACAATGTCTCTCTTCACGAGCTACCACTATTCCTTATCGGATATGTGCGTTTCTAGGCTGTTTCATGGGCCCATCACAGAAATAGTGGTCTAAAAATGTAGGCCGATCCTGAAGATAGTACAGCCAACAAATTTAAGCAGTCCGACGCTCGTCCTACTTCCCTCATGCGAGTGGTGACGCGTAGAGTGCCGTGCGCAGCGACTCCAGCCCGTACCCTTCCCCTCACTCGATCAGGAAGACATTGTCTTCCATCGACGTCAATAAGAGGCGGAATCACCTTCCACCTTTTTCATTCGTAAGAGCTGCTTTGTATTGGCCGGCCGCCTTCGCTAATAATATGTCCGCCATCACGATTGGCGAAAACCTGCTCTTACAAAGATTTCTAGCGTAATAATGTGTTCGTGGATACGGCCGCTGATTCTCATGAAAAATCCCGGCCATACGATGTCAGGTGGTAGGAAAACCTTAACAAACAATTACGATTATAAGTTATCGTTTACACAGCTTGCGGGCGAGACATTACTCCACCAGAGGGCCACATTTTCTGCTACAGTGAAACAGCGGCTGATCGGGTAAAGATGCAAGTTTGGCAGGGAGAGGGCTACGGTGACTGAGGATGTGTGCGGAAACAATCTCCGAGGACGTCATAGAAGATTTTTCTACACGTTTTTATAAATGCCCGAGTTCGTGTGCGAACCTCCTCTATAAAACCTCCTTATAAAATGTAGTATGTTTTTTTTCTTTTTCACGTCCGCCTTCATTTACAAATTGATGTCTCCTGACTTGAATAAAACAAAAACAAAAGAAACCGAACCCTTGATAGTGTCTGGTTTCTTCCTTTTATTTATTTACTTATTTATTTATTTATTTATTCTTTTTTGGTCGTTTGAGCAATGCTCTTGATGCCTTTCGGTGAAGCACTCTTTAGATGAATTGGACACATTAGAATCTAAGTCCTTCGCTAGGCCCATGTACTCGTTCAGCAAAACTTCGAAGGCTTCGTTCTATACCGGGCCTATCATGTGATTAACATTTGTTTGTTCACCTCCACGTAGGTTGACTATCAACAACTGTAAGAAATAAGCCGACGCACTCCCTCCAACTTGTTCTGTATGACAATTTAATTGTTGGCTTATTCAATCAATGAAGTAACTTAAGTTAACTAAAAAAATTACAGCCCCTGTTCCTTGACAACGTATCACTTCTTCACACATACCACGTTTGCATAGTTTCAGTTTCCATCTAATTGTTTTGGCGAAGTTCAATGACAACTTATGTAACTGTAATGAAAACCCCTAAACGGTTATTTGTGAATGCTTTCTATTGTTTTATAATCACGTAAGCCGTTCATTAATATAAATCTGCAGTCTGAATTACCGTTGGAGGTGGATGCCCGGCCAGTACGCATACGAGGCTGCATTTCGCGCCTTCTTGCACTTCAACGTCATCCAGGGGCACCACGAACGACGGTCCGCACACTTCTTTCACTTCCTGCATCTAGAATGAACAGCAAAAGGACTTAAGCCAAGAACAGGTCAAACAGCCCTAATCCACTGACAAAGGATGTGTGTATTATGGCTGTTTGGCCTCCTACACCTTTCTACGCCTATTTCAATATTATTTTATTAAAAGCACAAACATGTTTCGACCCAGATAGTCAGTGATAAACGTTCTAAAGGGGGAAAATAGCATTTAAAGCAAATTTCAGTTCACTTGTTGAGTACCTGATAAAAGTCAAACCACATAGAAAGCAAAGTTGAATAGCATTCGTTGGATATGGAAAGACTAAGGAAACCGGCATTTCGTTCTTGCAGAATATGGTCTTTTTACACATGATTAACGTCCATAAATCTATAACGTTACTGTCAGCAAATGCGATTTTCCTCTTTTTGAAAGCGAGACGTTATTTGCCTCTTCCTTCGACTTCCCCACTGCTACTGCTGCTGCTGTTGCGGCTGTCTGGCACAGCGCGTCAGTGGGGGGGGTCAGAGCGTGTGCCTTCATGACAGGAGCGAGGCAGAGAAGAAAGACAATGCGATAAACTCGCTTGGACCTTTGCACCGCGACGAATGTGCACAATGCCCTTGGGAGCTCCCTGCGCGTCGGCATATTAGCTTCTTGACAGTTGGAATTATCCGTGACCCAACGCAAAAGCTTTGCAGAAATTGCAGAGTTCACCTTTCTACAAACTGCCAAGACGAGAAAGAAGCTAGATAGAACAATTGCAGAAACGGGGGGGGAGGGGGGAGGGGAGACAGAGAGTGGGTACAACCGATGCAATCGCGAAATGAGTGAATAACAGCCTTGCCACTCTTCGCTCGCAGTTCCCATAAAGGGGGGGGGGGGGAGGTGACTTGGGAAGGCAAGGAAACGCAACTACTATGGACACGACAGCGGTTTCCGGCAAACGTGATAAAATTTAAGTCGAAGGTAAAGTATGATACGTGTTTGCTATATCTGAAAAATAAACGCCATGCAAATTTGTCAAGCAGACAACTTACACAGGGCGTCCAAAAGCAGAGCCGCATTAAAGCGCACCGTAGGGCCTAGGCGACACTACGGAAGCGGTCACGCGTCAAATCAACACTTCTGTGCCCGCCGCGGTAGCTTTGCGGCTATGTCTTTGTTCGAGGACGCAGGTTTGATCCCGACCGCAGGAGCCGCATTTTAACGCGGGCGAAATAAAAAAAAAACGCTCGTACACTTAGATTTAGGGGCACGTTAAAGAACACCACGGTGTCAAAATTCATCCGGTGTCCGCCACTACGGCGTGCCTCATTATACGATTGTTTTTTATTCAATCAAACTTCAATACTTCTGCCACGATGCGATGTGCCGTGTGAGGCAATACATATTATCAACCCTCTCAGATGTTATGAAGTACGGCGCACAACAATACCTGAAGCAAACACTTCCCCCTCCCTGTGTGTTCTGTGCACTACGCTGACAAACAGCACTGGTATACGCAAGGTAACTTCCAATATCAATTCACCACTCTCATATTAGACCAAACGTTGAAGAAATTCAACATTCGCTGTCAACAGCGTCGCTAGTTATCGCCAATCAAAGCAAACAGCACAGCAAGATTCGTTTACATCGATTTCCACAGTGCGTGGGATCCGCATATTCCTCCTGCACTTTAATGCACGCCAGGCACGTTATCGACATATTTTTTTGACGTACTTGTCCTTTTATCCAAAAGCGAACAAGCAAATAAAATAGACATACCTTCTTGTCGATAGGCTGAGGCTGTGGTGGGGGCGCTGCCATAGCTTCCTTGTGGAAATTTCGCCATCGAGATGTGAGCTCTTCAAGTTCCATCCGCGCGCTGTCGGTCTGCAGGCGGGAGGAGGTACTGAGCACCTCGATTCTTCGTTCCAGGGACTGCGAACACAAAAAGAGCACAGTTGTACTCTCTCGAGAATTTACCGACATAATGGTGTGCTGACCCTCAATAATCTAAGTATTCTATACCAATTCTAGTTCTTTCGGCGCTCCGACAGTGGTACGAGCACTGCGCCACATAAGTTATCAGCACAATCGGCCAGTGATGAGCGGCGGACTATAAGAAAGGAGGGCAACGGAAAAAAAAATATCTACATTATGCCGGGTCTAGATAGTCACACATGAAGGAAGAGCCGATCGCTGATGTCTGTGACGATGCGCTAGGTGTTTTACCATCCCGTCTTTTAAGGCGGTGATGTCACCGCTACATGTATCCATCCTATGACCCGGCCTTCGTCTTCACCTGTGTCTGTTTGTCAACGTTCCACATTCTTTCCTTGCCCAGTTGCATGATGAGGTGGTAATTGCGCACCAATTTGTAACATATGTACAGCACAGTTGCAGATAATGACTGATATTAACATCTACTTGGATTATGCACTTCATACTCCACTCACACTCTCACTGCCCTTTAAGGACCTTGCCCGACCGGCCAATGAGTGTCTAGGTGTGAATCGAAATGGCGCACGTTAAATCGTGGCTCAAACACATTAGATATGATTTGTTTGCACACTTTCTTTATATCCATGGCGCCAAATTATCGGCGATATATTGGCGAGGCTACATGATATTTTGTTTCAAACTTGGTTGAGAGTGCCTAATGCACTTCAAGTTTCAAAAACCGAAATTAGTGTTTCAGTCCAATGCTTAGTCAAAAAGCGCCTTGAAAGCGTGCACTCTCTGCACGACAACACTGTGAGCAGGAAAAGCCAGCTTTTGATAAGGCGCAGAAAAAGAACAAGAAGCGGCAAACACCAACATTGTACGATGGCAGGCCTGGGCAGGACATTTCGCCCAAGCTGTTCTTCAAAATTCTTGTTGTATGCTAAGTAAAATGCATGCATAATGAAGATAATAGAAAAAGAAAACAACAATATTTTCCGAAATTGAAGCCAGATGAGGACGCACGCCTGTATAGTTTGCCTAATATCTAGAGTGCTGAAAGTAATGAAAATGACAAAGCTGCAATTTGACAGAATGAAAATGGAGTTACATCATACGGAGAGGAGGGTAAAAACTGCAAGTGGGCGTGCGCTGCTCAGCAAATGGCGCTCCCGTTTATTACTCGGGGCTGGTGAAATCAGCTCTGGGCACTTGGACTTCCTTTTCTGCTTTCGTCTGTTGTCACTCTTCCACCGTTCTCAAACTGTTACATCAAAGTTGGATCCGGCAGATAACTGAAGAGAAGTTTATTTTTTCCATACGATTCGTGGGATACGAAGTTTATATTTACAAATTGCGGTGGCAAGTAACATTCCTTCCGCTTGTAGAGCGGCAGCTTCATCGCAAACTCGAAGAAGGGGATACAACAGTGATGGCTTAGGTCAGCGGGCCGTCCCATCGGAATGATATGTCCGGTACTTCGTTGCCTAGACGGTTACACAAAGTTTAGACAAAGGAATTTTCGAAGGCACGTGCCAAATTACAGCAAGCAAAGTTATGATCTTAGTATGTTTTCGTGTTTGGCGCCAAAGCTATATGGCATGTTCTGTCGGAGCACGAAACATATCAATATGCCTGTATAGCTGCCGTGTATGAATGTCGTCTTGCTCAACTGTCCGTGCACACTCCGTAACAAGAGGCATGAGTCGTGAAATCTTCGTTTGAAACTTTACCTGAATGCGCTGCTGGAACTCCACGACGTGGCACTTGGAGGAGTCTCGCTTCAGCGAATCGGTGAGCTCACGCACCTGCTGGTTGATCAGGTGAAGCTCGTCGTTGAACTTACTCATCTGCGAATCTTGGTGTGACTTGCGCAGACTGGCCACCAGCAGCGCGCCTTGGTTGTCCACCAACGAGTGGATTTTGTCGCGGTCCAGCACCGCCGCCTCGCTCGGTTCCTGAACAATTCGTCGAGCCATTGTAACAATATGAAGGAGGATGCACATAAAAATCGTCAATATGGTACCTCGCTAGAATAGCAGCTTGGGCTTGTTGGTTTTCCATCCTGCTAGTAACAGCGCAAAATGTAGACAAGGGACGAGACAAGAAGACACCACAAGCGCTGACTTTCAACAACGTTTATTCCGAAAGAAACACGGCTTCTTATAACCATTGCCCACACGTGTCGCAGTCACGTGATCGCACATCATGTGAAACATGCACTTTTTTTGCGCTCAAGATAGTGGTTGCACGTGCAAAAGCTCAAGTTCTTTTTTTGTCAGTAACAAGGACGGCATGCTAACGCATTGGTCACGAAGTCTGGTAATCTCGGCTGCCTCAATTATCTCCCGGACCAGCTGGTCATTGTGTTTATTCAGCACTTTACAGCGTCTGAATTCTGCGGCGCAATCTTTTGAGGGGCAATCCCTGATATGTATGCCTAGATTCCTGTTAGCCTGCTCGACGCTAAGTTTGTGTTCCTTTAATCTTTCATTTGTGCATCATTCGATACCTCTGAAATGTGGAAAAAGGTATATAGGGCAAACTTCTAGATTCACAAATGAAAGACTAAAGGAACACAAACTTAGCTTCGAGCAGGCTAACAGGAATCTAGGCATACATATCAGGGATTGCCCCTCAAAAGATTGCGCCGCAGAATTCAGACGCTGTTAAGTGCTGAAGAAACAAAATGACCAGCTGGTCCGGGAGATAATTGAGGCAGCCGAGATTACCAGACTTCGTGACCAATGCGTTAGCACGCCGTCCTTGTTACTGACAAAAAAAGAACTTGAGCTTTTGCACGTGCAACCACTATCTTGAGTGCAAAAAAGAAAAAGGTGCATGTTTCACATGATGTGCGATCACGTGACTGCGACACGTGTGGGCAATGGTTATAAGAAGCCGTGTTTCTTTCGGGATAAACGTTGTTGAAAGTCAGCGCTTGTGGTGTCTTCTTGTCTCGTCTCTTGTCTACATTTTGCGTTGTTACTAGCAGGAATAAGGTACCTGTCATAGGGAACTAAACAAGAAGTGTGTGCAGCTTAGTCATACCAGCGCTTTGCGTGCATTCCAACAACGTACGATACTCAACCGGAAGCCCACCCGGTCATCAAGCGAACTCTGACTAGGCCCTCGCAGTGAGAGAGATTACAATAAGAAGGGTTACCAATTATGCTGTCATACTAGGAGCGGCATTCACGAATACACTTTGATCAAACAACATCACTCATTTTATTAATTATCTGCTCAAGCCAAAGGAAAGAAGGATGATGAAACATCGGTATAATGCGTACATGAACCTGCCCAAAATGTTGTCGAAATAACGCGCAATAAAGAAAATGATGCTGATCAAATGCAGGCCTTGGAAGCTATGTAATGCGAAGCGGAACTTTCGTGAAGCGTTTAATGAAATGGTAAAAATCTACCCATTTCATTCCAGTGCCTTTGGTGTAAAGGAAGCTGGCACGCACGCACTCGTACTAGTTGGCGTTGGCACAATAGAAGCATCCCTACGGTTGTGGCCGAATGGTTAGAGCATCGGGCTGTGGTGCTAGGGTACCGAGGTTCCATTCTCCCATTGGGCACGTAATTATTTATTTTTAAGTATGATCGATTCGGCAAGACAGCAGAACTCAGCAGCCACGGTGAGGAAAGTCCGGGACGGTTCGCAAAGAAAGCTTCACCCTAGAAGACTGATATGTGGACGTTGGTGCTTCTACTTATTATGGATCTCACCGTCCAAGTGAGGAAAACTAAATTTCACATTAACCGGAATTTAACTGAGATAAGTGAGCTGAATTTAGTGGATAAAATTATAAATACGGTTCTGCATTCCGAGGAGGAGTGTCATTGTAGTGAAATGGATCTCTCTGGAGCGCACAACTAACGTGGCGTCGACATTACGGAACCGGAATGAAAGTTATGGCGTTATACTGGTGAGCGCAAAGTCGCGGTATCGATTACCAGCCGAACTCAGAGAATGCGTAAATACAAAAACTTACCTGTATTTAGGTGCATCTGGGCGAACTAAACTAGATGGTCAAAATTATTTTGAAGTATTTGACTAGCGCGCAGTCTACAACCGTCCAACTACATGGATGCCTGAAGTTCTGCCAGAAATACATCAAACCATAACATGCAGTTCACACACCGCTCGCTTTCCCTGACAAAAGCGCATTTTGGTTTGTTAAAATCCTTGATACTTTCCAGTATCCCTACTTTTCATGCCTGCAAATTGGCCTGGACTTCAAGTACTTGGCGCTCCTAATTAATATAAACGCTATATCTTAATAGAAAGCCTTGAATGTGAGAGAAAAAATGCGCTATGGTAAAGAAAAAAGGACTGAAAGTCCCGCACCACGAAATATGATTGTGACTCGTAGGAAAATCGAAGCATTTCACTTGTTGCTGCTTTGTTGCGCAGCACAATTATACAATTTCTAAACGTAAGCCCTGTAGCGCCTACTTGCGTCATAATGCAACCAGTGCAGTACGCATAGTCAGCAAAATAAAGAGCACAGAAAACCCCCAAATTCCAAATGTTTCTGTGGACAAAGCTAAGCGATATCAGCTTATCTTTCTAATACTTCATTAGATGTCTCTCCTGCTTCTTCCACATTTCCAAGGCAGTGGACAGCACCACCTCCCCTTTTCATTTGCTAAGCGCGCATGTAAATGACAAGTTCATGATGCTTTTAGCTCACTCCATCTGATGATACTTTTTTCGTCGTTGAGCATGACATTACGTCCTAAAAGCAGTTGTACTTACAGTTTTGTCAACTAACGTTGCCAAGTGCTCTGCTCGTTGCTTAGCCTCTGCCAGTAAGGCTTCATATTCGTGGGTTTCTTGAAGTTTCTTCTCCAGCTGAAATGGCCAAAGAACCATGGAAATAATGAGTAACGTGGGTATTATGGCAATTAATACTGCACTCACCTGAGCGAAGTAGTCAAAAAAACTTATCATGGCCCTGACCAAGTCTTGATACTGAGAGATGTTTCTTCGAAAACTCTGTTGAGTCGAACGCAGTTGCTGAATGAGGTGCTCCTTCCTCTGAAGTGTAGACGTCGCTTCGATCCTCGCATCCAGCTCTGACTGGATCGTCTAGAAAGAACATGAGGTATTTCAGGCTTTGAAAAACGGAAAGGTCGCCACTTTCTGTAACAAATGCAGTTTGCAGGATAGGAAAATACCCAATTCTAATGTAAACTACTTGGGCAGAATGCCAATACAGAAAATTCTAAGAATATGAAGTGTAAAAGATATAAAGAATTAGCATGAAAAATAACAAAATCAAAGTACTGATTTAACATCGCGAATGACGACTGAAAGCAGATCCAAGGGGCGGCTCCTGCTGAAATATTGCAACATCTGGAGCTGCACTTTGTAACAATGCTCATTTTTCATTAGCTTTTATCTTCGTCATTGGCTCGCGCGCAGCCGAGCCCAGATTTACGCAGAGATTGACCACTCGGCGGGACGGCTGATAGAAAATAAATACAATCGAAAGAAAGGGATCGTTCCATAATGCAGCCTCTAGTACAATTTTCGAGTGCCGCTCGTTTATTAGGATTATGTTTTGTCGTTCTTGTCAGTCGTTGTCATGTCTGTGCATAGCATTATGTTTAAAATTTCTGGCGCCTTGTAGTGGGTGAGATTCGTAAAGATGTCGAAAATATAGTTTCTCCCATTAAAATTTTTATAGTTCTGCATGTAATCGTAATTTTTTGTTAGTTACTCCAATATGTGGACACTTTTGTTTATTTATGTAACTTTCTTCACATCTGCACCCCTTGAAGTTACCTTAGCTTTCATATGGCTGACAAAAGGGACTGTACTTATTACCTAATATAATGAAACGCTTCCTTTCTGTAGCTAATGTTCTTTTCTTATTGTCCACCGCTCACTACCGGAGAATCCTTGAGATACCGCAAGCGGTGTTCTGCTCTATCTACTGACAAAGCTCGAGAAGGAAAATGATTGGAATAGAATCACAAAATTATCTCCGGCCATGGAAGAAATTGAATAATTGTCAAATAGATAATGTTTCAAGGTTTTCCCCAGTAAGTACTCGTTACAACATTCAATTATTTTTTAATGTTCTCGAGCTTTTGTTCTGATAGCCTGTGCTCAATGTTCAGTGAAAATTACAGAGGGTACAGGAAGGCCACATAACGCAAACGGCCACCTGGCACAGGGTACTCGGCAGTCGTCGCACAGAACGCCTTTCATGGGATTGCGGTCTTTATTCGACGCAAAAGTATCGCCACAAGACAAGACTCTCACGTACCCTGACTAGAGGCATCAATGTGTCTAGATGTCGTCCCAAGTACTGCGCGATGGTCTCGGCCCGATTCAGTTCCCGAGGTATGGCAGGGTACAGCTCCGACTCGATCTTTACTGCTGACTCCATGGTCTGCATTCAAGAAATGACGCACTTCTCAGTTTACGGTACAAAACACCACAATTACAAGAGACCGCATGGCATAAACACAACGTCATGAAGATATAAGGACGCATAGAAATGACAGCCTGATGAAAACAGAAGCATTCGCTTCCCGAGCATAGGCGTAAAGCAACATTTTTAAAAGTGAGAAAATGTACACATCCAGCAAAGTCATGTTGTATTTACATAATTATGAAATATCAGCACACTGGCTTCGGCATAAGTCTTTTTTACAGTCGTTCTTACTTTTTGGGCATCTTTGATCAGTTGTTCCGTATTACTGCCAGGATTGTTCTTCAGCTGATGGCATTGGTCCAGTGTTTCTTGGATGTGGCGCACCGCTTTTGTGACATCTAAGCACGTGTCCTGAATCTAAAACAAAAGATATAGGAATAATTTCGTTGGTCATATTTTCCGAGCACGTTGGCATCACTCACTCTTTGGGCATCGTGCAGAAAATTGTTTGCGTTGTGATCAAACTGCATGAAATTTTCGTTGATGGAAGCTTGCCGCTCCGGACCGGCGTCGCCCATTGTCTTCAAGTCTTCCATCAACTAGAACGACACAATATAAAGGTAAGGAAGGAACATCTGTATGCCCATGCGCATGCGTTATACCTCAGTAGACAGTTTGCAGCAGCTCAGGTATCGTTGGGCAATTCGAATGCGTTGCTCCAGGAGGCTACGTAGGTGCTGCCATAGCTGAAGAAGCTCTTTGGACCTTGAATCGTCCTGCGCTAGTAACATCGTCATCTGTGGCTCTCTGGCTTGCAGCTCATTTAGCATCTTCTGGTGTCTTTGCAAGAAATCGTGAGCAGCTGGTGCTCCAATGTCAAGATGGCTATTCCGCTCCAGGAACGTCTGTACGATCTCGATGCACCACTTGTACAGCTGCGCAAGCGGCATCGAATTCCTACTCAAGCACACGAAATAACGAGAATCCATGCGATATCTGACTCTACTCACACTATTGCACTGTGTCAAGAAGCTAATTGCGCGCTCGCTGCTCTCCACGACATCTGCCGCTTTTTGCTCGTACATCTGCCTCACTTGCAGGTGCCGGCATTGGAGTTCATCGACCTGCGAATGCACTCACGTCAGAGGTCGTGCGCTCTTGAGCGTTGCGTATACGACCTTGTCTTGAACGCCACTGGTGCCGACAGACAAGCGGGTCAGGATGCCATGGCCGAGGAGGAGAGGTCTTTCGACGCACGCATCCAAAAGCGCGGTCGCTGCAGCCACGTCTTGAACGGGACCTTGGGAAACTTGAATTTGGAGCTGGTCCAATTTGTTGAGGGCCTGCAAAAACAAACTGTCTCAAGTTTTGTGAACGACTCAAAAAAGAGTAAATACTCGGCCTCACCGTTTGGGCTTCGTTGAAGAATTCCACCGCCTCTTTGAGGTCCTTCTTCCGGGCCTCGTCGCGTTCGATGCGGCTCGTCACGCGCGCCATCAGGTTAAAGGCGCGGGCTTCAACCTCCGCGTCTTGAATTTGCTTGGCAGACTTGAGCAGTTTCAGCATTCGATCTCGCAATTTCTCGTTGGCGGAGGCGATCCTCGTCGTGTGCTCGTGGAGAAGTATTTCGCTGCTCGCAGGGGAATCGCCCAAGGCTGCATCTTCGGGGCTGTGGTCCAGTTGACGCTCCACCTAAAATTAGACCAGCTTTCGCTCGCGCTCGACTGTAAGAAAGTCGCGTACCTCGTCAAGTTCCTTGCTCAGCATCAGGGCTCGGAGCCGCTTCTCGAGCGCCTCTTTCCTTGCCTCGCACAGCAGGCCCAGCTTCCGCCGCTGGTCCTGGAGATTTTCGTGCTGGCTCTCGAGGGCCGCTATGGAAGCCAGGGCGGCCGCCGGCTGCAGGGGTCGCGAGTCGCCCGTGCTGGCTACCTCCTTGAGCGTCTGCAGCAGGTTCTGGAATGGCTGGAGGCTCCGCTTGGATGCCTCGAGGATGGCTGCGCGCATCGAGCCTCCGGTCACCTTCCAGGCATAGCGAGCGAGTACGCACCGCAGCATGAGTCGAGACCATCAACGTACCTTTGCGCGCTTCATTCAGCTTCTGCAGGCGAGCTTCACACGCCGCAACATGGTCTGGCAACACGGTGTCCGAGAATTCTTGCTCACCCTTAGTCAGTTCATCGGACAGCTGCAACAGATATAGAAAAGTTACTGCGACGTTTCACTTTGCGAACGCCACACAAAGCTATGGCCCTCGGTGCGCCTAGGCGCCTACACTATCCGCACCGCAGATCGTATTCAAGACAGGGCTCGTGCGGCTGCGCCATACGCAGCAGCCACCGGAGTACAACTTTCTTCTTCCCCGCTTCGCTCAGCGCCACCTAGACTGTCCCCTAGGTGGCGATGCTTCGTTGCGCGCTCAGCATGCTCCTTCATACTCACCCCGCGGCGCGCGATTCTCTTCACCTCCAGGCGTCTTCCTCCACCGCATTCGTGGCTTCGAACAAACATTCGCCAATTGTGCTAGCTGACCAGCTACGTTTGCGCGTAAAAGTGGCGTCGTTAGCTTCATTAGAATTTACGATTGCGCCCATTCAGTATGATAGCTACTGTGTCAGAAAAATTAAGCTTGAATAAATGGTAGCAAGCTCAATATTATTTTGCAGAAGGCGCTTATTTCATTCAGCACGCATCGGCATTACAAGAAATAAACCAAAGATGAGCCTGGTCAGATCGATGCGGCAGGGTTCGCTATAATTCCCTTTAATAATTAACGATGACGGGCCTGCTGGCGCTTCCGACTAAAGAACCCTTCGGTCTCTCGTATTTAGACAACCACTTTGTGTCAGCTGCATTAGCGCTGATGGCACTCAAATTATCCTTGCCCGGTGCACATAACGGATGCAACTGTGTTGCGCTGCGTCCATCCGCAACAAATACAAGATTTTTTACAGTATATTTGCTACGAAAATTAGCACATAAGCAGCCACGCGCATTACAAGTCATTACATGCGTCGAGTTAGCATAGTTCACGCGAAAAGAACTGCAGGACTCCTGGCGTCATGCGTCGACGGCCGGGACGCCTACCCACCTTCTTGGCCGCGGCGTGGTATTGTACGGCGGTTTCGAGCACGATACTTCGGTGCTCCAACTGGGCGTTCAGGTTCTTCCACGCCAGGCCAAGGTTGTGTGCCATAGCTGAGTACACCTGGGAAGCGGAGAGAAGGGGCCATTTGATTATTTTTATTTTTTTATTTTTACCTCTGCTACATCGCACAGTTTCTCAAAAAGTTGTACATGAAACGACCATACCTCCTTTCTTTCCCTCTCTTTCTTTTAGCTCCGAGCACTGATTTAACATTCGTAGAGGACGTATATTCGTGTATGCTCGCTGATACAAAGCCATGCTGCCCATTTTTAGGACGCCTGCCACTAGTCAGTTCGATAGGCTTGTTCTGATAACACGCCGGAAAGTGTGTCAAATTTGAGAGCTCCGGCTAATATTTGGTGCCCAATCTTCACAATTCTTCGCTGCAATTTCTTCTTCAAACATTTTTCTCATACTCCGACCGTCAGGTCGGGGTATGAGAAAAATATTTGAAGGTGAATAACTTTAGATCAGTTCTGTAAATATAAATGGAGGACGCCATTGGTAACCTCTGTGACAGGAAAAAGTACCCAGTTGACGACAGCAAGCAGTCTCCTCTGTAATCTATTCATGTTCGAGAAGCAGAAGGTTTCCTCCCGTAGCTTTGTGGCCGCTAAAACATTCACAATGGTGGGGTAGAAACACAATATTCAAGTCATAAAATATCAGAATGGTGTTTCGGGGATGCCGTTTCATCGTTTGATTTTTCATATTTTCCATTTCTCCTTTGCTTTGGTCCTTAACTTTTCTTCAAGTGAAATAAATACATTAGTTCGCCGTAGAGTTTATTATAGTTGTTTTTTAGTGAAAAATGACTTATAACAATTCAGAAATAGTAATGAGCACAATCCTGTCAGATAAGATGCTATACTAATGCAAGTAGACATTACCGACACAATATATCGCTTTGTGGTGTTAGCTATTTAACCAAGTTTCACTAATAAAGGTTCTTAATTTTCTCTTTTAGTGCGCATAGTCCAGTTGCGTAATAGAAGCTGAGCAGGAGTGAAGTAATATCACTTTAGCAGAAATCATGTACTTAGGACCAGTTTCGAGAAATAAATCTCAAAAAACTGTGGAGAGATGCACTGATGTTCCAGGTAAAACTTATTATGACTCCTTTTCTTTTTTCCACTGTTAACTGGAACATCAACGCATGTCGCCAAATCTCTATCATGACATATGCAAATAAAATGAAGTAGAGGGTTATCAGAGAGCTGTGCTCCGAATAAACCATCACCTATCACAATACTAGAGGAAAAAGAAAGAGCAAGAATATTCTCCTACAGTTCGACCTGTCTATTGTCAACATCTCTAATAATGCTCAAAAGCAGCACCACTTCAGCTCCCCGAGCCATGCCTTACCTGTGCTTTGGGCTTTTGGTTTGCGATCAGCTCATCCGCTTGGCTCAGCAGCTCCTCGACGGGGCTCTGCTTGTTCTGCGTACGTAGCGAATACAAAAAAAAAAAGCGGGGGGCCATCAATTAAGTAGGTGTTCATGCTGGTTTGTTAACTGGAAGAACTGTAATGTTACTCCTACACGGTCACCTGCAACCAAACTGACGTCACAATGTTCACTTTTTCCTACAGTGTCGCGTCCTAAGAGGCGACATTGATTGCCTGTTCGTACAATGCTTTCCTATGGAAAAATTTACTTCTGGTGAGTGGGCCCTGGTGCCATTAACTCTGTTAATGCAAAAGCTTCCTCACTTTTGTGGGCACCGCATGACTTACCGCTTTCTATCACTGCTACATAAAAACTTGTACGGCTCTTTCCATGCTTGCAGATCGTCCGTAACACCGTCCTTTGGGCGTTTTACAGCAGAACGTTCCATGCCTTCCTTATACTTACTTGCCCAGCAAGCGCCAAAAAACGTGGGCTACGCGTCGCGACCTGCTTGAATGCCTGTCTCGTACGGACCCAACAATCATGGTTTTAGTGAATTAAAAGAAATGCGAAGAAGTGAGGCTTATTTTTCAACTTGCAACCTATTTTAAGGATAAATTGGGTGGGCTGAAACCATCGCAAAACGATTAAAAGAGAGAGAGAGAGAGAAATCGGATGACAGTTAGGACGACTATGCCAAATGACTCACAAGAGCGGGTTTTACTTAGAGCAGTAACTTAAAACACCAGTTGAATTCTCCCTTCAGTTTTTGTTAGACTGAACTTTGGTTCTCTCAGTTCACAGCACATATTTACGCGGGCTGCAACACGGACATCCTCTGAATGTAGCGCGATCCCCTGGAGGTAGTGACCCACAGTTTGGTCAACACTGGTGAGCTGTTAGAGCCTGAAATGGTGGCACCATGTGTTCCCCGATAAAAACGTACCTGTAGCTTCTGAAGGACCTGCTGGTGCTGCTGCTGTAGGTGGAGCGCCTCTTCGTAGTTGCTTCCCACGTCGCTCATCTCCGGCGACAACTCCTGGATACGCAGCTCCAGGACGTCGCCAGACTGCGCCGTTCACCTCACTTAGACGGCAGGCAATTGTTAGAGAAGTGGCGCAACGCACACAGCTCGGGCCCTGAGCCCTCACAGCCCTCGCAGCTTGACAGCGAATTCGATAACTCACAGCTCATCGGGGGGGGGGGGGGGGGGTATATCTTCTTCGCTCCAGAACAATGATAAAGGCATCAAATTCTGAGTGCTCACGTAGCTAACAATCGCGCATGAACAGGAGTGATCACGGTGGTGAGGTAAAAGTGGAGTTTGTTGAAATGTGTACTGTGCGCATGTCCATTCAAAGATGCATCTCGTACATGCAACAAATGTGACTCATCAAACGCGCCAACGTTTGTACTGAGGTGAGAGTCTCATGCCAGCGTTTACTCAGAGGGACAAAGTGAAAATGTAATGTCTTCACTATTCATTGCAGACACGGTACAGTAAAGGTTCAGTAGAGGCTCTTCGAAGTAGGACAGGAGGCGAGAAAGAGAAAGAGAGAGAGGAGGAAGCGAAAGACATTGAGGTTAAGAAGAGAACATCTCCGATAGGCTACACTGGAAAACGAAATAAGGGATCGAAAAGATTAAAGAAAAAATACGAAAGGGATGGAGGGCATGACTGGAGAAGGGAATGAGCGCCGAGGTATTGAGGTGTGCTTGTGCGTTGGGAATGAATTCACTGCGCTCGCTTAAGGATCGGAAGTTAACCATCTGTCGTGGATATGCCCGGAGACTGGAACTTCTGAGTATCTCTTCACGCTGCACACTCCCGGCCTTCCCACTAAGCCAATGGAGGCTTTCCCTGCTACAGCCGAGCAGGCATCTGGCCAGGGTCCTTCAGACACTCCGGGGGTGGTATTCTCGGACGATTGCTTTCGGGGATACTTTCACTTTCGACAGATTTCGCGGGACTGGCGCCGGACACGTCGGCGTTCGCGGGCGACAGCGTTCCTGGCGCTGTGTTAAGACAGCGCGCTTGGCACTGTGCCAGGAATGCTGTCGCTCGTAGATACCGATGCGCTCGGCGCTAGTCACATCTCGCGAAAGTGAAAGTACCCTGAAAGTAATCGTCCAAGAATACCACCCCAGGTCTATATCACCGACGCTGCAGTGATACCCCATGTTTAATGCCCACAGTGGCCGTGTCCAAAGTGGACCTTCGGGCATGCATTGTAAAAGTAACATATCACTGCGCAGTTTGTGCAGTCCAAGGGCGCAATTAAACTGTTATTATGTAGGTTATGGCCTCTGCCAATATTTATTATGTTTTTTAAGATTCTTTTAATAGCACGACCTGCAGTGTTTCTTTCTTTTTTTTCCTGTTTCTACTGATGTCCTTTAATCTTCATTGTTTTATGTTAGCCTTTGTGACCTGTCATCTCGTTCTTTCTTTCCTGTTTCCTTCCCTTCGGTCTTCCACTTTTATGTTGCTATCACCTCCTTCCTTCCGATAGCAGTTGCCGGCTTGTTCCTTGCTTTCTTTTTCTCTCTTTCAATTGACTATATCTTTTGAATTCTTGTGTTTTACGTGCAAAAACGACAATTTGATTATGAGGCACGCCGTTGTGGGGGGCCTCCGGATTAAATTTGACCTCCAGTGGGATCTTTAACGCGCCTCCAATGCACGGGACAGGGGCGTTCTTGCCTTTCGCCCCCGATCGAAATGCGGCCGCCGCGACCTCGTGCTTAGCAGCGCAACACCATAGCCGCTAGGCCACCACGGCGGGTGAATATATGTTTTCAAACTCATCAACAATACTAAAAAATAAATAATTGGCTACATTGGCGGTGCTCTAGTTGAAAGTACTATTCTACAAAAAGTTAGGGAGGATAAACGTGCTGATAGTTGGTTGTGCGTTACAAAATGAGCGGGATAAGTTGGATACGGAAACAAGACAAACGAAGTAGACAAGGCAAACTTCAAACCAACAGCTGACTGAAATTTTTGTGCGGTAGCTAAAAGTGCTACACTCTATTAAATCGCTTGATTGTTTGTTGTCTAGCCTCCCAGCAGCGTTCATGATAGCCTTATTTCTATGGCGCCTGGCTAAGCGCTCTTTTTCTTTTTACTTTGGCAGCTTAACAAACTAAACACAACTAAATGTCCGCTTACGCTTACGATTTTAACCTCTCCTCCCCTCATATACAAATGTAGACATCGGTCGCGGTTCGTCAGTGGTCAGAGCAACACTCCGCCCGCGTCAGCGGGATCAGGCACCCATGAACGATGGGTGATAAGAGTGACACAGAATCGAGAGGAATGAATTGGTATACCAAATATTTCAGAAACTGCTAAAAACGACATCATCTTACTATTACTTTTTTTGCATTCGAACGTAAAGTTTAAATGTTACTGGGAGCAGGTACTTTTGCGCAGGCCCTTGCTTTTGGTATTTCTTTTTGGCAAGGTTGACAAAAGCAGAGCTCCTTTAAAGAAAATTAACCATCATGCTTACAACTATGTAGCCATTCAATTGAAGTAAATATTGCACTTTTATAAACGATACTCATATGAAGCTGAGAAGGAGGAGGAGGAGGAGGAGGAGGTTGGCTGCAGCCGGGTCTAGCCTCGCAAGACATGCCGTCAATTGCTTCGCTCAAGCGCCTCCTTTGAGGAACTTTAATAAAGGGGAAAACTATAGGCATACCGTTCAGTTCATCGTCATTCAGAAGCGCAGTGCGAGACGGGTGAACAAGACGATTCGCACAGAAAGACGGAACAGAACACAAGCCCGAAGCCTGTGATCCACCCAGCGCGCATTGCCGCGTCAGCCCGCCCAGGCCCCCGACACAATGCCATGAAATAGGTCTCGTTAAGGTTACCAATCACAACATAAGTCCACATCCCTTAAAACTTCAGGAGAAGTCGGCACACCTCTTTCCTAAACGTCCAGAGTCCTCGCGGAAACACCGTGCCGTTCCCACATAGCCTGTAGAGTACCTATAGATGCTGAAGTTGCTGTTGATGAAGTTGATGCTGTTGGGAGCCGAGGACCCTCCAACAAATATTGTTCAGTCTTACAGGTTACGAAGTTGAAGAGTTAAGTTTAATAGAACAATCGTGATATATTTCACAGCAGTGCGGGCCTTTATTTTGCGAATTGAGCTACTGCAAAACTCATAGGTGAAAAATGTGAAGGAATGAAAGGATGTTCCACCCCCGCCGCCATGGCCGTGAGTGGCACTGGCTAACACTTCCACAGCTAATGCAATTAAAAGCAAGTTCAGCCTATGCTTTCTTTAGCTTCATCGTGTCTTTTCTTCATATAGTTGTTACTAACAAAATACAGAGCCTTTCTGTTCCCCATATTCTTCTTTTTCATAAGTGAAGTATTTCACGTAAGCTATGAGCTATTATTGTTAATTAGTGTGTATTAAACAATATATCAGTTGCGGTTTACTGAATTGTCATGGCTGTCTTGTTACAGGGTTGTAAGCTTGATACACCAATTTTTCATTTTTTTTTTACTTTTCATTGCGATTAGTGTTCTTTCGAAGCCCGAGATCGCGGAACCGAATCCAGGCCACGCGGTAGCCTCATTTAAATAGGGGCGAAACGCAAAAACGCCCGTGTACCGAGAATTAGGTGCATGTTAAAGTACCCCAGGTGGTCAAAATTAGTCCGTAGTTCCCCGCTACGGCACGCCTCACAATCATATTGTGGTTTTGGTACGTAAAGCCCCAGAATTTAATTTTTGGGAACTTCACGGAGGCACTTTCAGGGGACTATTTATGCGTTAGCCTTCTTAGGGTACTTCACGCACTTTCCAGGGGCTGGGCTTGTACGTGTGTATCTGACCGTTTTCCCGTCTGCCTGGGTCAGTGGGTATCCCGCGGTCGAATGGGTAGCACATTGGGATTCTGTGCTGAGGGCCCAGGGTTTGAAACCAACCATTGGACGAACTTGGGTCACTGAGTATGTGGCAATGTCTACATATGTGCTGATCTTTGGCGAACCTCTTTCACGACGACATGGGTCACTGCAGACGCCAGACAGGGTAAGTGCTGCTCTTCAATGAAACTCATTCACGCCGACTTGGAGCACTGAGTATGTTTCAGCCGGCATGTCCTTGTCTTCAATGAACCTCTTTGATGCCAACACGCCAGTTATGCTTATACAAACATGGATAACTCCCGAAAAGCGAGTGACTTTAAGAATGCTAACGCATTAAACGATCCCTTAAATTTATCCCATTCTGAGTGGAATTGAGCCTACGTCACGAGGGTTTCTCGAGGAGAGCAACGCGATACTTTAGCAGGCTGCACCGCAATTGCAGTGGCTACGTGCCGCTTTTCGATGAGCCTCTATCACGCTAACCCTTAGCGAGCTGCGCCATGAACACACGGGGAATTTGCCGCTCTTCAATGAACCTCTCGCCAACTTGGGTCACTGGGTATGTGCCGCTGGATGTGCGGCAAGAGAGGAAACAGTTCTAAGTGTTCGCACGCACCGGCGCGCCACGAATTTCGGAGGCCACGCGCAGGCTTCGCCGCCGTGATGCTAGATGGCGCCGTGTTCGCAGGGAAGCGCGAAAGAGGAATCCGGCTACAGTACACGACTCATAGATAAATCGTTTGACGGTGCCATTACGTTGTGTCCCTATACTGATTCAATGCTGAACACATTATCGTCGACAGTCATCGAGAAATGGATTCGACGGAATTTTTTTTTATTCGCACTTATTCAGCGACTCCCAAAGAGAACATTTTTTGTATTTCGCATGTATTCGCTTACGGATGGCAAAAGCTGTGCCACAGTTACGCGTGACCCGCTGAGTTGAGCTTATAGGTGATCTAGGTAACGAAACAAGAGGCGCTAGAACTACATTTTTATTTTGAACAACCGATTAAGCTGCATCATCTGGGACCAATACAAAGATAGAGAGAGAAATATTTACTGAAAGAAAATACACTTTAGGTATCAAAAACAAATTTTAGGTTGTACCCGTAACAAGGACAAGAGCGGCAAATTAATATATTTTTTTTAATAAAACGTGCGAATACATTAATGTGATGACTTCGACAAAACAAACTGTGCCCATTGCACAAAGCTTTCCCGCCGTGTCTGTGCAGTGTAAACAAGTATTCCTAGCACTTCCCCCTCTCCCTCATTCCTGCGCTTACACCGAATAAGCATGGGTTGGTCTTACGGATGAGCTGGCACGCTGCCCCAGCCAGAGTTTTCGTTTAGCAGCGACCTGACCCTCTTTTAGTCTTGTTTTCTCGCCATTAAATAAACATCTAAATACGCCCCGCGCCCTGTTCCAGGCGGCAAGGCTTGTACGCCTTTCGCACGACCTTGTTTAATTGTAAAAGCAGCAGGCTGAAGCTTGTTTACCCTTCTGCTTCTCTCGGTTCCTTCTTTTTCGTTACATCTTTCTGTTCGTCGTTCTACTTGCTCGCACCCAGCGGTCCCACGCGTGCACCGTGCCCCTAATCTGTTGCAGTTATTTCGAGCCATTTCACCGCATATTGCGATCTCCTTAAGATACCGCGGTCTTGAGGTTATCCCGCGTTCGAGTGAAAGGCTGAAAGCACGACAGTAGCGGCGGCCTCGATTTTTTCGTGGATCTAGGGGCCCGCTGGAAATCCCCCAGAATTTAGAACGGTGGCTCGTGTCCGACAGACATCTGCATGGCGCCCTCTTCTACATGACAGCGTAGGAGTGCACATACAAGTGCCGTAGAGAGAGAGGGGGAGTAAAGTGCACGATAATGTCGACACAGGCTTGCACTGCTCTAAATGCACTGCCGCTAATGTTGCTACATCAGAAGAAATGGATCGAATAACCTTCGAACTCAAGTGGAAGTAATTAGAAAATAGCTCAATGCTGAGGTGCAACTCAATAGCATAATTGATTGTGCTAGTTGGTGTTGCATCATTTTAGTGTGTGGCGCGAACGTTTGACGGAGACACAGAAAAAAGAAGACACGAAGCGCTCCATCCTCGTGTCTTCCTATTTCTGTCTCTCCGATAAACATTCGCGCTTCACACACACACACACAAACACACACACACACGCACACACACACACACAATCTCGACGTTCATTCGAAACCTGATTTTCTTCGTAAAATATTGTAGTGCATATTTAGTGCATGCCATTACATCGGAAAACAACGTACATCTTTGACAAGTAATATCACGGTAGACGTTCGTCCACGTGCTCCAATTTTTTTCATGGGAACATACAAAAACAACTATAAATTTGATAAAAGCATAACGTGGTCTTTTGCGGTCCTATTATGAGTGCTCTTTAATGATTGGTAGAAGAATTTAGTGTCAACAAAAATGCTGTTTCCATCATTTCAATATGGCACACCTCAGTAACAAGAACTAGAAGATGGACGTCCCGAAAACAGCCCCTATGCTCTAGAGCTGTTCGTAATAGCAGGCGTCAGCGAATAGCGACAACGAACGTTAATGTCAACGACTGTGGTCGGCCAATGGCAAAGAGTTCTTACGAAAGAAAAAAGGAAAGGACGCTGTGCGAGCACGGCCCATATTCCCAGTTTTTTTGTCGCGAGAGATGGTTATCATTATTGGATCCCTTTTTATCTGCTGCGACGATTGGCTGCTAACGACGTTTGAGCGTACGAAGGATTTTGTGAAGTCGAGGATAAATTTCCTCCGATTCCATTCATTTCTGATCATCAGTCCCGCCGAGCGTCCGATCCCGGTGATGGCAGGGACATGGCTTGGTGCCACTCAAGGACGAAAGGCAGAAATAATAACAAATGAAAATGAGCGTTGCAAAATACGGCCCCAGGCATTAACCTGAAGGACTGCATTGTGCACGACGGCCAATCTTATTACAAGTTTCTTAACTTGTGTACTACATTGTTTTATATAACTGTATTGCCTACACGATAACTCAGTTAAAAAAAAATTTGTGACAGACGAAAATATCTACTAAACAAGACTTGGCCGGGACATTGCAGAGGGATTCTCTTCCACGTTGATTCTCTTTCGCGCCTCGTCAGTGCACGGTCCGAGCGGCGCTCTGCCTATACACTGCAAGAACTGTTCAAGCCCTTTGGTGCTTATCTTGTCCTCCAACAATAATCTTCATCAATATTGCGTATGCTTCCTTCATTTAACAATCTATGCACCCTACTTTCGTGGCGGGAACTATATATCGCGCTGATACACGCACGCCGTTCGTGACCTGATAGTGGGCGCGCAGCGCCTAAGAAATGCACGCAAGATAGATACACATTATTTCTCTTCAGTACACGTTATCACCGGAATCGGCCTGTCTCCAACTATGCATGAAGGGGAAAGGATATATTTGAGCGGGAAGGATTCTTATTTTGTACATGGACTTTTACTTTACGCGTATAAGGTGGGCACTCAACGCTACACTCTTGACTTGGTGCTTAGCGACAGAACTCCATAACTAAAGAGCCACCGAGGGTGGCGCTACAGTTACAATTTCCAGTAATAAAGCTGTGGGAAAAAAATTGTACACGGTTATGACAACTGGTGGTAGTGGCGGTAGTGCCGGTGGTGGTGGTGGTGGTGGTGGTGGTGGTGGTGGTGGTGGTGGTGGTGGTGGTGGTGGTGGTGGTGGTGGTGGTGGTGGTGGTGGTGGTGGTGGTGGTGCTGCTGAGTTGTAGCGACAGGCGGGTCTATCCTGCCGATCAAGGCCGGCAATTGCTCCGCCCGAGCATCTCTTACAATATCACTACGGCATTTCACCACATGTCCATCAAACCAGTATCTCTTAAGAATGCAATAAGAAGACGTGAAGCGGGCTTTAACTGATCCTTCTAAACTTGGCAAGGTTAATAAAAATTACAACGAAGAAGCACAGGAGGCCCATTTGCGAATGGATGACACGCGAAGAAGCTGAGACACCTGCGCGTGAAACAGCAAAGAGAAAAACACGAAGATAGAAACGTACAGCCTTTGCCTAGAAAAACGAAGCTACTAGGATATACGAGGTGCTAAGTCGCGGCTTCGTCGTATGGCAGAAATCCTGGTGGTATGAAGCTCTGCAGGATGAAGATGAGAGTTTGAGAAGGCAAAGGGTAACTATACCCACTGACTTTGCCTACACTACGCTTTTGGGCTTTGAGGATGTAACAGGAGGCCCCACTAGCAGTCACCGGACTCAGCTGATGTTGCGCGCGGTTGCACTATTTCTTTTCAGAAGAGCTGCACATCAACGCCTGTTCCTGGTCAGCGACAGTTGACTGTTCAATCGCTGCTGAATGTTCAAGAACAAGTGGCTGCCGATGGATGTTTATAGGGACAATCGATATTTAATCAACAACTTTTGGGCCAGCGTTCTTTGGCCTGGGCCGCTCATGCTCGACGTGCTAAGCTAGGGATCATGGCTCCTGTGCGCCGTTCACTTTCGCTCGTGTAGCCTTGCCAAAAAGTGAATCCGCCTTCCGGTTCCGCTTCGGTGGGTGAGCGAGCGTTGCTTTCCGCGCGCAAGGTGGTCGGCGAAGAATTCGATGGCTATATCAACGCGCTGTTGAAAGTTGAGTCCGGTGAGCTATAAGACCATGGCAGGATAGTATTGCGAGCAGAAAGTAACAGTGCGAAAGGACTGGCGGAGTGGCATATTGCGGTCTCTTAAAGCAACAGCTTCCCGATAATATAAGGCATATGCACGTTGACTGTAATGTCGTTCTATTAAAAACCCTGCTTTTGAATGAAGTTTTATCACGTTATTCGCGTTTGCGTCTCCACTGAAATGTTCTGGTTCTAGGATCTCGCGCGTTATGCTTCACGCCCGTTATCTGTGAACTGTTTCTTAGTGTCAAAGACGTTGAAGTCACGTTTTTGAAGACGGCCGCAGTGTTTTTGCCCAGCTCTCTGTGCTGCGTCACGACGCATAGTCGGCGTGAACGTCCTGTCTGGTGCACGAGACCTGCCATGTGCCAGCCAGTGCAAATTATGCAAGGCTGCATCTTGTTCGTTACACGCCATTATGCAGTGCTGTCGATACTGAGGAGCCAAGCCAGGCGATGCCAACAGAGGGGCTCGACAGCGTTGCGTCATGTACCAAGGAGCGCTCACGCACCCGTGCAGTTCTCGATCAAGTTTCAGCAGAAAACTAAATATATTATTTATTGTTTCCGTAACTACGTTCGGCTCAGTCAAGAAACGGCCCAGCCAGAACTATGATCTGCGACTCGGCCACAATTTGTATGTGCCTTGTAGCCGTCCCTGACTCCACAATGACAGTAGCTTTCTGCTTCTTTCGCAATGCGAAAAGTCTCCAGTTTGATAGACTGAATGCTTGGGCGAGTCGTTTAGAGTCACTGATCCCTCTAGAGTGGTGAACCATCGAAGCCAGCTAGCGTGTGAATGGACATAAATAAAGAATGACAGACATGGGCGAAACCCTTTTGTTCATTTCTTCCTTTCTTTCCAGTTGTTGCTATTCGCGAGAATTACTTAACTGTCACAAATCGCGAATTTTTAATTTCCTTCAACATTGTTTATCGTTACGTACCCCACACACTGCACCAGACAGAACTCAAGAGGTAACAGCGGAAGTATCAAACCATATAACAAAACTATGAATATCCTCATTCCCCAATCCCTGCCTTCCCCTACCCCCTGCACCTTGCTCATTCAACGCATTGAAGGAGTGCGATATTGCTGTGCACTTATCATGCGTTCTCTTTCTAAGTACTAACAAAGGAGAAAAGCTCTCCTGTTCAGCATCTTCAGTTAACATATATAATTTTCACATTGTTTTGTCTCTTGTTATACAAAACAAACCTTCTGAAATTTAATGCCACTGGCGTAGTGTATAAAATAACAGGCAATTAATCGAAGACTGTATTATGCGAAAGGATGACGTATTCCGTGTATTTCGCGGCACATGTCTGGCATTGATATCTTGAAGCTTGCACTGGTGTCACGATTTGGCTAGCTTAAATTAAATGAGAGTGCTGGTGTAATTATTTGATTAGCTTCTTCATCGTAACGTATACCTAATAATTATTAATGTAACTTGCTACTTCAATAATTCAACCGTTAGTTTACACATCCATCGCAGCCAGTACGTTGCAGAACAAGAAATATATGTTTTTTTTTTCTCTATCTTTATCTTCCTTTTCTTTGAGTTCTTTTCTTATGCTTATTTTTATAACGATGCCCTTCGAAATGCTTGCTATCCCGCTGCACCGCGGCTTGTCCTTCCTCGTTTTCCATCGGGTTTCTGTTCGTCTACTTAGTTTCACATAGTGAATGCAGCCGTCGGCTTTTCCTCCTGGATGGGGCAAGCTTTCGCTCTTCCTGCTTAAAATAGCTATATCTCTCATCTATAATGAGAAAGGAAAGCGCCAAGCAGAGACGGATCAGTTCCAACCAGGCAGTCTACAACACAAGAATGAAAACGACTGGTCGCCAGGAAGGCGTTGCTCTCTTCTAACCTGACGCATGATGATGAAACAACATTCAGAGCGAAGCTCGGAACTGTTTCTTTGACCCCTGCTTGGAATACCAGTAACTGCAGTGGCGTAGTAGACTATGTTGTTGTACGAATGTAATTTATAGTACTATATGAGCCACCCCCCCCCCCCCCATTCACTAGTTCCATCAGAAGTGTAAGGAGTGTTCGCTGGCACTTACGAGTTGGGTCACGGAGCCCGCGTCCCCAAGGTAAGCTTACCTGAGAAGCGATGCGAGGCCGCGTCTCATTCGCGACGCAGCTTTGACAGTGTAATTCCTGTAATTACGCGCGCTTCCAGACGTACGGCCGCCGCCAGATGTGTCGCTCAGTTCGACCAATCACGCAATCTAAAGCGCTAAACCTACCTCAAGGTTACACACCCCTCCTCTCCTGTCTCGATTGGATGAAAGCGCGCGCGAGCCAGCCGCGTTTATTCCTGTTCTCTTTCAGGCGATCGGAAGGGAAGCCACTGTCAGTTTCGGAGCGCCGGAATACGGCAGCCCGCGACAGCACTGGCACCTTGCCGTCCTCCGCCTCGCCAGCGCCGGCGGCACGCTCGGTTGCGTAATGAGCTTGGTGGGGCGCCAACTTTGGCGACCGATATTTTCAGGCTTGTGCTCTTAACTAGAATACAACGGCACGGATAAGTCCTTGGGTAATGGATGCCTTGAACCTTGAAAGAACGGGATGTCTGCTCACAGGTCTGTGATCAAACAGTCAACTGATGTAGTTTTAAATAACTATCACACTTGGTGACGTGCATTGCAACACATGTCTGGCGGATCAAATAATGCAGCTGCAGAGATGAAAAGCGCCCTGCGGCCGTCACTTCTTAAGCCCACACATGGTAAAAGAAGTAGGAAAGGACAAAAATAAAGAAAACAAAACACGCCCCTCGCACCATCCCACGCCGCGCGGCGCCTCGCAGCAGTCAGAAATAGGGTGCCGCCTTGCGCTTCCCCGCTTGGGAGACGCCTCTCTCTGGTCGACTAAGAAGAGGCTCATCTTAAATACTTGCTAGAATTAGTGCCTAGGGATGAACAAAGCAATCAAACCAGTAAGTACGCGTTCGGCAGCCAAACTTTGTTTACAGAAGATGTCCCGGAGCATCGAAAACAGTCACAAGTCGGCCTATGGGAGTAAGACGTCGCAAGCGGAAATCCGCAGTTATAGGTTTTGGTGTTATCAACTAATACCATCTATATATACGTTTACTCTATACTCTATACGTATACTCTGTACGCACACTCTACTAATACATCTATCGCGTATGCTTTTCAGTGACGCTATAATAAAACGTCCTTAATAAGCGGATTACATTGGTGCGTTCATCAACCGTTAGTGGGAGAGGCTGCGCTGCGTATGAAAAACGTCCCGATATTCACAGTGCGTGCTTTATTGTAACAGGGGTCTTTATTGCGACAGAGCTTCGCCATCATCACGGCGCAGGATGCCTGGCCGAGAGGCTTTTAATTTGAGCAAGTTCGTACGGAACAGCGCAGAAGATTTGGGTCACGGAATAAATAAATAAATAAATAAATAAATAAATAAATAAATAAATAAATAAATAAATAAATAAATAAATAAATAAATAAATAAATAAATAAATAAATAAATAAATGTGTGATTCTTCATACCCGGCGCAATACAGCTTTTCATTATATTGACGATGTGTGGTGTTTTATGGCGCAAGGGCCATGGTTGGCCAAAAAGCGCCATGACAAAGATAATGTTAACAGTGCATTGTGAATGGTGTAGACAATGAATTAGACAATGAATTCCTCATGGTATATGTGACATGGCTGTAAAAAGGCCTAAAATCGGTTGTTGTGGATGGCGTAAAATATACAGTTGCTAAAATAATGACACTGACCAAGTAGTGCTGTGGGCTATGGTAATGGGGTTTCGTTAAAAGCATGATGCGATACAACATAACATAGACACTTGAGCTTCAAGGAAGCCTTTGAGTACAGGGGCTGGCATACGTGCGCTAAAAATTCCCTGGCCAAGTGATTTCCAGCGTATCTGTTTCAGCTAAAAATTCTAAGACTAGTTTCGGATTAAAAAGCGGTTCATTGCTAAGAAAAAATTTCGGGTGACTTTTCATTATGGCATGAAATTCTAAAAAAAGCAATGTGAGCAACTGTATACGTTGTTTCACTACAGCGAGAAAACGAAAAGATCCAAAGAAAACAAAGAAATCCGAAGAAAACAAATAAATACGAAGAAAACAAAGAAATAGGCGATGTTACGGTCGCAACGGTCCTCACTGCTATACATTCATGGTATACAAGCAGCTTCTAAGTATAGTACACGGTTGTGTCATGGTCAAACTTGTATTGTGTAGAATGGCCGCGTGAAAAAAAGAAAGCATGCCTCTCCCCCACCTCCTTGTCATTCATCAAAAAACCTCACAGCTCAAGCAATCATTATTTGAATCGGGCAGACAGTACAGCAGAACATATCTGGCACGTGCTGTTGCCATCGCGCACAGTTTCTAAATTTTTTGTGGGGCGTGCACGCTGCCTGTCTTAACTGGGACGTTCGCGTAAACTGTCTAGAGAAGAGCGGAAACGCAGGCGGGACGGCAAGCAGGTCAGACGCCGACGGGGCGAACTTTCTTGGCGACCTCAGCATCCTGTTTGCGCTCTTCTCCCTCAGTATATAAACAGAAGAACATCGTCAGCACGGACCACAAGCAGACTTTTGGCCCCGGCTTATTTTACTTTATGTAATCTCTGGAAGCTAGCGTGACTCGTGAGGCTATCTTATACTGCTAAGCAATTGTGCGTTCAGTGAGTAAAGTTTTGCGTATTGAAGCGACGGTATGGGTTACGTAGCGCGCACTTGTTTCTGTTACACTTCCCTTCCTATTATTCTACAATTCGCCCTCCCTGAAAAAAAAATGAAAAAGAAAACTTGCTCAACCTGTTGGGATGCGCATAGCACAGTCAGGCACAACACCAGCGTCGCAAACACTTTTGATGCTCTTTCGCCCCACAAGGTCTGAATGGGTGCAAAGTTTGTTGCTTTGAACTGTCCCGTACTATTCATGCACCATGCACTGCAATTTGTTAATTCTACCAGGAAACGCGTACACATATCTGCACAATGACCATCGTACATTCAATAACAGTAAGCG
Organism: Dermacentor albipictus; assembly: GCF_038994185.2. Lineage (NCBI taxonomy): Eukaryota > Metazoa > Arthropoda > Arachnida > Ixodida > Ixodidae > Dermacentor > Dermacentor albipictus. The sequence goes on along the minus strand of NC_091821.1, from coordinate 243,265,290 downwards.
GAATTTGAACTCAGTCAGATCTTAATGTAGTAAGCTATAAAACTGCGCATTTGACTGCTGTGTTGTTCGTGCATACCTGCACCGTCTACGAAACAGCTCCTTTTACCTCTCCTCAAGGCATTACCAAATGTTTTGGTTCCGCATTTTTCTACATTTAGTTGCTTCTGATACTCTTCTATAGAGAGTTTTTGTTGTTAATATTCTTACTCAAACTAATATGTTTGTGTAACACGAGCCAGCCGTAAACGCTTGCTAGACATGCGAAATGTGAATCAGTCATGTGCATTCCGTTGTGCTGCACCCATCACTTTCTTGCGATAACAGTAGCAACTGTGCCAGCGGTCGATGTCCCTACGCGCAGTAGTCGGCCAGAGGATACTGATGGCTCCAGCCATGGACACTCGCGTGCAACCGGCCCGGCAAGGGAAGCTCACACGTGTATTCGCGGCTTCGCACATCTGGCTCGCTTCCAACGCAACCGGCCATTATTATTTTTATGCCACTTCTCGTACGAACGAGCGTACACGCACGGCCGCACAATTGCTCGGTCTCCCGCTCTGGTTTCGACCAGCAGTCCGCCTACCGCACACAGTCAGCCTATACCTCGGACGCGCGCGTGCCACAGCTACGTCTTAATCGATGCGCTGAACGGATTGGCCGACAGAGCGGTAGATCGGCGCGCCCTGATTAACACAAGCTTCCGATCGCCCCACGGCTTCGGCGTCCTCAAGTTCAAGAGCGCGTCGAGCGCGCGGCGGCGGCCAGCGAGAGGTGTCAAGGTCCATCGGCCGGCAGCACTGCGCGTGTCAGCGCGCCGGCGACAGGGGCGGCTCACCTGCAGGAGGGCTATCACGAGCCGGGTATTGCCCGACTGCACCGCGATGCTGCTGATGGTGGTGGTGGTGGACGCGCTGCTCGCCATGGCTCCGGGATGCGGCGGCCACCTGCCGCGGGTCCAACGGGTCAACAACACGCGGTTGTTGTGATTGGGCTGCTGGCAACTTACGAGTAGGAACCCCCGGGGTCGCAGCCGCTCCTCTCGGGTCGCTGCCAGTCTGAAACTGGGCCCAGCCGCCAAATTTAGGCAACGGCCCGGGCCACGTGGCCAGCGCTCGAAATAGCGACAGTCCCCCGTACATGTGGCGGCAGCCATGGCCGCCGGGAGCTCTCCGCGGCGAAGAGCCGGCGCGCGGCTGCGAGCGTTCGCAAGAGCGCGCCAGCATCCGCGGGGTGACACGGCCGCCGATGCAGCCTCCGCGACAGGCCTCTGTGACGGCCGGCTCGGGACGCGCGCTTCCCCGACAGCGTGTCGACGCTGCCGGCCGGGGGCAGTAACCTCGCCCGACCACGCATGCATGTGGGCCTCTGACATCGGCTTGTGCAGCCGCAATCGACCTCCTCGCATTGACAAATACGGCTTCCGGTGGGCTTCCAGGAGCTTGTTGGGTTAATAATCCTTATACGACACATCTAAGAACTGAGACATCCAGAAATAGATGACGCACGCGGTTTCGTATGCAAGAAATAGCCCAAGTTGTACGGCGCGTCCGCAAAACCGGAGCTCTGCTTGGATTCTTTTGTACGTGGGGCCGACTGCATTGGCTATGGATGCACTATTTCCATATATAACTCTTCAATAAGTATCTTGTGATGGCTACTCATATATCTGATTTTAGTTTGATTTTGGTTTTCTTTGCTTGGGTGTTGCACGGCAATGTGAGTGTTCTAAGCCGCAACACAAAATTTTGGGCCCTCAAGGACACGCTTGGTGACAATCAGGCGAGTTCCCATTCCTCTAGTACTCGTAAAGAAAATCCTATGAAGCATTTGTTCACATCAGCGTGCGATGTTCGAGGCCTAAGATGGTGCAAACGCCTGCTCATGTTAACAGAGGCGGAAAAACGAAGGCGAAGACTGGCATCAAAGAATTGCTAGTGTCAGGCAGAAGCGAGGCTACCACGAATGTCTACTTCCCGTACTTTATTCTGCGTCCCGTTGCGAGTATAGATTGCGAACATGACTGGGACGCGCTTGAATCGCAGCGTTCGGCGCCAGTGAGCCATTCGCACACAACGCGCTGCGAGGATCAGCAGCCAAGGCGGCGCAGAACATGAGCCCCTCTGCAGCAAGAACAGAAAAACGTTCGCACCATGCGCTGCCCTCCAGAGAAAGGCAGCCTCAACGTCGGAAAGCTGCGGCAGCATGCTTATTGTGCCAAGAGTCGTGCAAAGAGCGATGAAACAAAGAATGTTAGGCGTAACGTTAAGAGACAGAAAGAGGGCGGTGGTGGATCAGAGAGCAAACGCGGATAGCCGGTATTCTGATTGATATTCAGAGGAAAAATGGAGCTGGGCAAGCCATGTAATGCGTAGGTCAGATAACCGGTGGACCGGTCATTAGCGTTACAGAATGAATTCCAAAAGAAGGGAAGCGCGGTCGACGACGGCAGAAAATTAGGCGGGGGTGATTAAATTAGGAAATTCGCAGGCGCAAGTTGAATTCGTCCTGCAGTGGACATAAAATATGATGACGACAATGACGACGATGATGATGATGATGTATGTGCATACCTGCCAACCCCCGAATTTTATTGCGATATAAATTATATGGATACTCCAGGTGCATTTCCGTCGTCGTCATCACAGTCGGCGTTCCCGTGATGTTCCGTATAAAGTCCAAGCGTGATAACATCGTCGCCGCGCGCCGTATGCTGTATGTGAGAGTGAAAGCGTGCGAGGGTGAGCCGTGTTGTAAAGCCGGGGATCCGTGCGGCCAACGAAGTTTGCATGGATGGTGCCGGGCCAGGTGCCGGGAAGAAGGGTTCCGAGAGATGTTTAGGAAATTTAAAAAAAAGGTTTATATTAAAAAGAAATACATGGTTGAGTTTTACAATACGGTTCTGACTCCGGAGCACACTATGGTAGCGCCTTTGCATGTCCGGGTGTCTCACTGTTTTCGAGCGTCCCCCTCTCTCTTCCACAGCCGTTTGGATCCGCTTTTTATGCCCTGCGTCGTCATTGTTCAGTCGCTTCCTACAATCCGGCGTCAGGAGACCGACGACCTCAGGTCCCACCAATTCAGAGGTCTGTTGCCCTTTCCTTCCGGTGGGAGTTTTGTCGAAACATACGCACATCACTGGGCACAAAAGGGTAACTGGGATGGTACGCTGACTCTGTCTCCAGCGTGGTCGTGCCAATTTGTGCGGCTGACAGGTGTGAAGAATCGTAGCCTTGCACGGACCTCATCTCCGGCGTGGAAGTTCGACATCCCATTTGACGAGGCCGTGGGCTCGTTTCCCATAATTGCTTCATCCGTAAACGGAGTTTTGTCGCGGAGTGAACGGCCGACCATAACGGCCTTGATGGGCATTTTGTGACGGTCAGGAGAGACGACGTTGCTATCTTCAAACGAGCTGCCTTGAAGTGAACGATGAGGCGTGACAACTGCATGTCGTCAGGGTGGCATCCCCCACTGAAGGGCCGCCGGGCACAACAGCCGACGATGGTGACGATGGTGGCTCAGCGGCCACTGTGGCCGCTGCGTATGGCGCGGCCGCGCGGGCCTTATGTTGAAAGTGATCTGCGATGGGGACAGAGTGCGCCGCATGCTGATAGCTTCGTGTGCGCTGTGTTCTCGCCGCTTAGTTCGCGTTGAAGTGAGAGGCAGCACGAAGGTCAATTCGCTCTCTGCCGCTGCCGTGCTTTCTCACTCCAAAGTTTTGACACCGAGTGTGCGCGGTCATCGAAAGAGATTTGTCCATGTTTGCTTGGACGCGCGTGAAAGCATGCTTGTTAATTTAGTTAGTAGGCGAATGGTTACAAGATTATACGTCCGATAAAACTACTATCCTTACTTTGTATAGTTGTCTACTAAATTATTACTGCAATCGATGCTTTGCCTTTCGGGCGAAACTGCGACTTTCTTTTTTCGTAATGTGTACGAATTTGGGCTCGTTCTGCGATTTTACGAATGTTTCGTCAAGTTTTACGAAACATGCATCCCATCAGCGAAAAAGTCTCAAACGTGTCTAAATATGGGGCGGTGCATGATACCTGTGCCACCCTCATGACCTCCGTCATCAGGCGGTTATACTTTGAACAAGTTTATTCAGACATGTCCCTGAAAGTGGTGAAATCGGCAACGACAATGTCGTTGAAAGAGTCACTGTTATCTAAATACGTACAATGCATTTATTTTCACAATCTGCTGCTCATACTAGCTACCCACTAAATAAAGGATGTTTTCATCCCACAAAAGGTGTGCGTTCATGGTAAACTTTTAGAAAATGCGTGCGAACCCTCCCCCCCCCCCGCCTCCTTCCTTGTCATGGCCGCGACATCTTTACGAATTTTACGTTAACAGGCTGGCAGGTATGTACAGTATACGTGACTATGTATGTATATATGCTCATTCACTCAAGGCGACCAGCACGACGCAAAAGTTTCGCAATGGCCGCTTTCGAAGAGTTGCTAAATTATACACCTAATGAACGCAAGCTTGTGCACGAATTTACCAATGTGGCTGTTCAGCTTCCTTGAAAATCGTACACAGCGTGGCCTGCGATTCACTGTTCCGTATAAACACGGTGCTCGCCATTCTGTTTCGTGTTTGGGAACTGGTCCAGCAGGACGACGACACACCGATTTCTTTCCGCTTTATCTAGCTCCGTAGGACTCACTGGGAGTAGCACTATCGCTGCTTGATTACGGGACCATCAAATGTCTTGAGCGCGACGGCAATGGACTGGCGGCGTTGGGCAGTTTTATTTTTCTTCGTCCTGTAGCGAGGGTGAAACAGAGGTTGACGTGACGACAACGCGATAACGACGGCGAATCGTCGATGAGAACGCGCCGTCAGTTCAATAGAAACGGTGAACGGACAAAGCGAATCCGATATCGTGAATTTACCTGATGTCGCAGTAAATTTGAAATATCGCATTTTTTTTCAGTGCTTTCTCTAACTCACAACTTTCCCAAAACAACTCGTGTTATGTTAGTGCAAACACAGTTTAACTAAGGATGGTTACTCCTACCTTAGTGTTCCTGACTAGAACAATTAAACAACGCGTTGTAGCTAATTGGTTCACCGTGAACGGCTATGGGAGACAAAATATTTATTTATTTATTTGTTCATTCATTCATTTGTTTGTTTGTTTGTTTGTTTGTTTGTTTGTTTGTTTGTTTGTTTGTTTGTTTGTTTGTTTGTTTGTTTGTTTGTTTGTTTGTTTGTTTGTTTACCCCCTCAGCACAGGGAGTTTGGACAAAGGCAAAGCTGCAGAAAGCTGCTTGGAAGTGTCTAAAGTCCAAAAGACTACATAAAGACAGAACTCGCGTTAATCATGGGGCGACTTGCAGGAATCATTTCATCGATAGTAAAATTTTGCCCCACGGTGAAAAAGCTTCGCAGAAGTGATACGCTGCCGCACATTGAATTGCTCTGGGACAAAAGAGTGAGACAAACAGTTTTACCTAATGATAGCTTCTCATGATAGTTTTGCCTTTGTCACTCAACAGTGTACTGTGCGGAAACTATAGCTGACACTACAGTGCGAAGCTTTCTAACCATGGGCCTTTTGTCACGCCTTTAAGTCATTGTGCGTCCTTCCGTATCCTGCCTGTCTGTGCTACGCATCGACCTCGGAGACAACTCCAATTTTTCTCTTCACCTAATACTTGTGAAACGCAGAAATGCTATCTTCATTAGACAACCAGTAAATCAATTTCAATGAAATTTGCTACCTTTTAAAGAGAAAGCTGAATTACACAGATTGTTGGCAGCAGAATTTTTATTTGTGATGTCATATTTTTTACGGAAGCTATATAAAATCATAAACAAAAAACAATTACACACACGTTTTACAAACCCGTAACTCTGCACACAAACGGTATCGCAGTTCTGTAAACTGCATCTGTTAGAGCACCAAAAGTGAACAAATTTGATGTGAGTTTATTGCTTACGTAAAATTGTTAGAGGATATCACTCTTGACCAGGAACGGGGAGGACGAGGGCGGGGAAGGGGTTGCCGGGAATGCCGCATACTAACAGAAATTTTGTGGTAGCATGTGCCCGGTGCGCTTCCCGTATATACGCCACTGAGCACGCTCCACAGGGTATTTTGGTTTACGCTAGAAATTGTGCAGCGTCGTTCAGATAGCGTTCTACCGCGAGACAACGAGGGTGACGAAGTGAGCATGTCCGTCGGTCATGCTGAACGGGAATGAAGTATAGCACAGCGCCAGGACATTGACACGAGAAAGAAACAACAAACATATAGCTTCCTTAGGCAACGAAATTTTATTTCGGGACCAGTTAAACATATTTCAATCATGTGCATCACAAACCACGCGTCAATGCACATTTCTAGCGAATATACCAAGTACAAAAATAAGAGAAACATTCGAAAAATTAGCAAAAATTGCAAACAACCACGAACCATCGTTACACATAATCTATGACAAATGCATATCAAGACATGCTACGGTATTCAAGCAAGATCCTTAACCGACAAGGAAGGTTCGCTGATGCATTGGTCATACAGTGAAAGAGTAGGTATGATCTTCTTAGAAGCGGAACATGCCTGCATATAGAACGCAACCACTCTCGGAGGACGCTATTCTCGGTCCATGGCCAGATACTGCAACTGCAATGCGGACAACGGAAGTGCCGTTGAAGTTCCTGCATGGCACTAAATTAGACGGGAGGGTCTAGTATAGGGCCGCCGTTTAGTGTACATAAGCACTCACTACTTCTCTTGTCCTCATAATCATCATCCATCCCAATACTCTCCTTCCCTCTTCCCCAGTGCAAAGTAGTAGTTCGAGATGATGATGATGATGATGATGATTATGATGAATTGGCATCCCCTATGAAACGAAGTGGTGCCATATAGTCACCTAGCCTGCTTGAGTTAATTATTTATACTATACATGCTTTTATTCTAGTATTTTGTATACATCATCTTTATCTTTTTTCTCTTCCTCAAAACTTTTATATCTACCTTGTATTGCTACTGATGCCTGCAAGGAATGCAGTAGTATCAATCTTTTCCCTGCTTTTTTTTTTTTTACACCAATGCTCTAAGTGCCTCTTATTTACTTGCTTACCTACACTGCTGACCGATTGGTGCTTTCATCCACTTTAAATCCAACCGCTTCTGGAAGGTGTATGTTACCTACGGGTCTCATATTCCATTAGGATGTGCTGAGTGGTCTGCGAATTTTTGCTGCAGCGGAGGCATGGATTCATCTTGTTCGCACTAGTAACTATGTCACAGCAACTGCATCAACACCAACAAATTAACCCCAACTTTCTGTGTAAATTTGTTGCGAATATTTGCTTCGGTATGTTTTTGTCCTTAGGCAACCAGCTCGAGCTTCAAATAGCACGGCACTGCCCTTTGTATCTCGCCGATGACGCTGCCCGACGTGCCCAGGTTGGGCCATCGACACTCCTTATACCTTTATCGTGAGCACACGCTGCAAGAGAGCCTCTCATTCTCATGCGTACCATCACGTTGAGTTACTGGTATACACCGCAGAACCGTAGATTACACAGCCTCGACCCATCACTGAAACTGAAATTACCAGCAAACCTCTCCCGACGTGAGGCACCACTGCTGTGTCGGCTGTGGGTAGGAGTAGCATTCACTAACTCCTACAACTATCGTATTGGAATGGCGGACTCACCAATGTGCGCTAAGTATAAGTGTGAAGATACCATCAATCATCTTCTGTGCCACTGTTCTCGCTTCGACAATCAACGTCAGTCTCTCCAGTGTGTCTTGAATCGACTGAAAGATAGGCCATTCACAGAAGAAAAGGTCTTGGGCGCCTGGCCTCACAGTTAGCGCAGAAAGCCATTCGAGCGCTTCTGTAGTACCTGAAGGCAACATACTTCAGTGCCCGACTATATACACACTACACCTAGCTTAGTGCATGTGAAAATGCGATATACACTCATCTCTCTCTCTTTCTTTCTTTCACCCCCCTCCCCACCTACGTGTAGGGTAACAAACTGGACTCAGCCTGGTTAACCTCCCTGCCTTTCCTTCCTCTCTATCTCTCTCTCTCTCTCTCTCTGTCTAGCTGCCCTTTGTGTTATCGTACAGGAGGTCGACCGAGAATGCCTCTCGATGTCTTTCCTGTCAATAACATATATATATATATATATATATATATATATATATATATATATATATATATATATATATATATATATATATATATATATATATATATATATTCCTCTACACATAGAATTATAATTAGCCATGTCAACTCAGAGTTGCTTTTACCTAAAGCTAGCGCATCTTCGAACCGGGAGAAGTACATACATGTTTGGCAGCACAACGCGAGACCATCGGAGAGAATCTTGCTAACCTTATCCTGCCTTCTCTCAATCGTTTAAGCTATTGCCTGTCTGCCCGATGTAACGTTTCGCACAAGATAGTGTAATGTGGTAAATTACCGCTGTTAAGAGTGTGGCAAACCTATTTATGTGCCTCTTTTCGCAATGTTTTTTTTGTTGTTGCTGTAGCGGAATTTGTCTATTTGCAAGGCCAATTTATTTGGGACTGAAAAACATCATTTACGTTTCCTCGATGCCTATGTTTCTTTTAGTTTATTTATTTATTTATTTATTTATTTATTTATTTATTTATTTATTTATTTATTTATTTATTTATTTATTGAAGGGTTGCATGGCAAATGATGGATGTGGAGAATTAAAGAGACATTTTTGTCCCGGGCAACTTCCTCGCTGCTATAGACGCCATTCTTCGTGAGCGTATACCTGCCTAAATAGCCCTTCAGATATCGACTAACCCATGACTGAAGTACCCTGCGCCCTTGAGACGCTGAGCTTACTGTTCAAAACTAAAGTTCATTAAATAATAACATGATTTCTTCAAGCTGTTGTTAAAATGCAGGTTATCTATGCCTCTCTTCAGTCCATTCAACTTTGAATGGACTGAATGAAATGGGAGAAGTGACTTGTTAGTTCGCGGACAGTACGACCAGTGGGTGATGTGATTAGTGAACTCCAACTTAACATCAAGAAATTTGATACTGATAACGACTGGTATTTCACATCAGGTCTAGTGGACACTCGCGTACAAAAGAAAAAAAAAGGAACTAGGCACATTTTTTTTAAGGCATCGAGAAGGGCGTTTAAGAAGTATTGAAAATCATGAGCAATATCTAAGAACTTTGAAAACAATCGCACCCGCGAGGTGATTCTACATGCTCCTGCCTAACTGACTTAACTGTTTCATTGCAACGGCCAGCATGGGTCACGGGTTTTCCCCGATCACCGCGCCCAACTTCAAGGCTCCCAGCGCCCGTACGAACATGCTGTGCCATCTACAACGTAGTCTAAAGAGCATACTTTGAGTTTCTGAGTACTTTATTCATTTTATTTATTTATTTTAGCTTTGCCGTGCGGAAGTTATTTTTAGCGAGCGCACAGAGTTGTGCACCCTGTAGGGGTTGAAGGACGGGACGTCGGGATGAAATACCCAAAAACTTGGGAGGATTTATTCTACATTATATACAGGGAGGTGAGCGACAAGTAACATTCGTACAGTCATTACGGGCCGGCAGCAACTCGGACGCTGCGGCCCGCGGCAAGAAGTTCGAGAGAGGTGAATCAGGGAATCAGGGCATGTCCCAGCATGCTCAGGTCTCTCTGGAAGGCTTCTTATAAACCCTTCGAGCACTGTAAGTCACGTCATGTTTCACCAATGGGAGAGTCCGCTCCGATGACGCCACTTTCAGCCAATGGTAGGCGCCCGTGTCGCGGTGTCGCACCTGGCGGCTCTCTGCGGTCTTGCCTCGCAGACTGGCAATCCACTTCTTCTAGGCTGGAGAAGGAGGGGGGGCGCTCCTGCTTCATTGCACAAGGGCCCACCTGCACCCGGTGGCTCGGCTTCGCAGCGGTAGCAGATGCCTTCTTCAAAGCCGAAGGGGGACGATTGAGCTCCATTGTACGAGGCCCCCTTCTAATCCCGGCGACGCACGAACTTGTTGGCACGTGAACTTGTTGCCTTAAACTTGTTTGCTCGGCCGCTTCTCTGGAATGCGCTTTCCTGCTTCTGCATTCCTCAATTAGCTGTGCTGCAATCCGATGTGGTCTGGGGAACTCGAAGTAATCGCAGGAAACAGCTCCATATCTAACAGCTCGTCCTCGCCCCGGTTGTTCTGAATGGCCGGTGAACTCAATTCGCTGGCCATGAGGAACGCTGAAAGAAGCTGCAGGGTACTGGGGTCGAGCCACGTTTGACGAACTTCGGGATCCTTGGCCCTGGAGAACAGACGTCAAACAAACCAAACAACACAGCGCTGCACCACGCGTAAGCGCAGGCTCTTCACCCCTGACTCGCCAGGCTATTACTGAGTCAAAATCAACCCTGATCTTTTATTTCCCCAATTTTGACAAAGCAGTTCCAACCACCCTTCCAAACAGCTATCCATTTCTCCTCGATTGCCGACAAGACCAGACTACTATTGTTGTTGCAAAACAAAAGGGTCGTTGACGATGCAAACAACAAATGAAAACAGCCGTACATAACTCAAGTGGCCTAACTACACGAACAGCATGTTTCCAATCTATCGCAGTGGCGTACTTATCGCACGTATTGGTGCCACTGAACAATCTGGTCAACCTCACAAGTACGTAATCACAAGCGCACTAGCCTTGTGGTCACTAAACAAAACGCGTACTTGCGTTGTAGGCAAACTTTTCATTTACGCTTACTCACGTTTCTTCCCTGAAAGTCCTACAGGACACGTGACATAAACGAACAATTAAACTCGCGGGACTTACACACTCCGCAGAACTCTTAAAATGATGCGTCTTCTACTAACTCTTTCCACGCACGTTCACTAAAGAAGTCAGAATACGGCTGCCCTCAACACACACTAGCAACCCAGTCATAAATCTGCTTCCTTCCGTCCACACAGGACACGCGCTAATGGAACTAAGAACGCTCCTCAGTGCAAATCGTGCACTCACTGAAAATCTACGCGCTTAACCTTAGAAAATTCAACACTTAAAAAGAAAGAAGGTTAAATAACACACACGCGCGTTACGATAGGCCTCTCAATAATAACCTTGACCCTCAGGTTACTCACACACACACAAAAAAAAAAGCCTATCTACTTATTAATGAGCATCTCGCGAGACTACATGTTTACTTAAAACGCCTCTTTCAAATCTCGGAGCTTTCTCAAACCAAAACATAAACAAAGCTCAAACCTTACACATTGAAAGAAACTCTAGTCTCAAATCGCGAAATTTTCCGATGCTCAAAAATAAAAAAAAAACACTTCATTTCTACGGAAGGGCTCTTCGCCTCCCTTTCCATACACTTATGTCTGACTCATACTCTGAGCCGTCCTCGCGGTGGTCGCGGCTTGAAAGCTACTCTGGCTGCCGAGAGACAACAAAAGGGCTGACTAACTATCAGCTCCCCCAAGACGTTACGGTCTCCTGCCAATTTGCGTCCTCGCGCCCCGCTTTCAACACAAACTCGATTGACCGCGTCGCTACTCCCCACCTGGTCTCGTCCTGCCACCTTGCGTTTCTTCGAACTGCACGCTGAGCTATAAAAAGAACTACGGAACGACGAGGAGCTTAACTGCCCCGTGCCCTTTGTCCGCGTCCGCGCAGAACATTCTTCGCGGTCCCCCTTTGACCGGTGGCTCGACCATTTTGGATGCGTCAACATCGTCCTAGACGACCGCACCTTTCTCCTCGCGCCCTGCCCTTCTGGGTTTCTGGCCATCCTTGGCGGCGCTACATTAATTACCGACTTTCGGTCTTTACCGCGCTTCTTTGTACGGCGCTTTCTCTTTGCACTCGTTTTTATGTCGCCTCGTGCCTCGTGCTGGCCGGTACACATTTCGTCGGCCCGGATCGGTCTCTTACCCGCACAGTCTGAGTGATTTACATTTAAATCAACATTCTCTCTGCCTCGACTGGCGGACAGCTCAACCGACTCTGGCACAATGCAGCAGGCTTTACTCGAGTAAGACAACTCGCACTCTTGCGAACTGCCCTCTGCTACATTGCCCAGCTCACGCTGTGCATCGGCACACAGCCCGTCGGTATCGATCGCTGTCTCACGCGCACAGTCCGAATGATTAATAAGTGAACCATCCCTATCTAGGCTATCTAGACTGGCGGAGAGCCGCACCGATCCCTGAACAATGCAGTTGTTCTCACGTGAGCTACGGAGCTCGCCACCCCGAGAGCTATTCTCAACTGCATCGTCCAGCTCGCACTTCACTTCTGCACGCACATCTGGCTCTACATGGGTGCTCGCTTCTGTCTGGTCAGAAGTACCCTTTTCTTCGCTAGCAACTTCGCTAACATCACCAGCGACGCACACACGCGGTAACTGTGCCAATTTGTTCGCAGCTGGCCTAGCTGTCTCTACAGTCATCTGTTGGCACAGCACCTCGTCGCTCTCACTGCGGCCTTTAACGGCCTCTGTTGCCACTAAGGCATCGTTAGCAGCTAGCCTTTTCCCTTCACTTATGAATCTGCAGCCAATCTCACAGGCACTACTCTTTTCGTCGGCTTCTGGCGAAAATCTGCTAGATGCTTCCTCATTCTTTCGCTCTGTACTACCTACAGAATTCTCAGACAGCCGTTGTCTCTGTGCCAATAACTGATCACAATACTGTATCTCTTTGATCAGTGCTGCCTTCTCTCTCTCATACTTTTCCTCTTGCTCACGTTCGTGTTCATTCTCACGTCCGTGACGCTCACACCTAAGAGTAAGTTCTTGAAGCTCATGCTTCCGTTCATTCTCGCGTTCTTCACGCTGACGCTCACTCCTAAGCTCACGACGCTCTCGCAAACGTACACGACGCACACGCTCCCGTGGCTCCTGTATCACCTCCCAAGCAAGCTTAATGCTTTCATCATCATTGCCACTATCGTTAATCGCCTTTATGATAGCTGGCGTTTTCATCCGTTCGTCCGCCTCAACTCCCAAATCGTCGCACACCAACAACAAGTCCAACCTCGTCAACCTTCTAAGATCCATGGCAGCTGCCCCGACGGGTGGTTAAAACTGTTTTCCTTAATTAATTTGTGCAAACACACAATGCAACAAACTCCCGATTCCCAGAACTATCAAAATTGAACACACAACCTTTGAGTCTGGCGAATCATAAGGAAAAAAACCACGCGCTCACTTACGGTTGCAGCACCCTGCCATCCGGTTCATTCGTCCGCTGTTCCCGGTTCCTCCGGACGCCCTGGGTCGAAGGCTCGCTCCTTCTTCGCTACTCCCAGTTTCTTCGGACCTCTTTCGACGAAGGCTCTCTCTTCTTCGCTCTTCCCGGTTCCTTAGGATCTCTCTTGACGAAGGTTTATCCGTAGCGCTGCCACCAGCTGATGCATTCGGAGGCGATCCTACCGCTGCCAACCAGATGTAGGGGTTGGAGGACGGACTTCGGGATGAAAACCCAAAACTTGGGAGTAATTTATTCTACATTATGTACAGGGGACGTGAGACGTCAAGTACCAGTCGTACAGTCATTACGGGCCGGCAGCAACTCGGACGCTGCGGCCCGCGGCAAGAAGTTCGAGAGAGGTGAATCAGGGAATCAGGGCATGTCCCAGCATGCTCAGGTCTCTCTGGAAGGCTTCTTATAAACCCTTCGAGCACTGTAAGTCACGTCATGTTTCACCAATGGGAAAGTCCGCTCCGATGACGCCACTTTCAGCCAATGGTAGGCGCCCGTGTCGCGGTGTCGCACCTGGCGGCTCTCTGCGGTCTTGCCTCGCAGACTGGCAATCCACTTCTTCTAGGCTGGAGAAGGAGGGGGGGCGCTCCTGCTTCATTGCACAAGGGCCCACCTGCACCCGGTGGCTCGGCTTCGCAGCGGTAGCAGATGCCTTCTTCAAAGCCGAAGGGGGACGATTGAGCTCCATTGTACGAGGCCCCCTTCTAATCCCGGCGACGCACGAACTTGTTGGCACGTGAACTTGTTGCCTTAAACTTGTTTGCTCGGCCGCTTCTCTGGAATGCGCTTTCCTGCTTCTGCATTCCTCAATTAGCTGTGCTGCAATCCGATGTGGTCTGGGGAACTCGAAGTAATCGCAGGAAACAGCTCCATATCTAACAACCCGGGAATTCCGAACATGGTAGGCCCAATGCGGTAGATGAGCGCTGAGCCCTTGCGCGAGAGCGATGCTAGCCTTGCGATTCTACTGCGAAATCAGGTGATTGTTTGGATAATATATGAGTGAGTCTGAGGATGGTGTCAGATCATGTTAGCTTATCTAGGACAGTATACATATCCGTAAGACCAGCCCGGACTGTCGTCAGCTGTTCGGCAGCGAGTTTCATTTTTATGTCTGTTGTCGATTCACTGATCTTTTTTGCTGACTGATGTATCGCAGAGATGTACGTAAAGATCTTTGAGCTAGAACATTCAAAGCTTCATATGCTGTAGGCAATAAAGGTGGGAACATTTTTTATATTTTAGAATATTTTTTTCTTCTCTTTCTATTTTTTCAGAGTAACATTCTACGCATTTCCCTTATACAATTTCAGCAAAATTTGTATTTCAGAAATTATATTACGTATTACGCCCTGACATTAGTCTCTCAAATATACTCGGAAAGCCTGCTTAGTATATATATTGAGAGGGAGAGAGCAAGGACAGGAGAGGCAGGGAAGTCAACCAGACGAGCACCCGGTTTGCTACCCTACACTGGGGGTGGGGAAAATGGGAATAGAAATAGGAAAAGAGGGAAAGAGTGAGCACTGAGTGCGTGTGGGAGGAATCATAGGGGCACTATAAACGGTCTCTTATGCCGGTGCACTTCAAGTATTGTACCAGTGCACGAATCGCTCTTTGTGCCAGTGATGGGTGTGGCCACGGTCCGAGTATCGTTGACTCGGTGAACGGTCTTGAGTCCCGTCGGTGTAAAGTTGACCGCAGAGAGAGGCGTTGTACATCGTAGCGACGGCAGGTACGCCACAAATAGGTGCTCGACTTGAACTCCAGAGATCTTGTGACTTTTTGCATGCAAGTAGGCGAAGTTCCCTGGCAGCGTCCGACCTCGCCAAAGATGTTGGACGCGTCTGGGTATCTTCGTGGGCAGACCGGGCAGCCTTGTCAGCAAGGATGTTGCCGGCGATGCCACAGTGAGCAAGAATCTATTGAAAGAGAATGTTGTGCCTTGTTTCCAGAGCATGGTGGCGTACTTCCCTGATGTCGGATATCATCTACTCGTAAGATCTGTGATGTAATGCAGACTTGATGCTGCGAAGAGCTGCCTTAGAGTCGCAAAATACAACCAATTCCTCTGTCGGCTCTTCGGTGACGTACGCCATAGCGGCATGGAGAGCTGCAAGTTCTGCCGATGTAGATGTAGTCATGTGTGACAATTTGAATTTGACCGTAACCTGCTTAGCTGAAACGACGAATGCGGCAGTTGAGCTGGTAGCTGAGGTCGAACCGTCGGTACATATATGTATGCGGTCATGACACGTCTGGTGCAGTAATAGGAGCGTCAGCTGCTTCAGAACCGGCGATGGATTATTGGCAGTCTTTGTAATTACGGGAAAAGCAAAATTCACTTGGGGCTGTCGCAGGCACCGCAGGGAAGATGAAAACTTCACCGCCTGTGTATAAGACGACGGTATAATATCTTGATGAGCGCTAATCACTTTCGAAAAGGTCAGTTGAGATCTCTCGGCTGGTAGGGAGGCTAAATAATGGTCGGAGATCCTTGACAGATGGCGAATGTGCGCTCTGAGAGAGTCGACAGCTACGTGTGTCTGGATCATATGGTCTCCCGCGATGGCAGTTGTTGTTGAGGTGCACCGAGGCAGCCCTAAACACATGCGTAGGACTTGACATTGTATGCTCTGCAAAGCGCGAATGTTCGTCTGGCATGTATTTAACAAAACTGGTAGACTTTAACGTAGGAGTCCGAGAAACAGTACCCTGTACAGCTGCAACATAGAATGGACTGGTGTACCCTAGTTTTTACCGCAGAGAAAATTGAAGACCTGAGCAATGGCAACTAACTTCTTCAGATAGACGCAGTGAGGGCTCCACGAGAGGTTGCGGTCAATGATGACTCCCAGAAAGCGATGCGTCTTAACATAGGACACGGCTGGACCATTGACTGAAACGGGAAACAATGACATTTGTTTGCACGTAAAGCCAACCATTGCGCCCTTTTCAGTAGACACACTGAGGCCTTGTTCTCGGAGATAAGACGCCGTCATGGTTGCCGCCCGCTGAAGCCTGGCCCGTACCTGAGGGCGAGTCACCGCAGAGGCCCAGATGCAAATGACGTCGGCGTATATTGAGACATGAACTGTCCGCGGTAAGTACTCCGCTAGTTCTACCAGGACGAGGTTGAACAATATGGGGCCGAACACTCCACCCTGCGGCACCCCACGGCAGATGTAATGTTCCGAAGTTGGGCCATCTTCGGTCTGCAAGAAAAAGCACCTCTCAGTCAAATAGTCCCGAATCCATTGTGACATCCGGCCACCAACGCCCACAGCCTCAAGTGAGTTCAGTATGGGCTCATGGGCGACGTTGTCGTATGCTCCTTTGATACCTAGAAAAAGTGCCACTACTAATAGGCGCTTGACGGTTTTTTTTGTTTGTTTGTTATTGGACCCAGGTCAAAATGTCAATGACATTGTCGATGAACGAGCGACCTCAACGAAAGCTCGCCATGGCGTCCGGATAGATGTTGACTCGCTCTAGGTACCATTCCAAGTGAGCAAGAATTATTCTTTCCATCACTTTGCCGACGCAGCTCGAAAGCGCAACCGGACGATATGACGATAGATCAAGCGGAAACTTTCCAGGTTTAGGAATGGGAATCAAATGGCTCGATTTCCATTGTTTAGGAACGACGCCGTTGTGCCAATACTCATTGTAGTAGTTGAGCAGGGCAGGTAGGTAGTTGAGCGGCGCTCTAGGTAGTAGGGCAACGTTATCTAGTGAGGCGAGTTCGCTCCTCGCTTCGCTTCTCCTCGAGTTCGCTCTTCTCGAGGAGAAGAGCGAACTCGAGCGGCTTTAGAGACTAGGAAAACTGCCTTAAAATATTTATACTTGAGGGAAAGCTTCGTTAACAAACTATAACACGGCAATCAGCATTCGAATATGATGAGAGAAATTATTGAGACGCGGAAAATTCCCTTGAAATAAATATGGTTTGCGATTCAAATGCTTGTAAGTATTGAACCTCTTAAAAGATGAGGGGAAACATGCGCTCACCGAGAGGGCATCGTCCGCACGAGACCACCACCAGGCACCTTACTGAGACGTGGAGGGCTCTGCGGCCGGAACAAAGCCTCCCTTCTGCGCCGGCCAAGAGGGGAAATCAAGAAAGAAAACCAGCGATAAAATTACGCAACTCGTAGTTAATAGTGAAACTCTCAGTGGTGAAAGGCTAGCTAATGCAATAAACACACATATTGTGGATGCGGGTTCCTGTATCAACACCAACCTAAACATGTCCGATGGCACAATGCCAGTGGGTGCGACGCTGAGTCAATCTCTTTTCCTGCGACCCACTGACCCAAGTGAAAATCTCAAATATAATCAACAAGCTTAAAAATAATGTAACTCCTGGCGTTGACGAACCTGGCACAAATTAAATAAAGTTGATGTCGCTGTTGATATGCGAAGTCCTTAGCTATATAGTTAACCTCACTTTCACTACTGGTGTATTTCCAAAACAATTGCAAATCGCTAAAGTTACTGGAGTTTACAAAGGTGGTGACGTAAACGCTTTATCTAACTACAAACCTATTTCAGTACTTCCTGCAATATCCAAAATGTTTGAAAGAATTATTTATGACAGATTAGTTTCATTTTTTTAAAGACATCAAGTAAAAACTCAATGCCAGCATGGCTTTCGGAAGCACTGGTCGACCGAACAGGCTTTTGTGTACATCAAAGACAGAATAATTTAAAACATGGAAAGTAGAAAATATACACTAGGTTTGTTTTAGACATTCAGAAGGCATCTGATTCTATAAAGTTCGATTTATTATTCAAGAAACTATCAGGATACGAAGTGCGGGATGTTGCATTAGACCTTCTTAGCAGCTATTTGTACGATCGATATCAGTTGGTCAAAACTATTGACGCTGTGTCGATGCTTGCGAAACTACAACAAGGAGTGCCGCAGGGATTTTTATTGGATTCATTATTATTTCTTATTTATATCAATGATATTGTCAAGATAGATAGTCCCGCTCAATTTATAATGTATGCCGATGACACTAATATATCCTTCTCTGAACCTAATCTACTGCCACTAGAATGTTCAGTAAATACCTACCTTGCACACCTATCAAACTGGTTAAGAAGAAATAGATTACGGTTAAATGCCTCGAAAACAGATGTCACATTTAGTCCTGTCAATAAACCGTTACATAACAAGTTTAGTGTAAAATTCGAGGACAACTTAATAAATCAAGTTAATATATGGTTTATTGGTGTGGGGGACCACTACGCAACACAATTACACTAAACTCATTACTTTACCAAAAAAAATTACCGCCCATGCACCCCGTAGAGAGCTGGTTTACCATGTGCAAGTTCTTGGTTTTTGCTGGTTTACTATCTGCACGGGGTACACGGGCGGTAATTCGTCACTAACAATGGCCACGAGATGGCGTCAGAGTAGCGCGCGTCGTCTGTATGGAAACAAAGCGCTGCATGAGCGGAGGTCTGTCTGCGGTGGCTGCTGTAAATCGCGCTCACGCGTCACTCACGCGATCTCCCGATTAGCAAGGCTGCCGCGCCGAACGAGACACGTTGACGCACGAGACACATTGTCCGCGCGCGCCAATATATCGCGAAATGAAAAAAAAACGCATACAGCTGCGCTCAAATTTAGCATTAGGGAGTATCGTAATCGTTAGTGATTTTTTCTTTTCTAACTGGGTGCAGGCTTTTGAAAGTTTTTCTGGTACCAAGAATATAGTTTGCACTCCGTACAGCTAGCCTACATTCTTTAGTCCGAGTGATAATTGGTGCACATCTGGAAAGTTGCCTTTTCTCATCCTGATAATCTGCTCGGAGAACTTCCTTAGACATGGCATTATCAGCTCACGTAACATAATAATAGCAATCGTGAAGCGTAATAAGTTGCGCAAACCACTGAGACACTAGAAAAAGTTCGCTGCCATTCCACACGCAAGCCTATTATTGCATGGCCTAAAGAACGTAGGCTTGCGGTACGGAGTGCAAACTGTATTCTCGGCCCTGGGAAAACTTTTAGAAGCCTGCACCCAGATGTGAAAACGAAGCATAACTCACTATTCCGCACGTCAAGATGCATGTCATGTGGAGCATACTTGTTCCTAAGTTCCACGCAATGCAGGCATCGTTTACCTGATACCCTTGTGAGCAGTGAGCGAATTGACCTTCATACTACACAGCGCACACGAAGCTATCAGCCCTCGGCGCACCTATATAGACTCTGTCCTATCGCAGATCGCTTTCAATATGGGGCCCGCGCGAACGCGCTCAGGCGTGCCATTTGTAGCCACCATCAGTGTAGAACGCAGCCGCCGGTGCCTTGTGCGCGATGGAAGACGGCGCCCTTCCTCCCCGCCTTCCTCCCTTGCGCGCACGAGATCGAGCCACTATCCTTGGCTTACCCTCGCACGCTTTCACTCTCAGGCAAAGCACACGGCGCGCGGCCACGATGTTACCGCACTTGGACTTTATACGGCACATCACGGCGATGCCGACTGTGAAAATGCGCCTGGATTATCGATGTAATTACTAACGCAATAAAATGTACTTACAGCCGATAACACATACGTGATGTCCTTAAACACCGTCAAAGTAAATATGAATCAGCCACTTAGTTAACGTGAGTTATTTACCTCGCGTATGTGAGCCAATTCATATAGTGTGGCGCATTTATCACTTCATTCTTAACTCGTAACTCAGAAACAGAAAGCAAGACCATAGCCAGTTACAAGCCAATCCCTTTAAGATCCTCACAAAAGCTTTATGTGCCTGTTTCCTCGCTTTGTGGGCTTGGAAATAACGTGTTCTGCCTTCCACAGATTGTTAAGAACGGCCAGCTGCAGTGCAAGTTTGCCAGCCATTTACGCCAGCGGTGGCAACCTCATCTTGGAACGCCACCGCCAACCTCTAGCCACGGCGTGATTTGAGTCGACTTTGTGTCGGGAGCAATACGCACGTCCTCCACTCTCCATCGCTTCAGCTAGGATGCGCTTGACGAAGCAGGCTTTGTGCTGAAACCGCCACCGTTACGCTCTAGCCTCGTCGCCGTTGTGACGGAATGAGTTCGGCGGGCCAACTATTAGAGAGTTTTAGTGTAGGGGACGCAAGCGGCTTGCATACGCAAGAACTAGGGGCGACGGTACTGCGCATGCGCAGACCGCTATGTCTACTTGCGTCCTTGGGTTGTTTGGCCGGCCGAAAACATCGCTGCCCCTAAGTGGTCACGTTACCCACGTGACTCTCGCGGTGTAGGAGAACTTACGAGTAGCTAGCGGGTAGATAATCTAATAAATAGACAGTTTTAGTACTGCGTCATGACGATACGTACGCAGCACGCAAGGGCTTTGCGGAACGTAGGAGCGCGTGTCGCGTTGGGGCTTTTAGTACTGCGAAATGCCTACGTACGTAAGAGGGCGAGCGTTAGACGCCGGGCGCGTCGGAGCGCATTGGCCGTGTCCACCAGTACGTCGAACCATCGGCCAAACTAGACGCTGTTGATCTGACTAACGTGATGTAACGTGTGGGCGCGTTCCCGCTTCGTCGAACTATATTTAGGCCTTTAAGAGAATCTACTTTTAATGCGGATGAAATTAACGAATCACATAGAGAAAAATAAAGACCAAACACTTGCTCTCTGGGGCTGGCACGGTCATTTCCGATGAACTGCGCCAAGAGTAGGTCGAGCCTTTCGCGCAAACAGCGCACGCTGAAGACTTTCGTAAAAGCGATATTAACATTTTTGGTTATACATTCCCACTTTGCAGGATCCTGGAAAGGGTTCTGCGCGTTTACTTCGCGCAGCAAAGCCAAGTCGTACGCCACGGAAAAGAACAGTCTTCCGCTGGTCGCCTTCGACGCTGCCGCCATTTTTCGAAACTCTTGTCTCGCGCTCTCCCGAACGAACGAGAACCACGAAAGCAGCACGCAAGGCTCCCTACGTACGCACGCAAGAATCGGATGCGTGCGTACGCAGCGGCTGCGTACGCATCTCGTAGCGTTTATGTTGCGTTCTGCACATGCGCAGTTTGCAGAACGCAGCGATCTTACGTACGCAACGCCGTTGCGTACGCTACGTACGCAGTACTAAAACTGTCTAATCTTTCGCCAAGTGTCGACAGACGTCGTTTTTATATATATTAGAGAGGTTTAGCATGTCCGGTATGCGGATAAACGCAGTTGGGGCGGAGCCATAAAGGTGAGCGTCTTGCATGGTGCATCCACAAGGCGGCGTAAAGCTCAAACTGACAAAATCAGCTAATGTTGCTGTAACCAAGTCTATTCTACTTTGCTGCTGGTGTAAATTTTCGGCACTGGCGTAATTGTGTTGCTGCAAAAATTTATACCCGCAGCAATGTAAAATACACTTGGTTACTGCTATATTAGCTGTTTTTCTCTGTTTGAGCTTTGCGCCACCAGGTGGCAACACCATGCAGGCCGCTCTAGTTCATAGCTCCGCCCCAACGCCCCAGCCTGCGTTTACCCGATTACCGGACACTATAAACCTCTCTATTAGCTGCTTTTAATAGGAATAGTTTTATGTGCTTTACTTCATATGCTTGATTTCATGTTTTAAAAAATGATAATGCATCAAAGATCAGACGTTGATGGCGCTGCGAGCGCATGCGACCTCACTGCGGCTTGCGTTTGGGGCCGTTAACCCATAACGTGTTTCTGCTTGCGTACGCAAACGCAAACGCACCCAAGCGCTTGGGGCCCCAACGCCTTTGCGTCCCCAATACTAAAACTCTCTATTGTTACCGAACTCCCCAACGCGGACCTGATCTGCTACGGGTGGGGGAGTTGCCGCGGGAACGTCGTCGTAGGCTCCTTCCCACGCGCCAACCAAGACGCAAGACAATGTGCTACCCGGGCGCGCTACCCGGGTCGGCTCCGAGTTCTACGAAGCCCATCTGACGTCGGCTCCGGACCTTGCTACCTGTGTGCGTGCGTGCGTGTGTGTGTGTGTGTGTGTGTGTGTGTGTGTGTGTGTGTGTGTGTGTGTGTGTGTGTGTGTGTGCGTGCGTGCGTGCGTGTGTGTAAGCCGTCTCGGGGAGAGGCGGCGTGTCTACAATGACTAGACGAACGTTTCTGTCCCCTTGGAATCAAGGGAGGGTCGAGTGCTTATAAGTCGCTGTTGTGCGGATGCTCGACACATTTTTCTTAAGCAGTCATGTTGGACTGAGACACTCTCTCAAGCAGTCGTGTTAGACCGACGAACTTTCTCTCGCAGTCATGCTACACTGATGAACTGCATACTGTAAATAAACGCGTATTCCTCGTTCTCGATGAGAAGCAGTCCTTCCCTCCATCAACGTCCTCAGCGTGGATAAGTTGGACGACGGCATGGGCTAGCTACCTTTGAATTCATGCCGGACTTCAATCTTGACAACGGGTTACGAGCGATGGGATTGAGTCCCCAATAATATCAAGATATGAGAAGGCGTCGGAGTAACTCAGCGCCTGTCAGCGATGGTTAGCAGTGTGCACGTGAACACGACCTCAATAAATTGCTCACAATTCAAAATTAACAATGTTACCATCCTTCACGACTTATTTCTATAAATATTCAGGATACAATAAGTAAATAGACGCATAACTACGAACATTATCGCTACACATACTGGGGTGACACTAGCAGGACATGAATGCGACTATTCCCGCCACCTTTCATAATTTACGGTACACTATAATCAGAAGTAACTACATGCATCTCTGGCGACTGCTCCCAAAATCAGATAACTGCTGCTACGATCTGCCAGCGGGCGTATTGACCTTCTATACTCTCCTGCCCCACTGCGACGAATCGCTTAGCGAACAATGCATCCACCTCGGACAGACCTGCGGAGCCAGCAAAGCGAGACACCTTTGACGGATAGAGTATTGTTTGCTGTTTCACTCTCACCGTCAGGGACCATTGCAATGGGAGCAAAAAAACTCTTGGAAAAGGGTGTTCTACGGCGTTTCCTCAGGGACTCCGGTAATCGCCACGGTCGTTTGACATACGCTCCAGCTAACTGCTGGGTCATCCCAGAAACCAAGACGCGCCAGCTTGAGTCAAGCGTGACAATCCCCGTCTACAAAGCTCCCCTCCTTTCTGTGACAGTGAACAAATATGCGGGAGTGGTTGTGTGAACCCTCACCCTCAACGCGGGTCCTTCGACGACTTTGGACGCTCCGATTGTACGGAGGGGGCGGCAGTTTTCCCTGGCCTAGGGAGGACAGAGGAGGTTTAAGCGAACTTTTTCGGCTCCTGAGTGTGCTTCAATTCAGCTTTTCTAGACTGATGGGACAACGTTATCCACTCTTTATGTAAATGTTGTAAATAAACCCAGTACTCCTCGTTGTCGATGAGAACATGTTCCTCCCTTCAGACGGCATGGGCCAGCTACCCCTTTTGACATGCCCTCCACCAAATTTTACACTGCTAATAATAGCCAGCCTCAACGAATTCACTACGTACCGGACAAAAGGTTCACAGAAGGCCGAGAAGCCACACGTTATTCCAATTAAGTTCCTTTGTCCGCTCGACGCGATTCGCAATACACTCTAAGAAAAAAGAGAGTAAAAAGTGAGTCACAGCAACTTGACTCTCTTTTTTCTTCCGAAGACCCACTTTTGCGCGAGTAGAGTCAAAAAGAAGAGTCAACATTCCCGCATGGGTCGTTTGACTCTCAATAGCACGCTAAGAGTCATGGAAGATCGCCATTCCTCTGATATTGGAGATGAGTCTGGCGAGAGAAAGATTTAATGCAGGAGAAGAAATACCAGATAAACTCTTCTGTTTTAGGCAGGCCCTCGGGTTTCTGTCCTGGTTGTAATGCCGCCGTGTATCATTCTTTCATCCTTGTCATATTCTGCAATTACTTCGAACTCTATATATTGATTTTTCTTGACCATGTTTGTTGATACCTCACACGCTTAAGCCATAGCTGGATTCCTATGATAAGGAAGACTTGGATTTGTCACACTGGTTCTGACCATAAGTAAATCTAAAAAAAAGTATTGGCTACTAAAGAGAGCACAGCAAAGAGATAAGTTCAGTAGGTGCAGTCAACAGTGTCGATTGTAAATGTAATCCCGCGACTTAAACTAAATTTCGAAGGTTTAGGTTCCAAAATCAATATCTTGTTATGAGGCGCACGGTAATGGAAAGCTGCAGATTTATTTTCAGCAGCTCGGGTTATTTAACGTGTACGGAATGCACGGTATACGCGCGTTTTCGCATTCTGCCCCCGTTGGAATGCGACTGCCGCGGTTGTGATTGGACCCGTCACCTCGAGCTCAGCAGTGCAACACCAAAGCCACTGGGCTACTGTGCGTTGCGTTCCGCGGCCACAAACAAATATTAACGTACGCAACACTGCTTTGGAACCCCCTAGAAATATAAAAACAAAAATACGGCAGTTTCGCCCCAATGCTGCCTGAACCACTGCACGAACTACTGCTGGAACCAATGTTCGTTGTTTCATCGGCTGAATAAACTGCAGTAAACATTCGCTTACTCCTTAAATTAGGAAGCACTGGGTCACGCGCGTACGTGCATACAACAGATCTCACTCAATGACGGCGAACACTCGCTGTCACAGCGTTGGCTTGACGAAGGGCGCGAACAGAGCGGACAGAACGCTTCTGCTGCCTCTTCCGTCAAAGCGTCTCCGCAAAATTGCGTTATCTGAGCGCCCCCCCCCTCCCCCCCAGCTTTGCGTCCATCGGAAATTATCACCAAGACAGAGCGAGGGTGGCGCAAGACCGGGCTAGAGCAACGGCTAGAGGAGGAGAAGCGCGCTAAACTAGCGCATCCCGCATCCCTCTCCCGGCTTGCGCGCGTTTTATCACGTGACCTCCTATAGATACTTGGGGCGCCCATCGAGCCCGGCTCAGCCTCGAACACTTCCTTTAACGCGCACAGCCAACGGCGCGGGATAGGATCTTATCGCACTTGACTTTATACGAAAGCTCACGGTAACACCGACAGATATATTTTGACGGTTGTGTCCATATAATTGCTATCGCAAAATTCGCAATAAATAGAAATTTTTACCAAGGACCAACCACACTGCTTCTCCATGTCGTGAGAGAGCGGTGAACGATAGTTCTAGAAAATGTGCTGCTAAATCTCCGCCAAATGACTACGCTCGCATTTGGTGATCGCGGCACACAGTCGCAAGAACTTGTGGAGGAAATGCCGGAGTTCTGGCAGCTTCAGGTGCACTAGATCATTCAGCAACATGGGCGGCTTTGTAGTTCTACCTCACATCAGAGCAAACTGCACTAGACGGAAATCAAGGGCAGCCACACCGTTATATCTAAGGAAATTAAGGACAATTACGCCGCGTCTTCACACTTCGAGCATGCTCCGACAGCCCACCGATAGATATTTCAAACGCAACCACGCTCGGACGAGCAAATTTTGCTTCTGCCAAGTGAACGTAGCGGGTATTTCAACACGCGTATTAAATTCATGGCTGTTTCATTCGTGAACATTACTTAAGTGACGTAAAATTATCAGTGAGCAAAACAGTTTTTATTTCAACGCGAGTAAACAAAACCGAAACTAGCGCAACTGTTCTGCTCAGTTGTGCAGCTACAAAATGATCCAAAGCCGAAGCCGTCAATAGCATGACGCCATTTTAAAGTTGCGCTGCATCATGCACGAGTATACATTGTCGTTGAGTGGTTCTGAAATCGCTGCGCTAGGGACGACTGCAACCAAGCGTTGCGACAAGTTACGGTGGGAGCTTCTGTCCGTGCTGTGTGATTGCGACGAGGGGACCGCCGCCAGCAGCAGCGTTTCGCCGATTTCGTCTTTGCCGACATCGAGCAAGTGCGCTCGCCGGAAGCGTCCGAAGTGCTGCGGTTTGCACTGCATCTTTCATTGTGATATGGGAGATCGCAACGGACAGAGACGACCAGATGCATACGAACCACTACCAGCGGGGACCTGTGACCTGTGACCTGTGCCATATTTCTCTTAACGTCTCAGGTAAGCATATCAGCTTTTGTTCCGAGTTTACAAACGGCGCGGACTCGGTCCTTCCGGTATGGCTACATTTTGCGCCACGTTTCTCTTGGCAGTTCACAGACGTTTCTTGGGCATGCGTGCGCGTATGTATGCGAAAATACTACTGGCAGACGGAAGCCTCAGGAGAGCATCTGAAATTATTGCAAGGCTGTACTGCCAGGAGAAACACCGTTCTTAACGACTCCGGTGACGAGTGGCCTGTCGCATCGAAAGATCCGTAGAATATCAAGTACTGTCCTGCGTAACTTGAAGTGTAGATACAATACTAGTACCAGTGTAACTTTCGCTGGCGAAGACAGGTAGTCGAAAAGACAGCTTGTGTATTCTGAAGATTTACTAGCGCTTTAGGTATATTACCGCGAATAATAAAAGCGCTACAACGCTGTATGGCAGTGTCAGGCGATGTGGCAGCACAGATATCTTAAGAGCGGTAAAGCGGCTGCATGCACAAGCGAACAGACACAGCGCTTTAAAAGCGCTGAAACAGAACAAATTTTATGTGCATTTGGCTGTAAGTAGAAAACACAAAATACGTTAGCTGACAATCTAAGCCGATGTATAATGTTATTATTTTTTATGTAATCTTTATTTTCATGGTGGTAAATATTTAAAAGCATGAATTTGCTGCAACCTTTATATAGTAAATCCTACTAGGCGCACAAAACCTGGCTGTGTTATGCACAGAAATTGTGGTATTCCTACTGGATTTTCTATTTTGAGTCCGGTATTTTATGAAAACGAGGGTCTTTTTATTTGTAGTCTTATGTTAGTGCAGATATTTGGCAAGCAGAAATGAATCGATTCCAAGGTGGTACCTCTTGGTGAGCTACATATAAACCCAAGTTTCTCCTGTCTTGGCTATTGTAATGTGCATATAACAATTTTAAGTATATACTGCTGTAGTTGGCTTAGTCGCTGTCGCGTATTTTGTAAAAGTAGAAGGCTATGATTATTTTACTGTTTTCATGCATAAATACCTTTCTTTGTTGTACCAAGAAACGCTCACAGCATTAAATGAAATGAAGTGTGATGTATTATTCTGCTAATTTAATAAAGGAAATTTCGTCTGCACTGCATCAGAGATTAGTTTACTTTCTTTTACTAAACAATGCGTTATCTCCTCTGCTACGGCTGTTCTGTGTATTTTTGTAATTTTGAAATGTACTTTATTTTAGGTATTCAAGAAATGCCAACATCCAGAAGAAGACGCCATCTTATCCAGCACGTTATTGGTGAGACAGATCGTAGCAGGGACTTTCCCATATCTCATTAGCATAAGATGCTATTTGTTGTAATTTTTGTGTCCACTTTCCTGGCCTTTATTCATTTCAGCATTATTGTGCAAGGGTAATACTTTTACATCGAGATAGAGTAATTGTCCAAAGGAGAGACATAGCTGGAGGAGACGGCACACATGAGCCTCCTTTGTCCGTATCTCTATGTTGCGCCGTTACTCTGTCATTGTCTACCAACAAGCCCAAGTTCTTCATCAGCTACATTTACTAATTCTCCGTTATTACAATTTCATTGATACAACATTGAAAGTACAGAGGTACACAGGAAGACAGAGACTTGAAATGATGAAGAGCCGTAGAACAAGGAGCATCGCTGGAGCCAATGTTTCGACAAAGAGAAGGAGATAAGTTTTCTTGTCAAAACATTAGCTCCAGTAAAATTTCTTGTTCTATCACTATTTATGATTAAAAGACAGCATTATTGCTCTTGCTGAAGTATTATGCATTATGGAATAAAAATTGGCAGGGTTAAATGTCAGGAATGTGATATTTCTTGTGTATTTTAATGCTACAGCGAAAGCCAGAAAAACAAGATGTAGAGAACCACGCTGTTACTTGTCACTACCCAGTTTGGCCAGCTTCATCAGAGCGTGCACTTTGTTGCATTATCGACCACTGGAATTCATTAATTGAATTGCTTCGTGATTACTTATATTTAGAGATGCTGAACTTGTTTTAATGCAGCTTAACATAGTGTGTGTAAAAAATATACAATGACATTTTAAGAGGCTTGCAGTTGACTAGCAGATCACTTGATGGTATGAGCTCAGGTTTCCACTGAGCTTCCGTGCACAAATCGGATGCACATTCTCTTTTTTTCATTGCTTGGATTTTCATAAGCATAAGTACCATTTCTTCTTTGTCAATGTTCTAGTTGTGTTGTGGGACCTAACTGTTTACATTTATTTGTATTGGTATCCATGTTCCACAGACTGCTTAATTTTTCTTGTAAATTGTGACATGGTAGGACTAAGAGCATTTGTGCAAATTTGCTGCAGGTACACTCTGGTGGCTCCCGCCCCTGCATCCTACCACCACTGTGTCCTGACTACGTCCACTAGGGAGTTTGAAGCCTTTGGCGGCTCCTGCCGCTGCGTCCTGCCACCACCATGTCCTGACTACGTCCACTAGGGAGTTGGCAGCCTTCGTGATGATGCCAAGCAGGCTGGAAGCCAACAGAAAGATTAATGTAAATACATGTGATTAAGTGGCAACTTTTTGAGTGAAGTGGCTTGTAGCCACTCAGCAATGAAAGAGTTAACTTCAAAGCAGTTTAGACTCCCTGCTATCGGTGCAGGAATGCTCAAGTCCATGCAGTTTGCCTTAGCCGCCAAAAGGCTCTGTGGATTAGACGAAACGCGCTGCAAATTTTGAAACCAGTAGGAGACCACTTGTACATTTTTTTCTTGCTTAACAAAAAACTGCTTTGATAAAGCTTTAGCAATCTAAAAAGAATACGGTGTACACTCATACATGGTATTGGGCATAAATTTACTAGGACTGCCTCAATAGTAAGTATGCCGATAAACATACCAAAACTGACTTTTTTTTGCTAGTTCATCCGCATCTCTGTGCACTGCTGTATAATTTATGTTCCTGAAACCAGTTTTTGCATGCAGCACAACTCCTAAATATGTGGATTACATAAATTTGCAGCTTTTGCTGTAAGCCAGATTCATGAAAATAATGTTAATTGGCCATTTTGTCCATGTTTAATGACCCATAATAAACTGAGCAGTGGCTAATAAGCAGTTCAATTTTTGGTGTAAGGTCTCTTTTTATAGTCCCGAAAAATTTGGCCCCTTTAATGAAGGAACCAATTTTTCTGCTATGCCTTTTATGATGCATAGATTGGTGCATTACACAAAATCTCACTTAGTGCTTGCGCCAGTAAAAAAACTTTTTAAGTTAAGTATTTTTTGAAATTAACATTTGCGCTATATTGAAGGGCCTCCAGTTCTTCAAAAAAAAATTTCAAGTGGTCGTGTGCCAGGTCGGTACAGCTCGCATGGAATTGCCTACTTACACAAATAGGGAGGGCCATGCCCTCCGTGGTTGCTCAGTGGCTATGGTGTTGGGCTGCTGAGCACGAGGTCGCAGGATTGAACCCCGGCCACGGCGGCCGCATTTCGAGAGGGGCGAAATGCGAAAACACCCGTGTACTTAGATTTAGGTGCACATTAAAGAACCCCAGGTGGTCGAACTTTCCGAAGTCCTCCACTACGGCGTGCCTCATGATAAGAAAGTGGTTTTAGCAAGTAAAACCCCATAATTTAAATTTTTTTAGGGAGGGCCAAGTACACTTGACTTTATGTTAAGATACTATTATTCATCTACAAAAGACAAAATGAAACATTCCATCCTATAAACAGCTCTTAACACTTATTTACACTTTTGCACATCTTTATACCTGAAGTCTGGTGGCTTGTGTCTGTTTTCATTATCTGCTATGTGCCCATGGTAAACTTCAGGTTTGCCCTATGGTGAAGAGTATTGTGGTGCTTATAGATATCGATCTGTGTTTTTCAGGTTGCCTCGAAATTTTACCAAAGCCGTACCACACACGGGCCAGGCCTCTTGCAAACGGCGTATAACCAGGCTCAACACATGAGTGTCGAGTGAGTCCGGAGATCAAGGCAACCTGCTGTGCGACCAGCGTGCAACCTTTGGTGACCTCTCTACATGTTCCGCCTATTTCACAGCTGCACCTCAGCTGCAACTTATCCAAACAGCATCACCAACTGTGGTCACTCGTCAAACCATGGATGAATGTTAGGGTGGAGTGATTTGAAGAGACATTCTATTTGTCTCTTCAAATTCTTAGCAAATACTTGTGTTATTATAATTAATATGTGTCTTTAGTGCCTAGTTTTTAATGGTTCCTTTCTATTAGAATTCTCACCATCGATTCCTGCTATTACTATAATGTATGTCTTTATGCCCAGTTTTTCGTAGTTCTTTTGTACTTGTGTATGTAATTGATAGATTCATACTTGTTATAGAGAAGGCTAAAATGCAAACTTACAGCATTTTTTTCTTTCTTTTGATTATCTACAGCATGCAAAGTGTTCAAGAAATGTAACCTAACGTGAGCTCTTGTGCAGGAAAAATTTAAGAGCAATATAGAGTACTTATTTCAAACACCCATTATTCTTGGAAAAGTCAAGAATATAGGAGCACAAAAAAGAAAATATTAAACTAGAGAAACATAAGTTCCCCTCATAAGTCTGATAATTCACTTCCTTTCACTGCAAGGATACCAGTAATATACTCGCACACAAGGTTTCAAACAAGAAAGCTATGATGCCCTTTGCATTTCTCGGTGCCCATTTGTCACACTGACGAATGTCAAAGGCATCGTAGGTTATATGCACACATTGGTTGTGTTACACTTTTGAGTATTTCATTTCTCAAACACAAAGGTTTACAGCAGTGCTTTAAATAGCAAGTGCATTTCCTAATTTATTAGTGCAAGAGTAACAGTACAGATCATGTAAAAATTATTTTACAGTCCATGGATGCACGCTTCTGATGACATAGCAGTGACGTGGTCGTGGGATGAATGTCTTTATTTCAGATTTAAATATTGGCTTCCAGGTCTGGGTTAGTCTCCTACTCTGAGTAGTCTAGGTCAAAGTCCATTTACTAGAGAAAGTGAATTAAACTAGAAATTATAAACATCAAAAGATCTTGTTTAGGACACTAATGAGACAATCAGCAAGGTTCTTTGGTTATTCATTTCCAAATTTGTGAGGATATATGTTATGACTGGTTTCAATATTGTGAGTACAAATATTTGTTGTCACACTAGAGTGGGCTGCCCCATTTGTATACAACCCCTTTACAGGCTAAAAATTCCGTGTGTTACCCTATTTACTCGCATAATGATCACACTTTTTTGCAAAAAAAATTGACTCAAATTCAGGGGTGCGGTCATTACACTGGTTAATTTTCCCGCAAAAAGAAAAAAATATATTATCTGGCATTTACTACGGGATGACAATAGGTCAACAAATAGGCGGCTGCTGCTGTATGTAGTGCAGGACACGAAAAAAAATGGTGGCCGGCAGAGCAAGCCGAACGCGCCGAATGCATTTTTCTTCTCGTGAGTACATTACAGTGCATTCAAACAGTTTCTTCCATATTAGTAATGAAAAGTATTTGCAAGTTTGCGGCAATAACATAGCCATGCCCACTTTGAGGGGACAGAAACAGATGGGCGCACTTAGCTGCCAGTGACATAGGAACAAATGCTGCGGAAACTGCGGCATTTGTCTTCACCACTATCCTAACGTGGCACGTTTCCGCTAAGGGTGGGTGAATATCTTAGCTGCGTTACAAACGTCGGCGAATGAATAGGGTACACTTCTAACCTATCAGTGTAAACGTGGCTGCTATCATTGCCGCTCGCGATTTGTTGCGTGCCCACAAGTGCAGATGAGAAGAATCGAAAGACGCCTTTTTTTTTGTTGTTTTTATTGACCACAACCATTATAAAGCCTACACATAATAAAGGAAAGTTTGGTTGTAGCTTTTTTTTGTCGTAGAAGTGCGGAAAGTGATGAAAGCAATGAAATGGGGCATCTGCTTAAGAAAGTTTTTTGCGTGCAGACTGCTTGGTTTGTCTTGAAGAGTCGTTCGCATAGCAGTCGACAGATGGTAAGCGCGATCATTATTAGCTAGATTTGGCATGTGACACATCGCTGCGGCAAGTTCGGGGTGAAATCATTACGTGGGAAATAAAAAAAATCGAATTAAAACGACAAAATTTAGGGGTGCGATCATTACGCGAGTGCAATCATTATGCGAGTAAATACGGTAATAGGCTGTTTTTGGTTTTGTGCACTCTATGTTAAGGGATGCAAATGGTGACATACAACAGAATGCAAAAATGACTAATGAATTCAAGCAGGGCATGGGGCTTTTTAGGCAGATGCGTGCGTGTGCTATTTATAAAGCTCCCCATGGTATGCCTGAAGGCATTTTCTAACACTTCGGTAGAATACACTGACACCCACTTATTAACTCCTCGAAACAACTTTTTTATATATTTGTACTAGAGATTTGAATATACTGTCATTCATAAAGTGTTTTATTAGATTTGAATTGTCATTTATTTTTGTGTAGCTGCTGTTTTTTAGTTATGTCCTACACAGTGGCAAAATATTTTGGGGGGCACTTTCCTGTGTATAAAGTTTTCAGAAATAGCTTCATGCTGTATCTTATTTAGCTATTCGTATACTGCAAAGTGGTGATACCTATCCAAACGGCTTGTACAATTACTGGAACTATGCAAGAATATATTAGGCCACATTAAATAATTTTACAGATTGCAATTTCAATTAGATATGAGCATTCTGCATATCTTGAAGAGTACGTATGCCAAATTTCGTTAGTATAGGACAACTATAAGTGCATAAGGTTATTCTCATGCTATTGTGAGAAAATGTTTTTGAAGTATATTCAATAGCTTTTTTTCACAATAGCATGAGAAGTATGCAAGATTAGTAGGCAGGCCTCTCTGCCTGCCTACTAATCTTGCATACTTCTAGTAACTTTACATGCTGTTTGAATAGATATCGGTACTTTGTAGTCTACGAAGAGCTGAGGTAGCTACAGCACACTGCTTTTTGTGAAAATTTAGTACACAAGAAAGTGCCCGCAAAGATCAGTGTATTTTCCCATTGTGTGGGACATAACTCAAGAAGCAGCTAAAGAAATACTAATGACATATATGAAATCTGCATGAAGAACTCTACAATTTGCTCTCTTTCAAAGCCTCTAGTACGAATAATAAGACTGTTTCGAGTAATATTCAATCAGCAAAACATGCCCCTTGCTATAGTGACCTACAACATAGAAACGCAGATTGAATGCAAGTCTTTTTGTTAAAGCGACTCTGGGCTGTCTTCCCAAGGGCTTCCGTTAAACACTGAAATTTCCTGCATTTACCAGAAGTGCAATACTAAAATGTTTGTGGATATGCAATTGGTATTGGCAAACTAACAAAAAAAAAGACAGTTCTGTGAAATGAGGAATTGACTATAACTTTGTTCGACATTTACATTTTGACTCCATATCTTTGTTTTGTGCTTTGTACTGAGTGTTTCAGCAGTGACTGCCGCTAAAAATTGAACATATCTGCTTCATGACAATGCGACAATTTTCGCTAACAGAAATTTATAGCAGTGGCAGGCATTATAATTACAGTACTCAATAACGTCTAGTTTGTAAGAACTCAGACTAGCACCAGTTCCGAGATACACAACCCAAAAAGACATGATCAGATAGGTTTATCTTCCACACAGAATTGTCCCATAAGGCTTACAAAATGTTTTGTGGCTAAGTAATATCTGCAACAGCAAAGCATGTTCCACCAAGTATGGCGATAAATATTTCAGAGCTGTCAGTCTGAGGACTCCTACAAACTAACAATACCTTCAGCACTGACTAGCCTCAATAATAGGATGTCAGCCATTTTGCTGAAATTAATAAAACTTCAATTATTGTGATATTGTTTACGAAAAAATTTGCAATTGTAATGCAGTTCTAGTATCTGTCACTTGTAAATATTTTCCAATTAGTTTTTCAGACTACAATTTTTGGTAATAGAGGTATTCATTGCAGAAAGATCTAGTACATGGCACTTAATAATAAAGGTACTGGTCATTGTAGACTTTCTGTTGCACAGCTGTTTCTTGAAATCTGAAAGGATGTACCCGCCTCCTTATGTTAGCTAGAAACGGAAATCTGTCAGTATGTTTTGTTTAAAATACAGCTGATCAATCCGATAGTTAGGCTGCTTGCCAAATATAAATCATAACAATAATAGTGAAGGACCATAATAACAAAGTGATGCTGACTCATAACTATGCCCAGCTACATCCACGCAGCTGTGCCATACAATGTGCATGTGTTCAGAAGAGCCAAATGCCCCAGAGAGAAAGCAACAGTAACTCATTGTTTGTCATCTTGTTCAAGCAGATTATGCGCTAGCTGTAATTTATGCTCAGTAAATACATAAATCAGTCATGTCAGGTGTCTTACTTTGGGTTGCAAGTTCGAAGTTCTTGTAATCTTGCTTGTTTTTATTTTGTTTCCTTTGTGAGCATGAGTGACTTGGTTGCCTTCGCACATATTCTCAAAACTGTTTCATCACTGGGAATCAGGAAATTTAATTTACATATGAAATTCCCAGTTCCCAGTTACTAATTTGGTAGGCTTTGAGCTTAATTCTCTTAACTTTTATATGTTTAGCTACCAAGTAGTCTTATCGTGCATTGAAACATATCCATGCAATGCAGAGAGGGCACCCAAATTATAAATATCTGTTCTTGCTTTCTACCCTGCTCTGGTGTTTTCAAAACCTAGCATTGGTGCAATGGCCTGTCTGCAGAAAAGTAGTAAAGTGGCTAAATTTAAAGGTCAACAACATAATTAAGATACAAAGCAAAAATATAAGTTCGCAATTGTCCCCCATAACGAGAGTTCTGCTTAGAATTTAAAAAAAAATTGACATCCTCCTGTGGTGTGAGAATTGCTCTGGGTGCCAAGGGGACTACGTAGCACCTGTACTAGTGTATACAAAGCAAAAAAAAAAGGTCAATCCAGATTGGAACGGCAGTGGAAAGTCAAGCACAGATGCTTTATTTCATGCACCATTAATGTGGCTTATCATCTGCTCCTGTTGTATGGGAATGCATACGTTGGGAAGACAATCCTTCGCACCATTGTTACCTTAGCGGGACACCAGAGAAAGGTAGAAATCGAGAACAGGTATTCACACTTGGTTGCCCACAGTGTGTTATTTGGATGTGTTTCACTCTACAAAAGACTACTGTGGTAGGTAATCATAATGACAAAGACAAAACAAATAAAAGAGGTATGTGTCAGTCATCCGTCCGTGACTTCCAGTGTTTATAGAAACACTTCTTTGTGTATATGTGCCAAGCCGTAGGGAGGCTTTACGTAACTCAGTCATGCTTGCTAAGCTAAAGATTGGAATAAGGAAAATCACAAGAACATTGTATGAGTGATTTATAGATGTGGCACCTAAAGTAACTTATTCATGTATGTCCTGAGGATAGATTACAGCCAGTGCATAATGTGCTCTTACAGGATGACTTGTGATGAGTAAAAGAAGCCTTCCTCACATCTTCCTCTTTGTTTCTTTTGGATCTTTGTGCACTATGAGTATTGTTACAGCTGCGTGCATGCAGCTGGGTATAGTTTGTTTATGTGTTCTGCTTCCTTTCTTGTCCTCATCATTCATGCGCTATCTTTGCCGTAACAAAATACAGCTGCCTGTGCTACTTATTTTGTCAACGTGTTTGCATTATGGAAAGTTTTGTATTAGCGGTTATTTCGACCTGTGAAATTGTCTGTGTCAGCTATTTTACTTAGTCTTGCAAAAGTATGTTTCTCAACATAAATAAATGATCAGTATAAGTGTTGCTGTATTTATTTTTGTAATTTTGTCAGTTATGAGATTTTTATACACTGTTGCATGTTGTATGACAGAATAAAATTGATGCACAACTTTTTAATGTGTTTTTCAGATCAATTTTCATCTCACGCTAACATGCACAAATTGTGTGGGAAAAAGTGCCAACAAGAGTACCATAAGGTAAGACAGCTGTTTTTACTATTAGACTGGATTATCAATTGCCAACCAGTTGTTTTCAGCAAGCATAGCATAATGCATAGGTAATGTAATCTAAGTTGGAATATTGTTTTTATTGCACTTCCTTATACAGGTCTCCTTTATACATAAGTGCAGCCTCTCTTATTTGTTATGTGTAGCTTACTTGCTTAGAATGTTAAGTCGTAAGTTAAGTCTTTTAGAACAGGGAAATAGGTGGAACTTATGAATCTTTTGACATATTATAAGAGACTTGTGCGGTGGTGAATTAACCTTCTACCTGAGTTACATAATATTTTGGGGTCTCATTATGGTTCTGAGTGGCATTGCAGTGTCATGCATATGCAGCTGCAGGCTACATATTGGATATTTATTTAAGACTGTTTTGCTTAGTTGGCTATTGATTCCAGTTTAATGGTAAAGAGAACTGTCTTGCTTTCATAGTGATTCTGTGCTGACTTATACATTTGAATTTTCCAGAAGACAATAACAAAGATTGATGAAATATTAACTTTTTCTTGCTAACCTGCCATGTGCTTTTTGTCAAGTTTACTGTGGATTCTTTGTTATCCTATGTTGTCTTTTCATAGTAGTCTTCTTGAGAACTAGCCGTAGTCGTGTGTACTTACAGCAAGAGTTGTTGACACATTTTGAAAAGCGG
The DNA here is from genome assembly GCF_038994185.2 of Dermacentor albipictus. Classification (NCBI taxonomy): domain Eukaryota; kingdom Metazoa; phylum Arthropoda; class Arachnida; order Ixodida; family Ixodidae; genus Dermacentor; species Dermacentor albipictus. The sequence goes on along the minus strand of NC_091821.1, from coordinate 243,228,407 downwards.
CTCGACACTGCCATCCAAGAGTGAAACGACTTACATAGATTAGTTACCTTACTTTATTTGCAAGAGGCCGGCACCACGCACTAAGGGTAACTTGACACACTGCTGGAGTCATCAGACTCATCTAGAATAGTTTGGTCAGTCATTCTTGCAGTGTTCATGAGACACTTTATCTAGAGTCGTTGGACTCATTTAGAATTGTTAACAGACTCCCTCGGCACTAGTCTTGTGACCCTTTTGAGAGGGTATAGGTGACTATTACAACAGAGTATGCATGACTATTGTGTGCGGAGTCACGCAAACACCTTGTATTGAGCAGATAGTCTCGGGACTCTTTGCCAAAAGAGAGTTCGGGTGTCTCCCACAAAGTGAGTCGTATACGTGACGAGTCCAGACTCTTCGAAAAGAGTAAGGGATACTCTTTTTTTTCTTAGTGTGTATGGTGGGCAGCACTCCGGCAGCTCGCCACTCGGCCTCCCGCGCTGCAGCTGTCTTGTCGACATTACAACGGCTGCGCACCATGCATGACTCCTCCGCGAAAAAGAAGAAAAGCTTTCCCGTCAAAACCATGGTTTTAATAGGGTTTGGAGAAGACAATAGAAGTAGTCTTTTTGAAAACGCTTTATGAGCAATTTTAAGGAACATGTATTCTGACTGGTCTGAGGCGTCTTTAGGACGTCGAAAAGGTCACAAATTCTTTTTATCCGGTGTATACCTGAAATCGATGTTTTATTGCGATAGCAATTATATTAACATTTCAGGCGTATTTCCGCCGTCGGCAGCTGTGATGTTCAGTACAAGTCCAAGTGCGATAACATCGTGGCCATGCGCCGTATACTGCGTGCGCCAGTGAAAGCATGCGAGGGCGAGCCGAGGATGGTGCCTCGAACTCGTGCGCCCAAGGCAGGAAGACGAGGAGGAACCGCGCCGTCTTCCGTCGCGCGCAAGGCACCCGAGGGTGTGGGGTTGCCTTGCGCGCGACGGGTGTGTCCTATCTTGAAAGCGATCTACGTCGGAGACAGATAGTCTAGATGCTCTGAGGGCTGACGCTTCGTGTGCGCTATGTTCTCGCCGCTTAGTTTGCGTTGGAGAGGAAGCACGAAGGTCAATTCGACCGCTGCTGTTTCCGCGCTTCCTCACACCAGCGTTTTTACTGTCCGTGGTCGCCGAGTGAGATGTGTTCATCTCAAGCAAAAAAAAAAAAAATGAGCTCGGCGGAAGGTCGGGCTTGGTTTTTGCACGTGGCCAGCCCATTTTCCGACCACCGGGAGGCGGTCGGCAGCCGACACCGGGCCGGCGTCATGACTGCCGGTTAAATCCATCGCTGGGTTAAATCATCGTGACCGCGTTTGGCCGACACACGGGCCGGCGACTTCCTCACGACGGCAACTACGTGGCTTGTCCGCGGTCGGCGTTTTCTTTTTTTTTTTGCCGGTATTTATATTTAGGTTTTCTTTTTCTTTTTGAGTCACATATACCGGGTGCTTTTTCTTCATGTCGATGTTTTAAATGTCTTTTGTCGCAGATACCAGCGTGTTCCGCTTCTTCAACAGAGTTACCCTAAAACTGCATGGTCGATATTCTGGATAAGTGGCAAGTTCAGAAGCATTTCATTGAAAAAATCGCGCTAATTATATTTTTAATTAATCGCTTCAGGACACATGCTGCAGTGGCGGGATTAGAGGACGTCATCGTTCCGAACCTATTCAATCGGAACCAATTTTGTAACTAGCACCAACTTCGAGATATACGAAGTCAGAGTGAGCAAAATGAGTTGCTGTCCTGATTACTTGCCGCGGGCAATGCATATATTCACAGTGCAGCAAGAAAACAGCTATGACAACGAGGCATTTTTGCCGTGTACTTTGTCGTGTATCTTGAAACCAGTTGGTTCCAATAGAGTAGGCCCTGCATGTTAAAGGGCTCATTTCTACCATTACAACATGTGCACTAAAGTTATTAATTAAAAAGATAACAGGCACAATGTTTTTCAATTAACAACTTAAGCACTGCTACTCATTTAGAAAGTAATGTCCACCTGTTAAATGTAATACAGATGAAGCGGAATGCTGGCATCTGCAACAGGAATTTAAAAAATGTTTGATATAATAATGTACACACTGTATAATTAGCTGTTTTTCATGCGCACGTTTGTGTCTTAAAGCGTGCTACAGAAGACAAGCACTTTGTAGATGAATTAATGTATTTCCTTGATATGCATAAGTCCATTCATCAGAGAATTGTGCAGCCAGGTCACAATTGACGGATTTTGCTATGGTCATGCTCTGGTATCTGAAATACAGACACATACTATATGCGTTTCAAAAATGGGACATGTATAATTTTTGTTTGGGTGCTGACTATTCGACGAGACGCTTAGTGGCCTCTCAGTAACTCTAAGCATTGTTCTTATTAATAGGTTCTGACAAATCCATGATTTTTCATGACAAACACTAAATACTCATCACACATACAAATGCAATCCCCCGTTATTTAATATCAAAATAAGCGTAGTAGAAATCTGACACCAGCGAGTGCGAATTTCACCTTTGTTCACTTAGTTAATGGGATTTCTCTTAAACCATTCAGTGGTTTCCCTTTTAGCAATTAGCCTGTTGCTGTGCCTCCACTTTTCGCAGCTTCAATACCGCTCTTGGCAAGCCCTTCAGATTCTTTAGCGTGCATAAAAACGACTCTCAACTGTATTCTCGAATACAGTTGTGTGTCCAAGTGCGTCTTTCTGAGCATGCTTACCATGGCAACTTTGGCTACAGCACATTAAAAGTGCGTTGCAAAAACATCACCTGAATAGTTCAGGCTGAACCTATAGCTAAGGAGACAGGAAATGACAACGAAAAGTTTCAAGTGTGGGTATTTCTAGATGGGTACGAAATTCTTTTGCCCAATTTCGATGGAGCCGCAAGGCATGCCGTTTCCAGTAATATATCCTGCGAAGCAAAAAAAAAAATTGTCGGGTTTTTTTGGTGTCCAGTTGCTGCAGCCGCATGCACAGCCACCTCCATGAAGACAGTGAGGTTTAAACAATAGGAGTTGCAGCCAATGGTCGAGTAAGCTCGTCAACAGACAATAAACACGGCATTCAGGTCAATCAATCAACCAATCAGTTAAACAAACTTTTATTTCTCCACAGCGTAAAGCCTTGCCGCAGTGCACATGCTTTGCAGAGTCTGCCTGTGGGTGCTCGGAAGCCCTATGCCGGTAACAAACTGTATGATCAGCTCAAGCCATTGGGAAGGCAGGTGGCGCGAGAGAAACGGATGCAATACTCTGAAACTTCTAGTGAGGACGTCTCTTGTTTCAATTCGTCGCAGCGCACGGAGTACTGTTACGTCTGTAACAGTCATGTAACCCGCCACAGGGATCTCATTAGCTGACTTGACTGTATACTCATTTGTCGGCATAGTTGTCGGTGCTTAATGTCTAGTATTGCACACTTCAGAATCGGTAGTCGCAGTGAACTGCGTGACTCCCGTATTTTTTACATTTGAGCTCATCGCAGTTTATATGCACACCATCTCACACTCTACTCCAACTAATGCTTGAAGAAATTGAAGTTTGCATCACTCACATCATGCACACATTTATAATCACAGCCGGTGACTTCAACGCGAAACGCTAACTTTGGGTCCCGGTTGACGGATATATGCAGTAATGCACAGTCATCCCAGTTCTTGTGCACCTCGTAGTACTTCATAACCCTCAATTACAACCTGCATTTCAATTGCACTTTACTTACAGTTGGATATGGATGGCATGTTACCATCTCTTGCTCTCACTTTGTAAAGCTGACTGGTTCATTAGCAATTGTGAAATTCTGACTACCTAAACATTCTTTTCTCACTTTTTGTCAAAACAAGCATCAACTAAAATGTCTTACAAAATTTGAAACAAAACATTCTCGAATCACTCTCCAAATGGTTCCAATATAGGTTCAACAAACTCCCCATCATTCAAAACAACCTCTACAATTTGTAAATAATACATTTTATATTATTTTTAAATGCTTGTGTAAAAATAATTTATGACCAGTTGTTCCGTGACCAGGTGGGTGTCAGGTACCGAGATTCCTGGCACACACCAGATTTGACGGCCGAACGTAAATGCATCAGGGCAATGCATAGGCATTTTCAAAAAACAACAAAACCCCAACTCGGGGACTTTTGCAAATCTCTCTACTATGATTTTTTTGCCATTTATAAAGTGCACATTGACATTGCTAAAACACCATGCCTCCAAACGGCTCTGCACATCGGTAAGAAAGCTGAATATATTCGGCCTCCCATTCCAAATCTGACTTGGAAAACAGCATACCACTAAACAATTTCTATCGCTTCCACTTCTGGGTGGTGGTTTCACAACTTCGATAAGTTTTTGACTGCACATATTTCTGTAGTTCCACTAATGATTATTACACTTGACTCTGCAGCAATTAATGGCTTACCACATCCCAACAATGACATACCTTCCACCATTGAAGAAATCGAACAAGCAAATACTTCTGCGCAGGGGCGGGACAAGCTCATTTGTTGAAAATTACTTTTCATAAGCGACATTATTTTTTTTCTCATATTTATTTCTTGTTTAAAACTTCCCTATTTGTCAGCAAAACGGCCAAAATATTTTTGTAGCAACACCTAACTGACCACCCTGTCACCATACATTACTGCAACCTTACTGCAATGAATTTGATTTTTGGCAAAATTTTAGAATGTCTAAATTCCCATCTATATTATTTCCTATACTCTCATAATTTACTCCATCCTAAAAAATTTGGTTTTATACGTAAGAAGAGTGTGCTATCCTGGAGTTATACACATTCTGTAAAACGACCAGAGAAATTTAAGATGAAAAGCTTTACTCTTCTCTCTTGATTTCAAAGGTGTTTTTGACAGCGTTTGGCATGCCACCAGTATTACAGTTACTCATACATACCCTAAGAACCTTAGCCAGTTAATAAAATAATTCCTTGAATACTGTTTCTTGAATACAATACTGTCATAATTCTTGAGGGCTCACCAGTACGCCCCTTATTATGGAACATTGTTCATGGCCTTTAAGTATATATCCCTTTACCACCCAATGCATCAACAGAGACATACACCAACGACAGATGGTTATTTCCGCACCCAACTGCTCGGATCAAGCAAGCAACAGTGACACACGAGGTACTTAGTATCTTACTTAGTATCTCCAGCTGCATGCATCGTGAAAAAGTTACCTTCCGCACAGAAAAATTATGCACCCTATGCTATACTTCCCCTGTAGCCAATGCAATACTTCTACCTGAATTCACAACCTTACTGTTCCGTTTAAATGGCATCACCCTTGAATGTTGACAAAAATTAAAATGCATGGCATTATTCTTTATTTGAGCTTTTACTGAACGTCTAAAGTGCCTCTGAACAAAATCAGAAATTCAATGCTCCTTTTTACTCACATTTTTTTGGAAATGCATTACCCTGTATCCCGAGTTGACACCTGCCTTTTATACTATGTGCATCACCTGTTTGGTGGTTCCGACCTCTCAGTTCACTTCAAAACGGACCTCCACGCAACTCGTGCGTAATGCATAGTTGTGAATCAAGAGCACATGTCCAGCCACCTCTCTTATCCTGCATTCTCATGCTCGGTTTTTAAACATGAACATATACCAACTAGCCCGCCCCCACCAGTAGTCAATTTTACTATATTACACATTCTCTTAGAACTAGCTGCCTTCTTTTATTAAAATAAAATGAACACGCAATACATGTAGTTAACAGTAAATTAGGTATCTACTTCATTTTGGACACTATAGACAACGAGCATGGACAACTTCAATATTCCAACGAAGGAGAAAACTTGAGGGAGGGGTAATGCAGTAAAACATCAAGGCATGTGTGAATATGGCAATTTATAAGTGATCACCTGTCTCCTGAGAACAAAAGATTGTTTGCCAAGGCCCTTACAGTGAAAAAAGTGCACAAATGGCAATTTCTGTAGACAGACAATTGCAATATCAAGGCCTGCAAATCTAGTGCTAGCAGGGTATATGTATTGTCAAAGAAAGTGACCTAAGCATCTTTATTTCTGAGCATAAAAGAAGCCCACAAATGCGCGCAAAATGCCACGCAATTGGCCGCTCAAGGCACTTTGCATGTATTCGCGGGCTTCTTTCATGCGTAGAAAAACACTTTTATGCAGCACGTGTTGAGCAACAGAAAGCTGTATCGGGAGTTTTTCATGTTGCTCTACAATTTTATCATTGACACTTTTAATCTAATTGCAATATTTGAGAAGTTGATTAACGAATTAAGACTAATTATCTAATTAGGCAGAATAAAAACAATAATTTGAGTATCTCCAAGCGCCAGCAAACAACATTGCTAGTCCACCTACGTCCACCTACTTGGCATTTCTAGTCAACTTCTAGTCCACCTACGTGGCATTTGCATATTTTTACTCTGGCTAAAGTTAGCTGGGACACATGACAGCCCTGACAGTGTTGCTGATGCTTCTAGCGACTACTTTTTTGAAATATTCAAAAACATATCACTTCACATTGTAACCTAAATTGTTAACTACTCCTTTTTTCTCTTTCCTGTGACCTCTGTTGATGCGTCTACAGCAATCAAAAATCTTAAAAAGACCAGCCGCAGTATAGATAAAATTCCATCTTTGCACTTAAAACTTGTAGTCGATGTCATTTGTGAACCACTTTCTGTAATTATAAATCATGCGTTCAAGGATGGCATTTTCTCAAGTTCTCTAAAGACAGCTAAAGTTCTGATATATAGAAAGGGTGATAGACTGTTAGTTTCCAACTACCATCCCATCTGTATTTTTTCTTCCCTTAGTAAAGTTATCAAAAATATTTTTATAATTCACCTAAACCAATACCTGCAAAAATTTAATTTACTGAAGCCACGCCAATTTGGTTTTTGAGCAGAAAGTTCCACTAACCTTGCCCTACTTTCCCTAGCTGACTACATCAAATGCTCTATTGATTAAGGATGCGTAGTTGGCTCGGTTTTTTGGACTTCACAAAAGCATTTGACACCATAATTCATCTCATCTTGTCTTACAAACTCGAAGCATACGGTATTTCAGATACAGTCCTCAAATCCTTAAAAAGTTAACTGCAGAACAGAAAGCACACAGTGTACATTTCAGGCTCTTTCTACGCTACTACATCAATTAACGAAGAGGAGCCTAAAGGCTCATTACTTTGTCCATTACTTTTCTTACGTTACATCAATGATTTTCCTGACAGTATACACATGGCTCACTGCATTTTATATGCCGGCGATACGAATGTTTCATTTGCTGATACATGTACTAACACTGTCACTACCAAGTTAAATACTGTTCTTTGTAGCGTGTCCCAGTGGTGCCAAGAAAATTATTTACTTATTAATCCAAATAAATCTAAATTTCCGGTTTTTAAGTCACCTCAGTGTAAGTTAACCTCATTAACAGGCATCACTATTGACTTGCATTTCAGTAGTGTCACTGATAAGTGTATCATTCTTTGGCATTTACTTTGACACTAACCTTAAGTTCGTTACCCATACTGCTCACATTAGACAGATGGCAGCATTTACTTTAATTCGCTTTCATTCATACTCACATCACTTATGGCATAGTATCATGGGGAAATACTTATCAGTATCATCTTTTATCCCTTTCAGCACTTACAAAATTCAGCTATTCAGATTATTTTTCACAGTCCTCACGACAGCAGCACCTCTGCTCTTCTTCGCTGTAACGATATCTTGACTACTAATAACTTGTTTCAATTTAGTCTAATTTTGTTGTCTAAACAAACAAAAAATCAACTTTCCATCAGTTTCATTGGTTCTGAGCTTTTAGCAAATATCAACTGTACCAGGTTTGCTGCCAACAATTTTTTGCTACCTAAGGTTTCTACTAATTATGGTAAATCGTCATCCTTCTGTGCGATCACATTCTGGAATCATTTACCCATGTCTCTAAAATCCAATGTTTCTTTAGAATATTTCTTTACAATGATTTCTTTATAAGAATTCTTTTTAAGATTATTTGTAAAATTTTTTATGTTCGTGCTTGTTTAGCTGCAGGAGATTAGTTTTTATATACAGTATTTATTTCTCAATTTCTTTGTTTTTTGCTTTCATGCATTTGTATGTTTTCTATTCCAGTATGCTTACTGTTATTTCTTACTTGATATATCTGTTCTATTGTTCACACTGCTGCTAATCCTTGTATCATTTACATGTAATCTTCATCGAGGGTCCCATTTCAGTCTTTTACTTTGAAACCCTCGTCAGCATACATATATTTTATATGCCTTAATTAACCTACGATGTAATAATAATATTAAACTGATTTGATTGCATAGGTACACAGGGTGCCACGAAGCCCACTGAATTTACAAGGGCTGACCTCTAGACACAACTTTATATGGCAGATAATTTTTGTGATACTTTTTAAAAGTTAATGCCCCGTGCAAAGGAAAATGGTCCACAGTAGTTTTACACAGCTAGGAGTCAAGGAAATTTCGATGTTTCTCCAAAAGTATTGCACGTTCTTCAACCAGACACAAACATTTTTTTTTCTTCTTTGAATCCGAATAAACCGGTTCAACAAGCTCCGAATCAGTTTGAACTGTCATTTTCACTCCAGAGCTGAACCTGAACTGAACCGAAAAGTGCAAACCCAAAAAGATTTCAGTTAGACACCACTAAAGCTAACAATAGCAGAGAAAAACTAATGTTTCACTTTAGAATAAAAAATGAACCTAATCCAACACTCCTACACAGTAAAATAATGAACACATTCTCTTGTTGGGCAATAATTTTTACTGTCATCTGCATTTGCAAGTACATATACAAAGTGTGAGTAAAAAGGTTTTGATTGTTAAAATGCAACACTTCAGCATTTATCTGCTCCATCTGTCAATTATTGTATTGAATCCTTGGGGCACTTACAAAAGCCAACATGTTTTAAAGGCTTACAACAGCAGGTATTACTAATATATATATAATATATATATATATATTTTAACTTATTTTATTTATTTATTATTTATTTACTTAGTGAACGTCGCTTCAGTGTCTACACTTTGGGTCTAATAAATTGAATACACTGCTGGTAAACAATATCACCAACATTAGTTTCCCGTTCGAAGTAAAATTTTCCAACCCACTGCAAAACATTCAACATGCCCTCCCTTAAGCGGAAATTTTATGAAATGTTCTTGCTTATGGTAAAAGGCTTATAGAATATACTGGTGCAAAAACATGGAAGAAATTACTGCTGAAACTTGCTCACAATTTTAGTCTTATCAACAGTGTTGCAGCCAATTGAACAGGTTCTTTGTGGTTACGCTATAATGTTCTTACACCATATATAATTTTTTTTTTTCATATTGGCACTGTATAGCATGCAATTATAACTTGTCACTTGTGATCTACCTTTTGCTTATAGCTATGTATTATTGTACTGTGATGTGAAAATCCCATCTTTCAAGGATGACTTTATATGTATTCTGTATTAGACCAGGGACTAGCCAATTAGGCCATTGATCTAATTACATTGACATTAATTTCAGAATATGTGCCAATAAAAGCAGTATTAAACTAGTTAGGGCCTAAAAGGCAGGTAATTAGAAGCTGTAGTTGAACATATAGGTCCATTGTTCACACGAAATGCAATGCTAACTGAAATCCTTAGAAATTAGAATATCACACCTACAAAAAGGTAGAGCACTACTAAGGGTTCAGGTGTACTGTAGACCAGCAGTAAAATATGCATAAACAATGTAAAAAAGGCAACAGGCAGGAAGATTCAGGAAGTGGGCCAGGATTTCACACTTGGGAGCCACAAGTTGAAATGAAACAGCCTTCTGGTAAATCTTGGCTAAAATCAGCATTAGATCACCCTCTCTAGAGCAGACAAAAATATGTAAAAATTAAAGAAAAAATTATTTTTGAAATTAAGGAAAGTTCTGTGTAAAATAAATCAGTATTAACCCAAGTAGCATGAAAAGACAGATCTTGTGAAGCGAAAACATGAAGGCACAGGTTCCCACAAATACTCGCAACAACCACACAGTGATGAGAGTATACCCCATGGAAAATGCCTTCATCAAGGTGCTCGATTGTCGAGTCTGTCATAAGGGTGCCATTTCTCAGTAAGCAGACTACGATTTGTGAAGTAGGACTTGCTGCAAGCATGTGGAAAACCGTGTTAGGGGGATGTCAATTTTGTGATGTGGCTTCACAGATGTGTTCCTTTCACTCTTTTGTGTGGTGGCACAACGCTTCCAGCAGTGTAGGTACTATAGATACTGCAGTGGCAAATCACAACAAACTCACCTTATGCATGCCCCTTTCTCAGCATGTTGTATTTATGTCAGAAATGGTTTTAAAACTGGTTAGTTGCACAGCTGAAGTGTTTGCAAACAAAGGTCTCATATTGGTGGATTCATGCGGCTTGCAGTTGTCTTCCACCTGCACTAAGATGAGGTTATTCTAGAAGATGAAACTGGAGGTCTCCAGGCACTGCCATCTGTCAACAGCAAAGGTCCCAAGAATCCCAAGTGTAAAGCAGCATGAAAGACACAGATAGGAAGATGCAATGAAGACAGGCCAGTTTTGCAGTCTTTTAGCCAATATTATGGTTTATCTTTGGGTAAATGTCTGAGCAGTACTTTCAAAGCAAAAAAAATATATATATATATATATATGTTGCTTAAAAAGGTACACTATTTTTTATTGCATCCCACCTTATGCACAGTGAAATGCATCTATTTTTACGTAATGTCGATAATTGAGCTAGCTGGTATACATCCACATTGAATTGGAGGGGGACAGTGCACAAAAATACGCAGCACAAGAAACGAGTAGACAACACAAAACACTCACAACTGTGATATGAAGAGGGGCGGATTATCCAGGGTTCAAAGGATTCAAATGAACCGGGCCCTCCGGGCTTAGGGGGCCCACCCCCAAGGCCTCAATCAAGTACGACTGACAGCCGCCTCAGTGATTTGTCGCTGCTGAGCATGGAGATGAAGATTCTTAGGAGGGTCAATGTTGAAGATCTCGTCAACAAACTGTCCCAACAAAAGGTACGAAAATGCCTGTAGAAATGCACATACCTTTCTTTCTTTTCTTAACAGATGAATGAGAAGAGAAAACATGTTAATATGTATACACGCCCCTTTTCAAGGTTGAATTTCTACGAAACGCATAACCTATTTTCTACACTGTGTTGAAGTAGAAATTTTTTTTAAAGATATAATTTATTCTGCAATTTAATAGCAGAAAAGGCTTGTGCAATATGAATGTTTCCTTTTATAAGAAAAGTGGATATTGCCTGCAAAGATGTAAATTTATTACCTGTATAGAAGAGAAAGATCTGTGCATACATGAATATATGTACTATGTTTATTCGAGTGTTATTAAAAACATATACCCTTCTTTCAGCATGAACCAACTAGCCCGACAAATCTTAATGCTGTCTATGCCTCTTTATCTCCTGGTGTAGTTAAATTCCAATGACAATCTCTCAACGTGCTCTGCGAGAAAGTAGACGCCCAGGCGATGTTCATAAACACTCTGGAGATTCTTCGAGTAAATACGGCATGTGTTTGTAGCGTATTCTAAAAAGTGTCAAGTCTCAAGAATGACGAGAGGGTAAGGCGGGAGGGGGTGGAAGGGGTCCCTCTGTTTTTTTTGAACTGGGCCCTCAGCACTGTTAATCCGGCCCTGGTTATGAAGTGAAAGTTTTGTCCTATGGTGATGCGCTGGTATGCCCATTTAAGACTGCCACTTCGCGAAATAAAGGTTAGTTGGAAGTGCAGAGTTTGTGTTGTCCACTCTCTTCCTACCATTGTATTTTTGTGCACTACCCCCCATCAGTTAAATGTTTTTATGTATCTCAACTTCAAGTGCAGTAAACACCAGCTGTCCCAACTAAATGTCCCCAAGAATTAAAAAATACTGTAGGGCCTTATACGGATGGCACAGTATATGTTGGTGGGTGTTGTCCACGCCAGTCACGAGTATCTTTTATTGTGCACAATCAATTTATTAAAGTTTAATTACCTATACATAGCTTACTTATTTTTAGGGTGTTGAAAAAGTTATGGAAAATATTGAGAAATTACCAATGACAGCATTTAAAGCAACCTAGGTCTCATGCAGTCTTTTTCTCAGCTGAAAAAAAAAAAATTAAATCCCACGTGACAATGACGGCATCTACGTGCCAGTGATAACAGCAGTCTCAATGTAAACCTCGTCATCAAGTGTTCTGCACATCTTATGCACTTTCAGAGCTGGAGCTTTGCATTTATAAAGCAATTTGTGCTGAAAGCTGATGACACTGTGGGGAAAAAGAGCAGTCATTCAATCCCAATGCAACAAGCTAGGCCCATATCTGACCAATATAGGCTGATATCTGACCAAACATAGGCAAATAAGCTGTCCCATATTTGAGTGCTGTGCTCTCAAACATAAATCTCTTCAAATATGCAGTGGACATAAATAGGTTGACACTGTTTGAGAGTGCTACAATTCTTGGTGCGTGGACAAATTATCACAAGGTAATTTTCAAATTTTGTGGGCTTTCCCTGTTGGAGAAAACGACCACTGAAGATCTAGGTTGCTTTAAACAATGTTAATGGTCATGCCTAGACATTCACAACTTTTGGACTTTCTCAATCATTAATTAAAATTTAAGGTAATTCAGCACAATAAAAGAAGACTAGCATGGACAACACTCACTGACATACCGTGAATTACGGAAAGCCCTCCATTATCATTTTTTTTAATCGGCACAACATGAAATTGGGACAGCTGGTATATTTAACTTCATGTTTATGGTGTACTGGCATAAGCTATGGACTCTAGGCACCTTGGGGAGTCCAACCTGGAACCCACAAGGCTTTTTAACAGCAGTGGGGTGTGGTGTGCTTTTTGCTTTTTTTTTGTACTGCGCAAATAAATGCCTTGTTACGCAAACTTGAGGATCACACAGCACACTGCAGGCTGTGCTGAAAGCCCAATACACACAGCACAAGTGCCTGCACCACTGAATTTCTTCAATTCAGCTGGATGTGTTTCAGCTACATTTTTGCTGCTCCTACACATGGCACTTTCCAGTTTCTTCAAACAAAGGCAAACAAGCAGTATCATCAACTGTGTAAATGTATCCAAATCTCTAAATTTTTACATTTTCATGAGGGTACACAGTTTCGATGTTTACGTTACTGTACATATGGTTAAACCTTGATATAATCGACTTCAATAAACCAAATTTTGGATATAACGAAGTATCTAACTTTTGATAACCTCTCGTCTATAGAACACATTTAGAGCCTCAATATAACAAAGTGTGTTTGTATGAGGTTTCAATATAACGAAATTTCACTGCCGCCGCAAAGGAATGCCGGGAAATGCAAACCTTCGACGACGCTGTCGGTCAGGTGACTGAATCACAAGCAGCTGCTTGCAAACGCACCTCTCACTCTCAAATCGCGCGCGGCGCGACAAGAGCGATATAGTCAAAGTGCAACGAGATCCTATCGCGCCTCGCGCACTGTGTGGTTTAGATGCGAGTGAAAGTATGCGAGGGTGACAAGAAAGATGGTGGCTTCACGAGCGCCGCCTTCCCGCGCGAGCAGAGGGAAAGCGGGGAAGGAGAGATAGCTCGCGGTAACGTGATCAAGCGCGCGCGAGGGGCCGGATGCATGGATGTTACGAGCTTCCCCTTTGGAACGGGGCGGTGGGTTGCGCCACCAAGCTCTTGCTATTACACTCTTAAACCGGTTGCACCCTTTGGGGTGTATATTTGTCCCACATTGTCATCTGCCTTGCTTGCGTTTCCTTTCTTGAAAACTCTGCGCTCGCTACTTTCCTGTCGAGAATGCCGAGTCACACTGATAACGCGCATGCCGTCCGCGACTGGGAAGTACCGGGCTCGCAGCCCTAAAGAAAGGAAACGCGGGCAAGATGGATGATTATCGTTGTGGCAAATTTTTTTGAAACAGTATACTGCCCGATGTCCCACCTACGTAAAAAAAAAAAAAAGAAACTGAACTCCCACAACCAAATTTTCTGACCCCTAATGCGAACTTTGCTTTCGTACGTCTCCCTTTTTATAGTTTCCCTACTTCCAACAATCTTCCGATCGCCTCTAATCTCTATTGAGGACATGTTTACTGTTCCCGCTTAGGGCAGAGCGGGGGTCAGTTGGCGCGCGTGTCGGCCGTGGCTGCTCATGGCTGTAAGTGCGGCTGAGCGCACACACAGCCGCGCACCCTGCTTTAGAAGCGAGCTTGTGCGTGCCGAGACGGCGTGGCACAATGTAAGCTGTCTTACTGCGCATTCAATATTGAAGGTTGCGTAATCTCCGAATTCCGGTGACCCGTTGGAGCGAGAGGCAGACGAAGCATTAGCTCCCCGCTGTCGACGCTTTTCCTGATGGCGTCGTCCTAGTGCGGGCAACGCCATCAGCCGCGGAGGCGGAGTCACGCGAAAGCGTGGCTGGCTTCACTTAATTCGTACCACCGAGAAGATATCGTCTACGTACGTGGCATGAAACCGTATCATTCGTCGCAAACTCCCAAATTTATCAAAATGAATTGTTTTCTCATTCAAATTTGCTTTTTTTTCGATTGCCCGTTAATTCCGAAAATTTTGCGGCCCCTTCCCATGCAAGAAAAATCGATCGGCGACTGTACTTATGTGCCTAAACCAGCAGAACGAGATTTCAATATAACCAAGCAAATTGCCAATTTTACCGGCTTCGTTATATCGAGGTTTAACTGTACATATTTTGCAATATGCTAGAATCTAGCCTACTTGCCCATGCAATGAAACCAAGGTTTTCCTAATACGTGCTGGAGTTATGCTGCGACAAGCTTTTTTTTTTGCAACTTGTTATGTTACCTTACTCTGCCCAGCTGTATATCTCACATGTTGGCATAGGCATGCACAGCACAAGTTGGCATGGCGAATTTCATTTGCGAGAGACATTTCACAAAAATGGCTTTTCTGCTTTGGTCACACTGCCCGCAAATACTGAAACACATTTCAGTTTACACAAGTGGCCCTTATGTAATGACCTGTAAAGGGCCCTTAAGGGTAAAATAAATTATGAAGTAGCCCTACGTGCACCAGTGAGCAGCTGTCATTTAACATGCAACATTTACACATCAGCTTTGCTATTTCCATGAAAGCATAACTCAGCCTTGGTTCAGGAACAATCCCTGCATTTGATGCAAATATCAAGTAGTTCATACTTTTCAATACATGATCAACACTTTCAACATATATTTACATGTACATGTATGCACGTGTATATTTACACATACTCTATGTGAACACAGAAGCACCTGCACCAGGTAAAGAACATCCTGGAGCCACAAATGTTCAACTCATAAAAGAAGTCACCTACCGGCAACATCATTTATTTACAATCAAAATGCTACAACTTTTTGCTTCCTAAAGCAGCTTTGGAATGCAGGCAAATATCTCATCAAGGTGATCACTTCAAACAAATTTGCTAGCAGAGCCCATACTAAATAAATACCCCTCAAAGTCTGAAGCTGCCGATAGAAGAGGTCCACTGATAAGTTTTCACCAACACTCAGGGCTCCTGCCATGAACTATGGGCACTGGCAAACAGCAATTGCACCTTGAGTGAAAAGTTTGCGTCACCATTCAAAACAAACTTTTCTAGGAGTGACAACATGATGCAGCATCACCTGCACAGACATCACACACATGCACTCACATGGTGTGGACACACTCACAGCACAGATGCAGCTGATAACCAATTTTTTTTTTTTTGGTAAACAACAAAAACATTGACCATGCTCCAGCACACAAACAGGACAAACCTGCAGAGTCTTGGTTCGAAAACCAACGCACGATCACTGCAGCATGCGACAAAGCAGAACAGTTGCCACAGCTGCAGAGAGTAGTCATGTACACCCCACCCTTGTTTTTCAGCAACTGCCTACTCGTCCACATTCTCAGCAGGGAACAGCAATCCTATACAGCTGCTTCACTTCCACAGCATTAGGATACCAAGATGGAAGGTTCGAACAAAAGAAAAAAAAAGTCGTGGTTGAAAGCAGGTTGTGGAGCGCACTCCACCATGTGTCCAGGCAAGCCTAGTAATACTTTGTCACTCACGCCAGAAGCAACACCCAAAAGCCAGATGGTTAGGAAGCTGCTGTATCTACAGTGGCCTACAATGAACACCATCAAGGACAGCATCTTTCTTGATAAGCTCTGAGCATCAATGGGACCAATGATGGTACTTTGCTTGCTGCTGCACACAACACACAGCTGTCCACATCATACCAGCACCACACCTGTCACGGAACTATCACAAAGCAAAAAGTCCGATCCCCACAGGTTTAGCGTTAGAAGGAGCTTCCTTGGTGCCATAACCAAGGCTGGCAGGGACAGTCAATAACCATGGCAAACAACAACACAAAGAGGAAGAAGACCTGGCTTTTTGGAGGACAGCCCACATAACACCCAAAAGCTTCACATGGCCAAGCAGAGGTAGAAGCCATGCATGGCTGGAGGGTCCAGTAGAGAAACAGCCAGGACCTCAGGAGTCGCCTTCCCCAGGGGACGGTGGATGTCACTTGTTTACATAGGTGTAGGTGCGAGGTGGCAAGGGAGATGATGCAGCCTCCGATGGCAGGTGTAGAAAGTCCCAGATGAGGATGGTGTCATCATGAGATGATGATACAATTTGAAAGTCGTCAAACTGCAGCCGGAACACTCGGCCACTGTGCTCCTGCAAGGCCAGGCACAGAAATCATTAAGTACTGATCAGCATAAGCATAGATAGCTCAGCTTACCACAAGAGTGCGCAAGCAGAGTGTTCCTGCAGGTGCTCGAGGGTCCAGGGCTGCTGCTAGGTCCCACACTTTGATCTTGCCATCATAGGCACCGGACACTATGCGCTTGGTGTCAAAACGGATGCAGCGCACCAGTTCTTCATGGCCTTCAAGCACACGCAGGCAAGCACCACATTCAATGTCCCACAGCCTGCAGAGTAGACATCAACAATGATTTCCTTGGGCACAAGAAAGGCTGCCACAGCACCTCACCTGATAGTGTTGTCAGAGCTGCCAGAAACCACAAGCCTATCTCGATACTGCAGGCAGGCAATTCCACGCTTGTGGCCATTGAGGGTTCGTACGAACTCACAGTTTGGTGTTCCCCAAACTTTGATAGTGCGATCTCCTGAAGCAGACACCACATAACGTTCATCAAAGTCCACTACATTCACTGCAGCTCGGTGGCCAACGAGCACCCGCCGCAAGTTGATCTCGCGAGGGGCCACCATGTCCCAGACAGCAATGGAACGATCCTGCGAAGAAATGCAGTTCCAAGATCATTACAAACTCCCTCTGCCACTACAAAGCTACAGATGAATTGGTAAGCTGGAAGCATGGTTTATGAATGCACATATTTCTTGCTAGTAGGCATGTACACTTGCTTCTTCCAGTTCTTTACACTTGCTTCTTCCAGTTCTTGGTGCACATTTCCATTCACTAAATGCCAGCTGGCAAACCCAGGATTAATGAAGATGTGTTAACTGATGAGTAGAGCCCTCACCAAAAAGCGAGCTTTACACATGGCCTTCACATCAGGCATGAGACAAATAAACTGCACATTGTGCCAACCATTCTTAGTGGTTGTCTGCAATGGAAGTGGGCGAAACTTAACATAATAGATGAAGAGCTTCAGTATGCTCCATCAGTTAGCCCAACCATGCACCTCATTTCGGAGCAACATAGCACCTGGTTCAGTGTATACTTAGTCACTAGATAGAACTGCACTGCACTGTATTCTAGCAGAGTCAAAAACTGAACTTGGCAAGTTTTAAGAACTCATAGCAAGCCCCGGCAGCCAAAATAATTTTTAAAAAATTACCCTGAAATCCATGAAATCACAGTGACGTACTGGCACTAGTGTTTCAGTGCAAAATTTGAAGAATCAAACTTTGACCTTCATTTGTCCAGTAACCTACCTACTACTGTGAAATTAATGAAAGTAGTTTTGAAAGACTATGTTATTGGTCTTCACTGATTGTTTTTCTGTTTCGAGTCTCTTCAAATACTGCCAAATGAAGCAGTGATTTGCTTCAGATGTTTTTCTCCCTTTTTTATTTGATCAGCCAGACAATAAATTGATTCCATTGCTCCCATCGACCTATCCCATCTAGGTCAAATTAACCCTTTGACGGTCGATGACAAATATACGGCACCATCTGTGCGTTTAAAAAGCGCGCCAATTTCCTAACTTTTTGTTTTCTGTGATGTGCTGCCACTATGTGTGGATACAGGAAATGTTTTCACGCGCCTATCTCTCTCAGTTTACATTGCATAGTTTGTTTTAGCGCTAGTTTGCTCCCGCGCGTCTATATACTACCACTCGCGCATTGATGTGCGCGCGGGCGGGCAGCCGTTTGGATTTTGTTTCACGGGCACTTTCGGCTTCCTGCGCTTGCGAAACTGATGGCCATCTCGTTCCTAATGGCTCATAAGGCGACCGCTTGTTTCTCGCTCGTTTAGTGCTTGCAGGGGTGCGCATAGGAAGGATGCCGCCTTGCATGCGTTTCCGTTTTTTTCTTCATTTTTTTTTTAAGACTGGCGAAAACTAATTGCCCAAGCTAATTGGTGATAAGATGAAGATTAGCGGAAGTTTGTCACACGTGTTGCTTTTTTTTTGATGGGCACACAACCAGTTTCCTTGAGTGCGCGCACCTATGCAGTTCGATTATGCCATGGACGTACATATTAGTGTAAGAGCAGGAAAATTTGAGGCTTGCGAAATATTCTCGTGCATGGATTTTCAAAGCCTTGAACTATGTGCATAAAAATGCATGAACTATTTAATTCTGATAAGCTTATTTCCTTTTTTATTGTTGTTATTCATGAATGAAGAGTGCATATTGCCACCTGGTGTTTTGAGCCACCGAAAAGGCAGCATTGCGTGCCCAACAAAACGGTGAAGAAGACGACGAAGCCAAAGATCCCGCGCCAGCTGGAGAACCCTCGCTTAGGGTCTGGCATTTTTCATGTCTGGCTGCTCGTACTGTTAATTACTCTTGCCTTAGCGCGTGACAATATATACCAACGCAAAAGATATTTTTCTCACTTTACGGTCATCCTAGAAAAATTACGGCAAATTTTTTTCTAAACAAGTCTCTAAGAAGAATCGGAATCTGCAATAAAAAAATATTGACCCTAGGCGGTCGCATATGGCGAAAAAAATCAACCCTCAAAGGGTTAATAGAAGTACCTGTTTGGTGTTTACTATAGTGAAATTTCACTGTATTTGGTAAGTGCAGAGTTTAGATGACTTACTTTTGAGCAGGTGACCATCATGCCATTGTTGAAGCGCAGATGGAGCACAGCCTCACAGTGGTGGATCAAGGTATTAACCATTTCACCCGTCTTCACATCCCAAACCCTGCAAAGCAACATTATCACAGTTCACTCCTGTTAATCCCCAACACACAACACAAACGAACTGCAGCAGAGCTGATAGTTGGGCGAGTTGGTATGAATTCATAGTAAAATATTTAGCGTGCACAATTGACAAGGACACAGTGAAGGGGGACACACGAGCACTTACAACTATTTTATTTTCGGAAAGATACAGAACATATTATACCTCAGCTATCAGCGCTGCCCGTATGTGTACATAGGACATAGGACAAACCGGTCGGTGCATAAACACCCGTCTAAAAGAACATGAACATTCTCTCGGTAAAGAAAACCGTTCGCACTTGTCGAACCACTGCAATCTATGTCATTGCGGTCCGGTATTTTTTAACACTGACATTTTGTTTTCAGATAAAAATAAACTAACACGTGAAATCACAGAAGCATCTCATACCAAAAAGTGCGCGAAAAAATGCGTAAGCCAGGCATTGGTTGTAATCACTGAAAATGAATTTGTTTTTAAATACTGGGTGAACCTTCTTAATCTGTTCTTAATCTGTTTATCTTTTACTGACCACTCTTGTTGCACATGCTCAGCGCTGATAGTTGGGGTATATATGTTCTGTATCTTTCCGAAAATAAAATAGTTGTGAGTAAGTGCTCGTGTGTCCCCCTTCACTGTGTCCTTGTCAATTGTGCGCGCTAAATATTTTACTATGAACACAACAAAAATTCGGTTCAGGTTATCTTATGTTTGAATGAAAAGAAGTGCAGCGTGCATGGGTTCCTTCTGGTACTTCTGAAGCTCTACCTTAGAGGCAGATCAATTAAGTGGTGATGAATAAACAAAAGTTAGTGGAAAGAGGTTCCATTATATTTGTGGGGTCAAGAACTAAGCAACGCTAGAACACATTTGACATCAACATCTTTTCCATGTCATATTTTAGTGTGGTGTGACTGATGAGTAGAGCACTGCTGCACAATTCTGCCAGTACTTTCCACGCCAACAACAGAGTGGTGGCTTTCACTGGGTTGGTAGGCTTAGGAATTCCAAGAATTATCTCTATCTTAGAAATCGAGTGAGAATAGTCAATTTATGGAGTAGGGTGCAACAGACGAAATTAAATTTGGAGCAATTTTTCGAGCAACAAAAATCAGAATTTGGGGCATGTATGTGGTAAGGAAACTCCATTTTGAAGCACCAAATTCTGATAGTGGAGCAGTTTAACAGAGAAGAAATTATGCAGAAACCATCAAAGACGATTGTCAATGTAAGCAAATAGCCTGAACAAACAAGCAAACAACAGTCCCCCTCCACCTCTCTTCCCAACTCAGTTGCCGGAGAGCACGCGCCTTTTCCTTTGGCGTGTTTCCTTGCTTTCCTTCCCCCAAGCCCGACTACTCTTGTACTACTGACCCACAATGAAAATGGGTGGAAGAGTCAAAGAAAGCTAGCCGCTTTAAGAGCTGTGTTGCAACCAGAAAGCAGCATTGCAAAAGCAACTCTCTGGGTCCCCAAAAGCAAGCACGCCCACACTACGAGTACACTCTACCCTCGCCTTTCCGTTGCTGCGCCTTTGCGACTGGGTTGGCTTGGCGACATCTGAAACACAAATGATGATGATGATGCTGACACTGCATGTTGTGAACATAGTATATCCTACTAAATCTAGTGCAACTGAACTTTCGCAGCTAGTCGGAGCATTTTGCCGCAGTGTGGCTCAATTTAAACACATTTCATACTCTTAGCACAGCTTGACGCAGAACTATGCAAGTGTATCAAAATGCCGCAATTGGTACAGCTGTTGCACCCTTGATGGTGAAATATCCCAAAGCAACACCGGAGTTGTGGAAGATGCCATAATGGAGTGTTTCAGGTTACTTTCAAGCCCCCGAGAATTTTAAAATTGTGGGGTTTAACATTCTGAAACTGCACAGCGAGTGGTTAAGGACGTCATAAAGGAGGGCTCCAGATCAACTGTGACAACCTCGAGTTCTTTGAAGTGCACACAAGTGGTCTTGTGTTCTACCCCTACCAAAATGCAGCTGCTGTGGCCGAAAATTGAACGTGAGACTTCGTGCTCAGCACCAGAATACACGAGAACATCACGTACCCAAAGCGCACACATACAGTAAAAGCTCGTTATTTACAACTTGTTAATTCAAAATTTCAGATAATTCAATGTAGCCGCCGCGGTTCGTCGAACAATGTATTGAAAGCAATATGTAACACATCCGGCTAATTCAGAATGAAATCCACACTGCTACCGATAATTTGAACTCCGCGCCATCGTGGATGAGGGGGGAGTGCTAGTGCGTGGGAGCACGTTGGCGATGCTGGCGCCGCCACGCAGGCCGTGCAGCTTTGCTCTCTCCATGTGCAGCCCTTTGCCTAGCCCTGACTAGAGGTGTGCGCCGTGTCGGTTTCGACCAGCGACAGCAAGGTGGTCGTTTCTAGCCAGCGGCGACGGCGTCAGTGGCACGGAACCGGGTTATTCATTGGTGACGGCAGCGTGTAAACCAAAACCACCAATTTAAAAAGCTGTTTCACTACATCCTGCTTTGCTAAACTGGTTGAAATTCTGGCCTTTCCATACTAAGGGCTGAGAGGACCGAATACAGGGGTGTTGAAAGTGAGAGAATTGCTCAACGTTTTGTAAGATTTCTGCTCTTCAGCCGACATATCTTTTTTTTAAATTGGGCAGATATCTAACAGCGTTTATGTTGAACAGACCTTTTTGTATGACCAACTCTTGCGGGGATCAGCCTTTCAGATGTCAACCAATCAGCATATCTTCCTGACTGGACATCACTTGCTCTGAATATTAATCACCCTTCGATAATGTACCGTATTTACACGACTGTAAGTCGACCGCTTTTTTAAATTTGAAGATCTGAAGTGGGGAGGGTTGACTTACAATCGAAACCAAAACATGGCACCGCCAAAAAAGCGAGACCAACGGGAGCTACAACGTAGTTACACTTTTATGTTTTCTCTATGGCCCTGCCCGTAGCTTTTCACTATCCCACGTGTTTGTTTGCTTTCCGGAAGGGTTTTTCAACATTTTTGAGAGTTTAACAGTGCACACAACACTCATTGGGGGGAAGGGGGGGGGGAGGGTCGATAGTTGATGGAAGTGCCACTGTTCCATTCGCGGCAGCACCCTCAAAACGGCGGTGCTTGCAGGGAGTATCGGCAGTTCATGGATGAGCAGACACCGCTCAAGGGTTTCTCTTTCCCTGTTGTGCTTAGCTTTCTCTATAGTTTGACGAAAGGCATTGGTTTGACGCATTCCACTTGACTGCCGGCTATGTGCTATCCTCATGAGTGCTCCAGGCCCACTAATCATTCGGCACTCGTTCACAGCAGCGTCAAGAGGGCTGCCATCCTTTACGCCGAAGAAACAAATCGCTGCGCAGTGGGCCGCAAGTTTGACGTTTCTGAATGGGTGGTGCGAGAGTGGCGACTGCAGCGAAGCGAAATTTTCACCTGTGACGGCAAGTGAGAAATTTCCCACGTGCCGAAGTCTGGACGCCTTTTGGAGCTGTAGGCTAAGCTTGTGGCGTACGTCGCTGAAATGCGTGATCGGTCCCTGCCAATGAAGTGCGACATGGTCATGAAACAAGCTCGGATCTTCGCCTTTTAAGGACCTGCTCCGCCGTGAGTACGAGTGGCTGGCGGAAGAAAACCACGAAATTACGCCAACCGGACCTGTCATAAGAGCCTCCCTGATGGCTGCGTGTGGTTGGATGGGTGCATTCGGCATGGGCTGCTGTTCCACAAGATGCCGTGGTGCGGCCCTTTGCCAAATGTGAAATTTCGCTGAACGACAACGCGCTGTGGAACCGCAGCAACGATGACGATGGCAGCACTAGCGAAGACGAGTAGTCCAGTGACCATGTCAGCTACTAATAAATTTTCTTTATCGAATACACCCTCGGGTATGCTCTGTCTTTTTCCTGTCACGTGATATGGGGGGGGGGAGGGGTCGACTTACATTCGAGTCGACTTACAGTCGTGTAAATAGGGTAACTTTTCTTATAATGTCCTTTTTCCCTGAAGAAAAATTAATCAAAAATACTTTTTTTTTCTGTGCAGCAGATGAACATATTTTTAAAACTGAGAGATGTTAGTACAGTCGCCGACCGATTTTCCGGACTCCAAAAATTCGGACATGCCCGATTATTCGGTCAGCTTCGCGGCACTGCCATTCTCCCCATAGACCATAATGTATAAAAACTGCCGAAAGTTCGGACACCTTGCAACCTCTCGTCTGATTTTTCGGACACTCCTTGAGCCAACTTGGTCGAGAGCACCATGTACCGACTCTGACCGGGGCATGGTTCGACTTGCTGAACGCCATTTTTGTTTTGAACGGAGCTTCCTTGCTGCTCCACGAAGTGGCGCTACTGGAAATCCCCGCTCATCATCATCATTTCTGCCTGGTTTGACAGAGTAGCTCTGCAGCAGTTCCGGCTTCAGCTTAGTAAGCCATGTCAAGACCACGACCGTCAAGACAATCCAGCAGCTGATTTGTTTTTTCGCGCACGACGCTGCGAGCAGGCCACGTTTTTTTGTTTGTGTGACTGGTATCGGCACGGTGGTGTTTGCTTTGTGTGCTGTGTCGAGGTTTCGGTGATCCAACGCGGCATACGGAAACATCGCGTCACATATCTAATGGCGCCGACAGTGTCCGCGCAGACTGCGCTGGGGAATGCTGGCAAGCGGCATTCCCCAGCCAGCAAGCGGGTGCCAGGAGGCCTAAGATTTATCGCTTTCCATGTACTCCCTACTGACGCGGAAAATATTCTGCCGAGACCTGCGCAGTGGTTGCATTGCGCCGGACACCGTCTCATTTGACAGTTTCACAGGTGCTGACACTGCTGCACTGACGTGCGCAGAACTCGACGACGGCGAGATCATTCGTCAGGTTTCTGCTGCACCGCCGGACGATTACTCTTGAGCCGGAAAATGACGCACCATGTGCTACGCTGCCGTCGCATGCGAAGCGTGTACAAGCAGTGACTGTGCTTTCAGCCGCCTATAGTGACCGTACGACCCTCTCCGAGATTCAGGCTTACCTGATTGCGCGTAAACGGAACAGCGTACAACGCACATTCACGATTTCTTCAAGCCTACTGCCGAGCCCAAATAAGTGCGTGGAAATAAAGGATTTCATTTTTTTTCTTAATCTGCTTTTTTGGACACCTGTTAATTCGGACATTTCCGCAATCCCCGTGAGGTCCGAATAAACGGTCGGCGACTGTATGCCACAGAAAACAAATTTGCTCACTTTGTTAACTTGTCATCACCAGGTTGAATGAACGAAGTGTGGATTAGTAGAAATGCAGGCATTGCTTGAATGCACAATCATTCCCGGGGGAAAAAAAAAAGTTCTTTTTTAACCTGCACGTCGAAACTGTATTATAGTTCATTGCAGCTATGGGTGTTAGTTCTTGAACACATTGAGCCAAGAAATTTCTATCTTACTACAAGTCGTACCTCTCACATTGATGCCACTATGAGACATATCCCCAATTCTACTCACAACTACAGTGCCCACAACCCTCAATCCGCGATTCCGATGTTCCGAGGCCGCTGTTTTTTCTTGCTGCGCCACATTACGCTTTTGGGGGAGAAGTTTCGGAATCCCACGTTGCACTGACTTGTGACGACACACATGCACAGACGCGTGGAGAGCAGGGTTAATTTTGTTTGTATTGTGTTATTCACTGCTCCCTGCTTGACATGATTCTATGCTTGAGACAGGCAAAAAGAAAAAAGAAAGACAACACAAAATCTCAAATGAAGCTGGACTAACTTAAAGAAATCTTTATACCTATTTAAATGACGCATCAATCTCGCCAACAAGAAACATTGGCTGCGGCGGCAGTGGCGCGCCGATCAGTTTATGGTGGCGGCGATGCGCTGACATCTCTGCGCCTGGCCAGGCATGGCCAACGCCACCGGTGCAGGTCGCTTCTCTCCCTTTCTCAAGACCTTCAAGATAAAATGCAGACGCGGTGCTGCATGTTTTTTCTCTTTCTTTTTTTCATGTTACACCTCGGAAGCTATGCTCTTTCTCTACGAGGTGTTTTGCCAGGCAGCACAAGGCAATGTCTGAAACATGGCTGCCGTGATGTATATCGGCTCTCGCAGTACCAAAAAGCATGGCCTTTGAGATTCGTGGCTATTATTAAAAGGAAAGCATTGCTGGGATACGTGTTTGAACCCCACCTATACGTATAGTGGAACTCGGCAGTGTGCAGCCAGTGCAGCTACAAAAGTACAACGGAGATCAACGTTGAAGCAGGTTGTAGTGCGTTTCGCAAGTGCTTTTTAGAGCACAGCTCTTGTTCCTGCCAAAAGCGGCGGCGGCGCAAAGACGCGTTTATAGTCCCAACATTTCAGGCACATACCGCTTGCAGCCAGTTGCGCTACACCACTTGCACCAGCCGAAATGCCATCCCCTCAGACGTTGACGCCCGTGCTGTCAGCTGCTCTCTTCGAAGCATGCGCAGAACGATCCCCAACCCGCGCGCCACTTTGAACACTTTAAACGGCTGTCTACGACCGCTAGCGAAGCAGTATTCTTATTGCGATAAAAATTACATGGACACTCCGGGCACATTTCTGCCGTCGAGGCCGCCGTTAGGTTCCGTAATAAATCCAAGGGCGCTAAATCGTCGTCGCACGCCATATGCTGTATGTGCGAGTGAAAGCGTGCGAGGGTGAGCTGGCTCACAAGGCTCAACTTGGTGTGCGCGAGGCACGGGGGCGAGGTATGTTCTTCTCTGGCGGCTGTTGCTTACGGTGCAGCTGTGCAGACGCTGTATCTTGAAAGTGATCTGCGACATGGTCAAAGTGTGCGCCCGCACAGGCCTCATCTTTGAAGCGATCTGCGATGTTTGCAGAGTGCGTGTAGTGCCGGTAGCTTCATATGCGATGTGCTTTCTATGTTTCGTTTGCGTTGAAGCAAGATATGTACGAAGGTCAATTCACTTGCTGCTGCAGCCGTGATTCCTCACTCCAGCGTTGTGACAGCGAGTTTCCGCAGACAAGTGAGATGTGTTTATATTTACCTGTGTGCGCGAGACACAGAGATTCTTGATTTGGTTAGTAAGCAAACGTTTATAAGCTTATACGGCTGATAAAACTACTATCCTTACTTCATATAGCTATTTACTAATTTGCTATAGCAATCAATGCTTCGGCTTTAGGACAAAACTCCAGCTTTTTTCCCTTCTCTGTGCCATGCATTGTGGGTTGGCGCAGGCGGCGCGACAAACACGCGGATGGAGCGAAAGCCATCTCAATGTCAGGCACGTCTGATTGCGTTGGCCGCGTCCGGTTACGTTGGCTGCACCAGTGCTTCCAACTATAGACCTTCACGCCAACGTGACGTAGCGTGTGAGCGCGCGCACTCACGCTGCGTCGAAATATATATACGAACCTTAACCAAGCGATTTTTTTCTCCGACTTTCATTAGTTAGAATTTTGTTTAATTAGAATTTTCATAGCATCCCCGCAGAATTCGAATTGATGAGCTTTTACTGTACGCAGCTGGTAATGCAGCTGGATATGCCCGAGAACGGGATACACTTAAGCCTTTATTGCATAAACGAGAGCACTAAGCCAAAGTGAAAACCAACTTAGGCATCATGTTGATGGCTCTCCAAGATTCAAAAGACCCACCACCCACTTTCTTCACCAAATTACTTTGTGGTCAGTATTGCATACTATTACTGCCTGCAATGCCCAGCTTTGTTAAAGAAACAGTGGTGATTCCAAAATGCTGTCCATGGTCAACCAGCTGAGAACATGACCCCAAGTGCTCTAACTACCAAACCAAGCAGTGCCACATTGGCAAGAGGTTCAAGCAAGTGTGTAGTGTGTACAATCGTAGATAAATGTTAGACATTTATGAAAAACTTTTTTAAGCCTTTACCAAATCTTCCCTATTGAATGACTTAAAAATGCCCCCCCCCCCCGCCCCCCAATTACATATTTTTCAATGCCTCACATATTTCAAATTAACAACACTCAAAATGGCAGGGAACTATTAAAAGCAACTTATGCTGCTTCCCGGCTGCATTATTGCACTGAAAAAAGAAGTCATTTGTCAATGAAGAGGCAGAAAAAAACTTACCGGACAGTAGAATCACTGGACCCAGATATTATCACTTTGTCATCATACTGCAGGCATAGTACAGAGCCTGTGTGACCTGTTAGCACCTGCAGAGGAACACACACAGCCAAAAATGTAAGACGTAGTATACAACTTTCACAATGAAGGATCATCTTACCTTGACACATTGCAAGGATGCCCTGTCCCAAATCTTGATTGTGTTATCTCGCAGGCCAGACACAATCTTAGTGTCATCATATTGTAGGCAGTAGACACCTTTGGAATTCTCAGAGCGGCAGTTTATACGTTGAAGGTTGTGCCTTCCACACCTCCAGTTGTTCTCTATGCTCTCAATGTCTTGGATGATGCGTGGATACAAACGCCTAGAAAACACAATAAAAGACAGCAAATTAGCGTCTGATGCAATTTTATCAGGCATAAACACACAGGCTCCTGAAGTCGAATACACCTACCTGTAAAACATGTGGTCAGGGTGTGGCTCGCCTGGCGGTGGCTTGAACAGGTACTGCATCCAACCCCTCCTCTCAGCCAGGCCACGCCACAGGGGATCCGTAGAAACACGACGTTCCATCAGCTTGCGCCACAGGCCACCCTCAGCCACAACACGGCGCCACTCTCTGTGACCACCATTGCACAGGCAAGAGGTTTGAGCAGTTTTAATACCTCATGGCAACACTTAAACGAAGAGAACAGTACTTAGCTCCAAACGCATTATTATAATGTCGGGAAAAGCATGAAGGTTTGGGCTTGCTGGTATTTAATGGCTAACTATAACCCAAAAGCACAAAGGTCAGATGGAGCAGGAACTGCATTGTAGGTTGATCACTTTCAGCAGACGGTGGTTGGCTAAGCCAAGGGGCCAAACACCTATCACTCCAGTAAGGCTTCGTAGCGAATGCTAAATTATGAAAAAGTGAAGGAGCCTCCAAAAGTGATCAATCGCAAATACTACCCCCAGAGGTATTGAACTTACAATGTTTTTAGAGAACTTAAATATATATACATGCCAATATGGCCACTTTCACAAACTCTGCTGCATCAATTCTCACCATGGACAGGCATTATTCGAAGCTCTTTTAAATGGCATGCTGTACGCATGCCACAAACAGTGCCCTGTTACATCTCAATACGGCGATGAGCATTCCTCACATGAGGCAGTCCTTCCATCAGCGTGCGCCCAGACGACGCTGGGACCCGACATAGAGCTCTCTTCGAGGTGACAACAACCATGAAGATCGCTCTACCTGAACCTTACTCTGATAGGCTGAACTAATCGATGAAAGGGGCCACCGTCGAAGGCTACTGTGAGAACAGAGTCGACCTCGGATTCCCAGATTGCTACGCGCTTACGCCATATGCAGAGGCGAAAGTGCAACATAGGAGGCAGAGCCCGGCAGAACGGTGCGACAGCATGGAAGAGCAAATTGTGATTGGCCAAAATACAGTCATCAGATTCCCTAGTTTAGTCTCCTAGGGAAGACGATCATTTTTAAAAGTGGTGACTTTCAGTGCAGAGAGAAGGGCTGACGTGTCCTCATGTAAACTCAGACATCTCATATGCTCCTACATGGAATGGCCTTCCGTATCTGGAGCCAGTGTAAGTAATGTAAAAAAAAACTTTTTCCTCCATTTTTACTACCGTCCATACTCATCAATGTGCCTGGAGGATTCCTGGCCTAAATGCACTCTGAGCCGCAACAGCCCAATTTCTCAAACATTCTCCGAATCCCTTCTAGGTCAGCATTCTAAACTGCCAGGGCTGTAGCTGTTTGAAACCCAATAGCTTGCTGAACACATGCACATGCAGGGAAGACGTGCAAATCTCTAATGGTGGCCTGGAAAGCCTGGAACCTGAGTCACTGGCGCAGGTGGTCAGTCACCAGTCGCAGGCTGTGCCCCTCAGCTTTGTGAAACAGTGCCACTTTCCAAAGCTGTGGCATGTGCCTAACTTTGGGGCATTTTACCTACGTATATGTGCGCACCAGAAAAGGCGAAAAGACTTTAATTAACAACATGCACCAAAAAATGGCTGTTGAAAATGATTTGCAAGTGCAAAGCCGCATGTTCCATGAAATCGGGTGACGATACAAAGTCTTATGTGGCAGTAAATAGTAGCCAACTGATGCCATCTGTGCCTATAGTGCCTCCAGTTTTGCCCTTGCAGCCTCAAAATTTACTTTTGACTTTATTTATCAGCTGCTTCATACTTCCTATTGCACCCTGATTACCACTGCTAGAGCTTATAAAAAAGAGGAACAACTTTTACAATGATAGTAGCAATTTCATACTAAGCCCTTTCCTCACTGGGACAAGAAGAAATGAAAGAAGCAGATTGAGCGCTGAACTTGTAACAAGTTTATTTTCGTCAACTCACGGCATGTATAGCCAGGCAAGCAAACAAAGAAAAAGAAAATAGCACATTGAAACACTTCTCATCCGCAATTGATATGAATACCTAAGAAGGATAGCTCTTTTTCTGTCAAGGCAACAGGCCAGCTGATGCACTGTGCACTTGCACAGGTAATCTCTGCTGCTTCTGCAATTTCCCTTATCAGGTCTAACTTGTGTTTGAATATAATCACAAAATTTTCTAAGTTTGGTATACAGCCCCCATTGCAGTACAGCAAGGTGCCTTGGATTGTGCAGTGAACCTTGTTTGAGTGCTCTCAAAGCCTATCAATAATACACCTTTCTCATGATAGCAGTTCCTTTTATACTACTGATTGGTCACACCACGTGAACAGCTGTCTGTGCTTCGTTGTACATCTACGGCTATTTTATGAGGCCAGATTTGTTTGTTTGCACAGTGAAACTAGCTTTCTCGGATCAAAAAACCACAATGCAAGCACTCTGTCTAATCTTTAGCCAATGCGAAATGCCATGTATATATGGAATCAGTCAGAATGCTTTACCAACAAGCCCAAGTTTCAACTCTGTGCCTTTGCTGTCGCTGTGAACTCACTTCCAAAACCGTGGTCATTGGCACATTTCTTTTATCCGCTCCAAAAGTTAATCTAAATATACCAATTCCGAAACTGCAAGAAAATCTATAAACGCATCTATAGTCCGAAATTGCACATTTTTACACCATGTCTCCCCTTAAAACCATGTCAACATATTTTTGATCTTTGCGATATCCAGAAGCCCATACAGTGCCTGGTATTCTCATCCAAAATGCTGTTCCATGCTGCTGTACCACTAATGTGATGCCAAAATGGTGAAATAAGGCAATGTGAAGAGGGGGGGGGGGGGGGGGGGACAAGTGTGTAGTTGGTTGGTTGGTTAAATGTGGTTTAGTGGCGCAAAAGCGGCTATGGCTACGCTGCGCCAAACACGAGGTGTTTTATTATACTATTTAAGAGGAGAAAGGCCATGTTAATCTATATTTTGTTTAAAAAGCCAGTGTCGCCTTGGAATTTACGCAGGTCAGGTAATGGGATTATCGAATCATCTCCTAAAATTAAAGCAGGATGTAAAGGTACTTGCATTTGATTTAGGTTGTGCAAAAAGTTTCGTCTTTGTACTTCAATGTGTGTGCACGTGAGTAGTATATGCATGACTGTTAGTTGTTCTTGGCATTTTTCACATGTTGGCACGTCTTCTTTTGTAAGTAGATAATTGTGGGTGAGGTGTGTGTGCCCAATGCGTAGTCGGCATAGAACTACTTCAAAGAAGCGCTCCTGATGGTTGCACGACTTCCACTCACCAAGTAAGGGTTTAGTGAGATATAGCTTGTTTTCTCTACAATGGTCCCATTCGTGTTGCCACTTTGACGTTAAGGCCTTCCTAATGGCACGGATACTATCTTTATATGGAAGTGTTGTGTTTATTATGTCTTTGAATGCTGCCATCAATGCACATCTATCGACTGCTTCGATACGCGGTATCCCAACATGACTTGGTACCCAGCAGAAGCAGATTCATCTCCCATATTTAAGCGCGACCATGTTTAGTATGTCCCCTAACAGGGGTTCACACTCAGATTTCAGATTTAGAGCCTTCAGTGTACTTAAGGAATCAGCGTATATGACTGTGTTTTTGTGCTTACCAGTGATAATCTTTTTAACTACAACACATACAGCATAAACTTCCGCAGTGAAAACAGAAGCATGTTTTGGTAGACGAATAGTTGTTTCCCAATTTTCTGTTACGGCCCCTACACCCACGTGTTTTGTTTTGGAGCCATCCGTGTAGAATTCCAGGTGATTTTGATATTTGTCCTAAAGAGCACGGAATTCTTGTATGATGTGTTCGTGTGGAGTGCCTCTTTTCTTTAAATGTGTTAATGTACAGTCGCACAACTGTGTGAAATTGTACCATGGGGCCAACCGTTGTGGTTTCTTGGCAACCTGGAGGACTTCGTGGGGGATGTCATAATCCCGACAGTACTGCTCATACCACAGGACAAGTGGCCTAATCATGTTTGGTTTATTTGTGTAGTGTAAGCGTGAGTTTCACTGTGTGAAGATGTAGCATATGTGTTGCGGTGATGACTGAATTCTGAGTAGGTAAGAAAATGTGAGTAATGCTCTGCGCTGCTGTAATGAGGGCTCATTACACTCAACATATAAACTTTGAATGGGTGACGTTCTGTGGGCACCACTTGCCAGTCGCAATCCAAGGTTATGTACTGGACCAAGTAGTTGGATGTAGGACTGCCTGGCTGAGCCGTAAACCACAGAGCCGTAGTCTAAAAGGCTACGCACAAGAGACCGGTAAATACGTAAAAGACAGGTTCGGTCAGAACCCCAGTGCTTATGAGACAAAATTTTTAGGATATTCAATGCTTTATTTGCCTTAATCTTTAGTGTTTCAATGTGGGCTAGGAAGTTTAGTTTTTTATCAAAGATTACTCCCAAGAATTTACATTCTTGTTTTACCAGCAGTGCGACATCATTAAATTTTAGAAGCAGGTCTAAGTACAATCCTCATTTTTGCGAGAAAAGCACTGCAACGATTTTTTGAGTAGAGAAGCGGAAGCCAACTGTGTAGTCATGCTGCTACACTTACATAGGTGTATATGAAGAGAAACATTGCTCACATAAAAAAGTGAACATACTGATAAGCTTCACAATTATTCTTAAAGGTGACACTCAGAATAATGGAATGAAAAAGACTGTAAAGCCCAAAAAGTGAATGGATTTGCAATGTCACCATGTATATGTCAATACTACATGGTGAGACATTTGGATGAGTAACAAAAGCTGCTGGTATGTGTTGTAGCTGCTACTCAAACTAACAGTACTCCATAAAAATAAACCAGGTCAAGCTGTAGTTCTGCTATAAAACTGATTGTACCAGACCTCCGAAAAGGGATGATACTAAATGTAATGTCTTTAATACTGGCTTTAGCTGCCAAGTGGCACATTGTGCAGCTGACAGCTGTAATGCTTACTACTACATTCATTATGTACCAACCACAAGCTTGCTCCCTGCAGCAATCCCCTGCAGATGGGGCAAATAGACCCGTTTCATAATAGCTTTGCTGCACAGCAATTAGCAGTGAGGGGGTACAAGCACTGTTTTCTCGTCTCATGACATGGAAAATGTAGGTGTGCCTCTCTTGATGGAACCATGGGCAAGCTGTTTTTCTTGTCGCAGGACAAGAAAAATGCGACTTGACTATCTGATGAAACCATGTGCAAGTGACTTTTCTTGTCATATGACACCACAAAATGTAGGCGTGGATCTCTTGATGAAACAATACGCAAGACAAGCTCCAGCATGTGCAGCTGGCACCTTACCTTCAATTGAACCACGATCAGTACCACCATTAGTTGTCCAAATGTGAAATGCAGATAAGTGCACTTGCAAATTAGGAAGGAGGTTTCTATTGCTGTAACTATCTACAAACAAAAGAGAACTGGTTGCCATGTGCAGTTTGCACAGCTGTGGTGGCATTAACAGGATGGCACTTCCACAATCCCTAGAACAAGGGAATATTCAAGTTGTCAAGTGTAATTAGGCCAAATGAACAGGTAGACTATAGCCAGAGTGAACAAAAATAATGAATTTGTTATTTGGCGCAAATAAAGGTATTCTGCAATTTACTTGTGGTTTAGTTTTGTTACACAAAAGTGCATAGTCTATATTTCACATTTTCTGTATAAACATAGAATCTGTTGTACAACTTTTGCTGTGTTTCGATCAGGTATGCTATAATAAGATTAATTTAATGAGGAGGCCAAAGAAACAACTTATACAATTCTAATTCAAGGCATCATTGCATCAAGCACTACAAAGATAACACTAAAACCCCCAACATGCCCCATTACACTGTCCCTATTCCCCTAGTTTTCAGATTACTGGTGTTAGTGCAAATGCTTTTAGGTGGAATTCAAGTGCCTCATTTTGAACAAAGAACTATCTTTAAATACAGTTTCAATCAAGTAATGGTAGCAGAAATCCTGACCTGCAGACAGCCTCAGCGGCACACAAGCTTCGTGCATCCAGGTATGACAGGATTGCTTCAGCAACATGGTCCAGCCTGAAGAAGTGGCAAGGGGGGGGGGAGAAAAAATGCAATGAACATTCCAGTGAAGCTAGTTGACCAATGAAACACTACATCAAAGACCAATACGACTGCAGAATAACTGAACAGACACCAGTGAAGCTGTCACATATTTAAGTCAAATTAGTACATTACATGATGCACTATGTCCCATGTACACACACCTTTAGCTGCTCACGAGGGATAACACTTTAGCTAGAAATCTTTATTCTCCTGCTTAAACGGCAGCAGTTTAACAGGGATTTACTTATTTATTGTACAATTCTTTAGCTTGAAATATGTTCCCCTGCTTAAACAGGATCATTCCCCTGTCTATGAACTTTGCTTTATTGAACCTTATACGCACCCGCAAAGCTTGCAATGTGTTGACATTAAGCTGCCCAAACCATTCTCTACAGTGAGGTGGTGCCTGGCCCAATCGTTGTAGTACAGGCCAGTCTGCCCTATGTACTCTTTTCCGCAACTTAATGGAACAAGATAAACTACCATCATGCACGCTCTGTAAACATGGTTGCATTCTTTGTAGAATATGCGTTCAGAGTGCGTAGCGGGGGCAGTTTATCTTGTTCCATTAAGTTGTGGAAAAGAGTAAATAGGGCAGACTGGCCAGTGCTATGACGATCAGGCCAGACAGCGCCACCTCAACATAAACAATGGTTTTGGCAGCTTAATGGCAACACATTGCAAGCTTTGCGGGTGCTATCCCAGGATCAATCAAACAAAGTACATTGGCAGGGTGAGAGACGGAATGTAGAGGGGAGTAATAGAGGCATTTTACATAAAGAAAAGGGGTGATGCCTGTATCAGCATGCCATCATTATCCCTTCAAGATAAGGAGCTGCGTGTTTCTCTACAACAGCTTGTTTCTTTGAATAGCAAAGGCAGGTGTAAAAAAGAATGGTATGGTGCATGCATATTTTTATCAAGTCTTGGACTGAGCCACAAAAATCGTCTTTCCTGTGGGAAATAAGATCAGTCAAAAGTTGCTGCCTGTCCTATTTGTGTTCTTCGTGCTCGTTTAATTTGCGCCAAAAAGTTTGCTTTAATCATGAATCAATACCAACTAGCTTAAACCAAGACTTTACTTGAACCATCATATTTCTTGAAAGTTTCATGCCTACACAACTTTCAGTCCCGTTATAGGAAACATTTCATACACCCCAGGGAGTATTAGTTTCACTATCAGAATTCATCATTTCAAACTTCCAGATCTTTACAATTTCATCTGTGCATCAATATGCAATGAATGCCCTTTGTACCACTGCAAAGTTTGGTTCAGATTCAAATTTTAGTTTAGGATTTTTACAACTAAAATAAATATTACCAGAGCTGCCCCAACAGCTTCACTGAAATGGGGCTTGTTGATCAACATTAATAGGGTAAACAACAGCAGTTTAGAAAGCAACAAAATTCCAGAGTTACCTGACCTACTGCAAGATACAACTGCAGTGTTTCTCCCAATTCCTCATAAAAGGCAGCTTTGGAAACTATAAGTGCAGATAGGAGTTGTCTATCAACTTACTCATAGGCGGAAAGTTAATTTTTCTGGGGGGGAGGTGAGTGGGGGGGCATGACAAGCTTTCCAAACCCCATATATCATAAGAAGCGAACTTCTCGTTCATATGTATATATATAACCTTAGAGTTGCACTTGAAGAAACTTCGTGTGTCCTCAAAGAATTATTTGTTCACTGAAGTGGCGGCCTTATACGAGTATATACAAGACCTCATAGTAGGAGACAGTTCAATTTCACAGCTCGAGTCCTCTCGCACAACCAAAAATCTGGTGTCTCTCAGTCGCATAATCTTTTGTGAACTTGTTTTATCCTTCCCCATCACTAATACTGCTGCGCCTTTCTGGCGAAACTGCAGCCTCTCTCTTTGCTTTTTCTTTTTCTGCGAGTCCAAGTGTAAGCACTGCTGCATACAACTACTGTTGATTCTCATTTCAAGTGAATCCAGCTTGGCCTCATTTTGAATAGTGTTTCCCAACTATCATGCACCAAGACTTAAAGAACAGTTACGTTACTCAAGAAAACCTAGTGCATATTTTTTTCAGTACAGTGGAGTAGCACCCAGTAAATCTTCCGTTACTGAGATTTAATTCGGTAATCGCAATTAATTATCTAACCCGAGAAGTAGTCTTAATTTACAAAGTGTCTATAAGGCATTTGTAGGAACCCCCAAATGACATCTAACTGTGGTGTTTTCAGCGACATACTAATTGTGTACAATTTTTTCAAACTGGTAACGAAGCCCCCACAAAAAATGAAAAATACCACGTGACTACTCTCCTACCCGCGCCATAAAGCAGAGCACACAAACAAGCTGATTGATAGCAACTGCTTTGCCTGTCGCAAACCCGAAAAGACAGCACATCACCTTGATAATTACACAAAAGGAGCACCAACAGCACGTTTCGAGGCGTCACAGCTATTCCTTCCTCTCATTTATACGTCACACTTATCTGTCTCACAAGGCCAACCGATCACATTGATAACAAAAGTACCTTGATAACGCAGCAGAAGCACTGCTCTGACCACATACGAAACGCGAAAAGCAACGGAATAGGCACAGAATGTTTCAAAATCCCGGCTCTGTTAGCACCGCACGGGAAAGAGTGTACATGAAGCATTATTTTGCACCAGAAATTTGCTTCAAACCAAAGCCAAATTAAAGTTTTATTTTTCATTAAAGTGCATACATGGTGCAAAAACAGGTTCGTGGCAAAAAAAAAAAAGCAAAATAACAGACTGGGAAGCAACTCACATGTAGAGAAAAGGCAGAACCAATACATTCAAGAAAGTAAATGTACCACTTCTAAATGAGCTGAATTGGCAATCGGGAAATCTGCGCACACACACACACGAACACACATATACACACGCACAAATCCACCGTCTTCTCTGGGATTCATCTGAATGATGCCTACGCATTTCGTAGTACTGATGTGGCGTTTCGTGGTAGTATGCTGGTGTGTTTCGTTTAATTGCAATAATGACCACGAAAGACATGTGAAACGGAGAAGTGCGGTTGCAACACCAAACTTAAGCGAGACCTGCACGAGACAACGTAGAAGAGACGAATAGAAGCAATGTTCACTGGTGTTAGAGATAGCCCGCAGCAGATGTGGACGTGGTATGAAATGACCAGGGAGATGCAGGAAATTAAGGAAATATATACATTTATAACGTACTCTGAACCATTAAGAACTGTGATCAACCATGCTCCGGAGGCTATGTCTGGCACGCGCCGCTCGTATCTAGAAAGCGGTCTGCGAAAGCAGCATAGGCTGACAGCCCTGTGGGCGCTGCGTTCTTGCTGCTTCGTTGGCGTTGAAGTGAGAGGCAGCACTATGTTGAAAGCGATCGCCTTATAGGACAGACAGAGGGATGGTTTTTGCGCTGGATACAGATAGAAATGCTTATGCATTTCAGTGTGCCCTTATTATTCATGAATTCGCAAGCTCCGTTGAACACCGGCTGCTGCCTAGAAGTGTTCGTATAGGTGTTCTGCAGCGACACAGTACTCATCACATTTTGTGTGGCTTTCTCTATGATCAACACTGGAATTCTACGGCAGAGACATCCATTATCCTTGCCTTGAGCTCATCTGACATCTCGATCATGTAAACACAATCTTTCACATACCCGCCGTGGTTGCTCAGTGGCTATGGTGTGGGGCTGCTGAGCACGAGGTCGCGGGATCGAATCCCGGCCACGGCAGCCGCATTTCGATGGGGGCGAAATGCGAAAACACCCGTGTACTTTGATTTAGGTGCACGTTAAAGAACCCCAGGTGGTCGAAATTTCCGGAGTCCTCCACTACGGCGTGCCTCATAATCAGAAAGTGGTTTCGGCACGTAAAACCCCATAATTTTAATCTTTCACATAACCGCAAAGAAAGAGATCAGGTAAAGAGAGGTCAGGTGACCTAGCCAGCCAATTTACAGGCCTTTGCATTCCACTCTATTGAGCATGAAAAAACTCAAGCCAATTTCCTGCTCGGCTGCTGCTGTGTGCTGGCAATTTACAATTCTTACAATCTTGCTGATGCCCCAGAAGTGAAAAATGTGACAGAGGGACTTCGATGAGAAACTGATCCACCACTCCAAGCATTTTGCCCAGGTAACGCTGTCCAGTCAGTGTGTGATCGAAGATGGGGCAGACAACAGCACCGACGTAAATTCCAAACCACACATTGAACGACCACTGGTACTGGTGCCCAGTGCTCTTTACCCAGTGTGGATTGGAGTCACTCCGATAGTGTGCATTGTGCAAATTTACCTGGCCGTTTCTGTAAAAATTGTTTTCATTTGTGCACATGGCGTTGTTCAAAAAGTCCGGTAACTCATCGGCTTTTGAGAGGACCCAATTTGAGAACTAGACGATTCTGCAGGCCCGTCTTCCAAGCATTGGTGCAGGTTAAGATGGTATGAGTGAAAGGCCTAGTCATTTAGAATCCTTCAAACTGATTACTACTTGTAAATTGGTACCTGGGCGGCCACGCCCCGCACACTAGCATGAGAGTTCGAGGCCATAAATGCTAGAACATCCATGCCTAGGCTAGGATTCAAAGATAGAGTCCTCCGCCACAGTTTCAGGAAGCTGCCAGTTTGCCTCAGGTTTTCATCATTTCTGATGATAATCAATGCTATCAATGCTTTTGCTCTACTGCCACACTTCCGTGGCTGATATATATTAGTGGCTTTCCTCTTGTTGCCATTTGCAGTGCCTAAGGCAATGATCACGTTTTCCTTCTGCTCATTAGAGAAAGACGCAGAGACTTGGACGAAACAAAATGCACCTTTAAACCTTTGCATCGATATTGCGAATTTTGTGGCAAAAAAAAAGAAAGAAAAAAACCATCTGTGCACTTTATCTACGCTAAGACAACAGCTATTACAGCTTGTTTCCACCTAACACCAAACAAGACGCATTACTTGAGCCGGAGCACGGCAGATGAGAAACTAGCTTGATCACAATGTTTTTATTTCCCTTATTTCGTTCTGGCCAATTTAGAGGGAGCTCGTTCGAGGGCGCTGCTATTTGATGCAGGTGAGAGCACAGTCACATGGTTATTTCTTATATTTCACGGAGTTTACTTGTCAGTCGGAAAAATTAGTACAAAATTAGTATGACGTTGAAAATACCGCAATTTGACGTCTCTTGGCTGTGCCTACAAATGCCTCACTGACATTTTGATAATTACAATAGTAAGTCTTGAGTTGGATAATTAATTACAATTATCTAAATCTCAGTATTGATTTTGGATTGTAGAACTTTATTGGTCCAACAGATGTAGGGAAGGCTTTAAGCCTTCCCACCTAGACGACGGCCAGGAGTCCTTGGACCCTAGCGGCGGTTTCAGCCAGTCGGACGGTCTTCAGTTGAATCTCCGGATCGGAGACGAGTAATAAGGTCTCCCATTGTTCTAAAGACTTTATTCTTCCCTCAGAGGGAGCCTGTGGGCATTCCCACAGAATGTGATTGAGATTAGCCCTGGCTTTACGTAGCTTACACTGGCTGGAGTACTGACCCGGGTAGTAGAGGCTGCACAACACCGGGCTTGAAAACGAGTTGGTTTGCAGGCGACGCCAAGTGGAGGCCTGGCTCTTGTTTAAGGATATATCAGCCGGAGGATATTTAACCCGCCCTAGTCTGTAGTGTTGTGTGATCTCTCTGTAACACACTAAGCGGTCCCGCCCTATGAAGCCTTCGGCTAGCCCACCAGCTCGGAATGTAAGTCCTCGAGCTAATTTGTGGGCCGCCTCGTTTCCAGCGAGGGAGGCGTGCGCAGGTGCCCAGATTATTTCAATTTTCCTGCTATCTCTGCAGGTCTGCAGCATTCTGTTCGCCTTGGGAGAAATTCTGCCTCTGGCAAAGTTCATCACCGCAACCTTAGAGACGCCGACTATAATTTTGGCTGAAGTACTTGCAATTGCAAGTGCTATGGCAGATTCTTCTCCAATCTGAGAGCAATCCGTTGGATCTCAGTATTGAAAAAAAGATTACTGGCAGCTACTTCAATGTACTGGAAACAATGTGCACTAGGTTTTCTTCAAGTAACGTAATTGCTTTTTTTAATCTGGGTACATGGTAGTTAATTAGGACACCCTGTATAAATTTACAACCTCTGGCTGCAAGTGATAATGTTTCCATCCCTAGTAAATGCCATAAATTATTAGAGGATTTTTTTTTGTGAGTTGTTAGCATTGCTTACTGGAAAGAAAAGCAATACTGACACACATCATTCATGTGAATTTCACACACTGTTGATGAAAGACTCTGCCGAAGGGGCCATTGAAGCCTGCATGTTTTTTTTTTCCTGGGTCAAAAAAGCATGCAAAGCAATTTGAAGCGAAGTAAACATACAGCAACATATTCATTCTTTAGGCATAGGCTATCCACACCTTTAGAAATAATTTTTCATTGGCCACCTCTTTCTCTGTCAAAAGATATAAC
This sequence comes from Dermacentor albipictus, assembly GCF_038994185.2. Classification (NCBI taxonomy): domain Eukaryota; kingdom Metazoa; phylum Arthropoda; class Arachnida; order Ixodida; family Ixodidae; genus Dermacentor; species Dermacentor albipictus. The sequence continues at coordinate 243,187,818 of NC_091821.1, read as the reverse complement.
AAAATTTTTCCTGTGCGTTTATTTAAATATATTGTGTATGAGGATGGTGTTTACAGTGGAAATTTAAAGCAATGTTGAAGTGAGAAAATACGGATGAGGCAGACAATACTAGTGCTTCTAATGCACTTGTTCTCCTATTGTGAAGATTTGCAGAAATAAAGCAAGACTATGATGCGGATGTGCACATCCACATCAATGCAGTAAGCTACTAGCCACAATAAACGTTTAAGTGAAAAGGTTGAGGCAAGTTAAACATCAAATGATGGGGGTGACACAACTTTGGTAATGACATTTTATGTGTCTGTGAATGTGTGTGTGTGGGGGGGGGGGGCTTCCACCCCCTTCCGGAAAACTCTGCAGGGGGCTCGGACCCCAGAGGCCCCCTGAGCCTACTACAAGGTATGACTGCGATAATTCATCTATTTCCTGCCAAAAACCTGCATTAGAAACTACACAAGGGGGTGCTGTTAAGTACCGAGAAAAGTTTAACTTGGTAGCTATAATTTGCCTACTTTATTGGCGAATCAGTCCATGCTCAATGGTAGAAAATTCAGCTACTATGTATGTTTTAAACTTATCTTTCTTCTTCAGATCCAAAGAAAACATGGCAGTACACCAAGAAAAGTTCAGAGTGGAAGAATATAGGACCTTAATCAAGTTCTTGTTTCTTCAAGGCAAAGGCGCAAAGCAAATCCATAATAAACTGTCAAACTTTAGGCAGCAATGGGAGTCTCATATGCTACTGTTAAACAGTGTTTCAAACTTTAAAACTGGCCATTTCTGTGTTGGAAGAGAAATCCATGGAAAGACCCATTCCTGTGTCTGCCTGCAAATGTGAAATCCATTCATGCCATGATCATGGAGTACCACGGAATATCAGCCAGAAGTATTGTTACATATCTGGGAATATCACATGAGAGAGTCGGTGCCATTACCCACGGCTACTAAAAGATGAGAAAGCTTTCAGCAAAGTGCACCAAGAAACTATCGACAACTGAACAAAAGAGGAAACATTTAGAGGCCAACCAAAGTCTGCCAGCCAAAAGTGGCTGGCAGACTTTCAAGACAAGACTCAAGACATCATGAAGGCACTGCTCGAACGTTTTAAATTTCTAGGCCCGACTGACAACTAGGACTCGCTTTTCTTAGTGGACCCAGACTGGGGTTTATTTTAAATAAAGTTGTTCTCACTCTGCAGAGACTTCAGCGACTGTTTTGGAACATTTTGCAAAAAGTGATTCAGATTTTCTGGACAAACTGGTAACTAGTGATGAAACATGGATCTACCTGAAATGATCCCGATAAAAAGGAGAAGTCTAAGGAATGGAGGCACAGTGGTTCGCCCAGGCCAAAGAAATTCCATGTGCAAAGGTCAGTGCAGAAGCAAATGGCAAGTGTTTTATTAGGGTAAGAAGAGAGTTCTGCTGATGGACTACCTTCAACAGGGTGCAGCCATCAATGGAGGATATATGTTGTTTTATTGATGCAGTTGAGGCAAAACAGAAAAAAAGTTTAGAAAAGCTCTCCAAAGCTGTCATCCTGTTGCATGACAAAACCATGTCACACACTGCAGGTGAAACAATGGGAAAACTGATCTCTAGGGTTTCAAGTGATGCCCCCCTGCCCCATCCACCCTATTCCCCCCCACCCCCCCAACTCCTTCCATCATCTTTTCCCCAATCTCGAAAAACACCTAAGGGACAAAGATTTGGGAACGTCCTGGAGGCAACTAATTCTGCAATCGAGTGGTTATCCAGCAGACAGAAGAATAGACTATATGCAAAGGTCTGTAAGCAAGCTTTTTCACTTCGTTTGCTGCTCAATTCCACTTTGTTTTGCTGTCTAACACCATGCTGCCAAAGTGAGTTTATTTGGAGAGACTTAAGAAGGTGCAGGACTAATGTCGCAAGTGCATATACTTCCTGGGAAAGAATCTATAATAGTCTGGCAGTTACAGCTTCCTAGCCAATTTATTCTAGGTAAGGCTCAAACTTATCAGCGCCACCTTGTATGCAGGACAACAGCCTCAAATTAAATTATGGGGTTTTATGTGCCAAAACCACTTTGATTATGAGGCATGCCATAGTGGAGGACTCCGGAAATTTCGACCACCTGGGGTTCTTTAAGGGGGGATGCTAGGCTCAAGAGTCAACTTTTGAACTACTGCATCAATTTTTATCAAATTTTCAGCGACGGTTTATAATCTGCTCATTAGAATATATTCAAAGTTTCAATGCGCTAGCTCAAACAGACAAAAAGTTATAGCTCTCATATTCAGCAATCATGTGTCTCAGCTTAGGAAAACTATCATTTCAAAAATAATGGAGATATATCAACTGTTTGTAATTAGATATCTTCTAGATGGTTCATAGTGCAAGATAAGACCGCTCGCATGCTTTTTATGCAATTTCTGTAAAAATGTCATCAATCTAAAAACAAAGTTCAATTTTTTTGTTGTCATTACATGTCAGACATCTCAAAATATTTTCTGTTAGAAACTATTTAGCACCCTAAAAAGTATCTTATCTTGTTCCTGAGAAAATTTCAGTCTAGAAACCACCTTGAAAGCATCTTTTGGCAATGTAGTTTAGAAATGATTGTTTTCCTAACGGTTTTGTTTCCCCAAAAAGTGCAAACTCAGAAAAATGAGTTCAAAGATTTGAGAACATGCTATTTTATTTTGTGGTAAAAAAAAATTAATCAAAGTGACCTGCTCCATAGGTCGGGCCCTCATCTTCAACGCGACGCTGTTCTGTGGCAATTGCTTCTCACCACCATCAGCAGAACCAGTAGACATTTCCATAGGTGACGAACCACCATCGGAGCTTGTAGGGTTCGCATCAGCCGCCGGCAGCAGGCTTGGGCTTGGCGAATGCACAGGCAGACGCTCACTTGCTGGCGGTCGCCCAGTGCTGTTTAGGCCTCTCGCTTTCGTCGTGCGTTGTCGCTTCCCGAAGCTTTTCCGTGTCGAAGCCTTCGTTGCGGGCATCTTCGGGTCACACCACCGGCCACCCGATGATCGCAATAAGCTCACAGAAGGAAGATATAGCAACATATAGCAAGCGTCGAGCGCAACCAAAGCAGGAACGACTCCAAATGGCGCGAAAACAGCGTTGGGTGGTCACGTGGTACATTTCCGCCAATCCGAGCTCCTGATTCGGTTTGCCACCCACTGCTTCGGTTCGAGCTCCTGTTTCGGTTTCTGCGGCCAGTAATATGCCTTTCTTTTTTAGTTCTTCGATAGTTGCCTTGCATAGTCTCGATGGAAAGTATTCCGTCACTAAACAGCGCGAAAAACAAACTTTCTATCACAGGCATTCACTTCACGTTCGGTTTTTTGCCCGCACCGCGGCCGCGTCTTGAAAAGAGCGTTCACAGACGCCTTCGACGGCAAATGCGCCCCACCGCGTCGTGAAAAAAATTCATTTTCTTCTTTTCTACTTCTCCGATAACAACCAAACCTGGTGAGAATATTCTTCATTAAACCAGCAATCCAAAACAACTCAAGCTTTAAAACACATTTTTTTTCCGAAAATCGGTATTTTAGCCCCGCATCCCCCCTTAATGTGCACTTAAATCTAAGTACACGGATGTTTTCGCATTTCGCCTTTATCGAAATGCGGCCGCCGTGGCCAGGATTCGATCGTGCGACCTCATGCTCAGCAGCCCAACACCATAGCCACTGAGCAACCATGGCGAGTGACAACAGCCTCCTTTCACTGGAACACACAGCTCTGTAAAGCGCCAATTCATACACAAACTAGAGATAACTGTTGCACATTAGTATCAACATAACCCTGCAAGTACTAATTATTTTAATTTCTTGCAGTTTCAGCATTATTGCAGAACCAAGGAATTTTAAAATTCCTCAAAATGTGGGCACTGTGTCTCAACCTCCCAAAATTTATGTACGACATTTGCTGTTAAACAAGTCATAACTACAGAAGCTCTGGCATTTCGTAAAGTTGTCTGCTAAAATCCATCATTACCAGAAAAAAAAAATAGAAGAGAGCCCACTACACAACTTCCTATGGGTGTTGCCAGGCAACCAACACTCCACTCTTTCCTGGCACACTTAACACAACTGACATTTCAGCACAGGTCTAATCAGAATTGTCATAAGATGCATACTAATTGTTCTAAACTATTTTTCTAAGTGCTTGTGAAGCATAATTTTGGCATTTACAATTGTAGACATGATGCAGAAAGGGATTAAAGGCAGAAGCACCTGAAGACCACAGATCAAGTAGAGCACAAAGCTCAGTGCCCATATACATCTGCTCACTACCTTCAAGCATCTTTTTATTGTCCATGCATTATAAATGACCAAGAAAGGCACCATAAGCCTCAACTAGCTTTGCTTTTCACAATCACTTTACCACTAGAAATAAAACAACAATATCAGCATTCTTCTTAACCCTTTAAGTGCTGTTCCCAAGAAAAAATTATCCTAATTCAAGTTCTTTATTTGTAAAATGTTCAGCAACTTATCGCCAAGTAGCATTTCAATTTAAAAGCCTGCTAATGTGATACCTACAAAAAATTTAATTTGTTGCACTGAAGACACCCTGCACCTAAAGGGTTAAAAGGTTAGTACTCTGTACCTACCTGTTTAAATCTTGAAATTCTAACTGTTAAATGACAAAGTTTACAAATTAATATTTACATATCTGCCAGCCTGTGAACTTTAGTTCCATAAAATCCTGAGGACATGAAACCAGCAGAAGGGAAGAGACTATGCACTTTTCTGTTTTCCCTTGGCACATACCTTGTAGACTACAACGGCACTTTATTGACGATACCTTTAGGCGCCAGCACACAAGCAGCAGCAAACTTCGAACAGCAAAGACCGACAAGCAGCCGACTGGTTTTAGATCATCAAAATTTTCAGCCACTTTGCTGTCGCTTATATTAACTTCTTCAGAAACTTGTCAGAAAACTAGTTTGAAGCAAATACCCCTCTGGTATCCTTTCACCATAAAAAGACTTCCAAGGGTAAAGCTGGAGATGGTGAACAAAGCTTATTTGGTAATAGAATATTTTTCATAAAACTTCACACACTTGCATAAAACAAGTTTTAATTTCGGGAAAGTTGGCAGTGATGTGTTTGGGCTCAAATTTTTTATAGTAATTCGTAATAGTGGAACTAAAGCCATTGTGTACTCAAAGCATGCTCCTTTAGCAAAGAATCCCAAGACTAGCCTAAGTTTTGAGATACAGAATGTGGTGCAAATATACACTGGTGCTCCACAAACTATTTTCGCAAAGCCACCGTTACAAACTACAACAAACACTAAGAACTTTGTAGCGTATTTTGGGGCTGAATATAATCAAACTGGTGTTCTCGGGATTTGTACCAAATAACTTTAACAAAGGCACTGAGCACTCAATATTCGATTCCAAAATTGCATCATGTTTCACAGTCATTACATGTGAATTGCAGCTTAACGTCAATCAGTTATCCCACAATTCTGATGACTACTGCCACATCCCATTTTGCTGAAGAAATAACCTTTTTATCTGCCTTTTTTTTTTCGTAATCATTGAAGCCCTTCTTTGAAACACCTAGTATATTTTACTATTATACATATAAAAGGGCATTATACAACACAATGGGTATAATACATGTACCTGAAAATAAATCAAGCTACACAATTTTAACAAAAACTGTTTGGTTAGCATAAAAAGTATATCTAAAAGTTGAAAAAGGAAACCGAAAAAAAAAGAGAAAGTTTGGTGTGATCAATCTTGCAGCAGCAGTCACAATGCAGTTATTTGTTTAATAACTAGGAGCTTAAAGGGGCCCTCAACAGGTCTGGTCATTTTGAGCTGACGAGTGCAGTGCATGCATTGAGTGATAATGTTTGTGTCTGCAAAGTATTACATTGCTACACACCACAGAAAGATCCGAAATTCCAAACCAAGCGCAGTTTCTCCTCTTCGCAGCTGCCGCGCTCCAAGCCGGAGGACGATGTACTCGTGTGCCTGCACCTACGTACTGGTGTCCGCAGTGTGATGTCGCTCGTCGGGACACGGGACTTCGAGAATTATTCAAGACAACATCTGTTATCTGCGAGATCTGTTACTTGAATTGACGAATTGAAGTTTAGAGAAACAATAAAACACACAAATGGAATGTCTGCGTGTTTTTTGTTTTACTTCACGCCGAAGCAAGAGAGATGTACTTCAACTTCATCTGCTTGTTCCCACGGTCGTGCGGTCACGTGCGTAGGTATTGAAACTATGCCATTTTCTACCATGCTCCAGTGCGTGATCAAGCTCTGTGATCCACTTGCTCTGCCTCAGTATTCATGTAGCACTGAATTATACCGATAGTAATGTTTCCTTGTGCACTGCGTGCAAAATCATGAGCTGCGCGAATGAGACAACAGCTCGCACGTGACGCCATCAGCGGAAGTGCGTAACGGCGAAAAAAATAAAAGAGAGGAGAAAAAAAAAATGAAGGCGGGGCCTGTGACGTAGGTCCAGTATGGGAGAACGCAGGGAAGAAATCTCGCTTACAAAGGCTAGATGGGGCGAGTAGAGAGAGCGTCTTGCTTGGCAGTAGAGTCTGCCTGCTGAAATCATAGGTTCACAGCACTGAAATATTTCTATCTTGGCTATTAATGAGTCGATTTGAAAAATGTTTGCGGCAGAAGGCTCCCCAGAGGACATGTAACAACTTCCAGTGTATAACCAAAATTTGCTATGGGGCCTGGTGAGGGGCCCTTTAAGGTTTCAAAGAAGCACTATGGGCTCAAAGACTCTGGACAACTTTTACTCCATTGGCTTCTTTAAAATGCACATTAATCAAATGATTCGAAACCATACATAGTAGTAACATACCAGGACACACAGCGTACAAGCCACTTTGACTGCAGGGATGGCAATGGTAAAGGTATGCTGAAACGTACTTGTCACAGTCTCTAATGTGCAAAGCAACTCTTCAGAAGTTTAAGTCCATTTGGCCAAACTTAAATGGATTTAAACTTCCACCGTTTGTGTCAGTTAGGCATGGAAACAACTGTTTTCCTATTGCACTAAAGTGCAACATTGCAATGCAGCGTTGCACGTACCCCTTCTTCGGCAGTAAGGAAATGAAGTCGCGTTGCAGCATTGGCCTCAGGAAAGTGCTGATGCGCGAATGCTGGCAGTGAGACATGCGCGCTAGCAGCGCCTCAACAAACTGTGTCTGAACTTCTTCTGGCCAGGTGTCAAAAGAGATGAGGCACCGCTCACGATCAGCCTGTGATGCTGCATGCCCACCACCTGTACCGCTGCACTGTTTTGCGGACTCGCACAGTTGAGTCCCCTGCACCTTGAGGGGAAAAGAAAAAGCAGTTAACACAACCTCTTGCCAACCAACATGACAACAAACTGCACACAAATTCATAGTATGCACTAACTTAAAGGGCAACTCCAGCGATTTTTCAATGTCCACTGATATTAATAAAATTTTGAATATATGTTCTTTTACATTATGATTCATCCACAAGTGAACTGCTTTTAAGCAGAACAGCTGGAAGTGTCCATTGAAAGCAAATCATATCTAGTTCTCATCAGTCATGCCTTTAGGCAAAGAAAAAAAAATCTGTTGCAACATACAGGAGGCATTTTTCATTCCCGAAGATTTCATGATTGATAAGGTGCCGAAGCACTACAAGGGGCTACAGGAGGGTTCCAAATTAAATTTGACCACCTGGGATTCTTAAGCATGCAGCCAAAGGCCAATACACAGGCATTCCATTTCATCCCATCAGAATGATGCTGACATGACCCAGAATTCAACCCAAAACCTTGTGCAGAATGTCATATGCAGAGTGTCATAATGAACTTCTATTCAGAATAATGATTCACGATTTGTGGCCTATGGCACTAAGTAAGCACTATGCATTAGCCAATATTGCACCATGTTATGGTAGCTATGTGTACTCAAGTAGATGCTGGAAGTGCTAAAAAGAAGACACTCTGCATACTGAATATCAAAGTTGTGTGCTAAGTTCTCTAGCTCACTGAAATATATGGGAAATGTCAATTTGTCATGCACTCCCAATTATCCCTGATTCAATGTTTTAATTTAAGATTGTGCAGAAACACTTCAGTCTTTACAATAATTCTAACAAGATTAAACAACATTTGAGATGTCACACAAGTGCAAACTGTTCCGAGTGCACCTCTCCTGCTAAGCAAACCCATTGTAGATGTTCTTTCAATCGCAGAGAACTCTGCCGTTACACAGACATGAATGCACAAACCCAGTTTTTGTTATCGTCAGTCCCTGAAATCAAATACTTCTAAGCAGAACAATTTCAATGCCACCCCAGAATATATACCCAATAGTAGATTTAGATGCAGCAGCTGGCTGATGATCACAAAACACAATGCCAACTGGTTCTTAGTAGCACTAGGACAGCGAGTCAGCACATTTCCTGTACATATATTTAATAAATGCAATAACACTTAATACTCCCAGTCAGAGTGTGGACCTCAGATAAAAGGCTACAAGAAAGTAGCTTGGGGACATCCAGGGCCCAGAGAACAGTTGCTAACAGATGTCACACAATGGCAGCATAGAAGCACTATGTCAATGTACAGTCACAAAACAAATATTCCAACCCTTAAGGACACTGAATCTAACAAGAATCATTGAGGCATGAAATGTATGACAAAAATGGACACGAGAGGTAGAAAAAATTTAAACCAATTGGACATCACGAAGCAACATTACTCAATACTATTAATAAAATACTGCCTGCCCTGCCAGCTCAATCATGCTGCCTCATTTATAAATGCATACAACAGGGTTGCGGTCATTTTTATAAGTGACAGCACTATTGTTGCACTGTTGTTGCTGTTTTATTGAGGCAGGCATGCTAGTAATACACTCATGAGCATTTGAAACTGATGGCCGTCAAATAGTTTTTCAGTAGTGGTAGACATAACTACTGAATTTAATAAGCGTCCCCTAGATACTTGTCATTTAGGATTAACTAGTATGTAAACTGAAGTAGGTGTGATCAAAACGACACACTGCTTCAGAGGTAAGCTTCACAAGCACACCTTAACCAGAATTCCTTGAAGGCGCAAAAAAACAATGACATACTCTTTTATTGTGACCGTTTTAAAATGCTTGCCAAATGGACTGCAGCTACTTGATGTAGGGTTTGTTCACAACTGCACTTCTGGACATCACAAAAATTGGAGGTAGTGGTCACAGTGTAACGAACCTTTGTCGCATGCATCAGTTAATCTGGACTAGTGGTCACAAGCCACACAATTACCATGTCAACGAAAGCTGCACGCATGCCACGAACTATTTTCTTTCTTTCACTCAGTGACTGTGCTTTCAACATCGTATCATTAGCTTGGTCCCCAGCTGTCCCTTCCATCAGAACACGCAGCACCTTTTGTCCTCACTTTCTAACCCCTATTATTCAACCTAAAGCTTTCGGCAAGACTTCAACTAACGCACCGACTCACTTATCAGTGATACAGTTAACCCCCTCCACCCGTACACCCACCCACAATTTTTATGACTTACAGAGGAGCCCCTGAAGCTTAGAACGACAGAAAGCTGAGCTAGTTGGTAAGGATTCATAATGCAAGGAAGGGGTAAGGCTTGCAGACACGGACACAAGAGATGTGGACATCATGAATACCGTGTTGCGTCCATGTCCGCACGCCTTACCCCTTCCTTAAATTATGAGCCCCTGGAAACAAACCCCACGCGACAAAATTTGGCAAACTTAATGAATTTGTCACATTACATGATAATTCATTTGTTGCATGTTCGAGAAATTGAGGCCTCATACCGTGATTACGGAGTCAGCGGCTGTCTAACTGGAAAATAAAGAAAAAAAGGTGAAAAAATTTTGTGCCGGTGCTCGTGTGTGTCATTTACAGTGCGAAGCACTTAAAAGCAGAACGGCAGCAGCAGCATGACCACCCAACTTTGGTTACAATGACAGTGTTGCAATGCTGATGGCATGACGAGTGCTGCTTTCAATGTAGCAATCATTCTCAGGATTCAAAACTATTTCCTCTTAGACGTCAGCCAATGCAGTCTCTTCAGCATGCAGTCAGTCACTATATCGTCATCGTGCTACCGTTGTCACGCTGGCTCTTTTTCATTATTTTTCAGCTGCCACTGTCATCATCATCATGCCGTCATCGTGCTACCGTTGTCACGCTGGCTCTTTTTCATTATTTTTCAGCTGCCACTGTCATCATCATCATGCCATTAACTGCTTCACATAGAATGTTACTTAAAAAGCCCCTAAATCCATCTAGCTGGAAAATTTGTAGTGTAGTGGCAGTTATGTACCAGTCAACAATGAACAAAAGCAGTAATCAGTTTTCTAAATGATAACATAATTGTAAAGTTATGGCCATTTGATGACCACCTATGCGGCCACCACAGTTTCTCAATCGCCTTCACTACCCTTCCCATGGGCACTCTCTCCACTCTATCCAGCTACATGCAGTGCAACGAAAGCTATGGGTCACATCAGCCAACCAGAAGAAAGGCTCCTGCTTTGTCTGCTGCTGGTCACCCTACACACAACACTAACTGAATGGAAATTTTACAGAAGTACCAGTAGTACACAATGGGCAAGTTCCCTCCCTTCTCAGAACACACAGCCCACTCTCATCCCCTGTCAACTGCCAAACAGTTGACACTATTTACCCTCGTGACACCATAAATATGACCCTGCTGGAATCACGATGTGCGATTAAAAAAAAAAAGACAAAAAAACTTGCGACTTCCCTGCGGCACTTAGCAGTCATGTTCGCCAAAGATTATTGGCAGAGTACTGGGTAAACAATGCACGTGTTTATTTAAAATGTGTTCAAGGTGAGGGACCAAACGAAAGAGAAGGGTAGGGAATTGAACCGGAATGGGAAGTCCAATTTGAACATAGGTTCAAAACTTCAACAGTGATTTAGGGGCCACAGCCTTGAAGGATGCCAAAGGTGCCCAAGTTATTTTAGCAATTATTCCTAACTACACTTGTTATCTTGAAGTTTTGCGTATCTTCAGTTCCCTTATCCTACTAACACACCTTAGCTCTGCATCTGGCTACTCAACAGAATGATTTAAGTGCAGAGTAAGGATTACACTACAACATGATGTATTATATTAGACACTCAAACTTGGTCCTCCAGTACAATACTGCATAGCACATAAAATATAATTGAGTAGGAATTTTTTTTAAATAACAAAATCGTGGAGAAACACGAAAGTTCTAAACATAATATGATAGAATATAAACTAATAAAGATTATTACATTTAAGTATGCACAAAAGTATGCGCAGGACCCGCATACAGCTACAGTAGACTTGGAACAGCGAATACCAGTCATGCACACTCGTAGACTGAAGCCTTCAACAAGCCAGTCAACCCTGTCAAACATATATATGTGGCCTACATTTCTACACGGTAACCTGTGCAACCAGGATATATGCCAATTTCAGAGGTCAGATGCACATTCATTCCACGAATTTGCACATGGACAGCAGCAACACCATAAAGCTCCTACCACAAGGTACTAAGTTCCAGACAGATTTGTGGTGTAGTCAAGAATAAGGCAACACCAAAAGTCTGCTCACGCAGATCAGTCTGCCCCTGTCAGATCATAGCACTAACATCACAAGCGGCTAGCACTAAAAGCATGAAAGCCAGTTGATGTCAAAAATCTGTCGGAAACTTGTTCCTTGTGGTTGGGCCTTAAAGAGTGGCACTGCTACCTATGCAAACGGAATATGAGGCCACAAGGTTATCTCAAAGCAAGGCTGCAAGCAGGGAATGCATGCTTTGCTTTCACTTGCCATATGCTTTAGTCATCATCATTAGGGAGTAAATTGACCATTTTGCGAGCACTCGAAGCCGGTTTTACTACCAACCACCACCGGACCAGTGTGTCTCCTGTGCACACTCGCATCACTCCATGAAAAATTCAAAAAGTGACAGAGCCTGAGTAGGGCCAAGCCGCTATGGAGTCTGTGGAGGCTTACTGGCTACACGGCCACAGGTAGGGTTCCACCCCCATCGATGTGCCTAGCTTTAGTCAGCAGTAGGGTCATTAGAAGGGCCTCACACACATGCTTTCCCATCGGCAGATCGCCGCAGCATAATTGCTGCTGATCCAACAGCCTACTTCAAACTAAAGAGCCCGGCACTTGTGCGGCTCTCCAAAACCACTTGGCCAGTGCCAGGGCCAGTGCCGGAGTTGCAACAAGTCTACCTGAGGCATCTTTAAGCCTTTCATATGATTTGTACACTTAGGTATCGCTCTTTACCAGCATTCAAAACTAAAGACAATGAGTTCTGTTAGACTATGCTATCACCATTGCACCTGTTAGTGCAATGTAGGTTTCCATCAAATACTCAATGTGTAAAATTGAGCTTCCACAGTCAGCACGACATACTAAAGCTAAGCTAGGTGGCACACGGGGAAAGAATTTGCAGCAGCAGCAGCAAAAACACAGCTTTGAGCACGTAACAAACCTGTCTCAAACCGAGTCCACATTGGTAGCTAAGTACCTTTCTTATTTTTATTTTTTTCACTTCAGTAAACAAAATCAGTCTAAATCAAAAAGTCAGGACAGAAGTAAATTGTCAACATATGGAGCAGGTGAGCGGAGTGTTCCATTATGGCCAAATACCCATGTCACAAGTGCCCTAAATAGTGACTGAAAGCTATAGCCACTGGACTCATCAAGATCATATCTCCAAAAGAAAAGGCACCAATGTCGTAGTAGAGCAGGTTAACTGACCCAAAAGAGAAAATTTTACTCTTTACCAAACCTTTACTCTTTCTTCTGGATATTAATGGCATTATTATTGCAAGCTGTCCTTGGGTCCAAATTCGACTGTTTGCTGACGATTGTGCACAATACAAAAAAGTTAATTCCACAAATGACCAAGACATAGGTGTTAGTGTCGATAACATAGCCAAATGGGGTATGAATGACCTACTGACTAACATCTCTTGTATTAGCCTTTTTGCAAACTGTGCCCTTTACCGTCTTATCCAAAGCTTCCATGACAACATTGCACTTCAAATCGATTTACAAATGGTTGAAAATTGGCGTAGAATAGTGTTAATGTCATTGACTGTCAGGAAAACTTCGCAGATCTCATTCCACCACCGAGCTTCCTACCAAGCACATAGGTACGTCATTTTTGGCTCCGAGTTATCTACAGTGTCATCATTAGTACCGGGGTATCACAGTGATGCACGATCTCAGCAAGTTGCATCATACAGCAAGTATAAGAAACGAAGCTCACCATGTCTTTGGCTATGTTCGGTGCAACCTTAAATTTGCCCAGTCTTACATAAAAATGTTAACGTACCAAATGTTTGCTCATCCCAAGCTGGAATAAGCAGGCACAGTTTGGGATCCGAACCAGATTAACTTACAAAAAGCTCTCGAGTCCATCCAAAACCGTGCTATTAGATTTGCTTTTTTCATAATATTCTCACTATTCCAGCGTCTCTGAACTAAAACAAAGCTAACCCTTTCTGTCTCGAGTCATGCAGAAAAAAAGTTTTATCACTCGTCTCTTGCTCGCTCGATTATCATACCTGCTCATTGCCTTTGCACAGTTGGTGCATCATGTGGTGGCGTTGAGTGGAAATATGGGCAGGAAGAAATGGAGTGGACAGGGCAGACGCTCACTTACAACTAAAGTTTAATAAGAGGCATTCCAGGGAGCAGAAGGCCACACACGCGCAGTCACAAGGCTGACACTCGTGCACAATCGCATGCAAAAATTGTAAAAAATGCTAACGCCCTAAGAGATATCGAATTTCTTTATCCGTCAGGGCAACTGACGGGAGACTAACACATGTTGCAGATTGTGCGTAAATCTGGCCAGCCTCAATCATTTCTCTTGCCAGTCTGTCATTAACTGGTGTAAAAATGGTTGCATTTCTAAATAGCACAGTGCAACTGCAACCTTTGATGTGTGCAGGTAGGTGCATGCCACCCCCAACAGCCTTTAAAGATGGCGAGTGCTCCCTGAGTAAGTCTTTATGCACAAGGTCGAGCACAGCTTCAGTTTGCAGGTGTCATGTCTCGAAAGTTCGGGTTTCCCCTCTAGTCTGTTGGCGATCATGGGAGGTTCGCTTTTAAAGAAGCTCAAAATGGCACCCGCTGTAGCCAAACAGGAAAAGCGGAAACCAAAAAAGGTTGTGGTGATGCCATACATACATGCAGTTTCGCACAACCTGAAGAAAGTAGGACGCAAGCATCAGGTGGACGTAGTTTTTACAGCCCCCTGTAAGCTCGCTAAGTTGTGCTCTCTAATATGTGATCGAAGCAAGAAGGAAAGGGCAAAAAATGCATGTGAGAAGAGATATGTAAACCCCCTTGTGACTTGCGCTACTGAGGTCATTTACTGGATTCCACTCCACTGCGGTAAAGTTTACATTGGCCAAACCAGTCAATGTATAAACGACGGACTCGGGGAGCATTCAGCGTCTTTGAAGGCTATTGCGGGTGGTATGCACCTACCTGCACACATCAAAGATTGCGGTTGCACTTTACTATTTAGAAATGTAACTATGTTGAAGAAGTCTAATGACAAACTGGCGAGAAATTATTGAGGCTGGCCACATTTACGCACAGTCTGCCCCGCGTGTTAGTGTCCCGTCAGTTGCCCTGACAGACAAAGAAATTATCTCCTTGGGCGTTAGCATTTTTTACAATTTTTGCAAGCGATTATGCATGCACATATGCGGCCCTCCATTCCCTGGAAAACCTTTAATTAAACTGTAGTTGTGAGCGTCTGTCCTGTCCACTCCATTTCTTCCTGCCCGTATTTTGGCTCAATGACACCACGAGTGAATCATCTGCCCACCGACGCTGCGCACCACTCCAATCCTAGTCACTTCAAGTCATTCATCGAAGACCTCGCACAAATGTAACAACCCACCCCTCATGTAATACCCCGCACGTGGAGCATTCGAGGTATCAATAAATAATAAATAAATGTAACAGAGCAGTGTGTTCCTTCCAATTACTAAAAGACCACCCTTTGAACCTATACACCTATAGACAACCTATAAGCTCAGTTAATGTTCATATCGAACATTTGTTCACCTTCCTTCCGAAAACTGCTTTTTAAGGCATAAGCTTAAAGGAGTCGCCCACCAATGTTAAACTGCTCAGATACAACTCACTAATCAGACCTAAACTAGAATATAGAATATGCATGTATTGTTTAAGACTCTTACACTAAGATAAACACAAACAAATATGAGTGAATCCAAAGAACGGCTGCGAGGTTTATATTTAATAAATTTTCCATATCCAATACTTCCAGTGAAATAATGCAGTGCAATCAAATACAGCCACTCGAAGTACAAAGTAAAGAATTGAGGCTATGGTTCCTTCACATATTTAATGAACTAGCAATTGAACACTCCTATTTCTGTCTACCCTAACGACCAATCGTACCCAAAAACACCGTGAGAATGCTCAAAACCTTGCACGAACAGACACTTGTTTTCTTTCTTCCCACATACAATACTTGACTGAAATTCCTTATTGCTAATATTTTCTTAAAACTTACAGTTCACTGTTCATTCACTTACTTTGTATTACCTGTTTGATTACGATGCCTACCCTGCTTGGACCTTGAACCCGCAGTATGTATTAGATAAATTTAAAATTAAAGTCTGGGGTTTTACGTATTAAATAATCAAAATACTGCGATTATTGGCTTAAATGTACACTTAAATGTAGCTACTACTCTAACCAATGGAACTGGACATGTGATGGTGTAACAGTGAAGCAGAGATGGTGTCATTTATTGAGCAATAACTATGCTCATGCTAAAAATACAACTTACAAACACACTATACTGAAACACTGAATGCCAAGTGTTCCAATAGTGCACTTAATATCAGTGAAAGCAAATCGTTACATTTGACTTATTCTAGACTCGCGATCAAAAGATGCCTGACCATGGGATGGTAGTGGGGAAAATGAAACCTCTGGTTTAGCTCTTGTGATACCGTGACATAACCGTCCCAGCAGACTGGCTTGTATACAAAAAGGCATAAACTGTGCATGTGGTTCTTACTTCCTGCTGTGCAGACACCAAGCGTTTAGGCATGCCCTTAAGGCTTTTCCCCCTACAGCTTATTACCGCAGACATCTTTTTTTTTCACAATGCAACACAGCAGACAAACTGCATTCTAGGCATTGTACCCAGAAAAAAACTCTGTGTTGGACATGCTTAAAAGTGGACACTGAGGTCCCTTAATAGTTCCCAAGCTTTAATTAATCAGGAAACAGTAATGAAGCAGAACACATGGTCATTAAGAGCCTTAAACAGCACTCAAGGCCACGATGAGCAATAAGGCAGCGGTACAACTATGAAAAATACAAGCACAAATTAATGTACGATTAAGTTTGCAAGGACCTCTGCTTATGGCTTTCTCATGTCAATGTGGAAAGCACTACTGACCAGTTATCTAATTTTGCTACAGCAAAGCGCAACACTGTCAGAGTTCCCCTAACTGTCAGAAAGTTGCCGAAGAAAATTCAATTTGCTAGTGACCGCAAAAAGTGGAACCCGACTCCCCTATTATGCCTTCAAATCATCTCTTCCATAAATATATCTACCATCTTCATCATGGCGCAAACAATTAAGCAAATGATAAAAACACATCTTCAAGCCAAGCAATAAGGTCATTTTTTTTTCTAATAAGCTGACTACACTTTACAAACACTACTACTAATGCGACCAGGGCAGTTTCCAAAGATACAAGACTTGCAACGGGCAGACAAGTTCAGTGAAACGAATTCGTACAAGCCATTTGTACGAATTTGTACCCTGGAGACAACGGTGGGGCACTTATTTCAAATTTCGGCCTCACCGACGCAAATAGACTCACTTAAGCGGCAGCAGTCTACACCACGCCCGATGATGCTGATTACCTAGCGTGTCGGCAAGGCATTGCCGACACGCTAGGCATGTAAACCATTGGCATGTAAACAGCCTATGGATAGACGCGTTGAAATGCACTCGATACAGCCCGCGATAGTATTTCGTAGGTTACAAGGTACCGCGAGGTGAGTCATGTATTGTTACTATCGGCGTCCACAGCATCTCAACGCTTCACGCTATCAGGAGTAATTCTGCGCGCCAACAGTTCCTTTCACAAAACAGGCTATGCCGCAGATTTCCAAACGAGACGTTTTACTCACTCGTATGATTTCCAACTTTCTAAATTAATCAATTCTAAAATTATCCAATGGAGGAATCAGTTTCTCGAACGAACGCTTAATCACGGCCCAAGACTCGTATCCAGTATTACGAGACCACGAAACTAACTTCTAGGCACCGCGCATTGGACAGTCACAAAAATGGAACGCTCAGTTGGCGTCAACAGCGTCTCAACGCGTCTAGCTGCGCGAAAAGGCAACCGCGGTCACTGAAAGAACGCTAAGGCCACGAAATGCAGCGAATTTCGGCGCGAAACGTCTAACCTCATTCATAATATGTTAAACTTTATAAAAATGCCGAATGAGTCCGTTTCTCGAACACTCGACAAACAGTGGCCTCAGACATCGTAAAGGGGTTTCTCGCGTAAGTGGAACGCAGGCTACAGGGCACAGATGTCCTGGAGCCTGCATATCGACACGATGACGGACGCAATCCTACATGCGCTTTTTTTTTTCAGGTATATAATAAGTACACTTACGCCCATGAAGTGTGGTCCAATCATAAAGTGTGCGCACAGCAATACTGCGCAACGAACGATACGATTACACGTCGGCTGTCCAAGCAGAGCTGTCACAAGTGGCAGGCAGCACAAGGAAAGGCGTTCGAATGGGCAGCGACAGCTGAGCCACCTGGCTAGTTCACCCCCTATTCTTCGGGAAAATAGGGCTCTGGCTGGCGACCGACGAGACACAAACGGGGCAGTTCTAAAGCAGCGCACGAGCACGAACCGGACATGGGCAGAGGGCGCTCACCACCTAGGCCTAACCAATGCTATGTTTACCAACAAGTTAAGCGACTGTGCACTCTCTTGTATCAGATGCCGACCACGAGACAGTTCCGAACACCTGAACAGCGGTCATTCATCCCACCCATCCGTACGTGAAGGAACGGATGAAAGACCGCACTAGACACATCGCTGTGTAAACTCCCCATGCAACTTTCGAGTGCCGCACACACACAAAAAAGTTAAAAGCTTATTATTTTCAATCAATTTATATCATGGTCATTAACATGAAAAATTCTACTGCTTTGTAAGGGCTAATAACATAAGTTTCTTTGATAACTTCGACCCATAAACAACGCGAACAGGTATACTGTATAGCTGCAGTGCAAGACTAGAAGCAAGCGCACTTTCAATTCAGACATCTTGTACGGACATCCAAGGAGTTTTCAGGGACCTCTTCACTGTTATTGCTTATAAAACTTAAAGTAATAAGCGAAGTAGCGGGGCATGACAGGGCTATGGGAGCGCACCGTTTAAATTAGGCCTAGAGAGAGTGATGTACACGGATAGCAGTAAATAAGTATTTACAAGCACATCATCGTATACGCATTCACAATCACACACAACCATGTCTTAAGTCATTGCAATAGTTCACAGCGCAATTGTGACATCCGAAACATTAACGCTAGGCCTCGACCATCACATCACTACAGAATGTAGATACCAACCTGCCCAGGCACATTTTTCTCTTCCGACAGTGTTGTCTCCATTACCGTGTCCAGAACTCCAAACTCCAGAATTTCACGAAAAAAGAACGGAACAGATGCACAAGCTATGTATACGCTCTATAAACACAATACAATCGGTCGCACAAAGACGGAAGTGTGAAACGTCGAAACGTGGTGAAACGGAAATGGCGGCCCCTGGCGGCCCTTTTCAGGATGCGCCTATTGCTCTGTATCTGTTTGCTCTAAGGCAAAGAGCTCAAAGGAAAGCGCAGGAAGGGGCCGCTGGAGAGGTCACGGTGGTAGCTAGCCCAACCAGTCTCGGCGCCTTAGATAAAGGTCAGCCGAGGCGGAAAATTCAAAACCCTTATTTTGGCACCTACGGACGTTCCTTTCCACTGCAACTCCCTGCAGCCGCGTAACCCAGAAACGTTTTTTTTTTTTTTTTTTCCGTTCGTGCACTTAGAATCATTAAAACTAACACGGTCCGCCAGCGTCGAGTCCTTGTGGGTCCAAAATATTTAAGACTTACGAATATTGCTATGCATAAGTGAAATATTAACAAGCTTTCCTTTCCCCACATACACACCAATTAAATACCCAAGAAAAACAATAGACATGCTGTATTTACATCAGTTTATTTATGTACAACTCTGGGTAAAAAAATATCAGCACGTGTTCCATTGGAATGAAGACTTCTTAACAAAAAGAACGACAAAAATAGAACAACAGGGTAAGATGACAAGACATTCAAAATAAATAAATCACTGCACTTGCCAACCCTAGCAAATAGTCTTCTGCTTTAATATGTACACAGCATCACTCCTCACTGAGATGCTTAAATAAAACATTCAACAGACAATCATTGGCCATATTTTTAAAGGATTCTTTTCCTGCCAATCTATTCATTTCTACCTCGCTGAATGGCCGTATCACTGTGATAGCAGGGACGCAGCTTCATGCAAGCCAAAGAAAGGCATCAAGAATAGAAAAGGAAAATAATTGTTACAAGATATAGCTCCACACATCTGTAAACAATGTCTTGCCCCTGAACTGGCTTTACTCATTAAAGAATGAAAAGAAGCATCATTCATACATGCATACTACACATACAAACAGAAAAAGCAAACAACTTGCTCAAACAATAAAAAATACATTCATATGGGCTGAGAAAAACGAAAATCTCACAAAAAGCTATTCACCCTTAAAATCTTTTGAAAACATATTATGGTCGTAAATGATTTGCACCATCAGTGCCCTTCACACACACACAAATGTTACAATATAACTACTCCATTCTTAAAAATATTTTCAATAGAAAAAACAAGGTTTTCAACTTCAATACATGCCTCAAAGTGCAAAAAACAATCTTGCAACCATCCTTATACACCTTTTGAAGACAAATCATTAGCTTTATCTGCTTGGAGAAAATCCACACCAGCAGAGAGCTTTTCATAGAAACAGTACAGAACAAAATATTTCATATAGAAAAGCTTCATAAAGACAACACATTATAATACTCAAACTGCTCATAAAAATCACACCAGCAGGCTGCATTCCCAAAATTTTTCATTGCCACTTCACTAGGATCAAAATTTTCATCCTTCTTCAGTAGAATGTAGGAGTGGTCATGATCTAATGCCAGGCCAGGAATAAAAATAAGGGCAGATATCTCCTAGGGTAGCAATGGCAGCAGCCGGGTCTATCTCTCTCTCTCCAACGTAAAGATGTGCTATGTCATCATGTCCAGTGATGCAGGGCCTTTCAAGGAATCGTTGATGTCCCTCCGGAAGACAGACAGGTTCTGTGTAAACCTGAATCACAAAGAACAAGAAGCAATAGGTGTCAGCTATGTGTAGAAATGCAAACACGTACAGCAGACTCACCTATCCCTGTTCTTCGTGAGCAAATTGCGTTCAATGCCATCCATGAGCGAATCAAACCACTGAGACATGGTTGCCTGTTTGTCAACAGGCTGGCTGCTCACTAGGCTCTGGCGTAGCTGGCCAAAGTATTCCTCATTGAGCAGAATAAGCCCCAGCAAGGGTCGTGACATAGACCACTGATTGCGACAGTCTTCAAACATGATGATGTTCAAGATGGTGCTGAGCATCTGGAAAAGAATTAGTTTCTTTATATATACAGCACATTAAGCATAAATGCTATTCAACTCTCGGTGCAAAGCTCTTTCTCTTGCTGGAAACACAAGCTTGACAAAATACAGTTCAGATGTCTTCACTGACATAGCAAATACACTACAAGCATCCACATGACCAATTTCAGCCCATACAGCAATCACGAGTCAAATGTTTAAAAGGATATTATAGCTGTCACTAGTTTTTAAATAAATACCCCAGTTACAAACAGCAGTTCAACAAATGCAGTAACAGTGTTGTTGAAAAGGAAGCTACAAACCAAATTCACATAGTAATACGAGCACATAAACCATGGCCGATATAAAGTAAAACTATTCCAATGAGTTTTTATTCCAAATCGGTCATTAACGTTCCCTCATAGGTCAGACTGGTTTGAGTCCAGCAAATATGGGCAGGCGCCACACCCAAATGGGCTGAGCCCAAGCCATTCTTTGTGTCTGTACAAGTTCTAGTTGAAGAAGCCAGCACGAGAAGATGTTTCACAGTGAAGGTAAGTCTCCATTATATGAGCACTGTATATGATGATTTGATGCCCAGTGAGAAGCACCTGCTTGCCCCTAGTTCCAGTTTCATTTCTAGTATGCCAGATTTGCAATGAATTTCTAGTATTTTGTAAGTTTAAAAGTATTATTTAATGCAGGATTCAGAAACACTGTTTATCCCCACTGATGACTTCGTAAAAGCACATTTTAATCCAATATCGCATAGCTCTATCCACTATAATGGGATAGCGCATGATATAGGGTTAATTCTCTCAGACACCACTTCTTATTATAGAAAAACAAAAGTATTGCTGCATGACAATATACTCAACTACGGCCTCAGATAAACAAACACAAATGAGAAAAATACCTAATGGGAACCAAGGGTCAAGTTATGCATACATATACAACTGTGAGCAAAAGTATATGGACCACAGGCTCAACAAAAAACAACTTGTTTGTAATTCTGGAACACAAACTGAACTCTACAAGTGCACTGCTTAGTTTGGAGTGCAGTCTTCAACTTCAAGTTACCTTCATAGGTGGAGAAAAAAATCAGCTGTATCACAGAATCGTTGGTCAGCACCATTTTGCTCAGGGGAGCACTTTTTCACACCACGAATGAGAAAATGTCATTTATACATCAGCCTTATGAGGCACAGCTGTCTATAAAGATTGGAAAACTTCTCAATGGTCTCATTTGTTTACTTTTGTCACAACATTCTGTTTTAAATTGCATTATCTTCGTCAAAAGGTTGAAGATGAAGATGAAATTGCTACCGATTGCCATGCAAAGGTTGACAAATGATATAAATGCTTTAAATCTTATGGACACCTTACAGGCACCTCGAAAGTGTGATGTTCATCTGAATTAACAACCAAATGCTCAATGTACACATCTGTGTACAAAGACTAGATTATGGGGTCTTACGTGCCAAAACCGCAACCTGATTATGAGGCATGCCCTAGCGGGAACTGGAAATTTGAACCACCTGGGGTTCTTCAACGTGCACCTAAATCTATGTACACGTGTGTATTCGCATTTCGCCACCATCGAAATGTGGCTGCTGTTGCCTGTGTACAAGGCACCTTAAAGGGTTAATGTGATTATGAATGTTACCCATGTGAACTAATGTGAGATGTCTCTATTCAGTACAGTACACCGTCACTTAGTCATGTCTATTACTTAAAAAATAGTTTACATAATTACCTACCAAACAATAATTGATGGTGTCTATGGTACTCTGAGGAGTGCCACTACCAGGAGTTCTTTAACATGCCCCAATATTCTCAACTACACAGGGGTATTTGCATTTTGCCCATAATAAATTGCTTTAGCAAATGAATAATTAAATACTCTCATGTGGAATGTGCAGGGTGAACCTTTGGCACTCCTAACATGCAAAAGTAATCATCATTACATGTTGCTGTAGGAGTTACCAGTATGAGTTAGGCAACCAAGATCATCACTGGACGACAAATAATTAGCAAAATGTTTCGGACCCTTTATGGATGAGTTATGCCTACAGGAAACACGCCCGAAAACATTTCCTTGCAGAGTCTTGGTATTGAGTACAGAGTTTCTGGCTAAACGTGGCAGCATGCATCCATTCATTGGTTTAGAGCAGGAACACAGGTCACGGAAAAAGTTTGGCACAAGACTTGCTTTCTCTTGAAGGTGCAGTCAGAGGAAGGAGACAGACTGGTGCAAGATCTCTAGCTGCAGTGGTATCACACACGCAAAGTGAGGCAGAAGTAATGTACCCCTATGGTTCACATATGACAAGAGCTGTCTGTACAAGTTCCAAACGAAGCCATAGGTGGCTTGGGGTGAAGCCTACTTCCAGTTTTCTGCATGCTTTAGCCCCCTAATGCTCATAAACGTTCTGCAAAATATTTTTTCTTTCTGTAGATTATGCTTATTCTCAGTGTATTTTGCCCACTTAGATGGAAATTAAACATTTTTGGGGGGGTATTTAAGATGTGTCGGGGGTATTTTGTCAGGTTTCGGGTATTTAGAATGTGTCTCGTCCTTAGACCACAGATCAGTAAAGATAAAACTGTTCTACTCTAAAGGGATATGTATTACTTCGAATCTCTATTTAGTTAACTTTGCAATAATAGGTTGATTACTAATTTGAAAAATGAAGCTCAAACTTCTATTTTTCAAATTTTGCTCTGATAACTAATTGTGCTTTTAGTATACCCATCAAAGACCCTACGTAGGAAAACCACTTCCTCTTGAAAAAAATCACTTTTCTTGAAGTTGACTTTAAGCTGGGCATTACTGAGGGTGCTCAGGACTTGAGAGAGAAGATTCTGGTGTTGTTCTTTAATGTTACAAAAAAAGATGATGTAGACATCACAAAAAGTACAAAGGTGCATTTTCAATATGTAATTCATAATCTTTTGAAACCAAGCTGGAGAGTTCTACCAGCCAAAGGGCAGGTGATTATACTCAAATAAGTCAAAAGGCGTAACAAATGCAGTGTACTTCTTTGTGTCCTCAGTGAGGGAAATTTGCCAAAACCCCTTACAAAGATCGATGCGAGAAAACCGGTGGCATCCTCCTGTTTCGTCTTTAATAGTACCTATTTTTGGCACTGGGAAAGGTACAAGTTCCATTTGCTAGTTAAGAGCTCTATAATCCGTGCAAAGACGGAAAAAGCCACCTTCTTTGGGTGCAATTGTTATGGGTGAGCACTGCGTCAATGTGACATCCTAGATTTCAGAAATACTCACTCACATTTGGATCATTGTGGCACAATAAGTTCTCAAGAATTGCAAAGTACAGTCTTCTGCTCCCTTGGAACACAACATAGTTCATTTTTACCAGCATAAGATTAACTAGGCCTGAGCAGACGGAGTCAAAATCTGTGATGTCATGGTGCAGGAACTTGAACACAGCTGGTGCCATTCATCTTTCGCTTTTGGGTCTTTTCTCCCTTACCAAGCCTTCTCTCATGGTAAGAGCAAAATTTTCAGTTCTGTTGAAGGGTAACTTACTAATACAGCTTAATTTATTTTTCATCTAAGAGTCCCTTTAGGCTAAATGTGTCTCACAGTAAGTGAGAAATCAGGTAAAACCATCTCAAAGGAAAAGAGCAAAAGAGTATATACAAACCTGTTGTAAAATTTCAGGATGCAGCTCCAGGACGCGAAGGCAAGGCTCAGGAGGTCCTTTTGAAGTCCCCTTGGACAAGCGGCGAAAGAGAAAGCTGACAATGTGGTCTAGTGTTGCGCAGCATCCTGTGCATACCATTGTGTCTGCAAAAGAAGTCATAGTGCTGCTCAATCATCTCGCAGCTCACTGCTGCTGCTAACAGCTTTGGCATGGCGAATAGTGCAAACAAGATTCTAGAAGAAATTGTGAGAATAGAAACTTCAGTGCATTCAGAATTGCTTCTTCCTTTTTCTTCCTTAGGCCATATTTTATTGTCTCTGAGCCCTTACTTGGGCACATTCTGAGTTTCTAGTTTAAATCCAGCAGTGTGGTTGAGCAACATGAAAATTTCAGATAAAAAAAATTTACCAATAATTTAAGTTCCAAATGCTTGTTTCGCATTACAAGGGCAATTATTTAAGCTGGATGTTACATTGTACTGACATTAAGAAACATAGAAAAATACTATGAGACAAAAGTGTGTCAAGAGGCCGATGCACTGGCAAGAAACCTCAAGTTTCTGTCTTGCTTAATAAATGTTTGAAACAACAAAAGTGTGTCAAGTCTGAGGCTCTTACTATACATTCATAATGATCATGGAATCGGTAAGCTACCAAAGCTCAGTTACACAAGCAAGCTTGCATTTCTCAGTGATAACCAAAAGACTGACCTTTTTCATTTCATTTTGGCACATGCATACCTTACCTGTAAACTTTCAAATTAGAGCAAATACTGCTGACATAACATGGGGGAGGAAGAATAGTGGCGAATTTAAAGTTTGCCCTGAGTGCACACCTTTTGTGGGAATTACCAGGCGTTTCTTTTTATGCAAAATGCGTTTTTAAAATACTGTCATATCTAGGCACTTGCCGTCTTTGTGTCGAGAGGCTATGTGGCTAGGTGGACATTAGTAGTGAGAATTGTTTCAATAATATCTACACTAATTAATATATGCTGCTTAACTTTTAAATAACAGACCTTAAGGTACATGTTGTAATTGTAAATGTAAGCCAAAGAGTAGTGAAGATTGTTTCAAACTATTAGAGGCATGCTTTTGAGAAACTGTTAGCCGGAATGCAAATGTATTTTATAGCACATTTTAAGATCGCATATCTCAAAAGTGGTGCTAGTCTTAGGCTTTCTGCCAAACAGACATGACTTCACTACTCCTTGGCTTACATTTTGCAATTACATGTGCCCTAAAGTTTTGTAACTGAAAAGTTTAAGGATCATTTACCTTTAGACGCAGCACATAAGCAGCAGAGAACTTGGAAAATCAGCGAATGACAACAATGTTTTCAAACCAGTGCCCTTTTCAGCAACTTTGCAGTTGCCAATTTTGCCTGTCTTCGGTATTTGTCTGAATAAATAAGCTTGAAACAAGTATCCCTCTGCTATACGGTGTCTTCCGTTGCTACAAGAGGATGGCGCAGGTACACTGTGCATTCTTAAAATGGTGGAACGTAACCAAATTCGTGAACTTTACACAAAATTCAGTAGTGTTGGCAGGTATGTACATTGTGAGTGCACATACACCGACATTCATGGCTAAAGTTAGCAGTTGTCAGTGCCATGTCTGTGTCTCATGCTCTGTTCAACCTCCATGCCATTTTCAAAATTTTTTGTGCTTTTCTGGGAATTAGCTTAGCACCCAGTCAGATGCACCCAGCCATGGTCAGAACAGTTTAGGAACAAATGTTTATACAAGCATGCATAATGTATTATAACACAAATTGAAGCATTTCATCTTAGTGTTCATATCATAAACAAAATCCAATGCTCCATTTTCACATATTCTTGAAATTCTGCTTGAAAGTAGGCTGCAGAAGCTACTTTTTACAGATGCTATGCATTCTACAATTGCCAACACATTTTGCAAAGATCGTTGTTCCAGCTCAAGTTCAATACCAATTGCTAGTTGCTTCAAAGCTTACCATATTTTACACAAGGCATTACTGCATACAGTGGTCCTACGTGATGTTTCAATTTCTACAACAAATGTGCTACTCGGCATTACTACCAATGAATTTTACCCTTCAGCTTTCCAAGTCGATTAGCATTACATAAACCACCTTTCAAACTTCCTTAATCCTACAATGCCCAATGCATTTTATGCCTTTCAATACTATCTCAACTTAATACTTTTGATTGCATGCTGTTTAGAATTGACATTAATAAATATTGTGCTAAATCTTTCAAACTATATTTTTGCAGCCTCTTAGCACAGCCCCCTTACATAAATTTTTGTAATCATTTGAAGTTGATTTGTAGTATCGCACATAACACAAGGGGCAAGTAGAATAAGAACAGAGGGGCTAGATTTTATTTAGAACGACATGAAGCTTACAGACAAAGAAGCCAAGGAGTTAAGTCAGTTATGCAAAGGGCATAGCAGGGGCTATTAGCATGACTGTTTGTGGATGACTTGTGGTTTGTGGTTTGTGCATGACTGTTGTAGTCTCAGCACAACATGCCTATGCACAAACAGAGATCACACAAGCTTCTTCCAAGTTTCCTATCAGCTAAAAGCATGCCAACTGCAACTGTACTCAACGAGCTGCGGAGTATCTCTATTGTTTCATTCTCTGCTCACTCATCGACACAAAGCTCAAATTACTAAAAGCATGAAGCACGCACCAAGGGCAGTCAGTCCTTCTGAGACAGATGACAGAATATAAAGGAACACAGGTGGCTCTAGGTTGCTCAGGAAATGCATGTGGTCCTGTGCCAGGCACTCAAGCAGCACATAGTAGGCTTGACTCAACTTAGGGTAGTCCTGAAACAGTAAGCATGGGGAAAGGTCACGAGCAGTTTGCTGCCTAACAACCCTTCTGCATTAAACCAAAAGAATGTGTGAAACTCCTGAAGAGTGCTGTGTTGTCTTCAACACTGCACATGGTTTTATTTTAGCAGACAAAAGAAAACAGCATAAAAAAGGCTGAGGAACCAAATGGCTACTCAGAGCTCTTGAATATTACCGCATTTACATGAAAATGGGTCAAACATGATTATAGGTCGACCTCTGTATATTGCACTCACTGAGAAATAAAAAATTATAATTTGAATATAGGTTTTGAACATGAACACACTCGTTTACCGTAAGCTCAGCTACTAAATTTCAGTAGTCAATGTCACAAGCTGCATCCTCGTCATAACTGCCAAAGAAGTAGTCCTTGCTGGATGCTTGCCAAGCATCCTCAACACCTCAAATGACGTCGTCCTCGGTTCTGTCCTGTGCATTTCATATGCAGCACTTCTTAAAACCAGTCTGAATAATCTCCAGATTGGCTTCACACCTCACTGAACCTGCTGGTATGGGCAGTATTTTACTCATGATACAAGCTATGAAGAGCATAACACAGAGTATCTTTAGCCATGAAGAACATAACACTCGCTTCGAAGTCGTTTTATGGTTTGTTTTTACTGTTCCCAGACATTATGGCTCTAAATTATGTCTTTATTGGTATGTTTTTATAAGTAGCAATAAATGGAGGCTCATATCCCTCTTGGCATAAAATAGAGGCGATGCACTAATCTTGGCTAAAAGCCCTAAAAAAAATTTAACACTGCAATTTACTGGGTATTTGCATAGCATTTAATTCTACATA
This sequence comes from Dermacentor albipictus, assembly GCF_038994185.2. Classification (NCBI taxonomy): domain Eukaryota; kingdom Metazoa; phylum Arthropoda; class Arachnida; order Ixodida; family Ixodidae; genus Dermacentor; species Dermacentor albipictus. Next base: position 243,159,717 of record NC_091821.1, on the reverse strand, counting down.
TAAACACAAGTAACTTACTGAACAATAAAACCTGAAATCATTTTACTGGAAAGTGCTATAATTCATACAAATTGCTGAATGAAGTATATGAGAAACAATAATAATCGCAGCATGGAAGTGCCCAGGCTGCCTGCTTGATTTACAAGTCTTCATTCAACTTAAGGCAGAGCTTTTTATCACTTTCTGGAAACGTTAACTAGCCAAGAAAATGTAAAAAAACAATTACAAAGACTTCAAGAAGGCAAAATTGCCATTCAGGTAACTAAAAACTCGCCGAGTCAGTGACTTTCTCGCTAAGTTAACAACACTGTGGGAGCACTCTAGCACCATGCGACAACATTCGATGCCATGGCCTCTTACGACTGCTCTGGCAACCAACATACAGCACAGGGCATATAAACTCATACATATCAGTCGAAGAAAGGAAATGCAAGATTACAAATGCGTGACTAATAATTTCACATATTAGAGTGCACTACAACAGTGGCATTAATAAATGGAAGCCAGATGCTCACAATAATAAAATGTAAGCGGACTAAGCAGCACAAAGCAATAAAAAGAGAAATATGCCAAAATGACAGCCAAATACTTATCGATTAAGCAAGACAGCCTAGACAAGTAACCCTAAAACATTGTAACAGAAAGCTTCTAAGCATAGCATGAAAGGCACTTTATATTTAAGAAAACAGGACAAGCAGTTGCTGTTTTTTAAAAGTAGGATGAGAGAAAGTTTTCTCAATAAGTTAAAGGGGTGCCAACACAAAATGATTGCTTCCTTCTTATTTTTTAAATCAATTGCTGTCTACCCAGTGATCACAGTATGAAGCCTTAAAACATTCAGCCCAGAAAAAAAAAAGCTACATCACACTATAAACCAACCATTTCAAAGAAAGTGTAAAGTGCAATGTAGCTTCACGCCAAACATGACACTACAACCGTCAGTGGCACTCACGTAGCATAAAAGAAACCATTACTGTTGGTGGCAGTCCCCACGGTGGGGCAAACAGGAAACAATATGACCACACTACTGAAGGCTGAATTGCCATAAAGATTAGACGAGTCACCAGGAAGTGAAAGAAAGGAGATGCTCTCCATTTCTACAGAAACTGCAAAGAACCTCATGATGCATGGCATAATGCTAAGAAATTTAAAGTGGGCTGGAAAAGAAAGAGCAATTTGGTGGAGCAGATGGGCTGCATGGCTTTCAGTGGCATGGTATGATTCGAGACAACTGCACCATGTTTGGTTGGCACGCCCAACAGTAGTTTCCGATATCACAGGATCACCACCTCCATTTTCCACAATGTCCCCCTCGGCACACAACAACACTGCAACGAGCGAAGGTGGTGTTATGCCATACTATGAGCACCACGTGGCGACCACGAGGTGACGGGAGCTCCCACTTCTCCGAGACGAATTAAAAATTCAACACGGGAGGCGACTTCAAGAAGCGCCCAGCCATCTCCGCGATGAATCAGGAATTCAACGCGGACGACGTCATCCCCTGCCCCGCCTGGTTCCTGCCGACGAGGACTTGCCCAAACTGGTCCCTGCTGACGAGGGGTTGCCGAAGGGATTTAAGGGAGAACCGGCCCATTGTGAGGAGAGAGAGTCACTTCCAGCTGCCCAGTCGGTCTGATGCACTCCTACTGCTACCTGTATGCTATCATCCACTATCTGTAAATATTGTATAAGTTTTTTGTTTCTTCTTCGTCTGTGGAAAGAGTCCGTCTTTCGTCCTCCACCCTGAAGTCACAACAGTGGTGGCAGCAGTGGGATTCGAAGCCAGATAACGGCCGCTACACCGCTCAATGACAGCCACGAGGACCACTGGCGTCAGCAACATTGGAGGAGGTGAGTGCCCGACATTTGCCTTCCACATCGCCAGACCTTTGTCGCACACGTAAATGCTAAGGACCATTGCTCAAGCATTCTGAAAGGGTTGCATTGGTTTTGTCTTAGTTCGCTTCAGGCCTTGCATAGATTTCCGGCTTCAGAAGCAAAGCTAATTTAGAGGCAAAACCGGAGATGAGCCGTCAGATCGCATTGGAGAAGCTCAGGATAGAGGACCTTCTTGATGTTTGTCAGGAGATGGGCATCTCGGTTGCCGCGGCAAGGCGAAAAAAAGCCATTCTGGACGTTATGAGGGCACAAGAGGTAACTCAGGAAGAAGTCAAAGAGGTATGGGAAGGAATTCTTGAGAAGCGAGAAAAAAATGCGCTAGGAGAAGCAGAAAAGGTGCGAGGAAGAGAAAGAAAGGCGCGATGAGCGAGTTTATGCTCTTGAAATGAGAGAACTAGAAATAGAGCACATTCGAATCAGCTCGGCGCGTTCAAGTCCTTTTTCTGGTGGAGACGATACGCCTAAACTGAGAATACAGGACCTGATGCTACCGTAGAGGATAGGCGGTGATATTGCACTTTTTCTCGTGAATTTCAAACGTACGTGTGAAAAGATAGGGCTGGACGAAAGCCTTTGGTCTCAAAAACTTCTTTCGGTTGTCCCAGGAGAGGCCACGGAAGTTTTCACACGCTTGTCTAAAGAAGACTACGAGAACTATGGAAAGGTAAAAGCAGCACTCCTTCGGAAATACCGCCTCTCTGCCAAGGCATTTCGACAGCGGTTTAGACAGGCAAAAAAAGGCAGCGAGTCGCATATCGAGTTCGCGTACGAGTTAAAGTCTAACTTAAAAGAGTGGCTCAAAAGTGCAGTAGTGTATGGCAACCAACCACGAAAAGGTGCTTGAATGCATAGTACTAGAGCAGTTTTACCGAGTTCTTCCAGAAGAAGTTAGACTTTGGCTGCAGGACAGGCTCCCAGGGGTAGACCTAGAGAAGGCAGCGCAGCTCGCGGAGGAATATTACACACGCCAAAACTTCCAAGGAAATCCTATTTAGAAAGATAGGCTAGAAAAAAAGGACTATTTTGGAAAGCGGTTTTGCCCTCACAACCCAGTTTCGCCGCATAAGAAATCACCCACGAGCGATGAGTTCAGCAAGGGAGTATCGACTGAGGCTGAGGTGGTGAGAGAAGGGCTAGCAGAGACAGCCCAGTCAGCTGGGGCCGCTAAAGCTAAGGCAGACGTAGAGCAGGCGTTCGAGGCCCGGAGACCAATTATCTGCTTTTGTTGCAGAAAGGGAGGCCATATTTCCTTAAATTGCAAGGAGCAAATTGCGTTCACCAGCATTAGCCAGTCAGACGAAAATCTGAGGCTGCTCGAGCCATATATGTAGGATGTTGTGGTAAATGGAAAAAGATGAAGGGCACTTCGCGATTCAGCCGCCACCATGGATGTTACTCATCTGTCCTGTGTTTCTCCCGGAGACTATACAGAGGAATGCGCCTAGATCAGACAAGTCGCAGAAGAGCAGAGCGCGTGGTTGCCAGTTGCCAGGGTAACCGTCGAGGGCAGTTTTGGAAGGTTGCAAACGGAGGCAGTCGCGAGTCCAAGTTTACCCGAACACTTTCCATATCTTTTTTCGAACTAATCGGAGCAGCTTTTAGAATAAAGTTGAGTTGGTCATTTTCTACCAGTCTCGTTTGCATGGCATTAATGCGATCGCAGTCACACACTCTTTCAAAGAAACTTTAAAGCTCATCTTCAAACGAGGAAACTGACAAGGTAACATTCTCACAGCAGCAGCATAGGCTGGAGGATACGGCTGATGAAAAGCAGAGGACTCAGACTTGTGACGGATCAATTACTGGATCAGTGACAGTGGGTAAGGTGCCTTTCGAGACTCGGGAAGACGGGGCACCTAGAGCTGAAGTGGAAGGTTCACTGCTTAGCCCTGCATCCTTTTGCTGGGAGCAGCTTAGTGCAGTTGACCGAGAGGCGCTTATCGTGGCTCAGAAAAGTGACCCTTCGCTAACTGTGCTGCAGGCTAATGTAAATGAAGGAGTGGCCCGAGAGAAAATATCGTTCTACACTAGGTCAGGTCTCAAGTACCGGAAATATCAGGATTTCAAGGGTCGGACATACAACCAACTACTCATGCCAGAAAAGTACTGACCACAGCTTTTAGAGTTAGCGCATGGAAATGTTCTGGCGGGTCACTTCGGTATCCAGAAGACAAAGGCTAGGCTAGCGCAAGATTTCTATTGGCCAGGATGCTGGAGAGAGGTTGAAACACTTGTTCAGTCATGCAACGCATGTCAGCAAGTTGGTAAACCCAATGACAAGTACGTAATTTTGCTCGAAGCGAGAGAGGGCAAAATATAAATTTTCTTTGATCGCCTCAGTTGTGTCTTGCCTGGCCGAATTACTGTTAACCCTTTGAGGGTCGATCCCGTAAATATAAGGTGCCGCGAACAGGTCCGAAAATGGTCGATGCCGTGTATTTACGGCGCCGTCTGTACGTTTAAAACGCGCGCTAATTTCCTAACTTTTTCTTGCCTGGCATGTGCTGCCACTAAGTGGGAATACATGGAATTTTTTTCTCACGTCTCTCTCTTTCGGTTTTCGTTGTACTTTTTTTTTTCTTTCTTTGGTGCGTCTGCTACCGCTTACGCATTGGCACCCTCGTGGGCACGCGGCGGTTAGTTTTGGTTTTGTTCCACACGCGGTTTCAGCTTCTTTCACTCGCAAAACTGATGGCTATCTCGTTCTTATCACTCAAAGGGTGACCGCCTGTTACTCGCTCGTTTGTTGCTCACAGGGGTCCACATACGAAGGATGCCGCCGTGCATGCGTTTCCTTTTATGGCACTTTATTCAGAAGTTGCCTCCGACGGCTGCTTAGGGAAGCAGTACCCAGAGGAGGTGCCATGTGTACACCAACACCACTCAGCAGCAAAAACGTCGCAAGGACACAAAGTGCATGTGCGCTGAGTGCAACAGACCGCTCTGTGTGGAGCCATGCTTCAAGGACTACCACACGCTGAAGAAATATTAGTGCAAGAGGAACATTTGAGACTTGCGAAAAAATTCGTGTGCGCATTCTTCTTGTGTATTTTTCTCGTGGTTTCTTTTTGGTTTCTTCTTCGTCAGCGGAAAGAGTGTCTTTCGTCGTCCACCCCGAAGTCACAACAGTGTGTTAGCGCTGCCGCTAACACACCTTCGCTCATTGCTGCACCCACCCACCTTACTCCCTCTCCCCTTTAGAATTCTACCTACAGACCTTTTCATTGGGCTAGGAGGAAAGGGTGCGTGGCGAGCCTTTCCTCCTCTCTCGCTTGTGCGATTCGGCGTGGCACTGCTTGAAAGTATTGCTGCCGCATGCTGCGGAACGATTTCGAGATGTTTTAGATCATAGTTTGAAATCTACGCAATGTCCGTTCATATAAGGTCGCCAGGACAGCCTTTCGGCGCATCGGTAACTACAGTACGCAGAAATATCACTTGGGGGTGCAAACATGCGACGCGCTTTAACAGCTGCGGTGTGTGTATGTGTTGTGGACTAGTTTGCATATGTTGGTTTTAATTCAACGAAGAGAACCGGCGTCAATGTATTACCAGCATGAAATCGTAAATCTGTTCACTATCTGATCGCCTGGCGTAGGGCGCTTGGCGTAAGGACTAAAACATAAGAGCACATGCTCGTGTACGGCCTACCTAAGGCAACCACGAAACATCTAAGCGGCAGACGCTATAAAATATTTGTGATACACCGGCATCGTTCTCACGCATTTCACGTCTAGTAGGCTTGAAATCACTACATGTTTATGCTAGCCTCCTGCATGAGGCCGATGGCACTACTCAACACAGCAATCACTGCGGTTAGTGAACCATCATGATGCATATATAAGCTATGTGCTTCGGCATTGCCTTTTTGCCCTGTAAAGCCATAATATCCGAGATGGATCACACAAAAAAAATGCAATGGCTATTTTTGAGGACAAAATTTCCGCAATACGTGTCAGAGTCGTAAAGAGTGGCGCAAACACAATCGAAAAAAAGAAATTTCGGTTATCATCCTCTTTCTCGAAAAAGAAAGAGAAAATGGGCTAACACTGCAGTACCAGGGTGTCTACCAAGTTGACATTTCCAAATTCCCTGAGTTTTCCAGGTTTTCCCTGAGCACCTTTGCGAAATTCCCTGAATGAGCCAGAACTTTGTTTTATGTCAAGACAGGCCGACACCACGTTGTCCGATGCTGTCACTCTCTAGTAAGCATACTGAAACAAAAAAAAGACTTAATCCAGTTTGAATAGTAAGGAGTAATATCTATTTTATTTAAAAAGAAAACAGAAGGAAGGTGTAAAATGCACAGAGAAAGAAATGGTAAAGCCCATTCCAAATTTAGTCGAACATTTTCAAATACGAATGAAAAGGAGATGCATACATAAGTAAATATTTTTTTAATATCAGCTATTTCCATCAACTGATAGCAAGCTCATCTGTATGAGGTCCTGAACTTTGTCACAACTAATTATTAAGGTTCTCTCTCAGCAGCTGGAAAGTCAACCTCAACTGTCCTGACATACTCTCAGCCCGTACACAACATCTCAGTGTTGCGTTTCACTGCTTAAACAATTTATTTTGGTTTGGATGGGGGTCACCTGTGTCTCAGCGTCAGCCAACACTTTTTTTTTAGTTTTTTTAGCTCAAGCTCCTTCAAAAAGGCGCCGGCAATTCCTTTCCCGTCAATTCCTCAGTGCTTCGGTCCTTTCTGTTCTAATCCTCCTTCTACCACGCTTTCACCACATGGATCATCTGAAGCATCCTCTTGGTCAGTTGTACAGTCAACAATTGATTTTTCGGATTTTCGAGGGGCCGCAAAAAAAACGAAAAAAAAACGGGCAGTCTGAAAAAAATTAATGCATGTCTTTAACTGCCTTTAAGGGCTAAAATTACCACAGGCAAGTCTGAAAAAGCTCCGAAGGCCTGCCAGTACGCTTATTAGGCATATCAGGGCTTGTACTGTGACAGGAGACGGGGTGAACGTATGTGTAAGGAATACATACTGTGTCCCGTGACAATTGCCCCCTTCCCACGCTTGTTATGCTTCACCGCCTAACACTAATGTACTGAGGCAAAGCTAACTTTCGGAGACTGGCATTACGCAACGCACTGTGCTCTGCGAGTTTCAAAGCCAATCGCGAGGATTACAAAGGCGGAGTCGGTGCCATTGGTGATAGCGGCGAATTCTTTCAATGAAAAACACGGCACCGCACGGCAAGAAGCTTAATAGCGAACATAGAAGCAGCTAGGCCTAACGTTGCCGCGGTGGTGGTTACGGCTGCCAGCGGATCTGCCTGCGAGAGTGCCGGTTCGAGGCGGCGAGATAATCAAAATAGCGGCGGTGGCGGCTTTGATTAATGCCATTTCAGACCTGCAGTCAGGGCAGTATACATTGACTATATGGAGTACGTGGTGGTGCCGCAAAACCGTGCACATTATCGGGCATGTCCGAAAAATCGGGCGTCTAGAAAATCGGTCGTTAACTACTCTGGCAATACATCGTGCCAATGACACGGCGTCAATGACGATTCGTTGCGATTCCTCTGTTACTGAAGCCAGCATTAACACGACTTTCGTTCCCTTTCAATAAAGTTACAGCTAATTTTCCCTGATGGAAGCACAAATTCCCTGAGTTTTCCCTGAGTTTTTCCAGACTGTTCAAATTCCCTGAGAATTCCCGGTTTTCCCGGTTTTCCCGGTTGGTAGACACCCTGAGTACAACCTTGCATAGTCACGCCACACAATGTTTATAGATCTATAGACATTGATGCCGCTTGCTTGGACCATGTGCTATATAGAACAAAGATATCTGTAATCCAGCACCTACCACCGCTTAGGATGCTCGCACAGTTCGTAGATGGTCCCTTTGCTGAACAAGTGTAGTTCACACAGTAAGGTATGCTGTTATTGCTAACCAAAACTATTTTATTCATGGATGGAAACCTCATCCACCAAACCAAGTAGTCACGTAATGTAATCTGCAGCTAACAGTTTGAACGCTTGTCAAAGTATTACAGCACAGCTCCTATCGTAGCAGAACGGTACCCACGCTGCTACAATCATCGCGTATGTTTCATTGTTCCTAAACCGCAGCTTAGAACTAGAGGATAATACAGCAATAACATCACATTAGTGAATGGAACTTTCAGAAATACACAACTGATCTCCGAGGCTGATTGTAGCTCAAACATGCGCGCACACATCGTGCTGCGTGCTCCATCTGCCTAAACGCCACCAGAAAGTCTGGCCATATCGACTTAAGCCACTTCAGTACGTCTCAGAGAACCGTTTTTCACATAGCAGATGCCACGTCATACTAAATAGACCACCAGAGCGCGAAAACAAATGCCACAAACTAACGCCGAGCGTATACCTGCCATGCAAAACGGAGCGCTCTGCCAAGCAAGCATGCCAACTGCCCATAGATGGCACCACTGCGTAGCAATATTGTGGCGCCCATGAAAAAACTGTCTATATATACTGTGGTGAGGAAAGCATATGTCGCCTTCAAAAAGACAAGTCCACTTGTCAAAACGCTGGCTCCCGCTTTCACCTTGCTCTCGTTTTGTTCATCGTACAGAAATGGTAGGTTTTGTTGGTAATCAAAAAAGTCACCCCTGTTGAAAGTTAGGTTAGAGCACTAGTATTTGCAGCAGAACCTTATACTACTAACATAATCAAGCTGCACAATTTTCACTGAAATCAAAGAAGTGGTCCAAAGTTGACTATCTTATGCTGCATCCCCCCTTAACACTTTTCTCTGATTTCTTACAACACAATTTAGTTAGAAATTTACTGAGTAACAAACTGGGATAAATTATAGCTAGCAAGTAGTGCAGTTATAGAGAACTTGCAGTGTCTTGCAGTGTTATGTCTCGCAGTGAAACTGCATTTTAACAGCAGAGCTGTTTAAGCTTGAGCTCTGGCCGTGCCGAATGTGAACAGAAAACTCCGCTTGGCGAAGTGCAGAGGGGGAAGGCTAAGCGAGGTGGAGGGAGGCTAAGCAAGGGGAGGTTAAGCGAGGTGGAGGAGGGAGAAAGCTGCGTATTGGTGCACGGCACAGTGCAGCATTCGTGGAGAGGAGGTGCGTCGTATGGGATTGACTGGGCCTAGTGATGATGTAAGCTCCGGCATGCAGGTGCTCTCCGGGAAAAGAGGCAATGTGCATGCCAGCGGAATCAGCGTCTGGTCTACTGTGGAGATGGGCAGACCGAAGAAGACACTTTCTCCTAAAGAAGAAGCCGCGCGAATGTGAAAGAGGAGGGAAGCCGCTCGCAAGTGTATGAGGCATAAGCAGGAAGACCTTGAATATAAGGCTAATGCTGCCGAAGCTAAGCGCCAGAAGATGGGCGACGATCCTGTGTTGCGGGCCAGACAAGCAGAAGCAAAACGGCGACATGACGCCACACATAGGGATGAACGACATCAAGCGGCTCCTGGCTTGTGCGTTATGGAGAACTTCAAGCAAAGAGAAAGGATGGCTACTTCTGGTGCGGAGTTTGGACACAAGAACCGGTTGAGCAATCCTAATGGTTAAGTAAAGATATGTATTTGACTAAGCCGTGCGTGTGTGTGTGTGTGCGTGCGTGTGTGCGCGCGCGCTAGAAAAATTTTAAGCTAAGATCGAGCTGAGTTTAGGCTAAGTTTAAGCTTAGGTGGGCAAAAGGAGCGCAATCAGCTCTGCTGTTTCATCAGTCTTTGAGACGTTAAGTCTGTGACGCTGGCCCAAATTTTTTTATGCAATGCCTTTGAGTGAATAATTTCTTCCTATATTAGAACTATAATTTATGCATATAATGTTCCATGAAATCCCATGTTGCATGCATTTTTTTTTTCACTGCTTTTAGTATATGACGCTCTATGTTTTGGTTAGAAATGCAGGCAATGGGCTGCAAAAGCTGTGCAAATCGTGCAGTCACACCATACATCACTCCACTTGTGGAGTGATGCCCTTATAAAGTCAATCAGAAATCAATGTTATGCCAAATTATGGTACAGATTTTTATGTCTTGCTTTCGCGTGGCATGCATTTTTCTTGGTTGCAAATGCAGGCAGTGCAAAAAGTTGCTCTAGCCTCAGCTGTGCTGGCTACTATATAAAAAAAGCGAGTATAATAATCTGCAACAATGGGTCACTTCCTTAGTGAATAATAATGGTGAAGGCATCTAAAATGACTACTGAAAGTTGCAAAGTAACAATAAGGTCACTCGGCATAAGTAATGAAATTTTAAAGGAGGCAATGATGGACGTGGATGGATGTGTGTTGTTTAGTGGCGCAAGGGCCAGGTGTGGCCAAAGAGCGCCATGACTGATAATGATGTGTTAAGCGCTGATTGGTGAGTTACGATGGTGGGGTGAAACATGGCTGTAAAGTGGCCTAAAATGAGTCGCTATCGTAGAAGCATAAAACGATATATAGGTATAAAATTATGACAGTGATACGTGGAGTGGTCTCTGGGTATAGGACGAGTGACAAGTGATCATGGAGCTAAAATGCATGAATATGGAAATAGCACATATGTCTCCTTAAAGCCTTTGAGCCCAAAGACTGGGAGGCAGGTGCTTTCTTTCAATGCAGCTACCGCAGCAGAAACCTCTGTTAAGAGGCTGTGCTGTGGATTTCCTGGGGCTATAGTATGAAAACTGTGTACAGCTTTTAAAAATTGAAACAGTGATTGATGTTTAAAGAGAGGTTCCATACCTATAATCATTTGGGGAGGAAGTGGAATTTGTTGCCGGTGAGGTAATGGAAAATGCTTTTTCCTATTTGCATCTAATTCTCTGCATTGCACCAGGATGTGAAGCACTGTAAGTGGCTCACTACACTTATCACATATGGGTGGATCGCCACCTGACAAGAGGTATGCGTGTGTACTGTATGTGCGTCCTATTCTAAGTCTGCAAAGTATTACTTCCGTGTGACGGTTCTTTGATACCGGCGGCCAGTTGCCAAAATATGGCGTGATAACATGCAGTTTATTTTCTGTTTCTTTATCCCACAACCGCTGCCAGAAAGCCCTGAGCGTTTTCCTTATAGAGGGCTTAAGGTCCATTACAGGGACAGTCGTGGAAATGTCTGCAGCGTTCGCATGGACGGATGTGGCTAGCTGGTCAGCCAACACGTTTCCTTCAATCTTGCGGTGCCCCGGCACCCAGCATACTACGATATGCTGCCTGGACGCATAGGTGGTGCATAATGCTGAATAGAGAGATACAATTATAGGATTTTGATATTTCTTCACAGTTTTCAATGCGTTTACGACACTCAAAGAGTCTGTATATATAACTGCCTTTGGGATATTCAATTCTTTAATGTGTTTAACGGCAGCCAATATGGCATAGGCCTCTGCTGTAAAGATACTTGTGCTCGTGTGCAGAACACTGGTATCCGAAAAGGATGGACCGACTGCTGCGTAAGATACGCCAGAATTACACTTTGATGCATCTGTAAAGAATTCAGGACAGGAGTATTTGTGTTGTAATTCCAGGAAGTACATTCGTATATGCGCAAGAGGAGCGCGCTTTGTAACAGTTATGAAGGATGTATCACACTCTATTGGTTGCCACTGCCACGGTGGGGGCCGTATAGCAGGGGACATAAGGTGGTATTCAAGCAGGGGAAAACTTGTTTCTTCAGCGATGTCTCTGACACGCAGTGAGAAAGGCTTTGCCACTGTGGGCCGGTTGTGAAAAAGTTGACAACTGGACAAATCGTTTATGGTGTAATACGCGGGGTGCTGACTGTTTCCATTTACTCTAAGAAAATACATGAAAGACGAGTATGTTCTCTGTAGTTGAAGTGACCATTCATCTGATTCAACGTACAGACTTTCCACTGGGCTTGTTCTAAAGGCACCTGTGGACAGGCGAATTCCTAAGTGGTGGACAGGGTCTAGCATCTTTAGAGCAGTTGGAGTAGCCGACTGGTAGACTATGGCTCCCTAGTCTAGTCGTGTGCGTATGAGGCTTTTATACAAGTTCATGAGACATTTTCTATCACTGCCCCAGGTTGTGCGTGAGAGCACCTTTAAGATATTCATTGTTTTCATACATTTGATTTTAAGATACTTTATGTGCGGTACAAAGGTTAATTTCGCGTCTAAAATTATGCCTAAAAATTTATGTTCCTTGTTTACAGGCAGACGCTCACCATGCAACAGAATTTCAGGATCAGCGTGCAGGCCTCTTTTTCTCGAGAAAACGACACGTGCTTTTTTGTGGGTTCAGTCTGAACCCGTTCTCGTCAGCCCATTTGGAGACCTTATTAAGGCCAAGCTGGACCTGTCGCTCACAGATTGCAAGAGAACTTGATTGGAATCCTATCTGCACATCGTCAACATATGTTGAATAGAAGATGTTACGTGGTATGTGTAGACGAAGAGAATTCATTTTTACTATGAAGAGCGTGCAGCTGCGCACACCACCCTGTGGCACTCCTGTTTCCTGTACAAATTTCCGTGACAGAACATTGCCCACTCGAACACGGAATGTGCGATTAGACAGATAGCTTTCAATAACACTAAACATATTGCTGTGTATACCTAACTGTGAGAAGTCTCTCAATATCCCAAACCGCCACGCAGTATCATAAGCTTTCTCCATATCTAAGAATACTGATAAAAAAAACTGCTTATGAACAAAAGCTACACGGATACGTGCCTCGATACGTATGAGATGGTCACTGGTGGATCGACCCTCGCGAAACCCGCACTGGTATGGGTCGAGGAATTTATTTGATTCGAGGATATGTAGTAGGCGACAGTTAATCATTTTTTCGAATACTTTGCAGAGGCAACTTGTTAGCGCTATAGGTCGGTAACTTGATACAGAGGAAGGATCCTTCCCGTGCTTCAGAATTGGAATTACAATAGCCTCCTTCCAAACAGAGGGGATCTCGCCGGAAGACCATATAACGTTGTATAGGTAAAGGAGGGTTTTCTGCGTTTTGGATGGTAGTTGTTTTAACATCTCATATATTACGCGGTCTGAACCTGGGGCGGATGTATTACAACAGTTTAGTGCTGCCTGCAGTTCTGCTATACAAAATGGATCGCTGTACGCCGCACTTTTAGCAGATTTTCTTTCTAATCTTTGCTGTTCTATTTGTGTTTTGTATTTTAGGAATGTTTCGGAGTAGTGTAAAGAGCTCGATATGTATTCAAAATGTGCACCGAGAAAGTTGGCTTGGTCTTCAAGGCTTTCTCCGCGGCTATTAACTAGAGGTAAAAAATACGTTTGGTGCCCATTAACTTTCTTCACTCTATTCCAGACTTTTCTCTCATCTGTATACGAGTTAATGCTTGATATAAACTTTGCCCAGCTCTCTCGTCTTGCTTGTCGGCGCGTTCTCCTTGCCTGGGATTTAACACGCTTAAAGTTTTCCAAGTTTTCTGCTGTTGGCGAATCGCGAAGCAGCGCCCACGCTTTGTTCTGCTTCCTCCGTGCTTGCCTACATGCATCGTTCCACCAGGGAACACGCCGCTTGGAACCCATGCCGCTCGCTTGAGTAATACATTTACAGGCGGCATCCAGTATAAAAGCTGTAAAATATGCAACAGCATCATCTATGGTTATACCAGACATCTCAGTCCAAGTCATGCGTGTAAAAGTTCGGTACCGTTCCCAATCAGCTGTGTCAATCTTCCACTGAGGGACCTGCAGGGGAAGTTGATCTTGTTTCGGCGTAGTTAGGATTATTGGGAAGTGGTCACTCCCATATGGGTTGTTAAGCACATTCCATTTAAAATATGGTAAAAGCGTCGGCAATAAAATGCTAAGATCTATGGCAGAGTATGACTTGTTGGCTAGGTTAAAATATGTGGGCTCCTTCGTGTTCAAGAGACATGTTCCGGGGGAAAAAAGCACCTGTTCAATGATGCAACCTCGCGCATCACAGCGTGAATTGCCCCACAAACTACTGTGTGCATTAAAATCACCGAGAATCATATAGGGCTCCGGGAGCTCATCTATTAATGATTCTAAGTCGCGTCTGTGAAGCTGATAATGTGGTGGTATGTACAAAGAGCAGATGGTAATGAGTTTATTTAAAAGTACGGCTCGAACGGCCACGGCCTCAAGGGCCGTTTGGAGCCTCAAATGCTGACACACTACACTTCTATCAGCAATGATAGCTACACCGCCAGATGATGCAACAGCATCCTCGCGGTCTTTCCGGAAAGTCATGTATTGTCGGAGGAAGTTAGTGTGCTTGGAAGTCAGGTGGGTTTCTTGCACACACAGCACTTTAGGTTTAAACTTACAGAGAATTTCTTGGATGTCTTGTAGGTTTCTTAATAATCCTCTGATATTCCATTGTATGATGTCATCCATGTTGAAAAAGAAGGTTGTGCTGTGTGTCTCAAGAGAGAGGAGAATGACATTACTTTACAGGGCCTTTGTTAGGCCCTGTAATTGGTGTTTTGTCCTTTTTGGAGGGGTCAAGAGAACCTCGCCGCTCCTTCGGCGCTACTTGCGCCGTTTGGCTTGGACTGGTGTCCATAGCCTCTTGCGAGGCACGGGACACCCGCTCCAGAGAGCGATGTGTGCGTCGCGTAGACTTCGTCTCAAGCGACGGAGTCTTCGTCCCCACGGGGCCGTAGGTCAACAGGACCCCTGTGGCCTCTGCGGTGCCCTGGCTGCTGCCGGAGCTTGAAGGGGCAGCTGGTGTGGACACTTTGAGAGATGGCAGGGCAGCGTTCGCTGCTCCCACCATAGGGGCGGGTGGCGTTAGCCTCGGCACGCTAAGCGTGGTCCGGGCTGCCGCCAGAGGCCGTTGTGGTGCCGCCCCCCGTTGCACCACTTAAGCGAAAGATGTTTTCAGCGAAAATAACGAAGAGACCCTTTGTCTTGCTTCACGGAATGTGATGTTCTCCTTAAATTTTACTGTAATTATTTCTTTTTCTTTCTTCCAGGCTGGACAAGCTCTGGAGTACGCAGGGTGACTGCCGTCGCAGTTCACACAATGCACCTCATTATTGCAGTCGTCAGCAGAGTGACCGGTTGCGCCGCACTTTGCGCACATAAGCTGTACTCGGCAGCTCTGGGATGCGTGACCAAATCTCTGACATTTGAAGCAACGTCGCGGGTTAGGAATGTAGGGTCGAACATGTAGTCTTACATAGCCGGTTTCAAGAGTCTCGGGTAAAGTAGTTGAGCTGAAAGTGAGTATTAAATGCTTTGTTGGGATTTCATTGTCATTCCGTCTGATTTTGATGCACTGCACATAGATTACGCCTTGGTCCTTCCATCCATCCAGGAGTTCTTCTTCATTCAGTGTCATTAGGTCTTCATCTGAAACTAAGCCTTTGACTGTGTTCATAGTTCGATGTGCGCTGACAGAAACAGGGATGTTACCAAAGGCTACGAGGTGTGCAAGTCTGTTGTATTGTTCCTTGTCCTTTAGTTCGAGGAGCAAATCCACACTTGCCATCTTTGTTACTTTGTAACCAGCTCCAATGGTCTCTTTTAGGCACTTGGCGACAAGAAATGGTGAGATTACTCTAGCTTTAGTAGATAATTGTTCACAGTGAAGTACGTGGAATTTCGGGAAAGTTTCTTTGTTTTTGGGAATAAATAGCGAGGTTGCGTCGATGCATACCCTTTTCGAGGCACGATCGGGTGAAAACGGGTTCGAGGATCCCATGGGAAAAAGTAAGTTGTTCGGCAACGGCGTCTGCCACCCACCACGGAGCCCAACAAGGGGACGTGGCAGAACATGTAACCAAGTCTGCACAGCGCCAGCAGTATGCCGTTACTATAACCCAATATGGTATACCCAAGGTAGGACAGCCACACCAGGTTAACCCTTGCCGCCAGGAAAATTTGAAGTGAATGGAAAAGATGAGAGGACAGGAAAGATTAAAAGTAGAAGAAAAAGGCGAAGATGAGGGTAGAGAGAGACAGGAAAAGGCGACTGCCGATTTCCCCCGGGTGGGTCAGTCCAGGGGTGCCGTCTACATGAAGCAGAGGCCAAAGAGGCGTGTTGCCTCCGCCGGGGGGCCTTAAAGGTCCGAACACCCGGCATCGGCTCAACCCCCAGGATCCCCCTTTCCCCGGACACGGCTAAGCCGCGCACGGCTACACGCGGGAGGGTCCAACCCTCGTGTGCTCGGGTACGTGGTGTCGCAACACACCAAACGCCTGCTGACGCAGACGCCCCTGCGGGGAAATGAGGCAATGATAATAAAGACTTGTGCACACTATTCCCCCAAGTGTTGTGCAATTCTTATTACAAAGACAATATTGCTACACGCGTGTGGTATTTGATTGATTGAACGAAGCGCCTGGGCGCCATCACTTGAGAAAAGAAGACGAAGAACGAACTGGGCTCACGCTGTGAATCTAACTGGTCAGCACTGCAACCACTATTGTAAATATATACTGTAGATAGTTGCTTGTCTTACTGACTCGTCCTTCGCGTAACATTGTGGTGTATCAAACATGCTACAGGAACACACAGAGTACACAGCTGCTCTGTGTGGCCCATCACAACTGTCAACCTACTCGGTGCAGGATGTTGGATGTAAAAACTTGTTAGTAATGAGATTTCTATGTGTCTTAATAAACAAATAACATGCATTCTGTCAAATTTTGGACTGCATGAACAACAAGCAGACTGCTTCAATAGCGATTCCAATTTTAAATTTGAAAAACATACAACCGATGCCCTTTGTATGCTACATGCACCATCTGCTAAAATACTATTGTAAAGCCCTTTGCAACTGATTTCACAACACTTCTACAAATGCATGAGCCACTCTCCACTCATTGCTGAAAATAAGTTTGTTCATGGTGACACTTTTTATCTGTACTGATGGTACGAAAACATTTTCTGATGACTGATAAAAATAACTGCCTTTTATAAGTATGTGCACAAGAACAACATCACTGCTGTATGGAGCACACAAACAAGACAATAAGGCAAATATGACTAGGCAGTAAAATGTGTAGTGTAAGGTCACATAAACCAGGTTGTCACTTATGTTCAGCACTCAAGGAAACCTAGACATGAAAGAGACACAGGGCATGTGCTGTCCAAATTTCCTTGAGTACAAAGGCAAAAATGAGTCATTTACAACTACCTGCTTTCATAGTAGCTGTGCAAGCACTTTACACACAAGAAGACAACTTAAACAATGATTGATTACGAAATTTCACCTAAGTAATTCGCATCTAAATCTAAAGGGCACTGAAGAAATTTCTTTTGTCAGGGAGATGGCCTTTAGGTTTTGTGACTGCTCCTGGCAGGTATTCAAAATAAATTAAAACAGAGCAATTTAAATAAGAAAAAAAAAACACTACAGCAACAAACGTGTATAGAAAGACCACAACGCTGCTACTTATCGCATCAGTAGTGACATTAGAACAGGTACAGAGTGAGAACAGACGTGCCAGTAGTGACATTGCAAGACGATGTGTCCAACTACAATGAATTCTAAACTCTGCATCACATCACAAGCTACAAAAATGTTTATGCTAGCAGATAAACTCAACACAGACACTTATGGCAATAGCAGTCCTGCACACACCGTTTGAAGATAGTCTCACACATTGCTGGCACCAACAGTGCTTCTCCCTCCTATGAGGCCATAGCAAACAAGCATAGTCTGGCAAATAGAAAACACCTGCCTGATGGCATAGATGGGGAGCGCAGACATCAATCTCTAAAATTTTCCGCTGAAAATCTATACAATCCTCAGTCGAGAAAATGGCGGACATGACCAAAAAGCTCAGGACAATATACAATACAAAATTAGTATTAATACATACACCTAAATAGTCACCAAAAATGCCCATTAAAAAGAATAAAAATGTGTGTTAGAATTCCTCTAACACTGCAGCCCAAATATTTCACGAAGGAACATTGCACACAGTGCACGTACATAAGTGGAGTGGCAAAAGATGAAGGACAAGATAAAACAGTAACAGATGACAATTCCATAATAGAGAAAAGGAATTATGATAGCAGTATGAGACATCCACAGCTGCATGAAACTGATTTGGAGTGTGTTATTCTGCTCACCAATAAGTCTGACTGAGGAATTGAAAGCAGCAGTTTAACAAAGATCCCCAAGGCATCATCCAATGCAGAATCTCCATACAGGGAAAAAACACCTGAAATGTGTACAGACACAACAAAACTTCAGTTTACATACAGTTGAAAAAAATTTTGCCAAACACAAACTCACAGTGCTTACCTAAATTTACATAACCTCCACACAGCGCACTCTTCAGCATACTAAAGCAGATGGCTATGCCCTTCAATCTGAATAGCACATCAGGAAAATCTTTGCTTTAGCAGGGTTTCCTCTGATGATTTGCAAGTGCAAATCTGCAACAAGCACCAGGCTTTAAAAAACAAAAAAAAGAGTAAGATAGCATTTAATCCATCAGGATAAGTTAAAGCAAACCGAACTCGGTCTCTTTACAGCAACATCTTAGAGCACTGCTACCTAAAACAACCTCACACTTTTTTTTTTCTCTCACAATAAAATATTTTGCATTTACAAAATAAAGCTGCTTAAAAAAAAAAAAGAAAGCCAGTTGTTATGAATGTGAGGCATCGAAACTTACACAAACTAATTAGTACTGTCCAAAGCCATACTTGAGCAGACGCCATGCTTCACTTGGTCACCAGGAGCCTACCAACAAGCTCAGCTTGCTAAGTTTTAAACTGCTGAGTAGTAGTCTAACCACTTAAGAGCCATTAATTGATCAAAAGCCAAATAAAGCTAAATTGTCTCAACACAGATTCACATTAGCAGTGTGGAGCAGAGGTGCCATCACTTACCTAAAACATGCAAAAAGTAGATCCATAAAAGGGATAAAACAATCTTGAACGATTCGGGGGATTAAAAAAAAAACACGAACACACACACACAAAGGATACTTCAGCTTGTACACTTGGTCCTTTGGAATTTGACCCAGTGTCAGGATGCACGTGCCTGAATAAGCAAATTGATGATTTAATATCATAAAAAAATTATAAGATGAAAAAAGCACTTGAGAACTTAAACTTACCATATAAAACCATCGTTCGAGATGTTTCACGAAATAACAAAATGCCATTGGGTGAGGAAACATCAAAGTGAAGACGTTGGGATCGATTCTGTACAAGTTCTGCCACAAGTTTCAGCACTGGTGTGCTCACACTTGGATCATGGTACCACAGCTCCAACGCCCGGTGCAGAATTGGGAAATATGCTGGATAGCTGTGCACACTGTCAAGGATATTGTTGCACCTTTGGCAGGATTAAGACAAGGGTATGTAGAGATAAAAATGCTGACAAGTGCCATCACAAGTCTACAGCATATTCAACAGACTACTGCTTCCATCTCTCTTGAGGTTGTGCGGTAAAACTGCCACATTCACATTGTGTAAATTTGGCAGTGTTTATTTGTTAAATTTAACAAATAAACATGCATGTTCTTCTAGGAGCAACATGACAGGGAACATCCATTGTGCACTTCAAAGGCAATGGCATCTTCAAATCTGTACTGAGCATAAGTGTTTCATAAGACAAAGCATCTGGTGGGAAAACTACCTGGTACTGCGGAGATGGGTTTGCACGAGCCTTACCCTACGAGTGAGGGCCAGGAAAATCTCCGCAAATCCACTCCTGTGAAGGTGGTTAGTCAGTGAAGCTGGTTGGTCAGTGCAGCTGGTTTGTCAATGAAGCTGTAGATATGTTGCACCTAATGTAGGGCAACTTGTCGAATATTGATCACATGATGTGCGCCCATTAAACGCACGGCTCTTCAAAGTGATATATGACACAAACACATGTCTCAATGCAGTTCACAAAACCTTTATTTTATTTAATACTTTGAAATTACTGCTATAATTGCTTTGTGGTCACTGTGATATACACAGATGTTTTCCTTCTTATTTGAAAAATGTTTTTGGCCAAAGTTAAATAGATGCATGACTCGTGCACGGTGGTTAGTTATTGGATTGTTGAAGTAACCGAGGCCAAAGCCTTCCACAAAGTGGGTGAACCACTGCTTTGATTCTGGTTTTGAGATGTCTACGTTAAAGTCTCCGACAAGCACTGGCAAGGGATTGGCAGCAACGTACGTTGATCAATGCGGAAGTGTGCATGCCTCATCAATCATGCGGTTTGACAGGCGTTTTTATTTGTGCGTTTCATATTGAAACGAAAGCTGTGCTGTATGTTTGCTTCATGCCTCTGCCTTACGGGGGGGGGGGGGGGGGGGGTATGAGCCATTGCTCCTGGCCCTGCACTGCTGCCAAGTTCGGCCCACTGGGCTTTCTGTCCACATGACAGATGCAAAAAAATCCAGAGATCCTAGCCATAGACAGTTTCGCTATAAAATAGCATGATGCTCCTCGACTCCACAGTGCACAAAAGAAGCTAGGGCAGGGTTCATGAACTCTCCAAAGTGGTGCAGAGAGGGCCCATGAGCCCAATCACCACCAAATTAAGGTTTATTCACACAATATGCACCACAGTGCAACACCAGTGGCTTGTGGGCAAAGGCTCACTACAAGACCAAATTGAGTACACACTGCCAGTGCGCTAGGCCAATCAGATAGCAACCCATTGAGCAAGAGAAGTCGAAGGTCCTACTTAACTAACATAGTAGGCCTGTAGTGAGGAAGCACTCAGCAGTTCAGAGCTTGGGTAGAGGCTCCCTAGGGACGATTACGGGGAGGCCAATCAGTGCACGTTCTGGTGACGTGTGCTCATGCATGGGACTTGACTCCTGGTGAGAGCCCTGTTTGAGTGGGAAAGTAGCTCTGGTGCGTTAGCCATGTCTGTTATGTTGCCACCATGGCACTGGTTTACATAAATTGAGCTTGGCAAAAGGCCATCATCAGGTGCAAGCTGGGGACGAGGCCTGGGAGGGCCCCTCAATAAACATTCACATCTCAGCTTCAAATCCACAAGTCATGAGGAATCACAGCTTGGAAACAAATTCAGTGTTCCCTCTCACACTATATATCAATATATCAATATATATGGTATATATCAATATATGCCTAAACGGAAAGGATACATCCATTCAAACAGCATCATGTAGCTGGTTTTTGTATTGAAGGCAAACACCAGGCCACGTAGATCACGAGCCAGTCCAATCAACATTTTCTGAAAGAAATCAATTGAAGTCTTTGGTTGGCAACTGTCCCCAAAAATAAAGGAAAGCATAAATACTTCACACTATGATGGACAAAACAAGGTAACGGATCGCACTGTCCAAAGCATTATGAGTGTTACAGTTAAAGCTCAATATGGGTCTGTAAATTCGACAATTTGCTTTCTTTTATATAAAAATTTCGTTGTATTGAAATTCGACCTTTTATGCAAATAAGTACAGTCACCGATGGATTTTTCTTACATGGAAGGGGCTACAACACTTTCCAAACTAGCGGGCAATAGGAAAAAAAATTAATTTGAATGAGAAAAAAATTTATTTTATTAAATAGAGAGTCGGCGAAGAAAAACAATTTTATGCAGCGTAGACAATACTTTCACATCAGTGGTACGAAGCGAAGCCAGCCATGCTTTTGCCTCCACACTGCCCCCACGGCTGATAGCGTCACCCACAGTGGGACAATGCTATCGTGAAAAGCGCTAGCAGCAGAGAGTGACTGCCTTTGTCTGACTCTTGCTTCACTACACCTATGAAACTCAAGATAGTGCAAAACCTACAGTACTAAAAGTCTCGGAAAGCAGCATACATGATGACCTGCCATCTTGACAAGCCCACTCTTTGCACAGGCAGCAGATTACCTCTAAAACAGGGCGCATGGGCTGAATATGCATTCATCTGCACTGACAGCTCGCCAAAATGCCCCCACCCCCCATCTTTTCTTACGCGCTCAATCGCACTAATGCAAGCTCGCTCTGCTCCTCCCTTTAGCCTTGCTCATGCAGGAAGACAGCGCTATCAAACCCCCCTTCTTCTTGGCTCATCCTCGTACACTTTCACTCGCACCCAAAGTACACAGCACGCAGGGCGCGAGAGCATCTTTTCGCACTTGAACTTCTTATCAAACATGACGCCACTCCGCTTGGGCAGCCGCTCAGAGCATGCGATTTGAGAGGTGCCTCCACAAGCAGCTGTTTGTAATTCAACCAGTTGATCAACTGCGTCCACAGCAGTTTATTAATGTCTTGGTATTCCTCCGCGTCAGCAATGAAATTTCGTTATATTGAAATTGTACATAAACATACTTCCTTATATTGAGGTTCTAAATACATGTTGTTTAATGGACAAGTTATAAAAGGTTAATTACTTCGTTATACTATAGAAAATTTTGTTAAATTGAAGTTCACTATATTGAGGCTTAACTGTATTGAAAAGCTATTGTTCATGAAAAGTCAAATCTGAAAGCTGACCAGCATTTTGTACAGGAGAAAAAAGTAGAACCCGTACAGGAGAAAAAAGTAGAACCCACATGTCCCACTATAAACCTAAACCATTTTCATCAAGGAAGGCATTACATGGCGTCACTGTCCACTTCTATCTGCTCATGGCTGCCTGTAGAGTAACAATAAGCAGTCTGTGTACGCTAACTTGTACATGTTCTTAATGTTTTCGTTACGTTTACCCTTCGTATCAACATCCCAGTAACACAACAGTTCTCTGAAAACATATGCTTCTTAAAAAGCCTCAAAGGTTATGTGCATTTCTTGCTCTAGATGAATAAGACGGTGCTTTCGGCAGTGTGTAGCACGTCGCCTCGGCGAAAGCATACGAATAGGAAACCATTACCAAAAACACGAAAACCGACCATGAAAACAGTCTTACTGTTGTGCCATCAGCAGTCCAAAATGCAATCTAGTGTTGGCTAATGAACTGTGCTCAATTCATGCTGCAAAACACGAAACGGCAGAGAGAAGACGTGTGCAGTAGTTGGCTGCAGAATTTGTGGGTGGCATTTTTAGGAATAGAATGGACATGTGTGGCCAAGTTCACGGACTGCTGCTACATAAGGACTGGACTGCCTGTGTTTTCGGCCCATAGCAATGCATGGCTTTTTTCGAAAATAAAAGAATTGACTCATCTGCCAGCCTTGTATTGCTACCCTCCAAAGAAAGGACTTCAGTCCTGGAACATTGCCAAAGTGAGTACTGCTCGTTACACAGTGATAAAGGGAGTAGCACCGCTTCCTGGCATAGTAAGTTTTAAGGACATTATCTACACATATTCACCCCGACTCAGATGCAAAGTCACGCCTACTCTATCATCAACATATAAGGCATAAGTGAATGAATGCACTCTTGGAATCAAGGCACCAAAGCATGGGCGACGATGACTACAATTACACCAACAACACACAAATATTCAAGGCTGAACATTTTGCAACGATCCGCAGAGTAAGCGAGTGACTAGCATAATACATCATTGCTACAAGCTATTACAAAGTATACATCTACGTTTCAAGCCCTTGTACGCATAGCAAAAACAAATCTATCGCAAATGAGCAACCTGCAAGTAATTAGGTAGAAAAACAATCAGATGGTGACCACACCGAGAAACATTACAGAGTCAGAAACATGACAAGCCGCTGCTTCAAGGTGTTTGCCAAATAATGAAAGAGAAAAACACACTGATCCTGTTTTAATTCATGAGCTGAACATTTAGACTGCTTGGAATACATTTCTAGCCCAGCTTCTAGTATGAGTACATGCTGCTCACACAGTTTGGACATGGCGTAATGAATTCCGAAAGCGCTTACATGTCCTCTGAAGCAATGGCCAAAGCTTTGCGTCATCCATCCAGTTACCGTCTACGGCCGAAACAGCGCGGAGCGACACTGGGGCGCCATACACAACCATTGCAAATATGGAGGCAACAGAGGCAGCTGAGGCAAGCAACAGATCCATCAGCATGTGATCAAACATGGCGGTGCCCATGGGATCATCGAGAAAAGGCCTATATAATGCTGTGATGTGTGAATGAAATGAATGAATGTGAGGCGTTTATTGGCGCAAGGGCTAGGTATGGCCAAAGAGCGTTATGCTCGTGGTAATGAGTTTGCAGTGTAGTTATGAGTTCTATGAAGTTGATGTGACGTGGCTGTAAAGGGGCCTTAAAAATAGTCGCTCTAAAGTCCGTAAAATCTATGTGTAATAAGATCATGGCGATGACAAATGACGTGTACTATGAGCATTAAGATACATTGCGAAAGAATGATACAATATACAAAATATGTCAGATGCTATAATTGGCTAGAGCACAATTGCCTCGGTAGAGCTCTTGAAACACAAGGGCCTGGAGGCACGTGCTATATAAACCAATTATCACAGCCATTATCCACAACCATTATCACAACCAATCACAGCTATATAAACCAATTATAAGTCCATTAAATTCATATCCTCTTTCCAGAGGATGCGCTACGAATTTAATGGACTTATAACATGTAGGATAACTACCTTAAAAAAATTGGAGGACGCTTAAGCTTCGCCTTCAAGAGTGGGACGCGACAGCGTTCCCGTCGACCCGCCAAGGGGTGTAAGACAATGCGCTATGGCACAGCGATCACTTACGATGCGCCCCGCATCGGACTTAGCGACCACCTATCACGCGGTGAGCGTCGAGCAACGCTGCGTTCGGCGCGGCAACGAAACGTGCGCCTGAGCGAACGAAACGAACCAAAGAACTCGGTGTCTCGGAGGGGAAACGATCTACGCCAGCCAAACGTCGTGATCGGCACGGGCAGAGAGATAGATCGTAATCTAAACCGGGAGCACGGCGAAGCGTCGTCAGGGGAGAGGGAGTCCCGCGACGCGCCTGGCAGCGGTCCCAATGCGCGCGCGGCGCGCCTCCTGTCGGGGCAGCGCCGTACATTGAGAGGAGGGGGTCTTCTGTGTTTGCCGCAAGATGGCTCTGCGTGTGCGGAAAGCGCAGAAGAAATGCAGCGGAAACGCACTTCGCAACTCGTGTAATTGTGACTTCTGTACGCTACATGTTCATAATTACGGATATACACCGCAGTATAACTTTCCACGGCTCGTTTCGAAGGCAACACCGCATTCACTAGAGGCGCGTTTGCAGCACTTGGAAGCATCGAGCTCGTGGCTGAGTGGTAGCGTCTCCGTCTCACACTCCGGAGACCCTGGTTCGATTCCCACCGGGCCAATCTTGGAAGTTGCTTTTTATTTATGAAGCGCCTGCCGTGATTTATCGCTCACGGTCAACGCCGCAAACGCCGACGCCGACGACACCGGTTTTTCTGCGACACGAGCTCCTTAACGCTATCGCGTTAAAAACCGAGGACTGCTTTGGTGTTAAAGAGGAGTTCTTGACCAAGAAACATAACCGGCTGATGAGGGACACCATAACGGTATGCAAAAGGCAAATGTTTCTTTCTCTCAGGTTTGGCCTCCTGACACTCCAGGAGGACGTGAAGGACGATCAGCCACTCAACACATCTACCACAAGTTGGAGGTTCATTTCCAGTAACTAGAAAATTATGAGTGCCAAATGTGTGTCCTATTCTGAGCCGACAGAATAGGACATCTGCTCGCCATGATTTTGTTGTGGAAGGCCAATAACCTAAATATGGCATTATCACACACAGCTTATTATCTGTTTCTGCGTCCCACATGCGTTGCCGCCAATGGTTTCGAAATTTCTTTCGTAAGAAAGGCTTGAGATCTGTGACAGGGACCACAGCAGTAGGATTAAAAGCATGCGATGCAATTGACGTGGCCATCTCGTCCGCCAGAATGTTACCCTTGATGCCCCTATGGCCAGGCACCCAGCATATAATGATATGCTGATTAGGTAGATAAGCTCTACACAGGCAGGAATTGAGTGCAGTAAGTACTCGATTTTTCTGCTTACAGAGTGACATCAAGGCCTTCATGACGCTTAGGGAGTCTGTATATATAACTCCTTTTTGGAGTTTTGATTTCCTTGTATGCTTTACAGCCGACAATAGTGCGTAGGCCTCGGCCATAAAGATACTTGTTTCCGGATTTAGTACATCGGATTCCGAGAACGATGGATCGACGGCTGCATAGGACACCCTGGCATGTGACTTGGAAGCATCTGTGTAGAACTCAGTGCACGAGTGCTTGTACTGAAGTTCTAGGAATTGCATTCGGATTCTAGGAAATGCATCCGCCATTTTTGTTTTGGTGTCCCACACTGACAGCGGCAGCCGCCTGCTTGATGACCCGTTGTCATCCCGCAGCAAGTGCGGGATGAAAAAAGAAAATGTTTTTTTTCCTGGGAAATTTAACCCGTGTAATGATCGCACTCCTGAATTTGCGTCAATTTTTTTGACAAGAAAGTGCAATCATTATGCGAGTAGATACAGTAGATGGTGTACAGGATCTAGCATCTTTAGCATGCTTGGGGCAGCAGAGTTATATACGACGGCACCATAGTTCAAGCGTGACCAAATTAGGCTCTTGTAAAGATTCATTAAACCCTTCCTGTCACTACCCCATGTAGTGTGGGATAGAAGTTTCGGTAAGTTCATAGTTTTTAGACATTTTTCTTTAAGATATTTAATGTGCATAAAGAAAGTGAGCCTGGAGTAAAGTATAATACCTAGAAATTTATGCTCTTTGTTGACAGGTATTTGTTGTCCACACAGTTCTATCTGGAACCAGGCCTCTCTGTCTTGTAAAAAGAACCCAATAACTTTTGTGAGGGTTGATTTTAAATCCATTTTTGTCTGCCCAACTTGGACATCTTGTTCAAGCCATGCTGCACTTGTCTCTTGCACACTGCGAGGTTACAGCATTTGAAACCTATTTGAATGTCGTCCACGTAGACAGAATAAAAAATGACCGGTGGTAATGAAGCACAAAGTGTGGTCATCTTAAAGATAAAGAGTGTGCAGCTGAGCACGCCTCCCTGGGTACATCAGTTTCCTGTATAAATGGACGAGACAGTACATTGCCAATTTTTACCAGGAAGGTACGATTGGACAAATAGCTTTATATTAGGTTTAGCATATTGCCACTGATGCCCATTTTAGACAAGTCTCCCAAGACCCCATAGTGCCACGTTGTGTTGTACTTTTAGGACTTTTAGGGCGATTATTTTTTACAGAGAAACAGTGTACCTTTACCGTCCAAGGAAATTTTCGTGTCGTTGGCGTGGTAAGCAAAAATCTCCCCATACGTGGGCCAATCCCGGAGATAGTGTAATGCCAAGCCGACCCGCGGTGAAGATGAAGCAGGCATTAAGCACTTCTCATACGTGGGACGATGCCAAAGATAGTGCAACGCCGGGCCGAATTACGGCTGAGGTGAAGCAGGCGTTAAGCACTCCCCATATGTGGGCCGATCCCGAAGACAGTGCAATGCTGGACGGACCCGCAGCGGAGGTGAACCAGGTGTTAAGCACTCCCCATACATGGGTCGAAGATAGTGCAATGCCAGGCTGACCCGCGGCGGAGGTGAAACAGGCGTTAAGCCCTCCCTATACGTGGGCCAATCCCAAAGATAGTGAAATACCGGCCCGACCGGCCGCAGAGGTGTAGCAGGCGTTAAGCACTCCCCGTACGTGGGCCGATCCTCAAAATGGTGCAATGCCGGGCCGACCCGCGGCGGAGGTGAAAGAGCCGTTCAGCACTCCCCATACATGGGCCGATCCCAAAGATAACGCAATGCCAGGCCGACCCGTGGTGGAGGTGCCGTTTGCCATTAAGGGGCCCACATACACAGCTTTGGTGGTCATTTTTCATCACAGAATGAAAGGGCACAGAGTTTTTTTTTTTTCTTTCTTTCTTCCAGTTCGATGAGGAACGTGAGTAGGCTGGGTCGTCACCACTGCAGTTCACACAGTGAGGTATGCCACTATAGTTGTCGGAGGGGTGGCCCTGGATTCCACACTTTGCTCAGGTTATTTGACCACGGCTTTGCGAGCCCTGGCCAAATCTTTGGCATTGGAAGTATCGTCTAGGGTTTGGGATATATGGGCGGACAGTTAACCTAATGTATCTTGTTTCAATGGTTTCCGGCAGAACGCTAGATGGAAATGTTAGGATAAGATGTTTGGTGGGGATTTCTTTGTTGTTCCGCCTAATGATGATAGGTTTTACATTGGTGACATTTTGGTCTTTCCACCCTTCCAGGAGTTCAGCTCCTGACAATTCTAGGGGGTCTGCTCCTGATACAACTCCACGTGAGCTATTCATTGATCAGTGTGGTGTGACAGAAATTGGTATGTTACCAAACATGACAAGACTGCCGAGCTTCTCGCACTATTATTTCTGGCGGATCTCAAGACGGAGGTCTCTGCTAGCCATTTTCATCACTTTATAACCTGACCCTAAGGCTTCGGTCAAAGATTTTGCGACTATGAATGGAGAAATGAATCTGGCTTGTTTTTCAGAGTTCTCACTGTGTACAACATGGAATTTCGGATACGTCTCTTTTGGTCGTTTGAAACACGTGTTCAGTTCATCAGTGCGTCCCCTCTTTTGAAGGTGATGATCAAGAATGCGGGGAAATGCTGGTGCTCCCATAGTAGTTCAGTTTCTTTTTGGCAGCAATGGCGGCCACCCATCACGGAGCTCAACTAGGGGATGCTGCAGTGCTTAACCCGTAAGGCTGCAGGCGCCAACCGTACATTGGCACTATAACCTAATATATTATACCCAAGGGAGGGCACATACACAAGGTTAACCCAAGCTGCCTAGAAAAATAGGAAGTGACGGAAGAGAAGAGACGATAGGAGAGTAAAAGAAAGAAGATAGGAAAGAAAAAGATTGAAGAGGGGTACAGGAAAAGGCGACTACCGATTTCCTCCAGGAGGGCCAGTCTGGAGGTGCCGTCTACGCGAAGCAGAGGCCAAAGAAACGTGTTACCTTCGCCGGGGGGCCTTAACGGTTCGAACACCTGGCATCGGCTGAACATCCATGATCCCCCTTTCCCCGGACATGGCTAAGCCGCGCACGGCTACATGCGGGAGGTTTCAGTCCTCGTTTGCTTGGGTACGTGGTGTCACAACAGGCCAAATGCCTGCTGATGTAAACCCCCCTGCGGGGGCTGTGATGTGTGCATAAGTCTAATAAATCGTTATCTTTAATTGATAGATGTGGGTATAGCAAATTGAGATGCCTAGCCTTACCAAAACTTTAAAACCACACAGCTGTCATGAAGACATGTTTTTAAGTAGTACAGTTAACATTAGATTTTTCAGACTCTCTAGGGATACGAAAATATTCGAAAACTTGGCCAGTCCAAAAAACTAATGCATGCCTAAAGGGTTCAAATCGCTACAGCCACGTGGAAAATAGCTTTAAAGGCCAGTACACTCATTAGGCGTCTCAGTGCTCGTACTGTGACAGTAGACGGTGGATGTGTGCGTGTATGATTACGGAACACATTTTATGTCTCGTGATAGTGGCTCCTTTGCACTCTTGGTATGCTTCACGCAATACGTTGCGTACACTTGACCATGTAATAGTGCTGATTACGGCGAAGCTAACTTTTGGAAATTGGCATTATGCAATGCTTTAGACCGTAGCCATGCTTTCTCGTTTTGACGTCACAGGCCTGGAGGACAAAGGCAGAGTCAATGCCATTGCCAACAGCAGCAAATCCTTTAAATGAAAAACATGTCACCGAACAGCAGGACGCTTGATAGTCAACATCGAAGCAGCTAGGCTCAACGACAGCCCAAAATGAATACTACGGTTGCCAGCGGATTGGCATGCATGAGCGCTAGTTTTAGGCTGCAAGATAATCAATATGACAGTGTTGGTGGCTTCAATTAATACCTTTTTCTGACCTGCGGTCTGGCAAAAAGTCTTAAATATCGGACAGCAAAGGATTTAAGCATCTGAAATTTTAGACATCCTTGTAAATTGGCTTTAAGGCTACGGGGCGGTGCCACGAAGGCATCGGAATTACCAGACATGTCCGAAAAATTGGGCGTACTGTATATTCAACAAAGAAAACTGGGAGAAATTGGCTTGGGCTTTTCCAATGTCTTTACTCTAGTGCAAGAAACAAATTTTATGCAAAAGAGTCTCCATTTATCGTTACAGTGGCTTGAAGAAGGGTGAAAGAAATAACTGAACATAGCAGAAAAGGAATACAAAGCAAACAATTGGCACCACTTTCCCGCCTTGTTGATGAATATGGAATATTTTTTAATGGTCTAATGAATTTCAGAAACACAGCCACAGAGAAATGTTCAATAGTAGCTACTATATTTCACCACTATACGGTGCATTGTTACCCTGAAATGTTGGACCGATGTGTCCTACTGTATATGAAGAGTCGATTAATTAATTTCTTGAAGATGAGACTATGTAGAGCCATGTCAAAGGAAAAAGTTTCTATAAGCACCATAAAATAACACTTTACTTAAATAATTGTGAATTATCATGATTCTGAGCCCTTGTGTCACAGCAGAAAGCATACAAAATACGAAGTACGGTTACCTTGGCCTCATCAGCATTGAACAGGGGGGAATCTGCATTGGCCAGAGTAGCACCAATAGCCTCAAAGGCTGCAGTCAGGGGCCGCATGAACTGCATGAAGCGTTCCTCATCTTCACCCAACTCAACCATAAGCAGTCGGCCTAAGGATGTGTAGAATGTGGAGCGGCAGCGCATGTCCATACCTCGCTCTCGACCTCCACCTGCAAAGCACAGGCATACTTTTCACCATGCCTTCATTTTATGGTATAACTAGAAAAACTGAAATCAGCATTTATGGTTTCATCTGCACAAACTCAAGATAGGCACTGCACCCAAGTTCATGCATAGCACGCTACAAGCCCACAAAAAAATCGAAGTAATCTTGAATGGCACAACTACTTTTTGAGCAACCCATGCAATCAGTACAATATTGATTCAGTCTACTGTTGGCACATGCATGCGGTGGCGTCACTGGGGTGGGGAAACTGACCCAGGTGCAGCCTGCTTAAGGGGATGCACTATACAAAATGTGTGTTAAGAAATAGGAGGAAGCGGCAAGAGAAAGAATAGAGGAGGGTGGAGGGAAGGGGTGACACACTGAGCAGCCGCACCGGGTGCCGGGAAGCCGAGTGACGTCACTTATCTCCATGGACGAAGACATCTGTATGATACAGTCACTGACTTATGAATGTTTACGACTAGAGACCGGATCATTGGCACATGCTTATTTGCACCCATGTGTCAGGGCCCTGCCTTTTTGGTGTTTAAGAACAAATTAAGGGTTAACAAGTGTTTTAGCACTGACTTTACAGTGCTTATAAATGCCTATTTCTGCTTTTAGTGCCTGAAAATGCCTTTCTTGTTGCGAAAGCACATTTGGTAACTTCTTTTCATAAGCATTGGCAGACACTTGCAATACAACTGGCAATGTGACTTAGCAAATAAGCATTGTGAACGTTAGTTGAGCTCTTAAGGGCATGTCATCATTTGCCTAGCACTCGTTAGCAATGCCAGAGAAGAACACGAAAAGTCTCTTTCTTCGGCAGTGGACACACAACTCCATGTTACCCTGCAGGCAAGGATTTGAAAGAGAAAGGCACAGCATTTTGACAAACATGTACTGTACACTAGCTTCGAAAGACTTGACTTTAGATAGCACTGCACATGTTAGGCGGAGGTGTGCAAAGCCCGCTGGAAGTGTTGACTGCAGTTGTGCAACCCCCATTTTTTTGTGCTACTGTTTGTTTTGTGGCTGGACAGAAACACCAGCCAAGCTCACTTAAGCACTGGAAAAGATTAGCAATATACTCTACCCCTCTGCAATAAACTGGACCCCTCACTACACCCTGTACCACTCTTCTTGTTTAGTTAAGTGTATGTAAAGAGATACTGTGCTCCAACGTGTGATAATAGTCACAGGGATATACAGAAAGTGTTTAAGGAAGAGCAGCTATTGAAACAAATTTCTGCACAGGTTCAATCCCCATTTGGCCAAGAAATTTCTTTTTTTCTGCTCAAAGAAATTTAGGAGATTCTTACAGGCAAACAGCCAGGAATTTGAACACAGTGGTGAGCTGTGTGAACTGGAACTTAAACACAGTAAAACATTGCAACACATGAGACAAGGTTGCAAAAGGAGACAACAAAGCCAACACAGTAGTGGTGTGTGTGTGTTTCAGAGGCAGACAACGTAGGCACGTGTGGCAATAAATGTTACGTCTGCTTGTGATCTCCAACTGCATAGCACTGCCATGATAGTTAGTGACGTTGAAAATCAAGTGCAATGCCACAGCTGATTCCTCCAGGTCCCTGCCCCTGTCCACAGTCCACTGTGCAGTGAAGCTCCCCCTCTTTTTGGGGCCCCAGCCACCTGATATCTGTTTCCTCAGGGAATAAGCTCAGTTCGACTTGGGAACACCATGTCTCGGGAAACGTTGTACAAGCACTTGCTCGGTGCTCCGTCTTCTGAACTGGCTACAGAAGCATGGGACATCGTAATGATGATGCTCCCCACCGCAACACCGTATAATATGCTTAAAAAAGCCATTCTCGAGTGAACAGTAATCTCCGAAAGGAAGCGGCTACAAGAACTGTTCTTAACTGCAAAGCTTGGAAACAGCCTCAGCTTTCCAGGCATCTGCAAGCTCTGCTTGGGACTCAAGCCTTATTGTTTGGCAAGAGTTTCTCCATACAGTTCTTTAGCTGACAAGTTCCACCTGCTGTGCAGATGGTGTTGCCTTCAACTTCTGACCTCGGCTTGTCAGCAGTAGCCACGTTCACCAACAAGTTGTGCGAGGTCATAACGCCACTGGCGTCAGTTTCCTCTAAAACCTATCATATTCATGTTTTTGCCGTAGACAAATGAGATTTCAGCACTACATACAAATAGACATGGAATGACACGACACGGCATAGGCATGGCAGAAAAAAGAATGACAAGATTCTTCAGGAGAGCTACAACATTACTCAAGTCTGGCATTCAACTTTTCTTGTGGCAGTACCATTCAAATTCTATCTGAGCTGAAATTTCGTAATTTCGTCATTCATGAATCCCTACAAAATTGAACACCACAAGTGTGCTACAGAGGCCTGGGAATGTCCCTGGCACACAAAAGCAGTTGTTTCAAGCATCCCTTCTCCCCACAATCAGCTTGCTTTCTGCACAGAACATCTTTTGTTCATTCCCTATAGGCAATAATCACAGCAGATACAAACCAGCAGATCCTGCAGAGCTTGAGGCTGCTGGACAAGGACTCCTGCTACCACTGTTGTGGCCCAGAAAAGGGAAGTGCTCGCTCTGAAAGAGTGCCAACTTCCATTAGGAAACGCCCTTTACCAACACAAAAAACATATTGATGATCCACTTTCTATAAAACACAAAACACACAATGCCCGGCTTAAATGCACATCAAGCACCACAATGCATGTGTAGCACCGCACACACTTGTGTGGGCTACTTAAGTGACAGCAGGGTGGTGATATCGCTTTATAGCTACATTTCTTCAGTGTACACTGCTGAAAATTCCCCATGCTTTGGCATGTGCCTTTCATACCACAATGATAATGATAACTAGAAAAGGATAACACTCACTTACATAGCAGCAACTACCATAGATGGTGGCAGCGGCATCACACAGTTTGTTCGTGAGCCAGTCATGCAGTTCAGTCAACAGAGCTATAAAGAGGGCTAATTCATAATATATCATGGCAAAGTGCACTGCTTGTGGCATTGAGGGATGCGGACACACGTTAACTAGTGGGCACAAAGAAGACAGATAAAACAATGCACACAGTGTTTCATCTGTCTTCTTTATGTACACTAGTTATGCATGTCCATGTCCCTTAATGCCACAAGCAGCACAGTTTGGCATGTTTATTGGCACAGGCACAGACAGATGCAAGCAACCTGCCTATTAATGTCATTCCATAGTAGAAGTGCAGGATACTCTGAGAGAACATATATTTCTTTTGACACTAAATCACAAAAAAAATTTGTCAAGATTAAATGGTACAGAAAGTAAGCCGCATGTGGCTGTCATATACATTGTGCTTCATAGAAAAGTATGCATCATTAGATATGCATGTTCAAAGTGCCCGTCACAATACTTTGGCATCTAAAGAGCTCAGAAAGTACCATTCCTATAATCCCCAAGCACCAGATTGTATCCGCATCTTTTCGTTGCACCACAAAGTACTAGCCTTTCTTTTTTCTTGTATTCCTAAAAGGAAGAAAAAGTATAATAGGAAAGAGAAGCAAGATTTTAAAAAATAGACTATTTTGACCAGTAATACATTATCCTTCCTGCTGGCCAACTTCGTGGACTCTTCCACCAGGATAGGCTACAAGGGGGCGCCGAGCAGCGCAGTACTGCTTGCATCGCGCTCTGCATTTTGATATGTTTTTTGGTAGACTAGTGCTTCCACTCACGGTACCGAGATACCAGTCGACTCGTGAGGATACAAGAAACACGGGTGTGCTACCCACGTGGCCCTTGGTGAAGCTTGCGGAGCCCAGCGATCCTACAAACCCGGACTAGGGGGCAGCATCGATAATCCCGACGTCAGCTTGGCGCAGCAGCCGGTGGTGCTCCGACGCATGAGGAACGCGAACGGCAGCAACCGTTCTGCCTGGGCATGGCTCCGGTAATGCTTAGCCAACTTCAGACGACAACAATGCAAGGTGAGACCACACCAGCAGACAACATGGATCTAACAAACGTAGACAGAACAGAAGACGGAATAGCAGGCTCCGTTCGCCGGGGGACGCCAGTGGACGGACGACGACTGGCAGGCAGTCCTGACACTACGGCAAAAGAAGCAGCAGGCTTGAGAGCGCAAGCGAGAAACAGACTCAACAGGCAGCACTAACCTGGCGAAACTAAGGAAACGACGAAGAGGCATACCCAAACTTTCTCCTCTTCCTAAAGACGACTTCAAGATAGTTATCCGACCACACCAGGGACTGCCTTTGAAGACTATCAGTACGCCGGCCCTCGCCGAAGCGATCGTCAAGGCCTGCGACTACCAAATAAGAGGTGAGCAATTTTTGCTCCATATAAAGCCCGGCACCAATATCGGCATACTTTCGACATCAAGTCAAGAGGTCGCGGAGCAGGCACGCCGAGTCCACTCCCTCACTATCAACGGACGTTCGCATGACATTAACGTATATGCTGCCACCGGAGAGGAAGCTATCCGAGGAGCTATACACGGACTTCCACCCTGAATGCTACCGGAGAACATCATAGCAAACATACGTATACGGACTCAAGACATCGAACTTATCCAAGCAAGAATGATCGGAGAAACAAAGAGTGCTGCCCTTACTCTTGGCGGCCCGTCACTACCTCGGGTGGTGTACTACAACAGAGGCGAACTCCTGTGTCATCCTTACCGTGCTACTGTTCAGGTGTGCAAAACATGCCATGGAAAAGGGCATCAGACAGACGTCTGTCCACAGCTTGACCTGCGAGTGTGCCGAATTTGCGGACTCAGAAACCCAGTGGACGGACACCCGTGTGAGCCAAAGTGTGCCTCGTGTGAGGGAGCCCACGTCACCGGGGACCGCAGCTGCCAACGACGCCTCAAGCAACCAAAAAAACCTCAAGTCAGAATTAGCACTGACAAGCACAGTGAAGGGCAGAAAAAGCCACGCTGGTTTGCCTCAGAGGATGGGGAATCGGACAACACAAACGGCCATAGGAGCGACCAACACGACTGACAGGGAAGGACGAGATCGCTATCTCCACACCGACTGAACGCTCGGCCCA
This sequence comes from Dermacentor albipictus, assembly GCF_038994185.2. Lineage (NCBI taxonomy): Eukaryota > Metazoa > Arthropoda > Arachnida > Ixodida > Ixodidae > Dermacentor > Dermacentor albipictus. The sequence continues at coordinate 243,124,179 of NC_091821.1, read as the reverse complement.
GATCAGCGTCACCTCACCCGAGCAGACCCCGCTCTTGAGCACAAGAGCGCGTCCAGGGAGGTGAAGCAAGGCAGACACAACGATCATCCAGAGACGCACCGGAGGCGGCCTCCATTCTGACAAATCCACAGGTAAGCTGGGCAGCGGTCGCGTCCTCCACAACCACACCTCTCACAGAAAATGAGGAATACAAGAAAATAGTTGCCGAAAACAGACAACTTAAGGCAAACTTGGACAGCATGAAAAATGAACTCAAAACGCTTAAAAGACAAATGGCAATCATGGTGACGCACGGAGGAACCCATAAAACAAACGCACCCACACAACTACCCAACACACAGACAAAACCAACACAGACCAAACCACTATCACAAACGCAGCCTATAGCACAGACACCTACACCCATCACTCATCTGGAAAGGAAACTAGACAATATGTGCGCACTAATGCAATTATTTTTTGCAGAGCTTCACAATCTTAAGCGGTACGTCGAGTCGACGTCTCGCTCAAAGGAGTAAAAGAAGTGAGAAAACGTCGTAGCAGCCTTAGCCCGGACAACCGAGATCCAAAGGTCACCGTAACCACAGACACAAAACATTTCGAGAGCCCATACTCTGGCTAACTACACACCTACACACCAAGAGAATCTCGTAATTTGGCAATGGAACTGCCGATCACTGCATAACAAACATGCTGCACTTACACAATATATCAAGGTGGTGCTCGTCCCACCTGACATTATTTGTCTTTAGGAAGTGGGGAAAATGCGGATAGCTATTGGGGGCTACAGTTTTTACAGCGATTCGAACTACCCTGAAGTGGCGGCATTGGCCTGCACAAAATTCCCTGAGTGACGCAGAACTATGTTTTATGTCAAGATGGGCTGAAACCATGTCGCCTGATGCTGTCACTCTCTAGTAAGCATATGAAAAAGTTAAAAAAATGACTTAATCCAGTTTTAATACGAAGGTGTTGTGTTTATGTTATTCAAAAAGAGAATAGAAGGGAGGGGTTAGTACAATGCACAGCAGGTGAAATATTTCCGAATAAAATTGCAAATCGAGTCGGACATTCTCAAATATGAATAAAAGGGAGGTGCATACAGAAGCAAATATTTTCCAACATTAGCTATTTTTATCAACTGATAGCAAGCTCAGTGGTATAAGGCCCGAACTATATCACAATTGAGATTCTCAACAGCTCCTAAGTGAACCTCAACTGTCCTGAATACTCTCAGCCCGTGCACAACGCCTCAGTGTTGCGTTTCACTGCTATAAAGAGTTGATTTTGGTTTGGATCAGGGACACCTGCATCTCGGCGTCAGCCAACACTTTGTTTCTTGAGCTAAGCTCCTTCAAAATGGTGGACCACGCTTCCTTTCCCGTTCATTCCTCAATGCGTAGGTCCTTTCCATTATTGTCCTCCTTCCGCCACTCGTTCGCCCCACAGACTATTTGAAGCATCTTCTTGGTCAGTTGCACAGTCCACGTCCGATTTTTCAAACTCCCTCAGGGCCGCGAAAATGTCCAAAATATCGCCCAGTTGGAAAAAATAAATGCACGTCATTTACTGCCCTTAAAGGCTCAAACCACCACAGGCGCATTCGAAAACGCTCTGAAGGCCTGCAGGTACATGTATTAGCCATATCGGTGCTCGTTCTGTGACAGGAGATACTGGGTGCACGAGTGTATAATTAAGGAATACATACTGTGTCCCTGTCCCGTGGCAATAGCCGTTCACACACTTGTTATGCTTCACTGCAATACTTTTTCCTAAGCTTCACCAAGTAATATTTCTGTAAAAAGGCGTAGCTGACTTTCAGAAACCGGCAATAGCAACCCACCGTGCTTTCCAAGCTTCTAAGCCAATCGCGAGGACCACAAAGGCGGAGTCGGTGCCATTGCTGACGGAACCAAATTATTTCACTGAAAAACACGGCATAATAGCGAACGTCGAAGCAGCTAGGTGTAGCGTTGTCGCAGTGGTGGCTACAGCTGCCAGCAGATATGCGTGCGAGAGCGCCGGTTCGAGGCGGCGAGGTAACCAATACGGCAGCGGTGGTGGCTTTGATTAATGCCGTTTCGGGCCCGCGGTCACAGCAAAAAGTCCAGAAAATCGGACGGCAAGGGGTTCTTGCGCCCGAAATTTCAGACGTTCTAATATATTAACTCTGTGGGGTACATGGTGGTGCCGCGAAGCCGTCCAAATTACCGGGCATCCAGAAAGTCGGTCGTTGACTGTACATTGGCAACTCCTCCAGCCGACGACAGGGCGTCAAAGACGATTCATTACGATTCGTGTCCGTTACTCAAGCCAGCATTACCGCGACTTTCAACCCTTTCAATAAAATTACAGCTAATTTTTCCTGATCGAGGCACAAATTCTCTGAGTTTTCCCTGAGTTTTTCCAGACTAGTCAAAATCCCTGAGAATTCTCGGTTGGTAGACACCTTGTAATCAGTGTCACCATAGCACCTGGCATAGAAATCCACTACCGAATACTCACCATTTGGCCAGTTAAGAAGGGTCGTCCCAAGTGCCTTATAACCAACGTATATAGCCCCCCAAGGGATATAGAGGGCTGATTTTTCATTAATTTTAAGTCATGTATAAAGATGTTGGTGGTATAAAGATGTTTCTCGGAGACTTTAACGCTTGGCACTCTGCATGGGGTTATCAACGTGACACCGCAAGGGCTTCAATCTACTACGAGAAACTCAGTCCCACGAACTTGTACTGATTACGCAGCCCGGCACTCCTACAAGAATAGGAAACAGCGCTGCCCGGGACACCACGCCGGACCTTACGTTTGTCAACAATGAGATGGGGTCACCTGGTGTAACCTAGACGAAACGCTAGGTAGTGATCACTATCTATTGTGTGTCAATGTTAACACAGTTAAAGTTCGACAGCCTCTAGGGGTGGCCAGGCTCATTGATTGGAAAAGCTATAGAGAACGACAACAGGCTGCTTCCTCATTTCCAGCCATGGCCACAGGTTGGACAACTTTCCTCAAGGAAGCCCATGCTGCCACCACCAGAGAGATCAAGACCACAATGGAAACACCAGCAGTAGACAGCCATCTCACCCACCTCTGGGAGGCCCACAGAAGCCTCACCAAACGCTGGAAGCAGCAGCAGCGTAATTGCAAACTTAGGCACTGAATAGCCCTGCTGGCAAACGAAGCTAACACCTATTCAAAGGAGCTGAATAATCAAAACTGGCGCAGCTTCTGCGACTCTCTCGCACCCTCAGCAACAAGAAGACCTGGGCCATTCTTCAGTGCATGTTAGACCCAACTAGCACGCACACCGAGACGTCTAACGTCATGCAACGACTCTTAGGAGAATACAAGGGCTCAGAACAAGAACTACTTGAGCACCTAAAGCGCACCTACACCGGCGCTGCCCAGACATCTTCACGCGTTCTGAGAGCATACCAAGGACAGGATAACTCGAGCTTGGACGCCCCATCACCTTCTCAGAGCTCTACGCAGCGGCACAAACTTTCAAGAAGAACACAGCTCCTGGACCCGACCAAATCACCAACGCAATGCTGCGCAACCTTAGTGACGTAGCCCTACAGCACTTAGTCGACTTCTTCAACGAAGAGGTCTGGCGACCGGACGGAAGACTACCACGAGAATGGAAGGAAGCGGACATCGTGCTTATACCAAAACCGAGCAAGCCGCCCGAGCTCAACCATCTCAGGCCTATATCGCTCATGTCTTGCATGGGCAAGCTCTTTGAATGAGTAATTCTAACCCGACTCGAACCCCACATCGAACGAAACTCACTCTTCCCTGAATCCATGTTCCGTTTCCGCAGGGGAACCTGTGCACAGGACATCTTTCTTCTATTAAGAGATGAGGTGCTCAATCCTCCTTCAGGTAGTACGGACAGAATCCTGCTAGCACTCGACGTCCATGAGGCATTTGATAACATCTCACACACTACAATACTAGACGGACTACAAGATGTCGGGTATTTAGAGAGGGTATTTCATTACGTTCAAGACTTCCCGAGCAGCCGCTCCGCGAAAATAGGACTGGGTTCAGCACGTTCTGCCCTGTATCGCCTACCAGATAAGGGCACTCCTCAAGGCTCCATATTGTCACCACTTCTCTTTAACATCGGCTTACGTAGAATGGCCCTGGACTTACAGAAGAACCGGGACCTTGGCTGCGCCATATATGCAGACAACATTACAGTCTGGGCCTGCAAAAGATCCTACGGAAACCGACAGGACATGCTTCAACAGGCCATCAACACCATTTAAAGCTAAATGAGACGAGCAGGCACGAGGTGCGCTCCAGCGAAATCGGAGTACATTCATATTAGACCTACACATACCCAAGCGACCAGAGCTCCGGATCTGCAGCTCACCTTGGAGGGAGAGCCCATCAAGAGGGCATCCCACCTGCACGTACTGGGAATGCGCATTCAAGAAACGGGCAGCGTTAGCATAGCGCTCTCCAATCTCAGACGCACTGTTCAGAGCGTAATCGGGCTTATTAGCAGAGTTGCACGCAGCCGAGAAGGCATGACCGAAGCAGACACCATGCAATTAGTAAACGCCTTCGTTATTAGTCATCTAACGTACGCCCGCCTTTCCAAACCACGCGGCGTAACAACATCGAACATGCGGATAAGCTCATAAGAATCGCTTGTAAAGCAGCACTCGGCCTGCCTGAAAGCACAAGCACGATCTGACTGAATGAACTGGGAATGATGAACACTTTCGAGGAATATGCAGCGGCCACACTAATGGCGCCGCGTGAACAGTTCAGGGACACTCGGTTTTACAAAGACTTCACTATCCACTGACGCCACAATATTGCGGCGACGAAACAATACTACTGCCATCTAAAATACGAGAGCGGATCCACGTGGCGCCAATCTCCTGTCACATGCACCCAGTCTATCATGCAGCACGGTGACGCACGCGAGCAGCCACCTTACTAAGGCGGCGAAGCGATCCGGATACTTACTTTACAGACGCGAGTGCATATCACAGGAATACAGGCACCCTCAATACATTTGCAGCAGTCGTGACTAGCCAAGGACGAACAACCGCAGCAGCATCCATACACACGAAATCGATTGCAACGGCCGAAGCTGTGGCCATAGCCCTGGCCATACGCGCCACGGAAGCTAAGGGCCGATTGGCCTACGTGCCGACAGACTCGCAGGACACCTGCCGCCTCTTCCTTGGGGGGGCTTTACCGGGCTGCGTCTTCCACATCCTAAGTATGGAACTCACCATGGATCATTGCGTGACCTGGTGCCCGGCGCACACAGGGATAGCGGGGAACGAACGGGCGGTCCGCTTGGCTCGAGGCATGACAGGCCGAGCCGTGGGCCACACCGCCCAAGAGAACACCTCGACACCCGGTGCGCCAAGAGAAATCCTCGAATTACAATGGCTAAGTATGCGAACCAAAGCCCTTCCTCACCCAGACCTAGACAGGAGGCAAGCACGGGACTGGCGTCGCCTGCAAACACACACTTTCCCACATTTATACAGGCTACACAAAACGTACCCAGACAAATACAACAACAAATGCCCATGGTGCGAAGGAACATCGACATTGGAGCACATAACATTCCAGTGCGCGTTACGTCCAGCGGCTCGCTGCTGCTAGACAACACTCTCCGTAACTGGTAGTGGGAGGTGCGTCTAGCCGAAGTGAAATTGGGAAGCCAACTGGCAACCCTTGACCAGGCCCGGCGAGCTGCTGTAACCAGAGGGGCCCTGGAGGAGGGGCTCCACCCACCATAACCAAACAACCTATACTACAATAAACGTTTACTCTCTCTCTCTCTCTTCCACCACTTCTCGATTAAGGAAATGCACCTGTGGTGAAAAAAACGACGACGATGCCAACTACACATGCGGCACGACGCGGAAAGAAAAAAAAGATAGCACGAGGGTTGGTGGCGGAAGAAAAAAGAAAGAAAAGGAAGAACAACACATGAGCGAACGGGCAGCGGCAGCCAGGAGGGCCGATTGAACAAGGGCCGAGCGAGGTTCGTGGAAGGAGTCCCGAGAGGGCTACCCGGGTGCACCGCTGGGAAGCCTCGTGACAGGTCGCGAGCCACCAAACCAAGGTCCTGGTCGTGTCCCTTGCCTGGCCGGGTCCTGAGATCTTGCAGTTTCTGTGCGCTCGGGAGTCTAGTACTCTTGCAGTTCCGACGTTGGAATCTTGAGCCTTAACCAAGCGGCTGTCGCCGTATACCCGCCAGGGCCTACCCAAGCCGCCTCCGACGCATACGGCCTGTCAACGAAAGTTCCTACCACACGTGAGCGACCACTGGAAGGGGGAGGGGTCATATGCCGCGACACCCAGACTTTGCACGTTATTGGGCGAGTAACTGAACTCCGTAGTATGCCATGTCGTAATACTTTATACGCTAGAAGATAATCTGTGCTAGAGAATATTACTTGTTTACTCACAGTTTTTTCTCACAAAGATTTGCTAGTGTTGTTCATCACTCTGAAAACCATCAGAAGAGTCCTCCGAGTTGGTCGCAAAAAGAACTTCAAACATTTAGCACTGACGAGAGTTCCGATACAAATCAAGCTCAGCTGCAGTCACGGAGCAAGAAACATTTAGAAGTGGAAACTCCGCTGTTTGTGGTGACCAGAAAAGGTCACAAGCCCGCAAAGCAACTATCATGCTAGCGGTACCTGGAGACTGAGAAAGAAATTAAAGCCGTTTCGGTTGCCAAGGCAACCTGTCGCGTGTGTTGCTTGCATTCAGCCGCGCACCTGGCAAAAGTTCTACTGAGGGCACTCGCATGCGCTTCTTTAGTGCTGGTAGCCTGGACAGTGAACGGTGCTACGCTTCAAGCATTGCAGCACAGTAAAAAATAAAACGCATTCCTTTCGATGACCGCTATAATAAGATGACCTGTAGCTTTCGCTTGTACACCGCGCTACTATTCGACACCAACGCAATGACTTTGATTGGATGGGTGTAAGCGCTGCTGGCATTCGTCGATAGTATATGGCCAAGCTGATTTACCTCAAGCTCATGGGGCCTCACACACTGTGGCTCGCTGAGGACAACTGCGTTTCGCTTATGCTTGGCGCATAGCAGGTGCCAAAATCGGAAGTAGTGGCATCTACAGGAACATCCAAAATCAAATTTGAACTGTGCATCACGGTGACATTTAGTAGGCATTGAAGAAGGAGCGGGAACACCACAAAGGGCGTGTTTGATTGCCAATAACTCCACTTCTACTGAACAAATTTAAGTACTTTTTGCAGCAAAATATTTCTGAAACAGCCTATTTTAACTTCAAATGCATTTCTCCACTTTGATAAAAAGTGGTTCCAGGCCCCTCTTATCCGATGAAATCTCCTTTGGTGTGCCATAAAACAACCTTGGGTACCCTTGAAGGGTCCTTGAAATGGTTTTGTAGACACACAGGGTACAGCTGCCGTAAAAATTTTGCACCACAGTTTCAGTGAAACGCATCAAATTAAGAGAGCTATGGACGATAACAAGTTAACCTCCTCCCTAGCCATGCTTTTTCTCAACTTGTTGACCAAGCGATCGGGGCTAAGCTCTGCCTTCACTTACTCCATGTCATGATGCGACATTGTGTCATCTACATCCGGTGTCTTGCAGCCAGTGCACAAAGCCTCTCCAACCACCCACTAGCCTCATGGCCGTTGATCCTCAGCGAGAGCTATCCAAGCAGCGTGTGTTGCGAGTGTTCCGTCGCAGTGCCGAGCAGCTCCGGTAAATGCAAGCGAGCTGGGCATTTCGACGGATGGGCGGAGGCTTAACCCTTTGAAGGTTTTTGCCATACATGTACGGCAGCAGTTTTCTGTCCCGCAAGGTCTTTGCCATACGGGTACGGTTTCGACCCTCCGTTTGAAATTTCGCACCATAATGACGATGCATGCTTTCTGGGAGGTGCTGCCACGTCTTAGGACTTACAAAAAGCGTTTGAAATTTGTGCTACCTACTTTGGGAGATAAACAAAACTGATTTCTAGCTTCAGCGCGTCGTGCAGACTGCGGCAACACCCCTTTTGCGGTTTCGGTTTTGCTGCATGATTGCAACGAAGCCGCGCGAAACGTCATTTTTCTTTCTGTTGGCACTCTCTTGCAGGGGCGGTGGAAGTTGATTTCTATCTTGATTGGCACTGCTCTTAGCTTGTTTACCACCGCCGCTCGCGAGGTATTCTCGCTCTCAGCGGCAACGTGCTTTCGCGGTTTCGGTTCCGCCGCGTGATCACAACGGAGGTGAGCCAAATGTGATTTTTCTCTTTGTCGGCACGCTCTCGCAGGGGCGGCGGAAGTTGATTTCAATCTTGATTGGCGCTGCTCTTAGCTTGTTTATCACCACCGCTCACGAGGTATTCTCGCTCTCTGTGGCAACACGCTTACGCGAGAGGGTGCCTCAGACCTCTGCCCAAGGCAGCCGCACACAGAGATGTCATGTGTGTGCCATCACAACTCGTCGCTCCAAGAGCAGAACAGACACGCATTTTGGGTGTGCAGACTGCGATAAGGCGCTGTGCATAGACCCATGTTTCAAGGAGTACCACACTCTGAAATACTATTGAACATCTTGTAGTTCTGAGTGATGCCGACACCAAAATACTGTTCCTAATTTTTTTTTACTATTTACTCCCGACTTTATACATTTTGTACATTCAAGATCCGCAATAAAGTAATTTGACCACCTGGGAAAGTTTCTTTTTTAAATAATTCGACCCTCAAAGGGTTAAACTAAAGCCCCTCCATACTACTGCTGCTGTGATGAAAGGGCCTTAGCTTAAACATGAGGGCCCTGCACGGTGCAGCCACGTGGTGGCGCAAAGCTTAACCAGCCAAACAAAGAAGACATTACTGTAACATTGCTGTAACCAAGTGTAAAATTAAAATTTAAACATTTAGAAAGGTGTGTGCCCGATTCTGTGCTGCCAAATATACAAACCAGCAACGAAGTAGACTACAGTTAGTTACTGCTATATTAGCTCTGTGTTTGTCTGGTTCAGCTCTGTGTCATCAGTTGGCTGCACTATGCAGGCCGCTCACATTTGCGCCTCCGCCACTCTGGCAAAACGCCCAGTTCGCCTGCGTTTATTGCTATACCAGACACACAAACTCTACTGTGGTAGTAATCCTTCGACATGAAGTGATGGCTGCAAACGCGTAGACCCTGGCACCAATCAGATATCGACAGCCCAATGCGCTGCACCCACTCCCCTCACCTGTTGCCTTGCAGAAGGACATGATGTCACTATTTGACATGTTGCCAATCGTTTTATTTGCAGCCAAAAATGCAACAAGGGCAATTCATGGTGCTTGCAAAAAGAAAGGTCAAGACCAACACTGACCACGCAGCTTCCGTCAACACGGAACACATTGCAACACAAGCAGAAAACACTTCCTGTGTGCCAGAAGTGCTTGAGTGTGGTGATAAACTGTCACTGTGTATTCTCTTTCTGTTATCTTTTGTTTAATAGAAACACGTTAACGAACATTCCAACTATAAAGAATATTCCATACTGACATGTCGCATGGCAACCCAAGCGAGAAATTGTCTACATATTATATATATAATGAACAACATCTGTTCATCAAGTAGGCCAAATTATCAATGACGTCACCTGGGGAGCCAATCAGATAGCTTGCCCAACTAAAGTCAATCACGCTAACTATGTAGGTTGTAACGGAGCAGCTGAAAACTTGGGGGAGCGGCGCCGCTGCAATCGGTAGCAATGCACATTTTAAAACTTAAATGCATCATTTAATTATCACGAGGACCTACCCTAAGAAATCAGTATGTTTGTACAAAATTGTCAAAATTGTTTCAGGGTCCCTTTAATATTTTAAAAGAGCCACCACAGCAAATTTTTGAAGCTTGAATTATGTATTGCATGTTAAACATATGCATCCCACAGCAAGCTGGCAAAATTTGAGTGCATTCAGTGCGATAGAAAATTATTTTTTAATATCATAGTTAAACTGTAGAGCAGTCTGGCAACACTAACTGACAACGAAATGAAATCTCACCACCAGCAACGGCTTCCTTGGAGTTACGAAACCCAACCTCAAAGGCTATGCTCTTGTGAACTGCAAGCACCAGAAGCGACTGCAGAAGCCGAAAATAAGGCATGGTCGCATGCGTCTCAGTAGTCTGCCTCGAATGGTTTCTGCAGGCATGCCGATTCGTGCTGCTCTTATTGTGCGAGTTAAGGAATTGCAAGTAAAATTCAATACCAACACCCAGTCCTAAGCCATTGGGTGCCAGAGTGTGCAGAGCAAGACGTCGGATGTGGTTTTGGACTGTTTCGGAGCGGAAGACACAGCGCTGGCCACAAACTTCCAGACATCACAAAATTCATGCCAAAATGGCATTCACTGTCGGTAGGAGAGGCTCAGAGGCAGTCATCTCAAATTGAAATTTTGGGTTAAAATGTGTGCAGAGAGCTCCGTCCCCCCACCCAACCATATTGGCCTCTCGACTCAATGATAGGCCAAGTATAATTAGACGACCGTGTCATGGCCCCATTAAATAAAGTTTCATTTCTTAACAGCTACGCATTTAATTTCAAACTACCTTGTTATACAACACTGTTAGCAGCACTCTATTCCTTAGGAAGCTATAAAACATCCACGAAGAGTCGCGTTTTGGAGCGCAGCTCTTAGGAGCCCGTTCCTGTGTTGAGCATCGGTCTCGGTGTCCCTCGGCATATCTTGAATACAGACGAATACAGGCACAACGTAGTCCACTTCAACGAAATTTTCATCACACAGAAGATTTTTTAATTCCCCATCAATGTCCCATAGAACATAATGCATCGAAATTCCCTCCAAAATGAACTACTTTGTGGACACATTTTAACTTCAACAAAGTTTTTACGGAGCGGATGTGGGCAAAATTATTTAAACTGTAGCTTATCGAAATCCCTAAAACCTTTTTTTCATGCCTTGACAAGCCATCCAGCTTGATGGCATAAAAAAAAAGAAACACACACAAACTGGAGTTTCTCGGGCCATGACGCAAGGTAAATAAAACAGAAAGCTGCGAACAAAACAGAAAGCCACAATGCCGCGTTGGTGATGGCGATGCAACGCGCTCTTATGAAGGAGCATCTGAGCTCCAAGGAAACGTTTTGGGTCATATTAATTAGGAAAATGGTGCACGTACACATAACAAAAACACAATAATTTAGTTATAGTATTTCTAAATATTCATTTTCTACAAAGTTTTGTGAAAATAGCTCCGGTGTACAATTACTATATCAAGTAGCGGTTGCGAAGTCAAATCCTGGTAGGGTGCAACGAGGTGTTTGGGCAACACACACTTGACAACGAACGACTGCCCACCATTGGTCAGTCTCTTGAAGATGATGGATCATCAGCTGAAGCATATCACAGCTGACAAAGGAACACATTTTTGTCACTAGAAGAGAAGGCTCGAGTTATCGCCCAGGCTGAAGCTGGAAGGATAAAACCAGTCATCGCGGAAGAATTTAGAATTCCGGCGAGCTCTCTTTCGACAATATTGAAGAGCAAGGATGCTACAGCCGAAGCGCTTCGATGGATAGTGACGGCGCCACTGCGTGGTTGTAAGTCAGCCAGCTTCGCAGGCATCCTGAATGCTATCATTTATAACGCCGATGAGACCGGCTCTTCTACGAGATTCTGCCCACCAGGACCCGGGATTTTAAGGGGCTGTGCTCCCAAAGCACAGTAAGAAGAGAATAACTGTGCTCCTGTGCACTAATATGGACAGTTTGGGTAAGCAACTGCTCTTCGTCCTCAGAAAAAGTGACAAATCACACTGTTCAAAGGAAATCAGAGCCTTCCCATGTAGTACATGGCTAACACTCGAGCGTGAATGACCTGAGCTATTTTTGGAGAGTGGGTCAAAGCCTTCGACCGAGACATAGGAAGGCAAGACTGAAAGATTTGTCTACTTCTAGACAATTGTTCTGCCCGCATCGTAGAGGACGCCAAAATGAAAAACACGCAGTTAAAATTTTTCCCACCAGACTGCACCTCTATCATTCAACCCCTCGACCAAGGGGTCATCCAGAGCGTCAAGCAGGCCTACTGTGAGTGCTGCTTCTTAACACACACTTGGGCCATGAAACAAAAGTGGGCCTCTTTACGGTGCTCCAAATGATTGCCACTTCGTGGTGCGCAATGAGAAGTGCCATAATCTGCAACTGCTTCCGCCATGCTGGGTTCACTGCGCAGGCTGCCGAGACTTTGGACTCGGAGAACAAAGGTAGCGATGGAGACGAGTCGCTGTTTGATGAAGTCGCAGCCGTGTGGACAGCCCTGCAGGAGAGTGGAGATGTGCCCGCCGATGTACATCCTAATGAGTACATCGAAACTGACTCATGCACTGTGGCACGCGAAGTATTGACAGACCAAGAAATTCTGAAGAGAGTCCGGGAAGACTGTGCTTTATTGGACGAAGATGAGACAGCCGCGCAACATGAGCCCGGACCACCGACTACATCGCAGGTCATGGACGCATTCTATACAATCAGGCGTTGCATCGGGTCCCAGGACGACGATGAGGCAATGGCTCTGCTGGCGGCATGCGAGAGCTGCGTTGTACTAGCGCTTGGCAAGAAGCGCAGATAAGCTATGCTGACTGATTTTTGGAATTAAAGCTTGCTTTTTGCATCAGCGAGTTGCATGTTGCCTATATATTTGATAATACCACAACAACAAATTTCCACGACAACAAAATTTTTCACACACCCCGTCAATTCGTTGTAGCGGAGTTCAACTGTACACACACAAAAAAAAAAGTGGGAGGAGGAAGGCGACGGGGCAGACCCCGAAACTTACTGTGTGATTGGAGAGCATAAACTGAACTTCTTCCAGCTTAACCAATTTCCTCACTGAAGAGTAACCGACACTCAAGTCACTCAACAGCTGCAGCGTCTTGCTCACAATGGCCTCACTGTAGCTCCAATACTTCAGGTTGGTTATAATCTTACGAACAAACACACTTAGCACCATGGAGTCATCAGAGAGACCAAGCACCTCTGAGAGACGACGATACACCTGGAACAACCAAATTTACCGTATTAATTACAAGTTACATAAAAGCAAAAGCAATGCTGAACATGTGCTGCATTTGTAGCAATAATGAGCAACTTGTATGACATTGAAGAGAAGCAGACATTACATTAATACAGAAAGCGTACACAAAGTGAATATTTTAAATAAAACAGTGCATGTTTGAATTTACTTATGTCAGCTTCACGCCTAGTCACTTACACAGAGGCAAAAAGTAGTAAAACACTACATAATACAGACATTCAAACAGCATAATATAGTCATGAATATAGAACATAAGTGAAGCAGGTGCACAGACTGACTTCATAACATAGAAGTAACAGTAGTTTGCTGGCATATTAAATAGATAAATAGAAGAAAGCTACTATATCCTTTGACATCATTCATTATCACCTTGACTCATGATCACTGCTGCATTTGTGATACATGCAGATTCATGGCAACGGAAAAGCTGTGCTATATGAGAAATGTCAAACAGAACACAGGGTTATTTGACTGCGTACAAGTTGTCAGAAAAGCAGTAATACTATAGCCATGAATGCAACACAAAAGAAGTGACGACATCATATCTGTGCTTGTTTTGTAGAAATTGTCACCCATGTTCATAGCACTAAATTTAGTCAAGCAATACCATATTTACAAATTTAATGCACATTTTTTTCAGAACAAATTGATCCGAAAATCGCCAACGTGTTACAATCGGATATGACACCAAGACTGAGTATGCAGTGTTAGCAACAGCATACCGTCAGAGCTGTAGACACAGCATCATCACCGTCACAAGATGGCTACAGAGTATGTTTTCGTGAAGGTTCCTGTGGTCATACAGTGGCAATGTTACTAGTTGGCTGTAGGTTCATTTTGTGCTCGACCATGATCTGGAGTGGTATTCTTGGTCAATCACTATCGCAAGATTTCGCACGACTCAGTACTAGAGGCATAGGTGTATATGGTCGCCAGCAATTCTAGTGCTGTGCCAAGCTCGTTTTCAGCACACCGCGCCAGGAACACTCTCAGCTGCATACTTTGACACGTTTGATGGAGAGTCATGTTAAATCTCATGAAAAGGATAGTTGTATCGCTAAAAGTGATCGCTAGAGAAACAGCCCCTGAGTGCCTCGTATCTGTGGCCAATGAAGTGCAAATAACAGCACTCACACACCATTTTCATTAGGCAAGCTCATTTTAAAAAAAACTTCCCTTCTGTGAAGGTAAATTATGTACAGTCGTGAGAAAAAGTGGAGACCGTGGCTCCACGCGTGGGAGCAGCTGCGGGGCCGCAACGCGGTGCTGCTATCTCACGCCGCACACCCACTTCGAGAGTGCCCCGAGCGACGACAAACTTCACCCTCACTCTTGCGCGGGTGCTTATCACACTTTATAAATTTCTAGTGCTTCGTTAGGTTGCTCTACTGCTGATGGTCGCGGCGAAGGGGATAGCGTATCACAAAGCGCCTAAAGTGTCTGAAGGGAAATTAGGGCGAACTGCTTCCTTCTGCCTCCGTTTTCGGTGCACCTTGACGGTTACGTGTCGACACCACATCTGTATCAGCATGCTGTTGGAAGGCACGCACGGCTTCCACTCGACTCCAGAATCGTTAGGTATAGACGAATACATTGAGGCGTAAAATGCAAGGCACTGTGAATCCTCGCTTCAATTACCCCCTTCAAATAAGTATTGAAAATATTTGGCACTGACAGGCTCAAACAATCTGAACGTTACATTCAACTAATACTTAGTGAAGTTGCCATTAACGGCAATTAAACCAGCAGCTCGGCGTGGCATCGAATCATACAGTGATGACACAACATCAGGGCGAGCACGAAGAGTCTGCCATTCTTGTTTTATGGCAGTCCACAGTTGATCAGTTGTAGTTGTGCAAAGGTCCCGGGCCGCGAGTTCCTTCTTAAAGGGACACTAAAGCAAAACAATAAATAAGTTTAGACTAATAAAGTCTTGTTTGAGAACCCTGCAGGCAGTCATTTCAAAAAAATAGTTTGGTTATTAGATGAGAAAATGAAGATCCAAGTATCAGTATTTGAATTTCATGCCGAAACCCCAGCGCCGGCACGTCAGCGTGACGTCAGGGATTCCAAAGTATGTTTTGGCATTTGGGCTGCGTTGGCTGAATAAAGGTTCCCGAAACTTGCCATGTTTAATATTTGGTTCCTTTAGAACACAACATAGTCAATCTGTACCGCTATATATAATTAGTAGGCCGTAGAAGATGCCATCAAAATCCAAGACGTCACAGTCCCCAGGTGCGGGAACATAAGTAGGCGTAGCCACCCGTATTTCGTTCTTGCGCTTTTTCTGGCTTACCAAACGTCTTATCGTTGTAAGAGTGGTGTTTTTGGTGTTGTAGAACGGTAATTTTCTGATGCAGAAGAAATCATTTTTCACTTTAGTGTCCCTTTAATCAGCCCCCACACGTTTTCGATACCTGCAATTACATCAGTAGCTCGGCGCGGCCTCGAATAATAAAGTGATGATGCAATCTCGAGGTGAGCACAAAGAGTCTGCCATTCCTGTTTTACGGCAATCCACAGTTGATCAGCTGTAGCCGTGCCGAGATCTCGGGCCGCAAGTTGCTTCTTAATCAGCCCCCACACGTTTTTGATGGGGTTCGGATCTGCACTTATTGGTGGCTGCTCCAGCTGTGTATTTGGGATAGAACTCCGTGTTCTACAGATGCTCTACCACCATGTTCCACGAGCTGCTGGTGTTATTGCCATTAACGTTCATATTGTTTGAATCTGTGAGTGCCAAACATTTTCAATACTTATTTGAAGGGGGTGTTCGAAGCGAGGATTCGTAGTGCCTTGAATTTTACGCCTCGATGTATTCGTCTCTATCTAACGATTCAGGAGTCGAGTGGAAGCCACGCGTGCCTTCCAACAGCATGCCAATACAGGCACGACATCAACGTGTAATCATTAAGGCGTGCTGAAAACGAAGGAAGAGGAAAGCAGTTCGCCTTACTTTCCCTTCAGAGACTTTGAGCGCTTTGCCATGCTCGCTCTCCTTCACCGAGACTGTCAGCAGCAGAGCAACCGAACGGTGCACTAGAAATTCATTAAGCATGATAAGCACCCACACGAGAGCGAGGGTGAAGTTTGTCGTCACTGGGGGTACTCTCGAAACGATCTCAAGGCGCAAGATAGCAGCGCCGCGTTGAGGCTCCGCAGCTGCTCTCGCGCCCGGAGCCGTGGTCTCTCCACTTTTGCCCACGACTGTACGTCTCATTTTATCTGATTGTGAACATGACCGGCATGCTATATATTTCTTTTATAAATCAGGCGCATGCTACATTCAGGCGCACTTTTATTTTTTTACTTTAATCCCGTGAGAATCAGGTGCACATTAGATTTCAGGGCACGTTAGATTTGTCTAAATGCAGTACTCTCCTATTTTTGCATTCCGATTGAGTGTCCTCCAGATAAGCAGATCTATACATAGGCAACAGAAAGGCACATACCTTGGATGTTTTTGGAACTTGATCACCAACGTATATCTTTCGAAACTGCTCAAAAAAGCTAAGGAGAGCCAGCTCCAGCTTTTCGCCTGAGCAAGAACCCAATGGGAGTCTAGAGTCTCTCAGCTGCATCAACTGCAGCACCCTGCAACAATGCAAGAACGCAGGAAAACAGAACTTACTTTTCAGGAAGTTGGTTTGACATAATGTGAACTTTCTAGCACAGTTATGACTGTGGTTGCTTTCTGCTTCTTAAAGGAGTACTGACACAAAATTTTGAAGTCAAGTTAACGTGTGAGACCAATTTATGTGGGCACACACAAATCGTATGTAAAATATCAATGGCGAATACAGCTGAGAACAAATTTAAAATCAATTTTAAAGTATGTGTGCGTAGCCAGAAAACACAGCACCTCGCTGCATCAACATCAGGAAAGGAATGTAAACAACCGAGAAAACGCTATGTCACGAGTTCGCGCTGCCGTCAGGATGGGTCCTGCGAGCAGGTTTCTAGCTGTTCCGATCGTTCCGGTCTTTTCTTTTTTTCCTCGTTTTCTTTTTTTTTTGCCGCTGATGGCGGCACAAAAATCGGCTAAAATTTGTTTCTGACACGAAATAACTCGTAAAGTGACCTCGAAAGTGTGCACGATATAAAATGTTGCGCGATATAGTAAATCATTGGCGTGATTTCGACTCGCAAGTGGTCAGCGCAGCCTCTGCTGCAATTGTCTCTGTGAAGCGCTCGCCCATCTAACGTGTTTTCTCATCGCTACCAACGGCATCGGGAAGACTAATTGTATTGCCACTCGTTAGTGACATAAATGTGCAGACGTTGATTGTGTTGACGAATATAGATGCTTTATTACCAGCTGCAGATGGGTCACAAGGACAGCCGACCTTGGATCCGACGGCCATCTGCTAGGCCTATATACCGTTTCCTAGCGATCGCCAGCTCACTTGGCTTGCTCGGCTATACCATCGGCGTTGATAAGCGGCAGAAGTAGCCTGAGTTCGTGCGCGCAATTGGAGGCTTAGAATGGACCCTACTGAAGAGCAGCCAGATTCGTTCATTTCATTTCGAGCGTGCCTAGTATAAACAAAACTAGCCGAGCTTAGAGTAGTCAGTCCGATGATCTTCCAACAAGACTACATAGCCCCAAGCCTGATGCTGTGTTGACTTTTACCTCGCCTTGTGTCCTGGTCCGGAATATGCTTCATTCCTAAGGCGCCTTCAACAAATGGCTCGTACTGCTTGTACCGGCGCATATGCATATTGCGTACGCAAAGTGTGGCTAGCTGTCGATAGCTGCACTTTCCAAGTTGCTGCTTTGTAGTGGATCAAATCAAATGTGGTTGGCCACATCTAATTCGGCGTCGACTACCGCAAGCAGGAAATAGTCAGCGCTGGAGGGTGAAAACAAGGACGACAACGATGGCGAGGACAACGCAAAGCACATGCAGGCGTAGCAGACGAACTAGCAACATGAAGCTTGTGATGGCTCGCGCGCCGGCGTGCTTACGTCACAGTTTTGCACGACACGTGTCCAGCTTTGTTTACATTCCTTCTTTGGCCCGTCTCGTTGCTCTCTAAGACCGAAACTTGGACTGGTCACTACAAACAAGGCTCCAAATTACCTATCGTGCTTTGAAGCCAATGATGTTTCGTGCCGTGATTACTGGGTCATTAGCTACTTATTGCAGCAGAAAAAACAAGATCGAAAATTTTTGTATCAGTACTCCTTTAAAGAACACAAACAGAAATGCTTATAAACGTACAAGACAAAACTGAAGCGGGTGTTAGTTGCATCGACATTTCACATATCTTTAAGCAACAAGGAAATGCTCTTTTTCGACACTGCAGGGGCACGTCTGATAATTTGATGCTTGCGAGCCAGCAACATACTTAAATGTGGGGCTTCTTAAAATAAAATTCAATTGACAGGAATGCTTTGTCTGCCTTGCTGCACTCAGCATCTTTTTAGCACGAGAAAGTTCATATATATTATGAAGCATATACTTCTCTAATGTAAAAAATTGGCAACACCATCAGTACAGATCAGCTACTAGTACATGCGATGCTGTGTTACTCCCAATGTGTTATCCCTCCAATGTGCTACCTTTAACAAATCCTACAGATCATGGCACAGCCAGGATTTTTTTCCGGGGTGAGGCACACATTTGACAGGGGAGGGAAGGCCTGGGCAGGCGGGTGTTGTTGCATGCCATTTTATGCCAGGTATTGTTGTAAACGAACTTCAGGAAGGGGTAAAAGGGGGCAGGGGCAAGTGGAATGCACTTGGTTTCAACCCACCCCATTCCCTGGTTACGGCCCTGTTAAAGAGATGTCTAGTGCGCAATGAAAGTTTGCTACAGTCATCACCCCATTTCTTGGATTTGGCTCCACCATGTACCCCATGTAGTCAATCTATAAGAACGTATAAAGTTTTGGATGCTAAATCCCTTCTCCGTCCGATTTTACAGATTTTATGCCATGACCATCGGTTCGAAACAGCATTAATCGAAGCCACTACTTGCACCATTTTGTTTATCTCGCAGTCTAGAACCAGCGGCTCTTGCATGCCCATCCACTGTCAGCTATACTCGTAGTTTCACAAAATAATTATTGTGGGAAGCTTTATGGCTGTAGCCACCCCCGCAGCAATACTAAGCCTAGCTGCTTCAACGTTCGCTACCAAGCGATCTCGCATGCCAATCCTCTGGCAGCAGTAGCCACTGCGGCAACATTATGCCTAGCTGCTTTGACGTTCGCTACAAAGCACTTTTGCACACCAACCATGCAGCTATAGCCGCTGTGGCAGCGCTAGGCCTAGCTGCCTCGACGTTCGCCACTAAGTATCCTCAAATGCTGATTGGCTGACAGCAGTAGCCATCGCGGTAACACTAAGCCTAGCTGCTTCAATGTTTGCTACCACGCTTCCTGCTGTTAGGTGCCCAGTTTTTCGCTGAAAGTATTTGCCACTGTCAGCAGTGGCACTGACTCTACCGCGTAACGCAATTGTGGACTGGAAATAATTGCAGAGAGAAGAATCAAGAGTTAGTGAAATGCCTAAATGCTGATATTAAGGGTTTTGGGAATGATGCTGAAATTTATCTATTAGGTGACATGAATGCCCACGTACAAGATCTACGTGGCTATACCGATGAGAAGTGATGATGATGATGATTTTGGATTTTTATGGCGCAGCAGTCGTGCAGGCTATAATGCGCCAAGCACATGTTTTTCGAATTAGCTTATTTGTTCAAATCTGGTAAAATGGTGTAGATGGCCAAGTAAAAATATAAGAACATGAAATGTGCTACAGTTCTTGTAGGGTTCCTGTGGCTTTTATATAGTTAAAGGTATCTTCATATGGCACGAGTGGTTCAATCGCTCAATATGAGCATGGGATGGAAAGGGATTCTTTTTTCGTAATCTTTGGCTGCATTTTTCTAAGCTGGGACATGTTATTAAAATGTGTAGCACATTTAAAAATTCACTGCGGTGTTGGCTGCAGTGAAATTCACTGCAATCTTGGTTGTTGTTTGTTACTTATTAGGTAACTATGGGTCAGCCTTGTGTGACCAATTTTGAGCGACATAAGATTACCTCGTAAAATCTTTTGTCTGTGGCAACAAATGCGCCATTCTCATAAAACAGGTTTTACGCAATGAAGCTTGTGATGTTCTTGCTGATCCCACAGTTTCTGCCAGTGTTTTACAACTGCTGCTTTTAATGTGGCTTTATAATCTTAACAAGGTATGCCAACATCCTGTAGCTCCAAACCTTTGGTACCCGGCTGCCTTAAAATCTGCTCTTTCATTACCGGGGATTCCTACATGACTAGGAATCCAGCAGAAAGTGATGTTTAAAGCTCTCTTATGACATTTGGTCTATTGATTTTGCATTTTCGTCAGTAGATTATTTCTAGATGTTACCCTAGATGCGAGAGCTTGAAGAGAGCTCAAGGAGTCACTATATATGCCAGATTGGTCATTTTTTCTTTTCAGGATGTCTTCAAGAGCTAACGAAATGGCACAGAGTTCTGCAGTAAACACAGTAGCCTGACTTGGAAGTATCCTTTGTTTTTCAAATTGGTTTGATGTAACTGCAGCGCCTACATTATCATTGCTTTTAATCCATCTGTAAAATATTTCATGCATAAATTTTATTCTGATTCTATTTCAAAATATTCACTTAGCAAGGACTCTCTTGGTGAAGATTGTTTTCTGTTTTTCGTTAATCTGAAGTCGCATTGTGCATGCTTCATCTCCCAAGGATCAAAAGAAGGTTCATCTTGCAAGAATTGTTTACCTAGCTCATAACATAGGTCTGCATTTAGTTTTCGGTACCTGATAAAAAAGGAAGGAATGACTGCCGGTTTGTTGCTAAAATGCGTTTCAAAGCGTGGTGTTGTAAATAGTAGTCTACAAGGATGCGTTGAACAGGACAGTACCCTCATTATGTACGTGTTTCCAAGAAGTAGCCTTCTGTGTTCCAAAGACAACTGGTTTGTTTCTGCATACAAGCTTTGTATGGAAGACGTACGGAACGCGCTGGAACACAGACGTAGTCCAAGATGATGTACCGGGTCAAGAACCTCTAATGCCAACTTTCGAGCTGAGTCATACACAAAACATCTGTAGTCCAATTGTGACTGGTCAACTGCATTGTATATGCGTAGCAGACATATTCTATCTGAACCCCATAATCGGTGGGACAGGAGCTAAATTAGATTGATGGATCTGAGAGATATCTGTTTTGCATACGCGCTGTACGCTTTGAAGTCGAGCTTCTAGTCAAAGATTACACCAACAAATTTGTGCTCATTCTTTACTGTAATTTGCCGTCCTTTAATATGTAATGTTGGGTCCGGTATGAGCCTTCGGTATTGACTGAAAGGTACGTATATTGTTTTTCTTGCGCAAAATTTAAAACCATTTTCATTCACCCATTTCGCTATAGAGTTTACGCCCAACTGCAATTGGCACTCGCAAGTAACCATATTACAAGAGGAGCAACAAAGTTGAATGTCATCAACATATAAAGAATACATTAAAGAAGATGGATTAACTGTAGTTATCGAGTTGAGCTTCACTAAAAATAATGTAACACTTAATACTCCACCTTGCGGCACTCCATTCTTCTGTATAAGACAGAGAAAGTTTCTCCAAACATCCCCTGAAAAATTCTGCCCTCCTGATAGCTTTTCATTATACTAAGCATGTGCCCTGTTATTCCGAAATTGTGCAAGTCCATTAACACATCATGTTTCCACATTGTGTTATACGCTTTTGATAAGTCAAAGAACATGGAGACACATGTTGCCTTTGGACAAAAAATTCACGGATTCTCGTTTCTAACCTTACTAATTGGTCGATTGTACTTTGATTGGCTCTAAAGACACACCGGTACTGATCACGTAACCTGTTATGTTCCAAAAGGTGCACAAGCCATTTGTTAGCCATTCTTTTAAATGTGTTTCCTAAACAGCTGGTTAAAGCAATGGGACGATAACTGTTCGGCTCAGAGCATTCCTTTCCAGGTTTTAGAAATGGTATAACTATTGCCTTCTTCCATGCTTTTGGAAAATAGTCTTCCATCCAAAACCGGTTGAAAAGGTGAAGGATTGTGTCGTATGTGTTCGCATGTAAGCTGTGGGGGTTCCACTCTGCGTGCAGCTGGGGCTGAAGGCGAGCTCCGGATCTAGCCCCACGCAGTCACTTCGTGGTACTCCCTCTCCCTTGTCTACGCCGGCTCAACCCGTCCGCCGCGTGCAAACGGGACGACGCGAGTGTGCGGGAGGAAATGGGGGCGGGTGCTCCCCACAAGGTGTCGCAGCATTTTGTAGTGTATGTTGTCCGGACCTGCTGAATGGCTTTTCCCTAAATTGATCGCATCAAAGAGTTCAGCTTTTGCAAAAGGACAGTTATATGGCTCAGTACTATTCAGTGATATCCAAAGATTTTTCTTTTCTGCAGTGGACTTGATCTTAAGAAACTCAGGAGTGTAGTGGGCGTCACTCAAAATTCCAGCAAAGTGCTCACCAAGTATATCTGCTTGCCCTTTAAGATCCATTTCCTCATCAAATATAGGGAGCGTGTGGTATTCTGTATGAACACCGCCAGTCTTTCTCACTTTTTCTCAAGCTAATTTACTTCTTGTGCGACTGTTTATTGAGCTCACATATTTCACCCATGATGTTCTTTTTGCTATCCGTTTTTCCCTCCTAGCCTCACTCCGCTTTTGTTTAAATAACAATAAATTTTCAAAAGTTGGGTACCTGTTCAGTCGAGACCATGCACAGTTTTGTTTCCTACAAGCTTTATCACATGCGTCAATCCACCACGGTTTTGGTCTACGTGGAAGCTTCCCTTATGAAAGTGGTATGGAGTTTTCAGATTGTTAAATATGGAGCTGTTTCCTGCGATTACTTCGAGTTCCCCAAACCACTTCGAGTCGCAGCACAGCTAATTGAGGAATGCCGAAGCAGGAAAGCACATTCCAGAGGAGCGGCCGAGCAAACAAGTTTAAGGCAACAAGGTCACGTGCCAACAAGTTCGTGCGCCGCCGGGATTAGCAGGTGGGCCTCGGACAATGGAGCATGAGCAGCCCTCCCCTTCTCCTCGTTAGAAGTGCATTGCCAGTCTGCGAGGCAAGACCGCAGAGAGCCGCCAGGTGTGACACCGCGACACGGGCGCCTACCATTGGCTGAAAGTGGCGTCATCGGAGCGGACTCTCCCATTGGTCAAACATGACGTGACTTGCAGTGCTCGAAGGGTTTATAAGAAGCCTTCCAGAGAGACCTGAGATTCTGGAACATGCCCTGATTCCCTGTTTCACCTCTCTCGAACTTCTTGCCGCGGGCCGCAGCGTCCGAGTTGCTGCCGGCCCGTAATGACTGTACGACTGTCACTTGTCGCTCACCTCCTTGTATATAATATGTAAATAAACCCTCCCAAGTTTGGGTTTTCATCCCGGAGTCCGTCCCCCAACCCCTACAAGATGCATATAAAATTTGTTTTGATATTGCGCCACATAAGTTGCCAACATCGAGTGCAACGACATCGTCAATCCCTATTTTAGAGCTTTCCAAAACAAACAGACCACTCTGCTTTACCCAGCTTCCATCTCTGTCTTTGTACTGGCCTTGTTGGAGGCGCATATATTGGCTTGAGTACTATATAAGGTAGTAGCCACTGCCACGTGGGTTTTCCTCAACGTCCCAAGAAAAAAAACGTAGCAAATGATAGTGTGCCACAATGCTTGAAGTAAATTGTGTTTTCGCAATAAAATATGTTGGCTTTCCATCGTTAAAAAGGTACACATTACAGTTGTCTAAAAATTCTTCTACCATTTTCCCCCTCACGTCGGTGTGGCTACTGCTCCAGATGTTATGAGCATTAAGATCACCCAATAAAAGGAAAGGTTCTCGAAGTTGCTTTACAAGATTTTCTAGTTTTTTTTCTTGTACAGGGAGCATACTGTTATTATTTTTTCTATATGAACCTTTACTGCAACAGCTTCTAAATTGGTGTTAAGCTTCACTTTGCGTACTGGGACTCCTTGAGCAACCACTATAGCGACTCTGCCTGATGTGACTGAAGACTGTTCCCTATCTTTGCGAAAGATGCTATATCGACGCAGAAGTTG
This sequence comes from Dermacentor albipictus, assembly GCF_038994185.2. NCBI lineage: Eukaryota > Metazoa > Arthropoda > Arachnida > Ixodida > Ixodidae > Dermacentor > Dermacentor albipictus. Next base: position 243,099,982 of record NC_091821.1, on the reverse strand, counting down.
TTTATAGCAACCTTTCAAATGAGTTTCTTGCAAACACCCAACAGAAGCCTCAGCATCCTCGAAAAGATTGTAAATGTCATCAATATTAGTACTTAAACCACGGCAGTTCCACTGCAAAATAGTAGCCATATTTGATGATGTGGATTATTAAGTAATTCAGAAAGAAATGCTATGTAGAAAGTCACAAAAATGACATATGTAAATGAGAAAAAAGCTTGCAAAAATGCCTTTCAGGTCACGTCTCCTTTGGAGGGGCAGTGACAGGAAGTCTACCCCCGTTCTGTTTTCCAGGGGAAATAGCTGAATTTTTCGTTTGCCTACCAGATGTAGGCTCTTTTGTTTGATCCGTGTTCGGTGGACACACTTCCATCATATCATCGCCCTTTCGGCGTTCATCATTGCTGGTGCTTGGTGAAGGTGCCATTTTCTTGGAAAGAAAGTGGTCCTTTGGCACCAATGTTGAGACCTCCATGGCCTCTAGTGCATACTGACTGCCACCAGCCCCAGCAGACGCCTCTGGGCCTCTTGGGAGAGGGGTGCGATGTGCATCTGTTTTTTCTCTGGGTGAGGGCTGGAGCACTGACACCTTGTCCAGCAGCTCCACCTGGGTTCTGACTGACACCATAGGCGGTGCACACCCTCGATGCGCAGCCTGTGCATAAGTACCTCTATCGGCAAGCGCAACTCTCTTTTTGGCTTCAATATGATATGTTCTCCCACACCTTCAATGCAATCACTTCTTTTTCTTGTTTCCACTCAGGACAAGATCTGGAAAAAGCCACATGCTGACCCGTGCAGTTTACAAAACACAACTCGTTTGTGCACGTTTTATCACCATAGTCTTGTTGACCGCATTTAGCACAAGTTGCTCTTCCGCGACATGACTCAGATCCGTGCCCATATTTCTGACACCGAAAGCACCAGCGGGGATTGGGCAAGTAAGGTCTTAGACTAAGGTACAGGTAAGCGGCCTTAATGGAAGTGTTATGGAGTTGAAGGTCAGCACAATGTGTTTGCTCGGAATTTCACTGTCATTTCTTCTAAATTTTATTCTGCTTGCTGCTAGAACACTCCGATCACTCAAGGCTTTGTCGATTTCCTTGTATGTGCATTTTAGGAGTTCTGCATCCGAGATCACACCCTTAGCGTAGTTGAGTGTACGACAGTGGTGAGACAGACACACTGTTGTCGCCAATCATCTCAAGTTTCTTAAAAATTAAAATTAAATTATGGGGTTTAACGTGCTAAAATCACTTTCTGATTTCGCCCCCATCGAAATGCGGCCGCCGTGGCCGGGATTAGATCCCGCGACCTCGTGCTCAGCAGCCCAACACCATAGCCACTGAGCAACCACGGCGGGTGTCTCAAGTTTCTTAATCTGTCTGCTATGCTCAGCTGTCATAACTCCGAGCAAGAGGTCTCCAGAATTCATTTTCTTTGCTTTGTAGGTCTGCGCAAGACATTCGTTAAGTGCTTTGGCGATGAGGAAAGGGGACATGTCTTGAATTTTTCGTTCAGTTTCAGATGTGATAACAAAAACTTTGTAAAGCTATCACTAGGTTTAGTGAAGTTACCTCGGTCCGGTGCCTTTCCGGCCTCCCATCAGGTTCTGCTGAGGGAGGGGGTTCTATCCATGAAAATATATATACGTTCGGCAGCTAAGCTGGCTGCCCACCGTGGAGCCAAACGCGGGAGTGTTTTAAAAATCACTAGCCATACGTAACTGCTATAACCATATGACCATGACCAAGGAAGGCCATGCCCACATGGTTAACCCTAGCCGCCCGGAAACTTAGAAATGAAATGAAGTAAATAGCAGACAGGAATGATAGTATAGTGAAAGGGAAAGATAAAGATTGAAGAGGAGGACAGAAAAAGGCGACTACCGATTTCCCTCCAGGTGGGTCAGTCCGAGGGTGCCGTCTATGTGAAGCGGTGGCCAAAGAGGTGTGTTGCCTCCGCCGGGGGGCCATAAAGGTCCAACCAACCGGCATCGGCTCAACCCTCAGGATCCCCTTTTCCTCACACATGGCTAAGCCGGTCTTTCCTACATACGGGAGGGTCCAACCCTCGTGTGCTCAGGTACATGGTGTCACAACATACCAAAGACCTGTTGATGCAGACGCCCCTGCGGGGACAATGAGAAGTCGATCTAGATCTTTGCAAGCAACACAATCTCGTTATTGTGAATACAGGTCCTGAGTGTAACGGGCAGACCACGTTGGAAGTGGGAAACCAGCAATCGACCACCGATTACTGTCTGATGACAGAACGAATTCATGATAAGGTGAGAGAAATGGTCATTGACAAGGAGGGGTATAGCAACATAGGAAGTGACCATGAACACATCATTTTGAAAATGGGATATGTAGTTGTAAAAGAGCAAGGAGCGCAAATTGGCCAGACCAAATTTGAACGCTGAACAAATAACACATATAGTCACGAGAGTCGAGGGTTGAACTTGGCAAATGGCCAAGCAAAGAGTGGGAACATAGTGAGCTTCTATGTGTAATAATGAACGAAATACCTTAAGAGAAGCAACATGCTCGTTAGGAAAAAAAAGAAAAGAAACCGAAAAGCTGGTGAAAAAGATACGACAAGCACTCGCCAAAAGACAGAAAGCATCCAGATAGCACAGGCAGGCAAAAAAAAATTAAAATAAGCGCAGTTGCCGCAGGATGAAGTAGACAGAAAATGCGAAATATACTGAGAGAAAAAAATCTATGGTTAAGATACTGGTTCAAGCAAAGATAAAAGGTGAAAGTGAACACTGGTTGTCAGAAATACGTGAGAAAAAGAAGGCCACACCTTGAACATCTTGGAACCACATAAACTTATTAGGCAGGAAGTCTGGCACAATACACCACATCCTAGATGAAGATGGAAACGAACTGGAAGGGGACGCGGCATTAAATTACATTCGAAAAATAACAGCCAAATCGTTCTAAGGTAATGACGACGTTGTACTTGGGGAAAAAAAGACCATGAAAGAGAACCAGATGAAAAAGGAGCTGGTGCTGACAAATTTCAACTGGAAGAAAGCCGAAGAGAAAATTCCTAAGCGCACAACCACAGGGCGAGATGAAGCTCCCGTTAGGCTGATTAATGAACTATGACCAAAAAGTAAAGACGCTCTGTTGAAAACAGTAGAAAAAACTTTAAAAGATAGATGAATACTAGACAGTTGGCGACAAAGTAGAATGAATTTAATTTGTAAAGGAAAGGGGGCGAAAGAATTCACTCGTATAGACCTTTGAGCATTACATTGGTAATATACGGGTTAGCAATTCAGGCAACTAAATTAAAGCTGCAAGCGTGAGCACAGAATAACGGCATTTTGGGAGAACTTCAGAATGGCTTCAAAATAGGTAGGCATCTCAATAACTTATTTGTCCTTACTCAGTGTATTAAAATATTCATAGTAGAAAAGAGACTTATATGTGGCCTTTTTAGACATTACAGGAGCGTATGACAACATAGACCACAACATTTTGTGGGATATTCTGGAAGGGAAAGGCTTGAGTGACGATTGCATACAGCTTTTGAGATACTACCGAGAAATACCGTTTTGAGAAAATACCGTTTTCGTTGAATGGGAAGGGATGAGGCGTAAGGAGAAAGTTGATATCAACAAGGGCCTGAGGCAGGGGTGCCCTTTATCCCCATTGCTGTTTAAGATGTACATGGTAAGGATTAAAAATGCACTAAATGGAAGCAATATCGGGTTGAATCTCTCATACAAACAGGCAGGTAAAGTAGCAGAGCAGCAGCTTCCAGGTTTGTTTAATGCGGACGACATTGTGCTGCTAGCTAACAAGCAAAGTGATATGCAACGTGGCTCATATCTATGGACAAGAAGGCGAAAATTTAGGCCCGAATTTAGCATTAAAAAAATCAATAAAAACAGCGAACATACAGTGGCAATACAGGGCCAGGAAATACCTCGGGTAAAAGAATATACAGTAAAACCTTGTTATAACGAAGTTGAAAGGGAGGTCATAATTACTTCGTTATAACCATTACTTCGTTATAGCCACTATCCATTTCTATCCACAATTAGCAAGCAAGAGAGGATGTACTCGCCACCAAATCTCACAGCAGCCCGCCACGCGAAAAGGAAAATGGCCGTCGCATAGAAAAAGAAAGCAAAAAAAGACAGCAAGGAATTGCTACTTTATTCATGCCAAACGGCTCATCACTGATCGATCAACAACACACCAGCTGGCGATTTTTGCAGCGTCTTCTTCAGGCAAATGATAGCTTTTCCAGCTGCAGCCGCTTTTTGAGTCCGCCCTTGCCATCATCATGAGGGCCAAAGAAGCGGCACAGCAGGTCTGCCACATCCAGCGCTTGTGCGAGCATTGGTAAGTCGGGTTCGCCAATATTAGGCACCGGGCTGTCGTCGACCCATTCGTCACTGTTGTCATTAGGCACCCCCGTCACCACGCGCACAATTTCCGCCTCCGTTAGCTCTTCCGTCGTCACCGATGTCAGCGTCGGCACTGACGTACATGCAGAAGGTGTCGCAGTCGGGCACAACGCAGGCATGAAGGAGAGCGTCCCACAATGCTAGGGCTTGGTCGCCTGCAGCATCTTCATTGGCGGCAGCACCGAGGTCTTCCGCCGCTCTGCTGACGCCAAATGAGGCATGCCGGAAGCAATTAGTGATCGTGCTTGCCGGTACAGCCATCCAAGCAACCTGTAGCATCTCTTCGCCATCTACAAGTCGATTGTGGACTTGCACTTCATGCTCATGTTGTGCAGAATCAGTCAATCACACGCTTGGGGTAGCCCGACTTAAAGTTCATGATAACTCCTTGGTCGACAGGTTGCACAACTGCAGTGCAGTTTGGGGGCAAGAAGCATAGCTCAATGTTTTTGAGCACAGCGGCAGTGCGGTGGCCTATGAAGTTGTCCAGTACGAGGCTTATCTTTCAGTTCAGCTTACCTAGCCGCTCGTCCCACTCCCGCAGGCATTGTGCAAAAATTTCTCTCCACATCCAAGCCTTACGGTTGGACAGATAACTCACTTAGAGCTTTCATTTGCCTTTGAAGCATCATGGTGATGCACTTTTGATAACCATGAGGGCCGGCACCTTTTCCGATCCATCCATGTTGGCACAAAGCAACACGGTTACACGGACCTTGCTTTGCTTACGGCAATGGCAGCGTTCACCGTTGAGGGCCAAGGTTTTTTGCGGCAGCACCTGGTAGAACAGGGCTGTCTCATCCGCATTGAACAAATCCTTAGCACTGTATTTTTCTAGCAGCTGTTCAATGTTTGTCTCCACCCACGCCATTGCAGCTTCGCAGTCGACAGACTGCGCTTCTCCGCTGAAAGCCCCCCCCGACGATGTCGTGGTGCTCCTTGAAACGCTGCAGCTAGTCGACACTTGCCACAAAATCGCTGTGCCCCATAGTGCATGCGAAGTCCCTCACTTTGCACTGCAACAGTGCCCCACTCAAAGGAGTGCCACTTGCTCTTGCGTCCGAAAACCACTTGAAGACCGCCTTCTCTACAGCTTCGAAAGCGGAGGCTCGCAGCTTCTTTCTGTCACCTTTTACGCCACGTGCGACAACACTTGTGACAGCTTCTTTGCTGCTCAATATTGTCGACAGTGTGCTCAACGATATGCCGAAATCTTCGGCCACTTTTTTCTTCTTCACGCTGGACTCAACAGCTTTCAGCATAGCCACCTTCTGCTCAGTTGATATCGTTTTGCGCTTCTGTTTGCTGCCATCCATCTCCTTTCTGGCGGCGGGAACTCGCACGAATGAACTGATAGAAACACTGATATCGTTGACGCGCACGGAGGCAACGACAAGCAACAACAAAACCAGTCAGAGCCGCCCCACACACGCAGCGAAGAGTGGGCGGGTCCACCAGTTCCGCGGGAAAGGGGAGGCCGGGAGACGTAATCAAAACGTGCACGAGAGACGTGAACGTAACGCACCATAAGACCTTCACCTGACAGGTGCCACAAAAGGGTCAGTAAATGCTCGTTGCAGAAAAAAAATTGCTGACCATTACGTTACTTCCTAATGCGAAATTTTAGCACAGCTCTTCAGCTGTTTCGGCTTTTCTATACACTGAGGCAAATAATTTGAGCAAGACATATATGTACAGTTACAACTTCTTATTCTTCACTTCTTCAAGAAACACTCCACTCCCAGTTCTTGATTGTCATGAAGGCAGCTTTGTGGTTGGAGAAATAGATGGATATATGCTAGACTTGCTGCACCAATGCCTAGTTCAGCATAGCAAAACTCTGGATTCTGGCGGCGATGGTGCTGGGCCTCTGCTCGGGCAGTTCGTTAAGCAGCAGCGGCAGACGAAGGACTTCCACTGGTTGTCTCATTCATGGCTCAGAAAGAACTGGCTGAGAATAAACTACTTATATAGGTAGACGGATTATATTATAACATAAACCATCTGTGAGCCTCGGAACAATCCGTCTGGTGCGGAACATTTCACACCAGCCGCCACAAACGGAGCGTAGCTTGGCGCAGCTGCCTCGTTTATTGGGTGGTTGCCAGAGGCAGCATGTAGGCGCACAGGAACGTTGCGCGGCGAAGAGATGGCAGCGACTGACTTGAGGAGGGGAAAAGGGGTACACGCAGTGGCGAACGGTGTCAACTATGCGTTTTGGCTTGGGCAGCAGCACATCATCGAGATCAGCCGCCACCGAGCCAGCGCTCTGATTGCCGCCGCACATGGGTAGCATTGGAGGAGGAGCGAAGAGAGTAAGGCTCGTGCTGTGCGCGGGAAGTGATGCCAGTACGCACTGCTAGAGCAGCGTGCCGGCCCCGGCTACGGAGCTGGTTCCGCGAAACACAGGAACGGGTGCCAAAGAGCTGCGCTCTAAAGAAAAGTTCGTTATACCCATTGCAAGAACATTTTAGCTTCGTTAAAACGAGGCTTTCAATACATGGACATCTATTGAAATTTCAAGGGGAATCACAATTGCTTCGTTATATACACTAGTTCGTTATATCCCATTTCATTATAACAAGGTTTTACTGTAAATACCTTGGTATATGGATAAACAAAGCCAACAGATGCAGTAAAACCTTGTTAAACCATACCCCCTTAAACAGTAGTTTCGTTTCAGTAGTTCAGTAGAAGTAAAGTCAAATCCCCAACTCAGCGGTCATTGAACATAACGCATTTTGAATCCGCATAAACTGTACCAGCTTATCGCGTACGTATCGGTTAACACATAGAGTTTCCACTTTTTGTTGTGCAATCACGGCCGTGCGTCATCCCCATTTGGCGGGCCAGCAGAACAACAAACCTCAGAAATCAGAACAAGAGCCTCCAAGCACTCTGTGTGTTTGTGCATGAAGCAACATCAACATCCTTTCGGCGGTGGTTCTTTATTCTATGCCAGAGCATCAGAGTGTTGTGGCGTCATGCAAGCTAGGACTCGTGTCATGCCAAAGCTTGGATAAAAAACGCAGAGTGTTAAGCATAGAAGAAAAATTGGACATCATTTGTGCTATCGAACGTGACGCGATGAAGTCGGCGCTGGCACGCGACAAGGATCTACCTTGACTATGGTGCGTGGCATTTGGAATGCGAAGAAGTCTATTGGCAGCACTGCTGCAACTGTGAACAGATGTTGGCTACGAGGTTTGACTTTTCGCCATTGTTGCCTCTGTTGTTGCCAAAGGGTCGCCCAACGACAGTGATAAAAACAACACAGAAAGCGACAACAGGGGCGATTCAGGCCCAACAGTGCCAGAAGCTGCGCGTTACGTCAGCTTCATGAATGCAATCGTCGCGATGATAACAGAACCCTGCAATGAAAAAGCACCCTGCATTTGTTTATTTATATTCAAAACATCCGCTCTTGCCTCTCGTTATGCAATTTCTTTATTAGTGAGAGTTGGAGCTGCAATCCACACGCGGACACACCATCACCATCGCTCGCTGACGCGCCGTCACATACCCCACGGTCGCGACGTCAGCACCGCACACGGGCGCGCTTTCCCGGTCAGTCACGTGCGCCGGTAGTGCGTCGTCAAGAAACTCGGCGGCATCCACTTCTACAAGTAGCTTTCTCCCTCTTTTCCACGCCTTTCGTGGTCTTCCGTACATGTGGGCCGTTCAGAACTTGATTCCTTTGGGACTCATCACAGAAAACGTGTGTAAGCTACCACGATCGTCATCACATTGGTCGGAACGCGCAGCTCGCTGCTGCGCCATTGCGCGAGAGAGAGGTTCGTCAGCAATTCAAATCTACAACAGCCAATAGGAGCATGCCCTGTGACCCACGTGACTACTGCACCCAATCGCAATGCCACTTTTGCCTTTTATTTGTTTTGCGTTTGCTGGCTTACCGTAAAAACCGGACTATTGGTCGGACCGGAATATAGGTCGATCCCTCAACTAACGAATTCTAAAAATGAAAAAAATTTTTTTCAATAGCAAAAGTACCGAAAGACACCCTTACCTTGAATCAAATGCGACTCATGCACAATAGTGACAGTATTTAAATGCTGCTCGCATGTGCACCCGGCCAATTTTTAACAGTATCGCGCGACCATCGACCCGCGTGCTTGTCAGCGCTTTATTAACGGCACTGAGCGGCAAAACAAACGAGATACGCACATGTGTACACGTGCGCTTACTTTCCCTATTTCACCACTCCGTACCGTGATGATAAGGTGCTGACAAACACGCGGGTTGATGGTCGCGCGATACTGTTAAAAATAGGCCGGGTGTACAGTACGCAGAAGGGCACGAAGTGCGCAAGCGCTACTCCGAATCAGAGCAACGCCTTTGATCAGAGTGGTTCGAACTAGAGTCGGATGATGAGTGCTTATCGCTGCCCAGTCCAGAGGCGCGCGCGATGTCTACCGCTTTCAAACGGATGCATTCGGCTGTCACAGGCAGCGATCTTACACGCAGCTCCCGGACGAACTCCGCAACCTTGTCTTCCAGTTGTGTGGTCCGCTGCGGTCCGCTGCGGTCCGCCCACGAAATGACTTTTTCTGTTAGTTCGCTGCTTCTGTCTCCGCCAGTACCGAATGCTATTTTCGGATTCTCCAAATTCGCGCTGTGCCGCGAGGTTACCGTGGGCTTCTGCGCACTCAATCGCCTTTTTCTTGAAGGCGATGGTGACTTGTCGTCGGCTTCCGATCATTTTGAAACAAAATGTGAAAACGCAGCCTTTAACCAATATAACTTTGTGACAATGTAAACGCAAATTGGCAGTGCCACAATGTCGCCATGACGTGCTGCTGCTGATGGTGATGGCGAAGGCGCTTCTTTACTTCATCCACCCATTGCTGCAAGACTTCCAGAGTTTTTCCACCAATGTCCAGTATATAAGACGAGGGTCTACTTTTCGCAATGGTTTTTTGAAAAAAAGTTCGACCTATATTCCGGTTTTTACGGTAGTTTTCGGTGGAGAAATACGTTGCTCCGGCTATCTTCAGCTCCGATCCCTCCTCTTTACGATGATACCAAGATGGCGATGCTGCGTCAATGGATAGCCGGGCTATCCACAGTGCAATGGAGCTTTCTAAAGCCCAATTTTTTCGCAATTTTTTATAACAGCACTCTAGGAAAGTGCTGTTTTCTCGATTTCTATCGCATATTTTGTTATAATAGTTCACCACGTGGTAAATAAAGGTCCATGGATTGCGAAAAATAAATAAATAGAAAAATCGAAAATTTTGACAATTTGACCACTTCAATTGCCGCGTCCCCCCTTAATGCAAGTCATGTCTTATCAAGATTACAAAGTCGTTGCTGCTGATCATAATCATGTTGGTGAGCATGACCAACTTAATCCATTGGCAAAACAGTTCAGAATGAGGGGCCAGTGAGCAATCTGGGAAATCGTTGTCAGCACAGTTGGCGCTGACAGCATGGGTGGCACGACGTGCAGCCCATTCGTGTTCGAAGGGGTGAAAAAGTGACGAGAGAGGGGCACGCAAGACTGGCAATGCGGAGAAAGCTGCAAAACAGGTTCTATTGTACGAGCGGGCCGGCCGTTGGGGTGGCACTTGAGGGTGCAGCAGCTCAAATTTCTCATTTTATTTTCAAGGATTTCACATTCCATTACCTTTTGGCACATACAACCAGCAGCCAGACTTCATTAAGATACAGTAAAACCTCGTTAAAACGTACTCGCCTAAGCAGTAGTTTCATTTTAAAAGTAGTAAAGCCAAATGCCCGATTCAGCAGCCATTGAACATAACGTATTTACACGATTGTAAGTCGACCACTTCTTTTAAATTTGAAAATCTGAAGTGGGGGGGGTCGACCAAAAAAGCGACACCAACGGGAGCTACAACGTAGTTATAATTTTATGTTTGCTCTATGGCCCAACCCGTAGCTTTTCGCTATCCCGCGCGTTTGTTCACCTTTCGGAAGGGTTTTTCAACATTTTTGAGAGTTTTACAGTGCACACAATACTCATTCGGGGGTGTCAATAGCTGATGGAAGCACCACTGTTCCATTTGCGGCGGCACCCTCAGAACGGCGGCACTTGCGGGGAGTATCGGTAGTTCATGGAAGAGCAGACACCGCTCGCGGGTTTTTCTTTCCTTGTTGCGCTTAGCTTTCTCTATAATTTGACGAAAGACATTGATTTGACGCATTCCACTTGATGGCCGGCTACGTGCTACTTCTATGCTTCCTCAGTCGTCATGAGTGCTCCAGGCCCACTAATCATGCGGTACTCATTCACAGCAGCGTTCAAGAGGGCTGCCATCCTTTACGCCGAAGAAACAAATCACTGCGCAGCGGGCCGCAAGTTCTGTTTTTCTGAACGGGTGGTGCGAGAGTGGCGACTGCAGTGAAGGGAAATTTTCACCTGTGATGGCAAGTGAGGAATTTCCCACGTGCCAAAGTCTGGATGCTTTCCGGAGCTGTAGGCTAAGCTTGCAGCATACGTCGCTGAAATGTGTGATCGGTCCTTGCCACTCAAGTGCGACATGGCCATGAAACAAGCTCGGATCTTCAACTTTTAAGGACCTGCTCCGCCGTGAGTACAACGAGTGGCTGGCGGCAGAAGACCGCAAAATTACGCCAACCAGACCTGTCAAAAGAGCCTCCCTGACGGCTGCGTGCGGTTGGGTGCATTCGGCGTGGGCTGCTGTTCCACAAGATGTCCTGGTGCGGTCGTTTGCCAAATTTGAAATTTCGCTGGACGATGACGCACTATGGGACCGTAGCAACGATGGTAATGGCAGCACTAGTGAAGACGAGTAGCCAAGTGACCATGTCAGCTACTAATAAATTTTCATTATCGAATGCGCCCTCGGGTATGCTCTCCTTTTTTTTTTTTCCTGTCACGCAATATGGTGGTGTCGACTTACATTCGAGTCGACTTACATTCGTGTAAATATGGCAATGCATTTTGTATCCGCATAAACCGTACCAGCTTATTGCATAGGTATCTGTTAAAATGTAGTGATTGCGTTTTTCATCGTGCAATCACGGCAGTAGGTTGGCCAGGCAGAAGAAAGAGCCTCAGAGGTAAGAACAGCCTCCAAGCACAAAGGCAGAGGGCACATGAAAGAGTGAAGCTACATTAACACCAACGTTACTTCAGTGCCGAGCCAGAGAGCATTGCGCTGGCTAGTTGTGGCCCTTGTTTTGGCATTGTGCAAGCTAGAACCCGTGTCATGCTGAAGCTTGGACAAAAACCAGGTGCTCAGCATAAAGAAAAATTGGACATCGTTCGTGCTATTGAACATGGAACAAAGTCGGCGCTGGCACGCGAGAGGGATATACTGTTGACTGTGGTGCGTGGTATTTGGAATGCGAAGGAGAAGATGCTCAGCAGTGCTGATGGGACCGCAAAAAGACGTCAGCTACGAGGTTCGACTTTTCGCCATCGTTGCCTCTGTTATTGCCGAAGTGTCACTTAACGACAGTGATGGGGACGACACAGAAAGCAATAGCGTGGGCGGTACAGGCCCGACAGTGGCAGAAGCTGTGCATTACATCAGCCTCATGTGGGTGTTTGCCGAGAAGAGGGGGCTGGCAGAAAAGTTGGCTCGCAGCTTAAGGGAGTTTGAGGCCACTGTCGTGGCTGCTAGGCCACCGCGGCATCAAACGAAAATAACAGACTTTTGTTGCACAAAATAAATAAATACTGCATGTTTTTTTGCCCTTTCATCGCACTCTTTCCGAGTTCCAGCTTTTACAGGTAAGTGGGCAATCTCACACTATTTCGGTTAAGCAGTACTACCGTTTAGTACATACTTTTTCCGAGCTCCGGCCAACTATGGTTTAATGAGATTTCACCGTAACCGATAATGCCATATGCGGACATAGTAGTAAGTGGGTTATTTCACTATAGAAAACAGACAAAGGTTGACGGTGCAGCAGCTTTTCATTGTTATAACCACTATAATGTTAAAACCGATATTGTTATAAGTGTGTTCGAGTGTACTCCTCTACAGTCTTTCAAATGCTTAACAAAGGTACAAGGTGCTGGAGTGTTCCCCTCCTGGTGTTTATAAATCTTCAGTATATGAGAATAATGATGAGCTCTTAGCAACAGCTTTCAGGTCCCACCTGCAGACCAGTTCACCATCCATGGCATCATGGTCATCAGCGGTTGAGAATGAAGCACGGCCACCTATGGCAGCACCAATGATGTACACCAACCAAGACAGTTGTCCTGTAAAAGTTGCGAGATACAAAAAGAGAAGTGGGTTACAATCCTCCGCTACTTTACAGCCATTTACATTCATTGCAGCTCACACAATGTTTATAAGCAGAGTGTGCTTTCAATACACACATCAGACAAGGCTCAGGACACCAGTGAGTTCTTTACTTGCTGTGCCTATACATGTCAACCATAGCTGACTAATGCTGATGCACTTTCATCTAGAAGGCAGTTTCTACTTTTACAGTAAACTTCTGTTATTTGACTCGGGTTAATTGGATTTTCTGGTTAATTATATGCCGACCGAAGGTCCCAGCCAGTGCTGAGACCTTTGGCTTTTCGTGTGGGCTTCCGTGTTTTGATCATAAAATGGGGCCTCGCTGGATAATTTAAATTTGGCTAGTTAGGAATGCATGCGCCCGATCTCAATTGATATCCCAATGGCGTCGGTCTTGTAGTGCTGGGGGACACTGAATACATTGAAGACATTATCTGATGGCAAATTATTAGCCTACCCTTGCAAAAGTTTCAAGTGAAACGGCAGCAACAACAGAGTCACATTATGCATTTTCAGCGTGTCAGTGTCTTGTATTGCATAACAAACTGGCAAGGTGCTTAGTTTAGGCATTAGCCATCATTTTATTTATGATGGCTGCGGAGTCGGCCATGAAACGCAGACTATCAAATGCAGTGGACCATATAAAGAACAACATGTCCCACATAGTGATAAGTGTAAATAAATGTCCATTCTACAACAGTACACTCAGCAGGTTTCATAATTTTCCAATAGTCAGAATTGCCCACATGCTACATTTCTTTCCTAGAAATTTAGATTGATGCTCATTAGAACACCTTAAATTTTTGGAAATAAAAGCAGTGGTATCTTTGGACATCGTTGCGCCTTTTGTTTAGATTAGACCAGCTGAATAATTATATCATTTCCTTTGGATCATCAATGTAGAATTATAACAGAAGTAGACTATTCGCATTTTGTTTTGTTTACTAACATCTTTACTACCTCGTTTACTCCCCAGGGTAGAGCACTTTATATTCAGTATTCTCATATGCGCAGTTTCAAAATATGGATATCCCAAAAACCGATTTTTCTATTCTTATTCCTTGGCGCTCTTTGGCCGTTGTAGCCCTTGCGCCATAAAACACTAATTCATAATAATTCTTATTCCTCAAAGGATTATCGTGGAATGTTCACCCACATGGTTCTCCCATAGGTGAATATGTAGTTATGCTTCATTAATAAGGACGCTTTAATTCCTGACCATTACTGTCTATAAAGTGAGTTGTCCGCAATAATAAGTCTTGATGAAAAACTAAGAACACTTATAGAGAAACGGAAAACACTGCAAAGTCTGTTTCCTCATATTTCACTGCAAACACGAATTGAAACTTGAGAAAATCTGAGTCATGAAGTGCATTACGCTGGTAGTCACTATGTGCAAGAAAATTGCTGTGCAGTTTGAATCACCCCAAGTGCAATGAGGACTGTGACAACAGGCTTCCTGTTGATGTAGTTCCCAACAACAAAGCTCTGACTCAAAGTAAATCCAACCAATGCAAGTGTAGTATAGGAAGAGTCAACTTGTTCATGAAGATAGCAGATAAGAGGAGAAGCTGCTCTGTCTCCACAGATGTTTTGGTACAAGATGCTAATTTAAAAACTCAGAATGCCCAGACTGACTCGGAAAGCATGTACGCTGCAGAAAACGCATGAACACTGAAGCTTTCACATGGCCGCTGCGGTAGAAGAGATGCTGACCAATGAGGCTGTGCTGCTTGCTGCTGTGCTGTGTGGAAAAATTGTCCATAATTTCGAGTTTCCATATTAACAAGGGTCATAATAATGAGACTATAGTACAGTAAAACCTCATTAATTCGAACTCGGTTTATTCGAAATCCCGCGTAATTCGAAGGTTTTCGGCGGTCCCAACAGTTTGCATGCAAATTTTTCCGGATAATTTGAACAGCCAGCGTGCCCATATCCGGATAATACGTCAGTTTAAACCATGGCCTCCGTAATCCGCAACAAAAAAGTTAGTGTGCCAGCCTCTGAGACCAGTATAGTTGCCGGAGTGGCAGCCAGGCGGCACTTTAAATCAACTTTCTGTTTCCGGCGAACATTGTGCGCAGTTTTGTGGAGTGTAGCAGCGGTAACTGTGAATTGCTGCACACTGTCAATGGCTCCTTTACTAGATGCATGCCGCGTTGTACGGTAAACTCAATTCCGTGCCCTCTCCCTTTTCTCGTCTCCACGAAAAGGCAATGAGCGCCTCTCATGGCGAACGCCTGCAACTTATAGCACTTGCTGCGGCAGATTACCATGGCATGTGTCATCATCTCAGAGGCTCGTGATAAAGCTCGCTACGTTTATAGTCCGACGTTATCGGTGCGCGGGCGAGCGTCGTTCGCGGTCAGTCACGCTACGTCGGTTGCGCTGCGCCAGCCGAGATGCCATCCCCTCTATACTTGAACGCACGCGCCTTTGGCTGCTATCTTCGGAGCATGCGTAGAATGTTCACCAAGTCGCGCGCCGTCCGCAAAAGCCGCCCGCGGAGTTGTGTTGGTGGCTTTTTCTTCGCACGCAATGCAGTGGGGTGCGAGAGTTGCGCCGACTCCGACACACGAATGGCTCAGGAGCCATATCGGCGCCGGGCCTGTTGGGGCGCGTTGGAAGCCGTCGGTTATGTTGGCTGCGCCGGCGCGCCCAACTATAGAGGTGACGTTTTCGCCGACGTGACGTAGCGTGCATGCGCGCGAGCGTTACGTCGCACTATAAACGGCCCTTTAACAGACGCCCGCGCATATAACGCGCCGGCGGAAGCATTCAGCCGCTGCTGCCACATCCACCGGAAATTGAAAAGGCAACAAGCGCCGCCTCAGGGAATTTATGCTGAAGTAAGGGAAACGCCGCTACAATGGGAATGCGAGCAACGCAGCGGGCATCTAGTAAAGGAGGCATCGGCACTGTAAACAGACTGGAGGACGCAGCCGACGGTGCGGCTAACTACCGTGCCAAGCAGTCACACATCAATGACGTATTAAAGTGGCCGTTTTTCAGGCGAAATAAAGGTACAGTGTTGATACAGCCACACTTTTGGTACGTTAATTTTTCGTTTTTAGTCCATTTTTGATAATTAGAAAACCCGGCTAATTCGATGATTTTTCGCGGTCCGACGGACTTCTAATTAATGAGGTTCTACTGTATATTGCTTACAAGTAAGAGTGCTCGTACTTTAAGAAGCATCTTCAAGCGTTCTTGCTTGCGGGCACTGACCTGGCATACCTCTCTTTTATGGCAAAGCATGCTGGTTGTTTCAGAGCTATTTAGAAGATAAAAATAAGTTCCAATTTTACTAAATTTGTGCAGAAATATTTGTTACAGTTTGTCCACGTATTGACAAATGAACTATGTAAACTGCATACATAAATTATGTGTCACTTTATGCTTACCTAAAATTCTAGATATGCCAATACTCAAATATCTCCAAATGGAATGGAATACTGAATATTAAAATAATTGAATTTGCAAATCGTCAAGCGACACAAAAGTACCCCCAGAAGTTGGCTTTCCCTCGTGGCAGCGAGGAAAACCGACGGCGCAGCTTCATCCACCCGCTCTGCCTACTGTGACTGCGCCGCGTCATGCGAGCCGTCGACAACCCCCTGTAAAAAATGATCCTGGCCCACCCGCAGCGCTTGCTCAGACAGCCAACCAGAGGCTCTTGTGCCCTTTGTCGTGCAAGATGGTGGAAGTGCGGGTAGTCTCGCTGCTTTTCTGGTTCATTGTGTTTGTGTTTTGTGGGCCTTCTCCCGCAGTGCTGCCATGATGGCTAACGCAAAGCGGCAAAATTTGCCGTTCGCAGTGAAGCTCGAAATCATAAATCGAGTCGAATGCGGTGAAGTCTGATGTCGCCACAGCATGCAAGATTCCGAGGAGCACTCTCAGCACGATCTTGAAGGAAGAATAAGGGGAAGATAGAGCTAAAGCAGACAAACACGCGACCCGGTGCCCATAGTGCTTTATGCGTACGCATGGCGACGTCGAGGTGGTCGTGTACAAGTGGTTCATCAGAAATTGCTTCAGACGTGCCGGCTTCCACGTGCCCAGTGGTGACTCTGAATATTTTGATGAGTACGACGAAGCCCTTGCCAGTGTCGCCGAAGTTGGGAGTGAGCTGTCAGAATTTCCGGAAGCCATTGACGGATCAACGGTCGACGAGTTTGCGAGTGCAGATGATGGTGTTGTGACCATGTGAGAGCCTAAAAATGAAGACCCAGATTGCCGACATCGTACCGAACACAAGTGATCAAGTGATAGTGGGCACACTGAGGAAAGCAACAATGATCCTTTGCCAACATCATCTGAGGCGATTGGTGCACTCACACTAGTCCGGTGCTTTTGCACGAATGTGGAATATCGGGGCCTCAGCTGCTCCTACTCTTTAGACAATGTGGAGAAGTGCGTACGTCGCAGGCAGTGAAATTGCCCAAGCAGACTAAAATACAGGACTATTTCATGCAAAACTAAGCTAGTTTCATCAACAAAGTGCTTTTATACATGGTACGTGCTTTTATGAGGCCCAATTCTTTAGCAGGCTTATATCGAATTATGCCCTATATCTGATAGGTGTTTTCTAGTGAGTTCGATATAACTGGGTTTGACTGTATTGAAATGGCATACAAACACACTTCCTTCTATTGAGATTTTAAATACATGCTGTTCTATGGACAAGAGGTTATGAAAATGTAAATATTTAGTTATATCGAGAATTTTGTTACACTGAAGTTCATTATATCAAGGTTTAATTGTATTCGGTATAGTATTCGGTGTAGAAGCCAGCACAGTGCCACATGTGCCACAGAGCCACTCGTTCCTGATGCTTTCGTAGTTTTCAGCACAAAAAGACCGCCGAGAGAAAGAATAAATTTTATTATGGCACAGTCGAATCTCGATAACTCAAACTCGAAGAGGGTAGTAAATTTGTTCGAATTAAAATAAGGACTTTTTTTTGAAGTATTCGTGCACCATAGCACAATACACGAACAGTGCGAGTCGTGAAATATCACAGCGCACAAGCACACAGCGAGCAAGGACCACGAAACGGCCCACACCAGCCAATGCTCGCTTCCCGATAACGACAAAAAGCGAAACTTCAAGGAGCGGGCTAAGCTGGCGCCAGGCCAGCACGGAGGCCGGTGCAAAGGCATGCGCGCGGAGAGAGCGTCGAAGATGAGGGAGTTGCAAGGGAGTTGAGAGGGAGGGCGTAGTGGTTAGGAAGGGCGGGAGGGAAGCGGATGTCCTTTCCTGCCAACTTGCTAGATGGCGCTATTTACCTCTGCCACCTAAAGTCTTTGCATAAAACTAAAAGGTAGTGACATTCCGCCTCGCCCAGCCTCTCCTTCTCCTGGCCTTCTCACAGTTCGCCCACGCAGTTTGGTCATTCGCTCAGAAGCCGCCCATAGAGTTAAACAAGGTGAGACATTAAACATTGTTGTTGGGTGTTTGTGCTTGGATTTTTTACCTAATTCAAGGCTTGATTATTGTGTGCTGTGCTAGGAGCGATGATGGAACACTATGAAACTGGCAGAAGCAGATGTTTCTTGTGCTTTTTCAGTGTTTAACTGCGTGCTTGTTTTGCGGCTTCGGGTTGGCGGCCTGCTTCCAGTTAGAAGAAGGCTTTTGAGGCTAATTTGGTGGACAAATTCCTTTTAGTGTCAAGTACTACAGTCGAACCCGACTATATCGAACCCGTTTACATCGAATTATTCCTTATATCAAACAATTTATGGACACGGTATAGTTACAATGAGTATATATAGCAAAAATTATGCATACATCGAACAAAACTAATAGCGACTCCCGATATATCGAACGTCAAGCGGCGGAAAGTGCCCCCGGAAGTTGGCTTTCCCTCGTGGTGAAGGGAAAACCCGGCGGCGCGGCTCCATCCAACCGCTCCCCCTATGCGACCGCGCTACCTCGGAGCCGCCGACACCTCCCTACAAAAAATGATCCTGGCCCGCCCGCCTGCAGCGCTTGCCCAGACAGCCAATCAGAGGCTCTTGTGCCCTCGTCATGCAAGTTGGCGAAAGTGCGAGTTGTCTCGCTGCTTATCTGATTCATTGTGTGCGCCTTCTCCCGCAGTGTTGCCGTGATGAAGCGTCAGAATTCGCCTTTCGTCGTGAAGCTCGAAATCATAAACCGGGTCGAATGCGGTGACAAGTCGGATGTCTCTGCAACGTACAAGATTCCGAGGTGCACTCTCGGCACGATCTTGAAGGGGGAAATTAGGGCTAAAGCGGCCTAACTCGCGACCCGGTGCCCGTAGTGCCCGTGGCGCCCGACGCGTATGCACGGCCGTGTACGAGTGGTTCATCCAAAATAGCTTCAGCCGTACCGACTTCCGCGTGCTCGGTGATGACTGTAAATTCTGATTAATGCGACGAAGCCGTTGTCGTTGTTGCCGAGGTTTGGAGCCAGCTGTCAGAATTTCCGGAAGCTGTTGACGAATCAACGGTGCGCGAGTTAGTGAGCGCAAATGATGGTGTCGCGACCACGGTAGAGCCCGGAAACGAAGACTACATTGCCGACATCGTGCCGAGCACAACTGAAAATGGGCACAACGAGGAAAGCAACGACCGTCTTTGGCCCACATCCTCCGAAGTGCGCTCGCACTAGTCCGGTGCTTCTGTGCGAAAGCGGAATGTTGCGGCCTCAGCTGCTCCGACTCCTTGACAATGTGGGGAAGTGCGTGCCTCGCATGCAGCGAAATTGCCCAAGCAGAAGAAAATGCAGGACTAGTTTCATCAATGCAAGCTAGTTTCATCAATAAAGTGATTTTATAAATGGTATGTGCATTTATGACATCCAATTATTTAGCAGGCTTATATCGAATTATGCTCTGTATCGAACTGATAGGCGTTTTTTTGCGAGTTCGATATAGCCGGGTTCGACTGTAGCACCAAAATCAGAATTCTTTGTCTCGCCAATAAGGTACAAGTACACGATGTTTATATGCACCCAGGGCTTTGTTTGAATGTTACGTCATCCACGACCATGCATTGTACTCATAGGCAAAAACACTGTCGCGATTTGCACAGATCAAGCTGCTTTGGAAGTTATTTCTATTGCATTGATCAGATTCCTTATTTGGCTTTCTAAAGACACTTGCCAAGCATGAAAGAGCTGTGAAGAAGGTTTCACCGGTACATGCCAAAGGCAATGCGCTTGCATATGTGCAGCACTATGTAGCTGCCGATTCAACAACTCAGATGCGTTTGCGCTGCTCGAAGTACGTACGTGTGTACTTGCGCATACCCAATCGACTGCCGTGTGTCCAGCTTGTGCAGCTGTATAGTTTAATCATCTTAATACCATGATAATCGAACATAAGGCACGTGACATATTTGCCTGAATAGCGCGAGCGTCATGTAGAAACTTGCACGATCAACGCGGAGTATCTCAGCTATTCTCGTCGTTTCGTCATGAGGCTGGCATCCCTTTATGCAGTGAAACTGGTCCTACACTTTTATGACAAACTGGTGCTGTTGGCTCTAAAGTGCAAATATCACAGTGTAAACCTGTACTTCATTTGTGAATGAAGCATATGCAAGGATGAAAGTTACTCATAGAAATGGTTTCTATCAATGAGCACTTTCTGCCTTTGCGCAGTTCCAAGTCAATATGAGCCAACAAACTCGTGCACCACTTTATCCTGCTGAGACAGCGAAGCGGAGAAAGCCTACTCACAATAGTCAAAATAATTTGCGCTGGTAGTGAACAGCTTGTCTTCACAAAATATATTTGCAGCGCCTAACAAAAGCATGGACTGATCAAGCTACGCACTCTCAGTACTACAACAATAACAGGTGTTACGTTTCTAGCACGATATATGACAGAACACAGCCTATGCGCTCCGTAGCTTCATACACCAATTGACAATAGCGCGATCAGGAAACCAAATATGAACGAGCTTATAATAATCTGAATAAGCTTATCCATGCTTGAACTCCGTACCCTTTCAACAAAGAAAAAGGCTCCATTCGTACACATTTGCATCTCCAGTACTCTTAAAATCAATCCCTAACATAAAACAAAACAAAAACTGAGTTCTTCAACAATGCAGTTAGCCACAAAACTTAGCCAAAACATTCGAAATCACTTGCAAAAGCCTTGCCACAGTAACTCAATGGCCAGGTGTCATAGTGGTAAGTGCGCGGAGACACAGAAAAGAAGGAAAAATAGAGAAAAGGTCACGAAAAATACCATGTAACGGCGCTCAACCAATTGTGAGACGCATACCTTCTCTCCTGCCTCCTCGCATGCTCCTTGCAGCAGCAGCTGTCGCAAGACATATGTCGCTACCTTTTAGTTTTATTCAGGGACCTTACTGCCACCTACTGCCACTGAAGCAGCGAAGTTGCCGAAACCAGGACTGAGAATCAGCTGCTGCTTCCCTCTGCATGCTCACGTGTACTTTCCTTCATCTGATGACATATCGGCACTGTGTTTACCTTCTTTGTCCTGCGTTCTTAATGCGAGTCATGTCTTATCAAGACGACGAAGTTGATGCCGCTGATCATAATCATGTTGCTGTGCTCCCTTCTGCTGTGGTGCCGCCACGTTCAAAAGACAAGGAGAAGGAGGTACTGGGTGTTGCCTTTGCGTGCTTCTATTCAGGGTCTGTCTCGTCTTACAGAATCAGATACGGCGTACTGTCTCCAACAACCTGTCCATCGCCCCGATGGACAGGTTGTTGGAGACAGTACGCCATATCTGTCTCGGTTTAGGCGCGTCATTGTAAAAAAAAATTAAAATGCTCGAATGAGACTAACCAAACCAACCAAAACAAACGCGAGCAAGAGCTCATGCTAGCAGACGATAGTGCGAAACAAGCGGTCTGGCTGAACCAGATGCCAGTACAAATCGAACGGTCGGGCGGGTCCGCATGATACCAGTTTCCCGCCCGTATGTCACTGTAGGGGGCACTCTTATTGGTCTCCTCTACTCGTGGCTCATAGCGACAGCAAGCGTGCGTTTTGCCACTAGTGTGGCTGGGGCATTACAATGTGACGCAGAAACAGCGACCTTGCCATTTGAGGGAGGGAGGGTAAAATTTCCACACATTCCCCCCCCCCACCCCCTTTTCCCCCCAGCATGCGCATGACATTGAAGGTTTCTCCTAAGCATTTCCTCTATGGCTGGGTCAGAGCAATGCTGGTTGGAGGCGCTGCTGTGTAATTTGGCATGCTGCTGAGAGCATTGTTGGAGGGCTGTATGTACGAATTAACCGTCACAAATGCTTGCACGTTCGAGTTACTGGGCGTTTTCGTCCAATGGAATACACATAACTTTGACGAGACCATAGCACCAGTTCGAATAAACCGTAAGTTTGAATTAGGCGTGTTCAAATTAATGAGATTTGAATGTACAACCCTTAGTCCAGCGCAGCGCGGACAGGCCACCCCGGCTGACACGTTCACAAACTTTGTCTTCATGGGCGCTTTCACCCTAGTGCATGTGCTCCCCAACGTCGGCCCGGCTCAGCCCAAAAAATCAGCTCAAAGGTTGAGGGCTAGCGAGAAGCAGATGAAAAATTTAAAAAGGCAACATGAAAAGGAGGAACAAAAAATTTTGCCTTGCTTTTTTTTTGCTTTATTAGATAGCTGCCGATTCAATGACCACAGCATAAAGCATCAATACCAGTTCAACCAGGACTGGCTAAGCATGTGTCAATGGTTCGCGATACTGCATGACCACTACCTCCAACTTCTGCAATACACTTAGATGGCCTGCATGAAACCCAAAGCCATGCTGCACTTGACATGCATTTAGATTCGGTCGTATTAAAATATGACAAACTAAATTTTCTCCCATACCCTGAAGAAATTGAGGCTTGATACCATAATTACCTGGCCAACAGCTAGAAAAGACAATTCTACAAAATGTCGTGCAAGTACTCCTTTAAAACCGATAATGGCATAAACTTACTGAAACTTATTTCTTGTTATAGCTTTGAACTGGTACTATTGAAGCTATAGACAAGGATCAAGTAATCAGAGTTCCACAGTTTAATTGAAATGAGCCAAATCAGTATCTGACAAAGCAATTTTGCTTTTATGCACTGCTGTGTTGTATGCCTGAGAAAAAATAAAAAGTGTGTGCATGTATGTAATGGAGCATCAGTATTTTTTATCAGATATTATAAAACAAACAATGCTTTATTATTCATTGTGAAGAAATGAAAAAATGACATGGATAATGGCGAATGCTCTCTTTGTATGGTCCTCAGATTCCTATCTGATGAAAGGAATGTCAAAAAGAACATGACGGGACACAAATGCGGAAACGTACCGGTAAGTCATTGATGCTGACAGGGTTAAATAAACGGGAGTTCAAAATAACTGATT
This sequence comes from Dermacentor albipictus, assembly GCF_038994185.2. Classification (NCBI taxonomy): domain Eukaryota; kingdom Metazoa; phylum Arthropoda; class Arachnida; order Ixodida; family Ixodidae; genus Dermacentor; species Dermacentor albipictus. The sequence goes on along the minus strand of NC_091821.1, from coordinate 243,076,922 downwards.
TGCCATAAAATAGGTGTCTTTATCCCAAACACACACCAATAATTCAGACCTGTTCGATTATTCTGATAGCTGCACAACACCCCCACTCATATATGACCTGGTCAGTCCTTATTTCTACCGTCATGTTGTCACAAGGGGTACATCAAGATATGGTCAATGCATGCCCCAAATCTCCCTCCCCTGACAACTGGAACAGAGGTCACAGGTTGCAACAGTTGTACGACACTACCCTCACATTATTGCCACCCTTCTCAGCACTAATATTGAGGGTGGAGTTGGCACCATTTGAAGCTTCTCGATTCTGAGGGGCAAAAATTCTTAACAGCAGACAAGACCGTGTTGCTACTTAACACGTTAAGGAACAAACGCAGGCAGCACGAGAATGGGACACACATGACAAACACATAAATGCTGCCTTGACTACTTAGTGGCTTAGCTTGGCTTGGCCTGGTTTGCTCCATGATTTGGGCCCAGTCGGCATCTAATTGTTTCTGGCTTGCTCCGTGATTTGGGCACAGTCGACAACTACTGGTTTAACTAGGGTTTACTACTTTCGGTTTCGAGGAAGCACCAGCAATGTATTGAAACAAAAACGTTGCTCTTTCTGCTTGTCTTGGTGCCTGAATTAACACATCATGCAGGTGATGTTTGAATTATAAAACAGCGAGCTGTAAGTAGTCCAAAATTTAGATTCTTTCTATTCGGCAAATGTTGGTGCCATAAGCTTTCCAAATAACCGAACATGGCCATATTAACGGTGTCCGAATAGGTGACTGGCGGCTGTATAACTTGCCACAAATTAATGCCACAAGTGCCAAAAATAAGCACTTTTGTCACACATTACTGCTGCCTTTTCCTTTCTGAGGCCACAAAATCTGGTTGCATGATAGAATACAAAGTGCATTCATCATGGCCCAGGATATCTCTGATATTCTGAAGTTCCCAACACTGATGCTCAAAAAGACCCCAAAGGAATAAAAAAAAAGTGCTTTGTGGGAGACTAGAGGAGTTTTTTCAATCACTTTTAGATATATCACCTTCAGTGCACATGATTGGCTAAATTAGCATGAGAGAACATGTTGAAAAGGGTTCGTCTCCAAGTACAACCAGACAGCGTATTATTTTCAAACCATCAAGCTTCTAGGGGTGGGGGCAGGATAGGCATCAGCAACAACCATAACACGAGGAAAATATATTGCCATAATAAAGCATCACCTTAAGTGTTAAGCAAGGGCATCACCAAAAATGATCAGTCAAGAATATGGCCCCAGCCTCATGGCAGAAACTTTAACGAGGAGTGGCCCACCTTCAAGAATGGCCAGATCAAGGGCAGCAGCACCTTGATTCCCAGCTTCTCTGTATGCCTGTGCAGACTGGTCCAAAAGCTGTACCAACAGAGCGCAAGTTTTTTCATATTCACAGCGGCCGATAGTGGACAATTGGTCCAGCTGCTGATGCACCATGCCCATGTCATCCAGCGGGTCTTCTAAGCCTTCCCTGCAACAAACAAGTAGCTTATGGCAAATTCCCCCCAAAAAACTTCAGTGCTACATTTGATTGATTGGCCTAAGACACATCTGTAGCTTCAGTAAAGAAGAATCACTGCACAAACATAACACAACAGGACAGACAGAGTAAGAAACATTCATAAGTAAATTAAATTCTCCAGAACAGTCAGAACATGGTCATAAACATTCCAGGTGTCTGAGCTTACTGTATGCTGGTAATTGTCATGATGACCAAGTGCACATGCTTGCTACCTGCTTACCAATCTTCCCTTTATTATGTATTATGTTATTATCTTACTGCCTGACATCTACTGGCACCAATGGGTACTGTCATTCTCAGTAAACCAAAGGAACTAAATCACAATAAAAAGGGCAGCTTAAAATATGACCCTTACAGTTGCACCCCTACATAAAGCTCCACATATGCCTACATAAATTGTGGCCGCGCTCTCCTCTCTAGCGCACCTTGCACTTGCATTTTATGTCTCCTTACAACTTGCATCTCCTAGCAATTGGCTTCCCTGCATGGCATGAAAATGTTCACAGGAGCAAGTGTCAAAGTTGCGCAGCTATGGCAAGAGAGATCCCGAGCACTTCTATGCTAGTAGTGCCTAACGACATGGACAGCTGAGGCGTGAGAGGAAGTAGTTCCCCTACTTTGGTTTGGGAATATCGGCTCCAACCACATGCTTTACATTGCACTTCACAATATTATCCCACGGAGGGCACCTTGTTCTGGTTTAGAGCACAATACTGGCATAAATAAACAACACTGCTCATATGCATTGCAGTTCGTCAAATTGCACTCACAAACTTGGGCCTCAGAGCCTGGAATTGGCGAACATTCACTCAGTATACTCGCATAGCAAGTTGAACCTACCGTATTAACCAGATGTGGTGAAGTGCCTAGCGCCACTTCGAAACTGACGAAGTACGTTAAAAATATGCAAGCACGCGCACTGAGGCACATACACCGTTCACTACAGGACGACGCCTCGCTGCACGTGCGCTTGTGCAGTGAAGAAAAATCAAGAAGACAAATACCTACAAATAAGCAAGCCCCACAAAAGAGCACCCAGAAAATCGGAAAATAATGCTTTGGTGAAGCAGCCCACAGAAGAAGAGTCTAGGTCGGCGAGATGGACGGCACTAAGAAGGGGAGCAAGGAAGACGCGTTTGCTTCGGTTGGACATCAACAGCCGTCGAAGGGTACTAGCCGAGCGCCAACGCACGAGGGGACCTCTTACGACACACCTTGCACTCCCGTCAACCAGCCGACGAACAAGAGTCTGCGAGAGCTTGCCTGCTTCTCCACTCATGCAGTTCATCGAGAGACACACCACGCCAGCTTCGTGATACACAGCTAAACTGTGAGTGTGCTGTGGTAGTCGGTCAGAGCGCTTTGTAGGGGCACTTGGTCTCGCTTGACCACAAACCGTGTCTGTGTATTTGTACTTTCTATGTTTCAATAAACTGAGTGTTTCAGCGAACACTTTCAAAATTTTATAAACGTTGCCAGTTGCAGATAGCACAATTCTAGTTCACGAGCTGGTCTACTCGAAGGGGTGGACATTACTTGTACAAAACTTGAAATGCATAATTGACTAATTAACAAAAAGTTCCCTAAATAAGTTTTTAACTAATTACATTATGGCCATATCGCAAGTTTACAAATTCTAGTCGTGGAGTTTGCGAGGTGGATCTACTTGGGAATGAATTCTCAGGATGATACCAATTTCAAGATATTAATTCCCAAACCTAGCGGAGAAATGCATTGGCATTCCAATTACTTTCTTAACAAAACGTCGTTTTATGCATTCAAGCACAAAAGTAACTAGAATGTCAATGAGTTTCTCCACAAAGTTCAAGAAGTAATATCTCGAAATCTGTGTCATCAGAGAATTCGTTCCAAGTGGATCCGATCACCTTGTGAACTCCATGGCTAGAATTTGTAAATTCTAATATGGATCATAACGTAATTAGTTAAAAAGAAATTAGTGAATTGTTGTTAATTAGTAGAATATGTATTTCAATTTTTTACGCAAGTAGTGTCCGCTGCTTCGACTACACCACCTCATGAACTAGAAGTGTGCGATCTGCCACAGGCAACCTTGAAGGATTTTTGAAAGCGTTCGCTGAAACACCCTGTATGTTTGTGTGCTGCGATTGCTGCCACTCCTTTGCTGCCCTCAGAGGCGTCTCTGACTCTCACTGTTAAGTCTGCTCCCCAACCCACATCGTAACAATGGCATCGGTGACAGGACTTTCTCTCTTATTTATTAAGAAGATCAGAACAGTGCAATCAGAGACTAGCCGAGGGCTGCGTGGAATGCAGAAACGGAAATCATTACACTCATTGAGGCTGGTGAGAAACTTGGCTTGAAAGGTGTGGAGCTTAAAGCACGGGCAGATGAAAAAGCAAAGAAAGCGCATGACAAGAGAGCACAAGCGCGTGAAGCTGATAGCCATAGACTAGAGTTACAGCGTGAGGTTTTGGACAAAAAGTTATGCCTTGAAGAGTTTCGCCTCAACAAAACGTGACTACAAGGCACGCAAGGTTCTATTCATTGTCAGGATTTGACCGTGTTGCCATTTAACGACTGTGTTAGTTCCGCCAACCTAAGCAATAAGCGTGGTAGCAATCTTGTTGGTGATCTACAAGAGAGACATACGTATGCAAAGGCCAACTAGTCTTCATGTGGTGTTTCCTCATCAAGTCTTGCATCCTTGTGAGCAGCACACTGATCTGGACTTCAGACAAGTCATAGCTTGCCTGGCGCTAAGGAACGAACTAATATCAATGGGAATGGTTGTAGAGTGAAGAGCATGAAAGTTATTGAGATTTCTGGGACGGTTTCCTCTAAGCAGATGAAATGCTTAAAATAGGAAAAAATTGCAACTGCATCTGAATGTTGCCTGAAAAGCCAACAGGCCAATAGTGTTTTCCGAAAGTCCCTGGCATATGAAATCGACAGTGGTCACGTATACTAAACTTTGCATAGGAACGTGGAAACGGGGCATACCATGAACCAACTTGCCTGCAGAAAAAAGCTTAAAAGAAAGCAACAAACGTGCAAAATCGGATAGTGCAGTAAGGCTCTTCGTTTCTCACAGAAATGCCATCGGAAGGCCTATGCTTATCCAGACAGGTGAACCCTGATGTTGCATGAAGAGACAGGCACTTCAGGATGAGTCTATATGGTATGTCAATGCGTATCGCAAATTCGTCAGGCATAAGAAAAGTGGCGTCTTTCTGGAGTGTTGTGTCGCAGCAGTGTACATAATTTCTTTTTAATATGAATTTTTGCTGCTTTGACCTGCTCCGCTCGAAAATAATTTTGTGTTGTCTAGAATGCACCATTCTCATTTCTTCCTACTTCTGTGAAAGATATCAAAAGCCAATCTGTGGATAATAAACAATTTCAGGCCTAAATCATAAGTTCTGATGGTATACAGTAAGAGTGCTTACCTTAATTTCTTCGTAGTGGCGACTGAGAACGTTATTTCTGCACTACTGTTACTGTTATTCCTGCTTTTGTTACTATTACATTCCTGTGTACTGTTATATGTAACATCACCAAGATAAATACCACATGGTTCCTCTGTTTGGAATGAAAATGGCGCGTCATTAAGGTGATGGTGAGGATCACCTTGCATTCCAACAGGATTTTTCTGAATTACTTAAGCATTACACGAGCCGTGAACTTTGTGCAAGATGCCAAGTTCTGTAAACCTAATAATTGATCTGTGTCCCACTGTAACAACAAGCTGGATGCCTCTTGTGAGTTGTGATGTGAAAAAAATGCTTAGTTGCTAAGACTGTTAGCGTGTGTTGAGTGCGTACAAGCGATTGTTGTGTATAGCCTTCACAGGAAGTGTTTGATTCCCTAAACACTCCTTGAAATGGGGGCTAACGTGGTGAAATGCCTAGCGACGCATCGAAAATTGTTACAGTATGATTCAGGAAGCAGGCTTAATAGCGAAAGTCAAAGACAGTCAATGGCAGCAAGGAACGAACGGCAACAATCACAGCACACAACCATAAGAAGTGCTAATACACGGACATAGGGCATGGGGGCAAGCGAGACCAAGCGTCCCTACAAAGTGTTCATACCAACTACCACAGTGCATTCACAGTTTGGCTGGTGTCACACGAAGCTGGCGTGGTGAGTCGTTCAATGAACTGCACTTGCAGAGACGGCAGGCGAGCTCTCTCAGACTCTTCTTCGTCGGCTGGTTGATGGCAGTGGAAGACCTGTCATAAGAGGTCCCCTCGTGCGTTGGCACTCGATGGGGTCCCTCCGACAGCTGTTGGCCTCCTGAACATCGACGTCTGACCCAAGCCAATGTGTCTTCCTTGCTCCACTTCTCAGCTCCATCTGTCTTGCCGACGTGGGCTCTTCTCCTCCTGTAGGCTGCTTGAGCCACACATTATTTTCTGATTTGCTGAGTGCTCTTTTGCGGTGCTTGCTTATTCGCAGGTGTTTGGCTTCCTTATTTTTCTAGACTGCATGAGCGCACGTGCAGCGAGGCGTCGCCCTGTAGTGAACGGTGCACATGCCCCAGTACACGTGCTTGTATATTTTTAACATGCTTCATCGTCGTTTTCGATGCGTCACTAGGCACATGACCACACCGGAATATAAGTTGAGATATTTTCAAGAAAGAAAAAAAAAGAAAAGCTAAAGTCCCCCCTTATCTTATAAAGCGTTCTTTAGCTGAATGTGAGTCGTCGTATGGCAGCCTCTGGCTTGTTGACTTCACCAATGCGAACGACAACATGGCTGTTGTGTGCCAGTTTGGCATTTGGGGGTCGACCTATATTCCCACTCGACCTATTATCCAGTTTTTATGGTATTTGATGCCTTAGTTCTTGTTTTCAAGCAACTGGCAAATGGCTTGGGCCTTGGAATCCAGCATTCGAGAACATTAGCTTGACATATCTATTTGGCAAGTTATAACCATCCTCGATTCTAAAGTGTGTCTTTGAAGAAATCCCCATAATTTGAGATCTCTTCATTCGAAATGACAGATAATTCAAACTGCACTGTTGGTCACAGCAAAGTCCTATGTAATTGGACAGCGAGAAACTCCTGTGAATTCCAAAAGCTGCCCAACAGTTATTTCAAACAAAATTTCTCGTTCCCATGGACTGCTTTTCAGAAAAACCCAAGCCAAAGGCAAAGGTTTGACGTGTCGCTAGCTACTGTAATGTTGCGTGCCATAAAATTGACGACAAAAGATGGGTGGGGAGCTGATATCAAACTAGAGCAAGCAGAGCAGCGCATGCCCTCCTTTCCCATTCGACTAAAATGGAGCAGGAAGAAAGAAAGGTGCGGTTTCGGCCGAAAGGTGAAGCATTGATAGTTATAGCAAAGCATTAGAGAATTACACAAGGTAAAATTAGGTTTTATCGGCCGTGCGTATAAATTGCAGTGAAGGTTCACTTACAAATTAAATTAACAAACATGTGACGGACACACAGGCAAACATGAACAGATCTCACTCGATGACCACGAACACTCGCTGTCACAACTCTAGCATGATGAAGAGTACCGGCCTCTAAGAATGAACACTTTGGGCTGTGCACGTGTCGAATACTTGTGATTATATGACTAACATTAGGCATGCGGGAAGACAGCGCACGTGAAGCGGCCAGCCATCTCGGCTCATTTAGCTTTGCACCCGCTGCAGATTACCTCCAAGACACAGCACGTGGCTCAGGCATTTGCTTAGCCATGCAGACAGACATGTGCAGTCACGGCCACAGTAAAGCAGGAGACTTGCATTCAGCTTCATCTCCCCTCCTATAATGCATTTGATTGCGTGACCTCTAACAATGCGAACACAGGAGGTCTACACGCATCAAGTCACCATCCTTATTGGCTCACCGTCGCAAGCTTTCCCTCACACCTGCAGCAAACGGCAGGAGATCTCATTGCACTTCTCAGAACCTAGTTTTCTCTCAGTACATGCCTTCGCGTGCTGATGAAAAAAAGGTAAGGCTTTTCCAATGCGAGCCCAGTGGCAGTTTTGGTTCTGCATGCTGTACCACACAATTGATTGGGCACTATAATCAAAGGGGCTCTCCTTAGTTAGAACTACGTTTTATTCTAATAAATTTCTGGCCTTGGAGTTCGATTTATTGCGATTCTACTGTACAAAATTATAACACAGAATTATTGTATTCAAAGTGCTATAAATGCCTCTTCGTATGTTAGCCCCTTATTCCCAAGAGCTTACACCAACATGTCCTTTGCTTTACAACTGCAGTATATGGCTCACCTAACACTTTTGACTGGTCTGCCTACCTGCCTATGGCATGGCCACTATCATCTCTCTCTCAAGAGATTGTGCCTGTGTTTTCTGATATGTCCATATCATGCCAATGTTATCCAATTTCCATCTCATGTGTACGCTGTACATTTTCAATCAGAACTCACTTTATGAACTTCAGTTACAATTCTAAATGCTTTACCTTATAAAAATTAAGTGTGTCAATGTAGCCACTTTTTCTACTGAGGCAAAGATGCTCGGTACCTAATGCTGCCATATACAGCAAAGACATGCCAAAACACTGACCTCATTACTTGGCTGACAGAGTCTAGCCGTGAAGTGATGTAGGCCCGTGTCACTTCTGGCGTGTAGGCGTCCAATAAGTGGGGCTCAGATGCTTTCACATAAGGCACCGACGCCACCATGCGTTGCCAAAGGCTCAACAGATAGTGGACACTGTTAGGTGCAAACTGCCACATCTGCAGAACAGTTTTAAATGTGTTTAAGTACATGCACATGAAGGTGCCACAGCTCCTTTCCAAAACAATCAACTTCCCACCACTGTAACATTTTTAAAATAGTGGCCATCCAATTAGGTAGCATGAAGCTACAAGGAAGCCCATACATGTTTCTTGATAAGAAAGCTTTACAGCATAAACAAAATAAAATTCATCCTAGTACAGATAGTGAGCAAAGGGCCACTGCTAGGCCAACAGCCTTATCAAATGGGCTAATCAGGAAGCTTGTATGGCAATGCTAGGGCATATTAATCGACAAATCAAAGCTCAACTCTATGCAGCTTGTAACACGCATGGTAATTTTCTCTTTCATATGTCTACCTCCACCTCAGACAATAGACATCAGCCTCTGACTAACTATGAAACAGCTAATGTGTATTAACCACAGAAAGGCCTACATAATTTTCATACGGTAAGTTGAGTACCTCAAAATTCGGGTTAAAGCGTGGGAGGACTTAATGCAAAGCCCATAGTAGCATTTTTGATATGCAAGTGAAGCTTCAGTTCTGGATAGTTCAGAAAATTGATTACTAATTAATTAATATACTAAGTAAGTTATAGATCAAAGACCATTTCACAACTTTTTTATACAAATGTAATCTTCATGGCCAAAAGGTGAAGGCTTTAATTTTCCTTGATGTGAAATGGTATTTGACTTCTACGTAACAAATTTGTATGTCATGAGAAGCCAACAAAGACACCAAGGAAAACATAGGGGAAATTATTTGTACTAACTGAATTAAAGAAATGATAAATTAATGGCAATGAAAGTGGATGAAAAAGCAACTTGCCGCAAATTTGCATGTAATTGTAATTAGTTTTTGGTAGTTTTGAAATTATTCAAGGCAATTAATTTGATGCAAATTAATATTCAATACAATGTAACTAGAAATGCAGACTAATTAATTAAATTTGATGACAGTTCTGAACACTTGAATTTAGAGTGAACTACAGCAGTGCCTGCAAGTCACACCATGTAGCAGCCTCATGGACACACATGTTCAGACAGGCAAACCCATTTCTGAGTAAGTTCCCTTATTAAAATGGCAGGTCCTGTGGCTTGTATTGGCAATATTGCATCATGCATTTTGAATGATTTTGCATTTTTATGTGAGGTAGGCGCCACCACATCAGAATACTCATGTTTAGCAAGTTTAGACTTCACTTTTTCCATGTTCATTCGATTGTTCCCGACCTTTGTTTGTGAATGTTTCTGTATATAATATGTTAAAGCTGTCCATTCATTAAAACTCTGTTTGTTCCTTTAGCGAGCACATTGAGTTTTCAGTGTCACTGCTGAACTTCGAAGTTTATTTATTTGCTCATTGAGTACATGGGGAGGACCAATGAAAAAAGTTGCTTAGGAGGGATGATGAGTACCGAGAATTTCGAAAAGCAATTGTTAGTGAAGATAATGCGAGAATGGCAGCAGAGGATGCATTGTAAGCACCAGGACAGTTCATTCTATTGACTGCATTTGCACAATGTTCATAAAAGCTGAGAGGAAAGCACCATAAAAGTAATAAATTACTTTCTAGTAATTATTTACTTTCATGGGGCAGTGTTGTTAACTAATCAATTATATTTTTTAATTAAGTAATTATAACTCGTTACTTTCTCTTCTGTAATGTGTACAAGCCTGGTGCTTGAGCTATGTCAGGTCGGCATGCATAAGTCAAGCAAATTAAAAAATGTGAAGCAAAATAATGCTGACATACAGCAACCACCTAACTTGGCTAATTTGTCACAGCCACTTACAGTTCTCAAAAAGTCTCACCCGAAAACAGATGGTTACAAGTATGAGAGTGTGAATATTATATTTATTATGGATATGAATTAATCAGATCTTACTATTCAATTCATATTTGACTTGAGACAATGACATTCAATATATCTTAATATTCAACTAGGCCAAATATTGGGTGTAATGCAATTACTACGGCATACCTCACCTCATGGAGGGAACACATGAAAGATTATCACGATATAAACTGTGAAAAACTTGCATGTGTAACTCATTCGTGCCCGATTATTTCCACCTAGAAACTGAATTACAGGCTTTGAGAAACAAATCAGCTTATCTTTTTTTTTCTTTGAATGAAAAAATATTCGTTACTTAAGTTAATGAAGAAGTAAAACGAAGGACACCGACCAACATAGAAGTGCTAAAAAATGAAAAAATCTAAAAGACGTTTCGGCTTCGCTACGGAAGCCTTGTTCACAATGGGATTACGGAAAGCCGAAACGTCTTTTAGATTTTTTCATTTTTTAGCACTTCTATGTTGGTCGGTGTCCTTCGTTTTACTTCTTCAATGCTTCATCCCGACCAGACGGGCTTCCGTCGAACCCTCGATTTGATTTACTTAAGTTAATATTCAGAGGAAATCTTTTCCAAGCATTCAATTCTATTAAATAAATTTAGTACAAGAACAACACTAGTTACATGTAATCAGGTATTAAAATAAGTTGACTCTGCCCCAAGGTCAAGACAAGGATTGAACTTTCGAAGTTTTAGGCCAACACTTAAAAAAAATTAAGAAATATGGGGTTTCACATGCTAAAACCACGATGTGATTATGAGGCATGCCGTAGTGGGGGGCTCAAGTTTGGACCACCTGGGGTTCTTTAAAGTGCACCTAAATCTAAGTACCCGGGTGTTTAAGCATTTTGCCTCCCTCGAAATGCGGTCACCGTGGCCGGGATTCAATCCCGCAACCTCATGGTCCATCACTTTGATAGAACCTGCCCCCATCATGCAATCACGAGTAGTAGTCATGTGTTCTACTGAACATAGCATGGCCAGAGCTAAGCATCATTATACTAAAACAGGTCACTCACCATCGTCATTGGTCAGTGATTTGCTTTAGTATAATGGTGCTCACAGAAGGCATGGAGCTACAGCCACTGGCAGAAGGCAAAGCACATGCTGAAAGGCAAAGAAGTTTCCTGATGAGAAAGCAGGTAGAAAAAGTGTCACATGACAATTAATTCACTAAAGTAGGAATGAGAACGAGGCGATAGAAAAAGGAGGAGCAATAAGACCTGCAAGAAACAGAAATAAAAGCAATGGTGGCCAAACTGTGTATCAATGATGCCAACAAGTCCAACACCAGGTTTCAACGCCCTCACCTGGAGACTTGTCACAGTGAACTTGGCAATAAGGGCAATTGTTTCAGGATATGTTTCCACTTTGACCAGTTCTCCAAGCTGGTAGTTAGATTTGAGCCTAGCAAGAAGCCGACAAAATTCATGGTAGCTGTTTGGATCCGAAAGACTCTGAAAATATACGCATTCATAAGCGACAGGTTCTGACAAATGGTCCACATAACCCTCTTCACTGGTCTGTACCCACCTGAGGGTTTTCCAGAATGTGCTTAACGCCAGTGACCAACTGGGATAAAAACTTGGCTCGCTCAGCATTGTTGAATAGTGAACGGCGCACTGATGCAATCTGCACCAGGCATGTAAGCACCAGTGGGCTAAGGGCGACTGGTAGTGAGTGAAACAAGTCAAAAAAAAGTTGCAATGTATTATAGTCAAGAAAGGCAGGCCTCCAGCCAGTTGGAATTTGAACAGTGCAGAGATCATCTGAAGACTCATCTGGGCTTGTGCCAATGAAGTCAAAGCTGAGGCAGTGATGTGCCAATCGTAGCAGCTGGCTCATCAGTTGCTGCTGCAAAGTACCAGCAGACATTAGTCAGCAGTTCTAAGTTGCTGCTGTCAAAATTATACACACCTGCGTATCATCACTGAATGTCATCTGAGTCTTCCATGATTCCAGTGCTCTCCTTAGTAAATCACAGGCCAACTGAAAAATGTCGTAGAGTTGGCTGTCACGAAAGGATGATGCTATTTTGCGCTGCTTGGTGAGGCTCCGATTTGCTTCAGCCTGAAATGCAAGCATTCCTTATGTTCAAGGCCATCAACAGACAAGGTGCTTCGCTTTCCTTTAGCTAGTTTTGCAGAAAAATTAAGTGCGTCACCAGTTTTACAAACAATGCTCACCTCAGTAACATGGTTCATCTCGCATGTAAGCTGTGATAGCAGTTGAACGCCGACCATGCAGTACTCAACTGAGCCTTGCAAGAATGACTGCACCTGACGGATGACACTACGGAAAACAAAATCTTCCTTGTCGGAGTCGAACCAGCCCAACTTTGTGAGCCTAGCAAAAAGCTGTACCAAAGCCTGGGTCACGTACGAGGCGCCTTTTGGTCTCTGCCACAGGTAGGACAGGATGTAGTTACCTGTGTGAACAGCGTAGGCAATGTATGAACATGACAGAGAAATGACACTAGCAACATTCCTTGTGTCACTTACGCATTTCTAACCGCTGCTGCAAGCTCAAGGATCCAGGACTTTTAGATACTAGCTTGCTCAAAGTAGTGGCAGCCAGAAGTTGTGCGTAAGAGCTCTGCAAGAAACAAATAAAGACTTTACACTCAATTAACTTTCGGCAGCAAAGGCTGCAAGTAACAAGGTTTGTGTTACATTTTTGTCTCTTTCACAGTTGGTGGCCTGAAAATGCAGCGACAAAGGCAACTCGACTTCCATGTATGGTCATTCTACAGGCAATATTTACTGCTAACAGTGATTCAACAGCCATTTTCAGCAGTTTTCTTCTTCAAGTGTGGAGTCACATCACTAGCTAAATTAAATGCAAAAAATTAAATATTCAGGAAGCAGGCAGGCCTGGAAGCATTATATGCAAGAACATATCAGGGATTGGAATTTTTCAGGGAGCTTTGTTACGTTCACAAATCTGGGTTTCCCGCCTTTAGCATTCAAAAATAAAGCTTTACATGAATGTTTATGGTTCGCTCTACTTACAGAGATGCATCCTAAATATGTTGTCCCCATCTACATGCTCCATCTTTGTTTGTACTGATATCTAATATGTACTATCTTAACAAACTGTACACAGCTGCTCAGCAGAAATGCTTATGTGCTTAAAACACTGCCTTCGCTCGACTGTAGAGTTGACTAAGCAGAGCATGACAAAGCGTTTACTTGACATCTTTATTATTTTGCTGCCAAGCAGAGTGCATGTCATTGGCTTGTCTAGGAGACACGCATAAAAAATGGTTTAAAAAAATTTTTTAATTAATTACTTCATGGTAAATATTGCAATTTATGAATTGTAGCCAGTGAGTTCACAATGTGTATTTACTTCGAACAAATTCTCAGGATGACACCAGTTTCAAGATATTCATTTACAAAGCAGGTGACAAAATACAATGGTGGTCCACCTACTCTTGTGCTTCAATGCATAAAACGACATTTTATTGAAGTGAAATTAATTCTGGGGTTTTACACGCCAAACCACTATTTGATTATGAGGCACGCCACAGTGGGGAACCCTGGTCTAATTTTGACCACCAGGGGATCTTTAACGTGCAACATTTTCTTTAAAAAAGAAGTGAAACAACATTGAATTTTTACCATGCTTGACCACACATCTCAAAACCAGTGCTATACCCAGAATTTGTTTCAGGTCGATATGTCTTGCAAACTCACCTGCTACAATTTGTAAATTGCAATATGTGCTGTAAAGTAATTAATAAAATACTTAATTAGTGAAATTGTGTTAATTTGGTAACTACACATTTTGCTCTATATTTAATGTAATGTCCACCTCTTCGAATTATCCAATTCAAGAATTAGAATTGTGCTGACACAGGCAATTTCTAAAAATTCTGTATAGTCTAAAAAAATGTCTACGCAGTCGCACCATATCTTTACCACAGCACTGGGTAGAGTGGTGCTGATCAGGACATGGAAGAGAGGCAGAGGGGAATTGCTGAAGCGTACAAACACAGCAAGCACACACCAGGAACAAGGAGCGTGATGAGGGGGGTAGGAGCGAGAAGGTGCAGCAAAGAGCACAGTCACATAATCAGGCTGACATTGCAAACACTACAGCAATGAAAACTTTGATGCAGTAAGCGCAACTGCACTTTTGACAATCTCCCTATGTTCATCCGAGAATTCCTGCTTCAAGCAGGTGAATATGAAAAAGGTTTGACGCCATTTGCAGCATGTGCAACTGAGCACTTTGGGAACCTGAACTGTAAATGCGGCTGGAGACAGAAGTGTATGGAAGAAATTCTGACCTTGGTGCTTTTAAGAAAAAAAGATACAAGCATTCAAAGTGTGGATTCCAGCCAGCTTTGATAAACCTAAGGTGCTGCTTCTCACCTGACGCTATGGTTACCAGCACTCTCAGATGCCTGTACACTAAAAGACAATCAAGTCAATGTTTAATTACTCCTTGCATATTCATGTCAGTATCAAGACTCATGCACAGTGAAGGCCAGCTCTCGCTGTATATGAGGTGCAACAAGCAAAGGCTTGTACAGGTTTGAAAATTTCTTTTTATAACTGTAAATGTAGCTATGGCTTGTATTACAATGTTTTGGCATCTGGGCACTGAAACATTCATAGCTCACTATGCTGGTAGTGATTACTCCAACAGCAATGCCTACTGTACAACCTCACAGGGAGGCTGCAATGCATGAAATGAATATTTAAGACAGAAAATGTTACCTCGTTCTTTAACACTTTTGAATATGCCTCATCATTAGGTAATTATACATTTCAGCAAGCTTCCAGCATTGCTGGGTTACTAAGGGGCCCTTCATTAGGTTTGAGCATTGCAAACAAACAAGAACAGTACACAGACCACACAGTAATGAATGTCTGGTAAGTGTTACACTGAGGTTTCCGGTAAATACAGCTGAAAGTTCACATGAAAGTCTCGCCCTCCTCTTCAGGAGAGCCTGTCTACCTGGCAGTAGACACAGCTTGCACCTACATGTCACACCATTGAGGCCGCAGTGTACATATAGTCAGAAGCAATGCAAACAACTCAGGAATTAGTGTAAAACATAGAATGTGAAAAACCACCACAAGAACTGTTTGGAAGGAGCACCTTTCGTGGAGGTTGGTTGAAGCAATGGGGGAGAGGCCCTGCTGCAAGAAGGGTAACTTGCCTCCTCACATCATCACCTCGTAACATTCATTTTGCTGCTACCTTCATTATTACAAAACCCTTTTCAAAATCTCTTGCAATAGCACACTGCCTGGATGATGCTTTACAATTTCTAGTGCATAACCAAAATTTCAGACAGGGCCTGGTGAGATGCCCTTTGATGCAAAAGGACCAACATGGAGGTGAATAATAGCATCACACTGTTCAATCCCCTCTATCTCCATCATTAGAAGGTCATAGTGCTGCTTCTACCTTTTCAACCAATGCCTGTTTAGATGAGCAAACAAGATTGGCTAGACAAATTATGCAGATGCATAAATAATGCACCAGTGCAATGACAACATAATACCAAGAACAGTTTGGCCTCTGCCATGTATAGCTATTTACCAGGCATTCTTTTTTTGTATAGGCATGCTTCAATCTGTTGCTGTATCTTTTTTTTTCCCCTTAGTTGCTGGGGAGGTGATGCTATTCAGCACCGAAACTCTACCAATGTAGCTACAGTGGGCACTGTGTTTTCCAAATTTATGATGGGTTTGCCTAACCATGCACTCAATTATTTAAGATATCCTAAGCATTAGAGTGGAATCACTAGTGTATCTGATGCTTATTTCTAACTCTGGCAGCCTAAAAACCCATTATTCACCACAATGATTATTGTTTTTTTACATCAGAATATGAGAACATGTGCAGCTGTCGACGAACTGAGTTAATCTTTGATGCTCCTATCAAGGAGACAGCTGATGAGGTTAGCTCATCCATGTAATCAAGGATTTGGCAACACCGCAGCAGTAAATCAACCAAACTACCATGAAGTGGACCACACAACATTCGGGCACAAGGTAAAATAAGAAAAGCAAAAAATTTCTGCAGTGTGTTAATAAGCTGCATGTACTATGAGCTAAATGGATGCAGTATGTAATAAAAGGTTTGTTTAATTTACCTGCCCCATCTGAATCAGCTCACGAGGTGCAGCACCCTGTTTCTTTCATCAGTGCAACAATGCCACCCTCTGAGCTCTGCCATTGTTTCAAAAGGTGCAGGAAAGGTGTAAGTCTGGTTCACAATTTTTTTGCACCCTCCCTATCGATGCTGCCAACTTGGTGGAGATGAGCACCAAGCGCATCTTTTTCTAGTGGTACATTCGACTAGTTCCTAGCGCGCTCCAACTCCGTTTGCAGCGATGCGGAGCCCTCTTGAGATAGCAGCCACATAAAGCCTGCCCCAGCCGAATGTGCTAGCTGCTCCCAGACCAATTGAAGTAACCATGTGACTAAGTTTCTGTCGGATCTCGGTAGTGCTCCCAGGTTGAAGGTGGGAGAACCTCCGAGATCCTCCGAGGTGGGACACCTCCGAGCGCTCTGAGGTAGAGTGCAGCACTTTGAATGAACCAGGCAAATGTAAAATGCACTATGAGTGCTGAAATGTGACCAGTTGGTTTTACTAGGCATAAGCACCATTGAAACTTGGCTTACGTACATCTGCTGCATCTATGCAACACTGCGTGTGTTGTTTACAGGCATTTTTACGCCTGAATGCACAAGTACATTGTGTATATGCCACAGCCCCAATTCAGCTGTCCGTTGCTGATCAAACCAACCTCGGTCAATATGCCAACACTTGTGGTTGTGTTTTTACTGCAAAATCAAGAAACGAAAAAATATTCACTCTCATGTTATGCACCTGCACATTTGCACTTCGGCATTCATTCTGAGTGTTGAGTTGCATTTGCACTGCTAAACTTGAGCTGGCATTTATGAACTTCGTGTGCGCCGCCGTCAACTGGTTCACAGTGGTGCAGGCGAATCGCACGGTCCGTATTAGAACCATGCATTATCTCTGAAGCTGCTCTGCTGTAGCATACCAGCACAATGCAGCATACGTCCTAAAAAATGTGCATGCTTGCTCTAGCACCGCAATAGATGTCAGCTGACATGATAGAACTATGAAAAAAAAAGAAAGCTAAATGCGTGCGCACGAATTACCAGTCGTGAACAAAAAAAGATAGCATTGCCTTAAGAAATGTGGTGTGGTAGCAGGCGGGAGACGTTCGTTGAAATACAGCAGTTTGAAGATAGACAGTAGTCTATGTATGCAGTTTCCAATACCTGTGATCGGTCCAAGAGGAGCCTGCATCGCTGAAGACAGTCTGGCGATGAGCCACAGCAGAACTCGGACAGCTGAGATTCCGCCTGGACGCGCTCAGCAGCGTCGCCGCCTTCGTAAAGCTGCTGGCACAGAGCTTCCACCCGCGCCAGCTCCTAAAGTTCATGGTCAGAATTCACAGGCATTGGATCGTATCAACGCATCCTTTTCACCCCACACAGCTGACACTTAGCCAGCCCCTAAAGCTCAAAGCTAAATGAGCGTCGTTGCAAATCGGGTAGTTCGTACGGGAACCGTTAATGCATGCTGACGCACGAGCCGTACGCGCATTCAAATGGGGCCTCGCGTTACGGTTCAAATCAATCGACAGTACAGTATGACAAGCATTTATGCTTATTTCAGAAGTCAACGACAGGTTCACCGTTTACTCAGAGCATACACAGCGCTTACGCTTCAAATGTTTCTTTCTTTTTTTTTTTTTTGCACTAGCTGTAGCTACTGAGACACGCCAATTAAGACATTCTAGGAGAGTGCAACTGCTGCCAATGTATAAATTGAACGCAGTGCTACTAGCAACTTTCCTCTCAATTCTGATGAAAAGCCAACGGTGTTTCGCGATGCCGGACTGTGATGTGATCTCTAAATGTTTCGAGACCAAGTAGATTCGAAGTGCACAAAATTGATCTATTTCTTACAAGGTGTAAGCGCCGATTTCTGTACTCGCAGACGTCAGTCGCGACCTGACTACAGAGTAATTACTGAAGCACGGAAACCCTAGCGTACAAAGGCCGAGTTCAATACTTACTTGGTCATCCGCCATTTTGAACACTGGAAGATGAGGCGCCTCCTCCGTCCAGGGAAGATTTTAGCTTTCGGATCAACAATGCGATTAATAGCGCCCCCTAACACGAGCCATCCACGAGCATAACGAGCTGCTGCGCACTGTTTGCGCATGAGAATACGTTGAGATTCTTCGTCCTTGCCCGGAATTTGACCCACTAATTAATTATTACATCCTCAACTTAAAAAGAGATTTCCCGATTCAAATACATAAGGGAGAAACGCTGTCCGAGACAATCGCTGGGCCACGGAAATTTGATGCTTTTGAGAGAGTAATACTTCAGTAACTGCAAGAAGCAGAATTTCGATTTGGGAACTCATACTTTTTACAAAAGAAATTGCTAAAAATTGGCAAGCTTTATAAAAATTAAAGCACACAGTTTACAAATGCGCAACTCTCCACCCAACACATTTCGGTAAACTGCAACTCATAGAGTTTCTCACTATAAAACTCTATGCTGCAACTGCGCCTTAATTTTGTTATGACGCTTACGATATTTAAAAAACATTTAAACATTTTTTTCTAAAAGAAGTTCGCAGCTTGAACAAAAATGCGTTTCCAACACTCACTACACTTTAACTTTTCCTGTTAAATGCAACAAGCGTCACCGCCAAACGACTTTTTAAATGGAATTTTACCTGCAAAGCCACATCCCGATTATGAGCCACTAAGTTTTGCTTCCTTTCCGTTTTTTTGTTTGTTTGTTTTTTTACCGTGCACCCAATGTACGGTACACAAGCGTTTTTGCATTCCGTACCCGTTGGCATACGTACGCTGCAGCCGGGATAGAACCCGCGACCTGTGCAACGCCATCATTAGGAGTTCCCGAAAAACAAACGCTTCATGCATGTGTATTGAAATGAAGCGATCATAGGCACCTCAGGCTGGACATTGTTACCAGCGTTGGGTATTCACTTGTTTCCTATTTGCAAGAACACGGCGACGTTGTGTCGAAATCTACAACACAGCGCTACAACAGGTGTCCCGTGGCTATAACTCCGTCTGACAAACCTAAAACTCCTTAAACTTTGTAAAGTAGTGCCAAGCTTTGAAGAATGCCGCCTTCTCCTTGCGCGCTCTGACCGAGGCCGACGCCGCGTCGTTATTGACCTAATAGCATCACGTGGGCCCTCGCGCCGTGCCAATTGACCGTGCATCAGCGCCATTTTTGCTCGAGATGCGTCTACGGAGGTGCGAGGAGCGCATGTTGGCGCCGTTCCTACGCTAGAGCAGTGCAGGCGGCGCCACGGTCGAAGAAGGAGCGCGAAAAAGAGAAACGAGGAGTGAAGACGGAGGAAGAGAGTGTTAGTACGAAGTTTAAGGGGCTTTAGACAAACCTTCCTCTTAGCGGACTGCATGTGCCGAACGTGATTGCAAAGGACACGTCATGACTGCCATGTTTTGAGCATAAACCAGAACCATGCACCATGACAAGTGCCGCATTTAATTTTAACGAGACCGACATACTGAAAGGTGCACAATGCTGTCAATAAATGGCCTATTCACTCTCGTTCATTCATTACACAAATTAGAACCAACCACGATCACGTGTCACATTAACATGGCAACAATGACATTTTCTTGCGCCCCCCCCCCCCCCCCCAATCACTTTCGGCTCACGCAGTTTGCAAATGGATAGCCTTCGAGATACGTTTCTGTTCCGAGGTACCGACCACTGCACTCGTACATCATGGCACTATAGCTGCCCTCTTTAAAAATTCACGCCTAATTTAAACTCCTCTGGGTGGTGTGTAATATATGTGTGTGTAAGCATTGTACCCAAACCCTTCTAAATGCGTAAGCATTGTTCCACTTGATCTCCATGCAGTGAAACTTGATCCGACCAGCATAAACGACAGCGCTGCGGTGACACGAACTGCTGCGGATGGTAGCGCAAGATGAATTGGTGACCCAAGCAAACTACTGCATGTGGCGGCACCAGTTGCACTGATGACGTTCCGTTCTTATAAGCCGTTAGCGCTCTTTATAGCGCCTTGTCCACTTGAACCATTATCAACTGTACTGCATATGTGTACTCCAGCACAGATTACCCAAGCGGCACGCAATATGGCAGCTGCGTATTACAAGGTCGTGCGGGCCCTATCTTGAAAATGATCTGCGATGGGGGGACTGCGCGCAGAGTGCTGACATTTTCGTGCACGCTGTGTTCTCGTCGCTTCGTTGGTGTTGCAGCGTGACGCGCGGGCTGTATCTTGAAAGCGATCTGCGATGGGGACAGAGCGCTGAGTGCCAATAGCTTTGTGTGGCGTGTGGCACGCCACTGTGTTTTCACCGCTTAGTTGGCGTTGCAAGAGGCAGCACGAAGGTCAATTCGCTCGATGCTGCAGGCCTTATCTTAAACGCGATCATCTTACATGATGAACGGACGTACAGGTTTCCTCGTTGGGTAGGCATAGAAATGCTTACGCTTTTAATAAGTTTGCACCCTTTGAGGCTTATCTTGTCCCACAATAATAGCCATCTCTTGGCCGCATTTCCCTTCGTTAAAATGCTGCAAGTCTGGTACTTCCAGGTACTAACGGCACAGCGTGACAAGCATTCTCGACAGGAAAGTAAGGCGGGCAGCGTTTCCAAGAAAGTAAAGGCAAGCAAGGCAGATGATGATTATTGTTGGACAACATAAGCCCCAAAGGGTGCAAATTTTTTTGAGAACATACCTGGACGATCACTTTCGGCTATCTTCGCGTGACGCTGTGCTCAACCAGCCAATAAGCGCACACTTAAATTGATATCGCCAAAAGCAAACAAGCAAGCATACATACCCAGTAGTGAAAAAGCCATAAGATACTGACAGCAGCATCACTATGGCTGCTATCATAGTCATTTTTTTCCAGCATTTTTTGCATTTTCGGCCTGGTCGCTCAGATTGCAACCCACAACAAAAGCTACGGCCACTAACACTACTGTGGTGCACATGGTGCACTTTTTGTTTACACATGCACATGGAAATGTACTATAGGTCTGGTCGGTGTACATGTGCACATCAAAATGCACTGTAGGTTTGGTCCCCCGAAGTAAAGCAGCTCAGAGAATTCAGTATGATCGTGACATACCCACCCTTTCTGTTGCATGTACACGGTTCAAGTTTGTAGAAAAAGTGCGTGCGAACACGCACTTTTGAACTACAAGAGCACAACCAGTTATTGCGTAGTAGAGCCCCCATACGAGATGCCACACTCCCATGGTAGTGGTTGGAATGCACCCAAGGCTCACTCCGATGCCGCCATCTGAACAATTTTGCCACGTTCAGGGTTTAAATTATTTTGGTGCAAGCATGGGCAATTTCACAGCTGTATGCTTGGTGCCCGTCACATCACTCCCCACACCCAGCCATATTTATGGCATGCAGGTGGTTCTTGATTGCCCTGTATGCAATGCATGTAATTTGTCGTTATTAATATATCTGTGGCCTTCTCCATACGACCTTCCTTTGAGTCCATAACCACCACTGTAAGGTTTCTTGTGACGAATAACTGACAATACATAAAACGTTTCATTTAGGCTATTGTTATACAACAGGAGCTGCAAACATGAAAGGTCACTCTTGGTGGCAGCCTTGTAGTATACAACAAGCAGTGTAACAAAAGGCGATGCATTTTTTTCAGTATTGTTACTTAAGTGACCAGAATAAAACTTCTCATTTGAGGACTTTAACGTCGCTTCTTCCTTCTTCCGGATGATGAATACGGTGGAGCTGTACTATAAGTCTCTTGGCGACGTTTTTCTGGCAGTGCTGGTGCAGTCATGTTCTGTTCACTGTTGCTGTAAAAAAAAAATTACACGAGCTATGTAAGCATTGCTACTCCAGTTCTTTTTTGTCTCAGTATGTCATAGCATTTATTGGTCAAACAAAAAAAATGTCCAACATATATAGTTGTTAAAGGAGCATGAGCAAGGTCTTGAGAGACTTTTTTGAGCCTTATCAAAAAGAAACGAAAGCTGATTCCCAAATTACAAAAGTTGACTGTAGCTACAGTTTTCTGCAAAAAATATCACTACAAGGTTTAATGAAACATCACAAAAGAAAAAAAAAGGAAAAACTCACATCGCATGAAGTACCATCATATAGAGCTGTGCTGGCTATTATACCAGCTGAAGACGCTGATTCCCTTTATCTGTTGAGGTCAACTGATTAAGTGCAGAATCCTATGCTTCATGGACATGCCTCGCATGGCTTTAAAATTTGCTCCAATACATTGATTACTTACCGCATGCTATGGCTTGAGACACCAGGTGAGCTCTTGAAATTGGGGGCTTTACGCCAAGCCATGCCCTGCCCTGTAGATACGTTGCAAGATGAAGATCCCGTTTTAGCACTGTGTCCAGAGCATTCAGTCTTGGTCAGTGCTTTGCCATCACAGCGCATTGAACCACCAGCAACAGGCTGCCGACTGGTCACTTCCGACACAATTTTAGAAGTGTCTCTGCATGGTTTAGCTGGCTGCCGATTGGCTACTTCAGGAACAATCTGAGACTGTTCCTTGAAGTGTTTAATAGGCTGCCGACTGGCCATTTCAGGAACAATTTGAGAAGAATCTTTGCAGGGCTGACTTGCAGGTCTGTCTGTCTCTGGACAGAATTCAGATGTGTCAGAACCATCCCCACAGTTTGATGTAGCAGAAGGCCGCATGGCGAGCTTTGCAGCTAGACGTGGTGCTAAACGTGGTGGTAGCCTTGATGTAGGATTTATTGAAGTAACCTTGGGGCTAGCACCAACTGGTGGTTTAAAACATCGACCCTGCGCAGCCTTAGGTGCATGGCGTGGTGCAGGAGCTGCCATGTTTCGGGAAGCTGGGCCTGCAAGACTGTTTGTTACATGTGCTGCTGTGGGCTCTGAACGCACTGGCAAAGAAGGGGATGCAGTTATGCTAGTTGTAGGCACATTTGCACTGGAGGTAGCATTAAGCAAGCCAGGCTGAGGAACTGCAGGGCATAATGTGGCTGCACCTGCAGAGGGTGTAGGAGGTGGTGGTCGATGCCATGGGCCAAGCAATGAGTCGGTCATAGGTTTTGGTGGAGTTTTAGCTCCGACAAGAGCTTGCCCCTGATACGAGCAGATTCCAGCAGCTATAGGTGGTCGGTGAGGAGGCGGCCGCAGCATTGGTCCAAAGGAGGGCGAGGCAACAATTCCACACACTGATGTTGGCTGTGTGTTGGGCGGAGGCAGAACTGCAGTTCTCATTCGTATGTGAGTCCATGGTGCTGGTGGCAAAGCACATTGCATGGGCCTGGCAAGGGCCCTGGAGGCAGGTTCCTGAGGGCTCCTGTGTTCTGGTGGTGGCAGGGGCCAAGTGGATAATGGCCAAGACAACTGACCATGACCAGGCCACGGAGGGGTCCATGAAGTGGGCCAGGGGGGCCTAGGAATAGGCCCTGGACCCAGTCGGAGATGATGAGGGTTCACTAAAGTACATGCTGGAGGCCGGGTGTTAAGTGGTGGAGACACCCGAACATGCCCAGCTAAAGTACAGTTTCCATGACCAGGTAAATTACAATTGATAGGGCCAGCTCTAGGACCATGTGTGGCCCATGATGCAGGTCCATGTTGATGCCATGCAGGTTGCCTAGACAAGGCCTCATGGCCGAGATGCGAAGGTGGCCAAGGGAATGTCCAAGGAATTGCACCGTAGCTTATGTTTCCAAGGGAGGTAGACAACAAAGGAGGCGGTGCTGAGCAGTTTGTAAATGTCACAGTAACCGCTGCATTGTGCAAAAGGGGATAAGAAGTTGAGGCGACACATGGGCTACCTGGCACAGCTGCATTGGAAGGCAGGTTAGAAGATGATGATGACTTGGTTAATGAAGCACCAGATGGAGCACCAGCCTCAGCTTGCAAAAGCTCAGGTATAAGAGTTGGAGCAGCTGATCTGTCACTTGTTGTGTATGAGTGAGGAACATTATGGAAAGGTTTGCTTGAAATATTGGTGCTGCTTTTTGAAGAAACCTCTGAAATGGTCGCATCAGTAGTAGTGCCATGTGAATTACTTGCTAGTGAACAGTTGGGAAGCGAGATGCTGTGAGGCAAACTACGTGACTGTGAACTACTTAACTCGGAAGTGTACAGCTGAGATGTATGCGTCCATGGCACTTGGTTGTTCCGTGTATTACCTGTAAAGGCTGGCGACGCTGCGCAATCAGCCTGTGTGGTGCAATTTGGAACTGTAAAAGACTGCGGTATTGATGAACCAGAGCATCCAGGAGTATGTGGGCTAGCTGTGTATGTATGAATGGACTGGAGGCTTGAAGTTGTAGGTAAACTAGTCTTCAACTCCTTTACAGCATTGCTATTGGGCATGAAGCTTGTAGGTCCACCTTTCATAACTGTACTGGGAACAGCATTGTCATGGATGGTGGCGATGGAGACCTCTGCACTGCAGTTTGTAAGGCCAGTGTCCAGAAGGTTCATGTCAAAGGCACCACTAGCACCAGAGTTTTCAACACCCATTGCAACAGGTATCTTTGTTGCCAATGTTACTGAATTTGTAAGGCCAATATCTGAACCAGACTGTTCAGAAGTGTGTGCAAGTCCCATGCCATGTGCTATTTGTTCAATGGTACCAAGTCCAGCCGTGTTGACTGGTGGAATGTGAGACAAAGCAGTTGGCATTGAAGAGTGGGAAACTGTATCTGCACCAAGAAAAGTTCTGGTGAAACTTGGGCTTGTTGATGAAAGTGGTTTTGCATCAGCTGTGCCATCGGGTGCAGAATATTTGTTTGCATACTTGCTGGGTTCAAAGTTATTGTGCATAGATGCATTTGAATGAGCATTGAGTGCTGATGGGTTTTGTCTGGGTGCTTGGGGCCTGAAATTCATGTTTGGCACATAGAAGCCAGGTGGCCTTATCCCTGATGACAAAGGCTGGTTTTCAGGAGAGAAACCATCCGGCATCGATGCTGCAATACTTGGCAATGCCAACCCAATGTTAGGTTGAGGAAGAAAGGAACACTGGTACGAAGGAAATGGCATGCCAGGCGGTTGCAACGGCCACATTTCCTTGTTTTCACCACAGGCTCCAGCTGGGTTCTCCTGAAACTAAGAAAAGCCCACATTTTTTTATTGCTTCCTCTGTAGATTTATATGCATACATATTCAATCAAGGTCATGCAATCTGGGTCATATGCTATAAAGATGAACTGCAGCATCTGCACTGAAATAATTATATTTGCAGCAGAATTTTCAAGATGCTCAGCACCCATTTATCAGATGGCTTTTTGTCACATGCATCAGAGAATTGCATGTGACAAAAGTTAAGGATATCCTTGTGTCCAACTGAAACAGCACACTAAAAGCCTGAGACACTAGGAAAAATGAATGCACTGGATGACTTGCGTAAGGCATGCAACAAAAACTACTTTTGAGCAATACTTATAAAGTCATATTGGAGTGTTGCTTTCTGAGAAAACTAGTACAACTGATGCATGAGCCACACAAGCAGAAAAACTGAGTACCCAAGGTTGTGCTAGCTCGTAGAGGTTGTACAGAAGTTCATCAATTTCTGCCTCAAGCTCCTTCCGGAGGGCCTCAATGTAAGCGCTGCGCACTGCTGGTGGAGGGGGCTGACTTCCAACTCGAAGTGGGGACCAGGGCCCAATGGTAGTCAGCTCTCCATTACTACCAAGCTTCCACGGCCATTCAGCAGAAGCCAGTTCATCCTGTAGCAATGGTGGTCACAAATAATGGCACTGTGATAACCGGAATCCTCATGCAGTAAGGGAATCAAAAACAAGCAAGAGGATCTCAAGGCAGTTCAATTTTCAACTGTAGGTTATGCTGAGGTAGCACTGCATGATAAACATTGAACCAGTCAAGGCTTGGAAATTGCACCAAAGTTGTCTGCGCAGTATATTAGTTGCTATAGAACACTCCGTACATACAAACACATGCGCCCCCATAAATAACATAGGAAACAAGGAATCTTGCTCACTATAGTGAGGACCCTTGAGCGAGCTCGAAATACTAATAAAACAATGCATACTTGTGACATTGGAAAAGCTTGTTTATTTGAGTAGCACAGCTGCAGTGCTGTAGTGCTGCACATTACAGAGCTGCATTTTTAGTGTTCACTTGGCTTGGAGCCAACAAGAGGGTATAATTTTATGAGATATTGAGATTATTTTCTTAAAATCTATCAAAATTGAAATTTAATTTCTTTAGTTGTACATAAGCTTTCGAGAAACCTTGCTTCAGTGCATGCACAGGTACAAAATTAGGCAGACAAACCTTTATTGTTCAGTAAATATTTACAACTCTTAGTCCTTAGGATTGGGCCTTATTTATGACCTTGGTGGTCCTAGCCAGCACAATCCTTTTGAGTAACGAGCGAAGATGGACCTTGTACCCTTGGTTGTTATGGCCAGCACTGTTGTCAGTGGCAAGCCAAAACACTGTACATAGTCTATCAATAATCTATATCAAGCTTGGTCTAATCCCCAAACACTCCTAGAAACCCAACACCTGCACTAAGCAGAGGTTTCAGGAAGCCTCTGCAATTCTATAATCATATTATGCCTAATGAGTAACAGTAATTTATGAATAGAACAGACCAATCTTGAGTTTCTCAATCGAGCCAAAAAAGCTAAATGAGAAAAAGCTGGGTTTCCAAATCATGCGTGTCTAGCCTCAAAATTTAATCAGCCTCTTACCATTTCTCATCCAAAAAATGAAACTGTATAGATGAAAATAAAATAGCACAGATCATTCATTCAGGTGCACAAATCATAAGGCTTATCATCAAGACTGCTAATTGGGCTAGCTGGAACGTTGGATTCATGGTTACGAAAATTCAGTGCAAAATCCAAGGGACAATGAAGTTGTATCATGCTTATCCTTCTTTGTCTCTTGTTTCGCACTGAATTTTCCTAACCATGAATCATTAGGTTTATGTCTCCAAACAGTTTTAGAAGCTTCTATAATATTGAAGATAATGAATGTACTTTACAACTCAAAATAACACTACATTCAACAAGAAAAAGACTGTGATAGAAAGGCATCTCTTGCAATTCAGGCCTTCTGCCCAAAATTTCACACAGGGGTCCCAAGCATCGTGAAACATGTATAGATGTTTCCTCTACATAAAAATATGCCTGCAAGTGCCATTTCTCTATTTATCTATTTTCCTTCACACAAAAAAATTCCAGCCATAAGAAATCAGTTTGAGAACCTTTGTTTCGTTTCTCTTTAACGCCATGACTGTCAATTTTGTTCTAGCATTGAAATTAGTTATGGAATAATATGTGCAGACAAATGAAAAAGTGAAAAGTAGGTTGTGCAAATATTTGAAATTTCAAATAAGGGATCGTTTCTCTTTAACGCCATGACTGTCAATTTTGTTCTAGCATTGAAATTAGTTATGGAACGTATGTGCAGACAAATGAAAAAGTGAAAAGTAGGTTGTGCAAATATTTGAAATTTCAAATAAGGGATAGTCTTTGCCATTTGATTCACTTTCCAAGTGAGAATTCACTACTCAAAACTGTTGAATATTTGTTTCTGTGCAGATTTGAGAGATAAAACTTACTGAATAAAGTCTACAGGAAGAAAGATCAGTACAAGTGGCAACCATTCAAAATGATTTCACTGCTGGTGGTGGCTGCACGAACACAAGGAGTAAACACAAGGAACAGTCTACAGGATTTGTTGCCTCATTTTAGGTAGGGCAATTTATAACTTATGGCCAGCCTCACTGCATTAGAATCCCTTCAAAACAATGTGAAGTGCTGTTCCTTTTTTTTTTCATTACTGTAATTGTCACGGTGCCCCAGGTACAATCATTTTTTAGTTGTTTCTCATTTACGAGCTCCTTAGTTGACCAGACATCCAGCTGTGAATGGCATTACGCACAAAATAATGTAAATAAACTTTTTTTATCAAATGAACTCTGCAGAACAATTATATGTAAGCATGCTTAGAAATAACACATTCAAAAGTCATACGTTTTTCTTTAATATTCACATTCGATTCCGCTTGAGAGTTTCACTAGTCGGAGAACCCTCCTGAGAAGCAAATCTGAAACAAGTCAGCATTCCCTCTGCCTAATCGTGAAGAGATGCAAAAGATCTGCAGCTAGTGTAAAGCACAATCAGTCCTGCTCTGGAGGCTGCAAATGCCCACTTCAAGTATAAACATGTAGACAAAGACAATGCAAGCCAAAACTAAGCAGAACCTGGATTACCACAAGACTGCCTGAATAAACAGGGTGAGACATGGAGAGAGGCTAGGAGCAGAGGGTAGAGTAGAGGGAAGGGAACTATTTACATCCTATACAATGAACTAAAATAAATAAATAAATAAAAAAATAAATAAATAGGTAAATAAATAAATAAATAAATATTTTATTAATTAATAAAGTG
Organism: Dermacentor albipictus; assembly: GCF_038994185.2. Classification (NCBI taxonomy): domain Eukaryota; kingdom Metazoa; phylum Arthropoda; class Arachnida; order Ixodida; family Ixodidae; genus Dermacentor; species Dermacentor albipictus. The sequence continues at coordinate 243,048,311 of NC_091821.1, read as the reverse complement.
TCTATGTAAACATGAAAAGCCACAGTTCACTTATGTTGTCACTTCGGTGAAGTGTTTATTAACCCGGCCTCACACACTAACACCGTGGAGCACCTCAGAGCTGTCAGTCAGCAGCTAGTCTGCGTGCTCACAGCCCAAGAGTTCCTCCCGCAGTACCACAAACACACTTCACCATAGGAGCAAATAGCTTGTTAGGCAATGAAGTTACTTTCCTGTGCAAATCACTTTACTTCTGGACAGGCTAAAGTCTCATTGACCTATTACCTTCTGGGGAGACATGAGGCATTCCTTGTCTCACATATTTTACTTATTGTCACTCAAATGCAGACAACCATGGGACCCTTCGATCTTGCCCGGATGTTCTTTTCTCCTTCCTTCTGGCTCGAGCGCGCGGAGCTGCAGAGGTGCAACTTCATCGTTAACGTCCAAACGCTGACAGCTCGCCATAGCAGGAGGGCCTTTCTAGCGAGAGAGCCAGGATGGGAAAGAGCAATGTCCAAGAGCCGTTGGTAGGTCTTGCAGCAGCGAAGTGGACACACCTGGCGCTCGTAGATTGCTTGTTGCCCACAAGGATGGTGTCGGTGTTGAGGAATGCTGGCTTAATACGGTCGATGGAGACATTATCCTCATGTCCATTCAGCAGCAGGACGAAGTTTTTGGGGCAGAGCTTGATGACCTTGAAGGGTCCACTGTATGGTTGTTGCAGTGGTGGCTGGACTGCGTCGTGTCGCACAAAGATGCGTGTGCAATCACAGAGAGCACGACTGATGAAGGATTGTTGAGAACGTTGGTGGGATTGAATACGAGACACATCTCCCATGGCAACCTTGAGGCGACTGGCATAATCACCAACATTGAATGTTGGTGCTGGCGACAGGTTGAAAAATTGTCCAGAAAGCCTTAAGGTAGTGCTGAAAATGAGCTTAACTGAAGAGCAAGAAGGACGAGACACTCCATCCACGGTATCAATGGTCATGACACCATGAGCGAGGCTTTGAGCTGGTGGTGGAGTGTCTCAACCATGCCGTTAAAGATCGGGTGATAGGCCATCGTCTTGACGTGGCTGACACCAAGCAATCAGGATAAGTATGAAAAAGAGCGGAGTTGAAATGACGGCCTCAATCTGTTGTGGGAACTCCGTAGTGGTTAATCCACATGGTGATAAAGCCGCAGGCAACTGACTCTGCCGTGATATCACTGAGTGGTAGTGCCTCAGGCCATCGCATGAACCGGTCTATGCATGTCACTTTATACTGGCTGTTCTTGGATATGGGAAAAGGACCGACTAGGTCAAGGTGCACATGACTAAAGCAGGAATCGGGAGACCTGAAGGTACCGAGTTTACTCCCTGTGTGGAGTTAAAATTTGGTTTGTTGGTACTTGAGACAAGTGTGCGTCCAGCGACAGACGTGAATGTTCATGTGTGGCCACAGGTATAGTGTAGTGACAGGGCGTTGAGTCGCATGGATGCCAGGGTGCGACAAGGAATGCAAGGCATCGAAAAAAAGGTGGTTCACACGGGCGAGGACAACCGGTGGAGATGTCACAAACCAAGGGCATAGCACAGCCTGGAAGTCGCACTTCTTTGAATTCGAGGGAGTTCTCTTTCAGTCGTAGGGCCTGAAGTTTGTTGTCCTCTCGCTATGTTGTGGCCATGGCTGCGAAATCCACTGGTGGGCACTCATCGACATTTGCGCTGACTTCTATTCTGTATAGTGCGGCAGCAACGGGGTTGTCCTTACCACTTATACGTCGGATGTCACTCGTGGCAAAATATCGGCAAGCTGGTGGATCCTGCATGGAGTGTTGGCAGAGTTCGAAGCGTACGTGGTCGAAGCGCACGTGAGTGGCGGAAATCAGCTAAGTAGGCTGCCAGCAGTTCATGACCTATGGTGCTGTAACGGTGCTCAGATTGCGAGAGCTTCCTCGAGATGAACGCAACCAGCTGCCACACTCCATCTACCAACTGCTGCAGTACTGCTCCAATGGTGACATCCGAGGCGTCAACCTAGGGTGACGTGGGAGGTCTGAACTTGGGATGCACGAGTAGTGTCATGTTGGTGAGAGCTTCCTTGATGGAGCTGAAAACTGTCTCAGCAATGTCTGTCCAGGGTATGGAAGCGTTCGGTGTCGTTTGACCAGACAGGAGTGTGTTGGGTGGCTGCAAGATGGAAGTGCAGTGAGGAATGAATCGCCGGTAATAGTTGGCAAGGTCAAGGAATTCACGCAGTTTTTTCATAGTTGATGGTGGTGGAAATTGTATTATGGCTTCCACATGAGCCGCAGGAAGAGAGATCCCGTGGGAATCCATGCAATAGCCAAGGAAGTCTAATGCAGAAACACCAAACTCGCCCTTCGGTTCGTTTACGACTAGTCCATATTTTCGGAGTCACGCAAGAACCTGACGCAGGAGCAACTCTTTATCTTCTGCTGACGTGCTGAAGATGAGGATATCGTCGATATATGCGAAACAGCAGGCCAAACCACGAAGAACTTGGTCGACAAACCATTGAAAAGTTCCTACAGCATTTTGTAAAGTGAATGGCATACATAGGTATTCGAACATGCCAAAGGGTGTTACAATGGCAGTCTTCGGTAGTACGTCAGAAGGCTCAACAGGTATTTGGTGGCATGCTTTGATTAAATCTATTAACGCGACAGCGTTAAGGAGCTCGTGTCGCAGAAAAGCCGGTGTCGTCGGCGTCGTTGGCCGTGAGCGATAAATCCCAGCAGGCACTTCATGAATAAAAAACAACTTGCAACATGGGCTGGGTGGGAATCGAACCAGGGTCTCCGGAGTGTGAGACGGAGACTCTACCACTCAGCCACGAGTTCGGTGCTTCAAAGCGGTACAAAAGCGTCTCTAGTGAATGCGGTGTTGCCTTAGAAACTAGCTGTTTCTAAGGCTCAGGCGTGCGTCGCTTGCTCAGGCGCACATTTCGTTGCCGCGCCGAACGCGGCGCTGCTCGACGCTCACCGCGTCCGATACGCGGGGAGCGTCGTAGCCCACTGTCTTACACCCCTTGGCGGGTCGACGGGAACGCTGTCGCGTTCCACTCTTGAAGGCGAAGCTTAAGCGTCCTCCAATTTTTTTGCTGAATATGGTGCAACCCTGCAGCAATGCGGTAAAGTCCTGGGTGTGTGGTATGTGACAACAGTCTGGTACAGTCACTTTGTTAAGAGTGCGGTAGTCCCTGCACGGTCTCCAGTCTTGTGATGGCTTAGGCACCATGTGTAGCAGTGATGACCAGGGACTAGATGAGGGACAAATGTACCAGAGCTCAAGCATATGCTCGAATTCTTGTCGCGCAGTCTTGTAGCGGGCAGGAGCGAGGTGAAGAGGATGTGCAAAAACTGGTGCTCCCACAGTCACAATGTGAAGGGTGACGTTGTGATGTACTGGTCTTTGAGAGAAGAAGCTCGAAACAGATGAGAAAATTTTTCGAGCAGCATAGACCAAGGCGGGGAGACTTTGGCATGAGCTTGCAACAGATGCAAGGGTGGTAAACGTGATGTTACACCTGGAACCATTAGGTGTATCTCGGAATCCAGGAGACTGTTGTGTTGGAGGTCTACCACAAGCTCGAAATGACAAAGAAAATCCACACCTATAATTGGCACACATACATCGGCGATTAAACAAATCCACCTAAACGTGCATCTCAAGCCAATCTCAAGTGCGACAGACTGCTGTCTATACGTCTGAATGGCCGAACCGTTAACAGCAGTGACAGGTGGCAGGGTGTGCCGTCGTCAGCGGTCCTCCAGCGTGTCGATGCGATATCGTACGAGTCCTCCACCAGTGTCGATGAGATATCGGACCTCTGTAACACCGTCGGTGACGTGGAATAGGCGGCTTGATGTCGGGCCTAAAGCACTGGCCACCTTTAATGCGTGGCCCGCGCGTTTTCCGCAAACGCAGAAGGCTGACGGCACTAACGAGTGCGTGCTTCGTATCGGTGGTGGTACCAACACACGTTGCGAGAAAGACTTGCGCGGCTGCAACTGTGGCGTTGGTGTGTTGACGTGCTGCGTCGTTGGTCGACTCGGGCAAGTTGAGCTCGGCGGCCTAGTCTACTCCACGGATGAGTCGCTCGTTAGCGTTAAGAAGGCGGTCCAAGCGGTCGTCGCGGACCGGCGCTTCGTACGACGAAGATGGCAGATATTATGGGGGCGCCGACATCCATGATTTTGTAGGCCATCTGTGCCAGGGAGTCGGGGGATTCGGAGGAGGTCACACAATATCATCCGCACCTGCTGAGGCAGTCGCTGCAGGAAGAATTCGCGTAGAATCGACGCGTCCAATGCAGCAGAGTGATCGCCGATGAGATGACGCATGCGACGCAGAAGCTCCGTGGTCTTTTGGTCACCGAGTTGCTCCACGATGAGCAGCTGCTGCAGCCTACACTGTTCTGACTCTGTTGTTCACCGTATGAGTTCCCTCTTTAGAGTGTTGTGCCATGGTCGTACGTACAGTGTACTAGAAGATTATTCTAGTACACTGTAGTTGTATGGGTTTTCAGGAGGCGGAGAGCGCAGAATGTCCCTGACGACAGCAATGACAGCAGGTGGTAGCGCACATATGACGTGGTCGTATACCTTACGGTTTGAAATGTCACGTGGTCTCGTCGGAAAAGTGGCTCGACGCTCCAGAAACCACTCAGTGTTCATAGTCGGATGGCCAGAACTCCGGTAGCTTGATAGTAGCGACAACGCCTTTGGTAGCGATGACAGGGTCCGTTGCCATGGCATTCGGCATCGCGTCGTTGAGGGGTGATGTGTCCATGATCTGCCGGAGTGCTCAAGGCTTTTGGTGTCGCCACCCGGAAAACGATGAAGGGATAAGCAAGTGGCACATTGCCGTCCGGTGTCCGGGTCGCCACTTCTGGGGAGACGTGAGGCGTTTCTTGTCCCACATATCTTATTTATCGTCACTCAAACACAGACAACCACAAGTCCCTTCGATCTTGCCCAGATGTTCTTTCCTGCGCTCTAGCCCGAGCGCGCAGAGCTGCGGAGGTGCAACTTCGTCGCCCAAACGCTGACAGCTCGCCATAACCTCATAGAAGCGAGCATCCACAAAATAAATTTTAAATCATAATAAAATGAACAAATGCTAACCTTAAGTTTGCCTTGTTGGTTCCAGCACTACTTATTCTGTATGGCATGAAACCAACTGCAGGAGCAACAGCACACACCTATATGACATTACTTGCATTGAATAGGAGTGCACTGTGTACACCCAGGTTTGGCAGCCATTGTCATGTTCATCAAAGCAAATTTCTTACCTGGGAGCTCTCATGAGCAGCAGAGCCCTCTTGTTGCTGTGAAGAGCCCTTGTGCTTGTTCCTATGGCACAAGTGTCAGAAAGACAGAAAATCAGTTTCTTGCACAGTGTCTGTCACGCAGAAGAGTGAAATAAGAGCCTACCCACCCTACCAGATTGGTGTTGCTGTCAGCGGAGGATCCACTGCTGCCAGCACTAGAATCGTTTCGTCTTTCCTTGGGACGTGCTCCTGTCCCTTTAGTAGAGTTTGCCACTTTGCGACTAATGTCTGCAAAAATTGGGTCAACTTCTGCATCGGGGCACACCCTGAGAAGATCTTCAATCCATGTTGGATGCCAGGTGTCTCCAGGAGTGTTGATCTTCTCCTTAGCAGAGCTCTGTTCAGGTTCAGAGATGGGGACTGTTGCCTCCACTTTAGCCTTTTTTTCCAGGAAGCTGGAGGAAGAATGTGCACTGCAGGTTGCCCAAGTTGCTGACGAGTCTGAACCGCTGCTTGTACTGGTACTGGGCCAGGGAGTAGGACATTTCGTAACAGATTCTTCTGCTGCTACAATGTCATCTTCATCAGAGTCTAAAAAGTCGAATTGTTCTGTCGGGTCAAAACCTCTCTCCCAGAATTCATCAACATCATCGGCTGGCACTGTTGTAAAGTCACCCATTGCTAAGTAGTCATGCCTACCACTGATGCAAGGCCTGCTGGCTATTTCACTGGATGCCAAGTTCATTGGGTGCTCCACCAATGGATCCTTACCAGGCCATCGGCTAGAAAAATCAATGTCCAAAGGGTACTTGGCCAGACAGTCACCCTGGCCAGCATTAAGGAGTGCCGATTTGCTCATGCTGTGCTTTGTTTCACTGAAGATAGCTTGGGTGGCACTGCTTATAGCCTGCAAAAGTGGCTCATCAGATCCATCTTTTGCCCAATTCCAAAACAGCACTTCATCCTTGAAGAGGGCTGTGGCACAGTTGTGTTTCTCCAGCAGCTTGGCAACAATTTTGGCCAGTGCCATCCCCAGAGAACCAGGCTCGACGTTGCCAGAGGCTGCATCTTCATCAGATTTCTCCTTTTTCATAGCCATCTCATCCTCTTGTACCTGGAATGATGGGAAACCTAGTCTTATGCCCACAGCACCCCACTATCCCATAGCTACATATGCTGCTTGCATGCAGAGTTTTCAGCCAGAAAAGTTTAAAAGCACAGCATGCCATGCATTTAGCACAACTGCACCTGCCACAGCTCACTGATAGAGGAAGAGAAAACCACACATGCCCCAGATTATATTAAAAGAAAAAAAAAACTGACTGCTGAACACACTATACTCCATTTCATACATCGTTCTGGGCAATGCTGAGGAAAAGCGACAAGTACTGCAGTCATAGAAGCCTCACTCTGCGCATTTTGCAGTGAAGTTTTTTTTTTTATCTGCAATACTTTCTATGGAATAACTACTTTGAATATTACAAATACAACCTGTCGACATAAAAATACATCAAATCACACATTTGTGCAACTTAGTGCTTCCATATGCAAAACACAATGTTTTGGTCGCAGGCATAAGTGGCTCACTGTGGCGGCCGCTTCTCTAAAAAATATGAGACACCACTAAATCGATGGTAAATAGGCTCAGATCTACAACACCTCCCATGTAATAATTGTGGCATATTTTGAAACTCAAAAGTGTGACACAATTTTACAACAAATTACACGACACTTGCCCATATCTTTCTTTCATATGTAATGCACAATTTTTTGGGATGCAAATGCGAGTTACGAGAGGTCTCCCTAGCCATTGCAGTGTTGCCTCCTATGTATGAAATAGAGTATAGCAATAACATACAACTGGAAGAGAGATTTCAAGTAGGCATTCTATGTTCATGATCAACAGACACAAAAACAAAAGGCATCTAATGTGACCTTGACCCTATCAGTGCTGCTTATAAGGAAGGAGACGTGCAAGTATTTGGAAGGACCCATGCACCTAAAAGCATTGCTCCTGCTTGTGCAAGCAATCCACTTTTGTTTTCCCAGACACTAAAAAGCAGCATTGATAAACATATGTTTTGTTCCAGTAATAAGCACATGTACCCATCAAGTCAACTTTTTTACTGTCTTGTAAGGCCTCATGGCATTTTAAAACTGCTTCCAATTACTTTCAAAACAATGAATATTTCATTGAGATGCATAGCCTCAAAAAGCTTCAGAAAACACTTGAATTTTATTTTTACAGCTACAATCTATTCCAGCTTCTGACCTTAAACTATTTATGAGTGCTCTCCCTGGTGCATGTGTTCCTTGTGCTTGCTGCTTAAAAGTGCTGAGAAAGACTGGTGGACATGCTCTTCTGTGTTTTGGCAAGATTAAAAGAATAGAAAATGACTGTAGCAGATTGTAGGAAACTATAAAGAATGTTAACTCGCAAAGCTTCAGCAGACAACTCAGGTTGCCATGCAAGCATATATAGTTGCATGCAACAGCACCTCATGACAGCAGTGTCCAACAGCTGCCAGTCAAGAGACCTCCTCTTTTGAGAGTACAGTTGGCTTCTCCACTGAAGTCTTGAGTTGTCCAGCACTTCACAAGGACCTTACCCTCCGCATTTACCAGCACATTGAGCAACAACAAATTTTCATTTAACTGCATATGGTCGAATATAATGCAAAAAATGTACCACGCCGGTGCTAATCATAATGTTTTGCATTATGATTAAAATGCAAAACATTATGATGGTACATTAATGTGACTGTACCAGTATATTATTATGATTGTGCGCATGAACATAAAACAGAACATTTCAGCAGAGCGTTTGAAATACACAACACCAATGCACATTCACTCCCGACTCCTTGCAACATGGTGGGGAATACAGTGGTGAAAAATGCAGAAACGAATCACCCATGATGCTGCATTATTTTAACAGGGCCATAGTATGCTGCCCCTAAGAGCTAACTGTGGACAGACACTCATGTGTCATGGCAGCTGCAATTGTGCAGTTGAGACAACACAGGTGGACATCAAAAGTGCACTGTTGCTCCCTTCACTTTCCTTTGCAATGGCTGCACTCTCATTTCCTGGATGGCACATTTCCCCACCCATGCATGTACTTTTGTTTTGTTCCTAGAGGCCGAGAAGATGAAAACTAAACTGTGCAGAGGGTTGAGTTTTAAAGGCATATCCTGAAGGTCACAAAATGAAGGTCCCAGTTACCAATTAAATTCTGTGGCAAAACACCAGTGCCAGTGTGGCGTCATGAACAAACTTTAAAATAATTTCTCGTATTTGGGCCATTGTAGGCCATTAAAAATTCGTGAAATTTGCCAACTACAGTCTCCCGCTCTTCTAGGATGGAATGTAGTACAACTTCACTGATGAACAGTTATCCATGCCCAAGCAGTCGCCGTCAAAATCTACAACGTCACAGCAAGCTGGAGCGGGAACTCCAAGGCGGGATCGCCACCCATCTTTCCTGGCCTCTTTTCACAGTAAGTTGGTTGTTATTTAGATAGGTTTTTTTACCAGAGCAGTTGAAATTATTTTCCTTTGTAGTGCCAATTTAATGTTGGCACGCTTCACAGGTTTGATATTCTGCACATTCTGATTTAGCTTTATGAGCCATAATCAGCGGTGCAAGCACGTAATGTTATTTATTCCGCCACTGATAAGCGCTCACAGGACAAGGTGTATAGGGCTGGGCCATTTGCGCGCTTTCTTAAAGATGTATGCATTACCAAAGACATATAGTTGACAAAAAGTATGAACTGCGGTCTAGTACACAACCTTTGTGCATGTGGTTTAATGCCCGATGCTAAATTCAACGACCTGAAATCTTCACTTAATATTTTCTTTAAGCCATCACACATCAGCCCTCGGTGCGTAAAACTACCGTGTTGATCATGCAGTGGCAAAGCCAGCATGGCCACGCAAATCACTATAGCCTCATGCATGCCTCACGGTTGGTGCGTAAAAATAAGTATCAATTTGATTCCGTCGGCTGTCACAATGGTGGTCACGCTGGCTGTAACGTCACGGACGAATGCAGCCAATGAATGCAGCAGCACCACACCATACTGTGTAGTAGCTTCCCAATTTTCACACTGCCGAAACTACATCATGGCGCAGCAGTGCCGCAATTGAGGTAAAGACCTTTTTGGAGCAGCATGGAGCAACAAATTTCAGTCAGCGCAGATTGGCGTAACTGCCTCAGCATTCACACCACTGTGGGCATTTCGGTCACGAACAAGACACCAACACCTGACAGCACCATGCCAAAAATATGTAAGATATATGTTCCATGCAGCCATTTTGCTTTTCTCTACTTCCAAGCTGTGCCGAGGAGGTTCGAGTTCGTTTTCTTGTAATTGGAAGTCACTGCAGCGCACACACTGTGGCTTTGGCATATCGCTACAGTGTACTATAATACTAGATTTCACTACACAATTGTAAACAAATAAAAAATGGAAATCTAGTGTCGGCTGCAATAATGCTCATGGCACCATCTGACAACAGTTTAAAGCACTGGGAGCAGCCTTCACAGAAGCTTTGTTCTCTCCTGCACACATTATTGCATGTGCGCTTAACACATGAAATGAACGAGTGTTTGTTGAATGTAATTACTGCACTGGTGTTTTGCATGACTACATTGATTAATGCTTAGTAAGGATGTTTCAGCCACCAGAAGTGTTCTAGGAGGCTGCAGAGCCCTTTTGGTTGCCGAAACACAGAACCTTAGATTCAACGATATCCTCAATATTGACATGTGTATATTGACAATATAATAATGTTTCCGGCTGAAAATGTAACTCCAGATTATTTGAACCATTGTTTTCAATACAACACGAAATGCTTCTTCAAGCTAGTAACTTGAGAAAAAAGAAATTTTATATATTATCTCTATGTACACCCGCCGTGGTTGCTCAGTGGCTATGGTGTTGGGCTGCTGAGCACGAGGTCGCGGGATCGAATCCCGGCCACGGCGGCCGCATTTCGATGGGGGCGAAATGCGAAAACACCCGTGTGCTTAGATTTAGGTGCACGTTAAAGAACCCCAGGTGGTCAAAATTTCCGGAGTCCTCCACTACGGCGTGCCTCATAATCAGAAAGTGGTTTTGGCACGTAAAACCCCAAATATTATTATTATTATCTCTATGTAAATGTGCTACTTCCATTTTTTTTTCTACAAAAATCTTGCCTACATCAAGAGTTATTATTACTTGCAGCTCGCACTACAAACACGGACACAAGAAGAGAGAGAAACAAAAATCTGGACAAATAAAAATTAAAAGGCCTGCCTCATTTCAGAGGCCTAACTAATCAATAAATGTAGTGACAGGTGTGTAAGCCAGGTGTCACTTGCACTACACAATGAGAAAAAATGTTTGTTACAAGCATCTAATCGTTAAAAATATCGCACTTCTTGTTTTATCGCTTGTCTGTCTTGTTCCGCTTTTGGTTGAGGGAATGTATGGTGCATGGGTGTACGCATGTGTGAGATTTTCTATTTATATGGCTGTTTGAGTGCAATAAACTTTTAGTCTTGAGTCAGCACTCGTGTTTCATCTCTTTTCTTGGTCCGTGTTTGTAGTGCGCACTGTAAGTAATAATAATGCAGGTGTACCTACTCGCCCAGCTAGCTACCATACCACAGGACATCAAGAATACTTGAGTACACCTATATAGCTAAATTATGTAATAGTACATAGTACAGACAAATGGAATCAATTGGCAAAGCGCCGACTGTCAACCAAATTTTATTGTGCACAAGGCAATATATATGAAGGTGCTGGAAGGAGAGAGGAGGTAAGCATGCCAAATACCAAGTGTAAAAATAAAAAACATGGGTATTAATGATACACATGAAATGACTAGCGTTCAATCAGTACAGGATACTAAGGTATTATTGAGACCAGTGTGCACATGTAATATACGAGGCTTTTTGCATCAACAGGAAAGGTGACATGTACGAGGATACCGTTGGTGTTGCTACTCTCCAAAGAAATTGCGCTTCTTTCATGTGTATAACTGGTGCACATGTTTCTTATGCTTTGTATTTCACATGCTTACTTCCTCCTCTCTCCTTCTGACATGTTTATGTAGTGTTTCATGCAACATAAAATCTGGTTGACAGTGAGTAATTGTGCGTTCATTTTGTCTGTCATGTCCCATGAGCTGTTACTGCATTTAGCTATATAATGTGCCAATAAGCCAAATTAGCACTCTTTTGCACACTACTATAAACATGCAAGGTATTTTTGTTTGTGGCAATAAGGCCAAGTTACTGCTCATTACAACCAGTGTTAACATTCTTTCTGGCATAGTTTCTTCTAAAACAACACTCAAAATCTGGTAGAATACACCAAATGTCTTGTGAATCCACTCAGATAAAATTGTAATGAACAATAAGATCAAATATATTAAGCATGCATTTTTATTTAGCACAAGTACAAAATATTTGACTAGCAATGCCACTAATACTAAAAGGAATTAGCAATTGTGAGCCAATTGTGAACTAGCGAAAGCTGCCTTGGAACACATGCCCAGTATTCTTATGGAATCGAGGGACTAAATGCTGCCTTTCAGCCTTCATTCACTTCTTTTAAAGGGGCCATGAAACACTTCTTGAACATACTAAGAACACGTTGCTGATCTGTTGAAGAGGCTCCTGTGAACGTATCAGCTAAATATCATTGCACTGCATGCAGCAGAGAATTTACAATCTCATGTCAAAAGCAGTGAAAATCGCTTGCTCTTCAGAAGAACTTCACTTTAGCCTAGTTAGTATTTACTGCATATCATATTGACTGCAAATAAGATGGGGACAGAGAGAGAGAACACATAAACAGCACGGGCTGTACCACCTGTGCTGTTTATGTGTTCTCTCTCTCTGTCCCCGTCTTATTTGCGGTCAATATGATACGCTTGCTCTTGCTTCCACAATATCATCATGCAGTGTCATTGCATACAGCTGGACCCACAACAGCTATTGGCTGATACTGTGATTGCCGAGAACACTCCCAGTAATACAATTATTGCTCATCTGAGCTAAATAAATGAAACATATATCTGTCTGCGATCTCAAAAAGACAGGAAAACCATCTCATCTTTGCACTGCCAGTCTAAACACGAAAGTTGTGCACTGGTGCATCTGCTGCTGTGCACGGCCTCCAAGATGATAAGCATAGCATAGCTACCACGACTGCCACGAGGTGCCGCCGCAAGTTGCATTGCGTTCAACCTTTGGGCGCGACCAGCTCGGCATTGCTCCCTTGTGTCACCTTGCCGACTCCCCTGTGTAGCTTTCAGCGCATTAGCGGAAATGAAAGGAGAATGCCGGCGATCAGTCTGATAACTGTGTCTAACTACGCTTGTGCTCGAAGGATTAGAAAAAGTTTTGCAGGAGGAGATTCGTGAGGTGATGCAATTCAACAGCGATGTTCTACGATTTCTTAGAAAAGTGTTTCAGGGCTCCTTTAAGAAAGCAACTGAGCATACATCCTTTGAAATTTGACAACAGCAGGACTAACAGCAGGCTTTTATAAATAAATGTGCACATACCCCTGTCTTTCTCTACATTTCTTTTAGTGTCGACAGCACACAGACCTAATCCTCAGAGCCATCGTATCACACCGTGCCAGTATTTAAATGAGAACGCTGGACAATCAGTGGTGACAATAGCTGCAATTATGCATGTTCCATTCTGTGCTTTTCAATATAAAAACTGTGCCTACAGAACTCCTGTCATCACTCCAAACTTCTGGAGTATTTCATTGTATAGGCTACACTGCCTTCAGCTGCTTTCGCTATCTCAGTCCGAGGGTCTTCTAACAGCCTTACTAACTGCACATAGTTGTAATGAGGTACTTATGGCTCTTACTCCACTGAACGTCCACTAAAGGCATCTATATTCTACTGAAAGTACCGTTATCCACTTAGAATTCGTTATACTATTATTCTATTACCAGTGCTATTCACTAAAATAATTCAATATCTGCTCAAATGTTTGCTTAAAGCAAGAAACAAATTATTGGTCAAATATTCGGCCAAAATTTTTTGCCAACAGCAAAAAATTTTAGGCCCAATATTTTTTTCAATAAAAGAGTGCACACAATTTAAAGTTGCCTTGCAGCAGCATAAAAACCTAACCGCCATTGTTATGGTGGATTTTACACGGGCCATTGATGCACGATCATAACTACAATGCATACCTTCTTATACACAAGACTCAGAAAGGTCATTTACATGCAGCCAAAACATTTCTTTGTACTATGCACAACAGCTGATCCTGTTTATGTCGAAGCCTGACACTTCAAATTATTCCCTATATATTTTTTTGTCCTATATAACAAACCGTCGAACTACGCCTTTGTGTCAAGTGCATCATGCATGTCCACAAAACTGCCTGTGATAGCAAAATGAGTAGGTATGGCAAATGACATCAAACAGCATGGGCCTGTAGGCAAAGTGCTTTGTGCTTGTATCATGCAGTGCATTCCGATCACACTGACACTGTCCTAGCTGACTGTGACCACTTTTCGTGTGCAAAGGCTTGCTTCAGGGCCACACTGTGGCTGGTCCCAAGAATTTAGAAGTCCAGTATTGCAATGGTGATTTGTCTTTGTCTAGGCACCCATATCTGCTAAGTGGTCACCAGCAGCAATATATATATATATATATATATATATATATATATATATATATTGTGGGGATGCGCGACTCTCGCGCGTCCCCTGATATGTTTTTCCCGCATGGCGCGTCTCCTGTAATCCGACTTCGCCGCGCGGCCTGCGTGATGCCCGCGGCGGTCGATGTGGTTGAGGCGCAGTGCGAGAGATGGCGCGTGTGTTGCGCTGCTAACGCCGCCTCACGGCAGGGTTACTTGGGGCGCAGGGGAGAACAGGCTCTTTCCCGGCGGGTCGGCGAACAGCGTGGACATCTCGCGCGCGCGGCGACCCATGCTTCTGCGAGACCGCCTCGCGTGGCCGCCTTGGAACGCGCCACCGTTCACGTGACCGTACACGCGAACGACCAGACGTTGGGATCCAGCATGGGGCGAACATATTCGCTCGCTATCCGGTCGCGGTGAGTCGGGACTTCTAGATTTGTCGCGCGCCCATCGGCATGTTTTGTGGATAGCAACTCAGCTAGCAGGCATTGATCTATGAAAGGTGCAATAAATGCCCTTGTGATTGTTCGCACTACTGTGTTGTCGTTCCTTTGTCCCAAGAGCACGGGAGGAGAACCCCACTATATATATATATATATATATATATATATATATATATATATATATATATATATATATATATATATATATATATATATATATATATCCTGAACAGCACGGACTATTCAATTCATATTTGACTTGACAATTTTATATTATAAATTTTCAGGTATCCATGTTTATTCAACTATAATGGATAACAGCACTTACTGTAGTGCACAAGGTAAAAAGTGATGATTCAAGTAATGATTGTACGAATTATTCTGGTGCAGGAGAATATGGTTGCTGCACAGAGGCATTGGTTGAAGAATGAATGCTTGGAGAAGCTAATTTCTGCATAATAATCTGCCTAGTCACAGGCAGCCTAAATTTCTTTACTTTAGAAATGAGAATATATTCAGTATTCAATAAGGGAAATTTGGCTGCCGAAATGCCCCTAGTCATAGGCTAACGGTACAAGAACTCTTACTGCAAATCTCTTCCAATAACATCTACACTTGCTCCCAAGAAAAAAGCATTTCACACTTCTCACTGGCCAAGTATTTCACACTTAGCGAATAAGCTGCTGGCCGAGTTGGTAAAGTTAATAATACAAAAAGACAAGCATGAATGAAGCAGTACGAAAACGAGCACTCGTCCAATCATCGTCCTTGTTTTCGTACTACTTCGTGCTTACGTTTTCATATGCATGAACATTTTCCACACCTCCAAAAACACCTGCCTCTTCCAACTCTCCACCCCAATGAGAACAGTAAACTACCGCTGTCTCGGTATACACTGCTTCAAGGACAGGATCCTATAAAAACCCTGACAATGTTGACCACTCTTGGATTGACAAAATTAAGAGATCTTGTCAATGTTTTGCTGGACTAAGGCTTCATTTTTTTCTATTTGAATTATGTGATTATTGTTGACCGCAATGGCTGAAACCATCATAAAGGAAAATTAATTTTGTGCACACAACCATAGTTATTTCATCAGTGAATCTGCTGCAGTGACTTGGTGGCTATGGCATTCTGCTGCAGAGGTCACAGGCTCAATTTTGGCCATAGTGGCTGTATTCCACTACAGTTGGAATGCAAAAAACATGTACCATGCTTTTGGCACGTGTTAAAAAACCCCAAATGGTTAAAAGTAATCCAGTCTTCCACTTTTCTCACATTAGAGCTCGTACCTAGTGTCATAGTGCACAAATATGTCTGCAGACTCCCCCACCTGAAGCTGCTTGGCAATGGCACTCAGTGAATTTGTTATGTTATGCACAAAATTCTGCACCTGCAAAACAAATTCAGTTCTACTAATGTCTGACTGCTATCAGTGTATTTTTCTATTTGCCAAAAGTTGAATGTCCAAGGAACACCTTCTGGACCTTGGAAACAAAGGCCCTTACCACATTTGTGAAGGTAGAAATTTCCAAGCTGCTGTGTTTTGAAGAACTGCTTCTTGTCCAATTTGGTCAGTTCAGTTCAGTTCAGTTCAGTTTTATTCCTTAAAGGCCCCCATTTCAGGGGGTGTTACATAAGGGGTGGGATTACATTTGTAGTGAGAAAAACAATTGTTGAAATTGTTGAAACACATATGTAATTGAAACACATATGTTGAAACACAATTGTAATTGTTGAAACACATATGTGCTGTCAAGGGGACGCACACAAGAGTCGAAACATTGACAAGTTGGAAGTGGCACCCAGGCCTTCAATGTTTCTACATTTCTGTGTGCATCTCTTGGTGGCAAATACGTATTCCTGCTGTGGTCAGCAGCTAACGCAACAAAAGAAAGGCTGCTGTGTTAGAAGTGAAGAACTATTTGTGACAGAGGCGGATATAGTTGAACTTAAACCCCAGTACAGGGAGGAGGGTGTATTTTGTGAGAATCCACCTAGTTGACTCACCATTTCGGCCACCACTGATTGGCTGGAGCTATACGAGCGAATATGAGACAGCCTGTCTCCTCCTTGCTCAAACAGCTTTAGCCAATCAACGGCGACCGAAATGGACAGTTGACTAGGTGGAACCTTACAGAATATCCCACCAGGTAAAGCAAAAGGTGTGTTTATGTTGTTCTTAAAACACATTACACATCATTGGTGCAAGTGCATGCATGCTCACGGCTCCACCACTCTAAACCTTGTAGTTGTGTCTCCTGGATTTGAACTTAAAACTGCCTTCTGTTCCCATCACAAAAAATTATCACATCGGCAGTGGCATTCGTGCACCAATGAAGCAGTGCCAATTAGACCTAACTGCCTAGGCAGTGTGCCTGTGACAAAAATTCAACACTGAAGGAAGTGACATTAAGCAACAAGCTGTTGCAGAAAGCTTATTCCTGGTGTGTTTGTACGAGTAGCTTGTCAGCGATCGGCTCCAAGATAAAGCAGACAATTTCTGACTGCCATTGAAGTGCTTAGAGAAACTGTATATGGGTCCTTTTCAGGAGCCAGAAGTGCGCATCTTATTGTGCATCTGTTTTCTATCCATTGCTCGCACCCTTATTAATCAAATGTAGTCCACGTGGTTCCAAAAGCAGCCATGCAACAAAAAGAAGCCACCATTAAGGTACAAATAAAGTTGGTGAAGGCAGTGCCACACCATCACTAGTTTGGTGCTTTTATCGATGACCAACATCTAGACAATCGCTTCCGAAGTTAGTCTGTTTCATTTTTCTTTCTTTTAATGTAAAAATCGTGATAGGCACCTTCTTTAGTATTTTAGACTCGTTCAGGGCTGCTGGTTGGCATGCGTTTTGAGAGATGGCGCCACCAGGCTATGCGCAACGATCCAGCACTAGGCAATGTATAGAAGAAACACTTCTATTCCTTCAGAAGAAATCCAACTACCATAGCACATATGTGCAAACTTGTAATGAAGTGGTCCTTAAGGGGGCACGAGGCACTTCAAAAAACTTCATTTTTAAAACAATTTGAATAAAATTTGCACAGTTAATGTATTTTCACCAGCTGATCTCAAAAATGAAATAATCTTTTTCTGTTATAAATATTTTTTTATATTCGAAACAAGATGTTCTTTGTTTAGGGCCTAATGAGCTAATTAACAGCAACTTGCACGGCAATGTACAGCACAGAGAATCAATTCTGAATGTTCATAGCATGTTATAAGCCATAAATAATTGTTTTAGGCATTTTGAAGTGAAGTTATAGGTTTTCAAACTTAGTCATAACAAATGCCCAACATGACATTCTTCTACTATCATGGTGGGCATATTTTATGACTAAGTTTGACAGCATATACCTTCACTCAAAAATGGCCTAAAACAGCGATTTATAGCTCACAATACACGGTGAACGTTCAGAATTGATTCAGCGTGCTGTACGTTACCGTGCAAGTAGCTGTTAATTAGCTTATTAGGTCTTAAACAAAGAACATCCTCTTTCGGATATCACAAAAAATATTTATCACGGTAAAAAATAATTGCATTTCTGAAGTCAGTTGTTAAAAATACATGAAATGTAGAAATTTCATCAGAATTGTTTAAGAAAAATAAAAAAAAGTGCCTCATTCCACCTTATTAGACCCAGATAAAGCTGGTAGACCATGCATGGGGGTAGCGCAGGTTGACAATGATCGTTCATGTCCAAACGAGCTCAGCTCCTGTTAATGTGCCTTTCTTTCAAAACCTTGGTTCGTATTGCGGGCGAGATGGCAGGCTTTTGCACAACTATGCTCCCATAGGGAGCATATACAGCGACTCTAGAAGCGTTGTTGGGGTCCACAGGCGACTACTACAAACATGCGTATAAGTTCGTCTGTATGCTTATTAAGATTTTGTGCTGACAGAAAGTTCCAACTGCTTGTGTGATACAATCTGATATGATCCAAGTTCCTTGTAGTGGTTAATCAGTCCAATCCTCGCACATGCTTTCGTGCTTTCCATACATATGGCTCTCATCGCTCTTCCCTTTGTCCGCCTTGTATATGGGAAATGTTCTGTCGACCTGAACGAACCTTGTACCGACAGACTGGGCACCGTGGAAAGTCTGCACATGTTTGTGTACCTGCTCGAGCCAGGTCTTTCACCAAATATACCGAATACAATAAAACCACGTAACTGTTGACGTTGAAGCTGAAGTTTGGCCTCAGTACTAAGAATCCACAGCAAGGTTTTGCTACATACGATGACATACCATCATCTCAAACTCTATGGTCACGTGACTGCAGAGCCACTAATGGCATCCCGGCACCAGCAATAGCTCTTAATTCAGTGTTGTCATTAATGAAGCCTGCAGAAACATAGGCCATTGCACAAAATGATCACCTCACATTTACACAATGTTCCCCCGAAGATAACTGATGTTGATGGTCTCATCTAGCAGGCTAGAAAAAGAGTAACTTTAACTGAGACATCCATACAATACACTTTTGTTGTCCTCAATATCAACTTAAGAATCGCATGAATGTTGTCCACATTGTATCATTCCAATCTTCCACCTGGTGTTTTGTCAGTCGCGTGATAAAGCATGAATACCACAACCACTGTAAGTGTGTTGCTCAACTTACTGCGACATCTCGCTGAAGAAGCTAAATCAAAACCACTTGGTACAAAACTTTTATTAATAGAAGTGGAGTTTTCTTACGAGTCCTAGGCAATGTTCAATAAGTAGCACAGGTGTTCTTACGAATTTAAGCAAAAATCAAAACAGTTGAAATTTTGATATGTATACCTATAACGAGCACAAGAATACGCAGAAGACCAATGCTTGTCTCTATCATCAGAGCAAAGTTAGAAGTTTGGTATATATCATACTCTCAGAATACTGGCATCTTGCACATACACAGGGATCATCACATATAACATGCGAAATAATTAAGGCTCACCATATCAGTAAAGAAGCAGACACGTGTAAGCCAGCAGTGTTTTTTTAGACTTCTGCGAACATTGCCTGTACAAAAAGTGCTGTGGCACTTGTTTTTTGTGAATAATTATGGTCACTATACTGGCCACATGTGCTTCAGTTTTTGTTCAGTCAGCTCTGTCTTGTGTCACAATCAGTTTTTTTTTTTTTCCTCTTCAAACTGTTCACAATGAAGCAAAACCAACTTGTCCACATTTCAATTCTTTCTCAAAACACTTGTTTACTGGATGCTGCATATCATGGCACACTATGTTCTACATAACTAAACATGAAATGCAGCTGCTGTCATCACATTTCCATACCTGCCAACTTCACGACCTAAAAATCGGGGAGACTTGTCAAGTGAGAGGAAGGGAGGGGCGATCACGTGAAGCAAGCAAAAAAAGCAACAAGACATTGTTCATTTGATAGGATGATGACATTATTGTTTGTGAACGTTTCCTGTATTCTACCAGGACAAATGATGATCATTAAAATTGTGATCGTCGTAAATAATGAAGCAGGCACTAAGACGCTATGTCACAACTAAGGTGACACAACGTCTAAGGTGAGCTATGTCACATCTAAGGTGCACTGATGCCAGCGCCGACATTTATGGAGAAACAATGCACAGAAATGCACTATAAGGCATGGTGTCCAAGATCACTTACACTCCATCGCAGGCACTTAGCCAATCTTGGAGGCCATGTATTAACCACCTATCTATAGTGTCCGATTCAGCAAAAGGTGTTGTGATGGTAACCTGACATACTGAAATTATTTTAACTGTGTGGCTCAAATCGCAGCCTTTCAATCACATTATGACATCATGATAATGTGTCAAGTTATGACAGATGCACTGCAGTAGTTAAATCAGCTGGTTTTTTATTGTATGTGGCTTAACCAACGACAGTCTTTGCGCGCGAGTTGGAAAGTCCCATCCCTGGAAGATATTTCACTAAATGGTGAAAGCCGTACAAACATACAAAATGGTAATAATCTGTACACCGCACAGCACTACGGAGAGTTGGCAGCTATGTGCATACAGCAAGTTTATTTTTGCAATTAGTGCTTCTTGATAACAGCTATTTTTTAACAGTAATGTCCATACAATCAGGAAGAGTGATGAAAATTGGGAGGCTCCTGGACAAATTGCGGAAGTTGACAGGTGGGCATGTCCAGTTATATTGAGCTCAACTGTATGAGGCAATCCACAGCTGGCAAAATTTCTTTAGATCAGATCGTATGCATTAATTTGTTATTTCCATTCTTTTTAGATATACTATTATAGTTTGAAAGGAAAGGACAGGTAAGCTCAAATGCAACATGCGCATTCAAACTCACCTACCCCTGGCCCAAAATTTTGAGAAGCAGCACATTAAAAGCTTCCTTAATATCAGCAGGGTACGATAACCTTTATTGCCAACAAATGACCGGGCTACAGCAAACAGGCACAGTAATAATATTTTTTTAAAAACTAACGAACAAAAATGTACCCACACACTAAGACTTGCAGCTTGAGAGGTCGATCATATTTACACATCAATAATCTCTGATATCCAACATGGTACTTTTTTAAATAACAAGAAAATATATAAGGTTCAATTTTCAGTTTGACATGACTTGTCACAAGACAACAAGGCTATACATATATATATATATATATACATACATACATATATGTATATATATATATATACACTGTACATATACATACATATATCCATATAGACTATCCTATTCATTTTAAGGATACAAAAAAATTACCTTAAAATCTGACAAGACTAAATGCCACAAGCTCAAACACTGGACTACAAAGCAACTGCTTTAAAAACAGAAAGGAAAGGTTTCACTGATCTTATATGCATTTTTAAACAGATCTCTTTCTCTTTCACAACAAAAGAAACACCTTATACAAGTGCAATCTAGTTTGTACTCGGGCACATTAACATGAACGACAACAAATTGCAGTTTCTCAACAAACAAACAAAAAAAATTACAAGAACTGTGCCAGAAAGTTTAGGTAGGGGAGGGATGGAAGATGAGGTGAGGCATTAACTACAAGAGGGAGAACTGTCACTTTTAAGTCACACACTTACACGCAAGCACATTGCACATTCACACACTCAATGCACTCATGGATAGAAAAACCCACTGCTCAAATTCACAAAAGCTGACTAAAAACACTTTGATCTGACCACTGTTCACACCCTAAGCTCGACGGTATCTTCAAAAACGTTCAGCACACACTGGCTCTTCCCCCTCACAACTGGTGCGAGACAATACCTTGAGCATAACCTTGTCTTCTCCACTGAGTGCCCAGACCGAATTGAAGCCATCAAAGATGTGCGTTTCTGTAAGGGAAGTGAAGGATACAACATTGAGATAAGGCAAAAAAATGCTCTCACAACTTGTAGCAACTGGCATCACAAGTGCCATTTATGGACTGTTCAGTATGTTTCAGCTGTAGCCACATACACCACAAGGCAAATCAACTATAACTTTCAAGCTTTTGTAGCTTTGGCACGGCAAACAGACAAGTGCAGTGCAAAGATCATGCGGTGATGATCACATCTGCAAAGTACTACCCTGCACAAATACTACACAAAAACAGCTGTAGTTTAAGCTGCAGTTCACATGCCCTTCTCAGCAGCACCACTCTTCCCACCAGAAGACGTGACCTTACAGTTGTGGCGTTTGCATCAATCCCATGTACCACAAGCCTGCCAGCATTGTATAAGTTGTATATGTCAGTTTTCAAAGCAACAAAGACAAAGAAAAAGATGGCAACAACTCAGTGAGCACAGTGTTGTCGTCTTTGTTGTGCTGAAGGCGAACATCTCAATTTGTGAACTACAAAGTGCATGCTGTAGCCAAGGTGCACCACTGTAGCCCAGTTAGTGCTTCCACAGCATGTTCTGCACCCCATGGATAAACACCCTTACTTTTCAGAATGAGATGGTTCACACTATGGCAGTGCCTAATTATGGCAGATATGGGGCCATGTATAGCAGGAAGAAGTAAGGAGAGAGAAATTCAAGCACCACTATTGACTTGAACATATTATACCCCTGTCACACAGACAGCTGCGAACTCCGTTGACATGAAACTCCCTAATCGAGATAGACGACAATGGAGTTGCAGCTGTGCTACATGGCACAGTGCGAGCTTTCGATGGGCGCCACATGGGACAGAATAAGTGCTGCTGCGCTTACTTTCACGTGCAACTGCTCACAATTACAGTTGCCGATAAAGGTACTTTTTTCTTTTCTTTTTTTAGCACAGTATGTAATCTGACAAAGTCACAGCAGGAAAGTTTGCTGTATGTTAACGCAAGACTTGTTTTCCAAGCATAGTGAAGCTGAAAGTGATTCTGGCCACACTGTGCTCTTGCTTTCGTGTGTGGTAGCATGGGTTCCATTGTTTGACCGGTGCGCTTCAAGTTGTGATTCTATGCTGTGTATTGTGCATGTGCATGTGTTTGCGATGAGCTCAACTGCTTCTAGATGAGTGACGAAGCGGATAAACAAAAGAAATGGCAAGACATTTCCCCATGCAGCATGGCGAAGCATTGGTGTAGAGGGTACAGGCGCTATATCCTCAAAAACAAATTAAAAGCTACAATTACCTGGCATATAAACCAAGGCAATAAAATAATTATGCTAAAATTTGTGAGCCAGTTAAGATGATTTTATTAGCGTGGTTTTCTTTTTCGCAGCTGTCGCTATTTGGGAACGAGAGTACTCCACCCAGCCGTAATGGTCATTGCCGAACTCCCTTCGCCGAAATCTCCATTTAACTTCCTTGGTGCAAGGGAGACCATGTGACAAGGAGCACAACTCCTTTGATGTAAAGACGAAGGAGTTAAATGGAGTTCGCAGGTGCCTGCATTACAGGGGTATTAGACAGGCTTCCTTTGAGACATTTGCCACTGCACTTATGTCCTGTCACATACTGCAGCGAATGACATAACAAGGGAAAAAAAAATCTTGACAAACATGACACAAGAAAAGCTGTTGCCTCATGATTGCTTTTCTACAAAAAAGAATATGTGCAGTCGTGAGCAAAAGTGGAGAGACCATGGCTGCAGGAGCGGGAGCAGCTGCGGGGGCCACTACGTGGTGCTGCTATCTCACGCCGCGTGCTCGCTTCAAAAGTACCTTGAGTGACGACAAACTTCATCCTCGCTCTCACGCGGGTGCTTATCACACGTAATTAATTTCTAGTGCACCATTCGGTTGCTCGCTGCTAACGGTCGCGGCGAAGGGGATAGCGTGTCGCAAAGCGCCTAAAGTGTCTGAAGGGAAAGTAGGGCGAACTGCTTCCTTCCTCCTCCGTTTTCGGCATGCTGCTGGAAGGCACGCGCGGCTTCCACTCGACTACCGAGTCATTAGGTAGAGACGAATACATCAAGGTGCGAAATGCAAGGCAATGCGGATCCTCGCTTTGAACACCCCATTCAAATAAGCATTGAAAATGTTTGGCACTGACAGGTTCAAAAAATTTTAACATAACATTCAACTAATACTTAGTGAAGTTGCCATTAACGGCAATTACACCAGCAGCTCAGAGCGGCATCGAATCATAGTGATGACACAACATCGGGGCGAGCCCGAAGAGTCTTCCATTCTTGTTTTACGGCAGTCCACAGTTGATCAGCCTTAGCTGTGCAGAGATCCCAGGCTGCAAATTACTTCTTGATCAGCCCCCACACGTTTTCAATGTGGTTCCGAAAGGGGGTATTCGAAGGGAGGATCCACAGTACCTTGCATTTTACACCTCGGTGTATTCGTCTCTACCTAATGATTTGGAAGTCGAGTGGAAGCCACCCATACCTTCCAACAGCATGCCAATACAGGCACGGCATCGACGTGTAACCGTCCAGGCACACCGAAAACGGAAGAGGAGGGAAGCAGTTCGCCCTAGAGACTTTAGGCGCTTTGCGATGCGCGCTCTCCTTTGCCGCGACCGTCAGCAGCAGAGCAACCTAACGGTGCACTAGAAATTTATCAAGCGTGATAAGCAACTGCATGAGAACGAGGGTGAAGTTTGGTGTAACTTGGGGTATTCTCAAAGCGAGCGCAAGGCGCGAGATACCAGTGGCGCGTAGCGGCCCCGCAGCTGCTCCCGCGCCCAGAGCCATGGTCACCCCACTTTTGCTCACGACTGTACATGGCTGTCAAGTGTACGAGAGGGACTGTACCTAGCGAACATCATTACACAAGGAGCATTGCATGTTTCAAGTGCAGCTGTAAGAAATCTTGCTAAGCTCATCGAGAATCGTATTTGCTATTTCTAACTACTGAGCCAAGAAGTCATTTGCAAACCTTGAATGCAGGCCAACCATACACTGGAAGCCAGTTTGGCAAAGCAAAGAGCTTGCAATATGCAAACAATGCCACAAGCACTATTAAAAGTTCTTTTCCAAAAGGGGTATGCTACAAGGGCATATAATAACGAAAAACAAACAAAAAAGGAACATAAGATAAACACATGAAGCAATGAGTTTACGCATTGTTGCTTGTGTGGACATGATGCAAAGGCTTATGTCATAGCTATCTTGACACCATCGGCAGTGTCATTTGTTTTTAAGAACTGAACACAAAATAATGCACTTGTGTGGTGTCACTTAATATGTCTACCTGTGTACACTTCATTAAATGCTCACTGCAGCAGCTAAATGGCTGTGGCACTCTGCTGCTGAGCAAAAGGTCATAGGTTTGTTTTCTGGCCATGGGTTCCATGTTCCAATAAGGGCAGTATTCTTATTACTGTGACTGATGTATCAACACAAGACTTTGGCTTTTTATTTCCTAATTAGCAGAACAGTATTTCTCCATCCAACAAGTGGAAGGAGGCTCGAAACAGAAGCTCTGTTCTGTTCAGAAAATTTAACCCCAATTCGCCTAATGCCTAACACCAAAGTTCCATGGAAAGTCCCAAGCCTCTTGTGTGTGGGGTTGCAGTAATAAATAACTGCAGATGCCCAGTACACGAGCAAAGACTCCTGGATGCCAAGACATTGTGCTCTCTTTCCATATTGGTGGTTTTACTATTGCCAAACATTACTACGATAATCTTTTGTAAGCAAACAGATTTTATGAAGGGCAACAGTTTGTTTCCTTGCCACAGTACTGCATAAGCAGAGACTCCATTAATTTTCACAATGATAGAAAAGGTGTCAACCTTGGGTGAGGTTTGGAGGTTCATAAATAGTTAAAGTAAAGGGCTGTGCCGCACTGCCCCTTAGTGGTCTGGACAAATAAACTACGTTGTTGTCCATCTGCTAACACTTCTCGTTTTCTACACGTAATCGTTCCAACTGACACTTTAGTTTCCATCTGCATGGATAAGGAAACCAAATCAGTGTGGAACAACAAAAACAAGATATTCATAACCTCACAACATTGCACACTGCATATGACATGTACAGTTTTGCTATGGTATGCTTACTTTTCACGCGGAGAAATGCTGCTTTGCCTGAAAGTGACGAACAAATATTTGAGACAAAAGGAACAAGGTGGTTAGCGCGGAGTTGACACAAATCCCTAACTTATTTCAAAATTTTCATTTCTCCAAATGTCTAGTTGTATGCCAGCCAGCACTTTGGATTTACATAAATATTCAGAATTTAACCAGAAATGACTTGACGATCCTGATGGCACCAAAATATGTTAATAGTGCACTGATAAACAACCTTCACACTCTAACGTACGTATTCAGAAATTCATCTCAACTTGATACCCACGCCTGACTTGATTTAAACGACGCCTGTTGTGAACGCACCAAAGGAAACGCAATGAGTGTCTTAGGCACGTTCTCATTTATATTAAGTCAAGCATGGGCTTCAAGTTCAGATGCATTTTTGAAGACAGGGGTAAATCCCTTAATGTAATGCATGTCGTGCAAGTTGAACAGATGAGTTTGCTACAAAAATTACTAGAGGGAACTCTGGTACTAGTGTCAATAGGAGCTGCAAGTAATAACCGTTCAGTCTGCATGTGAATAATGGGTAGTACATGGATGTGCCTAAACTTCGCCCTTTCTGGTTTCAAACGGCTGTTACATTTTTTTTTTAAATTGCATTTTATATGCAACAACTCACAATGATTTTTTTACACGTTCACAGAGACTGCTTTTATAAAACTGACTGCTAGAAAAGATAGGACGATAAAGCGTAAAAAATAATGCCACACGAACAGAAGATCAGATAAATCCATGCATGGGCCATCGTAACCTAATGTTCCCATGGTAGCTGAATGATTGCAGTGTCCAGAGTTCCCTCTAGCAATTTTTTTACAAAACTATCGAATTGAAGACCGTGAGTAGAAGCATACTTGCTGTCTAATCATCAAAATGGAAGCAACAGAAAAAAATCAGAGTAACAACGGTCATTTCTATAATGAAGAGAGGTGTTGGAATTGCTAGATCCATAGATGGATTCAGGCTAACTACAGCACGATCATGACCTAGTTAGAGCTGCAGATATTCATTTGCTAAAAGTATCTGGGTAAACCACGAAGAGGAACAAAAAGTTTCATAATAGTGTGTAAACAAATGCACCATTTTTAGAGATACTATTGAAGTCTCAGGAAGCATGTTTCTTCTAGTATGCAGTGGACAGGGTTTTAGGTTCTTTTATGCTGAATGGGAAGGCAGTGTCCTTCCCACATTACCCTGCAAGTTTAAAGGAAGAACCTAATTGTTCCAAGTACCATGCATGCTAGTAATATTTGGATATAACATGATGATATAACATGACGGCTTCCGACTTCCTTGCCCTTCCATAGAGAGCTCAATGTAGTAAACACCATAGCGATATGATGTTCTCAGATGATCACCTTACGAGATACTTTCACGAGACTTCACGCGACTAGCACCTCACATGTTGGCACCAATGGACAACAGTGCGCTTGGCACTATGCTAAGACAGTATGCTTGGTACATAGTGCGCCACAATGCTATTGTGCACAGATGCCAGATGTGTCCTATGCTTGTCAAGCAAAGTGAAAGTAACTTCTATTGTGATCATCCGAGAATACTGTCCCTGCTTATAGTGCAGCTGTACAAGACAAAATATCAGTTACAGTAAGGCTGCCGGAGAATTCTGCAGACAAACAAGGGCAATCCAGAGGAGGGCACATGGAATGAACGAATGAGGAAAGAGAAAAGGAAGAAAGAAAAGAAAGAGCACAACAGCGCATCTGCCACAGCGACAGCATGTTGTATGTTCCATTACAGGCACTGTAAACAGTCACGTGGTATGAGGCACTCTGTGGAAGCATGGCAAAAGCTGTGGACATGCAGGGGTTACCTAGGCAACAAAGAAGCCGCTAAACATGCATAGCCCAATTTCGGAGGCAACGCTCTGCACTAGCCTTTTGACAGCAGCATGCACTCCTTGCCAAACTCCACCTTAAACATGTGTGCATTGTCGCTATTTGGCATCACAGTTGTTGTGCAATGTAAACATTTTCCTTTTTCCTCTATTCTTTTTTGTTATTTTGTCTGCTATGCCAAGATCGTCAGGAAAGGCTGGTGCTCAGGTGTTAACCTTTTTAAGCTAGCAAATTTAAAAGGATGGAAACATCTCGGTCGCATGCTTCTAATTGTGCACATATGCTTGGTTTGCAAGTGTTTTGCATGTCTACAGGTTTGAACATTGTTTTGGCTATGGTGCTGTACCACTGATAGTGCAAATATCAGCGACTCTGGCAATTTATGTTATTAGCAGTCTATGCTGACCTTTGAACAAAAAAGCTTTTACCCTTTGAACTGTCTTATTTCGAGATAAAGAATGCCACTGGAGTTCTTTGCCTATAGTGCACATTCAAAAATGTGCCATCACAAGGTGCAAGAGAGACTTAACCATTGGGTGTTTAGTGTTGGCTGTGAGTTTCCTTCATCCTACAGTGATCAAAAGGGTTGCTGGAACTTTGTAATGAATGTAAAGGAAGGATGCAGCAAGAAGCTTAACCAAATTACACGGATAAGCATCGGCTGAAAGTGGTGCCTTATATACACAAACTATTTCTGTGCCTAAACAAGCCCACATGCTTTCACTTTCGCCCTTGTGTTAACAGAAGGCAATATTACAAAAGGACAGCAGAAACATGCTTCCTTCCCTTTTTTGGTGAATTATTTGAAAGTTCAGGGATGAAAGCGGCCTAGGGAGTCATGGGGCAGCTCTGCGAGCAGCGAATTTTGCGCATTGGAACAGGTTTGGAACATGCTACGTAAGGTTCCACACGAGTCAAATACAGACAAATCAAGAAAAGATGTTCTTTATTTGACTTTGCAGAACACTATTAGGTTATGGTGAATCAGTTCTGCGGAAGCCAGCAAGGTGGAGGAAGTTCACTAAATGAAAAAAATTTCATATGCCCGACAAAGAAAACCCATTTGCATTTCTCGAGAATCACTTTTAAGTTACATACTCGAGGTGCCAACTAAATGTGACCAAGAAAAAAAAAATAACCAAGGGATTTACACAAACAGCCCCCACTGTACATTGATAGGCTTTTGTTAATGCTAGTTGGGAGTTTTTTTTCGTTGTGGACAAGCATATAATATTTGTGTTTAATTAGTTAACATTAATTGCCTCACTTAATGGATAAGAATATTGGATAACGCAAATCCTAGGTTGCTTTAAATTCAGTTATCACCCATGTTTCAACATCCTCCACAACTTTTTCACTGACATCTCAACAATCAGGTAAGATTATAAAGTTTGCTAATTAGATGTATTCGTGCACAATGAACAAGAAATACTGACTGTGACCACCACGAACAACACCCATCAACATACACTGAAAGCTGTTCGCATAAAGCCCTCAGTTATTTTTTAAATTCCTGTTGACATTCAGCTGACATAGAGTGCCACAGAATACATGCGAAGTTACTTTGTTAGTCATTGCATGTATGCTAGTATTCCACTAACTTGGCAGAAGAAAGACGAAAAAACTGTGACATCTATGAAAGGAAGAGAGGGAAAAAAAGTGCTCAGTGGCTTTGCTATCAGTGTCGCGGACCAATACTTTGCTCAAACCTGAATATTAGGGCCGCCCCATAAAGTCCATGTAAAACGACAACCGATGTTCTAAATGCCAAAAAATGGTTTCTTGATACTTTCGGACTAGATCTGGGCAAGTCTAATCATGAACATCATTGCCGTGAATACTATTTCTGTCGTTCGTGTATTCTTCGACCCTTTACGGCTGCCATTCAGCCACAACGGTAGACTAAAACTGAAACTGCTCGGTTTGCATGTTGCGGCCGCAAAAGTCTAATTTTGTATGGTGCGGTTTGCAGAATATAGAGTAGCTGGAGTGAAAATGAGTGACGATTACGGTTGCCATGGGATATTTCTGGTCAAGAAGCTTCACAAAAGCAAGTAGCTTGTTTGTCAGCGTGCCACACTACCATCCCGGTAACCGGATGTGATGCGTGTGCAAAATATATTTTAACATTACACACATGGTGTTTGTCATTAATTGATGCAGATTTAGCAATAGGGTGTACAAGCAAGCCCTAAAATGTATAATGACAGACCGTATTACTTATTCATTCAGCTAAGAGCGCAGTTTTCTTTCCCGACTGCCCCATAAATAGAGTGCCAGTTCAAATCATCTTTAGCTGGTCTGAATATAATGCAAACTCGTAAGACTTACATAAAACATTCATAATGCATTGCAAAGCACAAAGGAGTTTCGTTTTCCTGTGGCCAAGTTACAATGCACCTCCAAACACGCCCACACTCCAAAGATGCCGATGCTGAAATGGATTGCTTAAGCTTGGCTTCTAGGGCTAAATGCTAGCCAACACATGGCTGTGTGGTCATCGCACAAACATTCCACAAAATTTAGCGACTTCATTGGAAGTTAGTGTTTTGGAGCAAGTTGACGCAGCTCAATGGTTTGGCGCAAGATGGCACATCCCTGAATAGGGAGTTTTAGATTTTGCGTACGCTAACAGGTTTGGGTACCCAAAGGAACCTTTGCATATGTAAAGTGCCATGCCTAGCTTGCATTGTTTTGTACTCTTTTAAGGTTCTTTTGCAAGCTCGGCAGTTTGCATCCCAACTTTCCACATGCAAAACCGAAAATTTCCTAGTTTCAGATATTATGCCTGTCTTGAATCTATTCCATAATGTCAATTCTGTGGCTCATCACAAAATGAGAAGCATGTTAACTAGTGTAGTGACTACTTTTAGCAACACAGATGTATACATTTAGAAGGTTCCTGGGGCGTGAAAACAATGAGTTCAAACATATCAATCAAGCATCATCACACGTTTACATGCAGCCCCTGTTAATACACCCCAGTTAGGTTGCGTGGCTAGGAATAAGTATAGCAGACGCACGACACCTCATCCAACATGAATCATCTGATTACCACTCTGACAGGCACAGAGTCAAAATAGTGCAATCAACTGAAAGGCGATTCAAATTAGTCAACATATCGATAATTCAACATGGTCGACTTCCGTTAATTCAACCCTGACGGGACTGATAAACCTGATAGAATTATCCAGCAGGTGGAAATAAACAAGTGGGCAAACGTCTAACGTGTCGCACCATGGCGGTTTCCTAAAGTCAGTTTCAACGCAATATATCCTTGTTATGCGGTAAAGCATACGAAATCCGCAACAGTAGTTTTGGTTTCGGATCTGAGAGCACCGCACAGGCAATACTCAGCCTCATTTTTCAAAAAATAATAATAATAATAATAATAATAATAATAACAACAGGCACACATTACAATTGGGTAAATACCATAATCAGAGATTGAGAGCTACTATAACTGCTTGAAAATTTTCCTAGGACAGGTTGAAAAAAGTTTTTGACAGGAGATGACGTGTTCCAACACATTCACTGTCCCCAAGTTCCACAGAGGCTGCCACTAAAAGGGTCGCTACTGAGGTTGTCGTGGGGGTCAGGCGCATATGCATGCTGACAGGTCAAGTTCGAATTATCCGGTGAAGGCCAATTTTAGGATCGAAATAACCAAAACATCAAATTAATAGAAGTCTACTGTATACATAATTACCTTTACTACAAGACTAAATAAAACACAGCTTCTTTAGACTTTAGTTTTCCCTCCCATAGATAAGAATCTGCATGCATACTGCTTAAAATGCACCTACGCAAACTCCTTCCTGCTTGGGCCTTCGCAAGACCTGATGTATTGGATAAATTAAAAAAAACAAGGCTACAGACCAGCTGCTGTATTACCCGACAGACAACTAGGCAGTGAGCACAGTCTTTAATAGTGTGCGCAGCTAGAGAAGAGAGTGGCAAAAGCAATCCAGAGCAGAACACACAGTATCAACAAATAAAGGGCAACAAGCTTGTGTGATGTACTCAGATGAGGTCAACCACAGAGCCCCATGCATCTGTAAGGTGTGCTTGCTCTTGGCACATGTTGAAGCTGCTTCAATCGATCGCGATAAATTTTTGTGTATGGAGATAAAGAGGAATGTCATTGCACAGCCGGTTTATCTGGGTATTTTGGCCTTTGCTACAATGAAACTCTGAAGATTGTTCTCAACTATGATGAGCAGCGATGGCATGCTTATGGTAACATAGGTTCCTTTCAAACCTACAGTGACCTGTTTCTGTCTAAAGACTTCCTTCATTGAGCCGAGGCCAGTATTAAAGAAGAGACATGTATTGGACGCCCATAAGCCTGCATCACGCATTGCTTGTGCACCCAGCAATTGCTCACCGGACACAACATGTACTCCTGCCACTAACGGCGAGAAGTTGGAGAGATGCGCCCTCTCATGAGTGACGTCACAGTCAGGACCCAGCTTGCTCCAGATCACTCAGCTGCTGCATGTGCTATGCATCCTGAAGGATGTTTCAGATGCTTTCCGCTGTCAAGTCTAAAGTATGAATTGATGCTTAAATATTGGAAGCCATGCTGAGTTAAATGGGTCGACTTCCCTTGCAATGTAGAGGTGTGCTGTGCATGTTGATAAAGTTCGTTAAAAAGCTGCCCACAAATTCAGCATGTGAAGAGGTGTTTTTTTTGCTCCAAGCGTGAACATTCCCTTTATTACTAAGTTACGGTGGACACTATTTTACACAGAAAAGCAACCTTGCCATTTATAACATTGTAAATACACATATAAGATAGATACTGCTTGCAAACCTTCCATCAAGCTTCTATTGACCTTGTGAGTTGTTCTATAATAGTGCGGAAATGGAAGAGTCAGGCAAGCATTTTCTACGTATTAACTTGCTACAACTGTCTCTGTTCCCTGCAACAACCGCTCAGAAAAAGTGTTGCTCAGGGCTCTTAGTACGACTGTGTCATAACAGTGCATATACGGAGTGATCATTTTCAAGCTTTATGGAATTTTTAAAAATTGCCTGTTGCTGGATTATTCAGAGGCGGACATAACTTGCATCAGAAATGAAAAACACTAATTAATTGTCTCGTTAATTGGTTTACAGCACATATTCCAATTTACAAATTGTAGCCGGTGAGTTTGCAAGGCATATCCACTTTGAATGAATTTCCAAAATGGCACCAGTTTGGAGGTAAGTGCCCATTAAACTTGCAGTAAAAATGCACTTTTGTTCCGGTTACCTTTTCAATAAAATGCTCTTTTATGCATTGAAGCATGAAAGTAACTGAAACATCCAAGTATTTTCATCCCACACTTTGGGGAAATAACATCTTGAAACTGGTGTCATCCTGGAAATTCATTTCAAGTGGATATATCTTGCAAGCTCACTGATTGCAATTTGTAAATTGTAATATGAGCTGTAAATAATTAATTACGAAGTTAATCAGTGAATTCTGGTTAATTAGATTATTATGTGTTTAGATTTCTCGTGCTAGTAACGTCTGCCTCTTCAAATAATCTAGCTCAGGGACAAAAACTGTGCTATCGGCCACAGGCAATTTTCAAAAATTCCGTAAAGCTTAAAAATGGTTTCCTCACACACATCATAAATATTGGGACAGAAATTGCCTCGAATAAAGAATTTATGGTTCAGAGGAAGCGTTAGCTCGGGGCTAAGTCCAATTTCTCTATTAAAATACATGTAAAATGTGGAATTGCATTCGTGAAACAACTGCTAGACCTATTTGAATAAAATTTTCTGCACTTTCGAGAAAAGAACTCTAGCAACTTTAGGGAGCAGAATTTTGAGTTAGGGCCTCAAATTGTTTTTCAAAAATTGGCGAAATTCGTTAACTATGCAAAGAGAGAGAGAGAGAGAGAAAGAAAAAGGGGAGGAGACAGAACAGATCCTGGGATTTTGCAAACTGCATCTTTACAGTATCTCAAGCAGACAAGATTTATACATGAGTTTACAGCTTACATGGAATTGTTAGTGTTTACAAGCATCTTGCAAGAGCCCTAGTCACAAATTAGAGATATACGTCAGAGTGATGTTAAACACATCACCTTTTTACACATGTATTTGAGGTAAAACTCAAGCAACGCTAAAAACCTATTAACAGTCAACTTGGTAGAATTCTGCAAAGACACTTCGCCATTAACTTCAATACATTTCTGAACAGCCTGAAACAATGCAGCGTGAGGGATCGAATAAAACAAATCTTCTATGTCAATGGAAAAAGCATGGCCAATATCGTCATTCAACTCTATAAACCTAGTAACACCTTTCGAGTGTTAATAGGTTTTTAGCGTTGCTTGAGTTTTACCTCAAATCTACCTTCATCCAGTTTAAAGAAGACTATTACGTGCAGAAACAAGGTATATGTATAGGATCTTGCGTTGCTCCTATCTTGTGCAATGCTTCCTTATCTGAATTTGACAGAGCGGTAAACGAAGGCGATCGTGACCAGGTTGTTACTGCATTCTGTTATGTTGACGATTTTCTTGTACTTTTAAAAAAGCAAGCCAGTTACACATATGACGACGCCATCGCAGGTGTACTAAACATTTTTCAGCGCCTTGGCAAAGGTTTAACATTCACCCATGAACTAACAAAGGATAATAATATTCAGTTTTTAGACAACACAACGCTGTAAGCTTCTGTGACAACCATGTGTGCTGGAAATATAACCCAAGATCCCAAAAGAATTTGTTGCCCTACGATTCAGCTCATTCGAAAACGGTAAAGCAGGCAATAGCCACCCAGTGTATCATATCAGCCTTAAGAAAGTCCTGCACGCACAAAATACAGGAAAACTTTGACAAGCAGATTGTGAGGTTGGAAGAAGCAGGGTTCCCGCAATCAGTCATTTCAGCAGTAGTGAAGGCAGTGCTTAAGAAGACAAAGACGGAAGGCAATGTTACTGAAGACGCAAGGGAGCGCAAAAATAAGAAACGTAAAGTTGTGCCTTTTGTTCACAAGACTTCCCACAACTTAAAAAAGGTTGTGAAACGGTACGGAGTTGAGATAGCGTTCTCGGCTCCCGGCAAGCTCGCTGGGCTATGCTTGCACATAGGAAGACGTAAAAATAACTTCCAAGGGTGTGGAACAAAGCACTCCATTTCCCACATAGGTTGCAGTGTTGGAGTAGTTTATCAGATACCTTTATCATGTGGCAAAGTTTACATAGGCCAAACAGGAAGGTGTGTGAATGTGCGCTTGCGTTAGCATGAATTGTCAATTAGAAATAAAACGAATGGGCACCTGCCTGTCCACTGCTTGGCGTGCACGTGCAAACCGATCATGAAGGAAGTAAAGATTTTGTGCCGCTGCCGAGATAGCCGAGCCAGAGAGCTACTCAAGGTGTACCATGTTAGAAAGAAGGGACAAGAATGTGTCAGTGACACTTCAGTTTATTTACACAACAATGAGATGAGGTTTATTGACGAGCGTAGATAGGTCACGTTTTGCTTTAACAAGGTTTTACTTTTCTTTTATCTTGCCTTCTTTCGCGCACACGCAGTGGTGTACGTCGGGGGTGTACTTATATGTGGTCGTTGTGGAATAAACATTAGTTGCAAGTCTGCGCCCATCCATGTCCCATGCTGTCTTTGTGGTCCGTTTGTTCGCGCAGTTAAACAATGTTCGCTAATATCTACCAACTCGCCCAACAACAAGTTCTTCTAAACACTTTTGGTAAGCAGTCTAATAGTGCTGGCAGAATCCAAATTTCAGTGTTCAGTCCTCATGCTACTGTTTCATGCGTCAGTCGGCAAATGCGAAAACAGGGTGTTTTACCATGTACTACTGCTTGTGACAAGGCAAGTTACAACGATTAAAATCAAGGTAAACACTGCAGAAGTTATATGCAAGCATTTTTTGCGTGGTTGTTGCACTGTACAAATATTCCCCTGGTCTCTTAGATGTTTGATCCTATTTTTCCTGTTTATTCTATAATTAGCCACCTGAACTGCCACTTCAGGTTTTAAAATCACGTGTGGAAAGTTTGAAATGTGCTGGACCAACCTCCATAGGCCAGCACTGCAAACACAGCAACTGCCTTTAGGAAATGGATTGTTGAGTCATTTTTATAACAATTACAGACGAAAAGAACCGCAAAAAGTTATTTTGAAGTACCGTCAGGAGTGTACTACCACACAAAACGAGTGAACAAACAAACACTGAGATGCACGTGTACGCTGCCCGGACTCTAGCAGAAGACAGACCCAAGTCATGGCCCTGACGTCATCTGAGCGATGCTCGCAGTGTCTGTCAAGGCCGCACTTGGGGCCAATACCTTGCACCAGTGGTGTGATCAAGATATGGGTGGGAGACGGGCAACTTGTACATTCCGATGGCCAGATATGCATTGTCGCTTGGACTGCATGCCTTGCATGCATGTACGTAAAATGTGCATAAAGATATACGTAAAAATATGCTTATATGACCTTCAACCGGGTCTCTCCTTGCACGTGTATGACAATTCCCCAAGATTCTGATGCATCCTTCAGGGTATGCATATCAGCTTACTGGTCAGCACATTTAAAGGGACCCTGAAACGATTTTGCCGATTTTCTACAAACGTGCTGAGTCGTTAGAGTAGGTCCTTCTGATCATTAATTGACGCATCTAAGTGCTCCGCATAAAGCATGTAATTTATTATAAGGTTTTAAAAATGTACATTGCTGTCAATCGCAGCACACTGCTCGGCAGAATTTTCAGCTGGCCCTACCCATATGACGTAAACCACCCAATTGACATCATATGGGCGAGCTATCCGATTGGCTACCCAGGGCACACAATCTATAATTTTTCCACCTTTATGGTGAACAAATGATGTTCGTAATAGTTCGAATGTTAGTTAATTTGTTTCTATAAAAAGAAAGTAACAGAAAGAGAATCCATAAGAACAATTTCTCACTACACTTGATTGCAACATGCTCTAATATTTTGCGTGTTTATTCCGAGACCGTATAAGTAATTGCATAATATCTGTGAAAACAATCGCATCACAGTATTTCTTAATGAAATCTCCCAACACTTCAAGCATAGCTTATGAGCTAAATTTTTGCACAACTAATTTTAGCTAATTTACTCAGTGGTCAGCAAGAAAAGTTATTCTCAGCGGCTTGAGAAGTGAAAATAATATGCCGTTGTTCCTCACCTACAAGGCACCACTTTTTTTTACAGAATGGTTTAAATTACCGTATTTACTCGCATAACGATCGCACTCGCGTAATGATCGCACCCCTGAATTTTGTCGTCAAAATTCGATTTTTTTTTATTTCCCGTGTAATGATCGCACCCCGAACTTGCCGCAGCGATATGTGGTGTTCCAAGTCTAGCTAACAATGATCGCGCTTACCGTCTGTCGAATGCTACGCGAACGACTCGCCTGCACGCACCAAACATTCTTAAGTGGATGCCTCATTTCATTACTTTCATCACTTTACGCACTTCCATGACAAAAAGAGGTACAACCAAACTTGCCTTTATTATGGGTAGGCTTTATAATCGCTGTGGTCAACAAAAACAAAAGATGCGCCTTTCGATTCTTTTCATCTGCACTCGTGAGCACGCAACAAATCGCGCGCGGCAATGATAGTAGCCACGTTTACACGGATACGTTAAAAGTGTACCCTATTCATACGCCGACGCTTGTAACACGGCTAAGATATTCGCCCACCCTTAGCGGAAACGTGCCGAGTTAGGACAGTAGTGAAACCGGTGCCGCAGTTTCCGCAGCACACCGGCCATGCATTTCTGTCACTGGCAGCTAAGTGCGTCCATCTGTTTCTGTCCCCTCAAAGTGGACATGGCTACGTTATTGCCGCAAACTTGCCGATATTAACGATATTATTCATCACTGATACGGAAGAAACTGTTTCAATGCACGTAATGTACTCACGAGAAGAAAAAAAAATCGCGTTTGGCGCGTTTGGCTTGCTCCGCCGGCCGCCATGTTTGTTTTGGTGTCCCGCACCCGCATCTCGCAGCAAACGCGGGACGAAAAAAAAAATTTTTTTTTTTTCGTGGGAAATTTAACCCGCGTAATGATCGCACCCCTGAATTTGCGTCAATTTTTCTGGCGAAAAAAGTGCGATCATTATGCGAGTAAATACGGTATGTGAAACCTCATGTATATGTTTAGGCAGCCGCACAACGAAGCCACGCATTAAAAACTGTTGCAGTCTCACCTATGGCTGCTGATGTCTGGCGGCCCCAGATGGCGACCAAGCTGGGGCTGTCAAGTTTGCTACGCAGTTGCTGTTCTTGCATCAATTCCCAGTTTGCACCTGTAAATAAAAGGTTCACATGCAACAGTATTAGATTCTCTGGTTCTTTCTCATTGCAGCAGAAAGTGTTGCACATCCAGTGTACTAGTAAATTTTTATCTATAGGCAGCAAATTCCAAAGAATTTTTTAGAAGTTGTTCAAGAACATATACAATTGTACTACGTATCTTAATTGTACTATGCATGTTCCTCAACTGCAACGTGTTCTTTCTGAGAAACCTGTATGAGTTTCCTTTGTAGCTTTGTGGAACATTCTGGTGGATGACAATTTTTTTTCTTTTCATGATACTTCTTCCACCTTGCGCGATTCCACAGAACTCATTTGCCATATGCATGTTAATCAGTTCGAAAACACAACTACCTTAATAAAGTGACCCTGCCACATACAAGACATTGTCTTTTTTCTTCATTGGTGCATTATCATCATATTGTCGCAACGTCAGAAACAGGGGTCGTAAATCACTATTCAGGCGGCACAGTAATGGGTCACCTTTTTAACATTGAGCGAAACTGCAACTTCTTCATTGTGCCTTGACACACAAGCTCATGCCTACACGCATTGACCTCTTCTTCATCGGAGTACTGGCGCCGCATTTGCATTCCTCCGAAGGAAGCATCGTCCTGATGCGCAAATTAATTGGGACAACGGGACAGAGTACAACAGGACAGAGTCACACAAACACACACACACACACAAAAAGAGAACAAAGAAAAAAAAAAGCAAGTTAGGTCGACAGGAATGGCTTCATCCGTACCACATTGAGTAAGTGCTTGCGGCGATTGGAGCTATTGTCACTGTTGGAAACGACTTTGTAATTCACGTCGCTCAGGCGGCGGATCACTCTGTACGGCCCAAAGTACTGTCGTAGGAGTTTTTCAGAGAGCCCACGACGGCGTATGGGTATCCAGACCCATACCTTGTCGTAGGGGGTGTAGAAAACAGACCTATGTTCAAGATCGTACAGTTTTCCATCTTGGTCTTGCTTAATGCAAATATGTAAGCGGGCAAGCTGTCTGGCTTCTTCAGCGTGCTGAGTAAATTCGTCAACATCGGTAGGTAGGTCGTCAAACCATCAGTAGGTAGGTCGTCAAACTCGTGCGACAACATGGCATCTAGCGTTGTCGTGGCTTTGCGACCATGGGCCAAGCTGAACCGTGTCATTCAAGTAGTTTCCTGTCAAGCAGTATTGTAGGCGAATGTTGCATAGGGCAAAATCTGCTCCCAGTTCTTATGTTCTATATCAACATACATGCATAGCATGCCTGTGAGGGTCTTATTAAAATGCTCGGTTAGTCCATTCGTCTGGGGATGATAAGCGGTTGTTTTCCAGTGGCTTGTGCCACAGTCTGAGAAGCGAGTCAAGAAGTTCGGCAGTGAAGGCAGTTCCCCTGTCTGTGATGACTACATTTGAGGCGCCGTGCCCGCGGATGTTGTTTTCAATGAAAAAATTAGCTGCTTCGGTTGCTGTGTCCCGCTGTGTAGCTTTAGTCTCCATGTAGTGTGTCAGGTAATTGGTGGCAACAATGATCCATCTGTTGCCGGCTGTATAAGTTGGAAATGGGCCCAGGAAATACATTCCAACTTGGACGAATGGCTGGCCTGGTACCTCGACCGGATATAAGAGACCTGCGGTATTGCCGGGAGGCGGTTTGCGTCTTTGGCAGTCCGCACGTTTGTACGTGACGTTTTACAGCAGCGGGGAGCTTCGGCCAGTAGTACTTCCGTTGGAGTCGGGACAATGTTCTCGTGTAGCCTAGATGACCTGTGGTGGTTACATCGTGGCATGCTTTTAGTAGTTCTTTTCGAAGTGATGCCAGTACGACAAGCAGGTACGTGCTGCCACTGGCAGAAAAGTTCTTCTTATAAAGAACATCGTTTCACAGACAAAACGACAGCAGTCACCTGGCATAGAGTCGCGAAACGTCTTTACTTCGGCCTTCCAAGAAATGAATGAGTGGGAGCAACTCTGGACCATGGCACCGCTTCTGTGAGATAGTGACGGCGTCGATGACACCCAAAAATGCAGTGTCCATGTCATTGTTACCTGCGAACTCGACAGGTGACCGCAAGAGACAGTCGGCATCGCTGTGCCTCTTTCCCGATTTGTAAATGATGGTCACGTCGAACTCCTAAAGCCTAAGACTCCAGCGCGCCAGACGGCCAGATGGGTTTTTTAAGTTAGTCAACCAACATAAAGAATGATCTGAAAACCTTGAATGAACGGCCGTACAAATACAGGCGAAATTTTATAACCGCCCAAACCACGGCGTGGCATTCCTTCTCAGTAGTTGAGTAGTTTTCCTCCGTACGAGAGAGAGTTCGGCTAGCGTAGGCGATTACTTTTTCGGAGCCATCTTGCCACTGCACCAGTACGGCATCTAGACCAACATTACTCGCATCAGTGTGAAGTGCTGTAGGGGCACCTCGGTCGAAGTGCGCAAGAACAGGAGGCGTCTGCTGGCATTGGTGTAGTTCGCTGAATGCTACTTGCTAATTCCCCCCCCCCCCCACACGCACACAGAAAGGGAACAGTGTCTCGTGTCAGGTGTGTTAATGGCGCAGCAATACATGAAAAATTTGCAATAAAGCGTTGGTCATAGGTGCACAGCCCCAAGAAGCGCCTCACTGTCTACTTGTCGGAAGGTGTGGGGAACTTTGCCACAGCGTCTATTTTCGCTGGATCAGGTCGTACACCCTCGTGACTGACGACGTCGCCGAGGAAGCACAGTTCACCGAGACCAAAACAACATTTCTCAGGCTTTAACGTCAGGCCAGCCGAGCGTATGGCTTGGAGAACAGCAAGTAACCGGCTTAGGTGCTCCTCAAATGTAGCTGAGAACACTATGATGTCGTCTAGATAGACCAAGCATGTTTGCCACTTCAGGCCTGAAAGTACGGTGTCCATTAGACGCTGAAAAGTGGCAGGCGCTGAGCACAAACCGAAAGGAAGGACCTTAAATTCGTAAAGGCCGTTGGGGGTCACGAAGGCAGTTTTCTCACGATCCCTCTCATCAACTTTGATCTGCCAATACCCGCTTCGTAGGTCCATTGATGAAAAATAATGTGCATGCCGCAGCCTGTCCAGCGAATTGTCGATGCGTGACAGCGGATAGACGTCTTTCTTCGTGACCTGGTTTAATTTGCGGTAATCGATGCAGAATCGCAAACTGCCGTCTTTCTTTTTGACTAAGACCACGGGTGATGCCCAAGGACTTTTCGAAGGCTGTATTAAATCATCCTGGAGCATCTCCTCCACTTGCTTTTGAATCTCTACGCACACCTTTGGAGCTACACGGTAGGGATCTTGTCGAATCGGCCGTATAGTATCATCCGTGATGATGCAGTGCTTGGTCAGTGGTGTTTTTGCGACCGTTGACACCGTCGAAAAACAATCTTTGAACTGGTGTATCAGCTCGAATAGGCACTGCCGCTTGGAAGGCGACAGGGTGAAGCTGACGTCGACAGACAGATTAGTCGAGGGCGGGACGGTCGTTGCTTGGAGAGCGAAACAATCTGTAACTTGGGTGACGTTGTCGCAGTACGCAATTGCGGTACCCTTCTGGATGTGACGGTGTTCGTTGCTGAAGTTCGTGAGAAAGACTTCCGCATGCCCATGAGTCATGTCGAGTATGCCTCTAGCAATGAAAATGTCTTGCGTGAGCAATAGTGCAACAATGTGCTCTGTGATCACATCCCCGTGGTAGGGCTTCTTGAGGGCTTCTTGCATGATACAGAGACGAGGCGGCAGGATCACAGCTGAATGGTCACATTGTCAGCGACTCATGTTGCTCGTCATTCATCATGTCGCCAGATGGCCTGGCAGAAGATGTCACCATACGTTCCATAATGTTTAAGACTGCGCCGTGATCTCGCAGAAAATCCATCCCCAAGATGAGGTCATTGCAGCAGTTGAGGAGAATGACGAAAGTGGCAACGAAGCTGGAATTACCGCTGTGGATTCGGGCGGTGCATGTGCCCGTTGGTGTCATTAGCTGACCCCCGGCACTTCTGATGTGCGACCCTGTCCACGGCGTCTTCACTTCCCTAATTCGGTCAGCCAGCTCTTGCCGTATAATCGAGAAGTCTGCGCCAGCGTCAACAAGTGCAGTGACGTGATGTCCATCCACCAGAATGCTGAGATCGGCGCGAGCAACATCGTCGGCATGAGTATTCGTTGTCGTCAGGTCGTCTTCGTCGGCGTGAGTAGTAGTCATCGTCAGGTCGTCTTCGTGGGGAGCGTGGGAGATATTTTTGTCGTCTCTACACAGGGCAACCTTTCCCCCAGAGATCACTGCCGTTAGTTTCCCCGGCGCGAACTAGGGGAGCGCGACCACCCCTGCCGACGTCAGTGATGGAACTCTAATGGTTTGGGGAAGTGTAACGCACAGGGGAACAGGACTGCCAGCGACGACATGGTGAAGCTGCCTGGCTAGTCGACAGCTGATCGCTGCGCGAGGTGCAACGGTCATCGAAGTGCACTGAAGCGACAGGCAAAAAGGAGGCGACTCCAGCACGTGGAT
This sequence comes from Dermacentor albipictus, assembly GCF_038994185.2. Classification (NCBI taxonomy): domain Eukaryota; kingdom Metazoa; phylum Arthropoda; class Arachnida; order Ixodida; family Ixodidae; genus Dermacentor; species Dermacentor albipictus. The sequence goes on along the minus strand of NC_091821.1, from coordinate 243,005,783 downwards.
GGAGGCAGTAGCAGGCAATTTGGCCTGGTAGGCCGCAGTGGAAGCAGACTGGTTGATGGTCAGCTGCATGCCACAAGTTGGCACGGCAAACTGGAGGTAGTCTCGCAGACTCCCGTTGCCACCACGGCACGGGAGCGGGCCGTGGCTGAAATGGTGCAACCGGAGGCGAAGGAGGAGGACGTTGGACCATGTTGGCATAGGTTGGCGGACGTGTTTCTGGACATGGGGCTGGTGAGGAGAAAGCTTGCCGCAACTCCTGGCGCACGACTTCGGCAACAGAAACGACCGGCGACTTCGTAGGAGGAATGCCGAGGGCTCGCAGCTCTTCACGCAGGATGTCATGAATCATGTCGCGTAAAGAAGTGCGGTCAACAATCGGAGCTGCAGAGCTGATTGGTGTGTAGTTTGGCTGGAGGTTGAAGTGGCGGCAACGTTGCTGAAGTGCCCGCTCGATGACAGTTGCTTCCTTGATAACTTTGTCGACAGTTGTTGGCGGGATTCGGACAAGACCGGCTAACAGCGGTTCTTTAATTCCCCGTATAAGATGACGCACATTCTTTGCCTCCGTCATATCCGGGTCAGCTCAGTGAAACAGACGGGCCATATCTTTCACATACATGGCAACGGTTTCGTTGGGTTTTTGTACCTGAGCCTCAATGAATTGTTGCACCTAATTGCGCCGGTCTGAGTTCGAGAATGTATTGAGCAGCTGACGACGAAAATTGCCCCACGTTTGGAAGCTCGCTTCCCCGTTCGCGTACCATGTACGAGTGCTGTTTTCAAGTTCGAAATAAGCATGGGCGAGTTTTTGTTGGTCATTCCAGCGATTGACCAGGGTGACACGTTCGTACTGGTCAAGCCAGTCCTTGACATCTTCAAAAGCATCGCCATGGAAGATGTGGGGCACACGAGGGTGTTCAAGTGTCACCTGGTAAAGGCCACGCACCATCTGTGAAGGAGGGAGAAGTGCCGATGATGTAGCCATGTCGGTGAGAGTCGCAACGGGAGGGAACTCCGGGCTGTGGCCGAGCAGGCACCGACTGAAACGGTGGACTGGAGTTGTTATGAGAGGTGGAGCTTTGGGACAGGGTGTACGGCTCCGAACATGGGTTGCCCGCATGGGGTTGCAGGCTCCAGCACCTCCACCAGTATTGCAACGTCAGAAACAAGGGTCGTAGAGCACTATTCAGGAGGCACAGCCGCAGGTCGCCTTTTTAATATTGAGTGCAACTGCGACTTCTTCTTCCCTGCGCCTTGACACAAACGCTCATGCCTACATGCGTTGACCTCTTCTTCATCGGAGTACTGCCGCGGCAATATCAATTTACATTCATTTTGCAGGACAAAGCGGCTCTCTTAATGATCTCAAACTACCCTTGTCATGCATCAATTGACTCCCCTTCCAAGAAAGATGTGAAACATGTCTGGCATTGGAAGCCATCAGCTCGTGACCCCCCCCCTTTTTTTGGCAACAGGTTTTTCAACACACTTTGTGTAGGCAGAGTAGCCAGCAACTGAACAGTGTCTGCATAGCCAAGCCTCTGCAGTCTTCCTATTTTATTTGTTAAAAGCTGTGCCACTACCGAGTTAGGTGAGGTGATGCCACAAATGTTAAGAGGCCCTGAAACACTTTTCTAACTAATCATAGAATGGACTCACTTTTAAAGGATGTTGCCTCACAAGGCAGTTATTTCATCAACGCACCCGCTTTCTCTCTTCTTTCATCTCCACTAGCACACTGGAAGCTACACAGGGGGGACAGCAAGGAGGCAAGGCCCCGCCCAAACTTTGGGCATTTTCGTTTGTTTCTTTACAACGCTACTTCCAGTTCAGGCGTGAACGATACTGTCTTGACATGAGATTGGCGCTTAGGCACCTGGAGCTACGTCACTTGCACAGACCAGTCATAGCACGCGGTTGTCAGAGCATCTAGCCGAGGAGAGGGCTCGTCACGGCACCCCATGGTGGACGTGGTATCAACGCTATGCAGCACATCAGTGCGATGTCAGAGGCCACGATGAGCAGATGCAGCTAAGCGCAACTGGCATGTGTAGACTAGAAGTGCAAAGATTAAATAATTTTATTTTTGTCTTTTTGAGATTACAGATGAGTATGTTTTGTTTATTTCAAATTTACTAATAACATTATTACTGAGGATGTTCTTGCAATCATGAGAACATACATGTTGGGCCTGCTTGGCTGCTTGTAACATAGCTTCTGACGACATTGTGAAGGGGACAGCAAGTTATATTTTACTGTTTTTGACAAGAGGTTGTAAATTCCCTGCAGCATGCAGTGCAATAACATTTGGCTCACATGTTCACAGGAGCCTCGTCTACAGATTAGCCACATTCTCTTATTATGTTCAAAAAGTGTTTCAGGGCCCTTTTAAACTTTTTATATGTCAATGTGCAGCAGTTAAGTATTGTTTAGTTCTACACCATTACTATATAGCTGTACAAAGCGTAGACACAACCCACAGTGTTTGTCAAGCCTTTTACTTCTACGCGCAAGCATACATGACCCGCCAGTGAAGTGATCGCTGGAGGAAGAGGGCACTTGGAGATGGAGAAGAGAATTGCACGCTGGGGAAAGTATGAAGGAGTGTGCTGAGCGCGCGGCAAAGCAGCACCACCTAGAGCGAAACGTCGCGGAGGAGAAGCGTAGGCGGAGACATGCTAGGCTGACCTTCTCTGGCAGTTGCTACGGGTTCTGTGTGCAGCGTGGACATACTGGGTTCGTCTCGTGCTAACATTTTCCCTGCGTGCCCTATGTTGTATGTGCGGGTGAAAGCGTGTAATGGTGAGCCGATGATGGCGGCTTAATCTTGTGCGCGCAAGGAAGGAAAGCAGGGAGCAGGTGCACTTTCTTCTATTGCATGCAAGGCACTGGGGGTGGGGTGTCATACTTCGGCGGCTGCTACATATGGCATGACCGCACTCGGCCGCCATCTTGAAAGCAATGTGCTACGAAGACAAGAGTGTAGGCGGCTAGGTGCATAGAGGATCGATAGCTTTGTGTGTGCACTATAGCACCCATACGCTTGTGTGTCACCCACGTTCATGAAGTGAAACGTCACTAACTTTTTCATCTTATCTTCATTTGTCCTTTTATGTTGTAGACTGCGCAAGTATATATTGCACTGTTACATGAATAAACTTTAGTTGCGAGTGACGGTTGCGTCAGTCTTTCTTCATCTGGTCTTCTGTGATTTGTGCTGTTTCAAAATCTCAAGTATGTTGCACCAACTCACCCAAGCTTCCATTTAAGCAGTGTCGCTACTTGCACAGCACCAACAACTGCAGGCAATGTGACCTGCCAGGGGGCCTTTTGATGGACTGCCATTTTGATTCTCACATCACCAAATTTAGTGGGAAGTTTTGCCTTTTTAGTTTTAGAAGGTGGTGGCACGTACCCTGTCAAAGGCTGACACCCCCTTAAAACAGTACATGGGCGTGTATCCCCAAGTGGAGATTTTTCCGTTTAGTACTTTTTTCATGGTGTGTTGCGCAGCCATGAAGAAACATTTTAGTATTTTAGAATATTTTAGTCGATCTTATCTTAGCTAATTTTAGAATTTTAGTTAACTTGAAAGTACTTTAGTTGATTCTGACTAATATACACAATTACAGAGTCCAAACAAGGTATTCAAAACTCTATAGCCCAACTTTTAGATGTCTTACTCAACCATATAAACTGTGCCCTGTGAAACAAGCATAAAACCTTCAAGTAAGGAAGGACCGACATTAAGGGGGGGGGGGGGGGGGGGGGAATATCTCATTCCATATGGATTCCACACCGGTTTCACAGAATTCGCAGGTACATGAGGTACTGCAGCATGCAAACACATAGGATAAATGAAAAGGGAAATGATTGCAATGAAAGATCTGCAGTCATTACAAAGTCATCCCCCTGAAGGTAGGGAACAAAGCTTGAGCAGACAATCACGCTCAAGAGCAGGAATGCAACAGGAGCAGGAAGCCTATTCAGTTCCTTCAGACGGTAATCATTTCAGGGTGTCTACCAAGCTTACATTTCTGAATTCCCCGAGTTTTCCAGGTTTTCCCTGAGCACCTTTGCAAGATTCCCTGAGTGACACAGAACCTTGTTTTATGTCAAGACAGGCTGACACTTTGTTGCCCGATGCTGTCACTCTCTAGTAAGCATGCTAAAATATTAACAAAACGACTTAATCCAGTTTGAACAATAAGGAGCAGCATTTATTTTATTAAAATAGAAATCAGAAGCAAGGGGTTAGTAAAGTACACAGCAAATAAAATACCTTTGAAAGAATTAGTAAAACTCAATGCTAATCAAATTGAACATTATCAAATGCAAATAAAAAGGAGATTGTGGAAATAAAGATTTCGGATATCCCCTTCAGTCACGAATTATGATTGACTGTAGATACATGCGTGAAACATAGATGTTGCTTGAGACTCTACTGAAAGCAAAATAATGACTCTTATACAGTGCAGACCACTTATAACGTAACCGCTTTTGGTGCAGGACCGGTTATAGCATGGGTTCTTTTGACCACCGATATATCTCCCATAGAACTTAATGTATAGGCGGACCGTTTATTCTGTAGGCGCACGAAGCAGAATACCAGTTATAGCATGGTTCGTTTAAGCGCGCGACCATGAAATCGGCACATGGAGCACGGCCTTTTCTCGGAGGCGTTGAGCACGGCCCGCACGGTTGCCAGGAGTGCAAACGCAAAGAAGGGAGAGCGTGGGTGCACGCGTGGAGACCTGCGGTGAAGAGCGAAACAAAAAAGAGGAGAAGGGCGGGAGACTTTAGAGGAAGGAGGGCGAGTGTCTTCGTCACTACAGCAGTGTCCAGTCAGGGTGTGCGCTGCGTGGAGTGCGGGGTAGAAGCGATAGCAGTGACAGCGCAATCATTTTTTTTTTCCCAGTCACTTTGTTGCATTTGGTGTGTGCACGTTGTGATCTCATAGTGCTGTAGTTGTCCTCTGGGCACGTGTGTTGTCGGGCTTTCATCACCGTGGCGTCGGCGGCGTCTTCAAGTGGTGTGAGAAAGAGGCATGCCTTATGGCTGGAGACGAAGGAGTGCGTTATAAGGGACATAGAAAGTGGGCTGAAGAAGGCGTCGTCGGTGGCGGCCAAATACGGCATTTCCGACACAACCGTGTCGACCATATACAAGAACAAGGACAAATTGCGGCAGCAACTGCAGCAAGAGTCGTCTTCCCGGTCACGGAAGAGAATACATACATTGAAGTACGAAGGTGTGGACGCAGCGCTCTTTAGATGGTTCTGTGAAGTTAGGGCTTAGAGCATACCAGTGAGTGGCCCCATGCTCCAACAAAATGCCAAGTCCCTCGATGCACTTTTAGGCCACGACGACTTCAACCCGCTTAATGGATGGATCCAGCGATTCAAGGATCGCCATGACATCAGCTGCAAAGCGGTGTGTGGTGAAAGCGTTGACGTACACGACAAGTCCATCGAAGTCAGGCTTCGCTTAAATTTGGAAACCATGCTGTCCATGTATACGGACAGAGACGTATACAATGCCCACGAAGCTGGCATATTTTATAACCTTCTGCCCAACCACACACTTGCGCTGAGGGGTGAAGCCTGCTCTGGCCTCAAGGCCTCAGAAGAGCGCATAACTGTGTTGTTCTGCGCTAACATGGACAAGCGCCGCCTGTTTGTCATTGCCTGCCAGTGACATACAAATCCAACAAAAAGGTGTGGGTGATGCAAGATGTTCACAAGATGGCTTTGCAAGTTCGATGAAAACATGGTGGCAGAGAAGTGACAGGCCATGCTCATTCTTGACAATTGCACAGCCCACAAAATCAAGCCAATGTTGACTACAGTCAAGTTAAAGTTTCTGCCTGACAACATGACTGCAATATCTCAGCCGCTCGACCAGGATGTCATCGCAACCGTAAAGGCACTTTACAAAAAACACACATGCGAAAGAGTTTTGCTGAACATGCAGCAGCAGCAGCAGCAGCCTCTTAAAGGGATACTAAAGGTTACTGTGAAGTCAAGTTAAAAGCAATGCTCTAGAACGTCTAAGGGGTCAATATAATCGGGAACAGAGCTTTAGTAACCGAGAAATTGACGTAAATGCATGACACGATTTGAGACCCCCCAGCGACATTCTGGTAGTAGCCCAATGATGAAGGCACTCCTCATCATAATTTATGTCACTAGTACTCAACTACTCGTATTAAGATCATTTTATTCAATTATAAGACGGAAGAAAATGGTACTTGTCTACTTCTATTCGATTCTAAGAAAAAATAACATTTTGACATTACCCTTGAGTAGTATGGGTGGTCGAAAGGCTTTGTTTTTGCTCGACTCTGCGCCCTGTGCCGCGGGCGCTTGGGAGTTTCAGTTGTTTCATTATAGCGTTGTAATGCGCTGGTTCTGCTGGCTCGTGAAACTTGCATTTGGAACAAGCAGCGAGAATGCCACGTCCATGTGATGTCATGGGATGCGCAAATGGTCCGCGGAACTTGGCCAAGGGCAGTTGCAGCGGTGAATCCAACGTTACTTATCACTGTGTGCCAACGAGTGAACCTCTCCATTCGAAGTGGTTAAGTGCCGTACCTCTGCCACTGCGCGTTGGCAAAAAGCCGAAAAATCGCATAGTGTGCTCGCTGCACTTTCATCCAGAGGATTACGAGTTCAACGCCGACGAAGTCGTGTGGAGTGCCTTCCAAAGCAACGCTTTCCCGTAGCGCTGTTCCGTTGGTCCTGCCTGCATTTTCCGAAGCGCAAGAACTGCAGGTTGAAGACGGGGCGGTGAGTGCGCCATTTGGTTTTCACGAAGGAAAAGCTACAAATGTGCTAATATGTACAGCCATGACATACAGTTGCCGTCGCAGCAGTACGCAACGACGCCGGCAGCGCGAGCCCTCAGTAGCAGGTCAAGTTCATCAGTGCTTAAATCGCTGAAGTCGAGCCCAGCATCGCGAGCCAATGTGTCGTTGTCAGGGTCGTCCATTGCAATGAGCGCCGAAGTTGGCGTTGCGCACTTTCCCTTCCAATAGCCACCACAGTTCCGCTTTCACGCTGCTGACGGTTCTGTCTTGGCTCCATTTCCGGCCGCGTGTTTGCGTTTTGCACAGAAAGCCATAGCGCCGTCTGCGGGCGCCGTTTTACTCAGCGACGGCGCAACAACACTATGAGACTATGACGTCACCGCTCCTCGATTGCAGGGTGGGCGATTTGAACTGCTCTAGAGGTACGCGGACGCTTTACAACACATTTTCTCTTAAAATAAGTCTCTTCTTCACATGAAACAAGCGTTTAGAGGTTTCTGGGATGGTATTTCAACAGTCCACATTGACTTAATATTAACCTTTAGTGTCCCTTCAAAGTGAATTTAAGGGGTGCGATTGATATGGTTGCCACTTCGTGGTGGCAGGTAAAAGCCACTACACTAAGCAAGTGCTTCAACAAAGCAGGCTTCGTGCGCAATGCAGAGGCTCTTGATGCCGATGAGACGGTCAACACCGACGTGTAGTCCGGCCTCGTTGAAAACAAGTTTGTTTCCGCCACAGACATCTTCCAAAAATATGTCGATGCCGGTGAGTCGGAGCTTCCTGTCCGTGAGGAAGCGTGCACGGATGATGCGATCGTTGCAGCAGTGCACGGTAGCGCGGAACTTGCAACCGAAGACGAGTCGGACGACGATGTTGATCTGACAACAGACCCAGATGTCCCGTGCAAAGATGCTTTGGAGTACTTCAGCAAAGTGAAGATGTACTGCGTGAAGAACAGTTTGAGTGAGAAAGTGCTTCAGTGCTTAAGGCTTGCAGAGGACAAAATTATTCGAAGCGCTGTTAAAAAAAATAATCACCAGACGAAAATAACAATGTTCTTCCGCTGATGCCGCACTTGTCAGGAGAACTTGGTTTCTGTGCTGTGTTGCGATTGTGTTGCATGTGTGTGCGAGTTAAATATGTAATAAATTGTGTTTGAAAGGTGCGTGGTCTGTTTGGCATAGGCAAAAGCCAAAAAAAGCATGCTTTGGTTATAACACGGATTTTTACAACTCCCGCGATTTATGTTATAAGCGGTCTACACTGTAGCATTTTATGATGAGTCACTGTAACTAAAGAATAACTAAATATTAGAATAACATTAATTCAGTCCTGCTACTTTCTTCATAAAAAGAATTACCTCCCTTGCTTTGATTAAGTGCAGAAGTTATTCATTAGCCTCAAGCATTTCAAGAAAGAAAAAAAAATATATAATTCGAGGGTGCTACTGACATGCTCCACATCAAACGTCACTTAAAACATGATAGTGCCTTCACAAAGCAGTACTCTGTAATGATAAATATCGCTCTGAAGTAAAATGGAAGTAATTTAGGTTATAAGAATGTTAAATTTACCCTAAGCCTAATGTTTGTGCTCTATTCCTTGCTACCACTGCACAGAAATGACAAAAATAAGCTGCGTCCACAAATGTGGACAGCATGACTGAAGGGGATGCGAGCTACTTCCATCAACTGATAGTAGGTTCATTGGTATGAGGCCCGAACTTTGTCACAAGTGAGATTCTCTCTCAACAGCTGGTGGGTCAACCTCAATTGTCTTGACATACTCTCCGCCCGCGCACAAGACCTCAGTTTTACACTTCACTGCTTTGAATGAATGTGTGGTTTTTATTGGCACAAGGGCCAGGTATGGCCAAAGAATGCCATGCCAGTTTTAGTGACTTCACAGTGGAGTGATGGATTCTATGAAGTTGATGTGACGTGGGAGTAAAGGGGCCTAAAAAATAGTCACTGTGAAGTGCGTAAAATCTATGTGTAATAAGATTATGGCAATGACTAATGACGTGTACTATGAGCCTTAAAGTAAATTGCAAAATATGATATAATATACAAAACAAGTCAGATGCAAAGATTGGCTGCTTTAAAGAGTTTTGATGAGGGACACCTGCATCTCGGAGTCAGTCAAGACTTTGTTTCTTTGAGCTCAAGCTCCTTGAAAGAAGCAGCGGCACACTTCCTTTCCTGTTCATTCCTCAATGCATGAGTCCTTTCTATTCTCATCCTCCTTCCACCGCGCGTTCATCCCACAGACCATTCGAATGATCCTCTTGGTCAGTTTTACAGTCAAAGTCTAAAAAATCGGGCAGTTTGGAAAAATGAATGCGTGACTTTTACTGCCCTGAAGGGCTCAAAACGCCACAGACACATCTGAAAAGACCTGCCAGTACACTCATTAAGCCTATCGGTGCTCTTACTGTGACGTGGGATGACGGGAAGACGCGTGTATAATAAAGGAATACACACTGTGTCCCGGGACAATTCCCCCATCCCCCGTTCGTTATGCTTCCCCATAATACTTTCGCGTATGCTTCAGTGCGTAGCATTGCTGCACTAGGGCGAAGCTGACTTTCGGGACATGGCATTCTGCAATGCGCCATGCTTTCTGAGCTTTCAAGCCAATCACAAGGACCACAATGGCGGAGCCGGTGCCATTGCTGACAGCAGCAAATTCTTTCAATGAAAAACATGGCGCTGAAGAGCAAGAAGCTTAACAGCGAGCGTTGAAGCACCTGCCTAGTGTTTGCCATGGTAGTTGCTACGGCTGCTAGCAGATCTGCGTGCGAGAGCGTCAGTTCAAATTGGAGAGGTAATCAAAATGGCGGCAGTGGTAGCTTTGATTAATGACGTTTCAGACCTGCAGTCACGGCAAAAAATCCGAAAAGTCGGACGGCGAAGCGTTCTTGCGTCTGAAATTTCATACGTTCTTACTCTATAGGATATGCGGTGGCTCCACGAAGCCGGCGGAATTATCGGGTGTCTGGAAAATCGGTCATTGATTGTACACTGGAAACTCCTCTAGCCGACGACACCTAGTCAAAATACAATTTGTTACGATCCCTCTGTTACTCGAGCCAGCACTACCGCAACTACTTTCGTTCGCTTTCAATAAAATTACAACTAGTTTTCCCTGATAGAAGCAGAAATTCCTTGTGTTTTCCCTGAGTATTTCGAGGCTATTCAAAATCCCTGACAATTCCCGGTTTTCCAGGTTGGTAGACACCCTGCATTTGCACATTTATTGAGCGGAACAGTAACAGCATTCACTGAAAGGGATATTATTTCTCTTTCCAAAGGTAGTGATGAGTCATGATGTCTGAAGAAGTTCAGCCAGTAGGCATTGTGCTTCGTTAATTAACGTAATAAGAGTCAAGAATGGTAGCAGTTTAAGAAAAATGCAGGAAAGGGTAGATGGGGGGAGTGTCTTTCAAGCAGAAATGTGTAAGGAACGCACTTTTTAAAATAAATTTTCTAGGGTGCACTCCTAACACAAGGCAGACTTATGGCTGCTCACTGAAGCCTTGACCTGCCTGATACCTGACTGATATGCAGAATAATGCAACCACTGATAACCACCTATGAACACCTTTAATTATTCACCTTGCTTCCACTGCCCTTGTCATGTGATGAGGTTGGCTCATTGGTGCCATCCAAAAGGTGTTTGTCCTTTGTGCCACTCACACTGTTTCGAGACATGCGTCACCTTGAAGCTATTGATGACTAGTCTAAAAAAAACCCGCACATATGCGTTTAATATCTATGCACACACGTTTTGCAGTGATGCTCTCACACACCTGAAAGCCCAATGCAGTTAAACAGCAAGCTGCAGCACAGTCAATACTGTTGAAGTGTGCTGGATCTATGCTGTGTGATCCCGGAGGATGAAGTAATGATGAAGATGATGCCATCATCAGGAGAACAGTAACTTTTGCCATCTGCTTGCAGAAGATAACCAGCATGCGTATGTCATGCTTAAATGAAACTTTCTTTTTCCAAATTTTCATCGTCCAAAGGGGGGTGCAGGCCTTAAGCATAGGCAAGGCTTACACAGGTATATATGGTGGAACAAAGATATTTGTCTGGTGTGCTCATGACAGCACTGTTTAGCAACTTGGTAGGCTTATTACCATGTCAGATGTCCATGCAAAAGAAATGCTTTTGCTGTTAAAGCTCACCTTCAGCATTCTGCTGTTCACGCTCGTGTAGTTCTATGATGCGGCGGCCATCCCAAGAAACCCGCTGTGCCTGCACCTGGGGGCTGTTATCAAGAGCTGGAAATGCAGCGTAGTACCTTCAAGAGGAAGGAGCAGATGTGAATCATTTCACAGAATTGCTGCAAAGGTCCAATCGGATACAGTTCAGGTTAAAAAATACAGTTCAGCTTTTGTGATGGTCCCACCACATATAGTGGTGAGACCATCACAAAAGCTGAAGCGCATCATTTAATAGCAAAATACAAAGACTATGCATGTCTATCAGAAAACGATAATATTTTAAGAATAATTGCTGTTCATTTTGCTACCCACTGTGTTTTTCTAAATAAAAAAAACTGCAATACTTTTCATCAAAGCATCCATTTCCTTGTATCACGAGCTGCAAGTATTGCACCATACCATGTTTGTGCTCAGCCAGTCGAGTATAACCAGGCACACTTTATCAATCTTCTTTTTCACTAGCACTCGCTTGAAGCTGCCAACATTGGCTTTCATTTTGAATGGTGCACTTTCACACATAACTATGCAAATGTATTGACAAAAGATTGCTAAAGGCTCAATAAAGAAGAGGACAAAAAGGTTGCTTCAGTGTACTTTTAACATAAGCCATCGGCCGCACTTATACCCACCAAATCAATTCAAAGCTAAGTGAGAATGGTTAACGAGTTGTGCTCCCATGATCAAGATTGAAGGTAGAAATAATGTTTCATAAACATGAACACAGGGGAAAAAGCTAATCGTGCTAAAATTTTAACGATACAGTACAACCTCACACAACCTTTGCTCAGTGAAACAGGAGTCATTATTATGGGTCCACAAATAACAAGCTTGTACAACTGAAACAAATATCAATATTCAGAAGTGATGGGTTCAAACAAATTTTTTTAAGGCAGAAAGCTGGGCTAGTTGGTGGTTATTCATATGAAGGGACATTGCACTAGCGTGTAAAAACGGACGCGGACAGAAACACGAAAAATGCAGAAAACACACTAACATTCAGTGTGTCTTATTTCATGTTCCTGTCAGTGTCCTTCCTTACGTGATAGTGCAATGTCCCCTTATTCACACATAAAATTGAGTATGAAATGGACTTCCCGTCATAGAAAATTAATATGAGGAAGAAAATGAACAATTAAAACCTTTGTCATTTAATGCACACAAACCTCTTTGTGGGCAGCTTACGAACAGAAATGAAAGGTCACTGCAATGTATCTGATCACAGCAGTGACAGTAATACCTTGCAAATAGATGCCTGCAGCAGGTCAGGTTGGTTACATACTTACTATTCACATTACGAGCTCCATTAACAGAAAAAAATGTTTGGCTATCAATATGACGACAGGCAAGAAATAAAGCACTCCTTTTTGTGTCACTGTGTAAATATTAAAAAAAAAAGTTCCAGTGCCCCACAAGCTCACTCAGTGCAATTCTGTGGACACAATGTATCCTGCACTCAATAATACTTTCATTAAGAAGAATCTGCTTCAATAACAACAGCTAAGATTGCTTGACAACAGGGAAGAGACTGACAAACTGGCCCCACATGCATGGCATGTGTTAAAGAAGATGCACAATGCAAGATGACAACACTAGGCCAATTTATTTAGCTATATCGGACTACTAGCCAATATATATATATATATATAAAACTCTCATACCAAGCACTTCAACTTTAAACAGAAGCACTCCATTCAAAAGAGACACTCACATTTGTGCTAGTTCCTTTGGAGACCTACGCTTCAGAGGTTCCTCCACTGGTGCAGCTGCAGCAGCTTCCATCTCTGATAACAAAACAAAGATCCCCAAAAGAATACATCCAAACATGGAAACTGTTTCCTATTTCAGCAATAAATGCACTGCTATAAGCACACTAGCAATTAATGCGTAGTAAATGGCAATACAGTCATGAGAAACTGATCAGCCAAATTCAAGCTTCTTTCTTTCCCCTGAATGACAGTGAAATGACCCCTTGACAAAGGCTGGGCACAAAATATTCAAATTTTGCCCAAATGTCGCAGGATGTAGCGAGTTCAACCACTTGGCACAATTGGTGCTGCAATCACATCACTGCACCTTTACTAATGACAACTACACAATTTTTTCTTGACACAAGGACAACACTCTACAAACATGCATGGTGAACCAAGATGGCAAGGTGGGCAATTGGTTAGGATTCATTTTGAACAAGTAACACATTGCATAAAAACAGGGACAAAAGATAGGCAGTGCCATATAACTGTTTATTCTGCCTTCTGTCCTTGTTTTGCTTGTGCTGTGTAACACTTTCAAAACGAACCATGCACGCATTATTCACATGCATAATTCACATGCATTCACAGTATTCACATGCATGAATAATGCATGTTAGCATTATTCACAGTTATGGTGAAAGGCAATAGCGTCTTAAAACACCTGCGAAATCTTTTCAATTGTTCCCATATGTACTTTCAAAATTTAACTGGTCACTTTCCAGCATGCCCAAATAAAATGTTAAAAAGCAAAGTTCAGAGTATGGTAAATGCAGCAAAGAGAAGCATGATGAGTACAGTTAGTTACAAGTCAATTCTGGAGAGGCACCTTTAAAACAAAGCGTGATGCACCTGATATTCATATTTCCATGCTTCGGGAAACAGTTTCCTTAAAGATGCCATTGGCACAAAGGCAAGGTGCCCTAACCTTTCAACAACAATGAGTGTACTGCACACATGAAGAGGCAAAATTGTAAAGTGTAGGGGATGAAGAAAACACCTAAGAGCACAAACTCAAGTGACCTATCATTGACGATGGTTGTGCTGTACCATACTTTGAAGAATGTGCTTACCAGACTCGGGGTTCAAGTGGTTGTTCAAGCGTCTGCAGAGCTCATCCACCAGTGTTTCAAGGCCAGCCTTCTGCAAAATAAGTTCATGAGCTTGTTGATTTTCTACACAGGAGTTAATGGATAACTTACAGAGACAGCAGTGCCTACCTGCTCTGTGGCTGACCTTAGGCACTCCACTGCAGCAACACGGTTTCCTAATTCCTGGACATGTTTAGAGGCAATACTGTTAGCATGTTATTAACTGTAGCAGTCAACAAGCCATAGAAAACCTCGTAACAAATTTCGCCGTTAAGCAATAAGTAAGATGTATGACATAGCTAAAAAGTTTCAGTGCTTACTAGGATACATTTCTGACTGATTAATAGGATTCAACATCGTAAAGTTACCCCTGGTCTATGAGGGACACCATAGTGGATGGGCTGCAGATTCTATCCACTTGGGGTAAACCTAAGTCTCAACACTGGTAAATATTTGCCTTTATTACATACATGTATATCACATAACATGCTGCTAGACAATTTTTTCCCGCAGCAGGTTTTTTTCTAAAACAACCAATTCATAGTTATGAAAATTCAACCTAAAACACAAAGGAAAAAGAAAGTGCACACATCAGCACTTGTGTTGTGCACTTCCTTCTTTGTCCCTTGTGCTTTGCGTTCAACATTTGTAACCATGAAACCAACATTTCAACTAGCCCAATTAACAGTGACTGGTGATTACATTGTTGACTAACATCATTCAGTGTGACTGGTGGCTTCACTTTATACGTAAAGGGCATAAGAAACGAACACTAGTCTGGTGGCACAGAATAAAATTTGTTAAAAATATGTAAGAAAAGAAAGGGAGTTTTTACACGCAGGACATGTAAAATGAAGATTAAGATTACTGCACATAATTCACTAGCATTTAAAGGCACACTGACATGACGTTTTTGAATTTCCTTTTTTTTTTATGAAGGTCTCAAGATGTCTAAACCCAATAAATAATACTGACAAGCTTTAGAGTGCCTTAAATAATTTAATATGACAGCTTTGCTAAGAACCAGTTTCGGTTTCATTTTCAGGAGGTCTATGTGTAATGGCATCGGGACACGCAAGGTAGTCAACGTGGGAGCAAGACGTGATGTTTTGCACTCGCTCCAGCTCTCTCGGTCATCTGTTATGCTGCTACATTGAGGAGTGCAATTAAGTATCAGCATAGCAGATGATCGAGCAAGCCCCGTAACAAGTGACAGAACGTTGCGACGTCTTGCTCCCACATGACCACCTCCAGTGTTATTTAGCCATGACACCTACACACCTCCTGGGAAACAAAACCAAAACTCGTTTGTAGAAAAGATACTAAACTTTCTGGCACACTAAAGCTTGCCAGTATATTCTCTAGGTTTCAGTTTGGCTTATTTTACTCAACGACCATGACTTTGGAGGTATTACATAAGGGGAGGGGTACAAACATCTGATATTATACAAGATCAAGTAAATGTGCTGAGGTCCGGGACCTTCCCTTAATGACAAAAACTAAAAGTAAAAATAATGTCGAATCAGTACACCTTTAAGACACCAACTGAGCACCTTTGTTGGAAAAACTGCTTACCTTGTCAGGATGCAGAAGCAGGCTCATTACAGTGTGGGAGTAAACAGTGTCAATTCCTCTGCTCTCCAGTTCCCCCTATACATACATACATACATACATACATACATATATATATACATATATATGTAAGTGAGCTACCAAAACAAGTTTCATTCAATAGCTGCAATGGTCATACTAAACAGCAATTTATACTGTGTGATGCAATGAGATAATATATGGAGAATATTATTAGCTTTGCGAACTGCACATATCCTTCAGATTTAAGATTTACAGCTCACATTGTAGCCTCCCTCCACATTTGCTTCGTGCTGGCTACAGCAGCACATATTTTGCATGTGTTATCACTAAGTGGATTGCTCTGTAGTTTGAAATGAGCACACACAACCAGGTCCAGTGAGCCAAAATGAAAACAAAATCAATCAAAGCCGCAGGCAACCAGTTGCATTTCCAGTGCGTCAGAGGTGCAATCAGAGCGGTTCAGGTTTCATAAAGATCTGCTACGCCGACGGCTTATGACGCAACCATACACAGTAGTGAAAAACATGATATTTTGGGCTTTGAGTCTAATAAGCTAAAATGCTCAGAAAGTTGATGCTGTATTAGTATTTCATTTATTCATACTGTCAGTCCTAAGGGACTATTATATGAGTGGTTATCAAACAGAAAACAAGAAGTGCATCAGTGAAAAAAATTAACATCACTACTGATACAACCTGCTAATAAACATAAGCGGAGGAATATAAAATCACAACACAAGACAAAGTAACAAAGAACACATGACAGCTTTGGTCTTCTAAGAAATAAACGTCTGATGGCCGGCCTTGGATAATAGCCTCTTGAACATTCACCAACACGTTATTTGCACCATTTAGCCTAGCCATCGTACACATGACTTGCGTATTTCAAAAATGTATCACAAGGAAACTGTATGCATCAACCAGTATGTCCAAAAGTACACCCGTGCTAATGAGAAAAATTTCAATACAGTGGTCTCTTGTTAAATGGAACCTCAATAGAACGAGGAAATATGTTCCATTTATCAGGAGTTCTACGACCGAGAGACTCTGCTCAAGGTTACACAAGGTACTCTGTTTAAAGGGGCACATACTTTATTGCCAACAGCAGATAATAGGTGTAGCAGCTCCGAGGACAAAGCTTGTTTTCACAATGTTTCTATTTGCATGCAGCTGCTGACTAGAGCTGCCAGTAGAAAGTGGAAAGAAAGAAAGAAAGAAAGAAAGAAAGAAAGAAAGAAAGAAAGAAAGAAAGAAAGAAAGAAAGAAAGAAAGAAAGAAGGAAAGGAAAAAGTGATTAATCAGACAAATTGCCATTTTAGTGAAGCAGCCACTCAAAGTCCTGAGCT
Source organism: Dermacentor albipictus (assembly GCF_038994185.2). NCBI lineage: Eukaryota > Metazoa > Arthropoda > Arachnida > Ixodida > Ixodidae > Dermacentor > Dermacentor albipictus. The sequence goes on along the minus strand of NC_091821.1, from coordinate 242,988,964 downwards.
AATAATACTGATCTTGGTTTTTATTATGTGGGTGTTTCCGAGCCGCCATCGGAAACACTAAGCAAACTCGCAGCTAACAGACATTGCCAGCAAGGTTCGTACAGATCATTTGACCAAAATTCGAGGAAAATTCAAGGATTTCAAGGATGTTAAAGGCCAAAATTCAAGGAGGGGGAAAACAAACTTATTCGCACACATACACTGAAAAAGAGGGAACTATGCTTTTTCTTAGCTGCGATTCCTTGTATCTAAACAGCTGCCGAGTTGGACGCATTGCTTCAAGTTTTTCAGATTGCTTTTCTAAGTTGACTATCACATTGTAATGATGTCTGTCATCTTCTGGCATGATGGTTGTTAGCGTTCGACTTAAGCCAAACATACTCGTCATGTAAGTGCCAAATGGCTGATGCTTGCTTTCCGCCAAGTATTACACGAGAGCCTAGAGCCTGAAAATGGAGCCATGATGGCTACGGTGTGAACCAACTAGCAAAACAACAAAATGCTGGCGCGGCTTGCTCACTTGATCTAGCTTTGTGTAGTTCCACAATGGGAACGATAATTTAAACAAGCTTGTCGTTAGTGGCTGTGGAAACGCCACATTGCAATGGTTTAACAACACACCTAAAAGAAAATAATCTGGGATTGCTTCTTGACAGACTTGTCTCCATGGCATAGCCACTATGCAGAGTTTGTTACATCAAGCATTCAAAAGTGGCCCCCAAACCAGTTTTCAAGGAATTCAACAAGCACATTTATTAATGCAAAGCATTCTTTGTGAACTTCAGGTGTTTTCAGTTGTACCTATCTATCTATCAAGCCTCTTATGTCGTGATGCTGTCATGAGTGTTTCTTCAACTGGATATCTATATCGGAAAAGGCATGGGGCAGTTGACATGCATGCATACATGACATGTCGTAACATCAATAACATGACATCTTTCTCATGGCATGTATGCCATGACATAAATGGTATGAATGACACGATGTTGTGGTCGTTTATTTAATTCAATATACCTATATCAGCATATGAACGAAATGCATGCGCGACATTACAATGTAATGACATGAATGGATGCATGTCATGACAGGAATGACGTGAATGAACATGACCTAGGCAGTGCACTGGACCTAAGCAGTACTTTGCACATGTGCATGCCCAGTTCATGAGTCAAGGCTTTTTCTCTCTCTACGTGTACGCATGCATGGTGTACACATCACACATTACCTTCTCACTGTTGCACTCTGCTGCGAGGGAAGAGAGGCAAGACAGGAAGCAAGACAAAGTGACAGCAGCGGTAAAAGTGAATGGAAGCTAGCCAACTCCAATACAGCACAATAATGCCATTTGCAGGCAGAGGAAAGAGGTAAACCATGTGAAATACAATCTATACAAAGATACCGAGCACTCACGCGGAGCATCAGGTTTGTGCTTAGTGGAGGTCCCCTTCAGGTACTGTGTGCACAATTGTGCGTGCCAAGATCCTACATCCAAAGCAAAAGCCCTGATAATAATAATTGTTTAAAACATGTTGCACGGACCTTGAGGCAGTTCTGACTAAACCTTTGCCGCAAATGTGAATAATATGGGCAAAATGTTTTAGTGAAATGAGTTTGAAGGTCTGGGTGTTTGCTCTTGGTGTCATCATGTAAAGGGTTAACTTTTGACAATGAATGTTTACATCAAGCGTATGTTTTAACACATTCACTGCAGCAGCACTTTTTGTAGTCTCGATTCCTGTACAAGGTGACCCATTGGTGGGTCATCTGTCATATTCCTCTGGTGCGTCATAACCTACCGGTGAGTCACCAGGGAGTTCTCTTTGAAACTTCCTCAAGCCGCAGACAGGTGGTGCATGACACGTCAAATTAGAAGCAGCAAGAATTTTTTTCTCTCTGTTGCTCTATAAAAGATGTTGCTTGAGCACTGCAAGAAAGCCCTGCACAGCCACACAAGAAAAATAACTGCCCTGACCCTCCCATGACCCAAGCTGCAGTGAACGTGTTAAGTGGCTTGATTGATGCTAAGCATGCATGGACAAAAATTTATTTTGTCCCTGTTGAGAGCTCACAGTTCACATATGGAGTCACCATTTTGTAACTTCACTGAAGAATTCAAAATTCTTAATCTGTCCTGATGCAGTATAATGATTGGGAAGATACAAGAATTGTGGTGAAACTAAATTCTCAATGGATAGAATTGATTGACCTCTGAAGAGGATATGGTACAGCCATTCAGACTTCAAGATTGGAATGTACAAGCAGGCAGCCTTCAGGTAAGTGGTGTCACAAAACACCAAACATTTATAAGCATTCACAAACAAGCACATAAAGCCAATGATCACAGACATTTCAGATCTACAAACTGTTGTGATCAACCGTTTACCCCGCAAGACAAGTTGCTCACAAAAGACACGACAATGGTGAATGAGCTGATGACATCGTCAGAGCCATCCCCAACTGCGACAATTAATGGTAAACAGTTGAGTTATGCCAAGAGGGACTCTGCCAGGAGGGGTGCACGGGTACATTTCTTCACATCACCTGACATCAGCCCAAACTACCACGTCTGTGCCAGAGACAGGGTCATTGTGCTTCCCCCTTTCCCTGTTCGTGCACAGTGATGTGCATGTATTTTGAACCAAGCTCTCCTCGGAGGAAAAGGGGCTACCAATCTCCGAATTGGGGAGGCATGATGTCATCCATCTCCTGACGGAAGGTGACAGGACCAGGCCAACGGGGGGGTTAAAAAGAGATGTTACATAATGTAACATAAATGCGAGTGTTTAAAACATCTTGGATGTCTAACCCAGCCCAACGTTCCGTCAATCCTCCACCATGAATGGATATCTCACATCTTCAGACCCCCGGTTACAACGACGCCCACAGGAAATGTGTCAGTGCCAAGCCTACCTGAAACCACACTTGGATTTCCTGGGGAACTGTAGTGGCTTTGATATACTTCATCCCGAAGGTGCCTGGGCCGTGTCAGAGACCACTGCATGATGGGAAAGTTAAACATAGTAGTCATTTTTACATGTTCAGGAACTTGCAACATACTTGTCCTTAGCATATACAGGGTGTCCCAGCTAACTTCAGCCAGAGTTTAAGAATATGCAAATGCCACATAGCTGGACAGAAGGTAATGTTGTTTGCCATCGCTTGGAGATACTCAGATTATTGTTTTCATTCTACCTAATTACATAATTAATCCTAATTAATTATTCAACTTCTCAAATATTATAATTAGATGAAAAGTGACAATGAGAACATTGTAGAGCAACATCAAAAACTCCCGATACAGCTTTCTGTTGCTCAATACGTGCTACATAAAAGTGTTTTTCAGAGCATGAAAGAAGCCTGCAAATACACGCAAAGTGCCTCAAGTGACCAGTCATGTGGCAAATTTGCGTGCAAATGTTGGCTTCTTTCACGTTCGGAAAAACACTTTTACGAAGCACACATTGAGCAATAGAAAGCTGTATTGGAAGTTTTTCATGTCACTCTACAATTTTCTCATTGACGCTTTTCCTCTAACTATAATATTTTAGAAGTTGATTAAATAATTAAGACTACTGATCTAATTAGGAAGAATTAAAAAAATTATTTGAGTATCTCCAAGCGACGGCAAACAACATTAAATTGGTTCTGTCCAGCTACGTGGCATTCTCATATCTTAAAACTCTGGCTAACGTTAACTGGGACACCCTGTATAGGGTACTGCAAGAAATGTTGGAAATATAAAATGAAATCTTAAATGATGAAAATTAGCACAAAATGAAAGCTCAGACTGTAGGATAAAATGTTCATGCGCCACAACAAAAAGAGACATGAAGGAGATTGCACATGTAGGCATGAAAAAAGAGCCTATTCATTATAATTTTAATTTGGTTTGGTGATCAAAATGTGTAACAGCCTTACCTGAGGTCCCTGTCGGCAGTTACCACCACATGGTGGTATAGTCAGCCACATTGACACCAAGCTTCACGTGGTTAACACATTCCGTAAATGCCAGCTGCAAGTATGCAGAAGTGAAAAGTAAGAATTTAAAGATAGAAAAAACATAGCAACAGAATGCTGAAAGCCTTTTCGTTTTTTTGCAGGTTTCACTTTTTTTATATATATTGACCAACAACTAATTTTATCGAAATCATGTAACATCCATCTTGGCCATAGCACAAGACAGGATCAGCTTTACTGCATCAAAGCACATTGCTCAATTCAGTTTGATGTTTTGCAAAGCTATGTAGATAAACAGACCAGTCTGTTGCTCCAATCTAATTCTTTTTCTTAGCACATGTCGCATGGCCTCGGAATAAACAGCTTGAATACACTGAACAGTGTGCACAGAGACAATCCGCTCAGCCAAAGCAGACAGCTTGGCACAACACTGCACATGCTTTGATAGGTCTGTCCCCGTTTCTCTATGAAAGAGGGATGTCAGTTCATGTGCTGAACACCTGCTGCAGGCTGAGCCCTGTTGAATCTCATGCTGTCCTAGAGCACTTGGAGGAACTAGTTGCAGCACAGTGACAGCATGTGTTGAAGAGATGACAACTCTAATGCTCCTAAAATTAGTTAATTACATTTTTTTACAAGACATAGTACTGGGAAATGCATTTATTGCATTTATCAACTTACAATACGCAAGAAAGCTTTAAAAAAACTACCGACTACATATAAGGGACCCCTTAACTGGTTTGGAATGGGTACATTTCATGCACAGTACCAAATAAACACAACAAATTGGACGAAGGCAATATAAAACAAAAGCCAGTGGCAATGTTTATCTGACAGCAACATACAAACACACAGTTGTGAGAGGCACATAAAAAACAAGCAGCAGGTTCACAAGGTCTGTTCCCTTTCAAATTTGTGTTAACAGTGTGGAAAATCATTTGGTCAATTGGGTTCCTGAATTATGCAAGGTTTCATTGTCATGTACATTCTTTCTGAGGCAGGACTGCACTTTAAAGTTAAATTAGGTTGGTATGGTAGAAAGCAACCATTCAATTGAAGGCACACATATAAGGTTCAGCCAGCTTATCTCGCCCTCATGTTGAAGCATAAAATGATCCTGAGGTATATGATCGACACATTCCATTGCAACATGACAGCCTACTAAAGTTACATTAAATTGTATGCAGCGCAATCAAAGTTGAAAGAATGCATTACTGAATTATGTAATTTGAAGCTAACGAGCCACAACCCTGCAGCTGGATTCACATGACGAGACGGATCACCGGTTCACTCTGTGGACGAGCATAACTGGCTGAGTGCTGCCGAATCGTGCTTCACACAAGCAAGCTGCTGGTGGGCTGCAAGCATCACGATTCATTGTATCTTAGCTACGTCACGCCTCCTCTGCAGACAAGCGTGACATTCAGGGAATGACGTGCAAGCAATCCGTCCCATCATGTGAATTTAGCTCTAAAAGGATTTAGTTAACTATGCTACTGTGTAGCACTTATAAGTTATTAACCATTCTTAACAATGGCCTCTTAGTTCTTGCAGTGATAACCACACAACGACCTTGGATTCCCAAACAATACCGTCAGGGACCCTTTAGGTAAACACACAAACACTAAAAGCAGCTAATATTTGGATATCGTAAACTGAACACAAGATTTTTTGTACAATTGGAAAATGTGAACAAAAAAAGAGGAGGTGGACAAGTGCCTGCAAGTGATCTTTGCAAAGATAACCGCATGCATATCCTTCATTTGTCATTGGTTGCTAAAGAAAGGATGTTCTTTCCTTTCTTCCTTTCTTTCATTTCTGCCGCCCTTCCTGCCCAAAATGATCACATTCTCGTGACACCTGCGGCAGAAAGGACGTTCCACGTCCACCGCCAAAGTCTGTGAGTGGTGGCGCTGGCTAACACTCCCGTACTAGGAAACATAAATACCCAAGAAAGCGGATAGGGAAACGGCGCCATGGTAGCTCGATTGGCAGAGCATCGCACGCGAAATGCAAAGGTTGTGGGTTCGGTACCCATCTGCGGCAAGTTGTTTTTTCATCCACTTTCATTTCCATTAAATTTATCGTTTATTTCATTTATTAAGCACAAGCAATTCCCCTATGTTGTCCTTGGTGTCAGTGTTTGTTGGCTTCTTATGATATGACTAATAGAAAATCGGGACCTTCAATTAATCCCCTTCCTTCTTGCTGATTTATTGTATGGCATTTATAAATGACTTCACTGCAGATCTTTAGTCTTGTGTCCTGTTTAATGTGGCTCCACTGCTGATCTTCAGTCCTGTGCCCTGTTTAATATACCTCATATTTAACATCAACCTGTTACATGTAATAATGATATGACAAGTGTTTCAGGTGGAGAGCATAAAAACTTGCACATTGTGTGACATACGAGAAATTAATCTAAAACTTGTCAACGTTATCCTGTACAGCTTACCAAAAACATTCGGTAGTGCACTCTTGACAATGGACTATAATATAGCTAAGAATTACTTTCATACCTAACTTAAGCTAGCATTCTTTTTCCCTTGATGTTAGTGAAAAACCTGCCGACTATTATGTGCACATATCTTCTATTCAATTTCTCGGGCATTGCTTATGTCCTGAAAAAAAAAAAAACAAGGCATGTGATCCTTCACAGGAAACTTCAAAGAATAACTAGAGCCAAGAAATGCACAGTAAAGTTTGTAACCATGACAAAATGTATATTTTTAATCATAAATGAGTGGTATCCATGGTTTGATAACACTCTCTTCATACAAAATAATTCTAAATGCCCAAATAATTATACATATGAACAGACACTAGTAAGAAAATTATACGTGGTGTTTCATGGTGCAAGGGCCAATGGCCATTCCATGAGTGGAACAAACGGATTGATAAAGTCACATGTATGACTTCTATTTTAAATGACAATGAAAGAAGTGTGTTATTATAATGTGGTTTTTCCTACTACAGTGATTTGCAATATATTTTAGCATAAAGTTTGCCACCAGCTTGTTTATTTTCTTCAACTTTTGGCATGTTTTGCCCACACACACATGCAAATCATGCTAATGAAGGTGAATATGCTGTCTGTGTGGAGGCTGCTCATATTGCACAAACATTGGCTTGCCACACAGAATGTTTGCAAAGCCAAGTAACTGCCACAGTCTCTGAGATTAACAAATAATGGTACCCTTGTCCTTAAGCCTGTCGCATGGATACTTTCAAGCACACTTGAGCCAACCACAATCAACTTAATGAATATAGAATGCTGCTGCACAGCCTACTTTTAAGCATGCTTGGCTTTCACTTTTAAAACAGTTGCACCCTTTGGCAGGTGAAGGGTGGCCAGAAGGGGGGGGGGGGCATATAAGGGACAAGGTTAAGTTAGAGGAAGCGAAAAGTGCCACAGGGTTTGTTGTTAGGGATACTCTACAATGGATCAAATCCATGTCATCAATCAGATAATCGAGAAATACACAAGAGTAAAATCAGCCTCTCTATATGGCTTTCATAGATTACTAAAAGGCATTTTATTCAGTCGAGATAGCAGCAGTCATAGAGGCATTACATAAGCAAGGAGTATGGGACGCTCACATAAATATCTTGGAAAGTATCTATAGATTCCACAGCTATCTTAATTCTGCACAAGTAGGAAGATACCTATAAAGAAAGGGGTGAGACAAAGACAATATCTCCAATGCCATTCACTGCGTACTTGGAAGAAGTAGTCAAGCTATTAAATTGGGCAGGCTTAGGAGTAAGGACCAATGGCGAATATCTCAGTAACTTTAGGTTTGCACATGACACTGTCCTGCTCAGCAACACTGGGGACAAGTTACAACAAATGATTGAGGACTTTAACAGAGAGAATATGAGCGGGGTTGAAGATTAATATGCAGAAGACGGAGATAATGATTAATAGCCGGGCTAGGGAAACAGCGTTCAAGATCACCGGTAAGCCTCTAGAGTCTGTGAAGGAGTAGGTTTACCTGGGTCAATCACAGGGAACCCTGATCATGAGAAGGAAATTCATAAAAGAATAAAAATGGGTTGGATCGCGTACGGCAGACATTGTCAGCTCCTGACTGGCGGCTTACCATTATCATTGAAAAGAAAGGTTTGCAATCAGTGGATTTTACCAGTGCTGACATATGGGGCAGACACTTGGAGACTGACAAAGAAGCTTGAGAACAAGTTAAGGACCGTGCAAAGAGCGATGGAACGAAGATTGCTAGGCATAACGTTAAGAGACAGAGAGAGAGCAGTTTGGAACAGAGAGCAAACGGGTATAGACGATATTCTAATTGACATTAAGAGAAAAAAATGGAGCTGAGCAGGTCATGTAATGCGCTGGTTGGATAACCGTTGGACCATTAGGGTCACAGAATGGGTACCAAGAGAAGGGAAACGCAGGTTGAGGACGGCAGAAGACAAAGTGGAGCCATGAAATTAGGACATTCACGGGCTCTATAGTTGGAATCGGCTGGCACAGGGCAGGGGTAATTGGAGATCGCAGGGAGAGGCCTTTGTACTGCAGTAGACATAAAAGAGGCTGATGGTGATGATCCTTTGGGGTGTATATTTGTCCCACAACAATAATCGTCATCTGCCTTGGTTGCGTTTCCTTGAAAACTCAGCGCTCACTACTTTCCTGTCAAGAATGCTGTGTCATGTTGATAACACGCAAGCAATTCGTGACTTGGAAGTATCAGGCTCGCAGCATTGAAGAAAGGAAATATGGGCAAGACAGATGACGATTATTGTTGTGGAACAAGATAAGCCCAAAAGGGTGTAAACTTTTTCAAGAGTGTTGATACCACTCAACTCAATTACGATCAAAATTACCCAGTGCAAGCAAATGCTGCCTTTGGCACATTCATGCACAGTGTTCACACCCACTAAACAAGAAAAAAAATTAACCAAGAATAAGCTCAAGAAAGAATAAACATGAAGTGATGCTTTGTATTATTATTTCTGTTTAACAATGCAGTAATTCAAGTACAAGCTTGCACTCAATACAACAAATTATATTAACTAAACATAGCTTGTCTGTCGCCTGCAGTTAAACATACAAAATAGCGTTTTCCTTGTAAAAGATTTTGCTACATAAGGGGCATATTTGTCAGCTACTGCTGTTTGGTCACATCTAGTGATGTCTGGTTGTGCATCTCTTCGATGAATGGCACCACTACACGTCAAAAATTTGGACATGATGGCCACAGTTGGAATGTGTAGTGGCGTCTTTTTTCCGTTACGTCACAAAATTTCTATGCGTAGCGAAACTGTGCGGCAAGGACGGCAGTTTAGATCCTCATTGAAGTCGACGTGCATTGAATTTCCTGCACGCGCGCGAACTTAGCGCCAACGCGATTGCGCACGCCCAGGTACGAAGCCAAATGGGCCCCAGAATGACCGTACAGTAGCGCTTGATCTACAGTCAGTTCCATGATTAACTCAAGCACGCTCGAAAGTAGTGAGCAATTTGGCATGCATGAGCTGAAGATAATCCTAGTTGCAATTCAAACTTTGCTGGAATTTACTTTGCACAAGACCGCTCAACGCGGCAGTGATGAAGTCTAAGCGACGCTTCGAACACGCAAATAGAACACAGTGCCCGAGACACCCCTACAAAGATTAGACAATCTATCTCCTCGCGATAAGTGGAGGTCCTCTAGGTTTATGAACTCTTGATGACATTCGACACTTTCAGACGCACTACAGAAGCGAAGCTTTTGTTGTCTGTGCGATGACTAACCAACGATAGCTAATTATAGCCAACCATCCCTAGAACACCCACATGTACGATTAATGAAGACAGCGCAGGAGTGTCAGAACGTAGTACCTATAAACGCTGTGCGCTACACATATTCCACAAGATCTTAAGGAAATCTATGACAAATAATTTATTGCAAAATACACAAAGAATAAGGTTAGCAATATCACGCGGGCGGAGAAAATATGAGACGAACCTCTGGAACGCGTCTGAAAAAAGAAAGAAAGAACAAGGGAACGCTGGGACACCAAGTGAACCGCGAGGTCTTCGAGCTCTTTTTATGTTACTGTGAATCTTTTGATGGCGATTGCAAGATTGTAAAGCATGCAGTACAGCACAACTAGCACACTAGAACACTATCCTCACTGAAGGAACGCACACAACTGAGGGAACACCGTACACCAAGTTTCGTGCGGAACGTAACATCAGAGCAGTCAACGACCGAAGTTATTACCTGCACATTCCACGGGCGCCAGACAAATCAGCTCAAACGCAAAGACCACAAGTCAGATCGTGAATTAATGGAAAAGAGGCACAACTTAATCCACATTTGACGTCCACATATCCGTGCCGCGCCGTCCTAACCGATGATTTAGTAAACTCCCGCGCACACAAGCATAAAGCTTTGTTCATTAATACCTGCAATCAGAACGGCATCAACTGCCGCGCGGGAAGCATTGCACAATCTCTTAAGGACGCGCGCAGAATAATTAATCGCTTGCCTTTAACGACGGATCCATTGGCGAGAGAACGCTCGGCCATTCACCAACTCCAGCAAATGAACGAGCAAGCGAAGGTAGTGCAAAGACCGAAGCGACCGAAGCCGTAGGGCCAGAGGCTCGTGCGCACCCGCCGCGCGAACACGCGAGCGCACCTACGGGCAAAAATGAAGAAATGTTCAAAAAATACCATTTTACATGTAAAATAATAGTTTTGAGAAAATTTATTTATTGCCGGCTATTCAACAGCATACTACGGCTTATATTAGTTTCGGTTTCGGCTACAACGCCAAGTGCAAATGCGCTTGAAAGCGCGACGAAACTGTGCGTACCTGCGCGCATGTAAGCGTGTGCGCTCTTCGTTTAAAAGAGTGACGTTTTAAAATATGGTGTCCCTTTTAGCCCGTTCACACAGCGTGAGTAATTAATACGGTAAATTTGGGCGAGTCCATGCATTTAAGTAAGAAGAAAAAAGAAACAATTCAGGCACTGAACAACTATTCAAGAAACGGAAATACAATTTATATTTACTATTAATTAACTATGGATAGTACAGATCAATAAATTAACAGAATACAAGAAATTTATATGTTTCCTCTGAGGACCATGGCCAATACCCCCCTCGTGGGTACGTGCCAAAATTTGAAGGAAGAAGAACAAGAACGCGATTCTGCATTGCTGCGCTGGGCGCTGGAGTTTTGCATGAAAGAAGCGAAAACCTAATAAGGGTTCGGCATCTACTGTTACTGTAAGCATTTACTTATAATTCGGCGCGGCGTGTACGTATGTCTGCAGGTCATGGTATTTATGCACAAGCAAATAAACGACTAATCGCAAGCGAGACTTTTAACAGCTAGCGGAGAAAAGTAAATTGGCGCCCAGTGTGTCAATGCACACCATACTTTTGGTTCCTAATAGTACTACCGCTTCGAAAGCCTGCTAGAGCAATGCATGCAACGTGCTGTACGAGTGTTAAATTGTGTGCATGGTGCATACACAATGCACAAGTTATATGTTTGTTTTTGTTTTTTCGCACAGCTGTGATGTCGTCCTCTGGACTCATGCTCAGCACGACGTTTGCCGTAGTCGCTGAAGAATGAGTGTAGGCTTTTCATCCAAGCCCAACTCCTGCATGCATGCAACTACCCTGCTTCTTGCGGCCTTTTTCTGCTCTACAGTACAAAGTTTCAAGCCAGATCCTGGTCACTTCAACACACCGCATGAAGCCATCGAGTATGTCGCATGGAAAGCTTTAAAGGAAGGCAAGCCTTCATGTGTTACAGTTCATCCCTTAGGAGTCAGCCTATTCTGCATCATGGGGGAGTGTATCCAGGATGGGAATGGAAGCTCTTACTGCAAATGCAGCGAATACTTTACAGGCCTCACATGTTCAGTCTACAAGGGCAAGTGCACATCAGAAAGCATCTGTAGTCCTCACTTGTGCCAGGACAACCCCAACAAAATTAGCTTGTACGAGTGTGTGTGCAAGCCCGGCTACTATGTTCCCGACAGCCCAGCATTTTCTCACTGCATGCCAGACAGTATTCTCAGCAGCGCTATGGGGGAGAAATACAGTGAAAGCTCAACCAATGCAACCACACTGCCATCCACAGTGGCTCCCGATGAACAGCTTGCAGAAACAAGCATGCTTTTGAACATCTCTGAGGACAACACCAGAATTTCTGCAAACCCCGTTACAACAGAAAGCAATGCCTCTCAACCAGCATTGAAGTGCAGAAGCTCAGGATTTAACATGCACTTTATTCAGCGAGACGAAGAAAACAAGACAGCAGATGTTTTCACAAGAGCATTCCAAAATGATATTGGGCAAGATGAGCCATCTGAAACCACAAGAGCTGCAGAGACCAACAGCCATAGTACAGTCCTTAAAAATCAGCATTACCCTGCAGCTTACAGTATTGATGATCGAGACAAAACCAAGGAAGAAACAGAAAAGAATGCAACAAAATCTCATGTGGGTCTCGGCAGTGTACCTGTTACAGTAGCATTATCAGACTACTATGGATCACTAGTGTCTGAACCTCGGCAGCACAGCAAACGAGGAGTGAAGCTGCAAGTACCTGTTATACAGAGAAGGTATGCTTCAACTTTCCAGAGGGAACAAGATGGGACATTTGAAACTCAACTAACTTTAGATGACCTGACAATTTATAAAGCTGACAGTGAACAAGGAGGTGTTGACAAGTATCACATGCCTATCAGCAGCCATCCAGGTGACCAAGTAACAGAGCTTGAACACATAATGAGCAGTACTGCAGTTCCTCTGCAGCCTCTTCAGAAGGAATCTTCGAATGAAGATAATGAAGACAATGAAGTCACTCAGTTCAAGAAAAGGCTTCTGAAGATGGCAGCTGCCAAGCTTTTTAGAAATGAAGGGTATAGTGACAATTTATTGCACAGACCTGCTGCCTATTTAGCTGCCAGTGAAACAAAAAGAAAGCAAGCTAGAAAGAGTTACACGAGACATAAACAACTACCTGTTGAAGCCCAGGATGACATTATTGATAGCTTGAAGCATGCAGTGGAGGTTGATGAGTACAGAAAGACAAACAGTACCAGTAAACCTGGTCACGACAGTGAAATGACAGAAAGAACTATCATGGTGCCTGAGAGGAGAAAACGCAGAAAGTCAAGTCTTCTGCAAGAAAACGGTGCTGTAGATAAAGCCAGCACAGTACAGAAACAACTGGCTGTAAGTTCAGTAATAGCTTCTGAGAAGAGAAAGGAGATGTCTAGGATAATGCAACAGCACAAATCATTTGGGTCTGTCGGACATTTTTCTGAGAAGAATCAACTGCAAGAAGCCATGAGACCTGGTGAAAACCATGAAAGAAAAATTACCAACTTGCAGCAATACGAGCTAATGCCTGTTGGGTCAGTCAGACAAAATTTTTCTGCGGGTAATCACCTGCAAGAAGCCACATACAGACCAGGTAAAAACTATGAAATAAAAATTGGGAACTTGCAGAAATACAATGTAATGCCTGTCATGAACTGGAAAGAAAACACACTCTCACAGAACAGAGATGGAATGACCCATATGATAAGTGATGCAATAAGCTGGAAGAACGAAAAGCTTGGGGTTCATTCCATTTTACCTGATGCTGCCACCAAGTGGGTGCATAAATTTCAAGAGCCAGAAGTTCAACATCAAGTTACAAGCACTACAAAAGATCAGCTGTCAACATGCTGCAATAATTCATCAATGCTTACATCAGATTCAAGGTCCAAAACTTCTCTTGCAATGAAACAATCCTTTTTGGACAAAAGTATTCACTGGAATATTTCGAAATTTATTAAGAACCAGACAGAGCTCAGCCATAAGTCGCACTTGTTACGTGTACAAGATAACGTTATGGTTAAAGACGCCAAAACAAATGACAAAGTCACTCCACAGCATCAAAAAACAAAAGGTCATCATTTTACAGGCAAAAATCCAATGCTGTTCTTCAATGTAACAGTTTTAAATGATGGTGGCAAGAACAAATCATCTGCGTCGTACCTTGTTCCTTTTGCCGGAAGCGAAGCCATTATGATATCATGGGGCATATACAATGACAGCTCCTCATGACAAATACCAGTTTGTTTCTACTGGCAAAGCTTTATGTGTACCACAAAAACAACTAGACGGAGCACCATACCCATTGGCCTGGTGTTTTTACTAGTATGGACTAGCAAGTGGACCTCTGCGGCCAAGCAGTGACTTGTAATGGAAATTATTGCATGCGGTGCCACTTACAGACATGATATCCGAACATTGTTGGTAGAGCTTATTTTGCAGTGCTTTTTTCTGGCTCCAACTACTTGAAAAGCATATCACCATTAAGATTGAGCAGCAAGTGTACTAACTGAGTCCTTATAAACTGTTCGGGCTTGCCGCAGTGGGTGATTGTCTGAAAAGTGTAGTCTGAACAGATGCACTGACTGTTGAAACAGAGCCTCTCATAAATTAGCATTATTTGCTGTGCCTTAAATTGATTTGGTTATCTGCATTCTGGATAAATGTGTGTTCTTGAAGCAATGCAGGAATTTAACTGCATTCTGGATTACAGTGTGTTCTTACAGTAATGCAGGCCTTCCAGTACTACATAACCTTAACATACCAAATTGGCAGGAAAAAATCCAGTAACCATTTTGATGGTGCAGCAATTATGCCAGTGGTACTAAGAAATGAAATGTCCTTTCATCGCTTCAAAATTTTACTTTGGTAGAGACGTCTGGTAAGACAGTGTTCTTTTTTTTATAACCACTAAAAACAATTAAAGCTAAAGCAGTGATAAAAAACATTCTGCTACAGCAGTAGTATACCCCAGTGTAATGTTTTTTACTTCCAGTAAAACAGGTCTGATTGCAAAACCAAAGGTAGGAATGATTTTCACTTTAAATACACACACACAAAAAAAAAAGTTTCGCAAATGCTGAAGAGCAGAAAAAAAAAAGCATGGCATTGGTGTCAAAAGTTTTTTCACTGGAACTGGTGACAACACGAATCTGGATGACAGAAATTTACAATTATGGTGAGTAATCGAACAAAGAATGTCGGTTTAACCCACTAGCGCCCAGCGTACTTTTTAAAAGTACAGTGCCACTTTTTTTTCATTTATAAACAATTAACATGCTGTGTACCTTAGTATGCCATTCTGCTAAGAAGGGTCCTGCCAAGATGACCACATTGTAGTTTTTCATCAGCTACATGATGTATTTGATCTATTCATCACCAAACTTGGAGAAATGCTGAACATAGCAGGTGCTGCTGTACATGCATCTTCTTTATTTTTTTTTCAAGCATGACATATGCTCCTCGAAGAAGTTTGTGTGTAAGTTGTAGAAAAAAATGGCGTAAACAATGAATTCATGACATTTCATACGACATACATATTTATAGCATCGCAAGAAAATGAATGCAGGTGTACTTTGTAAAATACAATGGGTCTATGTGTATGCTAGAGGGCTGTGTTTCTTCTCGAAGCACATACAATGGTTTTTTACTTTTATTTCTACAAAATATATTTTGCTCGCTACAAAAGCTTCAGGGACAGTTGCAGGCAATAAATACATTAAGGATTACATCAACACTGCTATTATTCTTCCTGGTTCCTTTCTTGCTGCTGACAAAGGTGACGATGCTCTTATCTTCTCAGTCAATAAAATAGCGAGCAATGTTGCAGTGAATTTGCATAAAAAGCAATTACATATTATATGAACATTATTTAAAAAGAGATAGTTTACGCAGGATTTCATTACAAATTGAAAGATAGGTGGGAGGAAATGGAAAACAGCAAAGATTATATATGTTCCTGTGCCAATCGAAATGAAATAATTATGCAATGAAAGTAGCATCAACCCACTTGGGGAATTCCAGGCATAAACCACATTTCATGAAAGTTCAGAAAATTCCAACGAAAATATCACTGAGCGAATCATACAACAGTATTGTAATGTAAGAACTGACTCTCATTGGAGGAGATGCCACCAGTCTGTTGGATGTTTTAATTACCACTGAACCAAATAATGAGTGCTTTAGTCTTGAATGCTTGCATTCATAGCAAAATATCACGTCTAGATATGCACCAATAATATATATTCATTGCGCAAGCCTCTGAAAGCAACACTATAGTCCTTTCCCGTTAATTGATGAAGTCATGCTACACACTTAATTGAATAGTCAAAACACATCCCAGCAAAGAAAATTGCCTATTAAAAGGCTAATTTTGCTGTCACAAGCTTATGCAGTCTTGTGTTAAGGTTCATTTGACTTTTCACTGCAAGCCTTTATGATTTAGGAAGCTCCAAAATATCACATATACATTTGATGTTCTGCATCAGGTTTTACACCCATAAGGCCTAGCATACTTCTTAAAGCACGCCATCATTAGTTTCAAAGGATAGCGCAACTCATGAAACTTTGACAATGCAGTTGCAGTGTAAAAAGATCATCTGGTACCAAAAATCAACAAAATTTAATGTGTAAATTTTCCTTGGGTGCAAATGGGTTGAGCCAATATTTTGACAGGGGGACTTGTCTTTGTCAAGGCAATAACTGCTTTACTTAGCAGCGTTGTAGCAGTGGCGTAGCCAGAAATTTCGTTCGGGGAGGAGCACGCGTTGCAGCTCGGCCTCCTCCTCATGAAATTTGTCAAGGTATCAAATACATGAATAATAACTACATTGCCATTGCCAAAAATGCTGCAAACAAACTCTTAAACGCTACGCACTGTCAAGACAAGTAGAATATGTATATTTATCATACAATTATATACTCGTATGTCCCAAAAATTATGCCTGAGATAACTGATATCAATACTTCCATGTTTTATGTCTATTTAATAAGTAAAGAAAATATCAGACGAACGTTAGAACTATATCAGTTTGAAACCAGCAAATCAGTGCCTGCCGCTGATATAAAAAATGTAAAGGCCATAAAATTGACAACATCAGGAGAAATATTTTATTGAAACTTTGTCATTCAAGAACCTTGTTTACATTTTTGTACACATGCAACTGTCAGGGAAAAATCTCAATGACGCTGCCCTTTCTTCTGATGTATTATGCAGGAGCAGCTGTCACCGGTCGTGTGTTGTGAGTAATGCCACCGATCCAATAGGCGCAACAGAGAGCACATATAGAAAGCAGCAGTTCTCGAAAATTTACGACGGCGAGATAATGAATGTGAACAAATGCGAATATATGACAAACAGGGTACTTTATTTAAAGGTAGTCTCCATGAGCGTTTAGAAATTTGTCCCACTGACTAATGAGTCGCGTGATTCCCGTCTCATAAAACTCCTTGGGTTGCCATTGAGAGTTCGATTTTTCTCCCCTTTGGCTGCTTCAAAAAGTGTGTAACTGACTCTTTCAAGTCATCGTCCGACACGAATCTGGTTCCCTTGAGCTGTTTATTCAGTTGCCCCAAAGTGTGGAAGTCGCAAGGCTACAGGTTTCGGATGTATGACGGATGCTGCAACGTTTTCCACTTGAACTTTGCCAGTTTTGTGTTAATCACATCAGCGATGTGGAGACGGCCATTGTCATTGAGCAAGATGACCCCATTCGTCAGTTTTCCACGTCGTTTGTTCTTCATCCGGCATTTCACAATATCGTAAACGATTGATAGACTCTCAAGGTTTAGCAAATTCGATCAGTAATGGCCCCTGACGATTGAAAAAAAAAAAAGTCAACCTTTCCGGGAGAAACAACGGCCTTTGCTTTCTTTGGGGCTGGTGAACTCAAATGTTTCCACAGAAAGTCTTGCCGTCATGTTTCAGGCTCATAGTAGCGGTGCCATGATTTGTCGCCGGTCACAATTGCAAACAAAAAGTTGTCACCATCATTGTGGTACCGAATCAGATGAGTCAAGGCAGTGCCGAACTTCTCTGTCTTCTGGCGGTGGTTCAAAACCTTGGGCATCGATTGCGCACACAAGAGCCGATGACCGAGATATTCGTGTATTATGGTGTGAACCAAACCGTGACTGATGTTCACGATTGATCTGCCAGTTCATCGGTACTTATCCCCTGTTTTTGTCTAATCAGCTCATCAACCTTTGCAATTCTGTTGGGGGGGATTGCACAGTGGCCTTGGCCCGGTCTTGGATTGTCTTTGAAACTTTCACGTCTTTCTCTGAATAGTTTGTTCCAGCACTTCAAATGGCCAATGAAATGCAATGTTCAACATGCAGCCATTCAGCGACTAATTTCTTTTGGGAAATACCTTCAGCTGTCAGAAAACTCACGACACCACACGGTTCAACTTTTGGAGCGTCCATTACGTCACGCAACCATGTTCAACCTAGTGTATGAGAGCATTAGAGAACATTTATCCTCACACCTGTGTGTCACTTTTGTGAATGAGAGATGCCCGTGTGCTACACGTATGTCTCGTAGATAATGAACCGAACAATTATTGCACGGGGTGGGTTGACTCACTTTCATTTCACTCGCCCTCGTGCATTAGAAATGCGAAGATACAATGGAATATACAAATGTGAAGATACAGCTTGATAAAGGGCAAAAAAGTGTGTGGTGATTTTTGGGAATTCGACACGCCATTGCGCGGGCGCATTTCACCTGTTTATGCAATCCCTACGCCTCACTGCCTCCTCGCTCCGAACCAGTTGTCAGCGGTGGCGCTCCACTCGCGATCGTTCGTGGTGAGGGCGGAGCTATGAAGTTGCGAAGTGGCCCCTGGTGGCTACTGTCGTGACGCTAGCGTGTCTCTTCTGCCTTGGGACTACGCCAGGTTCCTCTGCGTCCTCTCGTCCGCCGACACCTTTGTGGCTAGGACTGAGCTCAAGCACAGTGCCTTTGCCCGTGTGGAGAGCACATGCCTCGTGTTGATTCTGTCCGGACGCTAAGCCGAACAACGGGTGCCTAGTGCTCGCACGAAGTCGTACCACACTGAGCCGCACTGATCGGAGGCCCAAGCCGAAGGAGATTGCCCGAGCTTTCACGAGTTGGCCCATTGGTTATCGCGAGAGCAAGTAGCATACTCGCCGGGACTTTTTCTAGCGGCGTGTCCCAGCTTGAGCCTGTGCTCTCGCAACGACATGCTATAGGCGCTCCCGACTCTATTTTCGCCCTTGGTGCGGGACCCCTTTGGTTCCCCGCTGCCCCGGAGTGGGCGTTTGTGCAGTGTCGGGTGCCCCATAGATACACTGAATGGTTTCCTGCCAACTCAGGGCAATACTGTGTTCTTGCATGCATCACTCGGTATCCCCTTGTGGCCTGAGCTTGCGCGCAACAGTGCTAGAGGCTGGCAGCTGACACGGCCCTGTGGCTCGCTAAGCTCGAACCTGCGGTGGTCGGTACTCCTGTGAGACCCGAAGACCCCACAAGTGTCACCGGAAACGAAGTCTACTGCGCGTATACACAAAACCTCGCAACAAAGTATTTAAATATACGTATATAAGTCTCGAATAAATCTACATATCTAAGAAAAAGTCACTGTATATAATGCATCAAACAAGGCAATGAAATATGTAGCACAATCACAGAATCCCAAGGCCCACCCCGCCTCCTTCCACTCCCCGTGATGTGTTGCGCGTGACGGGAGGCGGCGTGCTCCCTCCCCTCTCTTGTCTCTTGCGCACACAAGACTGAGCCACCATCGTAGGCTCACCCATGCCACTCCCCCTCCTCCTACACTTTCCCTCGCACATACAGCGTGTGGTGCACGGTCACAATGTTATTGCCCTCGGACTTTGTACGGAACATGAGAGAGACGGCGATGGCAGGAATGTACTTGGAGTATCCATATAAGTGCATTCACAATAACATAATAAGAGTATCCAGCAACTCAAGCGTCCCGTGGGCCAGTACTTTCTGCAAAAGAAGTAACAAAATCAAAGTTTCACTATGCGGTGATTCGCTGTGCCGCAACAACATCTTTTTTTCTTTCGTGAGGCGGGGCACCGAAAGGAAAACAAAACGCAAAGGAAAGCATGTTGGCCACAATCGAATGCCTACTTGAGGCACCTATAATGTGGCTAATGAAGGAATATCGAAGAAAATGTGAGACGCCTGGTCCACAGGGAAGCATACATATACTGTTCGGTATCCTACACCGGCGAGACAAGACTTTCCGGAGTGGTTGCACTCAAGCGAACATGTTACGATCCATGGAGTCGCCACAGTGATGCTGGCAAGCGACCATAGTTCTTTTTCTCGTCTGCTAGCCGGAAAGCGTCCAGAACTCTGCCAGGCGAAAATCCACTCGGCCAGAGAAAAATGAACATGCACTGAAGTGCGCCGCATGGTGGTCGGGGCAACACGAGAAAAACACATGTGCTTTGGCTGGCTCTGGCAGCCCGCAGGTAGCAAGAACAAGAAATTGAAGAGGCTCAGTACGTCCTCGCGAATAAAAGTCAAAGTAGAAAAATAAATAAGAACGTAGTTACCTTTGCTGGCTTTAGTGTCTTGACATGGATGCTTTGGCGCAGGTAAAAAACATGTTGATATTCTTTTCTGTGACATGACGGCACAAATGAACCACCACAACGCTTTGTCTCGTTGAACCTTGCTGCGTGCTTTTTCAACTTGTCTGATAGTGTGTTGATTTGGCTTTTCTCGTATGGTACGATCTGCGACATTAAATGCACCTTTGGCGTCAAATGTTTATAACAACATTAAACCCACAAAGTTCCGGAATTAAAAACTTAAAGCATGACTTTGGAAATGTCGCTGCCCCTTTCACATCAAAAGTTTATACCCAAAAGTTTATACTTTATAACCACAAAGCTTCAGAATTGAAATCCATGCGCTCCGTAGATTCTGCGGCCTCCATGAGATGCCGCGACAAGCCCACTCGCCATCAAAACACTCTTGAAACTTCATGCTCGGATGGTGCTCCTTGAGTCATGCGACACCCTGTGTATGGGCGTTGCGGCAAAATCCGGCCCAAGATCGCAATGTTCACACTGACATGTCTTTTCGAGCGTGAAATAGACATTCTAGACAAAATCCAGTCTGACACTGGGGGTTGTCTTGGTCGGCAGTGCATGACAGCCCGAAAAAATTTTGGGGGGGAGGGGGGGGGGGCTGGAGCCCCGTAAGCCTCTCCCCCCTCTTGGCTACACCCCTGGTTATGTACCCGTAGCTCTATCTGCCATCATCATTTCAAGTTTCCATCTTCCTTTGAACTTTCGTTTTGTTTAAACTTACTATTAGCAATACTGTACACAAGCACACTCCCTTTCAACATCCTGACAGCCATTACCTGTACTAAAATGACCTAGCCAAGCCTCAAGGCTTGACTAGTTGGATCGAAATATGGGATCCAACATTTTGATCACCTTTACAGCGGAAGCTGTAACAGGTTTTTTGAGCTCTCAATATGTTTGTATACCTCCCTGTGAGTCATGCGACGAAACTAGCCATCTTGCACAACCTCCATACTTGCTTCAGGTTTTTGCACGGAAGATGATCAACACTTAATTGTAACCATTTTGAAAAATTAACAGAAATTATAAAAAAGTATACTGGAAGCATATGTATATTCTAACCTAAAGTAACTATTACCAGAAAGCTGGGTTGTGTTTGATATTGTGAGCAATATTGTCATAGTAAAAGTGATCCCACATATGCACCAACAGGCAACTTTAAATAATGGGACCCAAAAGCGAATCAAACGCGAGCAAATGTATGCACCAATCTTGCGAACAATGCAGCTCTACTACAGTGAACTAGAAGGGCACACTGAACCCCCCCCACACACACACCCACACATTAAAAGCAAGTTGGTGTGTAATTGGCTCCTTTATTACACTAATGGAAAAAGATGAAGGAAAGAAATTCCTGCTGACTGCTCTGTCCAACATTTAGGCTGACACCTGAATGGCAGCTAGCAGACGGGGATGGGAAAAATATAAAGGACAAGAAGGGAGTATAGATAGTAAGAAGGCTATCTGCACTTTTATGCATTTTGCAACCAAGTAATTTGTTCTACCTTAATTCATGTGTCATACATATCACAGTGTTTGTGGCATGGCCCCACATACCACCAGTTTGTCGAGTAGCCGGAATGCGAGTCCCGAATGCTCTAGGATGCCACAGAGTATTACGAGCTGCTCCTTGGCCACATGAAGGGCATTATGGCCCTAGGACCGCCTCAGCACTGGCAGCTGGCAGCCTGTGCATGCAGTAATGACCTAAGAATTCCTCCTGTGGTGGTAGAATTTTCGGGCTAAAAAATATTCCAAAGGGTCACCAAGGCAGAACCTCAGCACCACTGTTAACACAAGCTGTCTTCCTGGGTTCCTTTCAGCTGCTCACAATGTTGCCATAGCAACAAGGTAATCACAGTGACAACTCACTACAATACAAGCCGTAAAAAAATCACTGCATGAGCAAAGTGGAGGAGCAGCTGCCACTGTTAATAATGGCACTCACATTCTGTTTCAGTGGTCCCTCATAACTATTATCCTTCTAACTTCTTTATTCTTAAATGCTTATACAAAGGGGATAAAAGTAAGTGCAATGCATGTCAGTGTAAGCAGAAATGACCACAGCACCAAGAGCAGAAAGTTGCTTTTTACTGTAACAAATTCAACGTGAAGGCTAGAACAAGAAAGGAAGGCAGGGGAAAGATCTCACTGTCACTGTTCATTCACTGGCATGGCATTGTTCATCAGCAGTACAAGGTTCAATTCACATAGATGGCATTTCCCAACCAAACGTCTTCAAAAGGGGCTTCAAGCTGGACAGCGAAACTGGGTACATATAGGAGCCAACACGTGAGCGTATCCACCACTGACCAGCCTTTGCTTGGGAGCTGCCAACTGGAGCATACCTGTAGTGATAGTGCTCTGCCCTGATGTACCTAAAGAGGAGAAACACGCCCCAAAACAGGCAATGTGTAAACGTCATTTCCCAAGCACAAAATATTGTAGCTAGAGAAAGATATATACACCCACACTTGTAATAGTCCTTAAGGTTAGCAGTAAAACTCATGTGCACACTATGTACAAATGTGAAGGTTCTGGACAACAGTGGGTTTCTCAAGCTGGTCACGTACAACACTGCAGTATTCTAGAAATGTGTAACATCTTAGCACACAACCACCAGTGTTGGCCATGGGTTGGTTTATAGACTTAACCAACCAGGCATAATGTTAATTACATTGTAATGAGGAGAAAATTTAATTTGAATTTGGTATAGCATTGCCTTGATGAAATGCAAGACCAATACCATCAGATTGAAAAAGTTGACTACTACTTCTAGTTCTTGGTGGCAAGCTAGTCAAATGTGGATAAGCATGCAAGACGCACAGTTCTGGATGGACGTTTGAGCATCAAGTGACAAAGAACTGAAGTGCTTATTGCCACACATTATCAAAGCTTCTATGAAGGACTCATAAAGGCAGGAACACTACAGGAGTGAATGCTTTATCACACGTTTGTATTGCAGCACAAAGAAGGACACAATAGCCAAGAAAAATTTGCATTTCGTCTTATCCTGCACATGCAGCTTAGAACTAGGAGGGGCATTCTGTGCTTACGTTTGCAATATCCACTCAGAGTTCACCTCTTTATGCCTTGGCTGTGAGGAAATTTTATTAACTACTTGAATTCCACCACTCAGCCTTTTGTGGGTGATGGTAGTTGTCTAGTACTCAGGAGGGCACAGGGGGGCTCGGCCTCCCCTCCATTCTTTAAGGAAGGGCTTGGCCCCACCCTTGGCAGTTCAACTGTAGCACTGTGGCACCCATTCGACAAGTGAGGTGATTTTATTACCAGTAGTACGTGTGGAACAATTGTAACTCCACAATTTTTCGATTAGTGATTTAATCACGATTAATCAGTTCACATGGCATAAGCAAAAACAGGAAAGCAGGTCTTGTCGTACTGCTGCATGCATTTCTCTGAGGCACTGCACATGACGGTCACCACCGTTGTTTGACAGCATACTGATTCATGAGCCACCTGAGCGTGAAGCTATCTGATTGTGAATTAGTGAAGGTTCACCTTGGCTGCAGAAACTGAATTCCTATCAGCCTCAGCCTGTAGTTCCCTTTTCAGACAGTAAGGCTGCGCTACAACTGTTACTGCGCGGGCTTACCCTCAACAAGTGCATTCAGTGTGCGTTACATGGTGTTAAACAATTACAGGAAGTCAGATTTACAATCGTGATCCAGTGGGTACCTGCCCATATTGGTGTAACAGGCAGCGAGGCCGCTGACAGTGTGGTGCAGAGAGCGGTACAATTCAAACTAATGCAGAAGGCTCCCCAGGATGCAAAACGAGACACTAAGAAGGCCATCTTAAGCCACTTCTGTCCACTGTGGTCTCCACCGCATCAACCTATTATGAATAGAGGACTTGGCCCACTATCGTCGTGCATGCATTGTCAAGCTCTTGGTGACATTGAACATTATATACTAAAGTGTCCTGAATTTGAAGCAGAACACAATAAATTAATAGATGGACTTAAGCGCAAGATGGCACCACACTCAAATGCAGTGACATTTTGTCCCGCGAAAACGGTCAATATTTAGGAGGGAGGTGGTTCGCTCCCCCTAAAGTTCCTCCGTGAGAGAGTTTGGAAGTGAATGGTGACCTGTGTAGGTTGTCGTGCTTTGAAAAACGCACAACGTATTGGGCTCCAAATCAACTTGTTTTCGGAACCTGGTGTTGTTCGTTACACTGCGAAAGTTTTCAGACCATATCGCAATTGGTAGGTGGCATGCAGGCGAAGCAATTGGCAGAAACTTTTGCAAGACTAGGTCCGCCTGCAGCAAGCAACACCCCTCCTCCTCTTCCTCCTCCTACTACATCGTTATATAGGTTACCAGTTGATTATCATTTGTTTAGTTGTACATTACGATTGCTCTGTTATATCAAAGGCACATGAAATTTGTCCACTTTTGTAGGTAAGTAGGTGCAAAACCATAAAATACATTGTTGTAATGCCTCAGGTTGTGAATAAAGCAAGGCAACTCATGTTGTGTTGCAGTTAAGCTTGTTCGCTCTGTGTTTGTATGTACCTTTAACCCTTTACCTCCCAAGTTATCTTCAAAGAAAAAAAAAATTTTCCAAATTTCAAATGTTTTCTAAGTGCTCGACTAAATCGGCACATGAAATAAATGCCTGAAATAAACTCAAAATAATGTACTTATTATCAGAACACCCATAAAAATTTCTTTAAAGAAAGTTGGCTTCACTACACTGCTTATGTTGGCTTTTTCAATGTCAATAAAGCAAACAAAAAATGAATGTCCCAAAAACAACTTCTGTGGCCTGGGAGAGTTATGCAAAATCGACTGTCATGTGGAATCACATTTATAGTCATGTAGAAAGGCCCCAGTACTGCACACATCAAACCCAATATCACAAGGAGTGCCATTCCACAGTCTTCATGGTGCATATACGTTTCCATCTTTTATAATTTTATATACTATAATATATATAGGTCAAAGCATAGAAGCATATACGAAAGAAGGCTGGTTCCCAGCCAAAATGTCGGTAAAATCCTGTTTTTTTTTTTTAATGTGCATTCTTTGACCTGTTTCAGTGCTGGATCCTGTGATCCAACGATTCACTGTGTGTGTGTGTGTGTGTGTTTGTGTGTGTGCGTGTGCTTGCGTGTGCGTGTGTGGGAGTGCACGCTATACTGGTCGCGGCCCTGTGAGAGGCACCCCCCCCCCCCCTCCACTGCAGGGAGACTTTAAGCCCTGGTTGTACTTTTCCTTACACATCGGGCAAAAGTCTCTTGCTGCACAGAGTTGATGTATGCCAGTAGGGCACATAAAAAGCAAAGCAGCATGTAAGGAAAGCAACTAAGACTTGCATAAGTGTAACGAAAAACCAACCCAAGTGGGTATGTTGTGCATCGTGCACCAGAATCGAATAGAATTTTGGCACAAATAAATATGTGCCTCTAATTATGATAATTAAAAAAGAATAACGTGAGAATCGAGTAAGCGCAGGAAAATGAAGAAATATTAGCAACTTCAACATAATGCCAAGAATGAAAAAGTGCAGAGATGTAGCGCTTGGTGACCATATACAGCGAGTTAACAGTGTGTAGTGGATGTTTATAACAAGATGAAATGTTGCACAAGCGAAGATGTATGCAACAAATCACACACTTTGATGCATGCCATTTTTCGTTCTTTTTTTTTTTCAAGGTAAGCAGTGCAAGCCAATTCCATATTCCTGGTGCTTTCTTTGTGCACTTCGCTATTTGTTTTCTTTTACACAATCGATAAGCCACAGACTCTGTCCTTAGTGTTCCTACCGACATCAGCAACTCTTAACACTTCTTTTTTGGCAACACCAAATCCTAAAAATTGTTATTAAATGTTTTTTATTATTAACTGCTTATCAGTTTTTTATAATGTAATGCTACAGACATGTAGATGATGAGTGCTCTTGAAAAAGAAAGACACTGAAAATGATCACTGATTTAATATTTTGTGAATAAACAACACTGTACTTAAGCCCCTTAATCCAGTAAAAAGCATGCATTTCTTTTTGACTTTGCTTAGTTGAAACTTTATTTGAACACTATCAGCATCCCCATGAAGATAATTCAATGGGCATTGTGTGTGTGTGTGTGGGGGGGGGGGGGGGGGGCGGTCTCGTTGATCTGGCACACAAGTGGCAAGAAAATATACTGATTTATGAAGAAATGAAAACTTGACAGCTTAGATCAGTCAACGTTTCTTATGGGCACCGCAATAATAATTTTACTGCTTTGGCACATCCTTGCCTATATGCAAGAGAAGACAAGAACAAAGGTGCAAAGTAGGTTATTAACTGTAGTCACTTACCTTGGTGGTTCTCTGTCCATAAAAGGGTTTTTCAAAATTATTTTAGAAACGTTTTTGTCATTGACTAATAGTTTTGCAACAAAGTGGAAGAGCCATGGGTGGCTCTGATAGTCCTGAAAAAAAAATTTTTTTTCAGTTTTTTCTTTTTTTTCTACTTCTTTGAAGCATTAGTACTATGTTCTGAAACAAGCTCTTCAAACACTAGTAGTATATTCTGAAAAAGAAATGGCAGCATGGTCATGCATAACTGTCTGTGCACCACAGGCACTGTGCATGCTATAGAAGCTTTGTTCCTATACCACCCAGTGTCTTCACAATAACAAGCAGAAAGGAGACACCTCAGAGATGTTAAAATTAAATTGTGGAGTTTTACCATCCTGAATCTGCACAGTGGGTTATGGAGACACCGTAGTGGAGGGCTCCAGATTAATTTTAACCTACCGAGGTTCTTTAACGTGCAGCCAAGGCACCAGTACACAAGCGTTCTTGCATTCTGTCCCCATCAGAATACAGCCACAATGGCCAAGAATCGATCCTGTGGCCTCGTGCCTAGCAGCATAATGCCATAGCCACTAAGCCACAGCGGTTGGTGCCTCAAAAACGTGGAAAGTGCAGCTTCAGTGAAAGGTGTTCCCTTATATGTGTGACAGAAAAAGTACCTGAAAGCCAGCAAACCACATCAGCCAGTCTAGCCTGTAGTGATATGGGCTGATGACACAGGGTCGCCTAAACACATTGCCAGGCTTGCAGAAGAATTCATACTCTTCCCATACAGCACTTCTGTTGTGTGGGTCCAGGCTGTGTGTCCCTTGAATTATAACCTCTCTTCTAGATTTTGTTATGCTGCATGGATAGATGGGAAAGAAGAGAGATAGTTTAGCAATATGAAAACTGATGCCTTACCCCAACAGTAACACAGCTTTCAAATAAATTGCTTCATCTTACTTACTTATTCAGTTAATTAGTTAGTTAGTTGGTTAGAAAATACTAGAGGTGTCAGGCCCTAGCAGGAGAGGCATAGGTCATGAAGAAAAATAAGACAGGAGTGCTGACGCGCCTATCCTGCAATGCATTTGGCACGTCCAACTACTGTCATGGCACACAGCACTCTCTAATCTTCTACGGTGCTCTCTCGCTCTGCTCATCTCCTCTCTTCATTGCGTCCTTATGATGTGCTTTGCTCCCTTTCTTTGCTAGCCATGTGTTGCTATACCAACAGGCTCAGAAGTAAATACGGCAAGCACAGAAAGGAAAGATGCCTAAATTTCGACGCCACCTGTTGTGTCACATAGCTAGAGCTTGCAGCATGCATGCGCACACACACTCACAGAGAGAGAGAGAGAGAGAAGGAGGACAAGACAGGTGATACAACCAAACAAACAAAAACTGCCAAATAAAATATTGCCATCAAGCATCAATATGTTCAACAGTTTGTCAGAATTGTTAATGGTAGCTTATTCCAATCTAAATATCACATGGAAAGAAAAGAACATATTTAATGTTTTAGTCCTAGCATTACAAAGGACACCTGCATGATGATACTATAAGTTGTATGTTCTCTGGCATGAGATAGTGCTCATAACTGAGAGAGAACTGATTATTTTTAAACAAGAAGAGAAATATTAAGCTCTGCACTTTCTTACTTTCTTCAAAACTATCACATTAAACTCATACATTCTTTAATAGTTTGTGCAATGGTAAAAAAAGCCTGCAATTCCTAGTTGAAAGTATACTAGGTGGCCAAGAATAACTAGCCTATTTCTTTTTATCCAGGCAGCTGCCTGTAGCATGAAAACAACCAGAAAGCACACTGCGTCAATCAAACTGGTGTTTAAGTGGCCTGAAACAAGAGGCCTTTGTTGCTAAGTAGGCAACTTGAAATGTTAATTGCATGCCATTATATAGGCAGTGCTGACAAAGAAATTGTAATAATATTTGTAGAGCTTCTGTTTCATGGGTTCGTAAGTGATGCATACTTCCAGAGGATGGCAACATAAAGACTGAGCAGCAAGTTAATCTTCCCACAAAATACATGGTTTCGTTAAGTTTACAAGGCACTTGTAAGATACTTCAGAAGTTCATGTCTAAATTAACTGAGACATCAGCAAGCTATAAAAGATTTTTGAAAGTACCTTGTCCCTTAGATACAATACAATGTGCAAGGTACGGCTGTGCTTAATGAATGCATATTATGTGCTTAACATGCTTCTTCAGAGGGAGCTACCACAAACGGCTATAACAGTGCAGCATGTTAAAAAAGCCACACATGTTGCACCAAGAAAAAAAATACACTCACACAAAAAGCAATACACTGGCATTTATATGAAGAATCACAATGACATCACAGGTGAATGGTGGCATGCACTGCTGTTTGTTTGTTCAAGCATTTCAAAAACAATTATGTGCAATCACTAACTGTCACCCAAACAACACTTCAACATGTTGCTTCATTTGCTATTCTAATTCTAGGAAGGTACAAATCCATCTTTCAGGCAATATATTCCGGTTAATGGTCACAGGACTACTTTGAAATTACTCCTTACAATCCTATTGTCAAAAGCAACTACAAGGGGTCATCCAGAAAGTGCCAGAAACATGCTGCCCTGCCTTTACGAAGAGGGATATGGTGCATGATGGTGCCTCGAATATCAGTATGAGCTGACTTGAGGTTTTTGATGGCAAGAATAATGACATTGATTTACATTGTCTGCTTTTGTAATAATATCTCAATGTTGTTTCACATTGGCTGTGATGAGTTTTGAGCATGTGTATTTGTACATCTTTCAATGTGTGGGTGTGTGTTTCTATGTGTAAGCACTGCTTTGCTTTTTCTTATTTCATCCATGCACATCTGCATTCAACGCTCCTTTGTTCAGTTGTGAGGAGGAAGCATGCAAACACAATTCCATATTTGCATTGGTTATCCCAGTTGAACTGCATCTAAAACATTCATCATCCCCCGTAGACATTCTACCGCTCTTGAATTGGATGAAATTATAAGTTTGGCTGCAGCTCATGGCATCTTCTCCAAAAGCTTGCTATAACATTCCTCTGTCTTATCCATTTGGAAACAAACTTCACATTGTTCTTCCAAGTCATTCATGGCCAATATAAAACAATATCAACATACCATTAGAAAAGCACAGTATGTGAATGAATATCATCCTTTCCAACAAATACCTCCAGATTAACTCAATACTATGGCGTATATCTATTGGCGGAGCAACATACCACTCTGTGCTGAGGTGTGGCAACATGTTTCCAGGAACTTCTGAATTGCCCGTTCGCACGAAAGATTAAGCGTAAGCAAGTGTTCTAAGCAACAAAAAATTAATGTGCATCCTTTCTAAAAGCATTTCCTTAATGAATCTAAACAAGGCTTTCCAAAGTATTACCAAATCAAATTATTGCAATCACTATCTCAATTAGCAATAAAATCTAGATTTAGACAAGTCAATTCATATTTAACCTTGTAAACTTGCACTAAAGGTGGGATAACATGTTCATTGTATGTGTCCCTTTCACTTCTGTTCTATACTTAGCGCACATTTGCAAGATTAAATATGAATTAGTAGATTTATTAAATTAGTAATTGGCAATGTATTAAATATAGTTAGTAAAAGTAAACCAACTAGTCCCTAGAAAGTCCTTTTTAGCAAATGTATATTTCAGGAATTTCAGATAACAGGCTGCCAGGATCAAGCTAGAGTAACATGATTTTTAGTTTAAAACTACTTGAAATGAAGAAAGAAAAGGAGAGGAAAATGAAGAAGAAAATAACAGAATAGCCCAAGTACCTTCCAAATGCTCCATAGGTGTTAACCAGACGCAGGGGCTCAAAGGATGTGTTCATCTGTTGATTTGGTGAGACAAGATTGATCACAACAGGTATGCTTAGAAAACCAAGGCATAGTGCAAGGGCCATATTTGTAGCCTTCCTTCCTTTACCTGTAAAAGTGTGCAAGAGCCAGGTTTCTAATCATTTAAAAAATGAAAACAACATTGATGAATATATGAGGTACATTCCTTATATTGTTGTAGCAGGCCTGACGGCACACTTGTCTCCTTCTATGAGCCTTCATTATGCATTAGCTTCAGTCTGCTTTAATTGTTGTATGTCATATATATTTTCGATAGATGAAACTGCACTGCTGTTCTGAACTGTGTGCGGAGGCAAACACAATCGGAATTTCTGCATTACATTGGTGTTTAAGTCCTCTAGCCATTTATACATTTTTGCTGCATAATTTTTCTTCTTCTTTTCACAGCAAGGACAGGCATCAAAGGGAATTTCAAACAAAATTAAGTGTTTGCTTTTCTTTGCATCAAGTGGCAGTTGGCCATGCTTTCAGCATTTGCCACAGTGCCAAAATCTAAGTCGGTACCTTTATTTTAATGTCTCAGAAATCAAGATCCTCGTGCTGACTGAACCACCATGAAGCGGCAGCTTTCTACAGTCCCATAAAAGTATTAATGTCAATAATTGCACCTTGACTGACTGGTTAACCAAGACCATGCTGCCAATATTCCTAATGAATTTTTATATGTTAACTTATATATGTAAATTTATATTAAATTTTTCTTCTTGGAACTTCAAAACACACAGATTTCACCAGGTGAACTGTGTATGCACAAGCTTTCCAAAAGTGATCCTGCCCCCATAATAATTATAGTCCTCAGAGCATAGCTGATTTGGCTGGTTGCAAGGCTCTTAAGTTCACTGAAGCTTCCTGTCTGAATCATCCACTTGGATGACCACCAAGCCTGGTTGGTGTCACTGCTCGCTCTTCCGATGTATTTGATCACAATGCATAGTTTGTCACGATGTACTTCATTAAATAAATAAGACAATAAAGTACAGACAGTCAAAGCAGTCAGCTCAAATAGCTCAGGTCAATTTGCCTTGTTTTACCTACTTTCGTTATATCATATCTGCAATGGAAATAGAGCTAAAAAAAAGCCCTCTGTTCTCCCTTGAAGAGAACAAATTTGTAAAATTTGAGTAAATGTGACCGCTTTGGCTGCAAACGGCAGGCGGTTAACAAGTTGTTGTTCGTGGCAGTGGTGCTTTTGTTTAAGAGGATTCATGGCTCGCCAGTTAAAATTTGCGCTTAGCGAGAACATATTACATTACAAGAATTACACGAACCTTATTCAGACACATTATAGCATTGAAATCTACCATGCAGATTTGGCATTACGTGCAGCATCAACTGCAATGCATGAGTGCTGAAAGGTATCTGGTGGTCTTACTCATCTCATCTCACTTGCAGTAGGTATGCAAAATCCACGGAGATGATAAAGTTCTCTGAAAGTGTTTCTTAGTTGCTGCATTGTTCAATTTCATCGACTTGTTTCACACTCCAGCCAAAACTTTATTTTGTAGTAATGATGTAAAATGAGACACTTGCTCTTGCTACTGCTGTCTAGCACGTTCCAGTATACACAGCAAACTTGTCCGCTAACACGGAAAGCTGAGCAAGTTGGTAAGGCTTTATGATTAAACACTAGTGCAAAAGGATGTTGCTAGAAGAGAGGAAAGGGGAGCTATACACAACACAACCAATTACTTACAAGTAAAGTAAAACTGGAAGCCAGAAAAGCATGAAGGCCAAAAGCACCTAAACTGACTATGTCTACTCTGATGTCGTCAGGTAAGTGCGGGTTTTGAAGGATCATGCACTTAGCCTTCGTGCTTTTCTGGATTCCAGTTTTCCTTCAGTTGTTAGTCAGCCATCGTATTATGTGTATGTGCTCCTTTTCTCTGTTCTGTCTGCGTGGTTCTGCGGTAGTTTTTAATCATGAACTTGCCCATTGCACATCACTAACACAAACATATTAAGGCAGACAAATTATTTAATTATTCAGCTTCACATTGCTCACAGCAGCAACATAAGAGCACAACAGGAGCAATACAATCACCAGCATGCACCACAGAAGCAGCAGCCTAGCGCCAACTCCTAGCGAGATCGGGCATTCCTTTATGTACAAGAAAAGAGAATGGTCGAGCAGGAAAGCATTTCTACTAATACATTGCTTGGCAGTACTTTTGCAGTAGCTTTGTGCTTTCTGAGCACAAATGCGTGCCTCCTCTTTTCAGCATTTGATTGACATTCACCGAGATATGGAAAGGGCTGATGTTGCTCACACTCTAATCAATGCTTAGGCTCACTCTGCTGGCTGTTGTTACCATGGCAACCATAGGCAAAAAGTTTAACTTTTCCGTAGGGGGGGGGCTGGGGCCCAACCAGCTTTCCAAACCCCCATATAACAGTTGCACTTGAAACTTCGTGTGACCTTGAAGAATTTTCACTCAAGTGACAGCCTTATGTGAGTATATACAAGACCTTATAGTAGGAGACAGTTCAATTTCACAGCTTGAGTCCTCTCGCACCACCAAGAATCTGGCATCTCTCAGTGGTGAAATGTTCATTCGTGAAATTGTTTTATACTTCGCTATCACTAATACTGCTTCGCCTTTCCAGAGAAACTGCAGCATCTGTCTCTTTTCTTTTTCTGTGAGTCTGAGTATAAGCACTGCTACACATGACTGCTGTTGATTCTGATTTTGAGTGAACCTTGCTTAGCTTCATTTCGGTTACTGAGTGAATTATACAGGGTCCCAACTAACACGCACCAAGACTTAAAAAAAAAAAGCACTTGGGTTACTCGAAGAAATCCTAGTGCACATTGTTTCCAGCACAGTGAAGTAGCCACCAATATTTTTTTCTTGTTACTGAGATTTAATTAGGTAGCATAATTAAAGATCTAACTTGAGAAGTACTGTCCTAATTATCGAAGTGTCAATGAGGCATTTGTAGGGATCCCCAGTTAACATATAACTGTGGTTTTTTCAGTGACGTACCAATTGCGTACAATTTTTTTCCAACTAAAAAAGAAACCCTATGAAAAATTTAAAATACCATGTTACCATGTGTCTGTGCTCCCATCCGCATCTTGAAGCAGTGCCCTCAAGTAAGCTCATGGAAAGCAACTGCTTTGCCTGTCGCAAACCCGAAGACACAGCGCATCACCTTGATAATGGCATGGAAGGAGCACCAACAGCAGTTTTCACAGCTTCACAACTATTCCTTCCTCTCATTTCTACGTCACACTTATTATCCGTCTCTCAAGGCCGAGTGATCACACTGATAATAAAAGCTCCTTGATAACGTAGCCGAAGCGCCGCTCTGACTACACACAAAATGCAAAAAGCAATGGAATAGGCATAGAATGTTTCAAAACCTTGGCTCAGCTCGCACCGCATCAAAAGAGTGCACACGCAACTGTATTTCACGCCAGAAATTTGCTTCGGACAAAAGCCACATTAAAGTGACCATAATATTTTTTCATAAGAGTGTATATGTGCTGCAAAAACAGGTGCATGGCTGAAAATAAAAGCGAAATAAACATACTGGGAAGGACTCACATGTAGGGAAAATGCAAAAGCGAGGTGTTCAAGAAAGTAAATCTGTTACTTCTACGTCTGTTCTTCTACGTCTGCACACACACACACACACACACACACACACACACACACACACACACACACACACACACACACACACACACACACACACACACCCACCCACCCACCCACCCACCCACCCACCCACCCACCCACCCCCCCCCACACACACACACACACACACACACGCACGCACGCACGCGCACACACACACACACACACAAAAATATCCACGCTGAATTTTCTCTGGAATTTATCTGAATGATATGCAAGCATTTCGTAGCACCGATGTGGTGTTTCGTGGTAGTATGCTGGTGTGTTTCATATAATTGTGAGAACGACCGCGAAAAAAAAGTGAAATGGAGAAGTGCAATTGCAACACAGACCTGCACAAGACGACATAGAAGAGGCGAGTAGAAGCAATGTTCACTGGTGTTACAGATATCCCGCATTAGATGTGGATGCGGGATGAAATGTCCAGGAAGATGTAGCAAATGAAGGAAATATATGCAATGTCTTTTAGGTACACTGAACCATTATGAACCATGAGCAACCATGCTCCGGCGGTGGCGCAGCGTGTATATTGAAAGCAATATGTGAAAACGGCAGAGTGCGGCATGTACTGAGAGCTCTATGAGCGTTGTGTTTGCACCGCTTTGTTGGCGTTGAAGCAAGAGGCAACAAGCAGGTAAATTTGCTCGCTGCTGCGGGTGCTACGTTAGAAGCGTTCATTTTACAGGACAGACAGAAGGATGCTTTTTCCGTTGGTTGGGTACGGATAGAAATGCTTCCACATTTGAAACCTGCAGATTTCAGTGTGCCCTTATTATCTATACATTCGTAACTGCCGTTGAATACCAGCTGCTGCCTAGAGGCCGTGTTCGAATAGGTCTCCTGCAGCTACACAGTACTGTGCCCCCTTTATCACATCTTTTGTAGCTCTCTTCATGATCGACGCTGGAATTCTACGGCACACATCCGTTACCTTTGCCTTGAGCTCATCTGACGTCTGTTTCGATCATGTAAACACCATACTTCACATAAGCCCAAAGAAATAAATCGAGTGGAGAGAGGTCAGGTGACCTAGCCGGCCAATTTACAAGACCGTGCCTTTCAATATATTGCACATAAAAAGTCACATCCAGCCAGTTTCATGCTTGGCTGCTGCTGTCTGCTGGCACTCCATATTGCTGATACGACAGAAGTGGAGGATGTGACAGTGAGACTTCGCTGAGAAACTCATCCACCACTCCAAGGATTTCATCCACATAACACTGTCCAGTCAGTGTGTAATCGAAGAAGATGGGACTGATTATAGCACCGGCGTAAATTCCAAACCCCACATTGAACGACCACTAGTACTGGTGCCGAGTGCTCTTTACCCAGTGTGGATTGGAGTCCCTCCAATAGTGCGCATTATGCAAATTTACCTAGGCATTTCTTTCATCGGTGCACATGATGTTGCTCAAAAAGTCCGGTGACTCATCGGCTTTTGTGAAGAACCAATTCGAGAAATCTAGATGATTCTACAGGTCCCTATCTTCTAAGCATTGGTGCTAGTTAAGGTAGTATGAGTGAAAGGCTGTCATTAGAATCCTCCAAACTTATGGCCTGGAAATTGGTACCTGGGCAGCCACATCCCACATACTAGCATGTGGGTTTGAGGCCATAAATGCTAGACCATCCGTGCGTAGGGTAGGAAAAAAAGGAGTCATCCGCCGCTGTTTCTGGAAGCTGCCAGTTTGTCTCAGGTTTTCATAATTTGTTTATTGTCGATGCGTTTGGTCTACCGCCACACTACCATGAATAATATATATTTGCAGCCTTCCTCTTGTTGCCATTTGCAGCTCCCAAGGCAAGGACCATGCTTTCTTTATGCTCATTAGAGAAAGACATGGCGGCTGGGAAAAAACAAAATGCACCTTTAAACCTTTGCACTGATGTTGTCAATTTGCATTTGTAATCATAGGTGTTGCGACAAAAAAAAAAAAAAAAGAGAGAGAAAAACCCTCCATGCACTTTATCTACACTAAGGCAACGGTTATCACAGCTTTTTTCCAACTAACACCAAACGCATCGTGTTACTTTGGCCAGGGCACGTCAGATACGGAACTACCTTGATTATGATTATTTCTTTATTTCCTTTGTTTCGTTCTGGCTAGCTCAGAGGGAGCTTGTTCGAAAGCGCTGCTTTATGATGCGGGTGGGAGCGCAGTCAAGTAGTATTGTTCATATTTCACGGGGTTTATTTATCAGTTGGAAAACAATTTGTACATCACTGAAAATATTGCAGTTAGATGTCCCTTGGCTGTGCCTGCAAATGCCTCACTGACACTTTGATAATTAGGATAGTATATCTTGAGTTAGTTCATTAATTACAATTACCAAATTAAATCTGACATGAAAAAAATACTGGCAGTTACTGCGCTGTATCAGAAACAATATACTAGGTTTCCTTCGAGTAATGTAACTGCACTCTTTTAAATCTGGGTGCAAGATAGTTAACTGGGACACCCTGTGTATATTTATGACCTCTGCATGCAAGTAGCAATGTTTATCCGTAATAAATGTAAATTATTAGAAGAGTTTTCTTTTTTTCATGATCCGTTAGCAGTGCTTACTGCAAAGAGAAGCAATACTGAGATGCATATCATTCACGTGCATTTCACCCGCCGTTGATAAAAGACTCTGCTGCAGGGGTCACTGAAGTCTACAGGTTTTTTTGGGGGGGTCAAAAAAGCATGCAAAGCCATTTGAAGCGAGGTGAACATCATATTCTTTCTCTTGACACAGGCTATCCATACCTTTAAAAAAATTTTTAACCAGCTACCTCCTTCTCTTCCAATAATATAATAAACTTCATCCTGTGTGTATATTTAGATATATTGTATATGTGCATGGTGTTTACAGTAGAAATTGAAAACAAAGTTGAAGTGAGGAAATACGGAGGCAGCCGCTGCTAGTGCTTCTAATGCGCTTGTCCTCCTAGTGTTAGAATTTGCAGAAATAAAGCAAAAGTATGAATTAAAAGCCGTGCATGTCCGCGCCAACAATGCTGCAGTAAGCTATTAGCAACAATAACATTACGGCAACAACGAAGGGAGGGGGGGGGCTCTGCTCCCCCCCCCCCCTCCCGTAGGTAGTGCCTATGGTGGCATCGACACCACCAACGCTTATGGAAATGGGGGACAACAAACAGGCACAATGTGTGAACGTTCTTGACATGTATGCTGTGAGCACTTGGCACTGGCTTTGATAGTATGGGTCAGTGGGCAAGAAAAATGGATGACATTGTCTCCCAAATTCAAGTTAAAATCAAAATTCATTATTATTCAGCTATTTGGGTATACAGAAAACTTCAATTCATTCAGCTCCGATTACTTTGATTTTTCACTTAATTCGGTCCCGTGCGGCACCCATGCATTTCTACGGGCCCACCCTTTCGTTACTTCGATTGTAAAATGGACATTTGCCGGATAATTCGAAATGCGCCTGACCCCAATGGTGACCCCTTTAGGGGCAACATGATTCGGCGGAGCTTAGGGGACAGTGAACAAACGTCAAATCTGTCAAAAACACCCATTTTCGTAGAAGGCTACAGCGCAGGAACGAACAGAGACAAAGGAGGCACACAAAGTACACAGATGTAGCGCTGAAGTCAGCCCAGCATCTGTGTACTTTGTGTGCCTCCTTTGTCTCCACCGGTTTCCACGTTGTAGCCTTCTACTATGTTCAACCAACAAGCCCAACTGGTTACTCTGCTCAACCAATTTTCGGTCTGTCCTAGGAAGATTTTCAAGCAATAATGGTAGCTCATAATGTACGATTACAGTAGTCAACTGCTTCTAATGCACACCTTTTTTTCCCAAGAAAATTGGGCGAAAAATTGCCTGTATGGTGCAATCGGATATGAAAACAAAACTGCATTTGTGGTGTTTGTATGCTTTACTGCATAAAACGGCTGTATTGATGGCAAGCTGATTTTTAAAAAAACTACCTTTTTTTCTAAGCAAGATTTCTACCTTGCTTAGGAGACTTATAGTTATTTATACATTAGTTTTCTACTTTGTACACGTAGAAAGCGGGTACATAATTGATTCGGGGGCATGTTAGAATCGGGCAAATACTGCCAAATGAATAGCAGACTGTTTTGACGTTTTTTTCTGCATCTTGTTTTATTCAAATTGGATAATTAAATCACTTTCATTGATCCTGTCAGGGTCGATTGAATAGAAGTCGACTGTATTGACATTTCCCAACTAATTTACGACTGTGTGAGTCAATTTCTGTCATTCACTTTTTGACTGATATAACTGATAACTGCTATAAAGCACAATTAGCAGCAGCTCAAAGAGTGTTGGACAGTCCCTTAAAAGCAAGAGCAACAATTGCAACATTTATCAGTAAAGCTTTCTGGCTTTATCTGCCAATGTGACAAACCAAGGAGTGGCATACTATGCTTCACTTTTTGTTCCCCCGCTTCCTTTGCCAGCAATGCCACTTGGTTGGAAGTGTTTTTGCTGAACATCCATTTCAGTGCAGCATCATCAAAGTAGGGTATCGATGGCAGGATTGTCAGCCAGTTGAGAAAACTCAGGTTTCCACTCATAATCAGGATCACCTGCCAGGCATGAACGCAAACTGTTAGAGTTCAGCTGACGGGTTGTGCTGGAAAAGTACTTACCTGAAATGATATCTGAATTATTCCACATGCTATCCTGAACGGTCTTGTCAGCAACATGAACCACGGCACAATTAGCTCAATGATGTGATTCCCGAGAACTTCCAATTTGTGCATAAATGGAGGCGTTTGGTGAAGGTAGTAACTAAGTGGATTGGGCACTGGCTGGGTCTGCAATGAACACAATGTGCCCACTCATCATCCATAAAAATACAGTGGGTAGACGATAGCCTTAATTATTAACAACGAAAAATTCAGTGTTTCTGAATCATCAGGCAGCAACACTCAAGCAGTCTGTTTTCAAGCTATACTGAAAAGATTATTTCAGTGGAGATTAGAAATGTAATTCCTAAAGAAAATTCAATTATTTCATGTTATTTTTTCATATTATTATTATTATTATTATTATTATTATTATTATTATTATTATTATTATTATTATTATTACCACACATCTTTACTATTAAGCACAGTGCTTCCAGATACATACGCTACAGTGGAGAACTTCGAATTGAGCCACTATAAAACTTGTGTATAAAAACGTCAGGAGAATTTTACACAAAGCACTTTACTTGTGGATAATTTTACCTGCAAGCTTAAACAGCATCATATAAATGATGGTCATTATTGCACGGTAAGTTGTCAAGTGGATAAGGTGCTTCACGTAAGTGTCACTCCTTCATCAAGAGAAAACTTGCGATGTGGCAACTTACTGTCATGCAGAAAAAGGTTTTTAACCACAAATAAACTTATCCAGCTGTCAAACGCTTTTTGGAAAAGGCCCCAAACCATGATGGCACACACTACAAATTTAGTGAGTAAACAAGGGTGTTTGTTTCCATTATGTGTCTCTATGACAACAAAGGACCTTCACTGAATGCAGTTCATATTAGACATGCAAGATGATTCCATGAAGGAGCATTCATTAGGCACAACCATAAAGCCCTCAAATAAAATATCATTTTCTAAACAGAATTGTGGGATAAGCCATACCTCATAGTGATACATCATGCATGTCAGCTCCCACCAGCATTTGTCACCTCGTACTTTGATCAAGCCCTGCACCACAAGAACACAAAGCACTACTAGTATGAATGGACAGAAAACAAACTGTGCTCTCACTGATAGAGAGAATTGTGATCGCCCAATCTAAAAAGTGCCTCACAAGTAAGCCTGGCACTGTGAGATTTATTGGTACTGCAAGTGGATATGCAAGATGTTTTACCTGACAGCATCATTAATATTTATTTTCGTAAGGTAAAAAATTTATGAATCAAAATGACCCACAAGAATTAAGGGGTCAAACCAATTTGATCAGTCAGCTCCACCTGATGTGAAAGTGGGTGAATCATCATTATCATCAGCCTGGTTACGCCCACTGCAGGGTAAAGGCCTCTCCCATACTTCTGCAACTACCCCGGTCATGTACTAATTGTGGCCATGTTGTCCCTGCAAACTTCTTAATCTCATCCGCCCACCTAACTTTCTGCCGCCCCCTGCTACGTTTCCCTTCCATTGGAATACAGTCCGTAACCCTTAATGACCATCGGTTATCTTCCCTCCTCCTTACATGTCCTGTCCATGCCCATTTCTTTTTCTTGATTTCAACTAAGATGTCATTAACTCGCGTGTGTTCCCTCACCCAATCTGCCCTTTTCTTATCCCTTAACATTACACCTATCATTCTTCTTTCCATAGCTCGTTGCGTTGTCCTCAATTTAAGTAGAACCCTTTTCGTAAGCCTCCAGGTTTCTGCCCCGTACGTGAGTACTGGTAAGACACAGCTGTTATACACTTTTCTCTTAAGGGATAATGGCAACCTGCTGTTCACGATCTGAGAATGCCAGCCAAACAAGCCCCAGCCCATTCTTATTTTATTGATTATTTCAGTCTCATGATCCGGATCCGTGGTCACTACCTGCCCTAAGTAGATATATTCCCTTACCACTTACAGTGCCTCGCTACCTATCATAAACTGCTGTTCTCTTCTGAGACTGTTAAACATTACTTTAGTTTTCTGCAGATTAATTTTTAGGCCCACCCTTCTGCTTTGCCTCTCCAGATCTGTGAGCATGCCTTGCAGTTGGTCCCCTGAGTTACTAAGCAAGGCAATATCATCAGCGAATCGCAAGTTACTAAGGTATTCTCCATTAACTCTTATCCCCAATTCTTCCCAATCCAGGTCTCTGAATACCTCCTGTAAACACGCTGTGAATAGCATTGGAGAGATTGTATCTCCCTGCTTGACACCTTTCTTTATTGGAATTTTGTTGCTTTCTTTATGGAGGACTATGGTGGCTGTGGAGCCGTTATAGATATCTTTCAGTATTTTTACATACGGCTCGTCTACACCCTGATTCCGTAATGCCTCCATGACTGCTGACGTTTCGACTGAATCAAACACTTTCTCGTAATCAATGAAAGCTATATATAAGGTTTGGTTATATTCCGCACGTTTCTCTATCACCTGATTGATAGTGTGAATATGGTTTATTGTTGAGTAGCCTTTACGGAATCCTGCCTGATCCTTTCGTTGATGGAAGTCTAAGGTGTTCCTGATTCTATTTGCAATTATCTAAGTAAATACTTTGTAGGCAACGGACACTAAGCTAATCGGTCTACAATATTTCAAGTCTTTGGCGTCCCCTTTCTTATAGATTAGGATTATGTTAGCATTCTTCCAAGATTCCGGTACGCTCGGAGTCATGAGGCATTGCGTATACAGGGTGGCCAGTTTTTCTAGAACAATCTGCCCACCATCCTTCAACAAATCTGCTGTTACCTGATCCTCCCCAGCTGCCTTCTCCCTTCGCATAGCTCCCAAGGCTTTCTTTACTTCTTCCGGCGTTACTTGTGGGATTTCAAATTTCTCTAGACTACTCTCTCTTCAATTATCGTCAAAGGTACCACTGGTACTGTATAAATCTCTATAGAACTCCTCAGCCACTTGAACGATCTCATCCATATTAGTAATGATATTGCCGGCTTTGTCTCTTAACGCATACAACTGATTTTTGCCTATTCCTAGTTTCTTCTTCACTGCTTTTAGGCTTCCTCCGTTTCTGAGAGCATGTTCAATTCTATCCATATGATACTTCCTTATGTCAGCTGTCTTAAGCTTGTTGATTAACTTGGAAAGTTCTGCCAGTTCTATTCTAGCCGTTGGGTTAAAGGCTTTTATACATTGGTGTTTCTTGATCAGATCTTTCGTCTCCTGCAATAGCTTACTGGCATCCTGTCTAACGGAGTTACCACTGACTTCTATTGCACTTCTATTGCACATTCCTTAATGATGCCCATAAGATTGTCGTTCATATCTTCAACACTAAGGTCCTCTTCCTGAGCTAAGGCCGAATACCTGTTCTGTAGCTTGATCCCGAATTCCTCTATTTTCCCTCTTACCGCTAACTCATTGATTGGCTTCTTATGTACCAGTTTCTTCCTTTCCCTCCTCAAGTCTAGGCTAATTCGAGTTGTTACCATCCTATGGTCACTGCAGCGCACCTTGCCGAGCACGTCCACATCTTGTAGGATGCCAGGGTTAGCGCAGAGTATAAATATTTAATTTCTAGTCTCGCCATTCGGGCTCCTCCACGTCCACTTTCGGCTATCCCGCTTGCAGAAGAAGGTATTCACTATCCACATATTATTCTGTTCTGCAAACTCTTCTAATAACTCTCCCCTGTTATTCCTAGAGCCTATGCCATATTCCCCCACTGACTTGTCTCCAGCCTGCTTCTTGCCTACCCTGGCATTGAAGTCACCCATCAGTATAGTGTATTTTGTTTAGACTTTGCCCATCGCCGATTTCACGTCTTGATAGAAGCTTTTGACTTCCTGGTCATCATGACTGGATGTAGGGGCGTAGACTTGTACGACCTTCAATTTGTACCTCTTATTAAGTTTCATAACAAGACCTGCCACCCTCTCGTTAATGCTATAGAATTCCTGTATGTTACCAGCTATATCCTTATTAATCAGGAATCCGACTCCTAGTTCTCGTCTCTGCGCTAAGCCCCGGTAGCACAGGACATGCCCGCTTTCAGCACTGTATATGCTTCTTTTGGCCTCCTAACTTCACTGAGCCCTATTATAT
The DNA here is from genome assembly GCF_038994185.2 of Dermacentor albipictus. Classification (NCBI taxonomy): domain Eukaryota; kingdom Metazoa; phylum Arthropoda; class Arachnida; order Ixodida; family Ixodidae; genus Dermacentor; species Dermacentor albipictus. Next base: position 242,945,977 of record NC_091821.1, on the reverse strand, counting down.
CCCATTTACTGCCCTCTAATTCCTCCAATAGCACTGCTGGACTCGCCTCACTAGATAACGTTCTAGCGTTAAACGTTGCCAGGTTCAGATTCCAATGGCGGCCTGTCCGGAACCAGAGATTTTTCACCCTCTGCGGCGTCGCAGGTCTGACCACCGCCGTGGTCAGTTTTTTCGCAGCTGCTGGAGACTGAGAGCCGGGGTTTGATTGTTGTGTTCATATAGGAGGTTGTGGCAAAGTACTGCACCAGGGTGGCCAATCCTACTCTGGTGAGGGAGTGCGTTACCAGTTCTGGTCACTGGGATCAGGCCACACTCCAGGCCTATTTATGCAATTTTATCAACACGCGGATTTTTTTAAAAAAAATCCGGTGGGAAATTGCGCGGCACCGGAATTCGAACCACGGTCCTCTTGCACGTGAGGCGAATGTTCTACCTCTACGCCACCGCTGCACTGAAAGTGGGTGAATGAACACACCCAATGCAGTAGCTCACATTGCATGAAGTTATAGAGCAGGGAAAAGCATTATTCCAGGGTTAACAATGAACAGCTTACTAGGCAATGGGCATTCCATAACAGCATGACAATGCACCTGAGGAGCCCTCCAGCATAAAAGAAGCTTCTAACTGCTTCTTCTTTTTGCATAAAATGGCTCGTTGGAGATGCTCTCAGCATTTTTCACAGAAACTTCAAAATACTTGATATTTTATTTTATTCTGTACAAGGTTCTGGAGATGACTGCATCAATACACAGTGGGAGTGTTCAGTAAATATGTGAGGGAAGGAGTGCTGCTTCTCACATTTCCAATGATTTCTTAAATGCCAAGAATGTAGCAAATATCCCCAATAAATTCAAATGTGCTAGCTTATGCTGCACCTTTTCAAGCATGGACAGAAATGTTTCAATTAAGAAAGAAAAGTTACCACAAACTACTGTAGTTGTTACTACTGCTTTACTACTTGCACCTTTGCTATCTATACATATATTTTACCCTGTGAACCTCAGAAAGGCCACAAGCTGCTCACAGCCCATGCTTTTTGAATATGGGCAGTTTAAGGAATGGCACGGGCATGTAGCAGTAACTTGTAGCCCTTGTGGGTGTTTTGCAGGCATGTAGCAGGCAATAATGCCCCTAGATTAAAAGGCTTATGGGGCAATGGAAAAGTGCACCATATTGCATGTATGCTGGTGGATGAGGCAAGACATCTCGCTAAGTGCCAGGTTGTAGTCACCAACAGGTGCATTCCGGGAGCACAGTTGAAAGAAACAAACACTTGGAAATGATTGGCAAGAATCATTATTCTCAGTGTGGATTAAAACCTCCCAAGCCAAAAAACATGTGCCTTGTGCTCTTTTGTCAGCATTTGGTCATTAATTCACTCATGCTTCAAAACATTCTCCACACTTGTTCCGCATAGTCTTGTGAATGGAGAAACACTCGGTAAATAAATATAAATTCTGGAAAAAAAATGCTGTGACTATGGCTCCTCAATTTTGCTATTTGAGGACGCAGTCTACCCCAAGTTCATGAATTTAGACATCTTAGTGGTACTTTTACACACAATTTAAGCACCTTAAAGGGGCCCTGCAATGCGCCAGAGAAAGCTTGTTAAGCAGCACCAATGGCATCGCTTCGATGCGGCGATTTCGTGTATGTCATAGATAGGATGTGACGTCAAGGAGTGACAATATGATCATTGGTTAAAAATGTATCATCATTATTCAAAAGACTAGCGCAATATAGCAGGGACAAAGACAGAGAAGACGACAGGACGAGCGCTAAGTTTAGCGCTCGTCCTGTTGTCTTCTCTGTCTTTGTCCCTGCTATATTGCTCTAGTCTTTTGAATAATGATGATACACCAACTAGCCCAGCTTTCTGCTTTGATCGCTTAAAAATGTAATGTGCGATTTGCATGATATTGCGAATACTACTGTGAAAAAAGCTACAGCATTACGTTTTCAGACATTTCAGGTATCACACAGCCACGACGAAGTGTTGCAACCATGGGAACAAGGCATCACATGCCGAGCACTTTGGTGTGCCAATGGCGGCCTTGCGGAAGCTGTTGTAATCATAAAGGTGATGCCATGGCCCCCGACATTAGACCACACACCACCTGATCACGGAGGCCATGGGAATGCCATCAACTGGTTAAGCAGGCTTGGCAGCCATGGCACGCTGACTTCCGCTAACGCTCAGCGGCTATTGGTGTCACCACATGACGTCATGGGAGAGTGAAATGTGGCATCTAGAGCCACAAACATTCGAGTGGAGAACAACTGTCATTTTGCATGTATTTTGAACATTCTCTGACTAATAACTTCGTATTGTGTGGATCAATTTTCATAATTTCTTTTGCTCTGGGTTTTATGTAATTCCGAGAAAAGACCTAGAGCAAATATGGAGACACAAAAGAAGCATAACAGGGCCCCTTTAAAAGCTAATGGAGTGCCCATTCGAGATGGCATAAGTTCAAGTTACCATAATTGTTAACTGCGAAGACAGTGAGAGCAGCTGAGGCATGAAACAAGAGATAGGTTTCTGATGGAGAAATGTATGTACAAAAACAACTTACAGCACCGAGCATGATACGGAAAAGGAGCCAGCGATAGCCCCATATGACGACCGGCGAAGGAGGTGTGCCACGTGGCAGCTGCTTCCATGTCCAGATTGGACAGAAAAAAATTGCCAGGAAGCCTGTTTCAAGCAGCTGGGACTCCCAACCTATGCCAACCATGCCAGAAAGCAACTTTAGAACCAGTGCAAAAACTCACAGTTGGAGTCCCACACATAAAGAGCTGCTAGACTGAAAAAGATGGCAATATCACAATACTTACCAAATGAGTACCTTGAAGCACAAAATGGAAAGAGAATAAAATACACCAATAATTAAATCTAATGCATGAGCTTTAATTAACTGTACACATACTGCTTTACCAAAAGGCACAACTGGATACTAAAGTGAACAGTCATGAAGAGTGCACAAATCACATGGAAGAGGACGAATGGGTAACCAGAACACCTTTGTAAATGATGGAACAAAATAGAGGAGTTTACTTTATAGCAACAAAATCCACCATGAGAGTGAATGTTTGACCAAGGATTAGAATTTTAACAATATCTAGTCTAATGATTGCTTAATGAATTGTAGTAAGGATTTAAAAGTAAGAGAAAGAACGAAACTGAAAACCAACCAGAGAAATCAAAGTACCAGCAGCGCAGTTACATATTTCATGCAGGCTTGGGCCGCTATCTTGTACACGTTCGAAAAGCTGACGTTCGATTCCGCCTCGTGCGATTGTCCAGGCTGCGCCGATATCGCGGCCTAGGCCAATCTACTCCAATCGCGTAAGGCGAAATCGAACGTCTGCTTTTCGAACGTGTACAAGATAGCGGCCCTTATTGCTGCAGATCATTGATTCTCTCTGAAATTAAGAAAAATGCGCATGTTGTTGCATGCAGAGATTAGATACTGGAGCTGTATCCTTTGAGCCTGCCACCTGAGGCATGTAAAATATGCTGGCATAGCATGAAAACAACCTTTGAATAATTTGAGCCCATTCTTCATGCACCTGATTGAAATACAGAACTTTGAAGACCTATGAACTCGCCACAGCATACTGAATTTGTGACAGACGGCTCTCACGTAGATTTGGAAATTTTATTTTTCACTTTCTTGTTCAGTTGCATAGAATATAAATTTGTTTCTTCAAAAAATGAAATGTGGACCTGCAAGGGTTAAATCCTAAGTGTGGGCTCTATGTAACTCCGAACAAGAAAAATATTTTGTAATTTACATGCTCTACATACGTACGCACCTTAGTAAAGGCTTAGTTGCACATTAAGGTGTCAAATATTGGTCCATTAAATTATCTCCTCTACCACTTGTACCCTGTATATGCACTCTCTGTGCTGAAGAAAGTTTATACTGATGCGAAGTGTTACTATCAATACAAGATGGCTGCATGACCGCAGACAGCTTGGTTAGTAAGTCCCACACAACATTAAAAGCTTTGGATGGAATGCAAGATAGAAGAGGCAGACCTAACTCTTTCAGTAGCAAGTGGTTAATCTGTGCCCATTCTTCACACACTTGTGACTGAAACACAGAATCTTGGGAGCTCCATAAGCTCACAGCAGCACACTAAATTTGTGGCACTAAATTGGTTTCCTGGTATATTTCTTGCAATAAATGTTGGTAGCCCACACTCTGTCCTTTTTTTCTTTCTACCCTTTTTGTATATTGTTACGTAGGAAGACACAGACGAAAAGCTATGTACAAGTATATTTACAAGAAAATACGCTGCGCTTGGCCGAGAGGCAACAGCACGTGCTAGCTTCTAATCGTCGTCGTCGTCTTCTTACTGCTCGGCTCTTTGTCATTGGAAATACTATCCCGTGGCACTACCCCCGGCGGCAAAAGCGCCGTCCCGGAGCGACTAAAGGCCGGAGTCTGAAGCAGTGTAGTAGGTCTTGAGCCTACTGACGTGCACGACATCACTAGATGCCAGAGTAGATGACGAGGTTGAGCTCACAGGAGCAATTTCGTACGTCACAGGCGCCACCTGGCGCAGCACACGGTAGGGCCCTGTGCAGTATGTTACATGTTCAGCCTGAACCAGCTGCTCTGTAATGGAGTACTTCTGCTACACCATAAACATTTCCAGCAGCCTATTACATATTAACAGGTCAGTTTGCACAGAGATCAACATTTAAAATGTTTCACACCATGTTCACTGCAATTTCTGCAGGCCTAGATAAGCTTGGCAATGAGCTTTCTTTACTGCAGAACAGTAAAGTTGGTGGACCGTAATAAACTTCTTCTCCTGGGCATCGCGGTCATGTGTGTAAAGACACATGACTGTGCAGCACAACTCTCAGCACAACCGCTGAGAGTTGTGTCCTTTTTCTACAAACACATCTTTATCATTTGCACCTGTGATAATTTACTCCTTAACTGACTGGGCTGAATAAAAGAAAGCAATTATTCATTATTATGTGCCCTCAACTATTTAATTTATACTGACTACTTTGTGTTAGCTGGCATCAAAATGTGAAAGAGTAGGCTCCAACACGGACACAAGTAACTTGGTGTAAGCGGCAGCAATACCAAGGCTCACTTCTTCCTGTACTAATGATGAGTCGAGCTTGTCAATGTATCTGTTAAATATTGCTACTGAGTCAGATTAACCAAGGCATTTTTCTCTATTATTAGACAACTGAGCATGCTCTTTGCTCATATGTGTCCACACACTTCTTGGAACAGCCACTATAGGTGTGAAAAGAATCACAATCATTATATGGAAAAGAAAAGTCAACATAATACAATATAACCTCATTAAATGGAATCTCAAGGGACAGAAGAAACCTGTTCAATTTCACGTGAGTTTTGTTTACTGAGAAAGATGTGCAGGGGTCAGTTTTCAAAAAAAGTTATGAAATAGTTAATGTAACAGCTAGTTTTCACAAACCCAAAAAGGGACAATAAATTTATTCCATGCTTACACAGCCAATTTTGCTTGTTCAAGTGTCGCAACATCTGTGGTTCCGTTTACACAGAGAAGTGAACGTTTTCGTTCCGATTAAGCATTTTTGCATTAATGAAATACAAAACCAAGTGACTGAGAAGCAGTTCCATTTAAGCAGCAATATTAAGTGATTTCCATCTACCGAGATTGTACTGTAATCATGGAATCTCCAACCATGCCCCCCCCCCCCCTGAAGTTTCTGACATTTTTTTTTTTTCACAGTTCTGTACTGCTTCGAATGCAATAACTATCATCAAAAGAATTGAAATATTACCATAGCTGTCCCACGTTTACAAGGGAGTGGTACAAAATCCACAGGAGAAAGAGACAGACTGCATTTGCTGCTCCTGTCACTGTGATGCCCAATGCTAGGACGGTGCCCACAGATGCTATGCAGTCAAGCAAAGTGTCAACATCAATGTATTCGTGGAGCCACATTATGGTCGGAACTCGCAGCAGTGTCTCACTGTGGAAGCCTTTGTACATATCTTTAATCTGAAAGGGACAACAGTTTCAGAATATTGATGCAGTACAATAGCCCAAGGAACAGAATAGAAAACAGAACAGAACTGGTTTATGGCTTTGTTGGATGAAATGCACACACACACACACACACACACATAACCCTCACAAACCTGAACAAACCAAAATTGCAGGCTAACTCTGAGTCACACTGCTGTCACAAGTGCTCTATTGTGAAAGCAAAAAGTTGTTGAACGAAAATTCATTCTGGTCCTGTAATCAAACCCGGAACCAGCACCTTTCTAGGGCAGTCGCTTTAGCATTTGAGCTAACCAGGAGGCTGGCAGATTGCAGAGCAAGGCTGAATCAACAATTCGAAGTGCAGGGACAAAGTAGGACAAATTAAGAGTTATTTTGACAGCAAGCTCTCATAATGATGCCCCTTTTAGAATAAAAAAGAGCAAGAAAACATGCACGCACATATTGTTGGATATACTTGGTATTGGGTAAAGGAAAGTATGATTTTAATAAGTTGAAATACAGTTACTACAAGAACAACATCAGCAATTTTTGGTACCATGACTTTGGTACCATGAAATGCTTGAAAGCATGATCAGCATGAGACATTGAGGATGGCATAATGGTGGTGATGACATAAGCATCAAACAAATAAGGAGAGTGTACGGAAGAGATAGTTGATCTCAAAATAATGACCGTTCTTTTTTTTGTTTTAAGCATCATTAAAGGGTCACCAAAGATAAACACTATGTCAGTTTAGACAGGTAAAGTATTTTTGACAACTCTATTATCACAAACATTTTAATATAGGTTGATTATTAGAAAAGAAAATTAAGGTCAAAGTTCTATTCCTTTAAGCTGCACACTGGAACCCTAACGCTGGCACATCAGTGTGACATCACGGATCTCACAATATTTTTTTTCCTACTTGGGCCACATTGGCTCGGTAAATGTATCTGAAACTTGTCATGTTCAGTCTTTGGCTCCTTTGGAACACAAAGTAGTCAATTTTTACCGATAAAGAATTAACTAGGTCCTAGCAGATGGCATCAAACTCCATGATGTCATGGTGAGCTGGTGTGGGATTTCAAGGCAGTGTCGCCACCCATCTTTACTCTTAGTGCCTTTCTTCTGCATACCAAGCTTCTGCAGTAAGAGTGGCTTTTTTGGCATTATAGAAGGTTAAGTTGCTAATACAGGTGAAATCATTTCTCTCTAAATTAGTGTCCCTTTAACAACCTCAGAAAGCACACTGTGCAATACTGCAAAAACAAATTACACAGATTGTTCAGACATAAGCACATTTGTATGGCAGATTAAGTGACAAGAGGTAGCAAGCACGTCCAAGGCAACCTGTTCATATTATATGCAAGCTTAAAAAGCACAAAATTAAGTTCAGTTTCATTATTATCTGTCCAATAAATGTATAAAACTGCTCCTATCAACATGACATCACTTGCCAAGTCGTGCAGAATACCATTTATGGTCATCGATCATCATCATCATCACTACCATCATCATCATCATTATACTGTTTTATGTCCACTGCAGGACGAAGGCCTTTCCCTGCAATCTTCAATTACCCCTGTCCTGCGCCAACCGATTCCAACTAGCGCCCACGAATTTCCTAATTTCATTGCTCCACCTAGTCTTCTGCCATCCTCAACTGCGTTTCCCTTCTCTTGGTACCCATTCTGTAACCCTAATGGTCCAAAAGTTATTTAATCGGCGCATTACATGACCTGCCCAGCTCCATTTTTTTCTCTTGATGCCAATTAGAATATCATCTATACCCGTTCACTCTCTGATCCAAACCACCCTCTTTCTGTCTCTTAACGTTATGCCTAGCAATCTTCATTCCATCGCTCTTTGCGCGGTCCTTAACTTGTTCTCAAGCTTCTTTGTCAGTCTCCAAGTCTCTGCCCTATATGTCAGCACTGGTAAACTGCACTCCACTGCACCTTCCTTTTCAATGATAATGGTAAGCTTCCAGTCAGGAGCTGACAATGTCTGCCGTATGTGATCCAACCCATTTTTATTCGTCTATGAATTTCCTTCTCATCATTAACATCTATGAAATTAGAAGTGGGACTATGGGAAAGATTTCGCTATAGAAGGCCTCAATGTTGTGCTAGTATTTATGTATCCAAGCAACATTTTTTTACAGCCAATAAAGAGAAAAAGCAGTTACCCTTTCCATGTAAAGGTGCGCTGGAAGAAGACCCTGTTTACCCACCAAATATTTGTTTTGATTAAGGGCAACAAGAAAGGCGACAGCTGTAAAAAAGACAACATAGTCAGTTACACAATATGAAAACATTTGTGTTATTCTCCACACAATGAAAGGAACTTTACATGTTGCAATGTAACAGTGCTAACATAAAAGGGACAAAGGATAAAAAGAAATATGTTGCTGTTAGTGCTGCAATACTAAGTCAAAAAAGAACCTGCAGTGGCCACTACTCAGCTAGGCAGTGGTCAATGAAGATAAAAGAAAAAAGAAGCTCTCGGTATCTCATACCCAACAAAAATGACAGCGCAGAGGTGATTACCTTAGATTGCATTAAGTCCATGCATATTGTGCCACTTTAAAATAAAATCAATGCTTATGCATGTCGCAGAGTACACGGAAAGAGAACAAGAGTGAATGGACTTTACATCATCTCCCATCCTCTTCATCACTTCCCTGACACCATCCCGACACCACCCACAGCATTAAATTATGTGCCAGTGTTGCACACTATGTGAACTATTGTTAAATGGTTGGTGCACTTGACAAAGTATGGATCGCCTTCTGCCAGCTCTACTAAACGGCACCTGTGGTTGTGGCTGCCACTAGACGGGCGGCTGATGAAGAAAAAGATAAATGGGCATGAACAATACTGCACATCAAGAACTCCCAGTAAACCTCTGAAACAATTATGTTTTTGCAGACAATAGAACAGATAACCAGGCTTTTTGGTAAGGATTCATTACGAGTATGGCAATGCAAAACACAAGGACAAGAAAGTAAACAGGGCGGCAATATGATGCCCATTCTGTATACTTCCTCCTCCTTGTGTTTTGCACTGCTGTAATCATAATGAATTGTGTTTTGGTCTCCCTAACCTACGACTCCAACACAGCACCAGTACATCCTTATGAAGAGGGTGCCATAAATTTCTGAGAAACATAACACAATAACATGTCAGGAGACAAAGACGCCGTTATGTGGTTGGCCATCTTGTATTCTGCACTAGGAGTACACATGGAAGCTCCATAATGTAGGCAACACTTGCCTGAAACGGCCTCTTGTGCACACTTCCTAGAACAGCTCAGAAGGTGACAAATACACATTCCAAGCTGTACATTTCAGTCTTGTTCTTGGACAGAGAAATCTCATTATGAAATAGTGTAAATGGGACTTGAATTACTGTGTAAATTGCTGCAGAGTGTGCCTACCTTTTCTTCTTTTTCTTTTTTCTTTAAAGGTAGACTAAAGCTGAAAGCACTCCCTTTTCTGTTCCAGTACTGAAAGGTGTTCTAGCGGCTTGGTTGTCTGTCACGCAACAAACCCATAGGAGACAGTATTTCAATTGCACTTGGAAAGTCCTGACGCATTTGAGAAGTATGATATTGTCAGTTCTTAAGGGAAATAGAATACCAATGACATGATCACTTTATGTGCACATTATTAGTAGTTGAAAACACATCCTGCTGCAGTTATGCTTTCCTTATATAGTAAAAAGTTCAGCAAAGACAACTAATATTTAACTAACAGTGCAGTAAAGACAAAGAGGTTATTCTTTTAAGCAAAACATTATTCATAAAGTTTGCATTGCCTGATAATTGCCAATAATCTATTTAGCAAATATTAGCCTTTCATAAACATTTTTAGCATGCATGTTGAAGCTGCAGTTGCAAACGTTATTTATAAAATGAGCACCACGTATTGCACAATAACCAACAAGTTGATTATTCACAAAATTTACCTGCTACAGTGTGCTCAATGGCTATGGCATTCTGCTACTGAGCATGAGGTCGTGGATTCAATGACCAGCAGCCATGTTCCGATGGGAGTGGAATACAAAAATGCTCATGTACAATCACCCACAAAATCACCGGTGCAGCTGCCGTGGCTGTGCACCTAAGCAAGCCTGCACATGCACAGCGACGCCTACAGGCATGGCTTCATGCCCTCTTACAACAATGTTTGGGCATGCCGATGGAAATGCGCACTGAAGTTGATGATGCAGTGTACTGGGCTTGATGTGGTGAAACTGCAATCTGTTAACATGCGACACACAAACTCAAGGTTGGCTTGCTGCAACGGTGATATAGTACTGAAGTAACATTTGCTTCACAGCACTAAGTTGCAGCTTTGGTGGGCCCAAGTAAAGTAGCAGATTACACAAAGACACGTCTCTAGGCATCAGTGTGCCTGCGCAAATTTGTTTCAATGTGTTTCCATGGCAGCTGCACCGATACACCCCGGAGCGCAGCCACGCGTTCATGTACCCCGCAACATTTTGTGGGTGGTTGCACTTGCGGCATATTCTAGTGGTCATTTCAGAGCACTTGGACAGCACTATAGAAGTCAGGCAAGACAGCTTTAATGCTGTGTTTTAGCGTGACCAACTGGCATAGTAGTGACAATGTGGCCCAATTACTGCGACTGGAGACCAAAATCCTTGCAGTAGTGCTTGAGTCCTGTCTTACACAAGTATTGCAGCACTATCAGGGCACTCTGAAGCGACCAGTCGAATATGGGCTTATATTTAGGTGCATATCAAAGAACCACAAATGGTCGAAATTAATCCCGCCCACTCTTTTATAGCCCAAGTGTTGCTTTGAAACATTAAACCACATTTGATTTATCCACGAACAAAATAATATTAACCTGTAATTATTAATGCTAAAGCATTAAGTGGCTCATGAGGTGCTAAATCCGACAATGGTGGTGTGACCAGGTGATGGTACAAAAAGGCTACGAACCCACGACCTTTGGTGGGAGTTGAACCCACCACCCTTGGTGTTAAGGTGAAGGTAGTTAAGGCACAGCTAATTAAGATATATTTAATTAAGGCATTCGAACCCACAACCTTTGGTGGGAGTTGAACTCTCAGCCTTTGTGAAGAGTTGAACCCACAACCTTTGGTGTTAATTCAGATAAAGTTAATTAAGGCACTCAAACCAACGACCTTTGGTGGAAGTCCAACCCAGGACCTTGTGTTGTGGCATAATGTCTGAGCATCGCGCGGTGGTCGCAATGCTTTTGCTTTAATCCACCCAAGATAACTACCATGCCCCTTGACTTTCTTTTATTTAAGTACAGATGCTTTAATTGTGAAACTGGAGCCAGTTCATGCTCAAGGAATGTTCCATTAGCAAGAATCCTGAGATGATCCTTCCTCACGACACAAAGTTATATCCCACAGTATGTAGAGAAAGGCTTTGTGGGAAAATTATCCACAAAAAACAAATGTACTTTCACTAAGTTTTAGGAGCAAATAAATTGAAACTGATGGTACTGTCAAGATTCCTACTAAGTGGACGTGTCTTGAGCACTTAATGACTTCAGTGCTTGTGTTGCCAATTGAAAAGTTGTAGAAATTCGGTAAAATAAGAGCTCACAGGCCATTTTTGCTAAATTCATGATCGCGACCGCTGCAAGAAATGTGTTGAAGGAAATAGCCTTTTTTTCTTTGCTGCCCTGTATCCAGTGGAATAGCTTGGGTAGCCACAATAAACTTTTTATTCAAGTCAAGACTTTTCAATTATAATTGACAGGCGTGCCAAAGCAACACACTGAGTTGTAGGATAAAGCTTGGCACCACTGACGAACTATTTCAGGATGCAATACATAATTCAGGGCTGGGATTATGTAACGATTCTATTCCAATTCTTTTCCTTTTTGCACTTCGCCAGTCGTCTGAACTGCACTCCACCTTTATCATCATCAGGATAGGCTGGTCACGAGTGATGGATGATAAAAAAGAAATAGAATGAAGTAAAAGTATAGCTACACTATACTGGCCCAGAAGACTAACACAACAAGAATTAGTGCACCATAAGGTTAACGTACTTAAAGTAACAAACTGACCTAATTAAATACAGCAAACATTAATAGGTTTCAGTGATGAGCGGAACAAACATGCACGCAAGCACACAAACACACACACATACAGAGACAGAAAAGAAGGTCGGTCCAGCGACCTTCTCAAACCTAGTCAATACACTTGTCATATCTTTTCTCCCACTGTTCGAAGGAACTCTGGAGGCTGGAGGTCCTTAAGCCTAATACTGTTCAGTGGCCCCTGCAATGTTGTCTTCACCTTGTGCACAGTGATAAATTTTGTTTCGACTTCTTTAAATATCAAGCAAAAAATTACAGGCAGCACAGCTCAATGAATACAATGAATAAGGTGCATGGGGAATGCCGGCCCATCTCTGAGGATAAATACCATGTCAAAGCCAAAGCAGTGTGAGCTGCGGAGTTGTGGTTAAAGAAATCAATCACCCACATTCCACAATTTTGCATGTTTCTGCTGCACATTTTTTTTTTAAAGTGCCTTAATACCTCCAAGAAAGATTGACAATCTGTTCAGGGGGAACAAATTCCCTCTGCACAGTTACACAAACGCTGAAAAAGAAATTAAACAAAAACAATGATGATTATCTTCACCTGAGTGCATTGTCAAATTTTTTTCAATCTTTATAAAGAAGGCACCTTCAATTGGCTCAACACTTGTTTGGATTGGGGTCATGCCCATAGCACTAGCTTTCGACACCCATGATGATCTTTGAAACAAGGTGTGGGACACTTTTGAGCTAAGTTTTCAAATCGTGGCACAAACTCAAACAAGCAGCCGTCGTTTAGTTTTTTTTTTTTTTTTTTGTCCTCTAGGGGCGGGCAGGTGGCAATGCATCTCATGCCCAAATCCATACTCAAAAAAATACACTCACAGGAGCTCCAACTCATGCCAGCACCTTCCAAAATCTTGTCAATTGTGTAGTGATGACTGTTGTCATTTTTTTCTATAATGTTTTAGAGACTCTCTAGGTACGACTGGTTCAAGTTCAGCTGAAACTAGGATGATCTTTAATGCTGATTTCTCCTCTTGGAGCCAATAAAATTACTAAAAAACTCGCACAGAGTTTGGTGCCTCCTCCATAAACGTTATTTGAAACATTTTATATGTTTATTTGGCCGTTTTATTAAGAAGGAATAAAAATTTCTGGGAGGCTCACTGTCCATTACAAACAGACGTCACAATTACATAAGAGTATTGAGACAACAGTTGGGACAACTGTCACTACAAACCCGTAAGACATTCTACTATGGCTTGGATACTGACTTGTGAGGTGCAGGGTGCCTCGATGCCCTCCTCGCACGTCACTCCGTACAGGGTGGCAACAACCCTGCCGCCTGCTACGGCAGGCGCCATGTTCAATCTCACTCTGCAGTACCGTGTGCCTAATGGGGTGACCCGAAACGGTCTTTCTGTATATACAGAGGCTTGTACAAGGAATAACCGTGCTGAAGCACTCCCAGAAGGTATATTGTGTGACCTATTGCAATTCCAATTATTTGCTTACCTCCCCCCACCTTTCCCAAGCTCGAACTTTGTCTTTGGAGCTCGTACATCAAAATGTTTTTTTTTTAAATTACAGTTGTGAACTCAAACTACAGACCACACCTGCCTCATGATTTCTGCATGTAATTTTTTTAAAAGTAAATACTAAATGGCCAAAAAAGTTTGCATAGTACATTTAGATCACTTTACGCGTTTCGAAAGTTAGAGGTCATGAACACTGCATGAGGCAGTGAAGAGAGCAGCCACCTCCACTAGTCATCTATTTTGGAAATATGTCAAACAAATAGCAAACGTAGACTATAGCTGCATTGAATGAGCCAAAATTTATAGGAGGCTGACTCCAGGGCATGTTTTGCTCCCATGCCCTTCAATCGCTCTTTTTTTTTTTTTCAATTCATATGGATGTATTCGAAGTCTTAGCTAAGCATAGCTGGAGATCAGAAGTCAATGAGAGTGGCGATGTGAACTTGTTGGTTGTGCATCTTGAAACGAGCTAGTTGTAGCGCGGACAGGGAACAAGAACATGAGAAGGCACAAAAATTAAAGAAAGAAGCATAAAGCGCTATGTGTGTGTATTCTTTGTGCCTTCTTGTGTCTTTCTTCCCTGTCTGCACTATAACTCGCTCATTTTAAGGAAATCAGGAGGTTCTCAATAATCTCCTTGTGCTGGCAGCATGCCTCCACACTTGGTTTCAGTGTCCTTGTGAGATAACTAGTCACAGTCTGCACTGGCTGCTTCACTTTAGAGATGTGTCAGTCCAAGTAACAATGCCATTCGAGTGCTCTTCACATGACTTCAGCACTTTCATTACTTCTTTGCTTAGGTAACAAAGGTTGTTGCCTTTGCGAACATATTCTTTCAGGGTGGATAGGCAGGCTTGCTCACAAGTACTTGCCCCCAAAAGTGCAGCTCTGCATGGCACACACACATTTATCTTTTTCAGGATTCCTTTTGAAAGGAAGCCTAAAGAAGAAAAAATGGAGCAATACAATTACGAAGACCTCCATGAAGCCATTCCGGTTTTCTTGCGTGCCCCCCTTGTATATTCGACAATCTTGTCTGAATATATATTTAGACGCGAGCAGGCTTCGTTGTGCCGCCGCTAGATGGCGCAGTGTGTCCACAGAGATGTGCAAGAGAGGAGCCCGGCTGTAAACACACGATTCAAGTAACATAGCGCAGTAGGTACGAGGGTCAAGTAGAGACAGAACAAGCGCTAACTTTCAACGCTAACTTCTCCTGTCTCGGCTTGTCCCTCGTGCCTACTGCGCTGTTTTGCATCACGATGAATAACCAACATGCCCCAACCTATTCCGGAATAGGTTGGGGCATGTTTTGTTAAGTACCATGGTAAGGTGAGCTGAGAGGTTTCCGCAAGAAAGACGACAGCACTGTCGCATATAAATACTACCTTCGAATAGAACACAGTTAATGCTAACAAAGCTACGCATTTTAACAATTTGCGATTTACCAAAACGATGCGCTCACCATAAACAAATCCAAGAGAGCGTAAAAATACAATTCTTGTCAGCCAGTACTGATCCTTCTGCAAGAAGTGCATCTTTGCTGCGTCGAGGACAAGCGGGGAAGACTTTCTTGAGCCCTCGTCTCGCCGTCCACCAATATAAGGATCTCGTGCCTCTTTTGGAACATCTCTTCTGTCGCAAGGAGATACTGTTCTGGATTCCGGTGATTGTTCTGGATTTCTTCTAAATCGTGCCATAACTATCGTGCAATCAAAGCTACATCTACGAAGCAGTCAGCGCTCGCAGATATTGAAGTTAAAGCACATGCGAAACCGCTGAAACCTGTGAAACAACGCACGATCCGAAAGCAAAGCCGATGAATCAAATCATATGCGTTTCGCTTGTCTTGTTTTGACTTTTCTCGCCTTTGCGTTTTAGAACATGGTGGACATGACGTAACCTGCTTATTTGGCTCCATAATTTAGACCTAGAATAAAGATTTGGATCCGAGCTTTAGGCTACCTTTATAATAGAAAAATTATGGCCTTCAAGATTTATTACCCAAAAAGAACAGTTGCTGGGGCGCTTCGATGCGAAAGTGCTTTATTGTAAACTTTTAGTAAATTTTCATTAGTAACATAGCTTTACTGAATTGTTTACTAAGTAGAATTGTTTAAAACAACATTTGTTTATACACTTATTTGTTTGGCCAAATTTGGTGATATCTGACCATACACAGTCGGCAAAGCTGCCGGGCGCTGGCGGCTGCATGGGCGGCTGGCGCAAACACGAGGCGATTGTTGGTCTGCTTGGTTTCCTTCCTGTAAAAGGAGGTTACGTGAACCGACAAGTGCGAGCAAGGCTGTCACGAAGAGAATTTTATTCAGTGTAGTGATAATATAGGTATTATACTAGTACTGGGAATACTACTGTAAGTGTTGAGCCGAACAACGCGATACAATGGCCGAAGGAGCTGCTCTGCGTGTACAAACTGCCGTAGACAACATGGTCAAGGAACTCGACAACTCTTATCTCCGCAAAATATTGGTAACAGTTTTTATTGTCAAGCCCAACAGCTTCTCCAAATTTGCGATTGCTGAACGTTTTTGCTTTTGTGTGTTCCGGGAGAGTACCGGGCTTGTCGGTACACCCTTTGTAAACATTTGCTGTCTGTTCGCATGGTGCAGCTTGCGCAGTTGACATGCTCTGCCATGTGAAAGGTACGTTGTAGTACGTGGTTTCATTCATACGGCGGAGAGCACTGTGGGGCAAACTACTAAAATGTATTAATATTTTGTCTTTCAAAGAAAATTGCTTCATATTCGGTTCGGCAGAGTCGCGTACCGTTGTCACAATCGCTGCCGATGTCGGCCAGCAGAAAAGTATGTGCTAACGCTTGTGACTGAAAATGAAAAGATTTCAGCTAATCTGGAGTAACAAAAAAAAAATCCATTTTCCGCGAAAAATTGGAAATATGAGAAAAGGTAGTGCACACGGTAAAACATGCATCCACTCTTCATTTATTTGCTCATTCCTAGAAAATATTTGTGCCTCAGATAGGGACACCAAAATTGTACAATGAACCGAGCACAAGTTGATGGGCTGTTTGGCCTGACGTATTTAAGTAGAATTTTGTGAAAGACAATCACACAAGAATGTGGAGCAAAAGCCACAAGCAGTGTGCTTCATATGCAGGACGAGCTGTTTGTTCTGTTGTGGCTACTAAAACTGAAAACCAAGCAAATCGCCGCCTAATGTTAGAGCTGATGGATGCGGCTATACGTTTTGTAGCATTGAAGCTGTCTTGGCATTAACGTTTGACGTTTGTCATTCTGCTGCTTAGCACGAGCTTGCGGGTTCGATTTTTTGTTACGGGGGCAGAATGCAGAAATGCTCAGGTGCTGCGCTTTGGGGCGACGTTAAAGAAACCCAGCTGTTCGAAATTAACCTAGAAATCCCCACTCCTCCAATTCCTATTTCTCTTTGGTTCTCACCAATGGGTATGAAAATACACATCATGGTCCATGCCCTGTTTCTGAACAGTTAATGGGAGGCTAACCATGATGGCCAACACGACTGTACACAATGAGGTTTTCAAAGTTTAGTAAAGCACAGGAACAGTTCTTTAGGACTGACAATTTTGCTGGTACATGTGGAACAGCAGTGAATCCCATGTAAAATCGCAATGTTCAAGACATGACTGCACAGCGAACCTTAAGAGGCCAGATTGAGTGTTTTAAAGAAATAATTATATTACTTTACGGTTCACGGTGAGCTACACTCAAAGAATGTGCATCATCTAGCTAGTTCCACACTGGCAGACTTCTTTCTTCCCCTTATTCAATAATACCTCCCTCCTTTCCACCGCAACGTCCGCGGTGCATTCTAATGTGGAATAAACTTGGTTTCATTCATTCATTCATTCTCTTCGGAACAACTAGAATGCAGATTTGCTATGGCACATTGAATGCAATTTTTGCACCTGTAACAATGACTTGCAGTAGAGAACATTTCTTTATTTCACCCATTTAATTGCATGTTTTCAATGTGCATGAACAGGATTAATTGACCAATTTATGTCTAATGTTTTAATGTAAAAAATGTGTTTGACCATCTTGGAAATTTTGTTATGTTAGCCTGCACATTTTGATGGGAGCATCTGTTTTCAACTCGGCTTCAAGGTATAAGGAGGTGTAGTCAGTGTACTGGCACTACAGGTGTACTTTAAGATCGTCCATCACTGTTTATATATTCCTAGTTCAAAAATTATATCGCATTTGGGGTGGTTAGGCCACATAACATGCTTTGATGGTTTATCTGAATATCAAGTTGACAATGTGCTCCAAACTCTTCTTTTTCCAGGGCAATGTGCACAGGTGTGCAGTTAAGTGTTGTGACAATTCCAGCTTGTCAATGGATGGTGCTCGCACGTGCATAATGAACTGCTCTGAACCTCTTAACAAAGCCCAGAGTAAAGTCGAAGGTGAACTTGGAAACTTTCAGGTGTGTTTGTGGCCACTGGTTTTTTCGCTTTTGTTTGGGAACGTGCTTGCATTGAATCGACAAGCAATCAGTGTGCGAGATTCCAAGTGCTTGCAAAACACGAGTCCAAAAAATGTTTACTTGTCACTTCATCAAAACTTCTGCATTGCATCCTTTTCTTTTATGCTGTAACTTTTTGACCTGAGCCTGTATTACAATATTTTATTTATATTCCAGGAACGCATACGAATGTGTGTTATGCAGTGCGAGAATGACGTGCGGGACCAGACGAGCTCAACGTTAACAGAAGCAGAAGCCTCCAAGTTAAAAGGCCAATATGAGTCATGTGTTGTGACTTGCGCGGACAAACATATTGCTCTTTTGCCACAGATGCAGCGAAGAATGAAAGAGTTGTTAAGTCAACTTTAGAGGCCAGTGTATACCGTTGTGTCAATAGTTTGCACTGACTGATCCTTGTATTTCTAGAATGAGTTAACATGCCATGTAGCTCCGCTCATTGCTTTCTACCATAAATGTTTGATGAAAGAACGATCACATTTTGCTTTCATTGGGGTTTTATTACAGACACTTTCGACATCATTTGCTTAGTCGTAGTCCTCAAGCCTTAAAAGGGTAATAGACAGTGTGTCAAGGGTTCCAGAGGGTTGATATAGTAATGCCTAATGTAAGGCGATTTAGGTACGTGATATAGTGGAGTTAACTGCACCAAAACAGCATTGCTCTAGCCCAGTATAAGCTCTGGCTTCACATCCAGCGGCAGTCCTTACGCATCTGCATTACATTACAAAATATAAATCTAAATGACATGTTGGATTGGGCTTGGTGGTATCTCACTTTAAAAGAAAAAGGCAGGTCAACCAAAGTCAATACGAAAAAAGCCACAGCCTACATACACCTGTGAGCAAAAGTATGGACCATAAGGTCGCCAAAAATACTTACTTTCTTTGTAGTTAACAGGCATAAGCTGAAATTGACGAGTGCTCAGGAAAGTTTGCAATGCCAAGCTTGGATTGCAGTTTTCAATTTCAGTTTATATTCAAAGGCAGAGGTGAAATAAGATTTATCATGCAATCTCGATTCCATATACTTTTGTTCACAGGGTACCACTTACTTGTATGTATTGAAATTGGGTCAATAAAGGTAATGCAATGTTCAATGAGTGCTAGATATTTCTGCCTTACTTTCATTTTCTCGATTCCATTGTTAAACCTTTTTTTTTTATTGATGTCGAGTTCTCAGTTTTTGTATACGTGCATGCAGGTCAACATTGCCTTCTTTCGTATTGACTTTGGTTGATGCACCTTTTTCCTCCTTGCCTTTTTTTAATCAAGAGGGCAGGTGGGATAGTATAGTCTATGGGATAATCCTGGGATAGATAATTCCTGGGATAGTACAGTCTATTGTGCAATATGTTTAATTTTCATATTTTGACGCTAGTTACACCCGTACCATTAATTTTACCTACTCTGCGACTAATTTCTCGCCTCGTTGAGACCTATATTTTGATGCCTGTTATGACTCACTACAATTCTCTGGAGGCACGAAAGGGCTTCTTTAATCAAGAGGCCAGATCCAACGTACACCGAAGCCGCCAAAGACCTTGACTCCAAAACATGAAACAGAAGACATGCGGCCCAAACGTTTCTCGCATTTTCATTTTGCACTAAAAAGAACATAACGCTACAATGCTGCAGTGTACAATGTACACCAGTAAGTGCATTACTCTGCCACCTTGGGCATGTTACTTTTTTTGTGATTACCTGTCAAGGTGTCTCAGTGGCTCCTTACAGTTGCAATAAAATTAAAAGCTGATTAATCTTGCAAAATTAACCAAAGGCACAAAATGTCCTGGTGGTGGAAGAAGTCTGATAACTGAACACCGTATACAGGTCTCGCAGTCGTATATTGTAGCCTTTTTTTTTTAATCAGCTTAGCTAATGTTAACTGGGACACGCTGTATACATGAGAAACGCGAGACACGTTTGCGATGAAATTAACGCACAGCCGCGCGTTTCGCTGACGGGCCTGCACTGGACCGTAGTGCAGCCGGTCAGTAGCCACTCAAAACGACGACTTTGATGTTCGGCATCAACAACCATCGTACTAGCGTGGCTGAGTTGGCATATACACGCGATATATGAAATCAGTGGGTATCGGCTATGGAAACAAGGCGTCGTGTCCCGTCCTCAATTTACAATGCTTTGCACAAGATTGATTCTCACATGGCGTGGTGGGATCTGCGTTTTCTTTTTACAACAAAGCTGTTAAGGGCTACTTCCCCACTATCGTCCACGCGTGTAGAAAAAAAATCCTGAGTACAGTGCAATGCCGGGCCGACCCGCGGCGGAGGTGCAGTTCGCCATGAAGGGGCCCACATAGTTCGCTGGTCATCCTTCACGGAGCAGAAGGGCACTGAGCTTTTTTTTTTTTGTGCAGTTACAGTCAAACCGATATATTGCAGCGAAAAACTTCGTTAAATCGCGAATCTCGTTAATTACGTTTTTAAGTTTCAACAGTAAAAACTTCATAAAGTCCCAAAGCACTTGTGGATAGTATCTTGTCAGTAAGCACTTGTAAACAAATCTCAAGAAGGTCGGCCCATAACAGCACGCTCATGAGCGCCAGCATGTGCGGTGCAGATCGCACCGAGAGCAATACATTGACGTGGCGCACGGCGTCCGAGATCTGAGGGGGTTGCGTAGCGCAGCGCTGTAAATCTTGGGCACCATGGTTGACCGCTCTGAGTGCCCGCTGCCGATGCCAGATGACGCCCACAAATTAAAAACCAACGTGTAAAATATGGATATTCGTCCTGATAAAAAAAAAGTTTTGCCAGAAAGACAGCATTGATGGCGAAGAGTCAGCTACACGAATTAAGGTTAGTAGTTTTATCGGTGTCAGGCGCTCTCAGGCAAACATGAACAGATCTCACTGAATGACAGCAAAGTTGTCGCAACGCGAGCGAACGCTTCGCACCGTGTCTCGGAAACTTGAGATTACGCGACCGCCAACACAAGACACGTCGGAACACAAAGTACATCAAAGCGCAAACCGTCTCGACTACATATATAGTGATTCGGAGGAAGGGGAAAAAGATGCTGTTTTCTGCTACCCGTGAGGGAGCACGGCTCAGCATCAGGGGGAGGGGGGAGAGTAAGAGAAAAGAGAAGCAAGGAGGGGAAGAAAGTAGGTTGGGGGGAAGGGTCAGCTGGCAGCAACGTGTCATGGCAGGACACCGCAAGGAGTAGGTGGCCGGGGGCGTCGTCTACAAGGCGGCAAGTCCGGCCGCAGCAGCAAACTCGAGGAAGGCTTGCAGTGCTGCGACCGGGGATAGGCGGAGGAAGAGAAGATATTCTAGGGTGTTTGCTGGAAGGCCGAGGCGGCGGTGTGCGGCTGTCGTCTCCTGTCGTTGAGAGGCTAGTCCTGGACAGTGGCACAGGATGTGTTACAGAGTTTCAGGGGAGCCGCTTCTCCTACAAGCAGCTGATGCGATGCTCCCTACGCTGAATTTCGGGCGGCAGGCCAAACGCTGCCTGTCCTGAGGCGCAGGAGTACCTGCCATCGTCTCACAAGTCCCTTCTCGGGGAGGGCATGGGGTGGCTCGCCGCTGGCCACCAGCGCGTCCGGGTGGGCTGCGGTCAGCAGTTTGAGCATCCGGTGCCGTGTAGAGTCGGATGCGGCTACCGCAGTGGTTACAGCAGCGGGAGCATAATGGGCTGCTTTGGCTGCAGCATCCGCCTCTTCATTTCCAGCTATCCCTGCGTGCGAGGGCAGCCAGTGGAGCGAGAGACCTCTGCACTTGCCGCAGAATAACTCCAAGATACGGTGCGAGGAGGAGAGGGCAGATTGGCGCGCGTTCCTTCCCTCGATCTGATGGCCTAAAAAACAATGTAGACTGCACTATCGTCGGGATCGACCCAAGGAAGAGGCTAGAAACAGATGAGAATCAGGGATACCCTATACGGAAGAGCGATGGTAACTTTCAAAAAAAAAGACTCATCGCTACGCCGTCTGCGTCGACCAGTGCCCGTATAGTCGAGCAGCGCTGCACTATGGGAACCCTTATGTCAGGCCACGTCTAGACTTGTGATCTGCTGTCCGAGCTCGGAATTTGTGATTTCTCCCATTGTGCGAAAATTTATCGCCGAGCGCCGACTACAAAATGGTTGCCGCAAATGGTTGTCATCAAGTCACGTGGTGCACCGTGCACGCTACAGATCGGTGGTTCAGCCCGTCGTACAGTCGTGTGGATTGGCAAGGCGGACGACGACGAGCTAAAGGCTGTTGTGCCAGACGGTCCATCTGGACAAGGATGCTTCACCACCAAACTATCAGCTTTGAAATGCTGTTGTGACCTCGCCCCAGCAGACATTTACGCTCCGACCACCGGCACCCGGCACCGTACCTCTTCCTCCTCTTCTCATCTGACAACGGCTCCAAGATCTTGTCACCGAGCTGGAGGTCTTTGGTAGGATCGACGGAATGTCCGAAGAGTCCGTGCCGGAGTTCTCTGGCATTGGTACAGGGAACCGGCGCATTCGGTTCACAGTGACCAAAGGTTGCGAATCAGGGTGCTGCTGCTACTGTTGGTACGCTGTAGAAAGGTCAAGGACAGTAAAACATTTGCATCCATGCAGCGCGACAAAAATATCTTCCAACGTTGGCAAAGGGTAATAATCGGTTCTCAGACAACGGTTTACAGTCTCCACATATGCGAACTTCGTTGTTAGCCTTGGGTACGACTACTATAGGGCGTAGTGTACGCAAAGTGATAGGGCGTAGCCCAATCACTTTGCTGTACAGGCACCAGTACCCCCGATTCCACTAGTGAATGTAATTCCTGTGCTGCGGCGTCCCTGAGTGCAAATGGCACAGGTCGATGCTTGCAGAAAACAGGTGTACTGCTGTCTTTTAGCACTAGGTTCACCGATGTGTCCGCTATCAGTCCTAGTGCTGGCTCAAACACTTCCAAAAATGTTTGGATGACTGCGACCGATTTATCAAGACCGATGTTACACACGCTCGTCCAATCCAGCTTCAAAGCCTCTAGCCAATTACGGCGCAACAATAAAGTGCTTGTACTACAATTAAAGGCGAGGTTGCTGTTTGGTCATTGTGTTCTACGCGCACCGTTAACGTGCCTGTAACTGCCAGCGGGACACCTCCGTACGTTTTAGCCGTAAACTACAACTTCCTAGAGGTAAGTCAGACCAATGTTGCCGGTACATCTTTTCTGGTACGATAGGCAGATGCTCCTGTGTCAAATTACATTTTGACATTCCTACCTGCCACCCTAATTCACAATGTAGCTACTGTCATTACTATTACATGAAAAATTATGGCTTAGCGAAATATCGTCCTCACCACTTATACCGTCCGAGTCATCGGAGCCTTCTAAACCAATGCTCTCTTCGAGGGCGTGTACCGAACGTTGCGTCGTTCTGCAGATCCTTGCCAGGTGTCCCTCATTGCAGGCACGGCATCGATATTTACGAAAGGAGCAGGTTGCACCGGTATGCGTTGATCCGCAACTGGAACAGTCCGTTGTTTCGGCTTGCCACTCCCGTGTTCTTGCTCGCTGCCCTTGTCCATGCGGTGGCCACGGGTTTTCTTTGTTGGGGTTGCTGGATCAGGTTCACCTCGCCGAGGTCTTTAGGCTGAATCTTCCTTGTTTCGGTGCGAGCGAGTCAAGGTCAAGGCAAGGTCATAAGCAGCTTGGAACGTCAGAGTAGTAGTCTTGATGAGCTCGGCTTGTGCTGTTTCGTTTCTCAGCCCGGCCACGAACCGATCCCGCAAAGCGTCATCCAGGAATTGCCCGAACTCACAGAATGCAGCCAACCTTTCCAGTTCTATAATGCAAACGTAGCAACTGGTTCGTTTTCTTGCTCACACCGACGGTTGAACCGGAATCTTTCCGCTATCACGAAGGGCTTCGGTGAATAGTGCCTTTTGAGAGCCCTGACCAGTTCGTCGTATGTTTTGGCTTCGGGCTTCACTGGGACCAACAAATTCTTCAACGTGCAGTAGGCCTGTTTTCCAATGGCAGTCACAAAAGCGGATACCTTCAAGTCGTCGCAGACCTGGGTGGCACGGATGTAGTGTTCAAAGCGTTCCACATAAGATTCCAAGTCTTCGTCTCCCTCCTCCGTGAACGGCTCGAAGCGACCGAAGGAAGCCATGCTGTGGCAGCCAGCCTAGACGCCTGCTGTTCCCAAACTGCTGGAGCCGCAACCAGCGCTTCAGCTGTGGCCCAGCTATCGTCCGCTGTAAGAATCCCATCCTCGTCGCCACTGTTGTCTTCAAGTACGCAGTAGCCTACTTGCCAGAACACATGTTTATTGCCACTTGCAATACAATGGAAAAGCACCACAAGGAACTTACGTGGTCGTCTTATATAGCTATACAGAGCCACAAATCAGTGACATCACAGACACATAGGCACGTGCGTTCTACACTCTAAAAACAGTTTACACCCTTTGGCTTGCCCCTTCTGCCGCACAAAAATAATCGTCATCTGCCTTGATGCGTTTCCTTTCTTTATCGCTGCGAGCCCGGAACTTTCCAGTAACGAACGGCACGCGCGTTATCAGCATAGAACAGTTTACACCCTTTGGAGTGCCTCTTCTGATAACGCGCGTGCCGTTCGTCACTGGAAAGTTCCGGGCTTGCAGCGATAAAGAAAGGAAACGCATCAAGGCAGATGACGATTATTTTTGTGTGGCAGAAGGGGCAAGCCAAAGGGTGTAAACTGTTCTTAGAGTGTATCTCAGATACAACAATTCAAGACCTCAGTGACGTCATAGTGCCGCTGCACGTTCTATCTAAGGGATGGTTACACAGCAGGTTCCATCAGCGGGGGGGGGGGGGGAACTCCCCGGTTTCGGTGGCAGAGGTAATTGGCGCCATCTATGAAGAGGGTGAACCCGAAAATCTGTTTCCCTTGCTAGGCCTCGTAGATCGTCGCGCGCACGCGCGCCGATCCAGGTGGCCTAGCCCTTCCCCCCTCAACTCTCCTCTCGCCCTCCCTCTAAATCCCTCGCAATCCCTCACCTTCGACTGTCTACGCGACCGTGCCGCCGTGCCGTCCCCGCCGGCTCGGCGGCAGCTTAGCTCGCTGCATGACGTTTCATGTTTCGTTATCTGCTGTTATCGGGAAGCGTGCGCTGCTGTGCATTGACCGGCGTGGGTAGTTTCGTCAGTTTCGTGGTCCTCGGTCGCTGTGTGCTTGTGTTCCGCGATGTTTCACCCGTTTCACGACTCGCACCGCTCCTGCATCGTGCAGTGGTGCACGAATACCTAAAAAACAAGCCTTGCAAGGTTTTTCCGGGTGCCTAAAGACAACAGGCGAGCGCGCAGACCCAAGGACATCAGAAGGCGCATGTAGTACACGAACACAGCCCTGTGTATGTGTGTGCTCCATGAGCCTCCGGACGTCGTTGCGTCTTGATTGTGTTACACTTCCTTCTTGCCGGCAGAGAAAGCTGACAAATAGATGTTCCTCCTCATTGTCACCTGGTCTATGACTTGTGTTTTTCTGTGCCAAGTCTCATTCTGCAACTTCAGTAACTTGCCCAGCTTTCCATACCGCCCTCGGTGCTTTTTATGTTTGTCACGTTCTACAAACGTACTATCGGTGCTATCGGCGTCAAATGAAAGTTGAACAGCGGAGCGCGTGGACCAAGCATGAGTAAAGATATAGTGCGCGCCGTCCAGTCATCACCATTGACAGGCGCGCACATCCGGCACAACGCGCTCGGCATGCCGGCCGCCGTCGCGGCTGCCAGCGATGCCGCGCAGCGCAAATTTGCCGATCGAAAGAACGAATGTGGCGCGCAAGCTGCAAACCGCGCGGGCGAATCTACCTTGCGATGACGGTGCAAACTGCACAACGCGCACCGCTCTTCTCGCCGACAGCGCTTGTTGTTTCGGCGATCTGTGCGATAAGACTCGCCGTAAACTGCAATATTCTAGCTTCATTTTTATTTTTCATTTTCTACCTTTCAATTATAAGAACCAGAACAGAAGCGACATTATCTCACTAGAGGGGGATCGCGCAGTGCGGCCAAACCGTATGTGCGCGCTTGTCAATGGTGATGACTGGACGGCGCGCACTATATCTTCACTTATGCTTGGTCCACGCGCTCCGCTGTTCAACTTTCATTTGACGCCGATAGTACTAACAGCTGAAGAATTACTGTTCGTGTTTGTGTAGTATCTCAATAATCGCCGATGGGAAAACCGCGCGAACAACCTTCATGTGTTGGCATGATACGCTTTTTTTTTCTTCTGGAAAGCATTAGCATTGCAGGTGTCCTACATGCAGATTTTTGCAGTTCGTGTTTATTATACAAAGGAGTGCCCAGTAGGTACGGCTTAGTGCCTTAAGTGACGTAATTTTATTGCTAAGCATTGCGTTCGGGGTGAAAGAAAAGTCGTGTTGGCTTATTTTACCTGGTCTTTGATTGAGGAATAGGCCTTTCTGCGAATGTTTTCTATGCGCTGCTGCAAAAGCCGACTACCTTCTGTTCCCCTTGCCACCGTTACTCAAGCTGTGGCCAAGTGCAAGATAATGTGATAATGTGTATTTCAGTTTTTAGTACAATGTTATTTTTGTTCTGCCATGTCTTTTTCAATTTGTTCAGTAGTAATGAACATGTCGTACGCATTTCATACACTTTCGTGCAGGTTTATATAAGTAAGCTTTTTTTTTCGTATGGCTGTCAATAAAACAATGTTAGCATTTTATTCTATTTTTAGGTATTTTGCGTGTCATTATTTTTGCATCACCAGTGAATTTTCCTTTAGTTATCATGACTATGTCATACACGTCGTCCAATTTTGTGCAATATCTCAATGGGTATATCAGAAGCTCGTCGACATCTCGGTCTTGGGGGCGTTATATAAAAATCTTGTTTTTTTATGTGTGTGTACATGAAACGGCCTTCGCGTTTTCTAGCGCTTTTTTGGTTATTTCACCGTCTGTGACCTTTGTGTTTAGTACTCTTGTATATGTCATGCACCTTTCACTTTTGCTCATTTTTTGAGCGTGTATCACACCACGTTATTAGAAAAATCTGTTTTCGGAAATGGAGTCAATAAAGTGAGACCAAATATCTGTTGTGTTGGAAGCAGAATTTTTTTTATGTCCCGGCACATGCTGGTATAAGTTATAAGTATGGGCAAGACTGCGTGCGTGCCAACGCATAGCCCACGGCGCACCACGCGCCAGCTCGCAAGCAA
This sequence comes from Dermacentor albipictus, assembly GCF_038994185.2. Classification (NCBI taxonomy): domain Eukaryota; kingdom Metazoa; phylum Arthropoda; class Arachnida; order Ixodida; family Ixodidae; genus Dermacentor; species Dermacentor albipictus. Next base: position 242,918,681 of record NC_091821.1, on the reverse strand, counting down.
TGCCAATGCGCGGCGTAGCGCGTGCATTGCTTCCGAGCTGGCGCGTAGTGCGCCGTATTGGCGGCGAGCTCGACCACTGGAAAAGCTAGCGCCACCGTCGTCGTGACGTGGCATGAAGGATTCCGTGGACACAGCGGCCGCATCGGCTGCTTCGGAAGCGCCGAAGCGAGCTGAAAACGAAAGTTTAAAGTCCCACCTGCGCCGCGGTTCTGATTAAGTCGTGAGGCTTTACCGCCTTGGGCGTCTGCTTGACAACATTTGAAAGTACTATAAGTAGTGGCTGCCTTTGGAGGCGTGCAGCAGGGTAGGCTACTGCTCGGTGCCGCAGTGCCGGACGCACGCAACGTAGCCGGTGTCAGCCTTATTCACACGTAGCCACAGGGCAAGGAGCTGCGTGAAGCTTGGCTGGCGAAACTTAGAACCGGCAGACAGCCATCGGCTACAACTCGGGTATTCAGCAAGCACCGACGCGAGGAACATTTCTGCTACGGCGCCGGGACTGCGCGATGTTCGGTAAGTAGCAGAACGCGCACCGAGACGCTCTCCCGCTGCCCGGCTAATGTCATGACGGTTTGGTGTATGAACTTGTTGATGCTAGATACTGGCAAGTTCACTGGAACGGAAAGGGAGCGATAAGACGCACAAAGGGCACGGCATATGGTCATGTTTGTGTTATGAATTAATGCCCTGCATTGCGAAAATCAAGCAGAGGGAAATCGCACGCCGAGAAGACCGATAAACATACAGTGCGATGCAACTTGAGAAATAATATTGAAATTTTCAAGAATTTAGAAGACTAAAAAAGATTGATTCGTAGCGACGGCACATCACGGTCGCCATAGCTAGGCGTCGAAGTCTCTATAACGGAATTATTTTTGAACAGTTCTGATAGCGTCCATGCAACAATGGTTGCTAGTGTACTGTCAAATGCTCATATGCTGCGGCCTAAAGCTCACGGCATGGTCCGAAAACGCGCTCACAGCGAAAGCAAAACATTATGTGCGGACATGCGTGCAGACGCGCAGTCGGTCGCTGCGAACCCGTGCGATCGCTGGATTGAGGCTCCATTATGTTATGCCCCATTTGGTTATACAGACAGCCCACTAGAAGAACATATTTCACATAGTTTACTCCCAGCGTTTGCCTACCTTTCACGCAAGAAGCTGGTTCGGGAGACTCCATCGCGGCGACCGCGCGCAGTGGCATTCACGTACTGTACGTATTCGGTAAAGAGATAGCGTCTGTAAACGATTCTGTGCTTTCAGTTTGCCCAAGATTAGTATATCGACAGTCAAAATCATCCCTCGTTTTGAGAGTACCTGCATAAATGTCCAGGAGGGCTGCCGCGTGGTGTTTTTATTGAACGCCGTAAGCGAAACCTATGAGGAGCGCGCCGCGTGATCCCTCATACTACGCAAGTGAGGCGCTTCCGACAGATGGCGACTCCGTGGCTCATTCACACCGGCGACTTGAGGAGGTCGCGCGACGATTTGCGACTCGCGATCAAAAAGCGACTGAAGGCAACTGATGTTCACACCAGCAAGCCCGGCTGAGCGCAAGTCGCAATCCCGGAGATTATCATTCTCAGCGAGAAATCTCGGAATCTACGCGGAATTTGCAGCTACGCGGGAAGAGGCCGGATGTAGACATATGAAAGATCCCTTCCGGTGCGCCGCTGATTGCTTTATCAGTTTTGCGAGCACGGTCGCGCGACTGAAAAATCGCGCAGAGAGCGACTGGCCCAGAATGGTCGCTTTTCGAGAAAAGCGACCATTTGCGACTGGTCGCTTTGCGACCAACTTGGTCGCGCGACCACTGTCAGTCGCCGGTGTGAATGAGCCCTCCTTACCGCCAACAGCGCGCGCGCGCGATAAACAAAAACGTGCCGCGTACAGGTAAAAAAAAAAAGCGACGCGCGCGGCATGGGGGAAATAAGGTCCCTCTGGGGGAAAGGGAGCGGAGCGGGTCAGCATAATAAAAAAAAAGAAAAATGTTTGGGAGAGGAGGTGCCACGCGGCTGCTGTTCCTGTTGCCTTGGCAACGTAAACAATCGCGTGCGCTGCCATTTTGCTTCTGCGTCGCCCTGCGGTTAGGGCCGTAACTGAAGGGGACCTTGGCGCTAGCGTCGAAAGAGCGTCTGCTCGAAAACAGCCACTGGCAGCCATGCGGAGATTCACCCCTGTGGTTCCATCTCACCCGGGAGCGGCACCGTTTGGGCGAGAAGTTTCTCGAGGTGTGGGCTCGTCCTGCCGTGATTTTTGATGAGTCAGGTAAAGAACTATATCCATTAAGTTATGATGCATGCTCCTAAGGTCGCTCGACTCGGCCGTGTGTGCCAATCGATTTACGGGGTTTTGTTTGGCTCAGTGGACCCAGAGCCGGAACCGGTGGTGGCGCACCCTCGTGTGCTCGCGCTGCTCCGCAGTTGGCTTTGGTGCTCTCCTTGGTTGTATGCCTTGACCTATTTTGCGTCAAGGCAGTCCAAGGGTCAGTCAGGCTTGTGTCCTGTAAGACCGACATGGCTGTTTGTGTGTTGAGTGCAGTAACTCAGTGGCGCCTCACCACAACAGCCTCCTTGTCCGGGAAGGACCGTTGACCCGAACCAAAGCCCCCCGCCCAGTCAGCCCGGGTGGAGGGGGAGCGCCGGGGTCAATGTATCGGATGACGTTGGGTTGATGAGTACATGTAAGCTCATGAACGCGGCACCTTCGGTTGCCAAGTCCTCTTCCCATCTGACAACGGCGCGCTGCTGCAAGCACTCGTTCTGTGTGCCGCATTGATGCTCCACTGGTAGCTAGACGTCGGTACGGTGCCGAGAACTTGCGTATAGCGCAAGATCGCAACTCTACATTAAAACAGAAAGCAGCCCAGGCTTCGTTCGGACCTGGTCCGAACTGCACCGTGAGTCAGCTTGCCGCCTTTCATTGCTGGCTAGCAAATTCAACGAAAAACCCCAGCGTTACACTTGGGCGACACTTAAATACATCACGTTGCCGATGGAGTTTTTCTGCAGCGTCCTCCTCACTTGCTGGTGGTGTCACTTCACGTGAGCTCGTTTAAGGCGCGGTAACACTGGGTCGATATGCGAGACCGACAAGATGCTCACACCAACGATTGGCCTATGAACTATTCAGCACTGCATGTCCCTCAAGTGTGTCACTAATATTTTATCATGCCAGGTCGACAACGACGCTTATCATACCAGGCCGATAAAGACGAAACCGAGTGCGAGTTGTACTGCGACGAGCTTTCTTCTCGATGGCACCGATAAAATGATCGTGCCGACCATCGTTCGACCGAACCCCGCGCAATCGGCCGTCGAACCGACAACGCGACAGCGGCGACAGTCGCAGCGCCTTCACTTGTAATATACAGGGTGTCCCACATAACTTGAGCCAAGAAATAAAAAATGAAAGGCGCGTCGGAAGCGAGTTGAACCGAACACATACTATTCGCAATATCCTATAATAACTCAAAAATTTTTTTTATTTTACCCATAACTCACTAATTCATTAGGTTTAACTATCCAACTTTTTAATTACTGGCTGAGGACCACAAGTATGATATGCAGATTTGTAGAGCAGCTTCAGAAACCACCGATCAAGTTGTTTCTTTTACGATACGTCTCACGTAGTCCTTTTTTCCGGGTTGCAAAGAAAGCGAAATATGAAAAAATGGCTGTGGCTTAAGGTTAAGCCCAGGATGCGAAGCATACTAGCCTTTATTTTAGTTGTTGAACCACTGTTTAGCCTGGTGAACTGCTGTTGCTTGGCTATATTTGGTTCGGGTAGACGAAGAAACAACTCATGCGTTACTCTGCTTATTCCTTTATTTTCAAACCAATAAATACGCTGTGGTGATCAGTAAAGTAGTGGCTCTTTGTTTGAACATCGCTTATCTCGTATTTTCTCGCCACATTTCTGTGCAGGATCAAGTCCAAGCTGCTACCAAACGAGCTGTTTCTACGCCTCAGGCGTGCGTCGCTTGCTTAGGCGCACATTCCGTTGCCGCGCCGAACGCGGCGTTGCTCGACGCTCACCGCGTCCGATGCGGGGCGCGTAGTCGCTGCGCCGTAGCCCATTGTCTTACACCCCTTTGCGGGTCGACGGGAACGCTGTCGCGTTTTGCAGCTGTTATGACGTCATATGGTAGCTACGCGGCCGCGCGCGGCGCAGCAAGGAAGAGCGTGGTTGTGCGGCTAGTATGCTTCGCATAAAAAGCCACGTGATGGAGCGCTTGCGCAATGGTATCGTGCTGCTCTCAAGCGTGCGTTCGTTGAACAAGGTCGGCCGCATCGTGACTGGCGACGAAGAAGCGGCAGGGCGTTCTTTATCTCATCAGCAGCGCTTGGCCAGCAGCATGCATTTTCGCCGTCATCCGACGACAGCCGACCTCGTGTCCCGGGAAAAGACCAACCCGGGTAAAGGCCGGGTGGGTCTTCACGCGTTGTCATGCTGACACAATTCTTAATTCCAGAGATGCGCTGTTTACCTCTGCATCAAATACGAAACATGAGACGCGATGCATTCGACACAGCAGCATAAACAACCGCCTCGCTCAGTTATATATACCAACGGTATCGCGATGGCATCCGAGTTTTCGCGGCAGAACAACACAGCCTATAATTGAGCGCTTATGCGAGCACAGTTCCCTCTAATGATGCGTTGTGATACGCGCAAACTGTATGATGAAGTGAAAGCGGGAACCTGCAATAAATTTAGAGCCAGTAATATATGAATCTGGATCACAGTTGTCGTTAAGTGGCTCGGCCGCTCATATTCCTCGTCTCAGGGTGGAACAGCGCGGCTCATGTGCGCAGATATGCATCTTTTGCTGCGTTTTCACATTATTTCATAACAGCGATGCACCTTCCCTCCCCTATTTGACGCCAATAACGCTCTTTTGATGTTGATGTAAAGAAGCGCACCGCTTTGCTAAATCCGACGCGGAAGTCGGCGCTTGAAGGTTTCTTGAATGTGTGAAATGTCTAAAGAATGTGCACATACAAAAAGCGTGGTGCAAGTGCAGAACTCGGCGACAACAAACTCCAAGGCAGCCGCGTCGGCAGACGGAACTAAGCGTGTATTTATCGGCCGCACTAATAACACAACAGCGCACTCTGGCCTGCTCGCCCATTAGTCGGCGAGTGCTACATGGCTTCCAGGAACGATATGCTGGCCCGGAGAAGCCATTAATAATTATTCGCGATCCACGAAACGAACAACCGACGCGCACTCAATATGGGCGCAGGTCCACAAATCAACCGACGAAAGCCCTGGCACCCCTCCAAAATGTTTCCAGCAGCGTGAGGCAGAGGGCAGCACGAGAAAATGAGAGAAGTAGATTTTAAAGGTTCCTTGAAACGGTTCGGACAAATTTTTAGATGCGTAGGGTACAGCTACAGTAAAACAGTCACACCGCAATTTGTGTGAAGCGTTTCATATTAAGAGAGCTACGGACGATAACAAGTTACCCTCCTCCTAAGCCATGCTTTTTCTCCTCGACTCGTTCACGGAAAGATTGGGACTGAGCTCCGCCTTCACTGGCGCTGCGTCATGATGGGACGTCGTGTCGTCTACTTCCGGTTGTCTTGGAGCCAGCGCGCGCAGCCTCTCAAACCTCTCCGCCAGCCGCCTGACAGTCGATCCCAAGCGAGAGCTTTCGAAGCAGCGTGCGTTGCGATCATTCTGTCGCAGTGCCGAGCGTGTCCGGTATTCCGATAATCGCAGGCTAGCTGGGCGTTTTGACGGATGGGTGGAGGCGTAAAGTCCCTCCATATGAGCTTTAGCGTAGACGTACGTGTACGGCCTGATCGGACCGGTCCAGCTATCTGGTGGCGCGGAACTTCACCAGCCGAACAAAGCGCTAATATTGCTGTAACCAAGCGTAAAACATTTTCAACATTTAGAAAAACAACGTGTTCACTATTACGCACCTGCCGCCAATTTGCGCCAGCAGCAAAGCATAATACACTTGGTTACTGCTATATTAGTCACCTGCCACCAGGTAACTGCCACTGCCGCCAGGTAACTGCACCGTGCAGGCGGTTCTCGTTTGCGCCTCCGCTCATACCGTGAAATGTCCAGGCTCAGTCCGCTTGCGCTTGCGCTTACCCGAGTACCGGACACGCGAAACACTATTGTGCATGGTGTATAGTAATCCTTCGGCATGAAGTGACGGCCGCAAACGTGTAGATGCTGGTGCCGATCGGATGTCGACAACCAGCGCTGCATCCACGCCGCTCGCATGCTTGCCATGTCGCAGCTTGACATGTGGCGCGCCGATCGCTATGTTTGCAGCCCACAACGCAGCGGCGAACCATGGTTCTCGCGGAAAGACCGATCGAGACCAACACAGAACGCGCAGCTGAGCACGTTGCAACACAAGCAGACGACGCTTGCTACGTGCCAGAAGTGCTTGAGTGTAGTGATAAATTGTTTTTGTGTATTCTCTTTCTGTTGCTTTCCTTTTATGCGAAGCATATTACGAGAGCTCAACCCAGCTCCTCAGGCGCGGCGGTGTCGCCTTGAAACCACGTGACACCGTGACGTCACGACAGAGGAGAAGTGGCTTTGGCTCAACTCTTGCAAGACGGGCTGGGTGGGAATCGTACCAGGGTCTCCGGAGTGTGGCACGGAGACGCTACCACTGAGCCACGAGTACGATGCTTCAAAGCGGTACAAAAGCGCCTCTAGTGAATGCGGTGTTGCCTTAGAAACGAGCTGTTTCTAAGGCGTGCGTCTCTTGCTCAGGCGCACATTTCGTTGCCGCGCCGAACGCTGCTTTGCTCGACGCTCACCGCGTCCAATGCGGGGCGCGTAGTCGCTGCCCTGTAGCCCATTGTCTTACACCCCTTGACGGGTCGACGGGAACGCTGTCGCGTTCCACTCTTGAAGGCGAAGCAGTAATGCATGAGTTGTTTCTTCGTCTAGCCGAACCAAATATAGCCAAGCAACAGCAGTTCACCAGGCTAAACAGTGGTTCAACAACTAAAATAAAGGCTAGTGTGCTTCGCATCCTGGGCTTAACCTTACCTAAGCCACAGCCATTTTTTATAGAAACAAATGAACTAACATGCTTACAACTACGAATACGTTTTCCATAAAGTAGGAAAAATGATCGATGACGCGCCCTGGATGCAGTTGATCGGATAGCTCGCCCTACTGGCGTCTTATGGTCACTTCACATCATTAGGTCTGGGGCGGCTGAATGAATGAATAGAATTTATTGATAGGAAAGACAGAGAGGTCGACCTGAGCTAGTGCGCTCTAGTCTGCTACTCTGCACTGGGGAAGAGGGAAGGGGAGTGAAAGTATTGGGATGGATGATGATGATAAGAGAAGTGGTGAGTGCTTATGTACATGAGACAGTTGCCTCGCTACAGCCGCTCGTCGAGCTTGGTGTCCTGCAGGAACTTCAACAATAGTTTTGTTGCACGCATCGAAATTGCAGTGTCAGGCCATGGGCCGAGGATAGCTTCCTCCGACAGTAGTTGTCTGCCAACGCTGGCTAGGAAACTGTCCAACGTCCTTCGCTCCAGCATATATGCTGGGCAGTCGCACAGTACGTGTTGCAGTGTTTCGGGCATCTGGCAGTGTACACAATCAGGGCTGTTCGATTGGCCGATGAGGTGTGCGTAGCGACGGGTGAAAGCAACGCCGAGCCGAATCCTGTGTAGCAGTGATGTTTTGCTCCGTGTAAGCTTCGGGGGCAAACAGAATTTACCTTCTGGGTCGATCATACGTAGACGTCTGGGGATGTTATCAGGGTGGGCTCTGTAAGCCTTCGTAAGGTCCTGCATGAGTGCCTTGATCATGGAGTTGGTGTCAGGTCGCGAGTAGGCAATCCGTACTTCATCAGAGGAAGAGGAGGACGATCTTGCTTCACTGTCAGCGAGTTCATTACCAAAAACACCACAATGGCTAGGCACCCATTGAAAGGTGATCACGTGGCCACTTAACTCGGCACTGTGATAAAGTTCGACGATTTCCAGCACGAGCAGATAGTATGGTCCTTTGTTTAAAAAGTATTTTAGCGCCTGTAGCGCTGATTTGGCATCGCACAATATTGTCCATTTATGGGGTGTCTGCGTTCTCATAAAACGGACAGCCTCCCGTATTCCCGCAAGTTCCGCAGCCGTAGATGTCGATTTGTGGTCTAATCGAAATCGATGAGTAATTCCAAGTTGTGGGATGACAAATGCGGCCGTTGTGGCAGATGGCGTGACCGAACCATCGGTATATACTTGTACAGTCCCACTATATAAAGTAAATATATGGGACAGGGTGAGCTGCTTCAAGCCAATGGAGGCAACGTGAGATTTCTTCCTAATTCCGGGTATCTGAAGCCTCACTAGTGGTATTGGCAATGTCCATGGAGGTGTCGCGGGGATGTCGGGTGCCTGGAATCTGGCAGGTACAATGCTTGCGTGACATGCAATAGCTTTAGAAAAAGCACAGTCAAGGTTGATGCTTGGAAGCGTTGACAGTGGATGGTGTGAGTGTCTGGTTAGCAGGCGAAGATAGGTTCGCACAGGTTCACAAGACCTGTATATGTCGATAGGACAAGCCCGTGCTTCCGCTATTGTGCCCTTAGTTGACGTGCAGCGTGGCAAGCCAAGACATATCCGTAGTGCTTGAGCCTGAAGGCTCTCCAGCGTGCGTATACAAGATGACCCCATGTTAGATAACACAGGCATGCTGTAGCGTATGTAGCCCACAAAAAGTGCCTGGTACACTTGGAGCAAACTTCGCTCAGAGGGGCCCCATCTCAGTCCTGATATTACACGAAGAACGTGTATGAAGTTGGTCAGTTTAGCCCTAAGCGCAGTAACATGTTTGGTCCAAGAAAGATTGCGGTCTATTATCACGCCAAGAAATCTGTGGTGGGTGACTAAAGGGAGCGCCGTTCCGTCGACAACGATAGGATAATTTGACATCGATTTGCGCGTAAATGCCATGACTGCACGCTTAGTTGCTGAGAGTTGCAGGCCTCTACGGCGCAAGTACTTCGCCGTTATGGTAACCGCACGTTGAAGCCTTGCACGCACTTGTGGACGTGTGACCCCAGATGACCAAATACAGATATCATCCGCGTACGTACTGATACGTGCTGTTTCAGGTAGCTCGTCTGCAAGGCCCACCAGTATCATATTGAACAATATTGGGCTAAGGTCACCACCCTGCGGAACACCCCTGCGAACTTCATGTCTATCAGTCTCGCCAGCCGAAGTGGACATGAAAATGGTGCGGCCACTGAGGTAAATCTGCAGCCATGCATACATCCGGCCACCAACACCAATATCCTCAAGCGCCTGAAGAATCGAATGGTGGAAGACGTTGTTGTAGGCACTTTTGATGTCCAGAAATATTGCGCATACCAGACGACGGCGGCTCTTTTCCTGTTGAACAGAAGAACAGAAGAAGGGCGGCTGAAAATTCAGGGTCCTACGATCGGTAGCGGTGTAATATTTCTAAAACCTTATAATAAATTACGCGCTTTACGCGGAGCGCTTAAATGCCTCATTAATGATCAGAAGGGCCAACCCTAACGACTCAATACATTTGTACAAAATCGTTTCAGAGTCCCATTAAGCGCCAAGAAGTAGCCACGAACGCAACACTAACGGCTGCATCCGAACGTTTGTTTGCCTTATGGCGTTCGCTTGCCAAAGCAACCAGCGTTTTTTTCCGACCGTGGCATATATAGCTGAAAAAATTTCCACATGTTTGTAGAAGTTCGAAACTCGTTATCCCCCTTTATTTTTCTTCCCCAAAATTTTCTATAACTTTAGCAAAAATTCATTGTGCTTGCCCAGCTGAGCTAGAAGGCACCAATCATTTTTTTTTTTGAACGGGACATTGCATGATCCAGACATTCAGATGGAGTGTATGTCGAGACAATGAAGTGGTGTGACTGCCAAAGTGGCCATTTTTTTTTCAAATATCTGAACACAGAGTGATTTTGGTACAGGCAAAAGCGAGTAAAACTGCAAATTTTGAATTGTTTCCCTGCAACGCAGCAACATCCAGAAGGCACCAAATAAATATAGAATGGTAGCCCGATTTACATTTGTTTTTGGTGTGAATTTTTACAGCTTTTCATTAGCCCGACCGGGAGGGTCTACTTCAAGTCCCAACAAGAATGAAGCGCATGTGCGACACAGAGAACCAGATGCTGACTAACGCCAATCTTGTGCGCGTGATGTCCGTACTTTACAACACCGCCATGCTTCCCAACCCACACATGGAGCCAGTTTTCATTGCCGATGTTAATGACTTCACGGCAAGAACGAGAGAAGATGCCCGGTGAATTTTTTAAAAAGCACTTGTTTGTAAATATAAGCACTTTATGAAGTGTTGCAGAGGATGCACTGAATGTGCCGGACCAGCTCGTTCTGTTTAGGCTATCTGTGCAATGTTATTAAAGTTTCGAAGGAAAGCAACGTAGAAGTTTTCGATTGCTTTAGAATAATTCCTCAATCACTTTCGTGGAGGAGTAATTGGTAACATTAATGAATTACATTTTTAATGAAGTAACCAATTTTGATCAGTTACTTTTATTCTGTAACGTGTACAAGTCTGGTTTCGTACCAGCGGTAACGCATGCGGCAGTGGACGACTTTTCATTATCGTTGCCGGCAATCTATTACTTTTAATTACCGTCATTTGGCTATCCGGCACTGGTGGTTGAGATTGTTTTGCTCGCCTTGCGGTAAGGTGTGCGTGACGAACGGTCGTAAACACTGGCACTCGTTGTGCTGCAGTTCAGGCGGATGAAGCTCGCACATAGTCTTATCCCACACCTTCAAGTCTCTCGCACTTCTCGACAGATGACGTATATATATATACGAGTGAAGAATGAAAACCCAGGGGCTATCTATATATACCGGTTTCCTGACGGAGCGTCGAGATAAATTTGCTGTTTTCAACGTGAACTTGCGTGAACTTATGTAGCTCAGTTAACATGAGGTTATACATATACACACACACTCACACACACACACACACACATATATATATATATATATATATATATATATATATATATATATATATATATATATATATATATATATATATATATATATTGAATGAATTTCTATTAGAAATTCGGGAAACCTAGCTGATAACGGCAACACGACCCTTTTGAACACTTGCTTAATTTTTTTTTTTGCAAAAGCCGTATTTGATCAACACTCATTCAACATCGCGCACAAACTATATATATATATATATATATATATATATATATATATATATAATGTGTCTGTCAGTTAACTTTTATAATTAACAAACATAGACGTGATTATCGATCCCACATGGTCATCTATGGGAGACTAAACGATTATTTGAATTTATTGCTTGACATTATATAAAATCTCAAGATGATAAAAGGGAAAAGGGCAATGAGTGCCTGACAGACGCCTCTGACCCCGTAAAGTAGCAGAAGTGCAGCGCAATTTTTATAATTAAACAATGAATAGTACTTAGTTCTTAAGTCTCAACCACAAATTTATCGCTAGTTAACGTATAAGTGTGTCGAGGTTATACACTACACAGTACAATCAACGTAAAATGCTTGCAATATTTTTAAAAAATCGTAACGCTCTAAAGCACTTGCGTACATAATTGATTGCCAAAGCCCCATTTACCCGCCGATTGTTAACTTTCCTACACATGTTATCCATTACCTGGTCTTTCCTGTCGTCAAACATAAAGATGCTGCCTAGATTAGTTCATTGACGACTCCAGGCGAACCGAATATATTAAGCATAAAAAATAAGGCGAGAGTTAAATAATTCTTTGTAACGCTTGTAAATAAATCAGAAACGTTGAAACCTCGCGACACATTGCGTTTAAGATGCGACCATTTCTTCCGGGTATAAAATTTCTGAAACGTGAATTTCTATTAGAAATTCGGGAAACCTAGCTGATAACGGCAACACGACCCTTGTGAACACTTGCTTAATCTTTTTTTTTGCAAAAGCCGTATTTGATCAACACTCATTCAACATCGCGCACAAACTTGTCGCTACGGTCCCCCTATGTTCGCAAAATTTGACCTCCGTTGTAATTGTAATTACGCTAGGGCAGCGGTCCAAGTGTTACGCCTCTCGTCAAATCCACTAATAATGCTCCGTACCATTTTCATGCATAATCTGAAACCCACCTGTTTAGACGTTACCTACATATTACCTATATCGTGCTCCCAATTTTCCCCATGTACGAACGCGGGGCCTTGTTTTTAGTTCCCCAAAGGACCCGGAGAAACAAACTACGAGACTCGTATGACGCACGGAAATTAGGAAAGCCAGGGTTCCGTAACAATTCGCAACGCTTTCATTTAAAACAGGAACTTGAAATTTTCGCGACGAATTTGAAGTTCGTATCTGGTGCAGCTGTTTTAGGTGTCTGGGAAATGTTTTGAATAATGGTGGTATGGCACCTCGGAACGCTCCCTGGGCGGGAACCGACCTGGCACCCTGCAGGAGTGGCTCGACCCGCCATCGCACATCGGGCTCAAGGACTCAGTCCAGCTTTGGAGTGCTTTTTTGGACTTCAGGGACAAGGAAGGGCCTGGCCGCCTCTTTGCAGAGCCGACCTTGGGACCACTCCACCTCGAGGAAGACGAGAGCACCGGTTCCCCTCCCCCATAGAGCACCCCTTTTCTGCCGCAAGGCTGGGCCTATTAAACGCAGAAATAAAGATGTATTAAGAAGAAGAAGAAGAAGTAACTTTCTACAAAGGCTGTAATGAACCTACATAGAATAACCATTTATCACTCGTCACGCAGAACATGCTTTCTACTTAAACGAACTTAAACATCGTGCTTCGCATACACTGTAAACGGAAATAACTCCGAGGTGGGAGTATACTGCTTGTCCTCTAGCGACCCCCCGGTTCGGAGTTTATTATGCTCCGTATGATCGGAGTAGAATTTTTACTCCGTGCAAGCGGAATTCTTGCGTGGAATTATGGGAGCTTTTTTATGTCTTTTCTTTATTTTTTGCTTTGCAATTGACGGAGTTTTTTCGAGGTACAACGGGAGTATAAAAAAACGCATCGCGTGAGTTAGCGCGAACATGTTTACATGCAGAGGCTGCTGGTGAAATTTCGAAATATGCACACGAGACCGCGTCAAATTCGGCGAAGCAAGTCAATGAAAGCACATATATCATGACATACATAAATATTTCAGAAACACTCAATGCAGAAATTTGGAACTCATCCCACGTACAAGCGATACGCTAGAAGCAACGGTGCCAGTTTATATAGCCACGATACTGTGTGCCTCGAAACCGCCTAGGGGGCAGCTGTGCTGCTTTCAGAATTACGACTCACATGCTCGTTCGTGCGAGATCTGCCTCTCTGAAATTAACAGTATACCTTAATCAACACAAAACTGTTAATTCAGAATAGTGAGAGAAAGAAAGTTAATGACGTAATTTTTCAAAATTATCATGCGATTCTGTGAGTGCTGAAGCGACTTCGCACACTGCCGGCGTACGCGGCCGAAAAGTAGTGCTTTAGTTACAGAAAGCAAGAAAAATGTAAGTGCGTGTGCTACATAGCAAAATTAAATTTTTGCGATATATTGGTAACGTAGCAAGAAATTATTACGTGTGAGCATGACCCGCAGCAGCCGACGTAACACCTAAAATGCGCAGTCATACATTTTATACACCGCACTACTTTCTTTGCGTCCAAGCAATCTCTCTCGGTTGTGAAAAGGAGCTACATCACTGGTCTGTCGAGGGAATCCTTAAACTCGGAGCCAGCAGGCATGCGTCTAAATCAGTGTCTCGGATAGAGCGTAATGTTAATGCAATATCGGAAGCAACGACGTGACCAAAACCTATATACGCGACAACAATTCAATTCACATCGCTCAATAAGAAGCTTTATTTTCAGTATGCATACTTAGTCCTACCGTTTTTCTTCGGGCGAGGATATCCGTTCACAGATACATAAAAACAGTTGCTTGCACTCCGGTCTTTCTCACTGGCAACACAGCACCGCAACGAACTTGGGTTACGCCATTCATGCGCGACTAGCACGGATGTCGTCACTGGAACAGTGGCTGCTGTTGCCATTGCTACGCGGTCCTTTCAAACACTACACTGGAGGTTGTCAGCATGTACCCAAAAGGACATAGAAGTCGCATTTCACGTACTGAAGAACACAAGCCAGGGTCACGGAGCACGAAAACACAGTCAGAACCTGAACCGACATCATGAGCCAGTGAGCAGCTTCGAGGTATACCTAAGCCTTTTTCCGCACTTGAAAACGTTGCTCTTGCATTCGTCGTTGTCAGCAAAGTGATCAGAGCTAACGTACTTGAAGCTGAGATACAGTGAGCTTCAGGCATGCCTATAACACCTTCTGGAAGGAAATACGGGAAACAAATTGACGAAACGCTGTCACGGAACGACACTTCACAGATGTACACAAACCGTCAGCCATGAGCATTGCCGACTCCGCCGAACGCGCCCGGTCGCTGCCGAGGCGCACAGCCTCATGGGAAGCGCCACGTGACCAATCTGGTTCGGCGGAGGGGAGTTTTTTAAAACTCCCTATCGGAGTTCCACGGGAGAACAAGATTTTTAAGCGGAGTAAAATCGCGTCATGTCGCCTTAATACTCCCGCAGCTAGCCAGCGGAGTGAAACGAGGGAATGGCGCTGTTTTGCTCCCATACATCGGAGTAAATATTTGAGGAGGGGAGGTTTTAGGGCACATCACCTCTTAAAAACTCTCAGCTGGGTTTATTTTCGTTTACAGTGTATTGTTTACCGAAAAAAAAAACCGGGAAAGACAACCAAATGCCTTATATAACGCATGGAAACTTAGAGATAGCGAGTATTTAGTAATTATTTTCAAAGCACATAATTATAAGTAGCCTACACAGTTCTTACTTTCCGTATTCACCACCCAAAAGAACAGCCCTCATTGTTCTCTAAGTACGAAGTCTCTGCCGTTCTTACTCCTGCCAGGCAACCTGCGCTAGCGTAACTCTTAGGTATAGAAACAGCCTGAAAATAAAATGGACACAGAACGTCAGAACACATGCCGCTAGAATAGTGCAGGAGTGCTATAATGGTATTACCGTGATCCCGCACATTCGACCAGTTCGTTTTTACCAACATATCTAGGATAACTCGTGATTACATAATGAAACTGGACAGTCAGATCTGTAATATGCTTTATTTGTTTTTTAATGGTGAAAAGAGACAGACTGCGACGCTATGTGGACAATCTCTGGACAGTGATTCAATAGTTCTGGTAATTTATAAATCAACGATTTCATGCCGTAAGACATGCAGTCGTTGTGCGCGTCTGATTATAATACTTTATCCGGACCCCACCAGTCGCCCTTAAGTTAAAAAAAAATCTGGGGACACTAAAACAGTCCTTATGAGTTGTGAATGCAAAAGCATTAATGTCCAATTGAAGGTCGCTGAGCGGTCCTTCGATTTATGAACTCCACGCGGGCAAGCGATGACGTTGAGGCGCTTGGCGCGTTTTGATTTTGACCTTATTGAGGCGCCGTTCGAACGCAGGCGAGAGCTTGCGCTGACAAGGAACCGCACGGATAACACGGGCTTCACAGATCGAGCGAGAGCGACGGCGATGCCCTCTCCCCACACGCAACGCCTGTAGCGCTATCGCGGCGGCAGACGTTCCCTTTCGCCCGCTCTGCTCTGTCGAGGCGCGATCTTGACGTGGCGTCGCAGCCAGTGGGAATTTAAAGTGCCGTTTCGCTTGTCCAAGACACATGTGCCGGCTTTTGTTTTTTTGCTCAATGGGCCGTTTTACACTTACGCATCAATAAAGCAATCTGTTTTTGTGTTTTCATTTTTGATTAGGTGGTTCGAAAAAAAAAAGAAACTGTACATATGATGGAATAAGCGCAAGTTAAAATTTGTTATGGCGGGAACTTCCCGTATGCGGCATTCAGCGCATTGTCCGCTACAGTGTGTCGAGGTACGAAATACAATCTTCATTGCCCAAGCAGAGTATACGTAATAAGGAAAAGCATTACTTACGTTGGCAATACATTAAGAAAAGAACTTTGGCCTCAGCTGTTGATTTCTTGAATTTTCCAGCGTGCAGCCGAGAGTGCCCGCTTTCAAAAGTGGGGGGAGGGGGGTGCAAATGGCATTCTTTGCCCCTCCACTTTTGACAGTGAGGGGCAAGTGCCCCCCCCCCCCCCCCCGTTAAATGCACCCATGTCTCGGCTGAACGTTGCTGGAGTGGCTGGCAGCGGCTGATGCCGGCTTTTCCCCGATTCAGAAGCCGTTCAATGGCGGCGCGCCTGTAGTGGCTCCTGGTGCGCGGTGCGCAGACTGCTGGCTGTAGAAGGCCTATACAGTTAGCTGCTGCGACGGGTGGTGTTCGGCATGTCTGCTGAAGAACTTGCGCTATACACTTTATCAGACCAGATTCCATCCAGAGAGAGGTCGACCAGCGTGGGCAGAAGGCATGCAGTGTAACCGTGAGACGTTGGTTCTCCCACAGAGCAAGGCGGCTTCGGGGTGTATTCGATGTGTGGGTGGAGCGACGAAACCAAGCGTCCGCTCGCTGCGCAGCATTACGGGCTCCTGCCAACGCTCGTGCTGAGGATGAATATCGGACAACTAACGCGCACTGAGTAAACCTGCCACTAACGAGGAGATCAGTCAGCCTGACCTTCCACTTCTGTTTCGCGCAAACGCAATGGGCACTGCGGTATGGACCAGCGCTGGTGTAATGTGCTGGGACGCACAAATTCGCTGGACCGATATCTTCATGAGGTTCCTCCTGGGGGCGATGTCGACGTCTCGCAGGCGCCTTTGACTGCCTCAAGGTGACTCGGCGGCCGGCGCTCCCAGCCATTCTGGGTTCAAAGAGTGCGATCGCCGCCGGCGAAACAGAAGCGGCGTCCAGGAGAGCCGTTATCATTTTTTTTTTTTTACTCTCCTCTGACCGGCTCGGAGAAAGTGTATCGCTCGGGGAGCGTAAGCTTTGCCCTGCGGGTGAAAATCGAGGGGGTTGAATTATTATACAACCTCTAATTTACGGCGCTGCGCCCGCCCACGAATGACCTCGACGTTGCAGAGGCGATGCTTGGCTCGACACTCGCCGCGACGGGCTGCTCAGGGCGCGGGGGAACGATTCGCTGCTAGAGCTGGCTAAGCAATAAGCGACAAAAGACGCACGGCCTGGTTGGTCTTGGCTCACTTGTCTGCGGCCATCCCTGGGGGCTGTATCCAGGGACAGCCTTTGAGGCTTGCTTTAGGATGGCTACTGCTCCGATCGTTTAATCATCCTTTCACTTTCGCTGGCTGAATGAGGTGCATTCGTCTGCGTGAAAATTGAAAGAAAAAGAGCGCCCGGCGGTCGATGGCGCCACTGAATTGTTTGAAAGAACGCTACACCACCAACGTGCATGGTCTACACGTCTGGCCAGCCGACTGGCGTTGTTGGATAAATGCAGTGCGTTCTGAATGATTTGGCAGTGCTGCACTGGGTTTTTCCCTCTTCATATCAATGATTAAGTGCGCCTGCGCATCTCTTGCATCTTACCAATGCACCTAAAGAGGGAGTACAGTGGGGTATTGTTTACGAACGTTTCTGATCAGCTGGCTCACTGTCTGCTGTTTGCTTAAGCGTTTACTGTGCATAGCGCAATAGTAGACCGGTAATCCGTTCCTGTAACGGTGACTGCGTCGGCGCGTAGCATTCGGAGTTGCGGTTGTGCGTATGCACAGTGACATGCGGATCTGGGACCGTATTCACAAAGCTTTTCCTCTGTAAGGGTTCTTTTCCATTGGCTTGCCACCTTCGTTAATAATGTGCTCAGCGTCGGGATATGTTGGAATTCGCTCTTGCAAACCATTCTTATAAGAGCTTTAAATTAATCCGCGCCCTGGAGCTGAAACCGAAATGGGGACGTATTCTCGCACGATCACTTTCAGCGATACTTTCGCCTTCGCGTGATGCAGAGCTCAACCAGCCAATCAGCTCATCTGGTTTTGCCCAACCAGCCAATTAATGAGCGTGCACCGAAAGCGATTTCGCCGAAAGCGGTCGTCCGAGAATACATCCCATTGTTTTCGTGCCTTTATTCATCTGCCTTCCGCAGCCGCCATAGCTTCACTTACCTACTACGTAAGCATGCGCTGGCCTCGCGCTGTGGCGTTGGTATTTATCATCCCCCTTCCCCCCTCTTTCTAAGCTGTAGGAGATCGACAAGGGACCTGGGGTGCTATGCAGGATGACCCGAGTTTAACAATGGCCGGGATCTCCGCGAGCTCTCGAGACGCATTCCGATAAATGTGGTAATAGTATCAAGGTATAAAATTAAACCCTCGGCACGCCCCCAATTTCATGGGCTTATCTAGATTGACCCTTAATTGGGTTATAATCATTTGGGCGTTACCTCACGGGCGGCCGAAAATGAAGGAGTCACGAGGTCAAACCGTTGGTGCCTTTGATTTGTTTATCGTTCCACCCAGCGCATTATTCGTGCAAGTAAGCTGTAGAAAAAAAAAATGTTATTTTTAACGTTTCGAAAGAAAGGGGTTGGCGTGAGAATACGCCATGTCTGCATCGGTTGTTCGCATTGTATACGGTGGATAGACAGATAATGTCCGAAAGAGGAGACACGCCCGTGACGAGCCTCAGAAAGGTGTGGTAAGCGACTTGCGCCGAGTGTGCAGATAGCGTTGCAGGCATTGTATTGCGATATTGCGTTGGCAACAATAAACGGCACTAGCGCAAAACATTGCCCAGTCTTCTGTGTTTGAAGCGAGCAAGTGGCGTGCGCAGGGCGCGCTCGTGTTGACATACGTGGCTTTATCTCGGCATGTTATTGTCGCGTTCCGCGCTGTGTTTGTTCACTGACTGCCGTCGAGCAAACTCAGGCGAGCGAGGAACTCGGGGGTCCTCCTTCATGGCACCAATGGCCCCGTGTATTCAAAAGGCGTTCTTACACTATATATTTGTTCGTGTTCGTAGGAGAAAATTTCATCCAATCCTGATGCTGAACCTATCATTCGCGAGTGCGTCCGGACAATGGTAAAGAGCACTTTCAAACGAGAGGCTTTGTGAATTCGACCCATGAAGATGTTCCGGGACTGCATCATTCCGCCCCTCGGACAATACCGAATGCCCCTAGCTCAGACTTTCGTTGACACGAACTCCTTGTCCAACGCCCCTTTTCTCGAAACATGCGGCTAATTAATTTCTTACAATAAATGTCTGTGGCCTGGTTTCAGGCATCGAGAAGGAATGAGCATGTGCACCAGGGGCCACATTCTCAAAGCTTGCAGTTCGTAAGCGCTCTTTGCCATTGGCTGGCCGCCTTCGCTAACAATGTGTCCAGCATCAAGGTGGGCTGGAAATTGCGTTTACGAACAATTATAGCGTAAAAGCCTTTTTGTGTGAATGTTGGCCCAGTATTTTTTTTTCAGCCAATTATAATAACAGCAGCCCGCTCCTCCATACGGTTATGCATCAGAGTTGGGGATCACAGATTGCGAACGAAGGGGCGGGGGGGGGGGGGGGGGGACGGTACCACGCGCTGCGTCGGAAATGCGTATATTTGACTCTTACATGCACAAAAACAATTATTTCAAGGGAACTGGTTTGGGTTGGTTGTTTACGGTCTTCGTTTCAAGTGTTGCGCAAATAACATTGATCATGAGTTCTTTCAAAGTTCTTCGTAGCCGTGTTACAGCACAGGTACACGCAGGAAAAGACGAAGGGACAAGGCAGAGTGCTGATTATGACTGTGCGAAAGTCGAAAGCCTAAGTAAAAGGACAGACAAAGAGGATAACAGGGAGGAGTGAGTAAACAAGAGAACTATTTACATATTTACGACAGAGCGTTATAGGTCAGAAATGTCCTTAGTTGGCTTCGTTTTGATATGTTGATAGTAACAGTTGGCATTTTCATTACCTAATTAGTTGACTAGCCTAGCGTAACTACACCTACAACGTATAACATCTGCGAAGCATACGCAAGGTCTCTCTCTGTAATGGGTGTAGGACAACCATTTTTTTAATGGCTTATTTCGTCCAACGTTGGCCAACCGCGCATAAGAAGCTGTGGACCGGTGATCGCACGTCGCCCTCCGTCCCATCTCCAAATGAGAGTTCTGGCGCGTAGAAAAGGTGTCGGAAGAGAATAGTACAAACAATAAAAGCAACACTGTGACGACTTCACTGAGTCTACACACCGGCTCAAGGGTGGCTTCTTGAGCACAAGGCATCGATAGAGCCTATAATGATTTAGTTCAAACTTGTCGGGCTCTGTTCGACTTCATGCATTCCGAACTGCATCACTTTAGAGTGCAGTTCTCCAGCATTCGACTTTCGTCACAGTCGTTTTGTTCACTTTTAAACCGCTCTGTTCCCCGCATCGAAGGAAATTAGTTCACTGACAACTGTGTTTGTGCTGGCGTCTACGACGCGCGAGATTCGTCAGATATTTTTTTCTCTCTTGTCTCTCTCCCAGTTTATGGTGCAGTGATTACGCGTTCGAATCCTTCACGGCATCCGGCGCAATATCGAGAGACTAAAGATGTGAGGTTTGAAAAAAAAAAAAAATGTTGAATTACCGAACCGCCGAGGAGCTACGCCGCCGGAGGTTGAGAACAGGGCCAAGCGGGTTTCTTTCTTTTATTCTTATATATATATATATATATATATATATATATATATATATATATATATATATATATATATATATATATATATATATATATATATATATATATATATATCCCGGGCGGATATTTATTGGAGCAGAGCCCCTGAGGCGGCGGCGGCAGCCTGCGCGTATATACTGTACGGTGCGGGCCACCCACTGTCGGGAAGAATCCCTTGGCGCCCGCACCAAACAGGCCGGCATTCCTGCGCCCTGCAAATTATGATAGGACCACACGCCCGCGCTCGCATGCTAAGCGCGCATTTTACGATCTGCGGACATCTTTGAACTTTCTGCTGCAGGCGGAGCGCGCGCGCGGGATTAGGCGGCCTGCGCTCTCTTGGGACGGCCGACGCCGCGCCGGTTGGCTCGCGCAGCGATTTACGGCCCCCTTCTTTCCTGCAGAGCCCCCGTTTCGGCGATGGTCCCACTGCCGTCGCTGAAAGGCGCCGCCGTTGGCGTTCGGACGCTGCTCTCCTGTGCGCGCGCTGCCTCCGACGGGCGTGCAGTGTTATTCGCGAGGTTCGCCCGCTCAGTGTCAGGAATTTGGGGAGAGGAAAGAAACAAAGGAGAAACGGGGCCAGAGGTCCGATAGGCTGGAATGCGAGGCGCGGACCTACGCGCGAGTTTGGGGCGAGCGCGTGGACCGGACGGGCCAGCCCACAACTACGCCTGCAGTATTCAGCTATTTTGTTGGGCGAAACCGTATACGCGTTCTGAAATGCGTCGCGAGTCGAGTTTGTGAGTTTCCTTATTTCTACATCACCACGTTGTCCCTGTGTAGCATCGCAACGTTGTGCTGGTATGCCAGCAGCCCAGGGTTTTTTTTTTTACATTTGTTATGGATGTAGCGGCGCCGTTGCTACTATATACTGCAGCGTTACTGCACTTGATTCATCACAGAACAGCACCGACGAAGGATGCCGCGGCCAAGGTCTTGTTCATCGACAACTCTGACGCGCTTGTGCACGGGCTCTTTTACATTTTGCCGGGGCCCGCCACATAGAGAGGAGCAGCTATTATACAGCGGAGCAACCACTCCGATGGTTATAGTATAGTCAACCTTTAAGCAGCACTCCATCATTGCAGCTAGAATGGAGGTCGCACTTGGGTTCTCTTCTATAGCTCTTGATTTTGTGGCTTAATGAGACGTGTTGCTGTATGCATAGTGCTTGTGGCAAATTTCTAGCTTAACTATTGGACGATATAGAAAAAACGTAGAGAAAGACGACGTGCAAAACTGAATCGTCCGTGTCGTTTCACTCTTATTTGTCGTGTCTCGTCCCATTCGTGCTGCATCTTTACCCGAGCTCATCCCTGTCTTTCCTCTCGTTTGTCTCCTCCTTCTTTACCCGAGCTCATGACTAATATAATGTGACAATTCATTTCCATCGATTCTGTTCCTTCCTTATCGTCCACTGCTCAGGAACAGCCGATCCTGTAGGTGGAACGTCGCTCGGACGAAGCTCGAAGAGGAACTCATCCCTGTCTTTCCTCTCGTTTGTCTCCTCCTCCTTTACCCGAGCTCATGACTAATATAATGTGACAATTCATTTCCCTCGATTCTATTCCTTCCTTATCGTCCACTGCTCAGGAACAGCCGATCCTGTAGGTGGAACGTCGCTCGGACGAAGCTCGAAGAGGAAGAGAACTGTGGGAAATAATTGCGACATTATCCCTGCCCATGTCTGCAAAACATTTACGTATTGAGATAGAGTGCATGCGAGTGATCTTGTTGCGACCTCAGTAATGAGCGAAGAAACGGGTCTGCGAGTGTTACGTACGTAGAGCAGCCAGGGTATGGCAAGTATTACCTCCGTGGAGTATCCAGATTGACTAGACGTTAGGCGCGCCTATGGGCCACCGCACTGAGGCTCGTAATGCCGGAGTGATTGTCACATCTTCCCAGCTGAGATGCTCAGTTCAGGCAGTGTGACCTTTTAATGTCAAAACCTTCTCGTCCGTGACACATGAGACATATTGACACACCGCTGTAAAGACCCCTGTCACTGCTGTTGCATGTTCAAGGTGAGAAGCGTAAAACACACACACACACACACACACACACACACACACACACACACACACACACACACACACACACACACACACACACACACACACACACACACACACACGCGCGCACGCACGCACACGCACGCACGCACGCACGCACGCGCACGCACGCACGCACGCACGCACGCACACACACACACACACACACACACTCTAGTGCACTCATTCATGAGCCATAGTCCGTTGTCGGAGGCCAATGACACCAAGCAGCTGCCATTTGCGTTGATCTTTGAATTTCTGTGTGAACCTACCTTCTTACCTAGAACAATGACTTGTTCTTTGCTGACGTGTGTAGTCGCCAAGACTTGGGGGAATTTCTTAGAGAGCCTGTAGCGCAATTTTGGTGAACGTGAATGACAGGTGTCCTGCTTGATGTCTGCAAAGAATCCTGGCGAGATGACACCGAGGCAGCGACAGCGGTCTGGCATTTATATAATTGAGGCATGGACTTGCGTTTTTTTTTCTTTTCTTCAGCAGCACTGTCAACGAAGCGAGCCACCCCTGTATCAAAGCAAGATGACAGCCGCATCGGAGGCGCTTTCAAGGTGACTGCGGAGGCCATTTGTAGCATTGGCTTCTTCGGGAACCAGCGATTCTGTTTGCGTGCACGTGCCAGTGACAGCCGCCTGACACGCATGTAACTGAGGCGTCGACTTGCGGTTTATTTTTCAGGTTAGTTGGGTTCAGATCTTGAGGTTTGATGCACTGCCTTTTCTGTCACCGGCAGTTGTTGCAGCAAAATCTGTGCCATCGTGTTGTGCGATGAAATTGAACAGCTAATGAAGGACTTTCGGCACCAATGCCGTGACATCCGCTCTATATATGCTTAAAGAGAAATGACGAGCAGGCTGGAATTATTTCATCAACAATTTGATGAAAAGACAAATCTCTGCACGCAGCTGAAAAAAAATAGGAGAAGCAAGACATTGATGTTTGTCATGTCTCCTCCCTTTGAAAGATGTATCATGCCTTCACATTATTGTGCACTTTAACAGTCGGCCGAAGCGAGATGCAGTTCTTGAGCAAACGCGGAGGCCCCGTCTGACCGTTGCAGATATCTGCTGCTCTGGAACAACCTCAGTTTATTTGAACGAGCACTTTTGCCCACAGCTCAAAAAGCGGCTGAGCACGACTGCTGCTAAAGAGAGGGCAAAATACCGTTTGGTCAAAGGATGGCTAGATATTCGCACGAAAGACGGAGTCATCCGGCATACTTCAGATCACTTTTCTTTTGCGACCTAGATGAATGAATGGTGTGTATCGTGTGAATAGTTAACTTTAATGAATATTTTAGAAGCAATCGCCTCCCCCTCCCCACCTTCCTTTAAAAAGCTAAACCAGCTGATATTATTTTCATAACTGACAATCAGCGCGAAACAAACAGCATATTGTCACAACTTTTCTTGAGAGTTTCAGTTTTCAGCGTGATGTCGTTGTGATTATTGAAACATGGTGCCACAATGATTCTGACAGATTGCATGCTCCGGCACATGCGCGTTATCTATAGCGTTATATATAGCGAATAAATTCAGTCTTACTAACTCAGTGATACTTACACTTGTTTCACCTGCTGAAGTTGTGCAACTGCTGTTCAAAGTAAAAAACACCGTCTCTGCTGGGTACGATGATGTGAAACCAGTACCAATGAAATACATTGCGGATATAATTCCACCTGTCCTTATTCACATCATAAACAGAATGTTTGAAAGCGGTATATTTCCTGATTGTCTAAAAATAGCACGTGTATGCCCTATTTACAAAGGAAGTGATAAACATTTAAGGACAAATTTCCGGCCGATATCTGTCTTACCAGTTCTATCAAAGGTATTCGAGAGTGCCCTGAATGTTAGACTACAAACATGTTTCAGTAAATATAGTGTAATTAGTGACATGCAGTATGGATTCCAAAAAAATAAATCTTGTGAAGTAGCTCTCCTTAATATCAAACATAAAATAATAACAAATATTGAAAATAAAATGTACACATTAGGTTTATTTGTAGACTTTAGGAAAGCCTTCGATTCAGTATGTCACAGTTTATTAATTAGCAAATTGGAACAGTGCGGTGTACGAGGTATCGTATTGGAACTTTTACGACATTACTTAACCAATCGCTATCAATATGTCAGTATAAATAATGATGTTTCATCTTACGCGGAAATCGTAACGGGTGTTCCACAAGGATCAATACTTGGACCTCTTCTATTTATAATATATATTAATGATCTGTGTGAAATACCCGACTCTCCCGAATTAGTTATGTATGCAGATGACACTAACATATTCTTTAAAGCTGCTACTATAATAGAGCTCCAATCAAAAGTTAACAATTACCTGAAGCAACTCTCTTGCTGGTTACAACATAATAAGCTACAAATGAATTCATCCAAAACGAAATATATGATATTTGCTCCTACTAATAAACCACGTAACTGCACTGCGGCTATTCTCTTTGAAGACGGGCTAATAGAACAGGTAAAATGTCGAAAATTTCTAGGATTGTGGTTCCAAGAAGATTTGGCCTGGAACATGCACATCGACAAACTTGCTATCGAACTAAGCAGAACTGTTGGCTGCTTATACAAACTGAGTACTCTGGTCCCTCCATGGTTGAAAAGTTCTTTATACTACGCACTCTTTTATTCTAGATTAACCTACTGTATTTTAATTTGGGGCACTACTTCGCAAAAAACTTATAATAAATTGATAGTGCTACAAAAAAGAGTCCTACGCGCATTCGAGGGATACTGGCCCTGAACAAAACTTTAGAACCACACCATATTTTATAAAACACTCTATGTTAAAGGCAAACCAGGTGTATTATTACAAGTTGCTGCAATACATTAAACAGAACAAATCGCAGTACATCTTGAATGTACCCACCAATCCGCACTACAGCCTTCGACAACATAACATGAGAACACCAAAAATAAGAACCAATTACGGAAAACAACTAGTCAGTTACCAGGCACCTTCACTACTAAATCGCCTACGTGATTTTGAAGATGAAATTATAGAATATTCGAATAAATCATTAAAACATTTTCTCATCCTGAACAATATTGAGTTCGTCTGATTAGAACCACACTATAAATTGTCAGTCTTTTGTTTCTTTTGTTCTTTGGTTGTGGTAGGTCTCATACAAAATGCATCGTACTTTGAGTATCCTGTTCGTTTCTCATATTTCTTGTATACATGTTTTGTTTCACGAAAACAATATTGTCTCGTGACTATTCCAGTTGATTTCAGTATGTATGTATGATACATGTTGCTGCGTACGGCCTGCGTGCCGAATTGTTGCGGGAGCAGAAGCCTTCGTCAGGCCACAAGGCCTTTAGCTTCTGCTTCCTTTCTGTTGTAAACAGGAGAAATAAATTCATTCATTCATTCACACTGGAGAGTCTCACGTTGATTATCGAAGCGAGAACAGTGGCACAGAAGGTGACTGATGGTCTCTTCACACTTGCACTTGGCGCACATTGGTGAATCCGCCATTCCAATACGATAGCTGTAGGAGTTGGTGAATGCTACTCCTACCCACAGCCGACACAACAGTGTTGCGTCACGTCGTGGAAGGTTCACTGGTAATGTAAGCTGCAGTGATGGGTCGAGGCTGTGTAAACGACACTGTGTAAAGACAGGCTGTGTAAATGACAGGCCATTTACGGAAGCGAAGATCTTGGGACCCTGGCCTCACAGTTCACTGGCCCAGAAAGCAGTTCGAGCGCATTTTCGCTACCTGAGGGCAACAGACTTGAGTGCCCGACTATAGACATCCTACACCTATGTTCTCTCTCTCCCTCTTTCACTCCCCATTCCCCTCCCCATGTGGTGTAGGGTAGCAAACTGGACTCAGTCTGGTTAACCTCCCTGCCTTTCCGTCTTCCCTTCTCTCTCTCTATGCGGATGATAGTCTGTTAGCTAGAGGAGCCAATCTATTAGATATTTAAAATACAGCTGTCTAGGTTGTTATGTTACTAAATAGCTGGAGTCCACATAATTAAAAATTAATCAATACGTCAAAAACTAAGGCACTCCTTTTTCGAACAAGAAGCAAGGCATATCCACATAAGGCCTTCATCCAGGTTTGTTGAACATATAAATTGTTGCAGGGTTAGAAACCTTGGTGTCATGTTCCACAAAAACATGTCATCGGATGCTCGCACAGAGTATGCGGGGTGATCATTTTTAAGTTTCCCGGAATTCTTCAGCATCGCCTGTTGTAGATAAGATAATTCTACTCCTTGAGCTGAATTATTCAGGGAGGCGGACATTACTTGCACGAGAAACACATATTCAATTAATACACACATTCAATTAATTCAGTTGGAATTCAGTTCATTCAATTCAATGTTTTTTAATTCAATTCAATCAATATTCAGTTGAAACACATATTCAGTTCATTAATTACTTTACGGCACACATTACTATTTATGAATTGTAGCCGGTGAGTTTGCAAAGCATATCCAGTTGGAATGAATTCTCAGAGTGACACCAGTTGGCAGATATGCGCCATCAAACTCGTCGTAAAAAACTCACTGTTGCTCCACTTACTTTTTTTAAACAAAACGTTCCTTTATGCATCGAAGCACAAGGTTAACTGGAATACCGGTGTATTTCGTCTCACATTTTGGAAAATGAAATCTCGAAATTAATGTGATGCTGGAGATTCATTGCAAGTGCACAAGTCTTGAAAACTCACCGGCTAACATTCATAAATTGCAATATGTGCCGTAAAGAAATTAATTATAGAGTTAATTAGTCAACTTTTGTTAATTAGTTGAATATGTGTTTCGATTTCTCGTGCTGTTATCGTCCGTTCCTTCGAATGATCCAGCTCAAGGACAAGAATTATGCTATCTACCACAGGAGATTTTTAAAATTTTCGGAAAACTTAAAAATAATCACCCCGTATATGTAGTGAACTATATCCCGAGTCGCTGGATTACTGTGCAAACATCGTTGTTTATGTCCCGAAAATGAAAAGCTTATAATTTATAATGCTACGTTCTTTTCTGCAATCGGCTATAGTCATTTTGTTTGAGCAACCACAACTTTATATATTATAAAGGAAATCTATCTATTACAGAAGAAAGCGATCCGTGTAATCCCAAACATTGAGTATGATGCGCATACTAAAGATATTTTTTGAATTGAAGCAGGTAGCCCATAACAGTCTTATGCTTGCTCCCTCTAATAAACCGCTATGAGGTGAGCGCGAAAAACAGCAATGTGTGCATTAAAGACAGGCGTGCGTACGTTTGGGCTAGTTGGTTTGATTCAGTTAATGTTGGGATGATAGCGTTTCAGTGACGCGAACAAGGGATCCTCGTCCGCGTCAAGGACAAGGACGACAAGGGCAATGACTTGTTGTTATTCCTCGTTCGCGTCACAACTGCGTTAAATATCTCGCAGCCCTAGAAGAAAGAAGTGCTCCTCTTGACACGCGAACTAGTGACCGATGAACTGTATAGGCGTACAAACTACGGACGACAGAGGATATACGCTACACATCTACAAACGCTTTAAACAAAAAAAGTAACAATATAAAACAACCCCTCTTTATTTCTTAGTTTTGTTGCTCTGTTTGAAAAAGTTGTATTTATCAAGCAAATTCTTATGCAACTAACATGCCATTATTTTTCTACAGCTTGGTACTGCTCTTGCCGTGTCTGGAAAGGGTACATGCCCTGTCCTTGACGGGCTTTTTGTCTCTGCCCTCCCCATCCCTGGTACACTTTTCTTGTTGTGAAAAGGCATTAATGAAAATACATTTGTATTTAAATTTGTATTTGTGTTTTTTCTAGGTGGAAGGCTATAGTCGCCTAGTTGAAGTTCTCGAGCGTGGCAAGTACGCTTTGGAACTTCCATCATTCGCCCAATCGCACTGGCTGTAGCTGTGTGGCGAAAGTCAAGGAGAGGATGATCCTTACACCACTACTTAGATGCCGCGGCTGGCTGCCTTATTGTCGGCGCCAATTATTCCACCTTTATAAGGTTAGCTGGGAAGGGAGTCGTAGGAATACCGATGCACCATTTCGCAAGGGGGTTGAAAGCAGAAGAAGATCGCCACGCCAAGCAATATGTTTACCGGGCCCCAGCACAGTGTTCAAGAACAAATTCAGTTGCAAGCAGTCCATGTATGCAGGACAAGAAATCTGCACACCAAGAAGCGCCCATACACGTATAGTTCCCACGTGCAGCCATGCACGTGGGGCCATTCCTGCTTCCCTGATACTAGAGACGTCCTTGCTGGCGCGCTCGTTTTTTCAGGACGATATGAGCCACTGCCTGTTTTACTGACCACAGTTGGCAGCATTGAGCAACGCTACCGATTTTGTACTAAAAGGCATATCAGCACCGCACGCTACAGCGCGTATACAAGACAGTGTTACCGCAGTAAAACTGTACTCCCCCCCCCCCCCCCCCCCCCGAAGCTTCCTGGTGACGCCGAACTGTTAAGCGAGTGGCGCGTCTTGGAAGGTGGCATCGGTGGCTCGGTAGGCGTTGAGGGAACTGGACGAAGTGGCAGGCACACTCTCTATCTGGTTTATTTTGCCGCTGCTGGTGACACGCGTCTTCCCTCTTTCCGCTGTTCGGAGCCGCGCAGCGATGAAGCGACTAAGGGACAGGACTTAAGCGAGAAAACAAAACACGACGCCCTTGCGCTCGGGTGTCGTGTTTTTGTTTTCTCACTTAAGTCCTGCGCAACAGTTTTAAGTATGCTTTGGAGCACAGAACACAGAGCGGGACACAGGCAGGAGTAGAACGAATGTCTGACAGGAATATAACTAATGAGTGATACCGAAAAAGAAAAGTGAAGGCGATGCGCATGCGTGATGTCTGGGGGTAAGGGCTATTCTGTTATTTACCTAGTCATACAAATGTAACGCAATCGTGTTCAGCATAAACCAGGTGCTAGTTCGCTAACGTGTTTAACATAAACCAGCTGTTCATTCGCGCTACTGCCAGTTCTGTGTTTTCTGCTCCAAAACAGCGCGGTAAGATAACCAAGGCTGCCCCGCTGCTCTCGTGAAACGGGGCCGGTTATAATGTAACAATTCTGTTCCAATTAATGCTATTCGTTTTCGCACTTTTTCAGTGGTCCGTTATAACTGGGATCGACCGGTCGTGAATGGTGGATGATAAGAAATTAATAGGATACAGCGAAAAGAATCCCTACATTATACCGACCTAGCGCTCTATGTTGTCACGGGAACCAGCCTCCCTGCCTTTCCCTTATCATTTCTTTCTCTGTCCAACTGTGCCGTGGAAAGATTAGGTATGTTACAAGACTACGTTCGAAATGAGCAATCGCTAACATGCCACAGAAGGCTCACTCAGCCTGTCGCCAACAGCCTATAATTTCTTCTACGATGAAAACAAGAAACACATCTGCTGTGAAGTGTGTACCACGAGGCTTCATATATCATATCATAAGAAGCCAACAAGCACTGACACTAAGGACAACAGAGGGGAAATTACTCGTGCTTAATAAATGAAATAAAGAAACGATAAATTAATGGAAATTAAAGTGGATAAAAAAACAACATATATATATATATGGATGCTTCATATATGTGTTACAATCTATTACTTCATTTACTGAGTCACACAAATTGCCGTAAGTATCTGACTACACATTGGTTGATATTTTTCTGATTATGCTGCGGTAGACGGGCGCGACGGTCCGATTGTATTCGAACTGCGGCGTTCGTACGTGGCTCGCTTCGGGGGATCAAGTGCCGGGTTTCATTACTTGAAGCCAACGGACAATGAAGCCAGGGAAAGCATAGGCAAAATTAATTGCTATAGATAATGGAAATTATTTCTACATTTGAATATTAAAATAACAGTTAATTTCCTTTATGCTTTCCCGGGCTTCACTGTCGGTTGACTTCACGGGGTGGTAACGGACGCAAATTCTGGCCTCTTCGTTCCCGTTGTTCTCCTCGCTCATCGTATTCACGAAGGCACGTATAGGAGACCAAAGTGAGGCTTCTTGCATCGTTTGCATTGAGGCACCAACCTGGACGCGTCTCGGACAACCACGTACCCATGACATAGGGAAAGAGATACAATTGACGGCGGCATACGTCAACAAACTACGCTCAGCTCTGCCACGTTTGTTTACGGGTGCTGCCAAGTGGAGCAGGAAACGCCCGGATCTCTCTCTCTCTCCCCCCTTGTTTATGTGCCTGGCCGCCGGCATGACGGCTGGAGCGGTGTGTGTGCACTCAAGAGCGCCGGAACGTCCCTTCACCCCAGGAAAATAACTGCTTGGCGAAAGCTTTGCGTAATACCAATGAATTAACGTTGACGTTCGTACGCTCTCTAAGGCAGCTTCCTCTGCGCTCCGCGTGCTTAGTACGGGGCACAATGTATTCCTTACTTGTTTTCATTGCGCCGGCTGGGGCCGATCAGCGCTTCCGCCTTGCAAACCCGTAAACAGGGGGTTCGATGTTCTTCGTTTCCCCCTTCTTTCTTTCTCATTATTATTTCTTTAAATTTTCGCCCGAGTGAGAGAACGCATGTAACTTCCACCCGGCGAGAATATACGTAGGCAGAGGGTGAATTACTCGTCGGCAACCATACACGCGTCATCGTGGGTGCGGCTGCTCATGAATGACCCGCGGAAGCGAGCGAACGACGCGAGGCCTACGCGCCCGACCTTGCCGCTTCCGCGGAATCGGTCGCTGTCTCCCGTGCGCGCGCGCAAATGAACCCGCCGCTTCTATATCACACCCCCGGGGCTTCGAGTGTGTACGCGCAGCCAGCGACACGCTGTCGACAGGTCAATCCCCGAGAGTCGCAGCGGCCACTCGCGTTCGGGGACAGAAAGCTTTGACGTCAGTCGCCAGGTTCTCGAGGGCGCACGCACGCGCGCGCGACGTCGGGTGTTTTAGTTCTTCGGGCCGCATCCCGCAAAACGTTCGCGCAGTGACGCCACTGCGAACGCGGTAACGAAACAATGGACAGGAGCGGGGGGCGAGGGGGGGGGCAGAATTGATGGGGTGTAGTATACGCTCCAAGTGGAGGCACGCTATGATGACGATTATCGGGACATGCCCAAGGTCGTGGGTGCACAACTGTGGCTGAACTTGTGAGCTGTACAGTGGGTCACGAGTTTCGTGAGGACACAGCGCGATTTGCGTGCTTAATTTGCGGAATCTGAGGCGGTTACACAAATCCTTGCCAAATGGTTGTATGCATGGTGGTTCTACGGAAATTTCAGGCTTTGTCGGGATCACTCTTGTATAAAGAGCTAAATATTGGCGACAGTAAGAAGCACCTGCGAGCTTAGCAAAGTTGAGTGCATACAGTATAGTGCAAATTTTAAAAGGACGACTTAAAAAAAAGAACGTAGAAAATTTCTTAAGCGACTTAGACGACTAGTAGACAATTTCCATAGAGGTATGCGAAGTGATTTCTACAACGCACAACCAGTGTAGCGCAAAACGGATGACTTTGACCGATGGTTTCAGGATTGTCACTTGTTTGTCACTGTCCTTTAAGCAATACCGCAGGTGGCAGAATTGATTTCCTTTATAGAAAGCACTATATGAGGACCCATGCAAGTGCCCCATCCTATCGGCCTTTCGTCTGTCACCAAATTTTGCCGACCAAGGAGCCAGAGAGGGTCTAAAGCCGTCTGGGGGTACTTTGGCCTGCAGCGTTGGCCTGATTTAAGAGCATACAGACGTTTAAGCTACCAAAAGTCTATATACTCCAAAATTATATAGATCGGTGTACTTAATCATAGTGCTGTCGCACGACTTTGCGAGCAGACTGCGAGCGTTTTGCCGGTGTGAACTTTGGCGATGGTACTGGAACCTCCGACTCGAACGTCCTACATACGCGACATATTAGCTGTTCATGAGGAAATAAAACCAATTTATTCAACATCTCAGAAAATGTAGGGAGCGCAGACAAAGAACCGAATTCAAATGGCTTAACAGAGCCCCTATCACCCAGTGGCATGCAGAAACAACTCTTCACGCGTATAAATAAAAAAAAAAGCACCACACATGTAGTGAAGGACAAAGTGAACCACTGAACGATAGCGAAAAAAGAAAATCACATCGCCAGGACCAGGTTTGTGAATTCCGTTTGCCCATCATGTGATCACACAGTTACATTTCAGCGATCCTTCTTCGTACATATACAGCTCGTGACTGGAATCATCTTCCCGCCCTCATCACTGTTACAACTGGCTTCAACTGTTCCATATAAGTACTTATTTATAAACTAAACAATATTTAAGACGCTGTTCATATGCCCTCCCCTATGCAATGCCTCGGTTGGTCCTTTGAGGCATAAGAAAGAAAGAAAGAAAGAAAGAAAGAAAGAAAGAAAAAAAGAAAGAAAGAAAGCATATGCGATTTCCTCGGCCGTTCGATCGAAACATCGTGTGTGTTTCGGTAAGCGGCCGTGCGACGACATTTCATAATCACCAATAATAAATACAATATAATATAATATACAATATAATACAATATGGGCACAGCAAACCAATATGGGTATAAGGAACTCAGTGATATTCCTTTTTTTAAAACTGTACAAAAGTACAAGTAATCGTAACAACTGTTTTAACAGCTGCACAAATGGCAACAGTATACTGGGTGTCAGAAAAGCAACTGCAGTGAGAAAAGAAAATTATAATCGTGAACGACATCGTAGTTTCACGTGCGATATGATAGCGCAAGACTTGTATATATGGTTCGTCTGATAACGTCTGTAGGGTGCACTCAAACAAGACATGTACGAGAACAGTCCTCACACGCAGCAGGAGCTACATGCCGCCATTACCCAGCACATTTGTGATAGGAACTTAATGAACTTCAACTTGGCGGTGGAGTGTACGCGCGTGTAGTGGTGCGGTGGGTGGGAAAGAAAAAAGACGAGCCCATGTCTCGCGCTGCACGAGCAGCCATGCTTCTTTCTCCCCTCCCCCTTTTTTTTGTAATTATATTACCACCCGGTTCGTGGCTTATCTCCCACAATGGGTTTGTGCCTTTAAATAATGAATCACCGGGTGGCGCTGCCTGCTCTGGGGTTCGTGATCTTGGGCTAACCGCACAGCCGTCTACACCAGGGCCTCTGTTACTGGTGAAGTTGACGAACAACACGGTTGGTGCTGCGGCACTTTCTAAACCACAGGGTCGCTGAAGGTGCTTCAGTGGAACTGTCGCTCTTTATATTCTGCTTCAGCAGATTTATCTGATCTAACTACTCAACTTGACTCTGCTTTAATTCTTTCAAAAATAAACGTGGCTAAATTCTTAACAACAACAACAACAACACGACGACGACGACGACGACGACGACGACAACAACGACAACAACAACGACAACAACGACGACGACGACAACAATCCCCCGCATGGGTATGCGCCGTCGTAGAAGGACACCCTATCCTTTGCCTGTGCGTACGTGCCAGTAAATCACAAGGATCTGCATCTGCTGCGCGAGATCTTGAAGGCGCTCTGTTCAGGTGGCGGTCGAGCTTCGCGGGTGCCGGTCTGTTTCTGTGGACGGCAGTACCACATTCCAGCGTCGGGCATCCGCCCCGGCCTCCACTATAGCTGATACTGCGGTCCTCGCATCGGCGCAGCTCGACAAGGCGTGGGTGTCTACTAGCGTCACACCTCCGTAGGACTTGCGTGCTAACGAAGCCGTCCAGGACTATAGCTTCTTCGCAGGCTTTACTTGCTTTATTTATTTGTCTATAGTCTCATCTACACGTCAGATATTCACCCAGTCCCGTCTTGCCATTGTATAGTCTTCCTTTGTTCATTGAGCCTTTGTGTGTGTGAGAGAGAGAAAGAGAGAGAGAGAGAGAGAGAGAGAGAGAGACCTTGGCCCGCATCATAACCATCACAAATGGCACAGATAACTCCAGCAACCATCGAGCGAGCGTTTAACAATATGTGGCTCGTGTGCAGGCATGTCTTCAGGCCCGTGGTGGACATATTTTCCGCATCTTCTGTAGTGATCACTGCACTGTTGTAAGTAAAACTTCAAATTTTAAGACCATGATATCCACGGCACAGTTACTTTTTGGACACCCAGATTACGTTCGATTTGCCTGCACTATACCTGAACCAGTTCACGAGGTGCTACACCTTGCCATTCGTTTCAGCGGTGCAGCAATGGCACCCGCTGAGCCACGGCGTTAGTTTCAAATAGTGCAGGGCTCGTTCATGATTTTGCTGTGCCCACTCCACTGTCGATGCCGGCTTGGTACAGGCTTACAGGTGCGAAATAGCGGCGCAGCAGACGACGCAGCACACGAGCGCGAGCACCGTTAAAACCCCGCCTACGCACGTGTGATGTGTCTACGCAAGTGTGGCGTGCATTTGCGGCTCCAGAAACCGATCATACCTGCAGTTCAGGACCTCTCTAACTTACGCACTCCGTGCACATTAGTCTAAACGCCTGCACCGCGTCTGCACCTTTGCATTCGTTTCGAGTGTTTCGCTGGGCCTGCACCTCAGGAATCTAGCTGCACAATTTCTCAACTTCTCATGAACCACCGTGGACTGGTTCACAGTGGTGCAGGCGAATCGAACAGACCCCCAGTATAATGCAACGCACACAGAGAGAGAGAGAGAGAGAGAGAGAGAGAGAGAGAGAGAGAGCAAACAATAGGAGACTGAGAAAAACAACAGCATAATAAATTGAGCGGCGACTACAGAAACTAAATATTTTTACGTTCCTTGCAGACATGTTAGTAAGAACAACACGTGTCGCGAAACCCACGAGCAGCGGGAGTAGGCAAAAGTTTGTTCACCATAATTAGTACGGAATCTGCCCACGTTCTACTGCTTGGGAGGGCGATTGTTCTAATGTTGCAAGGCGCCTCTTCCTTTTCGTTCTTTTTCTTTTTTAATAAACAATGCGCAATCTCAATTTTTAATGGAGCCATATTACGCAACTAAAGTGCCATCTTTTTTTATGAGACTAAATTGTAGTACTTTGTGAAAAAACGTTTCACGTTGGCGGGGTGAGATGCAGTGATGAGGCGGTACACTCGGGCAAACAGACTTGGCGATGCAGTGAAAAAGAGCGACAGCTATATATCCTTGAGCAGTAATCGCCCGCGCTAGTCGAAATGTCACCCGAACCCCTTTTTTGCTCACCACTCGATGCTGTATCAACAGCAACATGTGTCGGTGGGGTCTTTCCAAGCCATGTCTCTCTCCTCAAGAGCAACAGCTCCTCGGTAATGGAAAGCAGGCGGCACAGGCGACGCTTCGTCTTCATCAAACTGAAGCCCACTACACGATGAAGGCCTCCCCGGAGATTTCCGAATGCCCCCGTCCCGCGTCAGGCAAACCTATTCCATGCTTGAAAATGTTCGATCTCATTGCTCCGTCTAATTCCTCTGCCGCAATCGACTGTGTTTGCTTTGCCTTGGCACTCACTTTGTTATTCTTTAAGAATAACATGAATGTCGTGCACTTTAAGCGTGACCTGTCCAACTCCATTTCTTCCTCATCGTGTCAACAAGGATATCGTACGACCACGCTAGATCTCCAATGCACATTTCCGCGTTCCTGTCATTTCCCGCTGCATCGCTCGTTGCGCGGTCCGTAGCCGAACCACCGCACGGCGCATCTTTTCTCCAAAGCGTTCTTTTCGACGGGCACCCTGCGTTCCTTCGTGAAGTGTGCGCTCACGCAGCGCGGCCCTTCATCGTTGCATGCTGCTTCCGACACGCGAGTCTCGCCGCTACGAACGCTCAGCGGCGGCCACGTGGCGGCGGCCACCTCTGGTCGCACAAATAAGGCACGAAAACAATCCTACGCGCAGCGGCGGCCGCACGCTCGCGGTTTCGGACGGGGGCTCCTCCTGATTTCTGAGAAGCTGCATGCACGCTTGGCGGCAGAGGGGGGCGAGCGCGAAAACCGCGGCGCGCGCCGTACGTCTTCTTCCGCGGGGTGCCGGCCCGGAAGGGGGCCCCCTTATTCTGCAAGTTCGGGGAATTCAATTGGCGGCCCTAAATTACGCAAGGAGCGGGTCGCTTCATTATATCTTCCTTTTTTTTTTCTGTCTCTCTCCCTCTCCCTTCTTTTATTTTTTTTTTCGGCAACCATGGCATCGCTGCTGGACCCCGCCGCGTGAACGGCGCTGACCCCAGCCGCCTTTGCCCCCTCCGCGCGGAAGTTCACGCACACCGCCGAAAACCGCGCTGTGACACACTGACGCGTTGTGCTCGACTTTTGTCTTTATGGAAGACGCCTGCGGAGAGGGCACACAGGTAGGGACCGCCCTTTCCCCACCCTCTTCGCCTCGTACTTTCTCCCGAGGGACTCCAGAAAAGGCCTCCGATAATCGATTCCAAGCGCTGCTACCGCGGTATCGCATATTTTGCGAACGGAAGAAGCGTGTTCGACACGCAGCAATCCATGCAGAAGCGCTGCTAACTTAACTCAAGGAGAATTGGTTCGGCTTCTTCTTATTAATTAGCCCCTTCAGGCGCCAATTGATTCTATCCATAGAAAATTTAGTTTCAGCGCATTTCTTCTATATTCAGATTCACGAAAAGCGTGAAGCTGCCGAAGGGATTGGAAATTTTCAATTCTTCAGTAAGATTCGTCAAGCTTACAGAATGTAAATTCCGTGCGAGAACACTCTGCAGGAAGGTCAGATATTAGAACATACACTATTTCAAGTCTAGCATACTTGGTAAGAACTTATTAAGTCACTTGAAAAAATATGCCTGATGTTAAACATTGCGAAAACAGTGGAACAAATGAACCAGCTACCTTATGGCATACTGACACTTTGAGCAAACATGCAGCCGTCTGCTTTCCATCTGTTTTACTAAGGCCGCCCGGGCGTCCGGCAAGGCACCTGAAGTCCTACCGACCAATATCCCTAACTTCAAACATCATCAAGTTAATGGAGCGAATGGTTTTGTCTCGCTTAGATGTCAGGCTAGAAGAGCTCAATTTTTTCCCTGAAGTCATGAGTGGCTTTCGTCGCCGCCGTTCGGCTCTGGACAGCATATCAGACCTCGTCTCAGCACTCGAATTTGCTAAAGAAAACAAGCATTCCGCCTACATGCTCTTCCTGGACATACAGCAAGCTTTCGATTCAGTTCCGCATAAGGCGATTATTTTCGCTCTTGCAACCGCGGGAATTTCGGGTCGTCTGCTCCAGTTTGTGCATAATTTTCTGTCGGAGCGCCGGATGAAAGTGCGTGTCGGAGGAGTAACTAGTGAATACCGAAATGTGAAGTGTGGTGTTCCACAGGGCAGCGTATTATCACCGCTTTTGTTTAACGCGGCACTCGCCGCGCTTCCAAGTCGTTTAGCTCGAGACACTGAATTCCCTGTGAGCATAGCTGTCTACGCAGATGACATTGCTCTGTGGATAAGTGGCCTTTCGCACCTTAGTCCGCGACTTCGTGCAAGCTTGCAAAGAGCTCTCAACGCTACTTCGGAGTACTTGGGTGAAGTTGGCCTGCTCATATCACCTGCTAAGTCGGCTGCAATAGCCTATCACCCTAAACAACGCGCTCGTCGAACAATGAGCCGACTGTATCTTGACGAAACGCCTATAAACTGGGTGCGACAACACCGTTATTTGGGCCTGATTGTAGATGATCGCATCTCTTGGCGTCCTGCCGTTAAATCTGTACGGCGCAAATCGCACTCTCTTCTTAAGTATGTGGCCGCCTTAACTGCTCGAGGTGCTGGTTGCGACCAAGCAACGGCTCTTCAGGTGTACCAGTCATCTGTACTCTCAGGCATGCTGTACGCATTACCAATTTTGAACATATCACCTAGTTTGATGGCCCAACTGGAGCGAGATCATCGCGTTGCCCTTCGACTAATGCTTGGATTACCTCGTGAGGCGCAATCTATTGCATTACTTACTGAAGCGCATCAGTTACCCCTGAGGCTGCAAACAGATGAGAGAGCTTGTATCACATTGAGCGTCTGCACCACGCATCGAATGGTCAATCGCTCCTTGATCGTCTGATTCACCGCCCATTATCTCGCATGGGAAAAATGGCGGCATTATTTATGGATATCACTACCATTTCTGAACATGCTGCTTCAGATACGTCTCCGCCTCCAAAAGGTATCACGAAACACGTATTCCCCATTTTCCTCACAATCCCTGACATGCACAAAAAGTCTGATATGGCTGTTTCGGCAATATTTCAATTGGCTCAGTCTCACTTGTTCGAAAAGTTTCCAGATTATCTTCAAGTTTTCACGGATGCATCTGTACACAACGACGGTCAAGGCTCCTCTGCATCTTTTTACTGCCCTTCAACAGAAGTACGACGTATCTTTCAAATAGCTCATCCAACTTCGTCAACAACTGCGGAACTAGCAGCTATTAAAGAGAGAGAGAGGGCTCTTTATTAGAAGAACAGAGAATTTTGCCGGCGCGTATATAACCGCTGGCATGCTACTCTGTATAGGGATGGGGAATGGGATTAAAAGATTCCAGAAGAGAGTGGGAGAAAAAAAGATAAAAATAAATATGAAATGTCCGAGTGGACCTGATACTAATTTTTACACGTGACATGCCGGGTTAATTTAGGCTTTTGTATAGGGAGCATGCAATTTTTAAAGTTTTCCTATTTGACCAATTTCTGTCAGGTATTTGAACAATAAATCCAAAACCCGTCGC
The DNA here is from genome assembly GCF_038994185.2 of Dermacentor albipictus. NCBI lineage: Eukaryota > Metazoa > Arthropoda > Arachnida > Ixodida > Ixodidae > Dermacentor > Dermacentor albipictus. The sequence goes on along the minus strand of NC_091821.1, from coordinate 242,879,257 downwards.
TGTTTTGAAGGGCCGGGCATTGGACCTAAGATGCTCGGTAATGTTAACGGTTCGTGGCGAATCATGTCCATTTGGTGCTCAAAAAATTGTCTCTCGTCGCGGTACGCGGGGCATTCTAGTAATATGTGCTCAATTGTCTCTAAGTTGCGACAGTTATCGCAGTATGGGTTAGTGGTAAGTCCTATGCGGTACAGATAATTGTTCGTATGTGCCACGTTCAGTCGAAGACGATGGTACAATGTCTCTAAGTGTCGAGGAAGTGGTCGTGGAATTTTCGGTCTCATTTCTGGGTCAATGTAACGTAGGAAGTTATCTTGGTGAAGCGGCAGATTCAAGATGCGGTTTTTTTCTTGATAGGCATATTTTTTTGCCATGGTTGAAGCGTCGGCTTTTGTAAAATATGTTCTTCTGAACTTGCGGTATTGGAGTCCATTTCTGGCAGCTTCGTCCGCTCTTTCATTTCCCGAAATGCCGGCATGGCCAGGTATCCACTGGAACTTTATGCAATGCCCAGCAATCTTAGCCCTGTGGTGAAGATAAGCAATGTCAAATGCTGCTGGTTGATTATTGCAACGCTTGTGCCTGTTCCATATACTTTGTAGGGCTGCTATTGAGTCTGTGAATATCACCCATGTCTTTGGCGGCTGCTGTCGAAGTATATACACAAGGGCCTCCTTAATGCCATATAGCTCCGTTGAGGTAGATGATGTCGCTCGCTCAAGACGAAACGAGAATCGTTGTCCTGTAGAGGGAACAAAAAGTCCGCATGATGAACGATGTGGAGTTGTAGAGCCATCTGTGAAAATGTGCGTTGCGGCTGCGTATTCTTTGTGCATATATTCTAAAGCTATCTGATAAGTCGCTGCTTGAGGCATTTTCTTTTTCGCACTGATTCCAGGTATGTATGTCACGATTTCCAGTGGGGACAGTGTCCATGGTGAAATGTTTCGCGGCATAATTTGTGACGCCTGAGCAGGAATCGAAATAGATATGCTTCCGACGGCCTGCCCAAAGCTAGATGTAGCACGGGTTCTGGAAATATCCTTTAAAAAGTGAGTCTTCGTATGAATGACGTGGCGGAGGTGTATCCGAAGTGTCTCCTGCGAACATAGCACTTCCAGAGGCAGGCATCCAGCTTCTGCTACAGTCCCTGAGCGGGACGACCCCTTCGGAAGGCCAAGACATACGCGAAGGCAGTTGTTTCGTGCTGCCTCGAGTTTTCTCTTGCTTGTGGGAGATATTTTGTGCAGGATCGGGAGGTAATATCGGAGTGTTCCATCGACGTAGGTCTTATGGAGGAGCACCATTGATCGACAGGTGCTGCCCCACTGTGATCCGGCTAGAAATCGGAATACGTGCGACGCCGAGGAAATCTTCTCACTCAGTTTTTTCACTTGGGGCGACCATGTGAGGTTCCTGTCGATCGTCACTCCAAGAAACCTTTGCGTCTTGACGTATGGAAGGGCGCGACCACCCAACACTAGTGGGTATTTTTCCATACACCTCCGCGTGAAAGCCATGGCAACGCTTTTGTCGGGGGATAATTTCAGACCCCTTGGATTTAGGTAGGCCGATATATTTGCTAGCGCTCTCTGGAGGCGTTGTTGGGTGGTACTGCGGGAACGCGCCGCACTCCAAATGCAGATGTCGTCCGCATACAGTGTGATTTTGACGCCAGGGGGCAGGTTTCTTTTCAGATGGATGAGGACTAAATTAAATAATACCGGGCTTAACACAGCTCCTTGTGGCACTCCCTTCTCGACGGCATAAAGCGCCGTGGGGCCATCCGGGGTACACATGAAAAGTTGGCGTCCTTGAAGATAGTCTGCAATCCATGCGTAGAGCCGTCCTCCAAGGCCAAGGGTTTCCAAAGCGTCAAGTATTGCTGTATGATAGACCGAATCGTATGCTGCCTTAATGTCTAAAAATAATGCAGCTATTAATGTTGCACTGAAATACGTGCAAGAGGAGTTAATTACATCGAAGGTTGTCATCTTTACGGACTCCCGTGCTGCCCTTAGCAGGTTACAACGCAGTGAGCTTGATTGTCCACTTGTGCGCAGCATTAATGACTCTGCGAGCAAAATTACATCACGTGGGGTATGTCTCGTTGCTCAATGGATACCTTCACACGTAGGAATCGCCGGCAATGAAGAGGCTGATCGGCTCGCTTCAAGTTGCGTTCATAACAACTGTGACTGCCCAGAAATTACATGCAAGCTTGATGACGCTCGTCTGCTGATTCGTCGCCACCTACTCAAGCAGCATCCAGATCAGCGCGTCGCAAATGGAACGTTCCCGCCCCGTGTTCGTGGTCGAGGCTTGCCTCGTCGCGCTAGAGCACAACTGCTCAAGCTGAGGGTTGGTTGCGTGAACGTGCACGAACCTTTATACAGACAAGGGCGTGCGGAAAGTCCATTGTGTACGTCTTGTGGCTGTTACGAGACACTTCAGCACCTTATACTTGAGTGTCCCGCTTTCAGTGCGCAGCGCATGTCACTAGTGAGAAACTATCATCTCCTTGGCCTGCGGTGTGCGACACTCGAGGAATGTTTATACCCCAGTGGCTGTGCATCTAAACGTGATCAGGCCCATCGCGCCCTACTAACCTTTATAGACCTAACTAACTTAGGTTCACGTTTGTAGCATGAACATTCGACATTCTGTTGTAGCGTGACCTTCAGTGACCGGCCCTACTGTGTGTGATCAGTATTGTACCCTAACGCTTCTTCCTTCGAAGATGGGAGGTGGCGGGTTCGGACACCTTGTAGTGTATATTGTGAACCGGTGATTACATGCAGGTGATTACGTGAAACGGTGATTACGTGCAGCTTTACTTGGCGTCTCATCGTGGAGAACACAATCAGCCGCATAGCGAACTAGCCATGGACGTGGTTGATAATTGTAGAGGCTGTTCGACGCGGCGTCACTTTAATTCCGGCTGCAGAGTTGCACTTTAGTCTTTAGATTTGTCCTGTTGCAGTGTTCTACTTTGGTCTTTAGATTTGTCCTGTTGCTCTCCTTTCCTTTTTCCTTTTTCCTCCCCTCCTTCCTATCTTCCATTTCTGTGTTGCTGTCGCCTCCCTTCAGAAGAGTAGGCAGGCGTTGTGCCCCTTCCGGTGGCAGTTGCCAGCCTGCTCCTCGCTTTCCCTTTCCTGTTACCTGTGTATATGTGTATATGTGTGCAAAACAAATAATAATAATAATAATAATAATAATAATAATAATAATAATAATAATAATAATAATAATAATAATAATAATAATAATAAGGCGCTTTACACATATTAATCAAACTTGCAGCCCAGGTCTGATCAGAAGTGTTTACAGATATATTTGACATGTTTTCGATATCTATATTTTATCGGTGCTCTTGCTTTCAATGCGCTATCTTGGCATGTATCTATAGTTGTGCACACAGCACCGGAAGGCTTAGTTTAATGGACACGGTGCAGTGGCCTTATCTTAACGCGATGTTTTATTAATAATCACACAAATGAGCAACAACATCAGTCAATTTTCCTTGTTGCAATAGTACTGTACGTGGCTTGGGCGATAGTTGGGACATAGTTATAATAAATGCAATGACAAGATATATAGACACGCAGAATTCTATGTGCCTTTATGGCCGCCTTTATTTGGCATGATTGCACCCACTATTTCTTTTGTTCTGGCAGGTGATCAGCAAGCTTTACGGGCTCAGCAAGGCCGCATATTGTGTACTATCTGTGAACGCGAACACGTTCACAGTTGCACTTTTGTGCTGACTGCGCGTTTTAGCCTTGTTTGCTACCGCTTCGTTACGGTCGGATCGAAGTTTTCTACAGGCGGTTCCTATGCGACAATCTGTAGATGTCCAAGCGTATGAAACGGTTTATCCAAATGACTGCTGCCTACGGTTCGGTCAACAGCCGTAGTGCGGTGCTCCTCTCAGAAGCGCGTTGTTCGGCAGTTCAGACGGCCGCGGACAGGTGGCGCTAGCTGCTCAAGCCGCGATTAAAGGCCGCCGCGTGTGTCAGTCGTCGACAGGGCTGCGGATGTTCTTTTTGTATGGGCGCGGTGTTGAGGATTTTATTTAATCATTCGTATTAATTTGCATGTTGACACTCGCCGAACGCGCGCGTGTGTGTGAGAGCTAGAAAGGGAAAAGAAGGTTCAAAGCAAAGGGAACACGTTACGCAGTGCGTCGCTGTAATGACATCAATGCTGTGTTCATTCATATTTTAAAACTGGAATCTCGCTGACCCTCACCAAATGTTGCGATGACATCGGCATAAGCGAATATTATTCGTATACACTATTTATTTAATTATTACTGTCAGCTTTTACCAAGATGGTGCATTCTGAATGTTTCGAGCTCTGGGGTGTTTAACAAGCACATGACAAATAAATGGTATTGAGATATCTCATATCCTATATCACACGCGCAGCATGCGTAACCGAAGTAGAAAACAACGTGCCAGTTCCGCACGTGCTGCTACAAACGTTTCTGGAGTTGTTTTTCCACTGCTCATTAACGCATTTCGCGCGTGCTGCTGGTTTTCACATTTAAAAGTATTTCCACCTCTTATATCGTATTCATCTTCACCTTTTTTTTTTCGGTATTGTCGCTTTTCGGTTTGCACAACGCCGCCGACGCAGCGAGAGCGACTTGTGGCCATATCGTGTAAGATCCATTTTATTATCCATTCTTTTTGTACAATCAGTCGCGCCGAGTGGCCAATCCAGCTGATAAATGACAGTGTGGCGGCATCCATACTAATCATGAAGGGTGATAAGAATGTAAAAAGAAATGCATTTCTACGAAATATGGGCCCTGTAGTAATACAAACTGGTACGCAAGCAACTTAATGTGACCGTGGTATTTAGTTTTTTTTCCTTTTTTTTTTGATGCGCACGCATTTCTATGCCTACCCAACGAGGAAAAACGACCACCCGCCCATCACGTAAGACGATCGTTTTATTAGCGCCCGTAACATCGAGCGAATTGACCATCGTGCTGACTCTCGCTTCAACGCGAAATAAGCGGCGAAGAGACAGCGCGCACGAAGATATCAGCATTTGCCGCACTGTGTCCCCATCGCAGATCGCTGTCAAGATAGAGGTGTTTCAGAGGCCTGCGCGGGCGCGTCATGATACGCAGCCGCCGCCGAAGTACGGTTGGTCACGGTTGATAATGGTTCGACGCAGATGGATAAGGTGCTAAAGTGCGATAACGGCTTATAATGGTCGGAACGTCATCAACGAACCTGGTGCCGCCACCCGCAGTACTTTGTTTGCCTAAAAAAATATAAGGAAAAGAAGATTGCAGCTTCGCTCTATATTTTGAAGCAGTGAGGCGAAAGCTGGGGAGCATGGAACTAGTCAAGCTGTTAAATCGGCTTTTTTCCCCCGACGTCTCCCATCACATTGATGCATCGTGCATGTAAGTTATTGTTAACCCGTCGTGGTAGCGGCCATGGCGTTGCACTGCTGAGCACGAAGTCGCGTTATCCAATCCTGGGCCGCGGCGGCCGCATTTCGATGGGGGCGAAGTGCAGGAACGCCCGTGTTCCGTGCATCGGAGGCACTTATAAAAGATCCCCGTGCGGTCGAAATTAATCCGGAGTCCTCCACTACGGCGTGCCTCACATTCAAATCGTGGTTTTGGCAAGTAAAGCTCAAGCATTCATTTCAGAAATAATGATTATTATTACAATAGACGGTTTTAGAAATGGCGCACCGAAGCGCCTTTGCATGTACCCACGCCCTGCTTTCCTTATTTGTGTGCTACTTTTGCGTTCTTTTGTACGCCCGGTGGTTAGCATCCCCTCACTTTAGGCGCGTGCGCAAAACCTAAAGCTCCCTATTACGCGCAGTAAGTCTGGCGCTGTTTCTTCTGGTATCGGTTGGAGTAAACACTCACAATCTCTTTTCGAGAAGAAAACTTCTTTTTATTGAAATGAAAATAAAGGAAGAGATTAGACATCTTGAACGGTAATGGCTGCTCATTTTTACACAATGGTACTTAATAAGAAGAAAATATTGTAACATCAGAAGAAATGTCACAGGTTCAGAAAATCTAGACCGGAGTTAGCCGAAGAGAGTAAATGAATTCCGCATATAGTCACAGACACAGTGAAACATTCAACATCGACATTGAAGAAAACTTTCTTCATTGTCGACTCTATTCCATGTTGTCTACTTTTGTGAGATGGTGATTCCCGGTGGTACAGAAGTGGAGAGACACGGCTTCTCCGGTTTCGCTTCTTACCGTAGGCATCGGTTAAGTGCTTTCCGCTTGGTGCTGTATATCGATCAGCAGTAGCGCGTGACGTCAGTCAGTCATAGCTCTCCAGGCACATTGTTCTTGTAGCATCGGTGGAAGCGCAATATAATGCGCAGCAAATCTTGCACAAATTCTTGTGACATCATATTAGCGGTGCTCGGGGGAGCAATCTCCTGTCGAAAAAATAAAGTATTCCATTTTATAGGTGACGCTCCAAGGGGGTGAAATGGAGTAACACGGCTGCTTCTTCTCTCTGTTTCCTCTCCTGCCTTTGACATTTTATTGCTGGATTCATTGAAGTTCTTTCAATGGGCGGCATGGTGTGCCGTCAGCCAAACGTATACAGCAGCGCTAGCGGCGTCACCGCACTCTCTAGGCGCAGTATTCTTCTCTGCTTAGCACCTGCGGAATAGCTGAGAGATAAATCCTCCCACTGCCATTCTGAGGAACCGGAGTTCGAATTCACTGCGCACCATTAATTAATCAGTAAATAATTAATTCATTACTAGCTTCGCGAGAAGCACTTTGGTATTCCTGCGACGGACATAAATACGACTCTAGGAGAGGGAACTCTTAAGAGCTATCTTATTAGAACGACAATATCGCGAAACATATACAAGACGACAGTACAAGTATAGAACACGCTTCTGAACAAAACGAGTTTTATATATACGTTAGCAGCGCCCGACAGATACACTGTCCTCAAGATTTTTTTTTTTTTTTTTGTGAATGCTATCACAGCACAGTTCCAAATCGCTGTTCTACTTGTTCTTCCACACAAACCATATATGCAACTCAGTGTACGAAACTATACGTCTAATTATATACCGCGTGTTCATGAGATAATCATTAGCCGGTGCCGTAACTGTGAACCAACATGTAAAAAAAAAAAAAGAATGCGTTGTGGGCCAACGAGTGCTTCTGCATTCCGCTCTCGACCATCAGCCGCATTCCGATGGGCCGGAAATCAAATCCGCCATCTTGTGATCAAACGCAGAACGACCCACGCGGCGAGAAACCCGGGGAAACGGCCCCAAGGTGATGCGTCTGCGAGTGACACACGCAGCACGCTTATAACGTCTGCAGTGATCATCCCGACCCTGAGAGCGCAGCGGAAGCGTTATGCTATGTTCAGACTACGTTCGTAAGGCGCCGATTTTTCGTAACACACGTAAGCGGAAGCGCAACAAGCGCATGCGTCTAGTTCAGACTGCGAACGTAAAGGTACCAACGTGCGCAATTCTCGCAAAAATCGTGGGTGAGAGTGTTAAAGGGTCGGCAACATTTACGACTGTTATGTTACGACCGTTGCGACACAGCCAATGACTGATAAGCTTTCGGCTTTCAACAACCGGTGACGACACTTTCGTCCTCCCGTCTGCAGACAGCTCCGGGCGCGGGAAGTGCCATTCCGCCATTCCGTGCGCACGATTGGCTGTGTTCGTGAAAATTTTTGCAGTGCGCCTTGTGAGACTGTTTACAGTTCATCTGGTTTATCCGCCAAGGAAATCGATGGCCGCAGATGCGTGCTCCGAACTTCGATGAGTGGTCTCATTAGGTTTTCAAGGAAGCGGTACTGCTGGGGCGACATGCGCATGATCTTATGAAACATCGCAGCGTCACCAACTCGGAGCTTGGCGAAAAGGTTGTGAAAATCGCCGTCCGCGGCCCTGTCGAGAAATACTTGCCGCACCCAAACCCTTCTGCATCGCCTTCGTCGTCTTTGGGCGATTAAATACATGACTATAAGTTTGTTTTGAGCGTGAATTTCTTCGATCTCGGCCAGCGCTCGCATGTTGGCAGGAGCCATATTGGACCGCTGGTGACGTCGATTCTGCAGCTCCAAATTTGATTGGCCTGTTGTAAAAGCCGTAATTTAAGCAGCAGTAAATGTGAACAAAGGTGCCGGCTTAACTGCCGTAACGTTTTTTACAGCCGTTACGTTCGATACGCCAAAAGAGCTGTTACGCGCGTTACGATCGTAGTGTGAACATAGCATTATGCTATGTTCAGACTACGTTCGTAAGGCGCCGATTTTTCGTAACACACGTAAGCGGAAGCGCAACAAGCGCATGCGTCTAGTTCAGACTGCGAACGTAAAGGTACCAACGTGCGCAATTCTCGCAAAAATCGTGGGTGAGAGTGTTAAAGGGTCGGCAACATTTACGACTGTTATGTTACGACCGTTGCGACACAGCCAATGACTGATAAGCTTTCGGCTTTCAACAACCGGTGACGACACTTTCGTCCTCCCGTCTGCAGACAGCTCCGGGCGCGGGAAGTGCCATTCCGCCATTCCGTGCGCACGATTGGCTGTGTTCGTGAAAATTTTTGCAGTGCGCCTTGCGAGACTGTTTACAGTTCATCTGGTTTATCCGCCAAGGAAATCGATGGCCGCAGATGCGTGCTCCGAACTTCGATGAGTGGTCTCATTAGGTTTTCAAGGAAGCGGTACTGCTGGGGCGACATGCGCATGATCTTATGAAACATCGCAGCGTCACCAACTCGGAGCTTGGCGAAAAGGTTGTGAAAATCGCCGTCCGCGGCCCTGTCGAGAAATACTTGCCGCACCCAAACCCTTCTGCATCGCCTTCGTCGTCTTTGGGCGATTAAATACATGACTATAAGTTTGTTTTCAGCGTGAATTTCTTCGATCTCGGCCAGCGCTCGCATGTTGGCAGGAGCCATATTGGACCGCTGGTGACGTCGATTCTGCAGCTCCAAATTTGATTGGCCTGTTGTAAAAGCCGTAATTTAAGCAGCAGTAAATGTGAACAAAGGTGCCGGCTTAACTGCCGTAACGTTTTTTACAGCCGTTACGTTCGATACGCCAAAAGAGCTGTTACGCGCGTTACGATCGTAGTGTGAACATAGCATAATGCAATCGCGTGTGTACCGTTTAGACACGCATCCGCTGCTATGTCGGCGCGAATGCGTCGACTGAGTGAGACAGTAAATGCGCGTGGCAGCGTACAACCAATGACGTGCGCCTACATGGACTTCGCTAAAACGGGGTCACGTGACCTATAGCGGGAGAGGAAAAGAAGAGCTCAACAGGGGGAAAGGGGTTAGAGCGACTCCCTTTCCCCTGTGAGAGTGCTATCCTATACGCGAATCTTATACGGTTGTCACACGGTGCATTCTCGGGCGATCGAGCCAGATCGGCATCGAATTTACCGACGATTGATTCCACCCGACCAGGAAAGAAATACATGTTATGCTGGCAGTTTGCGACCAACGCAGAGTGCCCAGTGATTGAAACGCGATACAAAGAGCGTGTCGCTGGCGGCACTTCTTGCGGTAGCAAGAAGTGCCGTCAGCCGCATCCATTGTCTAACCAATCCAACCAATCGTCAAAACGATCGCAGCACCCGCATCTCCAGTGGTGGGCCTTGCGCCCACGCTTTGGATTAGTGGTTCCGCACATTGCATCCCAGCTGCAACTATGGGGACACCACGAGTAGTGCGCACTCCTGAGGAAGAAGCTGCTTACCGCAAAGGCGAAAATGAGGTGATATAATGTTGAAACAAAAGATTTACAATATCGATTGCTTGCGAAGTTTGACTTGCATGGTGTAGCACTTGGTGCAACTAACACAGATTCGCTGTTCGACCAACTTCATGGACTGGAAAGGGCGGTGATATTTTAAATAAAAAGAAGTTGATCCATAAATATTTTCGCAAACAACGGTTACATTTTTAAATTTTCGCTTATCCTTTAGTTTGGCTTTTGCCTCATCTCTCTTCCTTAGTAGATCGCTTAATTTCTCAACTACTTACGACTCTTGTTTCCAGTCGCCAATGTTGCACGACAAGTTCTATACAGTTAGGGAAGAACCAGACGAGGTAACGGGTTACAGTCATTTTGCTTGTGGGTTTACGCTTATTGCAGGGTTTGATGATGGACTCTTTTTCGAATGATTTTATTTTCCTTCTTATCTAACCCATATCACGGGTATATGGTTCCGAGGATCTGCCAGCGTCTCGGTGAGCCGTCACTCGAGAAAATGATGAAGCAAAATGTAAAGCTAAAGCAACTGGCGTTTTCTCCGGCGGCAACTCGTTCCTCGAGCATACAGACCAGCTGACTACGAACCGAATCCTGAAATTTCCTGGTCCCTGGATCAGTCTGAACAAAGAAGGTTGAACTAACGAAGCAACAGCGATGCGCATAACCTTTGCAATAGATAGTGACAACTGCACGTATCCCGAGTCAATCGCGCGGGAACCGAATCGATGAGAAAACTGGCCTTCACACCCCAGCATATGCCGATAACTACCGCCACACAAAAGGAGTTATATAGGCAGGAAAATGCTGGCTTCAGAATAGCTATAAAGTCTCGAGATTGATTGCAATGTGTGTAAGGAGTGGTGGCGTGGGCGGGGAGGGGGGAAGCGGCTAAATTTCGGTTGCGCGCCTGCATTGTACTATGCTACATTTTACAGCGAAGCTGTATATGGCTAGCCGACTCGTCCGTCTGTCTGTCGTCTGTACGCCGAAAACTCATCCAACTCAACCCCATGCGAATGCGCACAGAAAAAAAAGAGAAAGAAAGGCGCGCGATTGGCTGCGCCAGTAGGGACGTCGTTGCCCTTTGTCATAGCCGAGCGCGGGCGCAACAGTTTCTCTCCGGCTCCGAAACGGGCTGGCCACGCGTCATACGTACTCCTGAGGAGCAGGCAGCTTTCAATCAGCAACGCCACCAGCAGAACCGGGAACGAGCTCGTCTACGCCGTGCCGATCCTGCAGTCCGAGCACAAGAACAGGCTCGTGCAGCCGATCGCAAGCAGCAACTGCGTACCGAGCATCCGGCAGCATACCAACCGTCGTTTAATGAACCGTCGGGATTAACCCAGTGTTAAACACCGGGGCCACACATTACAGCTTCGCTGGTTAACCATCTGTACGGAGTGCTTGGGCGGTGATTCTTTTGTAAGGCATTTATTGCAAATAAATATTTGAATATTTTTAGGCGGAATTCGATGTTCATCTCCAAGTGAAAGTGTTGGATGAAGGGCTTCTCGGTATCTAAATATGTATCAGTTTTTTTCTTTTTTCGTTTTCATATACTGGGCAGGAGACAAAAATGTGTAGAACTGTTAGTGACTCTTGACATTGTGGTCGTATGCGCTACAATTCGTTGGAATGAAGGAACTTGTGGCTCAGTCTTGTGTGTCCACTACCGATTCGACATAGTGTATTACTTCGCATAACCGCTTCTTGTGGTGGCAGGTGCAAAAGCATTATATGCCTCATTAAGCGAAAATCCGTCGGCGTCGGTGGCGTGACCGATCGATGGTACCAAAAATGGCCAATGGCGCAAAGAGCAAGAAAGGATAAAAAATGCTCGGATTGACGTCAAGTTTCTTAGGGAGGATCCTGTAAACAAAGTAAATTAACGGTTTCGAAAAGAACATTTGGTGGATTTCGGTCTGGACGACCGTCTCTTTCCGCCCCCGCACCCCAAACTAAACAGGCCGCAGGCGCTAACGCTACGCTTGTTACAGACACGTACCTATCCCAACCCCGCCACGTTACACGTCATCTACCCGGACGTCTACTCTGACGACGCGTGCCCCTCGTGCGGCGACACGGTGACACTCGCAAACGTGCTCTGGGAGTGCAGAAACGCTCCGTCCGACTCTACCTCTGGCAAGCGGGCGAAGACCTCACGAATCCCCCTACTCCAAGACCAGCAATGGGCCGTCCAGAAGGCCCGAGCAGCGGCCGCCAAGTACCCACTGCCGGTCCCTTTGTGGGAGACGCCCACTGCGCGCTGATGCGCGTACTGCAGGATAAAGTTTATCCAATCCAATTTCGGTCTGGGTGCGAGACGAGCATGCTCCCCCAACGCCATGGCGGCTCCAAGGTTCTGGCTGACTAAAGGTGTGGCCTGGTGCGTGCGTCATCGGACACGTGAAGGCGCAGCCAATGGGGAGGAGGTGGCGCCACGTCGTGAGTGTATAAAGTGAGCGCGCTGCCTCCCGCGCGTCAGTTCGGATTTCATCGGTGCTGTGTCTACTGCGATGGACTATCGACGCCACGCCATGAGTGTAGAAAATTAGGCGGTCTGTGGCCAATATATCCGCAAACACACACACCGAATCAGCAGAAAGAACTTTAATGCATGTCGAAAACATCAATCGGAAACATTTCACCAAAGGGACTCTAATGCTTTCGCATTCCCGCACGCAAGCAGTCTTAAGTGTCTCTGCCGAATTTTTTCCCATTCTCTTAACTGGGGCTTCACTGAGTGGAGTTTATCAGATGTTTGTTTGTCCCTTTTGTCCTCGGAAGTTTACGAATATTTTGTTTGGGGTGTGCTCTGTAGTCATGACAAGGTAATGGGGGAATCGTGTAATCTGCAGGTTTTTTGCACTCGCACCTAATGAATCCACTTTCTCATTTCCTCTATGGCTAGGTATCTAGGTCTACAATGCCGACATCGATTTCGTTGTTATTGTTCTTGTTGTTCTGGCACCGTCGTCTCAGCGGGATAATTTAACATTCTTTAGAATTTTTCATCGTACCTAAGTGACCTAGAATACCAGATTAACCCTGAATGCTACTAAGTGTTCAGCTCTTGTTCCTGTTAAAAATTGTGTTCTCCCCGTCACTTCCAAAGCGTACATTTCGCTCAATTATCCTCTTGGAGCACATCGGTGTTATTATTGACGGATCTAAAATCACCTTCGCATTGATTACCACTGCGAAAATGTCATGCAATCGTTATTTTGCGGATGGTCAGCGATTGTCAATCAGCAATGCAAAGACAGTAGTATTCGATGGTATCGAATGTGCGTTCTCCTTGTCACGAAACTTGTTTTGTTCTCTGGTGCTCCAGCATACGAGTTTAGATCGCTGATTATCTTTGATTGCATTGCGTTTGTGCTTATGTCCTCCGAGCTGCATGTGTTATATTGTACGAGTACACGGAATCGAGAATTCTGTCATTTTCTTGCTGGTTTCGCCTTCTGACTAAAGTTTTTAGGACTGTATAAATCCACCCGTAAAAAATTTTTGTCTCTCAGACGAATTTTTTTCTTTTTTTCATTTGCTTCGGTTTTATAGCCCAGATTATTTTTTGTGCACACGTACGTTGCTTGACACAAGTGAATGATGTGCGAATTCACAATATTCTTTCTACTAATGCTTATTCTCTTCGTGCCGTAATTCTGTTTTCTATTTTTCCAAACCAGGCGGAGCTATCGTACCTCATGCTTCATTATCACCTAATGACACTGTCAACGAACGTTGAAACATGTCTCATTGTTGTCCAATTTTTTTTTCTGTCCGGCCATTGTCAGACCATATCACATGCAATGGCTACGGAGGCCTTCAGTTGAGCAGGTGCTCTCAGACCGTGTACTCTCTGCTTTTCTTGATCATCGGCACCTCTTTATTTCCCTGGCATATAAAATTTCGCAGTATACCAGGTCTTAAAGTATCGCTCAAAAAGTGACGTTGCCGCATTCTCTCCCTGAACGTTTACCCACGCAGGCCACGCCTGGTGCCCTCCTCTCGGTGCTCTTTCTGTAATTTAAGATTAATTAAATTCTGAGGTCATACGTGCCGAAACCACGATCTGACTATGAGGCACGCCGTAGCGGGGGACTCCGGATTAAGTTTGACCATCTGGGGTTCTTTAACGTGAACCCAAAGCACGATGCACGAACTTTTTTTTTTCATGTCGGCCCCATTTAAACGCGGCTGTCGTGGCCACGAATCGAACCTGCGACATCATGCTTAGCAGGGCAACGCCATAGCCGCTATACGGCACCGCGACGGGTTCTTTCTGTAATCACGACCATACAAGTGTGACTACTTCTTTCTGTCACGTCGCCGCTTCACTGCTTTGAGAAAATAAATTGAAATTTCCCCTTTCGAAGACTTGGCCTGGACATATCAGTTCCTATTTGATTTTTTCATTTAGAGTTTCGCGAAAAATATAGTAGCCAAGGCAGTTCACGACCGAGAGCCGTACGGTCTCTTTTTTTAATTGAATGGTAATCTGATGATGATGATGGCAGCCGCTTGAGGAATATGCGTAGTCTTATTTTTCTGAACAATAATGGACATCCTCCCGACTGCGACAATGCAGGCGTTGGTCACATTAAAGTTGTTGAAATGGGTTCGTTAGGTATAGTCCGAAGTCGGAAATCCCGTCGCTTTCGCGGCAGTCCTTTCGGTTTGTTTAAATCTCCAACCGTGTTTCTACCGTCGGTGCCCAGGGTGGACCGATGGTAGCGCTGAATTGAGGCAACATGTCGATGCCACCTCGAGAGCGTGTTCTTGCGGCTAAACTTGCTGCAGGTCCGCTCCTTAAGTGGTGGAGAGATCCTGTGCTCAGAGATATAAAAAAAAAAATTGCCAGCAAAATCGAAGGTCAGTCTTCGCTCTGAGCTCGCCAGTCTTTCGTGGTCTCTCCTACTGGCTATCTCGAGAGAAGGTACATATATAGTCTCTGGCCGAATTTCTTTTTCCGTCGGTGCCAAACGTAGTGTCTGTTGCACTTTTTGTCGATATGCTTCCTGCGCTTAGATAACGTGCCCACGAACATTGCTCAGACTTGAGTCTTCGTTTCTTGGATTTCTTTTTTCTCTTCAAGTTGCTTCCATCATCTCTGCAGATCGTTTTCTTGAAATATAATCTTGGCTGTTCCAAGGCTGATCTTCATTTCAGGAAGAAATTTGAGCTCAAAACACGTATTTGTTGTTGCAAGAAGCAATTGAAAATCTTGATTACAGTTCAACCCGTGCGATGAGGCAGTCGTTGGCGTCGATGAACCAAGAACTTTCGCAGATGGCTTTGCTTCCTGTCTCCGAGATCCCTAGGCTTCCAGACAGCTTATGTGGTGTTCAAAAAATTCCTTCGTCCAAGATGTCTGAGGAACTCTGATGGATGGTGCCTCGTTACCAACAGTCTCGATGACCCCGCTTGGTGCTGAATTATATGCGCCGTTTTCATTGTCTGGTTCGCTGAAATAATTTTCTTCACTATAATTTGCTGGATCTGTTGCTAGCCTCATTTCAATCGATCTCTCAAATATGCTCGCTCTTACTTGCGTAATTATGAGTTCCACCTTAACTTTCGCAAAATATAATAGCTTCTTTTTATTAAAATATTCTATTCATATTTTAATTACTGTATTTAAGGACAGGTTGGTACCTATGTGTGGCGCGGGCTACTCCTTTTCTCTGACGTGGTAGTTCTGCCCATACTGTTCATAACGAAAACAACCATTGTTAAAGAAAGATAGCGACATTCGAATACACAAAGTTCGCTTGCAACAGTATGTAATGTTCACAAAGTATAAATGTTCTTCGGCACTCGGAAATGACGTCTCTCTTCAGTACTATATTCCAAGCTTAACACTCACCTATTCGGACACAAAGGTCGCGGAAACACGAAGATACAAGGAAACACTTCAACAAGAATATATATATGCCATATTTCAAAACAAGTCTTTCTAGCTCAATAGATTCCTCGTTTTCTCTGTCCGATTTCTTTGATCTTTCGGATTTGAGCAGCAAGCTTCTTTAGCATTGAATCAACTTACCGGGTGACGGTGCTTCCCGCGACATATGCCGCAGCACTTCCAGTATAAGTGCCGTCACTTCTTTCCGGAGAAGACTCCGCTTTTCGATGGGAGCCTCCATGACTCGGCGCGCGGCATCCTCGAAGTCTTTAATAAATGACACTGGGGCGCTCAGTTGTGGCAAAAGTTGCTTCATCGATACCAAGCTCCGCCAAGCATTTAGTCCCAGTCCGGGCGATCTTTCCTATCGGTGCATTGGGCTTCAGGTCGGCGAAGCTCCTCGATCTCAGTAAACTGCCTCTTCTGGCTCTCGGTCCACGAGGCAATCAAGCATGGTCG
The DNA here is from genome assembly GCF_038994185.2 of Dermacentor albipictus. Classification (NCBI taxonomy): domain Eukaryota; kingdom Metazoa; phylum Arthropoda; class Arachnida; order Ixodida; family Ixodidae; genus Dermacentor; species Dermacentor albipictus. Next base: position 242,863,111 of record NC_091821.1, on the reverse strand, counting down.
GGACACTGAAAAAGTCCGTTTCGTCGACTGACTTCTCGGTTCATCCTACCTGGGTTTTACGGCGCCACAATACGACGTCGGAAAAGTCCTTCTGCCGGCTAGTATTGCCGACAAGCGCGAAACCGTCTAAACATGGCGAGAATCCCTGTCTTTGTTGTTGCTGTTGTCCTTCGAATACCCACCCGTCACTGAGATCACCCATCCATCACTGAACAACAACACTGAGACTACGCCACTATTTTTTTTAATTTATTTATTTTACCCTCAGGGCAAAGCATTACAGAGGGGAGTGGGCAATACATAACACTGAAATACAAGCAACAGCAGAGAACAATTACCAAGACATAGATAAGTTAGGATAAGTGATCAATACAATATATCATTCAATAGAAGCGGTAACAGCAGTCCGAAACAATACAGGGTCAGGAATTGTGGCAATTGAGGAAGGAAGGTGGTTCCAGTCATATGACGTGCGAGGAATAAAAGAATCCAAGAATGTTTTAGTTTTGCATGTAGAAATGCCTACCTTATGTATGTGATCTGTGCGGCGTGAAACATATGAAGGGCGAAGAAGTAACTCGTTGCCAATGGACTCATGATGAAATATTTTGTGAAAAAGGCACAGGCGTGCAATTTTGCGTCGTGATGCAAGTGAAGTTAGGCCCAGGTTAGTCTTCATAGTGGTTACGCTTGATGTACGCCGAAAGTCAGAAAGAATAAACCGTGCTGATTTGTGTTGTAACATCTCCAGTAGGTCGATCAAACTCTTAACACCAGGGTCCCAGATTGATGAAGCATATTCCAGTTGTGAACGTACGAGTGTGGTATAGAGTAGAAGTTTGATGCTAGTTGGGGCTGCGTGAAAGTTGCGTTTCAGATATCCGAGCATGCGATTAGCCTTGTTAGTGATGTGCTCAATGTGCGCATGCCAGCTAAGGTTAGACGTAATATGAATTCCGAGGTACTTGTATCTTGTAACAGGATCAAGCACCACACCATTAAGAGTACATACTGGTAATTCACTATTAACACGAGAGATGCGCATAAGTTATAGTTGCCCTGTTGTCGATTCTATAGTTGCCCTGTTGTCGATTCTCAGGGACATCGAGATGTCGCAATGACCAGTGCATTGTGAGTTCCTGTTGCTGCGTTCATTGCGACACTATACTGGAGAGAGGCCAAGAATTTATTACGGTTGTGTCTCCCCCCCCCCCCCCACACACACATACACTTTTTTTTTCAACTATGCTATACGCGCAGCAGTGTATGTGCAACGCCGTCGTCAGACTACACGCAAGACTTCTGCATGGTTCTCCATGCTTGATGCATACTCTTAAAGCGATAACCAAGTTATGGTCGAACAGTGTGATGACGATACCGCTCAAGACGTTACTATGTAGTATATATGTACATGTTGACTCGAGGGCGTCGGGGGACGTGTTGATGTAGTTTTTGTGATGTCGGTGCAGGACTAAGTGCGTGCGACGCATCACACGCGTTACGAGAGGGTAAAAGCGAGAGGGGGCCACGAGGCCGGCGAGTGCGCGCCGTAGCTTGGTGCGTGGCTGCGGCGCCGCATGCGGTCCAGAGGCCGCGACGTCTTTCTTCTTGCCGCATCCCCCCGTCGGGCGCGGCGGGGCTGCTGTACTGCAGGGAGTGCGTGTGCGCTCACGGGAGAGGCGTTTGTCGCGGCGGCGGCGGCGGCGGCCAGGCTCCGTGGCTGAGAAACAGCCAACAAAGGGACCGGCGGCGCGCAGCAATAATAGTGGCAAATGAACGAGGCCCCGCGCCGAGGATCTATAGCGTTCCGTTCTCGGAAGGCGGCGGGCCGCAGGAGCAGCTAATCGGCAATTTCTCGGCCGGCAGAAAGACAACACGAGCGGGGCGGGGGAAGGCCGGGACCTAACGGGAGTCCCTCCTCAAACAAGGAAGGGCTACTGCTGCCGCTTCATCAGGGCATTCATTATTGAAACATTTGCCCGGCCATTCCCGGAACGCCCGCGATGATGCAACCGGGGGTGTTGGGAAATTAGTTAGGCCGAACTCGTGGGGGCTTTTCGGGACCACTGGGGGCTGCCGCCGCCCGAGATGGATGGCTTGGGTGGTCGGCAGGGACGGCATTCTTCCGCCGCAGGACCGGCCTGGAAACGGGGCCGATCGGTTCCGGCGAAAGGCCGCTCGAGAGACGACGCCAGGAAGCGTCTGGGGAAAGCCACTTCCGGCTTGTGGCATTCCTCCTGCACAGGTCCTGTCGTCTGCCTCCGTAATTGGCAACTCACCGGTCGACACAGGCGCCGACACGCGCAGGTGGCCCGCATCGCACGCTTCACCGACAGCGTCGCGTCACGACACGCGCGTGCTGTCTTCTCTGCCGGGCACTCGTGCGCTGCAACAGAACCGGCGGCGGCTGCTTTCTCTCTCGCGGTGGGTCGCGCGCCGGTCGAGCTGTCGGCAGTCTGCAGGCTCTTCCAGTTGGCACGGAGGAACCAGCGGGAATGAAAGGTTGCTTGGCGAGGGAGCCTGGCTTTCGGACAATCAGCTGTGCACAAGCCGAGGCGGAAAAGAATACATCACCAGTGCTGGGTAGGCACGAAACGTAGACTCAGTGCCACAATGTTTTGGACAAAATGACTGAAAAAAATGTTAACAATATGACGAAATTAATTAGTTGGAAGCTTGCAAGGTGAAGGACGACGCACGGAATAAGTTGACATCTATCATACTGTCGCATAAAGCTTCATACGGTCTGCTGGGTAATGAAGCTTCGCAGTTGCAGAAAAATTCGTTCTAAGCCAGGGATGCAAACTGTTCCTTTGACGCTATTAATACCGTGTACAATTATGTAGGAAATGACGCACTTATGCATATTCTGTGAACTGATCTTGAATTGAGCAGTGCGTGTTTGGACCTATACCATCCCTGTTAGTTCGTGGAGGAATGTTCAATCAACGTCAGCAGAAAGTGCATCGATCATTTGGTTAGCGGCGCAGAGAGACGTTAGACGTCGAGCGAACTCTCCGTTCCTTCATTGCTGTCTTTATTATGAATATATTCGCTATCATTTTCTCATTATTTTTTATTATGTTTTTTCTCTTTGCTATTGAACACAGAAAAGTGGAGTAGCCAAGAAACTCTATTTCAACCTCTCCGCAGCAACCGATGTATAACAGAACATAATAGGTACCCGGGGCCTTCAACGTGGCTTCGTAATGACGTGCTATAAATAGCATCGATGACGGGTACACCCTGGGGCATGCTGGCTAGATGGGTAGGTATGCAGTATGCCGGGCGTGACGCGTAGTTCAGCGCTATTCCACTAAACGAGTGGTACCATAGACAGTTACACATTTCCAAATGCAACGAAGCTCTGTCACTTGCGACGGTAACGTACTTGCCTTGTCCATCAGCTGTTTGTTTCCCGGTTTCAGAGGCAAAAATATAGAGCTCTTAACGCTGTTTTGTTCGGTAAACACGTCAAAATTGACTCTACGAAGAGGAGCACAAATTCTGCACGGACGAAATAGCCTTTCATCAGTTCTCCTATGGGGATAGCTAGAGTCGAAATTTGTTTTACGATTCAGTATGTAGGGGCTGTACGCGAATGCGATTCGCGCAGGGAGTATTCTTATGCCACGAAATGCGTGACGAAAATGACTTGGTCTGAAGGAATGCAAAATACAGTCGAATAAATATTGATGTTCGCATAACTAAACTCCCAGGCTTTATTTATTTTCCTGTGTGGGTGCGATTACAAACGAGATGTATGATAATCTATGTCGAACTGTACACGTTTCAAATATGAATAAACAACCTCTTTTGTCAATAGAAACAAACTTGTTTTTCTGAAAAAAAAAAGATATTTCTTACCTTGTTCGATGATCTCTTATTAACTGTATTATCTATGATGAGAACAGTAGGTTGTAGCATGCAAAATAATAGTTTGGACTCTTGGTGGTCTTGTACGTGTATTTGAATGTAATGCGGTAATTCTTAGGTCGCACGCGTAAACCAGCAACGCGCCAAGCTTTTAGAGCAAACTATAGCCTTAAATGAAACACGGCACTGCATCACAGCGCTCACAATGTATGTATAGCGTATACGGTGCCTTTTCTTTTCTGGATTACGCTCAGGAGCCAAGTTCTTGCTCGTCACAAGTCACAACGAAATACAAAAGGCCAGAAAAGCGCTGCTGCGATATTTGAAAGAGACCGGATTGAGTCAGCGTCTGTGATCCGGACGGAGTGACCGACTAATATATCCAGTGGACTTTCTCTTCTTTTAATCTTTCCGTCTCCCTTTCCCTTTCCCCAGTGTAGGGTAGCCAACCGGGCTCAGTCCTGGTTAACCTCCCTACCTTTCATTTATCATTTTCTCTCTCTCTCTCAAGGAAGTGCAGGTGAGCAATGGTTTAGCTGGATGATGCTGTTCGTAAGTTCAAGTTTGTGCTGCTCACAAGCGACCCATTCAGAAGGCTGGGAAACAACAACAAAAAAAAAGATCTGCCAGCTGCAGTGCACGCAGCAGTCGTTTTCTGGCGAACTGTGGCCGCTGCACTTGAAGCTGAATTTTATTCCCCTATGTGGCTGTTGATATCTGTCGTCGCGCTCGCCACAGCGTCTTCAAGCGTCCCCACACAGAATCATTTTTGTCGACCGCCTTTCAGCAGGTTCGTTTCCTCACTTGTGTGCACGTGCTCATTATTCGCTCGTTCAACACTCGTCATTTTCATTCGCATTCTATTTGCTCGCAGCGCGTGCACAAGTTTGGCTCGCTGCCTCTTCGGGATTATTTCATCGACCGGCATCTCGTCGAAGTTCGCTTATTCTTTTCGCGGGGAGCTTTCTTCAGCTGGAGCGTCGCGTAGCATCGAAGGAGAGTGTCACTCATTAGCCGCAGATGCACCTTCGGAATCTGCGCGATACGCTCAATGAAATTCTCCTCTAAGTGGCGCTTGCGCACGGCTAATGAGGTTGAACGGCTTTCTCAGCGCGGCGATGTGTAAGTTGACGTTTCTCAGAAAGTTCTGGGCAGCGTGGCGTCACTATCAGCGATATTTTAGCCAGTGGCTTGCATGTTTGTAGCCGAACTTACGATTCGACGCAATGTAAGTGGTGCCCCTCCGGCTAGATTTCTTCTGTGCAGGAACGCTTTCACTCTGTCACAAAACCTACAAAGCTTGGCATTCACGAACACTATCCGCAGTGTTCACTTCGCTCCTTAAACGCCAGCGTAAATTACAGGTACTCGAAGAATCATCGTGACTGCGAGCGCAGCGCACCGTGCCGTCAGCGTGTTAACACACGATATAGATGACTGATTTTGAAAACTACTAATTGCAGCAAGAAAAATCACACTGTTATGAACCCTCTCAGGATAATTTATCCATTTTCTTTCAGGTTTTACTGTTAGCACTAACTATTCTAAATATAAAAGGCGCGCAATAACAACAGACCTAATAGCAGACGCGCGCTTCGCGACAGGCCTCTGACCGAAGCGCCACTCCTGGGAAGGTGTTCTGTAAGAGTCCACCTAGCGGACATGTCCATTTCGCCTGCTGCTGAAGTTCTGATTGGCTGGGCTGGGCTGCGCGTCCACAGCAGCCAGGCGCCACAGCCAATCAGAACTTCAGCAGAAGGCGAAACGAACATGTCCACTTGGTGGACTCTTACAGAATACCTCCCCTGCTGTCATGACGCTGAGACGCAGTGAACTACGCCGGTCGGCACGCCTACCCATCTAGCCACCAATTCACATTCGCTTCAGTCCTCTCGGTTATTGTCCGGGTGATTGAATCATTAAGTCGTTATGGCAACTCACACAGTTCGTGAAATATATGTATTTGCAAAATGAACGCAACGGTACTTCGAATAGTTCGCTTGGCAGCGAACATTCCTGCTGAATATAATTGGCTTTGGCTCGTTAATTTGGCTTAGTCACAAGTATATGAGAGGCCTTACGTTACCAGAGCAAGCTAGGCTGTTGTTTCTTTCGCTGTTCTTATTTTTTTGTAGAACTTTCTAACTAGAAGTTCTGACGGAAGCATCTGGATAAAAGAGCATTAGGTTTATTTTAATTGGCAAATAACCGAAGATTTAAAAAATATGTTTCCTCTTCTACTAAAGAATTTGCCGCAGCATATGGCTTTGCTTCAAAATTTGTCAACCCATACCTGTGTTCGCTTAGAACAACTCTTGATAGTGATAAGCGTTTACTGCTCGGAAATTGGTGCCGTGCACAAAATAGTGCAAGGTTGACATGCTCTCTTGTCATTTGTTAGCAGTTTGTATAAGACAAAAAAAAAAAACGCTATCAAACCAACGCCATGTTTCCGTTTCAGGCGTGGCAGACAAGACAGCAAAGAGCTTGAAGGGAAACCAGAGGTTCAACGCTTTGGCTGGAGGCTCGGCCACACCGAAGCGAGAAAGCAGGCGATTTGCGAGGGGCGCGCTGCTGCCCGCATGGCTCACGTGACTCTTCTAATTAGGAAATTAGAAGGACAAGTCTGTACGATAACACGAAGGGAAGCACATTGCTACTTGAGGCTCGAGCTGGTTTCTTAAGGACAAAAACATACCGGAGCAAATATTCGCAACTAGATGAGGCATGTGTATGCTGCAGCGAAAATCTGGAGACCACTCAGCACATCCTAATGGAATGCGAACCCAGCGAAACCCGTAGGTAACGTACACCTTCCTGAAGCGCTTGGATCTAAAGTGGACGGAAGCATCATCCGGTCAGCAGTCGAGATAAGCAATAGTCTTTAGAATATTGGTCGGAAAAAAAAAGCAGGGAAGTGATTGATAGGAGCGGATCCGTTACAGGCATAGGTAGCGCTACAAGGTCGATAGATAAGTTTTGAGAAAGAGAAAAAGAGTAGAGATGTACACAAAAATGCTAGAATGGAAAGCATGTACAGCATACCTGAGTAACTCAAGCAGGCTAGATGACTATTTTTCACCGCCCCGTTTCAAAGGGGATACCAGTAAATCATCATCATCATCATCATCATCATCATCATCACCACCACCAGCACCACCACCACAAACCATCATCATCATCATCATCTCACACACCGCGTGTCACTAGTGCTGTACACTTGCGTCATATATATTTCAAGAGAAACTTGAACTGTTTACGCGCTGGAGGTGCACCTGGCAGTGACAGACACATACTATCTACGACCAATTCTAGATGCCGCTTGAGTGAAGAAAATTTGACTCCTGAAGAAAACAAACGACATTAAATACACTTGTGTGAGATCTAAAATGCTTTGTAGCCTCGTAGCGTTGCTTGCTTCGTGATAGTAGGATAAAAATATATCTATATAAAAGTTCACATAGTCAAAGGTGGCGTTTAAATGAGTTCCTTTATCGCTTTAATAGTCGAAGCTGTGGTTCGCAGTCTGCGAATCTTCTTGGATGAGTGCTGCTGTCCATTCTTGAAGAAGCTGTATGGGAACTCTGTTACCAGACCGCACCAAACATCATATGAATCTCACGTTAAACCTGCTGCGCACAAAGATACAAATAAAACCGAGCAGGGAAGACACATCTCCGTATCACCAACTAGCCTGTACCTTCATGTGTGCCTTAGTCGATTCAATCGCCTCTATGCCCGCCTATGTATTCAAACACCTCCTAGCGTGTACGCACTGCATAGCACAGTGCCGTCTAGAGCCCTCCCGCTCCAGCGAGTGCGGTCTCGGCTGCGAGACTGTTTTGCTGCCTTCCAGACGGAAGGGTATACAAGGGCCACGGCGGCGGCGCATCGCGGTGACCCATCTTCTCGGCGGTTGGTCCGAGTAGCGCGGGGAAGCCCATGAATGAAGCCGTCGGCCACGATCATCGCGTGGCCTCTGATTACAGTGGTGCCTCCCTTTTGAGAAGGCGCCGCCGCCGAGGGGGGCCGCGCCGGGCCCGTCCCGCCCCGGAAGCGCGCGCGGCCAGAACTCCCGCCGCGGTCGCCGAAAGGGCTGACAGAGCCGTCAGCCGGGGCGCTGGGTGTCCGCGCGGCGACGCCGCCGCCTGATGGATGGCGCGCACGGCCGCGGTGGTCGCCGGCCGCCCTCGCGGCCGTGTTATTTATCCCCGCGCGGGCGCCGACGCGACGCGGGACGTCCCGAGTTCGACTCCCTCGTTTTTCACCGCTCGCGTCCCAAGGAGCTCCCGCGATGGCGCTCTAATTTATACCGAGCATAATTTAGGCCGATGCCAGACAAAAGGCCCCAAAGCGGGATCAGTAGCTCCCGGCGGCGCTCCTGAGCCGGGACCTGGCGCCCGTGACCCCGGTGTCGACTGCGCTTCGCGAAGATCCGCTTTCGTGATCTGGAAAAATGGCCCGACCTTGCTCGTGAGCTCGTGAGCGCCCTCGGTCGGCTGCCTGGCACACGGGGCAACTCGTAGTGACGCTACCGCCAGTACGGTATATACCGGGTCGGGCTCCAAACGCAAGGTGCTCGAAAGCCGCAGTCATCCACGTCGAAAAGCGCACCAAGTGTAGAAAGGTCCTGCGACTTTTCGTCAACGTCTTTCGCTCATAGAAGCGCACGCACCTGTGGACGTTTGTGATACGCAAATACGCGAGCTTCCGCAGACCGTATACGGCGACACTGAAAAAGAACGTGTGTGTTTGCTTTGTTCAAGAAGATCAGTGCACTCACAACCGGTGTATACGACCCCTAAGGTGCGCGACACAGCCCGCTCATTGAGGGAGAGAAGGAATGTCTCGTAATTAAGCTGCTTTCGTAATGTCTCGTCGGGTTCGGAACGCTTGTGACGCTTGCAACATGCTCACATCACGACTCGCGGTGATCCAACGGGAGGCTTCCTATACTCTGAAAACTGAGTCAAGGAAGACACTGGCTGTTACTGATGTTAGATATTGAAAATATGCTATCGCGCCTATGTTCTGTTAATTGGGGACGCAACACTCATAACGAAAATTATATTGTCTAATATTTTCCTTTTTTTATGAGGAGATGCAACAGTAAGAACAGAGTAGCGCTAACACGTTATCGAACATTTAGCAAGTCAGTAATTCACAGAAATAACCAGAAAACACTTGCCGTCAGAGTTTTCTAGGTGTTCTTGTTTTCCAGTGGGCGAATAGCATTGTTACACTCGCAAATGCCTTCAGTGGAGGATGTGTTTGAAACGGCGTTACACTTATGGGACCTTTTCTTTAGGCCGTTATGGCCATGGCCAGATCAAATTGACATAAAGGTAGCAGGGACAAGTATACAGTGTGGAGAGGCTCAGTTAATGTTGTCCCATGGAGACGGCTCGAATGGGTTTGCGTACTGACGGTGACCGGCTGATATATCAAATGACCCTTCCTGCTGCTCATATGTTTTCTCACTGCCATACACGCTGCCTTTGGCAGAAATAGCTAGCTTTGACAAATTGCATAAAGAGGTAAGCACCTAGCAGCATATATTTTCTTAGTCTTGAAGCTTAGCAAGCTGAAATAGCAATGTAATTCACTCTGTGATTAGGAACGTGGTGAAAAGTCGGTAAAAAACAATCAACAATCCTCAAGGCTGGTGTTTTTTCAGAAGAAATGTATGTTTGCACAAGTCCTGCAAGATAGCAGGAAGCTGAGCATATTTTGATGACGCATCGTAGAATCTCCTCGCTTACTTGATTAAAGAAGAAAAGAACCGCGACTTCAGATGGGACGGGAAGTAGACTTCAGGCGTCACTTCCCATATGAAGTCGCGGTTCTTTTCCTCTTTAAACATGTCGGACCAACTGGCGCAATGTTCCCCCCTTTTGAATCGCTTACTTGAGCACTTCTATATAACAGGTTGAAGTTTAGGGCTTGACACATTTTGATAAAAACGCATTTTGACAAAGAGAGCAAACGTAAAAGAAAGAGGGCGTCTGGTGATGTACGGCGAGGCTAATTAATGAACTCGAGCCAAAAAAGCAATGAAGTGCTGTTAAAATCGTCGGAATAAATCGTACAGGGCAAGAAAATTTCAGGGAGGTGAAAACATATGGTCGACTATACTTAATTTGCAGAGGAAAGTGAGGTATAACCAATTTTAAATCCTACATATACTGATTAGAATATTTTCAATAGTATGCATGTTAAGATAGAACCAACATTAAATTCTACAGACTGATTACAATATTTTCAATATTATGCAGGTTACCAATGCAAGCCACAAAACTAAAGTTTCAGGCGTGGGAAGAATCCAATCAGATCTTGGGGAGACTGCAGACTGGTGGCTAAAAGACTTAACATCGCTTATGCTCTTGGCGGCATAAGTAACGAATGTTATCCACCGTTGTACAGACAAGTCGGCGAGGGACACCTTTGGCAGCGAAAGTCGCGTCCCCTTTTCGCTAGACTAACTGAAAGAAATGCGAACTAGAAAAGAAAAAGAAATCACAATTTTCCCATAAGGGGGAAGCAATGAGCGCGATAGCAACATGTCAGAATATTACACTAAGTGCAAGGCTCGTAGTTGCAGTGACAGCATGAATTGAAGTAAACTTAAACTGACTAAGTAAATAAAAACGAGCCGTTGTGGTAGGGGTCCTCTGTTTGAATCCTGCCATCGAACAATTTCATTTATGTGTTTTAATTAAAGCCAACGTCCCTCTTGGCGTCTTTATCACCAGTTTTCAGTATCAGGTATGTTTCAGACCTCTTTCCTGGGTCGATCCCGAAGGTGGTGCACAGCCGCGTCAATAAAATTTCGTCATTTTCAGGTTTATTATTTTGCCCTCTTAAATATTTAAGCTTGAGAAGACGTACCATAAAAGACATGTGCTGTCGGTTTTTTTTTTGTTTCATAACATTTGTTTGTGGGCTGCCATTCTCTAAATAAATTTATCAAGAATGTAAAACCTGGTAGGAGCTACTTCAGTGATAGAATGGTGTGGCAATATAATCCGCATATACCGCATGTCGTATAGCATGACATGGTATATAGCGTACATATACCTAAACATATATGGAGCCTCACGGCGATGGCAAAAATTCGCTTGGAGTGTCCACATAAATGCTATCGCAATAGAAGGAGCAGCGTTCCTTCTCGGTTACGTTTTGTTTTCGCGCGCCAATTCGCAAAAGCTAATCTAGAATAATTACTCCATCGAAGTACGCACACAAATTGCTCCAATTATACTCTTAGAATGAAGGGAATGAGTGTTCCAGTTAAAACTAAGCATATTTTTGGTAGTTTATTCAGTGATTAATCCTTCTTGGTGTATTTCTTATGCATACCGCTGTGGCCAAAACGACTCCCGTCGCAACCGCTCGTTAACCACTGTGTTCATCATTCAGCAATTCGCACGAGTGACAGCCCTTCGTGTTCACATGTTCCCTTACGTCGTCATTGATTTTGGTAAGCGACACCACTGAATGAGAATTTCAACTGGGCGCCGTAGCACGGTAATTATCGGTGGTTGGAGTGCATTTCAACGCTGGTTTGGGCTTGTCAATAGTTTCCTATAGTGTCGAGTAGAGAGCTTCCTACAAGCTCGCGGCAATCCACTACAGTTCAAAGTATCTCATAGGGTCGACATTCTAATTAATAAGCGTGCGATGAGGTGTTTTCCCCATAGAAATGCATATACCCAGATCGGAGCTTTTCAACACTATCGAGTTGAAATAGAAGCCGAATTAGGCGACGTCAGACAAGTGGAAGTCGACGGTATGAAGATTATCGGCGCCTCCGGGGAAACAACCTTTATGACGTCATTCGCTGTTTCTCCGTGGCCACGACCGACGCTCGGCGAAACAGTGACATTCCGAGATGACTGATCTGTATCTTACAAGGACGGACGCGGGGGGGGGGGGGGGGGGGGTAACCGGAGCGCAAGAAGGAAACGGTCGTGGCGTGCGTAGATGCTCGCGGTCAATCCAAGGCGGGTCAATCCTCGACACTACAGGAAGGCGGCGAGCTTGCCGAGCGGCTCAGCCATGCATACGGCTTCGTTTGGCTACGGAGCGGCCGCAGTGGGCATGACATTCACAAACCGACGCGCGAACGAGGAGCTCTGTGCTTTCGCTACGGCCAGCGGGGCTCTCGAAAAGAAAGAGAGCTTCTCCAGCCGGCGGCATTGACGACTTAATTTCAGGGGTCGCCGACGGAGGGGAAAGCGCCGAGAGGCGGATGCACGCGAGAGAGGTGTCGTACATGTAAAGAGCACGTCCGACGGCATTGCTCTCTCTCTCTCCCCATTCAATATGGGCAAACAATTTTTTGGGGGCCCGCAAAGCAAACAACTCCCTCGAGGCTCCCCGCGGCGGCGACCGGAGGTCACCGCGCGCCGCCGCCGGCCAGCGTGCGCCGGCGTTGCGAGCAGCGCTCCCGGCGGAGAGGAGCGCGTGCCCCGTGCTGCTGCACCCGCGCGGGCCCTCGCCTCGGCTGCGCCCCATTTATTCCTTCTCTCGGTTGCCTTTCTTTTCGAGTCGCGTAAAGATGGCCCCGAGTTCCGGTTCGGGGCGTTATGCTGCTTGCGGTGGCGGGGGCTGCGCGAGCAAAGTAGCGAGCGAGAGGCGCGCGGCCACTTGAAGCCGTGCGGTTTGAGCGCATTTTGTATAGGGTGGCGAAAGGGCCGGGCACGTGAGCTCGCGTTCACGAATGCTACAGATCCTTTGCGACGAGCCGTGCATTCCTGGCATAAAGGTACTGAACAGGGCGTTTCTTTTTTCTTTTTTTTTAGACAATACATATTTTTTATTTTAAAAGAAGTGATGAGCGCAGTGAACGTGGCGTTTCTGTAGACGAGTTCGAGGCGGACATATTTTGGCGCTAATAACGTCAGCTTCAGAACATTAATCAACAGCAATTCATTAATTAACTATTTTTATTCGTGCTTTGGGGACAGTTCTCTCGATGGCAGATTTGGAGGCAGGGACATTTTCATTCACACCCGTCTTTCAAAGAACTTGAAAATCGCACCTAATTCGAGATATTCATCATCAAATTATGAGGGTCAATGGATGCACTATAGAAACCGAGCGCGTCCCGCTGCGCGTCAGACGGCAACGCCCCGTAAAGAAGTGCGGGGCGAAATGTGAAAGATAGCATGCCGCGGCAAATCCTGGCCCGACACACAGCCGCACGAGCTTGCCAGGCAAAGCGTGCCGTATCAGCAGCTGCAACGCCTGACCGGGACGTTCGAATTACAAGTTCCCCGCGCCTCAAATTCGATTTGACTTTCAAGATTTAAAAGGTGAGGGTGCATTAAAATGTGACTGCCTTCAAATTCTCCATTTAAACAACTGCCCTAAGGCACTTATAAAAATAATTAATACATTTTTGTTAATGAGTATTTTGAACCTCACGTTATTAGCGGCAAAGTACGTCCGCCTCACCTAAGAACTCGTTTGCGTAAATGCCACGTTCGCTGCGTTTATAGCTATTCTATAAAAAAATCTGTATTAAAAACACCCTGCATATACGCGAGCCGAATTTGAGAATCGGCGAAACTGGACATCTTCACTTTCTTGACGGCCCCGTCCCGAGCACTAAAGGATAACAATGATCCACTTGTCCCCCTCCCCCCCCCCCCCCCTTCTTTTTTTGGGATCGTGCCGCCGGCCATTACGCCTTATGCCATGTGCCCTATATCTGTATGTCATGACCGAAGGTCCAAGTTTTATGCATTGCCAGACGGCCGCGGGAAAACCTTTATCAGCTTGGCTGGGTCAAGAAAGTCGTGTCTTTGTTTTGTAATGTGTAGCAATAATCTATGCGAGTATGTATTATGTATTTGGTAGGCGTTTTCTCTGTACAATGAGTCTGATTCACTCATTCTTTTTGAAATGCACATGTGGACAAGCTGTCGGTGGTTCATTATTGTTAGGCGTAAAATCTTATTAGGGGAATTAACTAGGCTTCTAGTGGCATTAACTATAGAAGCAGGCCAGAAGAGGTAACGGTTTCGTATTCGTGCGCTTTCGCTGAGGCAACGTGAGGCGCGCCGCCTAAAGCGCCATCTCTCTTCTCTAGAGCAAACTGCTTCACGAAAAGGGTCACTATTTTCCTTCTGCATAGTCACAAAACTGCTCCCAAAGTTTCGTATAGAAACAGAAGGTGGCACCAAAGGCACTGGAGTAAGTTGAAGGCGGGTCCTTCAAGGTAGACGAGCGCAAGTATGAGATTGGAGAGGAAATCGAGTCGATCGGCAGTCACTGTGATGTCGATGCTAGACTAAAGAAAATGGAGAATGTCCAGGGCGAGCCTGTGGAAGTGGTGGAAGAGCTCGAAAATGAGCTCATTGCGGAGCGAGTTGCACGGAAGGCTGTAGTAGAAGGCGAGAAAAACTTTGAGCAGTCGAACAAAAACTAAACAGGGTACCCATCATGAATGAACATGCTAGTGACGATAGAACGACGTCTCCCGGCCTGACAGGACCGGGAGTGCCGACAAAGCGCGCGGAATGCGTGTAACGCGTGGAGCGTGCGGTTTGTGCATCTAGAAAGAGGTTCACCTACGAAATCAATAGTTTGACGAAATATCGTCTGGTCGGGAAGTAACGGCATAATAGGAATGACAGAACGCCGACCGAAATGGGGCTGTCTAAAAATTCTTAAGCGTTTCGGGTTCCACACGGAAGCCTTGTTCACCGAGCTGAGAGGCAAGAAACCTTCAGCTTAAATCCGCGTCAATAATCGCTTCAGGCATCTCGGGTATGTTGGCGGGAGATTGCCATGGTTTCGATTAAGCTTGTGTGCGGTTGTTTTGATAGTCAGGGATTCCAGACACTGTCGATTCGTCCAGTTCACTTCTTGGGCGATGACTGAAGTTTGGCTCCAGTTGAAGTTGTGTTGCTTGGATTCTGCGTGTTCAGCCGAGTGCACTGGAAGTGAATTTTTTCTTTTTCACATCGTTCATGTGCTTCTTTAGGCGCCGCTCAAAATTGCCACTTTCACCAATGTAGACATAATCCCAGTCCGCGCATGGTATGTTATATACAACGCCAGGAAACCTTATTTTCTTAGTTTGTCCTTGACCTTGACAACCCAGGTTTGGTCGGCGTTCTGTTTTTTAATTCCTATCATGAGGTTCACCTACCTTGAAGCTACCACAAAGCTAAAGGAGGAGCGAAGGGATGAACACCCCGTGTCAAATCCGAGTCGCACGGAAAAGGATGACAAAGGGAGGAAGACACCTCGGCAGTAGGAGATAGTGAAAAGGTGATAATCGCTGGTGACTAAAATCTGGTTAGGTGCTCAGAGACGATTGTGGAGAAGGTGAAAGGGGGCAAAAGAGTATCGGTAGGGACGTTTCCAGGGCAGAAATGGGGCTGAAATATGATGATGATGATGACGACGACAACGACGACTTAGCTTGAAACTGCCAAATCTCAGCAAAGAAGTCATACTTTCAGTGTAACACGATGCAGAAATGAAAGACGACATGTCTTTCTGATGGAGAAGTCAAAATCAGGTACAGTGAAATTAAAACTCCAAAGACACTAGTCCAATAAATCTGCCTTGTGTTCATTTTCTTCAGTAATATTGTTTACAGGCAATGCTTTCTGTGCAATAAGGATGAGTGGTATTGAGCACATTAATATACATGCTATTGTAACTTGCGGATATAACTTGCAAGATATACTGCCTAGCCTCACATGCTTCTTTCAGAGCATCATTGCCTGCATTTTGTGGTCAACCTGTAAAACTGGCAGGGCATAACAGACAAGGCAATACCATGTAGTGTTACCTTAGAGTGTTACCCTGGCATGCCTTGGCTAGAAGGATCTTTTGCATAAGAACAGTTGAAAACTGCCAACTGTAGCGCACATTTTACAGCAAGTAGGTCACCTATATTCACTATTCTTCTTAGTGCCATGTTATAGAAAGCAAGGTGACTAAACAAGCCAGAGTCTATCTATGGCAATACATAGCCGTAATCCGTGTTAGTTGTCTGGAATGCTCACTATTTGCTTTGCTGAAATTTATTAATTCTTCTAACACCCCTGTCAGGGTATTACATGAGGGGGGGGCGCTTCTGTTCGATAAAAAAATTTTTTTTTTCTATAGCGGCCTTCAAATGTTACGCAGTTTGATCGGCGAGATCATTCCAGTCCCTGGCCGTCTGAACCAAGAAGGACTTCAGGTACAAAGAAGTACGTGCGGGTGGCAGATATACACAGTCTTATTATGATGCATCCGTAATGGCGCAGTGGCGATGTACAAGCTAAATTGCAGAGTTAAGAGAGGAATAATTTGTAATCGTGAAAAAAGGTCGTGGGTTCGAGTGCCTCAATCGATGCTACCTCATTTAACAACACAGGTCGTGGATTCGAGTGCCCTAATTAACTACGCCTTAACACCATACGTCGCGGGTTCGGCTTCCACATAAGCTCGAGGGTTCGAGTGCCTGAATTAACTTTCCCTTTTTTTTTTGCCATGATGAGCGGCGTCGGAGACAGCTCTTTCAAACGCTCGGCATGTGCAGCCCGAGCCGCTTCCTCGTCTTCTTTCTTGTTACAACTCGCATGTATGTGTGTGTGTGAGAGAGAGAGAGAGAGAGAGAGAGAGAGAGAGAGAGAGAGAGGAGGAGGAGGAAAGGCAGGGAGGTTAACCAGACGCACGTCCGGTTTGCTACCCTGCACTGGGGGAAGGGGTATGGGGATGAAGAGAGAGAGAGGAGAGAGCACAGTTTCGGCGCACAGTGGAAGGTTCACAGCGAGTCTACACACGGTTCCCAAGACCTGTCGACTTGAGGTATTTCAAGAGCGCTTTCGTGGCTTTCTGTGCCATCGGCGCGTACGGCCAGGGTCCAAGGATCTTCATTACGGAAAATGGTCTAGAGTCCAGCTGGTTCAGTGCTGTCCGGAGAACTTCGCGCTCGATGTCGTATTGGGGACAGATACATAGGATGTGTTCAGTCGTTTCTGTGGTTCCGCAAGAGTCGCACATGGGCGTATCCCCGGTTCCAATGCGGAACGAGTAGGCCTTGGTAAATGCCACCCCGAGCCAGAGGCGGCACAATAGATTCGCCTCAGAGCGGGAAATTTTTGATGACGTCATGAAAATCAACCGTGCTCCCTATAACGTGCACGCGTGCCGTGCCGCTTAGTCGCTCCTCCCTCACGCCTTGCTTTGTGCGCAACGACGCCAGTAGGCCGTATGTGGGAAAAAAATGTCAAGGTAAGGAATATTCCTAGGTGCCCTTAGCTATCGCCTAATACCCCTGTCACACTGGGAGTTTTAATGTCATTCGAACCGAATGGCATTAGCATCGAATGACATTATTCGGTTGCTACACAGCGATATTTAATGTCATTAGCACCGAATGACTTCAGCAATCGAATGAGTTCGAGAAACTCATTCGGCTTCGCACTCGGAGCGAATGTGTACTCTCAACCCCAGAAACAAAGCAAAACAGGACACAGTATTTGCAAATTGAAAACCGTACTCGTATAGAAACAATAACGTTTGCGTGTTTCAATGGACTTGTTACTCTAAAGAGACAAAATCTGTGCGGCAGGCTGTCGCAAAAAGTTGTTACTCTCCTGCTCAGTAGCGTCTGGCCGCCGTCCATGCCGCCGCCACTCTGCTCGTCGGTCAAATAGATCTCCACCGCCACTCTGCACGTCTAATCGCTTCCTCTGATTATTACGCCTTGCTCGTAATGCAAAGTACGCAGCAACTGATCGCTTCACCTCCTGCAACTTAGCGCCGTCGTCCAGCGTCGACATGTCAGCCATTTTGTTTGTTTTCAATTTATCGGCTACTCAGGTGGCTAAGCCTTGTTTTGGCTTATAGTGGCCACATAGTCTGAAATAGAACAACTTTTTTTATACGCATTACTAAAATATTTTTTTTCAGTGAAGTGACGTTCCAAAAATATATTTAAAGTTATGGAATGCTTATGCAAGCACTTTATACCTACTTTGTTCTATTTTAGTTGCGACGTTTTTTTCGGAATCATCGCCATTGATATCGCCACCGAATGACATTAATTTTTCGAGTGTAGCAGCTCCGGGGGGCGAATGACATTCGTTGCATCGAATGCCATTCGATTCGAATGACATTAAAACTCCCAGTGTGACAGGGGTATAAGAGACGCGAAGGCGAAAACCTTGTAAATTCTACTGTAATTCACCTAAATCCACCGCAATCCAGCTTAATCATCTTTAATTCACTTTAATCTACGCTAATCCACTTTAATCCTCCGTCACCCACCTTAATCAGCCTTATTCAACCTTAATCCCCACAATTCACTTTATTTCTTCTTAATCCACCTCGATCCACTCTAATTCATGTCAATTCACGCTAACCCATCTTAATCCTCCATCACCCACCTTAATCCACCTTAATTGTCCGTCCCCTACCTTAATCCACTCTAATCCACCGTAATCCTCCGTCGCCCACCTTAATCGATCCTCCTCCTCCTCCTCGTCATCATCACCATCATTATCCCATTCTATGTCCACTGCAGGACGAAAGCCTCTCCCTGCGATCTCCAATTACCCCTGTCATGCCCCAACCGATTCCAACTAGCGCCCGCGAATTTCCTAATTTCATCACCCCATCTAGTCTTCTGCCGTCCTCGAATGCGCTTCCCTTCTCTTGGCACCCATTCTGTAACCCTGATGGCCACCGGTTATCTAACCTACGCATTACATGACCTGTCCAGCTCAATTTTTTTTCTCTTTATGTCAATTAGAATATGGGCTCACTGATCCAAAGCGATCTATTTTTGTCTCTTAACGTTATGCCTAGCATTTTTCGTTCCATCGCTCTTTGTGTGGTCCTTGTTCTTCAGCTTCTTTGCCAGTCTCCAAGTTTCTGCCCCATATGTCAGCACCGATAAACTGCACTGATTGTACACCTTTCTTTTCAATTATAACGGTAAGCTTCCTGTCAGGAGCTGACAATTAATGTCTGCCGTATGCGTTCCAACCCATTTTTATTCTTCTGTAAATTTCCTTCTCATGATCACCTTAATCCACCTTCATACTTCTTAAGCCAGCCAAATCCACCTTAATCCTCCATCACCTTAAGCGACCTTAATTCATTCCAATTCATCTTAACCAATCACTAATCAATCATTAATTAATTCTGCTAATCAATAATCATCTCTTATACACGGCTGGACATGCTTTGGTTCGCTTCTAACATTCCTTGGGTTGCGTAATATTTTCTGCATCACGCACGCGACGCCGACACATAGAGATTTAAGGCTTTCGCCTGAAAACAGATAAACAAGAGATTCGTGCCGGCTTGCGCGCGGCTACGAGTGGTGTTTTTATCGTAGTACAGCTTGACCAGCGCTTCATTTGCCGCCAGCGTTGGAAACGATGTGCAATGCCCCAAAAAAAGGATAACCGTGCTGTGATAACCGCAGCTGACTCAGCTGACTTGCGAATTTCTTTCCAGCGTTAGTCGAACGCGTCCTGAGCTCCTGAGCAGCGGCGCGTAATCTGACGCCGGTGCGCCAGTGTAAAGCGCGGGTGGCCTCTCTGGCCTCGATTTCGCGCGTTATTAAGAGAAGTTGTGAGGCATGCGCAGGAGACATGAGCACGCGGTGAATAACGACACAAACGCGTGCAACGACGCACCATGCAAATCACCACCGCATGGGCACATCAACTACATATATCGGCTCTGTGAGCAGCTAGACGAAGTGACAAGCAAGCACCGGCTGGTGATTCGGCGACAAATTTTAAGTTCACAGGGGTGATAAGATACGCGGTTCACTTGCGTCTCCCTTAGTGGCTATGGTGTTGGACTGCTAAGCATGGAGGTCGCGGGATCAAATCCCGGCCACGGCGGCCGCATTTCGATGGGGCCGAAATGAGAAAACACCCGTGTACTTAGATTTAGGTGCACGTTAAAGAACCCGGGTGGTCCAAATTTCCGGAGTCTCCCACTACGGCCTGCCTCATAATCAGATCGTGGTTTTGGCACGTAAAACCCCATAATTTAATTTTAATTTAACTTACATGCCCAGAAAGAATGGCGATGGCTGAAGGTCACAAGAACACTCGCATGAGGCCTAGAATATTAACCTATAGTAAGGAAGCGTACTATATATGGAAAGGCAGGCGCAAGGGTAGGCAGTGGATCAGTGATTTGTAGATGAACAGCTTTCTGACGCAACAAAGAATTCAAGCTCATTCGAATTTACCGTGCAATCCCTTGACAGGAGACGGAGAATCCGCAACTCTGCATTGGTTAGACCTTGCAGCAGCGAAAAACGCAGGAAATGACGAAACCCTGGACGAAGTCGCCGCTGCTCGCAGATCCAAAACCACCACAAAAGCTAGGCCTGCGTGCGCCTGGCCGAGAACTTCCGCGTGGTGGCGTCGTCGCGCAAGTTCCGCATGTGCTTGGTGTGGTAAAGCTAGGGAAATTACGGAGCATGTTTTATTAGAATGGGAAGACGTCTACCCAGCGGTCGATTTAGGCACCACTGGCCTCCTTGAAGCCCTTGGGTTCAGAGGGAGCAGTGGTAAAGCAAACATGTCCGCAATAGACATTAGTAAGAGGCAACTGGAGGATTGGTGGAAGAAAAGTAGGGAATGAGACGTACAAAAGCACAGTTCGCAATAGGGAATCAGAAAATTTGGGCGTGGTAGTTCATAGTGTTTTTTTTTTCTTTTTTCATTGTTCAACCTAGGTAGGACATTAGGCAGTATAGTAGCAAGAGCTTGGTGGCGCAACCCACCGCCCCGCTCCAAAGAAGATGCTTATAATATCCATCCTATCCATCCATCCATCCGAAGCAAAAAGTTAGTTCGATTGCAGTTTTAATGCTGCATTATCGAAACGGTTAGAGGATGGGCGTCCTGGCCATCGCAGACAATAACGGTACTCACCACATCAGCCACACAAAACATAACTACTTATCGTATACCCCAAAGTACGATTCCATTGTGAAACTGGTTCGGCGCCGTTGAAGCCCGTTACAGGACGGGGCAGGTAGGGGCGTTCGTGCGGCTGCTGTTCCGTGGGACGTTGCTGTAATTTTACGTTATCTTTTTTTAACAGTGTAACATGCAAAAAGCGGTGCGGCCGCTTATGAGGCTATATGGAGATTGAGCCGAGAGAAAGGTTTGGAGGTTGTGGAAGTAACCAGGTAACTGAGAAGGTATGGTGGTTTTCAACTAAACGGAATCCTCTTCAATCAGAGGCTTGGACGGGAAGTGGGCTAGCAACTTGCTGGTGGCGCAAATGCTCTTTTGGGGTGCTCACAGGCGCCCAGGAGGCCAGTGAATGTAGCACTGAAGAAGGTCCCCTATGGGAACTTCAAAATAGCATCGCTGTCAATAACAGAAAAAGGTGGAAGACAAGAAAGAGAGCTCGCCATGCAATAGGCTACATAAACACGCAGATCGACAAAAGAACGGAAGAGTGGTTAGAGATTCAGGAGCAGTTAAATAGAGAACAAATGGGTGTGCACGCGGTTACAGAAACACACCTTAGAGACTTAGAAGAGCCAATTATGTTTGGGAAGGGTGCAATAGAACTAAATTGCAAAGAAAGGGAGGGGGAGTCGGAACGCCCATCCACCAGTGAGCCAAATGGAAAAGAGTAAATTTGAAGTGCCCAGAGCATCCTTGGTTATCATGCGCAATGAGTGGAAATAAAAACGGGCGTATATATAACGTATTTGTGGACGGGAAAAAATCGCAAAGAGAAGCAAGAGTTAATGGAATACCTAAGTGCTGATATTAAGGGTTTCGGGAATGGTGCCGAAATTGTCCTTTTAGGTAACGAATGCCCACATACAGGATCTAGACAGTTATACCGACACCAACGAGAAGTAAATGCTATATCTCTGTAAGCAACGTAACCTTGTTACAGTCATGGATGGCCAGATTACAGTTATATCAGATCATATATGGCCAGATCCAATTATAGTTATAGATGGCCAGATCACATGAGAAGTCGGAACTATGCACTAGATCATGGATTGCTGTCTGATGACAGAAGTAATTTATGATAAGTTGATAGACATGGTAATTGAGGAGGAAAGGTACAGCAACATAGGGAGTGACCGTAAACACGTCATTTTGAAAATGGGGGATATTAATTAATTAAATTATGGGGTTTTACGTGCCAAAACCACTTTCTGATTATGAGGCACGCCGTAGTGGAGGACTCCGGAAATTTCGACCACCTGAGGTTCTTTAACGTGCACCTAAATCTAAGTACCACGGATGTTTTCGCATTTCACCCCCATCGAAATGCGGCCGCCGTGGTCGGGATTCGATCCCGCGACCTCGTGCTCAGCAGCCCAACACTATAGCCACTGAGCAACCACGGCGGGTATGGGGGATATGTAGTTGAGAAAGAGAGCAAAGAGCGAATAATGGCCAGTCGAAATTTGAACGCTGAACAAATAACAAATATAGTCACAAGGGTCGAGAAAGAACTTGCCAAATGGCAAAGAGGGGTGTAGTGAGCTTCTAAGTGTACTGACGAGAGAAATAAGGAAAGAGAAGAACACGTTTATAGGAAAGGAAAAACGTAACAGAAAAGCTGGTGGTACAGGGAGATACAAGAAGTGATCGATGAACGACAGAAAGCATCACGAGAGCATAGGCAGGAAAAAAAAAATCCATAAAAAAACATAAAGCGCAGTTGCCGAAGAATGAAGTAAACAGAAAATGGGAAATATACCGGGAGAAAAAATCTATGGTTCAAATACTGGTTCAAGCAAAAATTAAAGGTGAAAGTGAACGTTGGTTGTCACAAATACGTGAGGAAAAGAAGGCCGCACCTAGAATATTTTGGAACCACACAGACTTATTAGGCAGGAAGTCTGGCACAATACAACAACATACCCTAGACGCAGATGGGAACAATCTGGAAGCGGATGTGGCATTAAATTACATCGGAAAAATAACAGCCGAATCATTCTAAGGTAACGACTAGGTTGTACTTGAGAGAAAAAAAAAGAGCATGAAAGAGAACCACATGGAAAAGGAGCTGGTGCTGAGAAATTTCAATTTGAAGGCAGCTGGAGAGAGAATTCTTAAGCGCAAAGTCACAGGATTAGACGAGATTCCCGTAAGGCTGATTAATGAACTAGGACCAAAGAGTAGGGAGGCTTTGTTGAGAGCAGTAGAAAAAAAACTTACAAGATGCGCGAATACCAGACATGTTGGCGACAAAGTAGAATAAACTTAATTTAGAAAGGTAAGGGGAAAGAAATATAATTCACTCATGTAGAACATTGACCATTAAACTAGTAGTATACAGGTTAGCAATGCAGGCGATTAAATTAAAACTGCAAGCATGGGAAGAACGTAATGGCATACTGAGAGAACTTCAGAATGGCTTCAGAATCGGTAGGTGTCTGGATGATAACTTATTTCTTCTTACTCAGTGTATTGAAATATTCAGAGTAGAAGGGAGGCTGTTATATGTGGCCTTTTTAGACATTAAAGGAGCGTATGACAACGTAGACGGCTACATTTTGTGGGATATTCTGGAAGGGGAAGGCTTAGGCGACGATTGCCTACAGCTTTTGAGAGAGGTTTACCCAGAAAATACCGTCTGCTTTGAATGGAAAGGGATGAGGAGCGAAGAGAAAGTTGATATCAACAAGGGACTTAGGCAGGGGTGCTCTTTACCCCCAGTGCTGTTTATGATGTACATGGTTAGGATGGAGAGGGCACTAAAAGGAAGTATTATTGGGTTTAAAGTCTCATACAAACAGGCGGGTACAGTAGCAGAGCAGCAGGTTCCAGGTTTGTTTCATGCGGACGACATTGTGTTGCTTGCTAACAAACAAAGTGATATGCAACGTCTGGCTAATATCTGTGGACAGGAAGGCAAGAACTGAGGACATAAATTTATCGTTAAAAAATCAGCTTTTATGGTATTCAATGAAAACAGTGAGGGCCAGGGCATACCTCGAGTAAAAGAATGCAAATACGCTGGGGTATGGATACTCGAAGGCAATATATATATATATATATATATATATATATATATATATATATATATATATATATATATATATATATATATATATATATATATATATATATATATATATATATATATATATAGAAATACAGTAAAAAACAATACAAGCAAAGAGAAAGAGAAATGCGACCATAGTGAAAAACAGAGCGCTATTGGGATACAATAGGTACGAGGCGCTCCGGGGTATGTGGAAAGGTGTAATGGTTCCAGGACTTACATTTGGAAATGCGGATGTTTGCTTGAAGTCAGGGGTACAATTGGGATTCGACGGCAACCAACGATCAGTGGGACGCCTTGCATTGGGCGCTTATGGGAAGACTACAAATGTAGCTGGGCAGGGTGATATCGGCTGGACAAGTTTTGAAGTGAGGGAAGCTCAGACTAAAATTTATCTTGAAGGACGACTGAAGAATATGAAAGAAAGTAAATGGGCTGGGAGAGTGTTGAGGTATCTGTACTGGAAAAACATTGACTCGCAGTGGCGGAAAAGAACTAGGAAGGTTACCATCAGATATGCGACCGGTATAGTAAGCAACATGTCAATAAAGAACGTCAAACGTAAAGTCAGAGAGGCTGAGGCAATCTCATGGGTGGCGGCAATGGGAAAGAAACTTGCTATGAGTAACTACCTAGGAGGAAAAAATGAAATAAGGAAATAAATAATTTATAACAAATCAAAGAAAAGCTTTTTACTTTTCGAAGCGAGATCAAGATGCCTTAGAACACGCACTTATAAAGCGAGATATAAGAAGGAAGAAGCATGTGCTTGCTGCGGTAAAGCTAGGAAATCGATACACTATGTTTTATTAGAATGTGAAGATATCTTCTCAGCTGTTGGTTTAGGCTCCTCTGGCCTCCTTGAAGCCCTTGGGTTCAGAAATAGCAGGAGGAAAGTAAACCTGTTCGCAATAGAGTTTAGTAAGAGGTGATTGGAGGTTTGATGGCAGAAAAGTAGGGAGACCATAAACAACGGGGGCGTACAAGAACAAAGTTCCCTATAGTGGTTCAGAAAGTTTGGTGATGGGAATTATTTGTGTGTGTGTCTATGTTTTTTTTTTAAACGATGATTAGGACATTAGGAAAAATAAGAATGAGAGCTTGATGGCGCAACTCACCACCTCGTTTCAAAGGGGACGCTCAAAGCATCCATCCATCCATCCGTCAATCAATCAATCAATCAATCAATCAATCAATCAATCAATCAATCAATCAATCAATCAATCAATCAATCAATCAATCAATCAATCAATCAATCAATCAATCAATCAATCAATCAATCTACATACATACAAGCATATATACTGTATATTTTCATACTATATAAATACAGAGCATATCAATACTCTATATTTCCACCAATATAGAGTATTGGTACAAAACAGTAGGGAAGAGATTGATACAACCGGAACCGTTACAGAAATAAGTAGCGGTACAAGGTAGATAGAGAAGTTTTGAGGAAGAGAAAGAAGATTAAGGAGATGTATACAAAAATGCTAGTATGAAAAACATGTATAGGGGAGGGAGGGAAGAGAAAAGTAGAAGGCAGGGAGGTTAACCAGAATAACGTCCGGTTGGCTACTCTACACCGGGGGAATGGGAAAGGGGAAAACAAAGATCACAGGGAGAGGGAGGAGGGAAGGAAAGAAGGAAATTGCGGCGAGTTTACTGACGCGTCGCTGATTAACTCAAGCAGGCTAGCTGACTATTTGTCACAGCCCCGTTTCGAAGGGGATGCCAATAAATCACCAACGGGGAACAAAGTGCCGCGCCGGACGGCCGGGCTGCGCGATTGCGCAAATCTTTCACCAGGAAAGGCGCTTCTCCCACATTTATTTCAATATGTTTGCAGAGGGAAAATGCAACGGGAAGTTTTGGCAGAATAATGTAATTCTGCGATGCGTTTGTGCCCAAGTTATACACGACAACGTTGTATGACTGGTGTGGCCCCCCTCACCCCTAGTAGCATTTCTCGTACAAAATGTTCCGGTCGGCCATCTATATTTACACTTTGCCGAGTTAGATAATTTTTTTTATATTTGATTAGCTGGTTCATTAAGTTAGTTATTAGTTGATTAGTTAGGTTAGTTAGGTTAGTTAGTAAATTGGTTATATTTGCTAAGTTATTTTAGTTAGGTAGGTTATTAGTTTAATTAGTGAGTCCCTTAGTTTAGTTGATAACTTAGTCAATCAGTTGGTTAGCTTCGTTAGTTTGAATAGGTAATTAGTTTTGTTAGTTTAAATATTTATAGTTTTGTTACTGAAGTTTGTTACGTTACGTATTATTGAGTTTAGTAGGTAATGTAGGTACTAGATAGTAAGTGAGGTTAGTTAATTATTAGTCTGATGATTAGTTTAATAATTACCGATTTGTTTGGTTAGTTTATTAAATATACTTGGTTAATTAGTACAGTTATTTATTTGTGGTCATGTTTAGTTACATACGTTAGTTATTGTTTAGTTAGGTTAGGTAAGTTAGTTATTAGCGAGTTTAGTTAGTTAAAAAGCTAGCTTTTTTAGTTAGGTTTGTTATTAAGTTAGTTAAGTTCGGTTTTAATACATTTACAGTCGGATACAACTTTAGAAAAAAGGGGGCGTTTACTCCTCCGAGGCGGATGCACACGAGCATCCACCAATGGGCGCGCACTCTGGACCGACGTCATGCGCCGGACGGCCGGTGACTTCGCCGCTTCCGTCATCTGGGCGGGGCCTCCCCTTTTTTCTAAAGTTGTATTCGACTATAGGTACATTATTACCTGGTTTAGTTAGCTTGTTTTTTATTACTTATGAAATTTTTTTAGTTAGTTGGTAAGTTTAACGTTTTAATTAGTACACTTAATAAGGTCAGTTATGCACCTTTGTAAGTTGGCCGAGACGCAGGCACACAACAAATGTTAGGCATTGTCGCTATCACGAAGCATGCTGTCACTACACGGAGAAAGATGTACAGTGCAAAAAATCGAAACGCGAGCGGCTAAAAGCAACAACGCAGGGTCCTTACGCGTTATTACATAGAAGTGCGACGTGAACTTGCTTTGTAGCCGGTTTCTAACGATGGAGTCCATCGTGTACCTCTTGAATGAGGAATTAGGCCCATTTAAAATGCAGGTGAACCTGGAAGTGAAACAAGGCGTTGTAATTAGTTCGAAATTGTTCGCGTTTAAATTTTTTGAACACTGACAGAAACAGGGCGGCGACGTTCTGCTGACATTATTCACCCGCCGATAACGGCTGTCGACCCTTGCGCAAAAGCGGGCGTACGCACAGAACGCCTGTGGCGTCGATCGGGCGTCCGCTCTGATGGCCTTCGTCCTTGCGCCGCGGGGCGTCCACTGTGGGCGCTGCAGGAAGCACTCCCATAGCGTTACGCGGGGAGTTTCGTGAGCGGATGAAAAGTATGGAAGTACCCTGACACAAGCTTTGTGATTCGGCATTTCGTTTTTGCCCGGTAAGGCATAATATCTGCCGGGTAAAAAATAATCCAACGGCTACATTTCTGAGGACACAAGTGAGGGCATCGTAGAGGAAGGGACCAACAAGACTGAGGAAAAAAATGGTTCTTATCTTTTTCTTTCGCGGAAAAACAAGCAGAACACTGGCTAACGCCGCATTAAGACTTCGCACGGTCATGCTGCGTGCTTGGACCATGCGCTTTGTAAAACAAACCGATCTATAACACAGCATCTACCACTGGCTCGGGCGCTCGCGCAGTCTGCAGCTGGTTGCTTGACCACTCGACAAGTGCAATTCACACTGTACGGTATGCTGTTATTACGAAACAAAGCTATTTTAATCCGGGGAGAAATCCTCGTCCGGCCCACAAGGCAATCGCGCAATCTGCCTACAGATAACTATTTGAACGCTTGTCAAAGTAAACAACACAAGCTTATTCCGCATCAGAACAGTACCGAGGCTGTTAGGATCGTCATATGTTTCATAACTAATCATTGCTGCTAAACCAGAGCACAGAAGTATACAGTAAGAATTCTGTAGTGGAGGCCACATTCGTGAAACGAATTTTGAGAAATACACAAGGCTGGTTGTAGGCTCAAACACGCGCGTGCACATCGTGCTGGGCCCATAAAAAGTGAAAGTCCGTCCCAACGCCAGCAGAGACTCCTGCCATGCCGACTTAAATAACTTCAGTATGTCTTACAACAGGTACGTACCCAAGGGAGGTAGTGATGGATTTCCCGCTCACGCGGTTTCTGCGGCTGTGTTGACGTTTTGGTAATCTTCGATATGGGAAACAGAAACTGTCGATAAGCGAAGAGCAACCACATATTCAGTGTGCCACATTGCACAAATTATGCAATATTGGGAAAAGTAAGCTTGCACCACTTTCCAAAAGAGAAAACGGAGGAAGTTGTGGGCGATCAAGCTCCGCATCGGGAAGCAAGTGAGCGAAGAAATGGTCGTACGTAGCGAGCATTTTAACAGAGATGACTTCTTTTGGGGTCACCTTAGTGAGTGTAATTGACTGTCGCGCTGCTCTCAATAATTTCATTTTAATTTTGTGGCGAGCTGATAGTGAAAATTCGCCTTAAAGACGAGTTAAAGCCCTTACGAAAGCAGCTAAAGAGAAACGCCGTGCCTTCGCAAAAGTACCCGCTGTGATACCACGAAGCAAGAGTGAGGGCTGGGATTGGCCAAAGAAAGCCCTCCACAGATTCTTAAGGTAAATTCAAGTACGGAGGTTTCACCGTTTACTCAATTTTCTGCCTGCGCTCGCGCTTTTTCGGTAGATACTATGCGACGGTGCCTGATACTGTGTTGCAAGCATTGCAAACTAGAGAACGTATTCCGCAACTGTTCTTAGTAGTTTTATGTAAGAATGAAGCAGGCGGTCAATTTAATCAAGTATAGATTACAAAACGTAAGGAGAAATATTGACCTCTACGGTGCCGGTTACGTTACAGACTTGAACTTTTATAGTATGCGGCGGGCCTCTTACGGCTCTTGTCTGCAAGCAGAGTGACTCGACTTGGACAGCCGCGCTTGTCTCTCGTATTCCACACCATATCATATGGCCAGCCTTAAACGTAGCCTCTCCTTCTACAACACATCTCTGCATTTCCTTAGCAAGGTCAATGAACGCGCTTAAGGATACTAGAGGCCCGTAGGCGGCCTGCTTCTGGAGATGCGCTCGCTTTCGTATCGCCTCCATCACCTCTATCACCGCCATAATGAAACGTTCTCCGCGCCACATATAGGAGAATGTGAGGCTTAATTTTTATTAAGTATATCATAAGAAGCCTCCCATTCAGGAGAATGTGAGGCTTCTTATGAAATGCTTAATAAAAAATCGGGCCCCTCGGTTAAGCCCCTTTCTTCTCGTTTACTACTATCCAAGAGTGGTTTTGCGAAAAACATTAGCACCTGTTCACATCACTGCAAATTTCCAGTTTACATCACCGAAAAAAAAAAAAAGATCTCCTCACTGAAATGGCCCTGTCCCCAGTGGCTGTGGAGCACCTGACCAAGGCGGCGGTCAGACTTGCAACGCAGCAGAGGGTGCTAAGAATACCTGGGTTCGTACAGCCCACCAATGGAAACTGACCCTTGCAACGTTTAACACCCGAACCCTCTCGAGTGAGGCAAGCTTAGCAGGACTCTTCGAAGAACTATCAGACATTGTTCGGGATATTATCGGCCTTAGTGAGATTAGAACTAGTGAGGCTTACACACTGCTGAATAACGGCCATGTCCACTGCTATAAAGGTCTCCCTGATAAGAAGCAATATGGGGTAGGATTCCTAATCCATAAAGACATAGCGGGCAACATTGACGAATTCTACAGCATCAACGAGAGGGTAGCAGTAGTCGTAATCAAACTCAATAAAAGGCATAGATTAAAGGTAGTACAAGCCTACGCTCCATCTTCCAGTCACGACGATGAGGAAGTAGATCAGCTTTATGAAGATGTTGAATTAGCGATAAGAAAAGTGCAAACGCGGTATACAGTAGTAATGGGGGACTTCAATGCAAAAGTGGGGGAAAAGCAGGTGGGTGAACAGGCAATTGGCAACTACGGTGTCGATTCTAGAAACGCTAGAGGTGAGATGCTGGTAGAATTCGCAAAAAGAAATAAGCTGAGAATAATGAACACTTTTTTCAGGAAACGTAGCAACAGAAAATGGACCTGGAAAAGCCCTAATGATGAAACAAGAAATGAAATTGATTTCATACTTTCTGTCGATCCCAGCATAGTGCAGGATGTAGAAGTAATAGGTAGGGTAAAATGTAGTGATCATAGGTTAGTGAGGGCCAAAATTCACCTCAATTTGAACAGAGAAAGAGTAAAATTGGTCAAGAAAAAACAGGTCAACTTAGAGGCAGTAAGGGTGAAAGCAGACAAATTTAGGTTGGTACTTGCGAACAAAAATGCAGCCATAGAAGAGAGAGATGATGATGATGACATAGAGGTAATTAATGAAAACGTAATGAGGCTGGCTTCAGAGGCAGCAACTGAAGTGGGAGGCAAGGCACCAAGACAACCAGTAGGCAAGCTCTCCCAAGTAACAAAGGACCTAATAAAGAAACGACAAAGAATGAAAGTGCCCAACTCAAGAGAAAAGATAGAATTCGCTTAATTCTACACAAGAAAAGTAGGAAGATACCTATAAAGAAAGCGGTCAGACAAGGAGACACAATCTCTCCAATGCTATTCACTGCGTGCTTAGAAGTATTCAAGCTATTAAATTGGGGAGGCTTATAGGAGTAAAGATCGACGGCGAATACCTGAACATCCTTCCGTTTGCCGATGTCATTGTTCTATTCAGCAACACTGCAGACGAGTTAGAACAAATGATTGAGGACCTTACCAGGGAGAGTGTAAGAGTGGGGCTGAAGATTAATATGCAGAAGACAAAGGTAATGATAAATAACCTGGCATGTGAACAAGAGTTCAAGATTGCAAGTCAGCCTCTAGAGTCTGTGGAGAAGTACGTTTGCCTAGGTCAACTAATCACAGGGAACCCGGACCATGAGAAGGAAATTCACAGAAGAATAAAAATGGGTTGGATCGCATACGGCAGACATCGTGAGCTCCTGAATGGGAGCTTACCGTTACCATTAAAAAGGAAAGTATACAATCAGTGCATTTTACCGGTGCTGACATACGGCGCAGAGACTTGGATGCTGACAAGAAAGCTTGAGAACAAGTTAAGGACAGCGCAAATAGCGATGGAACGAATAATGCTAGGCTTAACTTTAAGAGATAGAAAGAGAGCGGTTTGGATCAGAGAGCAAACGGGTATAGAAGATAGCGTAATTGACATTAAGAGAAAAAAATAGCGCTGGGCAGGTCATGTAATGCGCAGACTAGATAACCGTTGGACCATTAGGGTGACAGAATGGGTACCAAGGGAAGGGAAGCGCAGTAGAAGACGGCAGAAGACTAGATGGTGCGACGAAATTAGGAAATTTGCGGGTGCTGGTTGGAATCGGCTGGCGCAGTGGACAGGGGTAATTGGAGATCGCAGGGAGAGAGAGGCCTTCGACCTTCAGTGGACATGAATGGGATGATGATGATGATGATGATGATGATGATGATGATGATGATGATGAAGAAGAAGAAGAAGCCAACAAACATTGACACCAAGGACAACATAGGGGAAATTACTTGTGTTGACTAACTGAATTAAAGTATAAACCTCATGCAAGTGATCTTGCGCACGACAACGGCAAGTAACGCGACGGAAATGGCTGTCGCGTTCGCTCGTCGCCTACAAATCGTACCCCATGCGAGCGATGACTTCGAGCGACGTCTCGCCGGCGTTGTCGGTATGAGGGCAGCAATATAGGCGCCGAAACTAGCATGACGCGTGCTTTATGAACTTAAGTTGATGAGTTGCACTGTAAAAAGCAGCATAAAATATTTCTCAAGGTCTTCCAGTAGGTTGGTATACTTGCACTATAAAATTATAATCGTTTGCTTGTTCCGTGCCACAATCGATAGTACTTGGGTGATGTACATCCAGTTCCGGCTTCGCGCTATTGGCTAGTCGCTCATAGCACTTCTGGCCGACGAGCGACGAATTCTAGATTTGCAGAACCGAGCCATCTGTTCAAGCGACGGCCCGTTCGTCGCCGTCGCGCACAAAATCGCTCTCATGGAGTCTAGCCTTGAAGAAATCATGAATTAATGGGAATGAAAGTGGATGAAAAAACAACTCGCCGCAGGTGGGGAACGATGCCACGTCTTCGCATTACGCGTGCGATGCTGTGCCAATTGAGCTACCGCGGCGCCGTTTTCCCATCCACTTTCTTGGGTATTTATATTTCCTACTAGAAACCTGGGAGTGTTAGCCAGCGCCACAACTCACAAACCTTAGCGGTGGATGTGAAACAGCCTTTCTGCTGCAGGCGTCGCGTGTACGTTATCTTTTTGGGTGAAGGCAACTGGTCAATAAACCCATGCATTGTATAGTAGGTATGTCACATTGGACAGCCTCCTCTGTCGAACACTGTCGGCAGTAAAAGACGACAAGAGCGCTAAGCAAGCCACTGCATACACAGGAGTTTGCCCGGTCGTGGGCTTTTTTGATGTCACCGCTAGGTGTGTTTACTGCCGGTTTTCACTTGACTCGCGCGGAGTGAAAAAAGGCCACCGTGGACATTCCTCGCGGTTTGATGCCCCCTTCCCTACTTGACGGCTGAACAGCGAGACACGGCGTCTGTCTCTGATCCGGGTGCTCATCTGTGCGCAGTCCCCTGAAGCACAGAAGCCGCCGAACAGTGAGCGGCAGTGACTTATCGGCCGAAGCGCGTTTACGAACGGGCAGCGCAGTCGCGAACAAAAGCCTCGGAAGACCCGCTCGCCAGCCCATAATGGCGACGCCTCAAAGAACACACTTTATTAAAAGCCGCCCGGGGAAAGTTGACAATGGCCGGCTCTGGCGAGGCGTAGGGGAGGTGGCTTGGCAGGTCATCGCTCACCGACGGACCCGGCGAGCCACCCCTCAAAGGGAGGACGGCCAAAGCGCCGGCTCCTCATTTTCCTTAACTGGCCGCGGGAAACATTTCTCACAGTCAAGGATTAGCGAGCGCCCTGCTATTAGAGCCGATGCTTACTTTAACCCTTTTATCAGCAGGTTCCGGGTGATTCTAAAGTTAGCGTCACCGTGTTGGACTTCGACGGGGGGACCACCAGGGTCGCCGCCGCTGTACCCATGAGACCGAAGTGCCTCTAGCAACACGTACGGCATGGTTCCCGCTGCGGCGTCGGCGTGTGCTTTGCTCTCTGGTGACAGGCCGAGAAGAGGATTAGCCAGTTGACCCTTCATCGCCCCCATAGACAGGGCTGCTCTCTCAGGCCGCCGCCACAGAGGTGGGAATGCTACTGCGTGCGCGGTCTCATGGTATTCTATTGTACAGGTGTTGCCTTCGCTGTCGCACTTTGCTTTCCGATAAGGTGCCGAATGCGGCTCCCAGGTAAATCCGACTAGAAGGCTCGAGGGTTTCTCAAACCGATGAAAAGGATTCCAAAGGGTGCGGTGGTGGGTGAAGAGAAAGTTTTGGTGCTCGCTATCTCTTCAAGGCACATACATACCATCGTCGAACTTAGACTCTGCTGCTGTTCCACGGTCCCAGGTCGCCGCAAACCGGCTTCAAAGGAACGTGCAGCAAAACGATGTAAAAACCGTAACGGTGGTAGCGTGGGTAAATACCGCCCGAATGGACATGTGTACACGTGCGGCTTAACGTTTGTTAAACAGCCTACGACTGCTTCCGAAGCGCTGGTCAAACCCGCCTACAGTGACGACTTCCGACAGACACAGCTACGCGCGTATGCCCCCGACCACTGGTCGGGATGACTGGTCATCTGTCACGCGACAAGATCACCCGTTACGCGACTGGGGAGATCAAAAGGAGAAGCGAGTTGCCCCGCTGGTCCTCGTGGGGTGACAGATCCGCACCGGTGATAGAGGCGCTAACCCCTCGGCAGGCCCTAATGACCGCCTTTGGGAAACGTGCGCCTCTCCGAAACAAAGCGCGCGCTGGGGCGGCCATGCTCGGCGCATTCCAGGACCCCCGCTGGGCTGCACAGTGGCGCTGCGCCCCCCGCCGTCCCTATAGCGATTATAGGGCAGCAGGAACTCGTCGCAGCATTGGAGAGACCGCTGAAAAGCCTTGGAAAATAAAGCACACCACCCCCGTGCGTTGCAACGACGTGTCCTTGTTAGGGCGGAGAGCGCGTCACAACAGGTGCGACCGGGAGAGAAGATGCGAGCGGCCAGTTTATTCCCGGTGTCTCCCCCGTGCAAGAGAGGCTGGGAAAGTGAGGCGAGAGGGAGCACCGCTGCTTCTGCGGGAGTGTGTTTGCAGACAAGCCGGTTGTCACGGGCGAAAGCGGCCGCAGTTGAATGGCTTCGACACGCCACTCCTGGCGCGCTGGTTTCGTTTTGAGCCTTTCATGGTGGAAAGTCAACACGCGAAGGGCGCATTCAAAGATCGCCGGTGGCTTTCTCCGGCGTTCTTTCGGGCCCCGGCCGGCTGGCGAGCCGGAGACACAATCTTCGTCCGCTGTGAATGAGTTCAGGGCTGTCTGCCGCTGACGTTATCGCGCCGAGAATCGGACCAGCACCGCCGCGGTCGTGAGCTGTAATTCGTCGCTTTTAATCCTCGCCGCTGCAGCATCTCTGCTCTCGCAGGTGTGACCATGAG
Organism: Dermacentor albipictus; assembly: GCF_038994185.2. NCBI lineage: Eukaryota > Metazoa > Arthropoda > Arachnida > Ixodida > Ixodidae > Dermacentor > Dermacentor albipictus. The sequence goes on along the minus strand of NC_091821.1, from coordinate 242,828,527 downwards.
GGTCGAAAACGGACGCTGCTTTCAAGTCTTGTTTACAGAATAGTCTCCAACGGTTTCCCGCACGAAAACTGGCCAAAAATTCCAGAGCAAGAAAGGATACGCTTCTCTTGTGTTCGTGGTCAATACGAGCGATGGCTAGTTCCTGTAGCACTGGTTCCAGAGTCGCATTCATTCCCGACCCAGACCTGGAGCTTTGTTGTCTTTATAAACGATGTTTCTAGCATCGAGGCGAACTCTTACCGACAGTAAAGGAGGCCTAGCAACAGCTGCAGGTGTACTTAAACCTGTTGTGTGTGGATCACGCATGACGAAATCACGAAACGTTTTCCAACAGGGTGACTACGTACGTGACAGCAATCTTCTGCAACACCCTTCTATGCGGCGCTTACGTCTTTCCCTTCTTTCGTAGATGTGATGCCAGAACATGCGCGCCTTAGCTCTAAATAACGATTCGACAGAGGTCAACGAATTATTCGGAAAGACTTGTGATTTCATCCCACGGCTTTGTCGACTTGGCTACATGTCACATTATGATGTATAACTGATATAGTCCATATAGAAGGTATTCACTGAGCTCGATCCACTAGGCGGCGCCAGCGAGTGCCTACATCCGGCGACCATAGCCGTGGTCGTTCAGCGATCCGGCATATCAATCCGGCATATTTATTTATTTATTTATTTATTTATTTATTTATTTATTATACCTCAAAGGCCCCAGAGATGGGGTATTACATAACGAATTTGCTTAGTTTAACAAAACAGTGATTCGAGAACAGCCTTGAAGTGGTGAGCGTCGGAGTGGTGCGTGATGTCGGCAGACAGACCGTTCCAGTCCCTGGCGGTTTTCACAAAAAATGATCGTAGATGAGAGGTAGTCTGCGCCGGGGGAGAATACATGGCTTTGCTGTGGTTAATGCGGCTGGACTGACGGCATCCGGCATATGTCGATCCGGCCGCTAACAGGCTTGCTTGTGGATGTGTTGTTTCTTTCAACTGCACTTTTTCCTGGCACTATGGTGAACTGCGCAGTTTATGGGTGCAATGCCCACTCACGGAAAAGTGCAAATGACGAAAATGTGGCGGTAGTTGTGTTTTTTCATGTTCCGAAAGTGATCACGCATCAGCGCGCACCAACGAAGGAAGTGTCAACTCGGAGGCGGGCGGAATGGTTTTCCCGTATTAAGTGCAATGATATGGACCGCAATGAGAACCATTACAGAGTCTGCGGGAAGCATTCCTTTTCAGGTAAGCCCTAAAAGTTCGCAAGTCGCAGTACTACGTTTGTTGGCGACCGCAGTTTGTGATCGTGAACTGCATGTTGGCCGGTTGGGAGATAACTCGTAGCGACTTAACAACTTAACTATTTTAGTCCAGCGTACCTAATGAGTAAGTCCAGTGCGGAATGGGCGCCCTCGCTTCGTTTTGGGCACGGGAAATGAACGGCAATGCCTCGACATATCGGTACGACCGCCCGTGGTTATGACAGCTTGCCCACCCTTAACATGCTGCCGGTGACTTCTGACAAGATTTTAACGTCTCCACTTAAAAGGGGTTTGATGATTTTGTATTTCCCAAGTAGCTGAATGCAAGGCTTCCTTCCAGGTACACGAGGAAAAGGCGACGAGCAGAGCGATAGGCAAGACCCCTAAGGCAACTGCATGAAAATGCACACGAAGGAAGCAGTGCTGTGCTGTATTCACTAGGGCCCCCCGAAGACGATGAACCGCTTTTTGCTGATGATTCCGATATCCAGGAGACTTCTGATCAAGAATGCAGTGATGGAGGTGTGGGTTTGCATGGAGTTAAGGAAGCTTGGTACTGCTTATTTGATTTTATGCATATTTTAATTTAGTGTGGTAGAAGTACTCATATTGTTTTAAATGAAAAAGGGCAAACAGTTCTTAGACTAACATGCTGGACTGCACTCTTTTTGACTGCATTGACAGGCAGGTTGTGCACTGTTTGCTGCATCTTTACAGGGAAGGCAGGCTTTTCGCAAGTTACTGACTTGATAATGGGGCACACTGATCATCTTGAGAACGAGAATCGGCACCTGCTCGCAGAAGTCAGGGGAGTGCTGAACAAACTGTACAAGCAAATGCTTACTGAAGATTTCCTGATAGAAAACGAAGGCATGTTGCAGTTTTACACAGGACTCTGATACGGACACTGATACACGACACTGATACGGACGCCGATGTGTTTACGCAACGCGCAAAAGAAGCTCGACAGCTCGCGCGCTTGCGGATCTGCCAGCAGCAAGACTACGACGCAGGCCGCTACGATCTTCACCGTAGAATAGTTACCGATGAAGTCGGCGACAGAGTGTGGGTTTGGACACCCGTACGGAAACGAGGCCTCCCCGAGAAACTGTTAAGGCGATACTTCGGACCATATCGGGTATTGCGGCGACTCAGTGATGTCACCTACGAGGTCGTTGCCGATAATTCCAACAGTACGCGGCGCCGCACACACCGTCCTGAACTTGTGCACGTTGTCCGCATGAAGCCGTATGTGAGCGAATAGCTATGCTAGCGGCCTTTACTTCCGCAAGTGACATTTCCTTTCTAGCATCGGGACGATGCTCTCGTAGGGGGGGGGGGGGACAAATGACGCGTATATTCTATGCAGACGACGACGACGACGATGGGAGCACTAACGGACTCCGCCTAGTGGGTCAGAGGGAGATTGGATGATGACAAAGAAGACGTGTCTCTGCTCTGTTTGGTTTTGAACAGGTTGTCCTGCTGTTCTTGAACGTCCCCCTGTCTTCTGTCCGCGTTGTACTGCGACAATATTCATCACCCACCTTCGCTTGAATGTGCCATTACAGGACTTAGCATACAGGTACTCGCCCTTTTACATTGCTTGGCAAGTGTTGCATTGTGTTTATAATATCTGTTATCACCTGCAGATTCAACGTATCCCAGTAAACTGTGTCTAGGGTCGTCAACAAGTAGATTGATGAGGCCTTTGTGCGCCTCTTCCATGCTGTGACGTGGCCAGGATCCGAAGAGTTGCAGCGAACAATGCTTATGGCATTTCGGCAGTGCTTCGAGGCACGAATAGCTGTAATACTTTACTGTTTTGAGCTGTTCATAGAGCGACCTTCGTCTTTGCTGCCTTGATCGCACACATGGTCGAACTGTAAACATCACAATACAGCCAAGTATCTAATCGGCATTTCCCCACAGGATGTTATAACATTTATTTCTTGTGGGGGGGGGGGGGGTGGACGCTTGAGCGACAAGGTCATTACAGAAAAGTGTGGTCTGCTGAATAATCTCCAGCCTGGGGATTATGTTTTGGCAGATAGGGGCTTCACTATTGGCGAGAGTGTTGGACTTCATTGTGCAAAGCTTGCAATTCCTGCTTTCACGGAAGGCAAGCCCCAGCTTTCAACCTGTGAAGTAGAAAAGACGCGAAAACTTGCCAATGTCAGAATTGATGCTGAGAGCATCATTGGACTGCTTCGCAATAAGTACCGAACACTCAAGTGCACGCTTCCTGTGGAGATGCTTGCATTAGAAGAGACTGGACCCACTGTGCTTGACAAGATAGTCTTCGTTTGTCCAGCACTGTGCAATTTGAGTAACTCCACTGTTCCGTTTGGTTTACTACAGAGATAGGCGAAAGAGATGATGCAGCTTTTACAAATGTTTATTGCTTAATACAATGCAGCATAAAGAACAGTTTTGTGCATAAAATATGCTAAACTTGTTTTGCGTTTTTCTTTACCCTCGCAGCAGAATCAACTTCCTCCGGGTGTTTTTTTAGGTTCACGCATTTGAAATGGGACCACACATATTTGCAAGCAGCAATCTCGCACATAACCATTTTGCCTGACTCTGGCCCTTGGCACAAGCAATACACCTGATCTTGCGAGGTGTCAGTCTTCGGCAGTTTCTGACAGATTGCCACTGCACCTGTCAGTCCAGTAGGGAAGCAAAGTTCAGGCAGAAAAATCAACATGAAATATTTTTCACAGCGCTTCACCATCTTGGCACAAGACTTGTCTGATTACAAAAAAATCCTTCAAAGTCCACAATACGAAGTCAGAGTAGTTCACTTTACACACAAAGAGCCGCATTTGTATTTGTTAATAATAGGGATGGGGCTCTTTAAGCTTCACAGCCCCATCCGCAATGGTCATACTGGAGCTCTCTCGTGTGGCAAGCACCCTTGCACGGTTCTGTCTGCCATTATATGGACATTTTATTTCCAAGGCTCCTTCTTTGCTGCAGGTGCAATTTATAAGGTCATCAGGAGAGGCAGCCAGAAATGGCCGCTCGGTGGAGATTTGAAGTCCAGAATCCCTGCAGACAAAATTCATATGTATGTCATGTGACATCGCCTTGTAGGCATCTCTCGCCTTTCCTTCGTGTTCTTTTCCCCAAGCAGTCTGTGGTGACCAAAACTGTGTACTTTCAGGATAACAAATTTTTCTGAGAAGCGACATTGCAGGATCACTCAACACCGTTCAGCATACTACCTTCGCAATATAGATGCAGTGATACGGCCTGCCCTGAATGCAAACCATGCAAATGTAATGATGTCTAACAATAATAAAATTGATTGATTTAAATTGTCTGTATTACATTTTCTTTGTAAATATAATAATGTCTAACAATAATAAATTGATTGATTGAAATTGATTGATTTGGTTTTCTTTATGTTATTCTTTAACCAAGCATGCAATGCCAGATAGAATATCGAAGCACTATGGATAGTCATACTTTACCTGTGGCTAAACTGCGATGCTTTCAGCCAGCTTGGAGCATTGCTCCATCACGGCACTCCATGTGGTGGGTTGATCATCCTGCTGCATGTTGGTGAGAATGGCACTTGCAAATTTTCTCGCAGCGGGAATGATGTGATGAGCATACTTAGGCTTCAGGGATAACAGTGGTGGTCTTACTCCCGCTTTGGTGGCACTCTGATAAAAATTCTGACAACACTTCGTCTGTGGTAGGCTGAACGCTCACCCTGCGCAGTTTCCCACGACATGGCATTTCACCGTCCATTAATCTCTTCTTCATTGTTGAGAATGCAAAGCTCACATGTGACACAGGTTTTATTCAACAAACCGTACATGATTTGGTAGCCATGAATTCTCTTTATATGTGCAGGCTCGTCCATGCCGTCATCTGCACAACAACCTGTATGTCAAACAGAATAACACCACATGCAAGGCAGGCTTAGGGGAAGCTTGTTCCCACATAGCAGGGTAATATCATCAGCAATGTGGGAACAGGCCTCCCCTAAGCCTGCCTTGCATGTGCAGTGCGCAGCTAGCACCTGCCCATCTTCTTTCACAAGGAGCCAGGGGTGCAGTGGTTTCTCACTGAGTGACTAGGAGTGTTGAACCTGCATAATAGTGTGAAAAGCTGGTGAGAAAGCAAGTTATGAAAGCTGTTCCTTAGAGATTTTTGCCTTGGAACGCGTTTATAGGAAAACCATAAACATCGCAGTTGTGCCGAAGCAGCCAGAACTAAGCTGTTTGCCAATGAGCATTAGCAAACTAATTTACCAGTACACACGCGTGCATCAAGAACGCTGACACGAACATGGTGGCAGAATACATGAATATCAGTGTCTCGGTACTTAAATTTTACGATTAGAGATTGCTCGTTTTGCGATAGAACAATCGACACATTTACGTCGCGATGCGAGATGCGCAGTTAAAAGCCGTTCGTGTAACGAGAAAATGCATGAACTACATCAGTTCTCGACACTTCGACAGTTCTCGACAGCGCTTAAATCAGTGAAGACCTGCGAAGACATTGCACGTTTTCCGATCGAACAGTCGGCACATCTGCGCTGCTGCCGATGACGCTACGCAGAGTCATGAAATCGTTCTGGTGACACGACGATCTGAAAACCCATCCGTGCTCGACATCACGCCGTCGCTTCAGTACACAACACGCGACGGTATTGCTAGAAAATAAATGTGCTTACCCTGTCAACGATGACCACCCGGCTGTTGGCAAGTGCTTTGAAGCGCGGTTCCTGCAACCATCCGCTGGTGATGTAATTGTGAGCTTCCAAAGCCTTGCAAGATTTGAGCTGCTCTCGAGTTATAAAGCTCGTTCCATGGACGAGGTAGTCCTTAATATCTGTGAAATCTACACGTGGCAAAAGATTGAAGTTGCACTTCACTTCTGCTTCGTTCAAGTCGAGAGGGTCCACACCGCGGCACAGGCACACCTTTTCCTCATAGCGCGACTTTTCAGGTTCTTTCAGACCACGCACGTACGCGCTTAACCACATGCTGAGCAATCCACAATAGGCACAAGTCTTCTGAACACTTCACTGCACCGCTTTCTTAGAAAGAAGACCAAAACAACACGCACAGCAAAGCACCTTAGTGGTAGTCCTACGATGGCATTCGCGCTCGCGACCACGGGTATGGCGACTGCCGCGCCGGCCGCTAAGCACCCTTTGTGGATGACGTCATGGGAATACCTGCTATAAGAAAACATCGGTATCTCAGTGGTTCGTGGCTGACTTGAAAACTTTGGGTAAAGGTTGTGTTTTTTACTTTACCTTATTTTATTCTTTACTTTATTTTGTTTATACATACTGCAGTCTCAGTGAGGCTGTTGCAGGACTGGGATGAACAACAAACATACAAACTTTTATAAACAAGCTTGCGTGACTTCTTTCAGTGGTAGTGAATGGATGTTGTCCGGTAATGAATTCGAGACTTTAATTGTAGATGGAAAAATGTTGAATTTAAAGGAATTTATGTGGGCAAAAAAAGGTTGAAATATTTAGAGCATGGTGACTGCTTGTAGATGAGGGTTTGGGAAAAGTCAAATAGTTATCTAGAGAAGAGGGACGAAGAGAATTGATCAACGTGTGAAGGAATATTAGGCATTCAAGCTTGCGACGCTCTGCAAGAGAAGTGAGAACAAGTAGGGGAAGAGCGTTAGGGGTTGAAAAGTCCTTGTCATATCTCCTACAAACAAAACGCACTGCCTTTTTTCCCTGATTCTAGTTTTTTGACGTCACAGTGTCTGTATGGATTCCATACAACGCAGCCATATTCGAGGATGGGATGAACGAGGGTTTTATACGTTAGAAGTTTAGTTTCTTGAGGAACAAGCCGAAGCTGTTGCTGGAGATGAAAACGTAACTGTGCATAGAGTTCTTCATTTTTCTGTCCATGAAAATGGCCTTCTTTATACTCCAGTTAACAGAGTGACAGAGCAGTCAAGGATGTGCATCGCTTTATTATTATTATTATTATTATTATTATTATTATCATCATCTTCACAACTCTCAAATTGGGCCAAAGTGGAACGGTGTCCCTAAGGTACGCCGAGGCAGTTCAGCGCACTCATTTACCCAACACTGATTTCGCAGATTCATCTGTTATTCGTTAATTCCAGATCTCAATACCTCCTGTGTGCGTGGGTCTGGCGTGTCTGAAGTCTCAAACAGCTTCAAGGAGCCACTAGAAGAGAACCAAGGAATACATCGAGGTGAAAAATTGCAGGAATTCGAGTAACGCCTGCATCGAACATCGTGAAAGCGATCAAAGTTTCCTGAGTAAATTGTAAAAGTCACTATGAGATGTTGAAGATGACAAAAAAGTATCGCACGGAAGTGATTGTGAAAAGTTCCGAAGATTTGTAAGGTCGCTGCGGGGGGAACAACAATACCCCGTATAAGCACGAAACTTTACAGACATAGATGGGTCATTCTAGTGGGCCGTGATGATTTTTAATGTAACGACAAGCAGTGGGACAAATTTGACATTTGACATATACATCAAGGTTGCGTTCGAAGCCGAGAACGGATGAAGAGAATGGAGCTAGAAGCGGAAAGCGCCGCAGGAAGAGCAGAGAACCCGAGTCACTCAGGTCGCTCGGGAGTGCATCCATAGGGCCTCTTTGATTTATATTACTTCTTGAACCAATTATTGAGAACTATGTGCGAGTTGACGAAGTTCCAGTCAGCTCGTCACCAGCGTGCTTCGGGCTCCATGCATCGAGAGAAAAAAAACACCGACTGTCGAGCTCTATAGTGTATACTGCGGGTGATTAACCCAGTTTAGCAAGTGTACGTTATAGAATGCCAAAAGTTTTTTTTTCTTTTAGTTATAGCAATACTATCTGTATTCGTACTGTACTATGCAGTACAGGGGGTGGGTGTGGCGTTTTCTTCAGAAAACATATCCCAAGAGAAGGCCGTTGGAACGAAAGGAACTTAGCCCGTCACAAGCCTCCGAGAACCATCCAAGTGTCCAACTTGTTGCTCGCCTCCTGATCCAACCTAGGGGCAACTACTGCGCCGCGCCATGTCATCTTCTACCGAGAATTGGAACTCTCTTGAAGCTCAACTGGCTCTAATGCGAAGTGAAATCGAAAAGCTCGGTGCAAGCGGCGCGCCCTGTTCTCAAATTGAGGGCGAAAGCGCTGCCGTCACTGAACTGTAGTGAAGAGAGTCCAGCCAAATCGAACTCTTAGGGTACAGTGGCATGAGCAGTGGTGTCATGCGCGTATATGGAACAGAGAGCGCGCTTCACACATCATCTGCACCGAGGAAGACCGTTACATATATATAGAGACGAAGAAAGTTGTGGTAGGCACGCTGATACGCTATGGGCGGCGCGAGCCGTGGCTGGCCGCTGCTGGCTAGAACTTGGGTCTGTTGGCTCGGACATGCGGAGCCGCGCCGTTCTCCACAACGCCTAGCAGAGGTGAATAGACTGCAACGAGTATCGAATGCTGCAGATAAGCGTGCTTTAGAGGCAGCAAGGAATAGGGGTAATGTCGAAAAGAGTAATGTGCGCGTACTGCGACGGGACTCCGCTTTCGCGCTTCCCTAAAATACTCGACGTCATCTAGCGCCGAAATGCATGGCGCGTCGGTGCGTGCGAACGCTGAGAATTGTACACTTGCTTGCCCCACGCCCAGTTGCATACACTCAGTGAGCAAAGTTGGCACGAGGTTTACTGAAGAGCGGCACACACCCAGTGAATTTGTGGCGCAACCTGCTGAAGTGTCGGGTTGCTCTGTCCTTGAGGAATACGTGCGACGTGGGTTCGATGCCGGCCAACATCTGATAACTTTAAAGGATCTTCTTTCTTGTCATTATAGAGTGGCACATTCCCAGTGGCACATACCTAGTCACCCATGTTGGCTTCATAGACGTCCATTAAAGGTCAGCACACGCCTACTGCCACATACCCAATGACCCAAATTGACATCAAAGAGGTTCATTGAATACCATCCGAGTGGCACATACAGTGATCCAAGTCGGTGTCAAAGAGTTTCATTGAAGAGCGCTACCTACCCAACCCCGCATCTACAATGACCCATGTCGGCGTGAAAGAGGTTCGTTAATGAAGAGCGGCACGCACGTGCACGTTGCCACATACTGAGTGACCCAAGTTGGTCCAACAGTTGGTTTCAAACCGTGTTCCCTAAGCATACGATACCCATTTGACCATGGACTATACCGGCCCAGTGACCCTGATAGGCGGGAGAACGGTTATAGACATAGATACATAGAAAGCTAGCCCACGGAAAGTGCGTGAAGTACCCTAAGAATGCTTAAGCATTAAAAATTGACTTGCCTTCATTGTGGATTTCCTTCACTCACAATGAAATGCATCGCCGCTATTATGAATGCGAAAGGCCGCTATTATGGATGTGGATAGTGGCGACGCATGTGTAAGCCTCTCTTCGATTTCACTCCTTCCGGAAGAGATAGCTTTCCTATCTCACTGATTACAATTTATTGCTCCTGTTTATACTGAATTTCTGATCTTTTTTTAATCTTTGTTCTGTTCTTCGCGCTAGTGGTAGAGTATACACAGGTTATCCCACATAACTTGAGCCAAAGTTTTAAAAATGAAAGACACCCCGGACGCGAGTTGAACAGAATGCCTAATGCTGGCACTGGCCTAGAGTTACTCAGCCTATCTTTTATTTCTCCCTTAACTAATGGATTAGTCATGTTTAATTATTCAACTTTTAAGTACTGGCTGCAGACCCCAAGTGTGATACGGCATGTTGTAGAGCACCTTGAGAAACTTCTAAATAAATTGTTTTCAACACGATATATCTCACGTGGTCCTTTCTTTCTGCGTTCCAAAGAAATCCCGTGAAATATGAAAATATACCTCTGGCGGGGCGCTCGCGCACTGTTATTGGGCTGTTCTCAAGCGCGCGATGGATGAACAAGGTCGGCTGCAGCGAGACTGGCCAGTAAGCCATAAGGCAGTAGTGTCTGCGTAGGTTGCGACACCTATCGGATAGTTTCTCTCCCAGGTAAACAGCGAGGTAGGCCTACCAGCCCACAGTTGTCCGAGACGTAATCGAATGTGCGGCCTTCAACACCAGCCTTTGACTCTCTCCCGCGTTTATCCATTATCGAAGCCCTCAAGTACGTGGCTACCGTCCATATCTAGAAAGTGCAGCGAGGTTTACTCGTAACTCTCGGCGGTCATTCGCCTCCACTGAATACACGCATAATATTTTCTTTAAGTTAATAAACAAGACAATACCGATGAACGCTTGTCGCCCTCGTGCTACATCCAAATTAACCTCTTCTATTTATGTACAAGCGCAAGAACAAAGGAGTAGATGAGAGAGAGAGAGAGAGAGAGAGAGAGAGAGAGAGAGAGAGTACACGTCGATGGATCCCAGCCGGAGACCGTCTCGACGTCAGCTCTCGAGCGTTGCAGCCGCCCGATGCGGTGACCCAGATGCTGGCAGCGCGCGGATCGAGACGTGGTCAGTAGGGCGCGGCTGGATCCGCCACGGGAGCTGCGCCGTGATGAATCGCTGCGACGCGCTTCCCTCCCGCGTGCGGGCCACGGCGGAGGAGCGGCGGGGCAAGCCGGAGGATCGTCTCCCTTTGTTTCACGCCGATCAGAGGTCAAGACCCGGAGCGCGTTTGGGCGTGATGAATCACTGCGAAAGGGGTTCGCCTCGCTTTTCACCCGGTGGCGGCGGCGTCGGCGGCCGCGCGGCGCGGAATGCGCTTTCGCCGCGGCGGCCGAGGGGGCGGAAGGGGAACGGGCAGCGGAGAGAAGGGCGAGACAACCCCCCCCCCCCCTCCCTCCCTCCCTTCAAATTACACGGCGATGCGCCCGTTGTTGTGGGCTGGGGCTGTCAACCTGGCCTAGTGGGAACGCTGAACCACACCGGATTCGCGCCAAGGTCTTGTTTACACGGCACGGCCCTCACGGAATGCCCGCGCTGCCGTTGGCGAGGGTGTGGGGAGCGAGACGCGTCTACCTATTTCTGTATACATATATATATTTTAACCACCCCCTTCCAACTCTTTTGGACTCTTGTTCTCTGCGCAATGGCTTAAGTGGCACGTACGCGGCGGTGGAACCGGGGGGAGGGGGGGGGCAGCATCGGCACCCGAAGGACGTTCGAAACGGCCCCGCGGTCGACATTCGAAGCAGGAGCGGTTGTCCGAAGGGCCGGGGCTCTATCACCTCGGCGCTGCTGAGTCAATGCTCAGGTAGCGCTCCGCCTTTGCAGCGTGGCAGCGCGCGGTCAGCTGAAAATGGAATCGCCCCCGGAGAAGGTCAAGAAGGAGGGGAGCATCCCCGGAGCTGTAATCATGGGGGCCGCACGCCGCGGCCGTGTAATGGGAACGGATCGTCCGGCAGCTACTCCGGGGACACGCGGCGCTTCTTGTGGGCTGGTTGAAACCCGGCAGGTCTCAATGGGACAGCCTCGCGTGAAGGTCGCGCGGCCCCCTTTCTTCGGCTAGTGAAACACACGTGGGCCCTTTGCTCTCGCGTTAGCTGCTGATTAGTGGGTTGTCTGACTGAAACACTTGTCTGAAGATGGTGCGCTGGAGGAGGCGAAAAGGAATTTGAACATTGTCCCAAACGAGAAAGGTTGTACGCTCTAGAAAAAAAAAAAAACTGGCGCCGATATTTTTGTAGCTGCTAAGTTACGGTATTCGACGGCTTTTACGAAGCCCTGCTATTCACCGGGGAAAAAAGGAAAATAAAAGAAACAAGAACTTCTAGCGGCGTTGACTCTACTACACCGTGTATACTAATCGAAAGCATCTGGGGAAACCAGAAAACGGAGAGTACATTAGTTGGATTAAAATTGAAAATATTTCTACCTACCGTTCCTGCATGGACTCATTGAATGACCACTGAGGCAATGCACTGTAGATGAAAAAAAAAATAACATTTATATCGTTGTGCGGAAATCTCGGCCGCGCTGATTGCGCTCAATGTTTTTTCGCTCAATGTACGCTCTAGTCCCCTTCTGTTCGCTTCATTTTTTTTCTCCCCCCTCGGCTGCTTTTGATGCCGACTTGAAAATTCCGTTGCCAGCTTCATTTGTCTCTTGCTCTGCTTGCCCACGCATAGAGGCGCCTACGCAGCGACGCATAGCCGTTATGGATAACTGGTCAATAATGTTCACATACTTAGTGCCCCGTGCCCAGTTGCACATACCTACCCAATGCCCCAAGTCGCCTTTTCTTGCGCATACGCCGTGGCCAGTGACCCAAGTTGGTGTGAAAGAGGTTAGATACGAACGGACATACCGAAAAGTGCGTGAAGTACCCAAAGAATGTTAATCGTATTAAAGGTCAGGACCCAACGCCGAAGGAGAAAAGTGATTGCCATTTTTCTGGGACGCAGGTGAGATCCTGCTGATTGATTATCTGGAAAATATCAGGACAGCAGCAGGAGGATATTACGCCAGCGTTCTCCGGCCATCACGAATAAACGACGAGGACTGGTAACAAGAGGCGTCTTCCTCCCTCACGACAACTCTCCGGTCCACAAATCTCTTGATGACCAGGCTGCCATTCGAGTGTGCACTTTCGAAGAGCTTGACCACCCATCCTATAACAGGCCTGACTTGTCCCCGTGAGTTCTTTTTATTACCGGATCCGAAGAAATACATCAAGGCAACAAAGTCAGGAGGCTTTAACGTACTGGAAAGTGCCACAGAGCAGTATACAGCTTCACCTGCAAGATGGCAGATTCTTCCTTCCAAGCTATCAGACTTCTTACAGGCAAATGGGAGAATTGCATTGGAGTGAGGAAGAAATATGTCGAAAAATAATTAATTATTTTAATCCCATGCAGTTTCTTTTATATATGCAGGTTCCAAATCTTTCTGGTCGCCCCTCAATAGCGGGCAGTTCTGCAAAGACATCAAGTTTTTTTGAAAATCATTTGTGGCAGATAGCACAATTATAATCCTTGAGCTGTATTGCCCAAACAGGCGGACATTATTTTGTACGAGAAATCGAAACGCACAGTCGAATAATTAACAAAACATCACTGATTAAGTTTTAACTTATTACATTACAGCCCATATTGCTATTCACAAATTGTAGTCTCTTTTTCACTTCCCATTCCCCTCCCCACGTGTAGGGTAGCAAACTGGACTCAGTCTGGTTAACCTCCCTGCATTTCCCCCCCCTCTCTCTCTCTCTCTCTGTAGTCTCGGAGCTCGCAAGATGGATCCGATTGGAACAAATTCTCAGGATGACATCAGTTTCGAGATATTAATTCCTGGGCTTTGCGAAGAAATACATTCGCAGTCCAGTCATTTTTGTCCTTCAACGCATAAAACGGTGATTTGTTAAAGAAAGCAAAACTCTAGTGCATTTTTACAGCAAGTTTGATAGTGCATATATCGAAAATGATGTAATCCACATAATTATTTTAAAGTGGATATGCCTTGGAGTCTAGCAAGCTAAAATTTGTAATTTGCAATATATGACGTAAAGTAATTAGTTACAAACATAATTAGTGAATGTTTGTTATATAGCAGATGAGTCAATTCGATTTCTCGTGGAAATAATGTCCGCCTCTTCGAGGAGACCTGCGCCAGATATTGTGATATCTGTAACAAGGGTCTTTAAATGCTACTTCGCAGTAATTTCCAAGTTTATTATATATATATGTATATAGGTATATATTACTCAGTCTTCGCAACAACACCTGCCATAGTGAGCTCATAGGAGTCTCTAAAACACACCAACTTGCTAAAAGGAGAGCGCACGATATTCAAGGCGTTCATTATTATAGAGGTTTAAACCATGCATGACATTGAAATACATTAGGTGTTATAAACGAAGATAGCCAAAACGTGCTGACGATTCGAACTCATTTTTTTTCTGCAGCAATGCGCGCTTGGGAGCGCGACGCTCTAACCAGTGGTCCATCGCGCTAATTTCGTGCTTATTAAGTTGTGCAAGGTTTTGGATGACACGCATGCAGATCGCGATTGTACATGCATTTCGGAGGCCGCAAAAGACATATCGTATGGAACGAGCACAACGTTGTGCGGATCGGAAAGTTGTTGCTACCCTGTTGTTGTGTATACCCTGTGAGCACCTGCTGCTGTCGTGTCCGCTCCAGAGGAATCCCTGGGGTTTACTGATGTTTTGGTTTCCAGTAAGCTTTTTTATTTCTTTTTTCTATTTTTAGCTGGGCGCACAAGGAACAAATTTAGACAGCGAATGGCCTCTACTAGCCCATAGGATCCCAGCTATGGGATCCCAGAACGGAGGCCACCGTGACGGAATTAATAAACTGCACGCTGTCAAAGACTGCGCGCCCGCACAGTGGGCGGTCGATAGATACGTTTCCAGGGAGATTATAGAATAAGGCGACAGGTCATTTCGAACGTGTTTTCTCGTCTTTTTGAACTATTCGCTTTGCCTCACCGCACCCGTCACAACATTCAGAGGATAACTAAACATTACGAAAAATAATAAGAAGAACAGAGTTTAGGTGTCTGCAACCACAGTGTGGCTCTGCTTGCATGTATGCATTGAGGAGCTAGAACAATGACCGCATTACTGGGCGACGAAGATGGCGTATAAGCGCAAACGCTTGAGCGCGTTCCCCGTCGTTCTGCCATACATTTCCCTGCTTAGTTACGATACCTGCACCGTACCTGTTTGTTGTTACATATCGAAACCGTTAAAAGGAGTTATGTCCGAATGAATAAGTAGCTAAAGCTTTTATATTATTGTAAGCACCACAAGCGGGTACTCGCCACGTGAAGGCTGCTGCAGGTCTCAGCTCCAATTATTGGCATCACTTATCGTCAGCGCTCATCCTAAACAACCCTCAGCTACCCTATACTCAACCGCTGCAAAACCTGCAAATTGGCCCAGGCATGATCACTATATTGCATGCATGCACAACAGCCTCACAAAGGGCAGCATTCCCGCATGGCTTATCAACTGCTGAGAGCAGCGCCAAAGCAGGGAAGAGGAGTCCTGCTTAGCGCGCCTCTACGAGCCGCATGGTCAAGGCTTCGCGACGAACTTCTTTCAGCGAAGCCGATTGTTGGTCCAATGACGTCTTCAGTGCTGCTGGCGCTTGGTCGAGCGGCCACCTCGTGCCCCACGCTGTGTCTCGCATCGTTGGCATCGTTCACGTCTGCGGGTCGTCCGCAGTCATCGAAGCGCCCAGCAGTGCAGGCCAGCGTGAGTTGTTACTCTGCGTGTAGCGCTACACGTAGGGTCGCGGCCCACTGACAGCCACGGCGAATGGCTTCCGAGCGCATTTCGCGGTGCCAAAAAGGCACTCACGGCGGTGTCTCGAGTGCCCACACGCGTCGTCGCATGCGGTCATCAGGGAGTCATCAGAGCGCTCAACGTGAGTGTTTGCGGAAGGAGGAGGGGCCCGGGACGCGGAACACCTTTGTCCGCCTCCGTGTAACGAAGGCGGGCGTGCCGGAGTGCTCGGCGTGCAAACAGGCGGCAAAGGAGGCCGGCCGAAGCGCCGAAAGGGGCCGCTGGCACTCCGCCGGGGGCCTCATCGCCGCACGACATCGTGGTGGCGCATCCCTGGACAAACGCGGTGGCGGCTGCCGGCCTATAAATAACAGGGCCAGTTACCGAGGGCACGCATCTATCTATCTTCCCGCGGGTTGCCGTGGAGAAAGGCCCCGATAGGGTGGCCAGCGGTCCACGCGGGGTCCACAATGAGCGTCCCGTGGCTCGCGCACTGCGTCGCGGTGGGGCGGCCGCCGAGCCGGCTCCCGCGCGGACCGCATTGGGCACGACGTCGGCGCCTTGTGCCATCCCTGGAGTCTTCATTACCAGGGTCGCCTTCGTTGCCGGACAGAGAAGGGGGCTTCTGTTTGGGGACCGCCCTGCTTTTGTGCTGCCTGCGGGAGATGGCCGCAGGTGGGCCGCTACTGCGCACCGCTCGGCAAGACGGCGCAATACGTGTAGGTGCGCGTCGACCACCTCTGCTGCGCCCTGCGGCGAGCGGAAGAGGACCAAAGCGGGCCCAGTCTTGCAACGCTGACTCTTCCCCATCTCGCTTTCACGAGCGGTGCACCATTGTCGTCGCCCAAATGCAAAAAAATGTCTGACAGCGTTACGTTTAGTGTTATACTTTGTATAATACATGTGTACTCTGCTCTCGTACTTGTACCTTCTTAGAGC
This sequence comes from Dermacentor albipictus, assembly GCF_038994185.2. Lineage (NCBI taxonomy): Eukaryota > Metazoa > Arthropoda > Arachnida > Ixodida > Ixodidae > Dermacentor > Dermacentor albipictus. Next base: position 242,812,102 of record NC_091821.1, on the reverse strand, counting down.
TGAGATCTTTGTCAGGCTTTGTGCCTTTAGTGTCAGCCTCCCATCGCTTGAAGTAGACGAGAAATAAAAATTCAAATTGAAAAAGAATGAACCTCTCTTGGGCTAACAAATACTGGGCCTTCCGAGACGCCACGGCTTGCAAGCGCCAACTGAGTTTTTCGGTTGAATTTTTCAGTCTGTGACCCTGAAAACAAAGATCACGAGTCAGTTCTGAGGAATGGCAGCAGCAATTGGACAATTAAGTGCACCTGCATAGACCTAGACAGTGCATTTTTTAGACGTCAGTCGCTGTTACTTAAAAAGAACTTTTGCTTCTTTCCACGTGATACACACGTGTTCGGTGCCTCAGTAGTCTATCAGCGTTTATCTTAGAATTTGTACCACACCGCTGTTGAAAGTCGCTCTATATTTTTATTGGCTTTCTCGTTGTTTTTCGGGTGCACACGTGCGTCTGATTTATATAAGCACGGCGTTCGTTTCATTAAACCAACAGTTGTCAATACCGCTTCGTGTTGTCTCTTTCTTCATCCCGTGTGTCATTTGCGGTAACTTCCCAAATAATGATTCACCGACTGGCCTACACCCAAACTCTTCTAAGATTGTGCCTTCGTCACGTAAGCCGGAGCACCGGTGGTGCCGAACACCAGCGACGACTAATCATGACCGGGCTGCGACGAGAACCACAGACCGGATGGCGGAGAAATCCGCGACGGACTTAAACGGTACTGTAAACACCCAGACGCTATAGCGTAACGATTGCCTCACAGACGTTGGTTAACGCAGGGAGTGCGAACGCAAGAACTGGTGAGGGAGAACTTATTTCGTGTGTAATAAGTGTTGTATATTAAAGTGTGTTGCAGCAGTTCAAACTACCCATGCAATGAATGTTGTCTTGGTATCGCACCTTCTGTTCATGTGTTCATTCTGCCTTCTCAAGCGAACGCAACAGGCGCTAGTCAGGGTCTGGTTGGCTAGCCTGGGACAGACATTGTTCCGTTCCTCGGGTAAGCTGCCAGTGACGATGCATTGGATCTTCGCGGCGAACAGGCCCTCATGTATATTTCCTTTTTTTTTTCAGTAGACAAAGCGTACTGCATTGCAACGAGAGGTTATTAAGGTCAGTTAAGAAAGCGAAGAAAAGGAGCGGTAGCTGGTAATGTCCCTGCATTTGGTTCCGGGAATCGCCATACCAATAATCAATTCAGGCCAATGAACAAGCAATGAACGAAAGAAGTCAACAGTCATCAGCGCCAAACAGAGCCTAAGAGCAATGCGCAATTCTCGCCATAATGTACATACACGAACACCACTAAACTGCCGGTCTACATACACGCACACGCTCACAAAGACGTAATCACTTCGACAGAGAAAAAAGGAAAGAGGGTGCAGAAAACTAAAAGCAGATGAGTTCGATATGCATGCTCCGCGCAGAATTTTTCACGTGAAGAAAGTTTAAACTGCCAATGAGCAAAGATCATTTCCGTTATGATGAAAACAGTCGATGAAGGAGTGAGAAAGAGCCATTCAGAAAAAGAAAATGAGCGAGCAACAAAAGCAGCAGTATTCCTCGATCGTTGATCATTTCCTCGCAAATCCGACGTTCGACCGAAATCGGGCCGACTGCGCACAGAAAAGCGAACAGAGCCCTTGAATCGGCGACATCTGGGTCGGGCTCGGCGAAATCATCGTTCTTGCCCCTCATTAACGCGCTCTCGAGCGGGACGATGGCTCGGGAGGCCTCGGCGTTCGTGCGAGCGGCGAGCGTCCCATCGTAGATCGCCGCTTCCGCGCGGTTAACGACCTTTCATTACGTGTTACCAGGCGATTTGTTCCAGGTATTCAACCTCTTGCTTTTGTCTTTTTCTCAAGAAAATGTGGGGCAGCGATGGCAGCAGTGGTTCATAGAATCCCGATGTCCAGGTGAGTGGCCTGTCAGGATCGCATGAAAGAAATACAAACGGAGAAAGAGAAATGCTTAAGAGTGAGAATAATTTGCCACATTACAGAGAATCGACATGGTGCTCAGGAGCTCTTTTGCATAAAATCACCCGTTCTGCAAGCACGTGGGACTGCAGTCCGCCTAGAAAATAGCGTTCGCGGGCATGGTTAACCGGGTGACAACGGCTCGGGAGTTGTGGCATTCAGATACTGAGGGTTCGATTTGCTGCCGCTGCGGCCCCATTCCACAAACATGTGTAAACACGCATGTGTACCCAATTATGGGTACACGTTAAAGAATCCTAGGCGGTATAACTTGACCTGGAGCCCTACACTATCTCATAGCGTCTGTGTTGCTTCGGTGCGTTATACGCCACCAATTAAACCATCGACAACTGCGAATTTGTGCCAGCAATATCGTACTTTTCAAGTTTAAATTTCCGACAACCTGCAGTCGTCAAGAGTTAATAAAAAAGTGCATGCATATGGTCAAGTTAAAAGTCTACTGGCTCAGTCAAAAATACGTTTTGCTGCTCAAACTATTGCCCCAACAATCGCCCTTCGCCTACCGTGAAGTCGCATGGTATACCCTCCACTGCGGTTCCGCCACCGCTAGAGTGCATTTAGATAGCGCCAGCAAAGCTGCAAGACTGACGACATAAGTCCGCGCTGTGCCGTCATCGCGTGCTGCGGGAAAGAAGGGGCCAGTGGAGCCCAGAGCGTAGCGCGTTGCGAAGATCACATGCCGCTGAAACTGGCCAGCTGATGGAAGTGACCACTCCACAGCTGGTCGCTCGGGCACTTGCTCGCCGAGGATAAGGGTTGGCGAGCAGGCCAAATTTGATCACAGAGTCCAAAGCAGCAAGTTTTGCTCTGTCCGCGAGGCGAAGCCGGGTAATGTTCGGCTTCCCATCCGACGGCTCAGGCAGGCTCTTCCTGGAAGTCGTCACGGAGTCCGGTTTCGGGGTGAACAGTTACGCGCCGTCCCGTGAGTGTTTCCTTCTGGCCGAGGCTACTCCTGCTACTCCTTTTACGCATCTTCACAAACGAGACGGGAGAAAAACTTTGGGGATGGCGAACCCGATGGCGGTCCCGTAACCCAATCTAGGCTTGCCGACGAGCGGGCCTCGGACCCAATGAACCAGGAAGTGCGGGCAGGGGTTGTTTTCGGGCCATCCACAGCCAACGAGATGGTTTCCGGGAAGCGGCCGTATTACGCGCCAATAGGGCGAGGGATCCCGTAGCCGATTCCTGGTACGCCGCAGCCTCCCCTCTGTCGCCCCCGGCAACAGTATGTGCGCTCACGTGACTCCGATTAGGTAACAGAGACACCGACCAGTGGTGCTACTCTCCCCCTCCCCGTGGCTCACCAACGCAGAGGGACCTAATGACCGGGCGGGCTCCCTGCCGCTGGTCCAGAAGCTGCGACTCCCATTCGCTGCACGCCTTCTTCCTTCCTTGCTGCGACGCCCTCGCCGCGCAACCGCACAACGTCCGGGCGACCGCCTTGCATGTTGTGGTCAAGTCCGCAAAGAGTCCCAACGTCGCTGAAAGGAAAGGAGAAAACTGCGTTTGTTCGCGTAAGCCGCATCACTTATGAATTCCACTTAGAGCATTCGGGCCATCGAGACCCGTTTATCGCGGAGTATTTTGGCGCTGCTTCTTTTTCGTCCCCGTTTCTCCTTTCCCACGACTGGGTAGCGCAGACTACTTGTTCGGGCCGACCTCTGTCCCTTTTTTGCGTGAAATCCTCTCTTGTGTGCAGGTGCAGATTCTCGGCAGCCTTCAAGACGAGCGCAGAGCCGCAGACGGCCTGCCGCATTATTCTTTCCCTTTTATCATAGCTGGAGTCAAGTCTTGGTGTAGTGGCATTACAGAGAGAATGAGAACCGTATAAAGACCACGAAAAAAAAAATTGCAGCTCTACTCTTTACAGCCCTCGTGAGATGTGGCTCGTATACGCTACGTCGCAAAATATTTCAGACGCCTAATTGAGCATTTTGTTTTCTTCGTGTTCCACATATAAGTACACAAACGAAAATATGAACTTGCAAGCTCTTGCCATATAAACGTATTTGCTATACGAGGTGATCATCTTTTAGTCTTCCGGAATTTTTAAGAAGTATCCTGTTTTCAGAATAAATTAATTCCAGTCATTGTGATGATTTATTCATAGAGGCAGACATTACTTGAACGAGAAATCAAAACACATATTCAACTTATTAAAGACATCACTAATTATTATTACTTCTTTACGGCATATATTGCAATTTACGAATTGTAGCGCTGGTCAGTTTAAGGCGTATCCACTTGGAATGAATATCCAGGATGACATCAGTTTGGAGATATGCGCCATCAAACTCGCCGTAAAAATGCGCTGTTGTTTCACTTACTTTCTTAACAAAACGCTCTTTTACGAACTGAAGCACGAAAGTAACTGGAACACCCACGTATACTTCGTCTCACACTTAGGGAAGTATCTTGAAACTGGTGTTATCTTGGAAATTCATTTCAAGTGGATACGTCCTGCAAACTCACCGGCTACAATTAGTAAATTGCAATATGTGCAGTAAACTAAATAATTAAGAAAGTTAATGAATTCTTCTTAGTTGAATGTATCCTTCAATTTCTCGGAATAGTAATGTCCATCTCTTGCAATAATCCAGCTCAACAACAAGAATTAAGCTATCCGCCACAGGCGATTTTTAAATATTCCGGGAAACTTAGAAATGACCTGCCCGTATATCCCAACAACAACAACAACAACAACAACAACAACAACAACAACAACAACAACAACAACAACAACAACAACAACAACAACAACAACAACAACAACAACAACAACAACAACAACAACAACAATAATAATAATAATAATAATAATAATAATAATAATAATAATAATAATATTAATACGACGTACGAATAATTTGTCATTTTCTGTAGGAGAAAGAAACCCCCCTCTCTCAGTTGTACTTGTGGTTCCTGGTGCTGTGCCCCGAAGTGATACGTGTTTCCATCATACAACAACAGCACTAACAACAACACTAGTGCAATGTTGCTAGAAAACCAGAGCAATGCAAGTTTTATTTTGTAGCCCGCTAAAGATCTCAATACTTCCAATAATGAAGTTTCCGCATATACGAGGGCGAATCAAAATGTATTTGTCCTTTCTTTCTTTAGCCAAATTAGGGCTATGTATGCGAAGTCAACACATCCATTCCCAGCGGTGTGGACCTTTCTTGGACCGGGCCGGCCTTATCTGCCGGTAGCTCCGCGTCGCGGCGCTGCTGTCAGAAAAAGGAGGAAACCAAGAAAGAGAGCTCGCCATGCAATAGGCTGCATAAACATGCAGGGCGGCAGAAGAAAAGCAAATTGGGCAGAGATTGAGGGGCAGTTAAATAGAGAACAAATATGGGTGTACGCGGTTACAGCAACGCGCATTAGAGACTCGGAAGGGCCGCAAGTGATTGAGAATTATGTTTGGGAAGGGTGCAACAGAACTAAGGGGGAAAGAAAGGGAGGGGGAGTCGGAATGCTCATTCACCAGAGAGCCAAATGGAAAAGAGTAAATTCAATATGTCAAGAGCATCTTTGGTTATCAGGTACAATGAGTGGGAAAAAAACTTGGCTGAGCGTTACGTATTTGTGGACCGGAAATAATTGCACGTATACGTGCACGATCACGTATGCATAAACGCAAAAGAAAGAGTTATCGCGTAATCATAAGCGCGTATATTGTGAGACTCACACAGGCGCACAAATACATGATGAAATTAGGCCTTCCAACTAGTCCTAGCCGTTCGGAGTCACTTTTACAACTAATGTGATGCAATATCAAGGGTTTTTTGTTACGGATGTAGGAGTACTGTCTGTTGATGTGTCAACATGGCTCAATAGAGGCGACACGAGGTCTATAGTGTATATAATTTTCTATCTTACCTCTTCCCCGTACGTAGTCTCAACGGCACCAGGTGATGCTTAGGCGATAAGAAGGGTCGAAAGTAGCGCCTATTGAAGAAAGTGCAGCTTTCATTTAGAATACCTCGGACCTTGACACATTTCATTTGGGTTGAACCAGAAATTAAGTCAGGGCCCTATGACAGTGCACTGCTCTGCTCTCAGATTTTTCTTTTCTGCAACGGTGGCGGCTGGCTCCTCGAAGTGCGTCGATCAAGCGGATTGAGTCACCGGAGAGAATAGAGGGCAAGCCGTGAGTCACTGACTGGCACCAGTGAGCGCGCAGGAGACAAAGTAAGAACAACACCGCGCAGAGACACGGCGTCGTCTTCCATCGGTCTTTCATTTGTGTGGAGGATGCGAGAGAAAGGCCCGAATACCCTTACACTCGGCGTAAACAAATGCATTGAGTGCAACTCAAGCCGAAGCAATGAAACAGCAAGCACGATATGGACACTCAGGAACTGACGATGCAAGGAAAAAGAAGAGAGCGAAACGGATAAGTGAACCAAGAAATAATGTGCGCCGAGTAAGTTTGATCATCACTCCAGAAACTTTAGTCCACTATGCTAACTAAGAAGAAAACTCCCCGTTCCAATTTTCTCCGCTTGGTGGGAGCGAGGGTGGAGTCATTGGCGCAAGTTGTCTCCTAACCAATGCCCATGTGCCACCTCGAATAATAAATAAACGAACACAGCGTTCAGTGATTGCCATTGGTCAAATAGAGTCGTCCGGAGGGCACGAAAACAGATCCGAGGGCTCGTATGCATGCAGGTGCAGTAGCCTCTAGCGTCGCGTTGTTGCACGGAGACATTTAAAAATCACGCAGTTCATTGGGATTGGGAACTGCAAAAGGCGCTTCATGCCATGATTGTTTAGTGCTCCGACGGCTAATTTTCTTCATCCAACGCCTGCCAATCATCATTTGAGGTTTCGCTTACCCGGTGAGTGCAATGGCGGCAATTTCTCTCATTTTACCTTTACTCTCTTCTTTTTTTCACAGCAGCGCTCCTCCCTGATCTTTAGCCGTCGTCGGTGTTCGGAGAAGGCGCTGACCATTCTCTTGTGAACAATGTTCTTGACTAATACTAAAAGTTATCCAGCGTATATCAGGTGCTCGTTATACCCAGTATGGACCCTAAAACACCACTGCTGCTCTCGAAAGCCGTTTTCCTGTGCCGCGTTCTTGATCAGCGTATCCGTATCATCACAACTCGGACGCACTTGTGTAAAAGGCTGTACATTGCGTTCCGATCGATGAAGAAAAACATAGTTCACTGAGCTGCCAGTGAAAAAGTGGATTTTCTGAAGAAACGGTTTGTGCATGCACTGGATACTGCAACCAGTGCGAGATATATCGAACTCAGTTTTGTTGTCACTTTCGCAACGTGCTAGAGTCCGTCCGCCCGTCCGCCCGTCTGTCTGTCTGTCTGTCTGTCTGTCTGTCTGTCTGTCTGTCTGTCTGTCTGTCTGTCTGTCCGTCCGTCCGTCCGTCCGTCCGTCCGTCCGTCCGTCCGTCCGTCCGTCTGTCTGTCTGTCTGTCTGTCTGTCTGTCTGTCTGTCTGTCTGTCTGTCTGTCTGTCTGTCTGTCTGTCTGTCTGTCCGTCCGTCCGTCCGTCCGTCCGTCCGTCCGTCCGTCCGTCTGTCTGTCTGTCTGTCTGTCTGTCTGTCCGTCCGTCCGTCCGTCCGTCCGTCCGTCTGTCTGTCTGTCTGTCTGTCTGTCTGTCTGTCTGTCTGTCTGTCTGTCTGTCTGTCTGTCTGTCTGTCTGTCTGTCTGTCTGTCCGTCCGTCCGTCCGTCCGTCCGTCCGTCCGTCTGTCCGTCTGTCTGTCTGTCTGTCTGTCTGTCTGTCTGTCTGTCTGTCTGTCTGTCTGTCTGTCTGTCTGTCTGTCCGTCCGTCCGTCCGTCCGTCCGTCCGTCCGTCCGTCCGTCTGTCTGTCTGTCTGTCTGTCTGTCTGTCTGTCTGTCTGTCTGTCTGTCTGTCTGTCCGTCCGTCCGTCCGTCCGTCCGTCCGTCCGTCCGTCCGTCCGTCCGTCCGTCCGTCTGTCTGTCTGTCTGTCTGTCTGTCTGTCTGTCTGTCTGTCTGTCTGTCTGTCCGTCCGTCCGTCCGTCCGTCCGTCCGTCCGTCCGTCCGTCCGTCTGTCTGTCTGTCTGTCTGTCTGTCTGTCTGTCTGTCTGTCTGTCTGTCTGTCCGTCCGTCCGTCCGTCCGTCCGTCCGTCCGTCCGTCCTGTCCGTCCGTCCGTCCGTCCGTCCGTCCGTCTGTCTGTCTGTCTGTCTGTCTGTCTGTCTGTCCGTCCGTCCGTCCGTCCGTCCGTCCGTCCGTCCGTCCTGTCCGTCCGTCCGTCCGTCCGTCCGTCCGTCCGTCCGTCCGTCCGTCCGTCCGTCCGTCCGTCTGTCTGTCTGTCTGTCTGTCTGTCTGTCTGTCTGTCTGTCTGTCTGTCTGTCTGTCTGTCTGTCTGTCTGTCTGTCTGTCCGTCCGTCCGTCCGTCCGTCCGTCTGTCTGTCTGTCTGTCTGTCTGTCTGTCTGTCTGTCTGTCTGTCTGTCTGTCTGTCTGTCCGTCCGTCCGTCCGTCCGTCCTGTCCGTCCGTCCGTCCGTCCGTCCGTCCGTCCGTCCGTCCGTCCGTCCGTCCGTCTGTCTGTCTGTCTGTCTGTCTGTCTGTCTGTCCGTCCGTCCGTCCGTCCGTCCGTCCGTCCGTCCGTCCGTCCGTCTGTCTGTCTGTCTGTCTGTCTGTCTGTCTGTCTGTCTGTCTGTGTAATCGTTCTTTCTCTTGTATCTACTTGAAATTCTTCGTGTGTATACATAAGTGTTCGTTTCTTCATTAAATTAGTACCTTAGCGCTCGTATTCGCCTTATCTTATTCTATTGACCAGTATTTCGCGCTGCAGTACACCATGTTGAGATCATCTACACGTAGCATATCCCAGCCCTAGAACTCTATAGCAATATAGCAAAGAAGTGAGGTGAACCTATCACAAAGGGCACAGGACTCGGTTCGAGATAGCTGGGTACGTATAAATTGCCGTGGCCGTCCTGAGACGAGCACTCCGCGCTCATTAATAGAGTCAGAGTTCTTAAGAAAGACAAATGCATAAAGGTGAACACACCGCGGAGTGGATTGTTTCTCTGAAGCTGGCACATAATCAATGCAGGAAAAGAAAGCATGACTCAATATGCCCGATGAGCTTCGGCCAAGGAAGCTCAAAAAAAAAAAAGAATAATAATCCTGGATGTGCTGCTCCCGCAACCACCCCATGGAGAGAACTCAGCGCAAACATACTTTTATGTAAAGGCGACCACGCCATCTGGAGTCGGACAGCGCGAGTACTCTAGCTCTTCCAGAATTAATTTTAAATTAAGCTTATAATCTAAAAAAAATTCTCTTTTTAGTTGCGGGCAATGTTCATGGTCTTCTGTTACATTTGTCCTTATCACCTGAAAACACGTGACACGAATGAACGTGTCGGGCGAGACTCTCTTACCACTGTAGTTTGGAACGAAAACCGACAGGAATTTAAGACGCATGGTAATCGTCGCTACATGGTACCGTTTCTCAGTGCCTTCGCTAACATAGCAGTGGTGCGACTTCGCTTTCGAGGTGACTTCTCCAGTCCACCAGAATCTCCTTGCTTCCGCTCATTCTTCTTCTGAAGGTTATGTGGGCCTTCTGTGTTCCCGCTTCTTCAGTAGTTTAGAAAGCCAGATGTAAAAAACAAAAACAAAAAAAAATGCTTGCAGAGTTATTTGGAGAGTCTACAAAACTTTTTCATTGTGATGGCTCCGATGACAAAATTATCTTCGCTTAGTTTCTACAAAGAAATACACATTTAATTTGACGGTGTTTTTTTTGTTTTTTTAGCCTTTTGGCATTTTTTTAGTACTAATTTGTTTCCTTATTGAAACACATTTCTGAGCACAAAAGAGCTAAAATTAAAGAAAAAGTAAGAACCCATCGGTAAGAAATTATATGAATGTCTACCTCGAATTCTTAAGTAATAAGAATAAACGTGGAATACCATATAGACGACAACACCCGGACATTATACGCCACCTTAATATAAGCATGAAATTTGTGGGTACTGAAATCACCTATTTAACTGCTCGCGCTGCTCATTGCAGTTGAACGTAGTTCGTTAGACGCAGTGGTGACGTAGTGGCTTTGGCGTTGCACTGCTAAGCCCGAAGGCGCACGATCAAATTCCAGCCGCGCTGCAAGAACGCCCGTGTACCGTGGATTAGGTGCTCGTTAAATGACCCCAGGTGGTCGAAATTAATCCGGAGTCCTACCACTACGACGTGCGCCATAATCATATTGTGGTTTTGGAACGTGAAGCCACATAATTTTTTTTTCTCTTGTTAATGTAGTTTGTCGACTCCTCCATTTCGCTTTCTTTGCTGTCACCGTCATCATTTGTTGTTCTGAACTTCAGGGCCCATATTCACAAAGCTTACAGTTCATGAGTGAGAGCTATTTGACATTGGCCGGCAGCCTTTGCTAATAATATGTCCGGTACTAGAACTGTTTGTAAGAGTGTATGCCAGTCAGCTAAAGTGGCTGGTCAATGGCAAAGAGCCCTTACGAACGAAATGCTTTATGAATACGTGCCTTTGTCCTTGGGCAATTTGGTGTCGAGATTTGCTTTACATTTTTCTGCTTGTCACACACACGCACACACGCACACACACTAATTAAGTCCACCGCAAATGTATGCTTGCTGCGACTCCGCACTTTTCGCAGGTGGCAGTTGTTCCATTATGTGTTAGTAACTACCTAAGAGGCGAAAACGAAATAAGTAAAGAAACAATTCATGATAACTCAAAGGGAAGCACTTTTCGAAGCGAGATGAGGATGCCTTAGAACGCGTAGCTATAAATCGAAGCACACCAAGGAAGAATAAGCATGCGCTTGCTGCGATAAAGCTAGAGAAACGATGGAACATGTTTTATTTGAGTGTAAAGATATCTACCAAGCTCTCGGTTTAGGCTCCCCTGGCGTCCTTGAAGCCCTTGGGTTTAGGAATAACCGGGGGAAAGTAAACATGTTCGTAGTGGAGATTAGAGGCTATTGGAGGTTTGGTGGCAGAGTGAATACGTGCCTTTGTTCTTGGGCAATTTGGTGTCGAGGTTTGCTTTACATTTTTCTGCTTGTCACACACACGCACACACGCACACACACTAATTAAGTCCACCGCAAATGTCCACCGCAAATATTGCAGTGGGGTGACTACAAACAACGGAGGTGTGCAGAAACAACCTTCCCAACAGTGGTTCAGAAAGCTTGATGCTGGGAATTCTTTGCTTGTGTGTGCTTTTTTTTTTCTAGAAAAGATAGGCAGGTAGAACATTAGACAAAATAAGAACAAGAGCTTGGTGGCGCAACCCACTGCCCCATTTCAAAGAGAACACTCATTCCATCCATCCATCCATCCATCCATCCATCCATCCATCCATCCATCCATCCATCCATCCGTCCGTCCGTCCGTCCGTCCGTCCGTCCGTCCGTCCGTCCGTCCGTCCGTCCGTCCGTCCGTCCGTCCGTCCGTCCGTCCGTCCATCCATCCATCCATCCATCCATCCATCCATCCATCCATCCATCCATCCATCCATCCATCCATCCATCCATCCATCCATCCATCCATCCATCCATCCATCCATCCATCCATCCATCCATCCATCCATCCATCCATCCATCCATCCATCCATCCATCTGTTTATCCATCCGTTGAGCTCAGAAACAACGATTTCACGGTTTCAAGTTCGGAGCGTAGGCAGCAGTAGCATGGCTTAGCTCTGCAAACCAACCTATTCGTGTGATGTAGATGTCTCTCGAACGAGACTTTTCGGATAAAATGAAGGCCGAGATTACGTTCGGCTAAAGCAGAGTGGCGACAAATTTATGCGCCACTGCTGTGACTCACGCCTTGTTTGAAACGTGACGGGGAAACTCTGGGCCAGGTCATGACGCGCGTTCTATCTGGAGCGCTTCGCAGCAACAGGGACGCTGACCCCATCGTCGCGACAGTACTCAGACGCCGGAGCCACTTCGAAGATTCGATTAAACGGCAGCGGGTTTTCGGTCCCACACTGCTATGTTCGCGACAGACTCCATCCGGGTCCGTATACTTGTTGAAAACACTACGGCGGCGTATACTGAAGCCGATGAATCGTTCTTGGCCCCTGTCCAAAATCTATGGCTCCTGAAGAACTATGTTCGCTGGTTGTGACTAATGGAGGCAAGATAAGTTGCGATTCAAATAGAAAACGTCAGTGGAGGCGGAAGATACTTGCGATCAGTTTCGATGGCGTTCATTGCTTTTTTTTTTTCCCCTCCTCCTGAAAAAGACAGTTTCTGAATTCGAAGTTCGAAAGGATCAGAGGCTCCAAATCAGCGCGTTGACAGTTTGGCAAAAGAACTATATGCTACTGAAGTTTATATTGCATAAAGTAATTTTGCCCATAGCGGTCTTTAAATATGAACACCGTAAAAAAAAAAGAAAAAGAAAGAAAACTGACTGAAGTACGCATGGGCACCGTGAAGTTGTTTCCTGGGCAAAATGATTATATTGCAGACATCTTTAATGTAACAAAAACAGGCCTATTTATAATTTGCATTGTCTATACAGTATACCCGCAGTGGTTATGCAACAAAATTTTCTGTAACCTGAGACCAGTAGCGTTCACATGCCGACACGTGATCAACGGTCGCCAGTCAAACTTCCAGCGGAACAAATCAAAGCGGCATAATCTTATAAGGCATAAAAGAAAACATCATTGATGCACCGAGAAATTGGCTTTGCATACCGACTGTGCGAACTCAGTGCACGCCGTGTTAACACCCCGAACAACACTACGCTGCAGGTGCTACTAGTGCACGTGCTACAGCCAGTCCGTTGCAATTTTGTATTTTTGTGCTTATATTTACCTGTCGTCTGACTTTTCTATGTAAACGCAGTATTAAGAAACACCCTGCAGAGTCTGCTCATTCTCGGTATAAGATACGCCTGTGGTATCTGTACTATCTTTTGTAGTGTCGATCACTAAGATCATGCGCAAAAGATCGAGCTCATAGAGGCCTCCCTCCTATATCGCCAGTTCTACCAGGTGTATCACTCGGCTCTTTAGCCGCGCCGATTAAGCGAACGCTGTTTAATCCGTAGCGTATCCATCAAATTCACCTTCCCTCCGACGTTAGCTACGCTGCCCACGTGCGGCGTAGAATATTTCATGCGCCAACACCAATTAGCTCGCATTAGCGACGGCTCTCTCCCGGCCTTCGAGTATCGGCCAGTGCGTTGCGCGTGTGAGAGGGACTCGGCTATACATAATCCGTTACGCCTCCCAGTCGAACGCGAGCATGGGAAAAACGCCCGCAAGTCGGACAGTCCCCATTAAGTGGTTCTCGGTGTTTTGGTGAGACAATACCGCGTGCGCGGCTTCCGAGTAAGAACGACGTCCTTCGGCGCTGACTCACGCCCGGGGCCGAGCGGCGCGCGATAAAGAGTCGGGCAACGAGATCGGCCACCCTTTCGAGCGGGAGGTTAATTGCGACGCACCCGGAGCACGCTTGCATTTGCGTGTCAATTCCGTGTATACCAACACACACACACGTGCGCGAGTGAGAGACGTACTGCGGGCACCCAGAGGGCAACTCCGAGGAACCGTCCTTGCCACGGTGAGCGCAGCAAGGCCGGCCAATTATCTCACCTTTCACTGATAACGAATTTGCATGCTTCTCCGTAATGAGTCGCCTGCTGCCCACGCAACGAAGGACATCGTTCGCAGAAGAGTAGCGAGAGCTTCGTCTTCGCCTACGTCAGTGCAGGGTGTTAAAAGAATCGGGGAAGCACTATACAAGAAGAAGAAGAAAAAAAGGAAAGAGCCAGAAATGTATAATAAATGAACTGGGCGTACGTACTATACCCACAGGGCTAGACGGGAAGCAGCGAAACGTGTCCCCAACCCTGAAAGCGAAACAAAACAAATGAAACGCAGTCAAAACAAACCTGCGGCTGTGGGGGAAAATGCAGTCGTTGACGCAAGCTCAGCGCAGACTTGGCCGATAAGAGCCAAGAACAGCGCTAACCGACATGGTACTGCAGTGCCCAAAAGCCCACAAACAGCTGACCAAGGCGAATGAATATTTTATGGAGCAGGACGAAAAAGCCTTCGAGGTGAAGGTTGGAGCTTACGCATCGCTTGTTTATTGAACGTGGTTCGCGATCTCACCGCTAGGGATTGGGAACGGTCCTGCGGCCACTGGCCAAGCGCGCTGGGGACGAGTGTCTCCGAAGTTTCAGTGAAACGCCGGTGCAGGTCGGAGGCGGAAAGGCTCCCAAGGCTCCCAAGAAACCCGTGAATGGTAGCGGGTCGACAGATGTTACACGAGTACATTGCAGCCGTTATGCGAAGGCAGCTTCGTACCAGTGGGTTGCGAGGACTTTTCATGCGATAGCAGCAGTGCACACGATATTGTAAATTCACTTAAAGCGCACATTGGAGTACAGCTCCAGGAAAAGCAGGAACTACGCTGCATATCGTTTTGCAGTTTGTTGTAATAAACTGTTGCGAGACATGCAAAATAAAAGCATCTTTATTGGCAATCGAATTTGTCGAAGCAGGTAAGTAAAACAATATCCATATAGCTCGTTATAAACGAAGAAGACCTCATTTTCTTGCGTCTGTTCATTCCAAATGTTTCGTTATTGATCGCTACCTAAGCAGTGAAAGACATGTCTAGTTAAATATGGTCTAAACGAAACCTGGCTCGAAGGTACATGAAGAGAAGATTCCATCGTTTTCTATGCATTGTGTTAGACGTATGTAATATCATCAATATGTAGCATATTAATATAAAAATTCTCTCTGGACATCGCATCTCGCACATCATTGCACATTCATGCACTTTCCTTTCAGAGCACGGGCAGGTTCTATCGAAAAAAATTTCATGATCATCATAAACAAAGCTCCTATGCGCGAAAGCTGGGAAAACCTGCGGGTAATTGACATTTATATTGTTTTGTTTTTTTTTTCATTTTGCGCAGAAAGTTGTCATGTCCATGGAGGATCACCTAGCCCATGCGTGACAGGTATTGGCGCCGAGGACTTACGGAGTCGCCACCTGTAGGAAGCGCCTCACTTGCGTAATATGAGGGATAACGCGGCGCGCTCCTCATAGGTTTGGCCGTCGACGCACAATAAAACACGTGGAAGCCCTCCTGGACATTTCTGTAAGTACTCTCAAAACGACAAAAGTTCTTTACTCTCAAAATAATAACCTTGGGCAAACAGAAAGCATAGAACGGTTTACAGACGCTGTCTCTTTACCTAATACGTACAGTGAACGCCCACTGCGCGCGGTCATCGCGATGGAGTCTCCCGAACCGGTTTCTTACGTGAAAGGCGTGCAATCGCTGAGAGCAAACTATGTGAAATATATTCTTATAGTGGGATGTCTGTATAACCAAATGGAGCATAAGAGGATCTATCATCAATGCAGCGATCGCACGGGTTCGCAGCGACTGACTGCGCGTCCGCATGCATGTCCGCACATAATGTTTTGCTTTCGCTGTGAGCGCGTTTTCGCGCCATGCCGTGAGCTTTAGGCAGCATCATATGAGCATTTCACAGTGCACAAGCAACCATTGCTGCGTGGACGCTATCAGAGCTGTTCAAAATTATTTCGTTATAACTAGGAACTTCGGCGCCTACGGCGACTTGTGATGTGCCGTCGCGCCGATTCGATCTTTATTTTTTTTCTTCTGAATTGTTCGACGTTTCAATATAATTTTTTCTCAAGTTGCATCACACTGTATGTTTATCGGCTTTCTTAGCGAGCGATTTCCCGCTGCTTCTTTTTCTTAATACAGTGCATTCATTGTTTGGTGCTAACACAAACATGAGCCTAAGCCATGCCTTATTTTAATGTGCTTCTTACTGTTCCATTTACATTCCATGTGAACTTGCCAGTATCTAGCATCAACAAGTTCATAGATCAAAGCTTCATGACATTAGCCGGGCAGCGCGCGCGGGCGAGCATCTGAGTGCGCTCTTTCTGCTACTCACTGAACAATCGTTAACATCGCAACCCGGACGCCTTAGCAGAAAGCTTCCTTGCGGAAGTGCTTGCCACAAACCGGAGTTGTAGCCGATGGCTGCTTGCCAGTTCTAAGTTCCGCGATTCAAGCTTCAGGCAGCTTCTTGTTCCGCGGTTACGTGTGAAGGCTGACAGTTGGCTCCGTTGCGTACGTCCGGCACTGCGGTACCGAGCAATAGCCTACCATGTAGGACGCCTTCAAAGGCAGCCACTACCTATTATAGCGATTTCAAATGTTATCAAGCAGACACCCGCAGCGGGAAAACCTCCCCACTTGATCAGAGCCGCAGCGCAGGTGGGAGTTTAAACTTTCGTTTTCAGCTTGCTTCGGCGCTTCCGAAGCAGCCGAAGCACCCGCCGTGTCCACGTGTTCCCTCATACCACCTCACGCCGACGGCGACGCCAGCTTTTCCAGCGGTGGAGCTCAAGGTCAATACTGAGGAGTGAAGAGGAAAATGGATAGAAGAAGATTCAGGCAGGTGAAGTTGAGTTTGATCAGTTTGGCTATACCCTACACGTGGGCAGAGGGACGGGAGATTGAAAGAGGCACAACTTCAGATGCAATTCCTCAGTGACATATAGCTTGCGAGAAACAAAGACAATGCAGAAAGAAACATACACAGCGCTGGCTTCCAACGTACGTTTAATCAAGAGAGAGGAAAGTCAGGGAGATTAACCTCACGCAAGTGCCCGGTTTGCTACCCTGCACGGTGGTCGGGCAAAAGAGGTTTAGAAAGGAGGAGAGAGAAAATGGAATGGAAAAACTTTAATTCTCTATATCTCAGAGAGATTGGCGGTGGGCCGGTGTCTTCATGTTTTGAGTCCTGGCCGCTTCACAAGGTCGGCGCAAGGGTGGCAGGTGGCAAGGGTGGCAGCAGTTCTGCAGCTCACTGCACGGCACGCTCAGCACAGCCAAGACGTGGCGCATACTAAAAGCCCTCATGAACCCAACCAAAACGAAAACAGAAAGCGGCAAAGCAATCCAGAAACTGGTCCACCAGCACGAAGGCTCCGACGAGGAACTATTGGAGGCAGTGCGTGTAAAATGTTACGGCAAAGACAATCCCAAAGGCTACGACGGGGAGTATCCGGGGACAGAGAACCCCCACATGGACAGACCGATTACAAGAGAGGAAGTTTACGCAGCAATTAGAGCGACAACCAAAAACACAGCCGCGGGCGCCGACAAGATCAGAAACTCCCTAATACGCAACCTCAGCGACGAGGCGATAGATCAGCTCACAGCATACCTCAACACACTGTGGGCAGAGGGCACGATACCGAAGGAATGGAAGCACGCTGTCGTGGTGATGATACCTAAACCCGGCAAAAAGCTTCAGATTGAAAACCTGAGGCCCATCTCCCTCACCTCGTGCCTCGGTAAACTCTACGAAAGGATCGTCACCAGAAGAATCCAACACCACCTGGAGGACAAGGAGCTATACCCGCACAGCATGTTTGGCTTCCGGGCGCACCTGTCAACACAGGACGTCCTGCTACAGATAAAAGAAGAAATCATAAACACCTCACCCAGAGCAGGCGAAAACGTTATCATGGCCCTAGATATCAAAGGGGCCTTCGACAACGTTAGCCACGAAGCCATCATGGAAGGACTGAACAACGCCAACTGCGGCAAGAGAATCCACGACTACGTGAGGGCCTTTCTGACCAAACGCACGGCAACGGTGGGATTGGGGGACCTGCGAAGCGACATCTTTACCACCCCACGCAAAGGCACGCCGCAGGGCTCCGTGATCTCACCAATACTCTTCAACATCGCAATGATCGGACTGGCTCGAAGACTCAGCAAGATTGATGGCATCCAGCATGCAATATATGCTGACGACATCACGGTCTGGGTCAATCGAGGCTCCCTGGGACAGAAGCAAGAAAAATTGCAGGAAGCGGCCGAGTGCGTGGCAGAATACGTCAGAGAAAGGGGCCTGGCGTGCTCTACCGAAAAATCAGAAATCCTGAGAGTGGGAAGAAACCCCACCAAGGAAGAACTAATAGTAAAGCTAGAGGGACAAAACATACCTGAAAGGAGCATGATACGCGTCCTAGGCATGTGGATTCAAGGAAGCAAGAAATGCAGCCACACAATCAGCTTACTACAAAAATCGACAGAACAAGTAAGCCGAATGATAACGAGGGTGTCTCAAAGAAGAAGCGGAATGAGAGAAGAAGACACAATCAAGCTGGTCAGAAGCCTAGTGGTCAGCAGAGTCACGTACTCGCTCCCGTACCACAACATGACCAAGCACGAAAAAGAACAGACGGAAACGCTACTAAGGAAAGCGTATAAGACGGCGCTACATCTGCCTAGAAACACGCCCAACGATAAACTGTTACAGATGGGCCTGAGCAACACCTTCGAAGAACTCGCGGAAGCGCAGCTCGTTGCACAGATCGCCAGGCTCCAGCAGACTGCCACCGGCCGCAAGCTCCTAAAAAGAATAGGGCATAACACAGACGGAATAGAGGATCGGGCTGCTAGCATCCCAGACAGCGTTCGCCAGACACTGCAGGTTAGCCCCCTACCGAGAAACATGGACCCGAATCTCCACGCCGCCAGAAGGCAGGCACGAGCAGATTTCGTGGAACGAAACCTAGCCGCACTAGAAAACACCGTATACACAGACGCGGCCGTATACCCATGGGACCGCAACACTAGAATGTTTAGAGTTGCGGCAGCAGTGGTAAACCACACGGGAGAACCAATTAGCTGCGCGAGCCTGAGAAACTGCACTGTAACGGAGGGGGAGGAAGTCGCCGTAGCTCTAGCGGCGGCTGAAGGTTACCGCAGGAACAAATCTCTGATAATTCTAACGGACTCCAAAGCAACATGCAGGAACTACACACAAGGCAGAGTTAGTAAGGAAGCACTGAGAATCCTCCTCAAAACAGAGCCTCCTAACAAAAAGATAAAACATAGGATCTTCTGGATACCGGCACACACCGGTATAGAGGGCAACTCAAGGGTGGACCGCCTAGTTCGCGAACTCACGCACCGAGCAGGGCAGTCGGAAACCCTAGAGGCCCCCTTAACGGTGGAGCCGACGTATGCAGAAATACTTAACCATTACAGAGGAAGGAGACTTAAATACCCCCCACCCCACACATCGCTCACACAACATGAGGCAGTAAGCTGGCGAAGACTGCAAGCAGGTACGTTCTTCAACCTGCACACATTACACAAAATGTTCCCTACCCAGTACAGGGATACATGTCCGTGGTGCGGAACAACCCCCACGTTATATCACATCACGTGGGAATGCAAGCGTAATTTCGCATTCCATAAAGTAAATAACCCAAGTGCGGAACAATGGGAGGGTCTGCTCACCAGCAGCGAGCTCGCAGCCCAACGGGCAATTGTGCAGCACGCCTGCGAGGAGAGAGAAAAAAAATTAACTACTACAGGCGTTCACTAAGCAAGGTGCATCGAAAGCAAAAAGCCCAATAATGCTTTCACGGTCATCTGATGAGATACCGAGTCACGCCTGTGTTGTAGGATTAGCTCTTCAGACAGAGGTCATCGTCAAACTTGTTGAGCACAGCGGTAAGTCAGCATATTTGTACACAAAACTGCGGACATTGGCACAGACTGTCGCTGACAGTTTCCTCTTCAGCGCAATGGTCAGCATTCCTATGCGGAAGGCGTAGGCATTGGTGAACGTTTAATCAATATACATTAAGTGTATCAAATGTATTATGTATGTATAATGTATTTAATCTATGTATTAGGACAAAAGCTTTGTGCACACTTACGACTAGCTAAATATAAGCTAATACTATCAAGCATACAGAAACTTAGTAACTTGACGAATCAAAAGATAGTATATCAATTGCGTTGCATAGCATCTTTTCCCTGTTTTTCTATAGCGTGATCCTAGAAGTCCCTTGGTTTCGGACATCCGTCGAGATTTTCGGTTATTCCTTATGAAGCATAACGGACGAAATCATGTTTCAATGCTCGAACACGCAAGTCAGTGGTCACTATCCTCCGCAGGTGCATGGTCGCTTTTCCAAATAGCCAGGCATGTATGATGACGTCGACGGTCACTTGGTCGATGGTCACTTGGCACCCGCAGTTTCACTTAGGCGCCGCGTCGGCCTTCTATTAAATGCACCTGTGGACATGTAGTGCCTAGAAATATGTAAAAAAAAAGAAAGAAAGAAAAAGAACGATTATTGCGTGGCCTATATCATCCAGGACAATATTATTTCCCCGTGACAATATTCTAGTGTCAATATATATATATATTTTTTAATTTTTGCTGTCCTAGTGCATACCAACCGTTGATTCTAAATAATCAATATAATTGGCTCCGACTAAGATTAATAATGTCCAGTAGTTTTCTGGTAAATACCGAGATTTACAATGTAAGTAGTAACGGATTCGCCAGCTGCTTTTGCTTTGATCTAAAGTACGAGCAAATTTTTCAGCACCAACTTATTTTTATAGTTGCTTTCATAGTCTCTTTGTAGTGCCGACACATTTTTATTCCTCTTGGGACGCCGTCCTCCTTAAATGTACGTATTTTTTTTACAATTTTACAGACATAAGCGTTATAGAATTGAAACAATTTTATGAAAATAAAGAAGGAAAATGCACTGGATAACAATTATTCGACGTACATGGCGCGCCAGTATGAAAGGGAACAGGAGAGTTGTGTTAGAAGTCCGGTAATTTATTATTTTGCCTGCGCTAAAAATGATAAGTCGATTAACGAACGGTATTTTTCAGCGCGAGAACTACGTAGCCAATAGAAGTTAGTGAACGTCTATAGCTTACATATTTGCAGAAATCGCTGTTCGAACACAGATTAAGTGTTCCATTTCATATCGGTGCAAAGTGTACGTTTATAGCGCGACCAGAGAAAAATAAAGGGAAAGTTAGGAAGATCAAATAGATCGGGAATATCCAGTTTTTTAACCTGCGGTGGAAGAGGGGAAAAGGGAGCGCATAAAGTTGAGGAAAAAGTGGGTACAACATATAGGGCAAAGCATAGTCAAAAGTAGGGCAGGACAAAGAGAGCTAGGAAAGCTAAGGAAGTCAAACAGCCACGTCTCCGGTTTGATACACGCAAGGGAAACGAGGCTGGGTTAAGGAATGAAAAGTAATGTAGCAAGACGATTCAACCTCCAGTTGAAGTGGATGAAAGACAAAGTGTTCTTGGGCGATACGGGGGTGAGGATGGGGTGCAGGAACCATTTAATTTTATCTGAGACGGCCTCAGCGTCTCAGGATCACGATACTGCGCCCGATAAAGATGCAGGAAAGAACAGACTACAGTACACGAGCAAAAAAAAAAAAAAGAACTAGGTATCACGAGATAATTAAGATATATGAGTCGAGGGCATTGGGGAAATTGATAGGCACTCTGGCACTGCCTTTCAGTGCCCACTACGACGGCCCACCAAGTGCGGTCTGAGCAGCCCGAATCACTCACGCACAACGCGGCCGCTGTCAACAGGGAAGGCGCCGCACATTCGCATCTGCGAGCACCGCGCCGACATACGAGACAGGAATGCGCCCGGCCGCGCTCGCCGCCGCGCCTCGGAGGTGGAAGGGGAGAGAAGCGCGCCCAGGGTTGCGCTCCCGCCGCCGCCCGGCTCCCAGGCGCGCCGAGTGCTTCGAGCGCCGCGCGCGCATAACTTTCGCTGCCGAATCGTGAACGAGCGGAGGAGGGAACGCGCCGCTGGGGTTGCACCCCGGGTCACTGTGTCAAAGTGCAGCTGAGCGGCCCGCGCGAGAACTAAGAGGAAACCACGGGTCGTCACTCCAAGCAGCGACAGAAGCAAAAACTCCCTAGGAGCAAAAGCAAAGAAAGTTCCAGAACTTGAATCAATAAAAAAGAACAAGAAAAAAAGAAGCTAGTTGTGTTAACGAACCGGTGTACAGCGAGACGAAGAGGTGCATGTCGGCCGACCTGGGGCTGGAAGCTGAGCGACGCCCGAGGCGCGCACCACGAGACTGGCGGTGGCAGCAGCAGCGCCATCTCCCTCTCAAGCAGGCCCGAATAATTCGGTTCCAGGAACACCGGGGGTTGGAACCAGCTGGACCAATCAGGGGCCACGCCAGCAGCCGTACACACGGCGTGGTTTCGATTTGCGCGCTTTCGGGGGAAGAAAGCAAAAAAGAAGCAGCAGAAGAAAAATGGGAGCGAACAGAGTGCGAAAAGGAGAGCAAAAAGGCGCGCAAGCAAAAAAGAAAGGGCGCGCTGTTCGTTTTATGCGGACCACGAGCCGAGACACCAGCGGCATGAGTCACGGGGAGATGTGCGGCCCCAGCGCGACATGCCGGCAGTGTTCGGCGACCCGGGCCCTGGGACACTGGGCTGCCGGTAGCGCTCGAGCCCCCGACCCATGGATACTGGCTGAGGCCGTGACCAGCGGCTGAGCTGCAACCCTCCGCGGGACGTCCTGTGCGCGCCCACGGGCGCCAGCCATGCCCGCCGCGAGCCGCCGCGACGGCCCGGGCTTCGGGACGGCACCAGGGCCCGGTGAGTGGGTGCTCCTCTCTGCGCGGTCAGTGCAGCTGGTGAGCGCGAGGCGTGCGGAAACGCGTTTCCTGCGCTGGCGCTCGAGACAGCCGCGCTAACCTCGTGCACAACGCGCGGGCCTCCCTTGAACGAGCCTTGATGCGCGACTTGCGAGCGACCTGCCATATGGTTGCATCGTTTTCTTTGGGGCGCTTCGACATTTTTACGACGCCACATATATGCTACGAGGCATTGAGTCTCGGAGCTCGCAGTCGTACGTTGAGAGATGATTTTCGAGCATGTAGCTTCCACGGAAAGCTGCTTGGATATAGATGTTCAGTAAACGGACATATTTTGCCGCCTAAGGGGAAGCGTTGGTTTCTCTTAGTGGCGCATGCATAAAAACACGAAGTAGGGGCTCACCGTAGAGCTAGGCGTCTTGCCAAGCGTCATCGCAGGGTCACGGCAATTCCGCTTCTTTTTTTGGCGTGCAGTCGAAATTTCTTCGTCATGGCATCGCGCTCTTCTCGGAGAAATCGTGCAACCCCGGTCGGCGCCGATGAGTGGGCACGCGCAAGCCCGTGTCAAGACGCGTTTTTTCCGCCGTTCCGACGCAGCAGCCCCGGTGCGGGGAAAAAAAAGGCGAAAAGCCCCGACTATGGGAGACGTTGTCCGTAAGCTTCGACGCCAGGGCTGCGGAAGGGCCCGGGAACCGGCGTCGGTCAGCATTTCCGGAAGATGAGAGAACCTGGACCACAACTTCGGCCGTTCCGAGCAACCGGCGCGGTGTCGTGCGCGGCGCGAAAGCGGCCGGGCGCTCGAGAAAACGTTGGGGGCGGAAAAGAATGAAAGCATAAAGGAGCGAGAACCCCGCCGCACGCAGTGGTAGGGCCCGTTCCGAGAACCGCGGCGAGGATCGCGCGCGGATCGCGTCAGATCACGTAACCGCGCTCACGGACACTCGCCATCGACCAGGCGTCTGGCCCCGGGCGGCGTGCGTCAGCCGTGCCGCCGATGGGAAGGGGCGCCCGCCGAGGAGTTCCCGAAATCGGCGGCGGTCTGCCCCGGTGTGCGCCGGGGCTTTTCCCGCGGGCCGTTCGCCCCGCGCGTCGCGGTCGATGCGCGCATTCCAGGCGAGGAAAATGCTCCGGCGCCGCTTGTTTTCGCGCCCGGTCGTTTCCCCGCGGTCACACGCACGCGGCTCCCGCCGTTCTACCCGCGACACGCCGACTGTGCTTTTCGGTGGCGCTTCACCCGAAAGAGAAGATGGCGCGTCGCCACCAAGATACGGGCGAGGAGGAGTATTTCATTAAGGGACGGACGCCCACCTGGACGCGCGCAGGCCGTTCACGCGCGGCGGTGCGTTCCCACGCGAGCCCGGTCGTTCATCGCCTCTTCTCGGATCGGCGGTTAACCTACATTGGCAGACGGCACGTATGTAGCGTGTGCGATGCTGAGTGCAAACAGTTTCTGTAGTCTGCCGTCTCTGCTGTCTGAGACGTCGCGGTGAACAGTTCTTAAAAAACGACCCATTAGTCTACGAAAAACTATAAAAACGTTATTAAACATTGCAAGCATTACAGAGGAAATCGTCAGGGGGCATGACGTAAGAACAGACACAAATGTGCGCGTCTATACACAGAAAACAACAACCAGCGCGGTTAGCTCAACAAAGCAACTTAACCAGGCGCGTCGTTCGCCGAGCGGCATTAATTTACTACGCGCTCGTTGAATTGACTCGCTTCAAATGGTCTACGTACAGGAAAGACATGCGCCAATGACTACATGCGTGGTGAAAACAATTAGATGGTCTGCGTTCGATAGACGGTGGCACTTGCAACGCTAGTTGTAAGTGCCACAGCCTGAGCGCAGAGCATTTGATAAAATGCAGTATTTGTATACCGAAGTTTCGTCACAAGAAGCGCGTACGTGCAGATGCTACTTAGCGTTCTCTTGTAATGCTCGATCTGTGTTGGCCAAGTGACTGCCGAGTCTCAGCAATTTAACCTCCGTGTCCTTTAGTTGGACACACAAAGAAACGCACTGTTTCCAGTTTTGGCAGCGCTTACCGCGAAACAGCGACCGCAGTCTCCAGATTCGTCTTTCGCAGAACACCAGTGATCGGCTTAACGATGTTGTGCCCCGAATACGACAGAAGACGCGCAGAGGAAAGAACGGAAGAAAGAAAGTGCTACGAAAAGAGAGCAAGACCCCGAAACCAAGAGTAATATACCGGGCGCCCTAACTGCGTCTTTCTGTCTCCGAAATAGGAACAGTTGGGTCCGCGCTTCGTTTAGGATGTCGCCGACGCAACAACGAGGCCACCCACCTGACACCTACCCGCTACTCGCCAAATCCGTCCGGGTAGCGAGGGAAGAAACCGCGTTGCGGTCCGCACAGCAGCCGCTCACTGCGACTGCTGGCTACGCCGAGATACTTCTATACGCGTCGTGCACAGTAGACCGGTACTGGGAAACTTGGCTCATCGAAGAGCATACTAGCACGGAAACACCGCCTTATTATTTCTTTTTTTTTTATTTCTTTAAAATCTCTCCTCTGCCCTCCAGGTTCCCTCCAAGGGGAGCGTGTATACACACACGCAGATCGATTGAAAAAATCCAGGTGTACGGGCGGATTCCAGGAACCGATGAAGACGTGTCGCCGGTGGCATTAGGTGCGCAATAATGGAGCCCTGAACGTCTTCCTAGAAAAAAACGCGCTCCTCCGACCCAGTTTCCGCCCGACGCCCTTGTTCTCCCCCGTTCGGTCTCCATTGATTGCTAATGCGCCCGGGAGAAGCGGGCGAGGAGGGAGCCGTGGTTTATGATGCGGAATGGATCCTGTCGCCGGGAACCGCGCGACCACACCTCGCGGGATCGGGCGAGCGCCGCGCCGCACGTCGGCGCGGCTGCCGCACGGCGGGTTCGAAGACCCCGGGCCGGACGGCGCGAATCGCCGCTGAACGCCGGGGCGCGCGCGCTTGAACCGCGGAGGAAAAAGTTTCGGGAGAAGAGGCTCGGGTCCCATTTAGCGTTGTCCTTCATTTATCGAGGCAGACTGCCAAGCGGCGTCGATAGCCTAATTATCAGTGTTTTCCAGGTGAGTTTTTCTTGCGCAGTTGCTCGCTCTCGATGTGCGCAGAATTGCCTTCTCGATTGCGCCGGCAGCGTGCATTCATCCATGTCAACGCGAGCAGTGCGTGTGCCAATCAGATGCAGGGTTCCCGCCTAACTTCTACTGCTGTTATTTTAACGCGACAGCGTTAATGGCCCCGTGTAACAGAAAATTCGGTGTCGGTGGCGTTGTCTGCCAGAAAAAAAGAAAAAAGACATCATCGCGAATCATCCCGAACCGCAACCACGCAGACAGTCAGCGTGGCGCAGAGGCGTTACTGAACTAATTGAATTTCTCAAAGTAAAATGCGTAAAGTCCAACTTACGCACAATCTACATACATGATAGCTTCGGATTGTGACTTGAATATACGAGAAAATAATTAGAATATACGAGAAAACATAATTCTGTTATGTGCGAACTCAAACGCAAACCAATTTTTTTTTCTTGCTTACGGGGGTATGAGCCATTGATGAGACACTGCTTGTAGCCTCTGCTTTACGGGGGTATTAACCATTGCCCTGCCGTATACTACCGTCGGGATCGGCCCACCATTGTTTTCTACCGGGCCCCGTATCCGACGCGTCGACGAGGCCAGATAACGCTATCGCGTTTCACTCTTAAAGGCAAAGTTTAAGCGTCCTCCAAGTATTTGTGTCTTTTCCATGACCGCCCCGGTACAGCTCAGGGGCCGAGTTCACCGTAGTTTCGTTCGCAAGAAATATTCATCGCTAGGTGCCTTCTTTAATGCCATGTTCGCTATAACGATTGGCTTGCACCTGTTCTTACGAATTGCTCTCACGATATGACGTCCTTTGCGAATGAGGTTCCAACTGTGCGCTCAAAACTCGGAGGGTTACGACGCCCGCAGCCTTCTGCGTTCCTTTTTCCCATGCTTTTATTTGCAATATGCTACTACTACTACTACTACTACTACTACTACTACTACTACTACTACTACTACTACTACTACTACTACTACTACTACTACTGGTACTATTCTTCAGTGCGATTCATGGTGCTGAGAGGGACATGGGGGGGGGGGCGGATGAATATTTAAGTTTTCGGACCGGATATAATATGAATATCGAGAAAAAAATGAATTGCAACGAATATCTTAATAAGGCAACAGAATAAAATTGCTCGTAAGCGTATTTTAGAGCTCACAATGCATAATTCGAGTGGAAGTAAATCCATTTATACTCTCAACGGCACAGCCTGTAAATGCGAGAGATAAACTGCAACCACAATTTGTGTGAAAGCGACGATAAAATTGATGGAACATGGTAATAATACACATTGCCAAGAGAGAGATAGAGACAGGGAAGATGTGAAAAGTAGAGAGGCTACCCGGGGTAACTCTGACTACTCTGCAGTGGGAGATGGGGAAAACATAGAAAGGTGCCAGTACACACCTAAGGTGCATCAACCTTTATGAAGGTTAATTGGTCATAATCTTCAACAAAACGATTATATTCCTGTGAAAGAAGTACAGATCAACCTGCAGGTATCTCATGTGAGTGATGCAAAACTGATAAGCTCCACCGAAGGAGCCAAACTTTTGCAGACAACACAAAAATCAAAGCATCCTTTAAAGGACAAATGGAACTTATCGCACACGAAAGCCACTTCGTACTCTTGCTCAGCGAACACTCCCCTGTGGAGTAAGAAGACAGCAGCATTAAGTACGCCTTTGCACGAAACACAGTTTGTGGGAAACAGCTAGAAGTATTTGTGTTTGAACTGGAGAAAACAACAAACATTTGAAACCGTCACTAAGCAGTCACAATTTGCATGAAATGTTTGGCGTGCACACGCTTTAGCAATTTTATTAAGTCCAATATTAGCCGAAATCGTATATGCGCGAAATTTTGAATAACCGACTCCCAAAATCGACTACCTAGCGAGTAGCAATAACTTTTCTATTCGTACTCGAAAGTTAGAAATTTTTGCATCCCCTCAAGAATAATCGTCATCATCAACAATTACTATGCTAACAACTACAACAATGAAACAAAAGCAAATTTGAAGATCCTGGTGACGCTCACTGGTCACACATTGTAGTTGTGACGAAGCTCAGTAGACCGGCGCAAGGACAAAGGAGAGGCAGCAAGAACTGCGTTGGCTTTGGTCAGCATCCCCTTAACATCAGGCGTGCATGCTTGGAACAGTAACATCAAGCGTGAATGCGGGTAGCTGATTGAAAGTTCGGCTTTGGAACAAAACCGATCGCCGCTCTCCGTTGCCTGAGTCCCCGATCGCGTATGACGTATGTCGTATCAACTCTCACTTTCCGACGTGACACCACGGCTCAGACCTGTCTAACAGGTCTGCTCACAGCGAGCAGGCCTGTTATCCAAGAGGTGCAGGTTCGATACAGCAACAGTATTTTCGACTGCTCGTTTCAGAGCCCTCCTATTCCTGCAATCCCAGCCTCAAGCGCAACCATGTATACGTCCCATCACGGACCCGCAGAACGCTCGCGTGCGTACATTGTACTCTGTCTCCCTTGCTACCCTTTTCCCTCACTGCTATCGGACCTGCTTCTGGTATACATAGTTTACAATGGCCGCTTTATCGTGATGGCTCAGTGGTCATGCGGCCTCTGCTGCTGAACGCAAGCTCACGGGATCGAATTTCGGTCCGTGCAACAGTATTTCGACGAGTGTCGAAGGTAAGAATACCCGTGTACTTAGATTGAGGTGCACGTACGCTATAGGTAGTCAAAATTCATACGGAGCCCACCTTGCAGTTTCGGGACGTTAAACCCCCAATTTAATTTAACAGCAAACAGCAAAGTAGTGCCAATGCTGACAGCAAAGTAGTGCCAATGAACGCACTGTGTTCTGCGCGATAAAACTATCCATCATATGAGCACTCTGTACTGCCTAATCAAACAATAAATGACGACATAAAAAAACCAGATAGACTGAAGAAAAAACAGTTCTTTTTTTCGTTTTTTTTCATCACAGATGAAGTAAAAAGAAAAGAAGGATATTAAAATTTCCACATACGGTTATACTTGCCGTTCTCTGCTGTGCACCATACAATTCTAGAAGCGATGACGGCGACAGGAAAAACGCCAGCACAGTTTTCGAGTGTCACATTATATATGTGATTTCAGTTTCGTCTTGAAATAGCTTTCAAACGTATAGCCAAATAGAGGACGCCCTCTGGACACCCGCGAAGCACGTGGAATTGTCAACCTGGTGGTCATTGTCAACCTATATAGCTTCTAGCATGCTGCAGATACCTTCGCCATCTGCCATTTGTGAGCGCAACTAGTTCTTGTTTGGAAATTTTAAATGTTGAAGCAGCCGCGATTGATTCCAATGCGAGCGTGTCTAACGAGAGGGACTCGGACATTGAGTGACCGTTTTCATCAGTTATCAGACTCGCAATAATTCCTAGAAGACAACAAGGTGTTCATTCTATTGTCTTCCCGTTCTCTGCGAAAATATCACATGCATTTACGCATTCCTTTATGCACATGCATTCCTGGAATAATATGCTATATAAGTTATTTTTTACCGGAGTTTCAATTTTCCTCAGAATTTTCAAAGTTTCCCGAAAAAGAAACTGAGAAATAAAAACGTTTTTTTCCCCTCCTGCTCAAAATTTTCGGAAATGTTGCATCCCTAATTAGGGCATCAAACCTGTGTGTCGGCCCGTAAAGCAAACATATCCGCTTAATGGCGCGGCGCCACGAAAACTTCGATTGTCTTATATATTTTGTATATGGGCTGCCCCTTATTGCGCCTCTGGGTATGTGCATGCCCATCCTTGGCCACTCACCCAGAAGGTGTATGTGCCTCTGTGACACAGAGGGCAGAGAAGCCTTAAATGTATTTAGGCATACGTATCGTACTTCTATGTGCCCTCTCGTCAGCATTCTTCCCTCGACAAGCATGTCATAAATCGCCTTGGTCCTCGTGTGACGCAGACAGTTAACAGTTACAGGCGATTATCGAGGCCGTGCGCGTGACATACCTCGCTACCTCGCTAACTAATACATACCTCGCTAACTAAAACAAGCTTCGGGTCATTTAGATTTCGACATGGCATCGGATCTGCGAGGTTTTTCGATCCCCATCCCTCGAGAAGATGCAGCGAGGCAACGCGCTGTGCCTTTGCTGAGTTTGCTCTTTATAGGATTTTTAAAGTTTCTAGCTGAATAAATTGATACTGCAGCTTCAAAGGGAATATACTCAAAGCCTTCGTTCGCGAACTTTGATCGTATTAGAGCCGATTTACATCGTTGCGCTTTTTGCCGTGCCTGCTTGTCTCGTCAGTGGAATGCCGCTTCTTATGGGGAATGGAGATTTGAGATTATATACGGCGTCCAATGACGGCCTCGCTTCTTTGAGATCTTATTCTGCATTGCCTTGCCAGCTTACGCGGCGAAGTCCCATCAAGCCATCATAGTGGCTTAGATGGAAAAATTATCAGCATTGATATTATGCATTGCTATTAAAGATTACCTTATTGTAGTTTAACTATCGCGCACTAAACTCGCTACCGTTTCCCACTTTCTCTTACTCTTTATCTGGACTCATGCATTCCTCGTACGTTTGTCACATGCTGCATTGTAAAGTACGTCATTCACAGCATGCGTTCTTTGAACACGGTATATTTGTGACCATTTTGATTGATAAAATTTTATTGTTTGCATCATCTTTCTCCCTTTGTGTGCGTGCTTGTGTGTGTTTGTGTGTGTGTTACGTCTGTCGCAATGTCTCACTTTGCTGTTTCTATAGGGTTCCATTATCTGTTAACTATGTTTTTATGATGTTCCCTTTTGTTTTGTCGTAGTGCACAAGTCCCAAAAGCGATAGGTTGTTCCTGCGTACCTAAATAAATAAATTATTTATTTACTTATTTTCAAGTTTCAAGTTTATTAACATAAATGCAAACTACAATACATATATGAAGGTGATACATTTTCAGGAGGGGCCCGAAAGTAAGAACCATGGGAGGGCCTTTTATCAGAATCGGACAAAACAGTTTCAGTAAGCACAGGAATGAATAGACAAAAATATAATAAATTATTAAAAGGAGCATTGAAGAACATCGTTACAGAATACACATAACTGATTAATAGACTGATTAAAGTGACGAAAGCACATGGGTTTTAAAGACGACCTAAAACGGCTCAACGGCAACATCTCTAAAACAGGTTTTAGATTGTTCCAAACAGAAATTACACTGAAACAGGCAGTTTGTTTACCGTAATTTGTAGCGAATTTTGGTAGGAGAGCTTTATATGAGAAAGATTGTTTGATTCATTCAAGTTTTACGTAAGCATCATGTTTGACAAAACTGACAAATTGGTATAACCATGAAGTGCAAAATGTCTCCAACTGAAGCCGATGTTTGGCTAACAGTGTTCTTGGGCCAACTCGGGTCCTTTCCTCAGGGTACTGCTTGTAGTCCGTTCAACCCCTGAGGAAAGAGCCTAACTGGTCACGGAACGTCATAAGAACCGTTAGATTTGGTCCGAGACATGGCTCACTTCACTTTGCAGTTTTGTCTTTCACACTTCCGCGTCGCCTCTGCCGGGAGACTGCCATGTACGGACAAAATTGTTTCAAATAGAAAAAGACAGCAGCCGACCTTGTAGCCACCACACACAGGTTGTCGCGTGCCTATTGCTGGGCCATCTAAGATACGCGTGTGAACGGCTCATTATTGGCAGCCGGTTTCGCTTATTTACGACAAAGCCTATTTCAATCCTCCCGACTACTTGGCTCTTGGAGCAACAGACATGAACACTGCAAGATTCTGCTTGTCGGTCAAAAACATTCCTCTGTATTGGCCATCACTGAATATGCACCAGCCATCCCTCCCTCTATCTCATGTTTCTATTCCCCTTTCTCGTCGCCCAGTGAAGGGTATCCAACCGGACGCACTTCCGGCTAACATCCCCACCTCCTCTCTTTCTTTCCTCCTCCTCCGCACCAGCCAGTGCTTCCGTTTCGTCGTCTGTTTAGTTCTGTATGCCTCCAGATAGAAACAGACAAGGATATAGAGCAACGAACTGGACTAGATGGGGGTTATTAATATTGGCTGATTACGCTAAATGTGGTCAGAGATAATGCAGAGAAGAGAACCGCGATATGAGAAACGGTCGCCGGGTCCGGCGTGTTGTTTTTCTGTTTTCTTAGGTATATCAATTAGCGTAGTTAGCCAGTACGAGATAAAGAAACAAATAAACAAAAGTACACGAAGCAGCGAACGGACGCACAAGAGGACGACAAAAACGTAGAAACCCAGGAAAGTTTCACAGGCGTCTGACACAAAATGAAAAGTGAAACGTTCTTGGCAACTCGGATCAAAAGAAAGAAATGCGGAGGAAGAGGTAGTGACATGACCGTAACGCAGTTTCTTACGTTTTCATTAATTGGGCTCTGAACGACAAGTGCAAGCAGGCTGTGAACTGCGCAACCTGCGCAGCTCACGTGAGTGGCCGCAGTACCTGTTCCGAGGGAGCCTGCAGAGCAGCTCCTTCACGTGTCGCCAGGGGATGAAAACGGGGCGGGCGCGCGCGAAGGGGGAGCGAACGGGCACTGGACGCGGTTTCCAGAACGCGTCAAAGGACGCCCGTAAGTGATGCGACCGAACATTACACCGCGAGTAACCCTCGACCCCACCTCCCCGAGCTGATGTATCACGCGCAGGTTGCAGCCTCCTTAACTGCTTGCATAGCCGGGACGTGTTCGTCGGCAGCCGCCAGCCTTTTTGCCACCGCGGGTCATCCAGGGGTCCCTTTGCCGTGGCGCCCTATCTGTTCCCATCTCTCGCCGTACCAGGGGCGTAAATACCGAGGGAGCCTCCATTGAGGAGGGCTGCTCTTCGGCGAACAGCGCTGGGGCATCGGGGAGTGTAAGAGGGGCTGAGCCGAGGGCACATTGTGGCTCCCGCTGAATGAGCAGGCCGGCTGCCAGCGCAGCACAGCCAACCGGCCACCAATGCACAGGAAATGGCGTCGAGGTCAATATCACGAGCCGAGGGCACCCCCACGCAGGCCCCCTTGTTTAGCGGTTTGTTGCGACGGGGGTCCCAGGGCGCGGGCGCACCGAACGCGCGAACGTGTCCCTCTCATCGTGACCGCAGAGGTTCGCGCGAGGCGTCGCGGTGGCAAAGACGTGTCCTTTCAGCGCAGATTGCGCACGCCACGGATTCAGAACGACCCGCGCTGTGCCGGAGAAAGAAGAGACGGCGCAAAAGCGGCTTTGAATTGATGATGGCCACCACACGTGGTAGGTTCGCAAGTGAACTCGAAACAGGCTGACAAATGATATACCTATCAATTTTGCACCGAGTCATTTCCGCGCTGTTCACGAGCTTTTATCAGCGTAGGTCTAATTTAGCGGAGACAAGCAAGATACATGTAGCCCTCGTCACTGTTACTTTTTTTCAATATCGGAACCAGTCGTATTATCGCCCGAGTCTAAGTGAAAGAACTCCCATCTTTGCTGAATAGTCGAAAGGCTCGTAGTTGTTGTACATGCAACCATTTCCGGGCGCTTCACACGGCTTCGCTGCAACCGTGCGAGGTCTTCTTTAAACTGCCTGCCTTTCCTTATTATTGTCCCCCCGCGTTCGTATTGTCCACTTCTCTACTCTTGTGTCCTGTCTGCACGCCTCACTTCTTTTTCGCATAATTAATTGCCCCCCCCCTCTTTCTCTCTTAGTTAACGTATACGTGACAATCGCCCTCGGCTTCTGCTTAGAATGAACGATGTCCGTAACAAATATCGTGCACAAGCTCTCTCTCTCTCTCTCTCTCTCTCTCTCTCTCTCGCGTCTGCTATGTCTAAACCCTCTAAAGCAAGCATGCTCGATGAGTCACCGCAAGGCTGCTAAAGGCTGCGTGCCGTGTCTGTAGCGCTAGATTGTACCAATTAAAAATTCACAGTCACTTTAGGATACGCCACAAAGGGTGAAGGCGAGAGCCTGCGCGCTCAAGATACATTCATTAAATTGCTTGACATGCTCATTCGAATGCGTTGTCACTTCTTGTTACTTGTTTTCTCCCACCAAAGGTCGTGGGTTCGAATGCTTTAATTGACGTTGCCTTATTTAACTGTTATTTAACTGTGCCTCAATTAACTTCGCCTTAACACCAAATGTCGTGCGTTCCACTTCCACATAGACACGAGGGTTCGACTCCCACCGAAGGTCGTGGGTTCGAGTGCCTGAATTAACCTTATCTTCATTAACGTTGCCTTTACTTTTTCATGATGAGCGGGCATCGGAGCCAGCTGCGGAGATAGACGACGACGAACACGAGACCAATGGCGCGAGCGCGTGTCTGTGGGAGGCGAGCTCACATGACTTCTTTACCGCACGCCGCGTTTTCAAGACCATCGTGGTTATAAGCAACTTAAGGGTTTCGCCTTAATAACCGGTGAAAATTACGGAGTTCTCGCAAGCAGTGCATCAATAAAATGCCATAAAGATCACCGGCTTTGTGACAGCATCATCTCATGGCACCCGAGTTAATCACCAGAGCGCTGCATGTCCGTTCGGTTTACGAGGTACCGAGTGCCGAAAATTTCGGTTTTACGAGGCACACAAATTGATTGATTGACTGATTGATTGTGTTTAGTGGCCCAAAGCAATACAGGGTATATGAAACACGCCATATAGCTCCAGCTTAATTTTGATTACCTGGAGTTGTCTAGTTTGGATACAAAGAGCGGTACACTAGTTTTTTTTTGTTTTTTTTTCCTTTCCGCCCCCATAGGAATTCAACCGCCACGGTCGGGAATCGAACCTGCCACCTCTTGCTAAGGAGCCGAACGCCATGGCTACTTAGCCACCGCGGCGGGGACAAGGTGCGGAGCCAAGTGTGCGAAATTAATAGAAGTTGCATGCATAAATCTGGAAGGTGTCCATGATTCACTATCAATATTGCCAAGGACCTTTGTGTGGAGTGTCGATGTATATGTACTCATAACTACTATGAGGCCTGAGGAGTACTTTTTGCGTTCATCACATTATTAAGTCGCAGTCTTGTCCACAGAGGGGGGTGTGATTCTCTGGAGGCTCTCTTGCACGTATTATCCTATCGCATGTATAGTGGCTCTCGCATGCACTTATTGACCGGCGAACACGTATTGTCTCGAACGTCGCAGGTGTACACGTGGCTGACGCTTCTTTCTCTCACTTTGCGTTGGGTTGCCTATAACAACATTTATAATCTACAGCTTCGTCGCATCGCATGCAGAGAGCATCACTCATTCCGAGATTTCGTAAAAAGAAAGAAAGAAAATGAGACTGAAATCTTCTGTTCCCAGTACACATGGGCTCACGCGGGTTTTCCTTCCTTCTGTTTCGAGCACGGGCCGCCGGTAATGTAATTTCGTGGTCAGTTAAGTGCTACATTTAAGTTCACTCTGCTAGTGGCTCTGTCTGCTGCTGAGCGGCTCTACCAGTGATTGAGTGGCTCTGGATAAGCCTTTGGCAAGCAGTGAACTCAAATAAAAACTGAAGATGTCAACGACGACGACGACGACGACGACGACGACGACGATGATGATGATAATGGTGATGATGATCAAATACAGGCACGGCAGAATAACAATACAACAAGCGAACTGACTGGCAAGGGGGCTGCTGTGCCCGGAAGCAGGCCGCCTGATCTAAGGAGGCAAAAAGAAATAAAAGAAAGAAAAGAGAGATAAAGAAATGCAGAGCAGGATTGGCGGAAAGAAAAATCTAAATATAAAAGAGGAAGCACAACTCAACAAATGTAACTTTTTATTTTCAAATGTTCCCGTTTCAAATATATTATACCTCGTTCCCCTTTCATTTATTCACAGTGTAGGCTGCAAACCGGACTGTCGTCTAGCTGGTTGACATTTCTTACCTTTCTTCTCTTTGATTCTTCTGTCCCTCTCGTTCCCCGCTTTACTAACATGGCTTCGTAACATTTGAAAACAGATCTCATGACGAGCAATAGAATATGGTCCATACTTCGGTAATTTAGTAGGGCATTTTTCCGTGCTCTTCTTGGCATATGTCTAAGGTTCTATAGTTATTGCTTTGTGCCACTGTCTCGGAACAAAAACAACAACTTAATCCCTCCGTACGGTCTTCCTCGATCGTCGTTCCAAGCTCTGTTGTTAGAACACGAGTTAATCGGACATTCAACTGGTCATTGCAGAGTGTTGTGGTACTTTGGCCATGAAAGACAACTTGAAATCTGTATTACGAGAATAAGTGGGTCAAATAGCTTCAATCAAGCTTCGTTATCGATATTTCAGCCCATTCAGGCTGTTAATGAGCCTTTGTTCGTGTCTTACATGACATTTGAAGCACTGCCTGAGCGCTCCGAAAGCCACAGTCGAATGTGCCATAAGGCACCGCGGTAGGGTACATGACGCGAATGCTTCTTGACAAAATTACAACTGGGGAAAACACAGGACTATATGTTCCTTTTTGTGAGGTTGACGCAGTCGCAGTTCGTCGGGATAGCGCACGTACAGACTGCCTTCGAACATGGTCTCGCGTACTCCTTCTAAAGCTTCCACAGCAATAAAATTCGACATAATATGTTCCGCATATTCTTAACGAGAGACGTCAACCGTTAACGCAAAACCAGCAAAGTCGACAAAATGAAGGGTAATGAAGAAATTATACCGGAACGACAGTGGTTAGGTAGGCAGCGGCGATATGAAATGCGTGCAGACTGAGTGAGGCCTCATCACCGACGGAAAGGGTCAAGAATCCGGGAACGGCGCCGTGTTGTTCCCCAGAATCCGGGTAAAATAAACACAGGGTTTTGTTAAGAGATATGGAAGAAAATAATATAATCGAGGGGAGACTAGAGCTACGGAGACTACAGACGGCGAGCTGTCAGAAGACGACGAGCTGATCGAAGTGCCGGGGCTTCTCCTACAGCGAAGGGAGGACACTTCCTCGAAGAGCTGTCAATCGCGCGCAGCCCCCATTCATAACAGTGCGGCCGAGATATCGAATTTGTTTTCCCCGGAACGCAGTGTCACGTCGCGGACGGCGGCGTTCGCGGAATGCAGTGCGCGCCACCCGCTCGCCCGCCGCGGACATCTAGCCTAGACAAGCCATGACAAGCCAGCCGGTCGCGTGCGTTCGTAGAAGGCTGGTGCACCGCGCGAACGGTGTAACGGAGAAAGTTGGAGAAAGTTTCGGACCATTCGGGGCGTGCCTGGTGGTTGAATCGACGTCTTTGCTGCCGCTGTTGCCGCGGTTCTTGCACATTAAGAAAAAAAGAAAGGAAGGGAGGGAGGAAGAAATAAGAAGCGGTGAAAAAACTCTAAAAAGTGTAGGCGCACAAAATTACATACCGTCGCGCTTGTTACCCTAACGAGCGCAAGGATAGGCGACTAGACGATCAGATGTTTAATGTCGAAAACAACGATCGAAACGGACAAGAATCGTTAATATCGTAAACAGTAGGATCAAGGTAGAGTGAAGCAATAGCTGCGTGCATTACGAGTATTCTCGGTTATAACAGCCCAGTGACTGAAAGTTGTGTCAACTGCGGCTTAATTTCTGATAGGCGATGACAGAAATTTGGCTGAAAATCTGGCCATCAGAGGCCTTGCGCATACAAACACAGAAAGATTAGCCTGAAGAGTTTATTGCTGCTTTGTTCAACTATTGCAAGGCTGTAAGTAGCTTATCTGCATGTCGTCTAACCCCCCCCCTATATCTGCCTGTTGTGTTTTCGATTTAGACAAAGTTGTGTCGGTTGTCCGTGTGCTTGTGACGCGCATTTTTCTCGTCCCGTTTAGAGAGCTCGCACTGACAAGAACCGGTAAGCTGCGAAAGCTTTTTGGCACTCTTCTTGTGCAGGCGACCAGTGCATTAGTTTCTAACATTTGAATGACAGCTTCGCGTACGAAGCATTTAAATCTTGTTACTTTACCTTGGAGCAGGGCAGACTTGTTATAATGTTGAATAAGATTAGTTCAAAGTGGTGCGAAGCGAATACAAACAGGCTTCGAAAGCTACTAGCGTGAAATTCGAAAGAGGTTCATTGAAGAGCGGCACCAGTGCATACGCGGCGCAGCTCGCTAGGCCGTGGGTCGTTAAAGCGCCAGGCTGCTGTGCTTGTGGATCCCACGTGACGGGGATTGGATTCCGCCCAGTGCGAGAGAAGTTTCAAATGTTTTTTAAAATTTATGATTGAAGAGGTCGGGGAGAACAGATGCACAGATTGTCGCAGAGCAATAAACTGCGTGATGTATCCCAATAATGCCAATCGACCCCCTTAAAAGAGAGGGGAAAAGGAAAAAAAAAACACCATGTACAACCCTGAGCAAGAAGTATACGGACCACAGGGTTGCCGAAAAAACAGAATTTCTTCGTAATTACCATACATAAACGCAAACTGACGAGTGCAATAGAAAATTCATAATGCCGAATTTGCAATGCCGTCTTTAATTTTAAGTTGCATTCGCGTACAAACAGAGGAGAAAATTTGTTTTATCGTGCAGTCCCAGGTCGGTATACTTTTGCTCACGGGTGCGCAGTGCATGCATCCGACTCGGTGAAAAAGAAAAGTCTGGCATATTATTTTGGTCAAACCTATGGTCAAACTGTCAACGTGGTCAATGCACCACTTAGAGGTCACATCGGTGTGAGGTACAGCCTCCCTCACCTTTTTCTTTATCGCCTAGTCACACGAACACACCGAGGATTGTTTGCAAGATGACCCCCTTACTGTATGTTATCAGGAAAAGGAATGAAGTCTGAGGTTTCGTTTAGCCGAAGTGGTCACGGTTTTGTGGATGACGATACGCCACTTGAGCGCATGACGAGCCTCTCTTTCACGCAGGCCGCATGGCTCGGGTGTTCGCAAAACCAATCGGGCCAGGCAATCGTCGCTGAGCGCGCAACTGGCGGTTAAAAAAAAAAAGGAAAAAAAAACAACGGGCGGGGGTGGAAGAGAGGCAAGATGCGTCAAGAGTCTATAGTCGAAAGCGTCCGCAGGCTCCGCGGGCTTTCGCAGCCATGTCCTGTTTATTCAGACTGCAGCGGTAATGAGACGCGTATGTCTGGGACGCGTTGCGGTTGTGGACGGGATTAAACAAAACATTGCTCGGTGTACGCGCGAGCCAGACAGTGCACACGCTCGTAGTTCAGCATGAATCCGAGCTCTGTGAATGCGCTGCGGGCTGGCCTTGAGCGGCGGCCGCCTGGGCCTAGCTGAGTGTGTGCCGGAGAATCCCTCTGCTCCATCCGGTCAAGAGTGCCTCCGGCACGCAG
This sequence comes from Dermacentor albipictus, assembly GCF_038994185.2. Lineage (NCBI taxonomy): Eukaryota > Metazoa > Arthropoda > Arachnida > Ixodida > Ixodidae > Dermacentor > Dermacentor albipictus. The sequence goes on along the minus strand of NC_091821.1, from coordinate 242,773,254 downwards.
TGCGCCGCTGCTTCTCCCAAGTTTTCCTATATTGGCCCGAAGCACGCAACACAAGGCGCGTTGTTGGCAGCTTGCCTCCTCTCTCGTTGCTGTTAGGTGAGGTTGACGTTAAAAACTACCTTCTTGCGTCCGCACAGAGCATCTTTTATAAGCGACGAAGACCGCAAAACGTCTGCGCGAGCAAAAGCTGGGAACTGAAGACAGCACCGAATAACTCGAACAGAAACCGAACGGTGAATAAACGGGTAATCTATTTAGGTGGATGGGCAGGCTCACAACGCCCTGTGTTAACTTTTGCTTTTGTTTTGAAATCCAGGCTTAATTTGCTGTATGCGAATGGATAGATGGGGCAAGAGGGGGAAGGGGGGAGAGGTTATCGTGATTGCTGGAGGAGCACTGTCTCCTACCTTGAAGCCTGTAGGTGCGCGCGCCCCGACTGCGCCCTCCCCGCCCCCCCCCCCCCCTGGTTACGGAGCCCCTAATCAGAGATCAAATGGGGATGCATGATCAAAAAAAGACGGATGGACGGACGGTCGGATCTGTACCCTGGGCGACAGTCATGGAGAGCCGAACGACGGCTTGTGCTTATGCAAGCTAACTTCACCTCTAACATCGTCACCATTCTTGTCACTCATAAAAAAAGAAAAAAAAAGTGCTATCTATGTGGGAAGTAACTCACATCTTTAATTTCAGGCTCAGATCGAGTGATCCGAGCGCGTATTCACAAAACTTTTCTAGCGTATATCATAAGCATCGCCGCGGCGCTCCTCGCGTTATCACAATGCGGACTCTACCATGAGTTATGGGCGCCCGAATGTATTCCTACTATAACCCGACCCGTACACAACGTCATTTGTCAGATGATCAATGGCCAATTAATTCTCCTCGGTGACTTTTGCTATCGCATGACACATTATCAATTATAAGTGGTTTGAGTCTGCCACTAGGAGATGCGAATATTTTCGTCTTTAGAAATCACTTCTTTTTATCAGGCAAGGTAAAAACAATTAGCTGAATTTTGCATTTTTAAGGTAAATTAGAAGAAAGGTTACCGCGTGAGCATCCGCGATCTTCGCTTCTTTCGTCGCTTAAGGAGGTCGGAGATGGTGTTAGTCCTGGAAGAAGAGAGAAAGAGCGATTTACGCTATACAGACAAGCAAAGTCATAAAAAGGATACGCTTTCCACACGAATACGAGCATCTTTCCACGAACGCCTTTCTCTAATAGGAGAGACCATAATGTACAGCGTCGCAGCGCACCATTTCGCAAGTACGCTGAAGTGGAGCCTTTTCAGAATATTTTAAGTTCGGAGAGAAAATTTTAAACGAGAGCATTTAGATTCACCATATAAGCACAAGGCCATACCGCGCCTGGACAGCCCTTTACAGTTCGCTAGGGTTGAGGATTGGGCGAGTTGGTATTGCATTCTAAAACTGGTACAGCGCAACATAGAAAGGAAGAAACAAGCCGAGCCGGCCTCAGTCTTTCATCATTTGACTCAGCCCATTCGAAGTTGGTTAAGTGAAGCATCGCTGATCTTTGTCTTACTAATGCCCTCCGGAAATCCTGTCATCATACCATGCAGCGCAGTTTTGCAGGTCAAGTTGATCGACTTTTGTGTGTCGGGTACTCGGCCACACTACTGTCGGCCATAGCTGAGAAGCTATTAAAACAGCTAAAGAAGGACAGTTACACGGAAGCCCAACAAAGAAATAATGAGCTAAAGAGGCCGGTAGTCAATCCATATTTGCATGACGTCTCTCACAGATTAAAAAAGATTGGCCGCAAGGGTGACGTGTAAGTAGCGTTTTCTGCGCCGGTTACGTTACGCGTGCTCTGTACAGTCGTAAATGCACTCAGTCGCGCTCTACTGTATGTTCGACCTTCACAAGAAGCGTTCTGGGTCTTGCGTTGTTGGGGTTGTTTATTCAATACCACTATCATGCGGGAAGAGTTATATAGGCCAAGCTGGTCACTGCCTTAATTAAAGGCTAAAAGAACATGATTACAACGTGCACCGAGCTATTACAGGGACACTTAAGAATTCATTGTCGCGACTGTGGAGGTAAGCCGAATTTTTATCGGTGTGAAGTGCTAAAAAAGCACCGATCACAAATTACTCGGGAGATCATTGAAGCTGATCTCATAGCAAGCCACGATGCGGCCAGGGAGTTACAACTCCCGGTCCCAACGTGGGAGTAGCCCGCTCTATGGGACCTTGCGCCCCGTAGCTCGCAGGACCTTTCTGTAAAGTTACTCCATCCATCCATCCATAGCAAGGGCTGGCAGCACGTGCGTTAGCGCGCCATCTTTGTGCCTATCTCCACAGGAAGTAAGATTTATTGATCAGTTTAACCTTGCATTAGAGAATTGCGCGTTCTGTGACTCATGATGGTGTAGCCTTCTATCGGTGTGATGCTTTGTGAAGTGTTTTGACGCATGCGCTGGTGCTTACTTGTAGCTATATATTTCGTGTAACCTGTCAATAAAGCAGTTGGAAGTCAGCGCTCTGTTCCTTTATCTGGCCAACTCGGCTTGTTTCTTCCTTTATATGTTGCGCTGTACCAATTTTAGAACCTTTACAGTGACTGCTTTTGAAAGTTAGTGTCCCCCAAATCCAACTGATTTGTCTGTTGGCTCTCCTGAGCTACGCAGCGCAGACGATCGCCGGTATTACAGCGGCCACCCGAGAGCGATTATGTTTACGGGCTGGGTAGGACACGCGACGTTACAACGCGAGAGCTTGCCGATTGCAAATTGGTTCCGCCGATGATGGATGGGGCACCCCTCCGCGCACAGACACGCGCGCGCGTCCGGTCGCTCTCCCCACAGCAGCGAGGACACTTGCCCAAATGGAGGGCGCGTAAAATTAGCCGCGCGTCATACCTCGTCGGGCCATTCACTTCCCGCCAGCCAGTGAGACCCCGTTTACTTTGCGGCTCCCAGAGCTTCGAAAAAGCGTGTTGCCGCTCGTCGAATCCTGGCAGACTGAAGGGCGTTGCAAAACGCTGGCGGCGTGGCGGGTAAAATTGGCCGTATCGGCGCAGTCAGCGAGCCGCACGGCGCGCAGGATGCGTGACGCGACAGCAACGTCCACCGTAGCAGCAAGTTTTTGAGCTGAACACTACTGAGAGTAGGTTTACGGGGCTGGGTAACTACATGAAAAACCTAAACAAACACAGGGGAACGGGAGAATGGGGGAGGGGGGAGGGGGAGGAGGGGGTGTGTGAAACGCTGCATGCGTATGATTACGTCGAACGTCAGGAGCGCAGCCTAAATTTGTTTTTTTAAGCGAAGTAATAACTACAGACATTCGGCGGAAGGTTAGGAATATATGTATGCTTACTTTCCGAAAGGTTTTTCCATTGCTTTAACGACTAGTGCGGTTTTGTTAAAAAGCAAGCACTGCGCGAACGTTATACGTAGACGCTGAGGCCTTAGTCGTCCACATGTGGTGCAATAACAATAATAATATTTGGGGTTTTACGTGCCAAAACCACTTTCTGATTATGAGGCACGCCGTAGTGGAGGACTCCGGAAATTTTGACCACCTGGGGTTCTTTAACGTGCACCTAAATCTAAGCACACGGGTGTTTTCGCATTTCGCCCCCATCGAAATGTGGCCGCCATGGCCGGGAGACATGTGGTGCACTGCTGCCCAATGGCTAGCAGCGTTTGCAAACTTACTTGGTAACATGCATTGTTTGTATATCGTGCGCTGATCCAGCTTACCCGTGTAGAACCGGGCACATCAGTTATTACGTCTCTGCTGCTCCCAGAGTGTGTAGCTCTCACACTCTTGCACGAAAAAGAAGAATATATATATATATATATATATATATATATATATATATATATATATATATATATATATATATATATATATATATATATATATATATATATAACATAGATGCAAGAAAGAATGGCACTGAAAAGCGCACGAATGATTTTCTCTTCACATTATACTATCGCAACGGGCAATGTACAAGGCTCTCGGACACGAGATCAACAATAGTGTCATAAGCGAGAACCGAAGGGAAAAGTAAATAGAACTTGCTGAGCCGTACAACCGAATGCTCATGTCCTCTCACAAGCCAATTTGCATATAGGGCGGCCGTTCACGAGGATGACGAATTCATTCGGCGAGGGTGTTCCTCTAACCTGTAACCTGGCGTCTAATACTCGAAACGTTCTTTAATTTACTTTATTGCATTGCTGCCATAATGACATGACGATTATGTTTTTTTTTTCCCGCGCGGCATGTGAACGGGAAAATAGAAACTCAAAAGACTCATAGCAGATACCTCTGTAAGAAGAAAGGAAGAGAGAACGCAACAGCAAAACCACTTTGTCACGTGAATTCCTACTTCGTAGCTTTAACGTCAGGACGTTTGTCACTCAAGATATATACAGGGAAAACACGGGGAAGGCGGGAGATGGAAATTCAAGACGATGAGCAAAACGAGAACAAGGCGAAAGCCGGAGTCAACGTCTCGACAACTGGACTTGTCTTTTTCAAGGCTTTTTCCAAGATTTATACACGTGTGTCATGCTCACAAGGTGCTTTCTGTGCAGGATACCTTGCTTTGAATTCAAACGCCTTTGCGTTCCACAAGGATACCTTCCATTTGGTGCATGGCACCTCTTTGTCTCCTTGAAATCTATAGCTCAGTTTAATAAGCACCAACTTGCGCACACATCTGATAGTATATTTACATCAGTGCACTCTGGTTGAATGTGCACATAGCCACTCGAACCTTTACCATAGGGCACAATGAACAACCAGCTCTGTTTCTTTCGGCCGACCAAGGTCACAATGACATACCTCTGGCCCCAGATTAAACTACTTTCAATTCTTTTATGCCTCATCTTTACAAAATGCTGAATGAAACAGTGATTGCCTGTAACGAGTGTGATATGCTATAGTATTGCCATTCTAGTGTGAGTGCTATTCTTTTGCGAGAATTTTCCACCACTCTTTTTCCATCAGAAACACCAATGGGTTTCAGATGACCGCCCATTCGTTCGCTTTTTACCGACATGGTAGCAAAATAATAATGATCTCGGCCGTGCATATTGCGTGTGAGACCGGCCCGCCTTGATTCAGAGTTAAATAGGGGTGTGCGAATATCCGAAAATTTCGCTTAACGGATGGAACATTGCTCTATTCGATTCGATTAAAGTTTCTCTCCCTCTCCTTCTCTCTCTCTCTCGATTCGGCCCTCGAATCAAATAGTTATAATCTGAAAATCCGAATTTTTTTCGAATACTTCACGTCGTCAACTGCACACGATCAAACATGAAACTTAAGCAAAAATGTCATCGCTTTCACCCTATCCATAGTGGACATAGAGTACGCTGCGTTTCTCAGACGAGGATATTTGTCGGCTAAACACGATAACTCGACAAAATGTTGGTTAGACACAGCATCCGGCAGTGGGCATTGTTCGGTACTATTTATAGACGCAGCGCCTGTGTCCTGTCATCGTATTAAATGTGAATACGTTTCATTGCAACATACTTGACACAATGGTGGCACCATCTGCGGCGACCATTCGAACTCTCTTAGAGAAAAAGTGCTTTTTTTTTTTGTCGCTCTGCTATCACCGCCGACGGCACGAAGTTGTGATTTGGTCGCGAAGGCATACACAGGTATTAATTGGTTCACAAGGCTACCTTTCTAAACTTCATATGTAATACCTGACTGCGTATGCTCCTAAGAGTACTGAGTTTGCGAACAAGCTGTTTAATCGTTCCCAATGGCCCCTTTGTGATTCTAATAAAGTTTGCTTTATAATGCATAGTGCAACGGCAGAAACAATCCAATGTTCCGATTATCAGAATGTAAATATTGCCTAATGTTAGCGGTGAGAAGGCTGCACATTATTCGCAAACTACTCGATTCGTATTCAATTCGGTCTCAAAGCAACTATTTGCTCACCCCTAGTGTTAAAGCACGCACACACAGTTTGTAATATGTGCACGAAGCCAGTACTGCGGCCCACTGAAAGCAATGTTCTTGTTCTGTTAGACAAAATCCGACACCCTATAAGCATGACCCTACGCGTCTAGCTCTCTTAACCTTCGTAAACGCGAACAAGTAAAAAAGTAAGGAGGGGGTGGGGAAGGAACTAGGGCAAGAGAGTGTACCAGGTTAACAATGCTCTTGTTCTGTTAGACAAAATCCGACACCCTATAAGCATGACCCTACGCGTCTAGCTCTCTTAACCTTCGTAAACGCGAACAAGTAAAAAAGTAAGGAGGGGGTGGGGAAGGAACTAGGGCAAGAGAGTGTACCAGGTTAACAATGCTCTTGTTCTGTTAGACAAAATCCGACACCCTATAAGCATGACCCTACGCGTCTAGCTCTCTTAACCTTCGTAAACGCGAACAAGTAAAAAAGTAAGGAGGGGGTGGGGAAGGAACTAGGGCAAGAGAGTGTACCAGGTTAACAATGCTCTTGTTCTGTTAGACAAAATCCGACACCCTATAAGCATGACCCTACGCGTCTAGCTCTCTTAACCTTCGTAAACGCGAACAAGTAAAAAAGTAAGGAGGGGGTGGGGAAGGAACTAGGGCAAGAGAGTGTACCAGGTTAACAATGCTCTTGTCCTGTTAGACAAAATCCGACACCCTATAAGCATGACCCTACGCGTCTCTCTTAACCTTCGTAAACGCGAACAAGTAAAAAAAAAGGGGGGGGGGGGGAGGAACTAGGGCAAGAGAGTGTACCAGGTTCTGCTCCTACTCCATTGTACGCACTGCTCCATAGAAGTGCCATGTACCCCGTTCATGCTTTCTTCAAACATACCCAAACAAATTTGGAAGGTCTAACAAAAAGAAAAAAGAGAGAGAAAAAGAAGGAGAAAAGCGGCGGCCATACTTCCGAAGAATGTTGTTGTCACCGAATTAGAGACTTGTGCCAGAGAAGAATGCAGTGCCTTTTCGAAACTGGCAGCCTTCGCTACCGCTGTCTGTGAAAAGAGCGCTGGAGTCCTGTTTGAAACGTGTTCTACCACAAAAGGCATTCACCGCACGTTCTTTCCGTGACCAAGGACATCATAAGTAAAGTGTAGAATTTCAAGGAGGTTCACTTGCGAAACCGTTAGAGCGCAGCCGTAGACACGCCAATGCCACGCCTCCCATCGTCTGCGGCTCGCATGGCTCACGAGACAAAATGTTTGCGAATCATATTTTGAGGCGTCTTATTTCTTTTCGTAGGTTAGCTTTAGTTGCTCACCGCGAACGTGCTTTTGCATCGTAACGAGTCACAGACGTTTACGCAAGCGGGCCGACCGCGGCCGGGCGAGCGCAAAATCGATGCTATCTCCAATACTTTCGGAAATCGTTGCTCGACGCGTGTTCCGTCAAAAGCCACGGGAACATCAGCAAGAAAAATTCCGCCGCCGGTCGGTCCCCGGCCGGCGCACGGTCGCGGCCGAAAGCGGACCGATCAATCCGCCCGAGCGCCCCGGGACTCTCGCCCCGAGAGCTGGGCGCTGCGGTTCCCTAGGGCTGGGGAAGCGGCGCCTCTAAATCTAGAGCACAAGTGAGCCTTTGTGCCCACGTGACATACTTCCGCCAATGACAGGCCGCTTTTCCTTCCCCGTTCGCAGCCTCCGCGTCCCCGCGTGCGCTCAGGGCGCTCGCGGTCCTCTCTCTTCCTCCCCCCACCCCGTGTGCCTTCCCCCCCCCACCGCACTCTTCGACTGTTGTTCTTGCGCGCCTGCAGTTCGGGCTGTGCTGCCATTGTGCAAAAAAATCTGGGCAGATCAGAAAGGTGCTGCCTTAGCTCTACACTGCAACTGCTGCCAATTGGGATCCCAACGGACGGTAGACCGGTACCACTGCGTGGGTATCTAGGTTATCGCTCGAAAGAGAGCAAACGAGGGAGGGAAAAAAGAGCGCCGGGCGTCAGGAGCGACTGCGGGAGCAGCCGGCGAGACTTGGAGGCTACGGGGCGTCCCGCAGCAGAGCGCCGCGACTGAAGCCGCCACCCCGAGGAACGAACGCAGTCTTCACGTGCTAGGTTCGCAGCTGCTGACGACAGGCTTCACCGTCGAGCGACAGGGAAGCCCGGAGAAGCTCGCTTACAGGTAACCAAGTCCCCGTGCATGCTCCAGCGGACGGGCGGCTTGCTCCCCGGCGCCGGTGATCGGCTCGCTAGACACCGATTAGCAACGTTAAGGGAGCTTACGAAGTCACCTGCAATGCACTCGCCCTTTAACTTGCGCTCCTGAAAGTGTTATTGCAGACGAGAGAAGTAATTTCTAGGCTCGCACTGTGTCACTTGTTGCAAACTGCTGACGTTCAAACGTTTGCGTAACCTCATGTTGCCAGCAAAAGTCAGGCAGATTTCAACGATGAAGCCTTACCTGGCGCTTTGCAAGTGCTCTACTTGGTGCAAATAGGATATATTAATCACAGAAAACAATTGCTGAAATTCGTGCGGACTAGCATGCTCCCACCATTCGGCACCAGCCTCTCGCCTTCGGGGTGCATACGCGTCGGTGTTACGACTCCCGAACGGCGAAAGAAACATCGCGACAGGCCGACTTAGCGCGACGCCGGAACTGGTGAAGCCGGTTCCCGCATCGGCCTGGCGCCGGTCCACGGCCCAGCCTCTTCCGCTACCGGCGCCGTCGGTGCAGCGTGCTCGTACGCCGGCTCGCCGAGCAAGAGCGCGCCGCGGGACGCCGGCGAGGCCCCGCGCTTGAACTTGGCGGCCGATTTGAACGAACGCGGAAGCGACCTTTAGCCGACGCGCCAGTGCCTCGAGGCCGGCCGCTGCACTGCGGAGCTCTTTCGCAACCACAGCTCCGTCGGGCGGAGAAGCAGTGCTCGGATTGACTTTCGCTTGCGAGGAAAGCGGCCTCGAAGATACGCCACGCAAAGCGAAGCCAGGTGGGATGACAGTGGGCCGCCGGTTGGGCTTAGTGGGCGCCTTTCCTGCTTCTCCTACGCGAGGAGACGCGCTGCAGCCCAACGGAGACAGCCGCAGGTGTGAAACACGTATACCGTTGATATGCGTAACCGCCCGTTAACGTTTTCTTTCTTTCTTTTTTTCCTGTTGCGGAACCAGAAAGCGATGGCTGAGCCCGTTGCACTGCATTCGGCACGTCCTACGGAACGCATACTTGTCGACCAGGGACTAATCGCACGCAACGGTGACGTGATTCAGCGAACGGCGAGTCGGCCTTTAAATGATAAAGCTGTAAGCACGGAATACGACGACACTTTGGTTCGAGTATTCGTGATTGCACGGTGCTTTCAAGTATGCGAAGTCACGCCTTGGGCTGCAGCACTGTCGTTGTCCCAGCCAATCCAATCTCTCCAGTTGGTGGCGCGCGCTGCACCCGAACAAAGTGTGAACAGTGTGAACGCATGAAAAAAAGGAAGAGGAATGTTGCGTAATGCTGTCCGCACAGACTGTACCGGAGAACCACAGTTACTGACAGCAGCGCTTGTGGCCTGACTTTTGATCTGAAGATGTTAAGACGAGACCTGTATCTTGTCGTCACGTTTCACGTTATATGCGCAGCTTGCAAGTTACCAATCCCTATACGTTATAGTTTATTGCGGCTGAGTCGCAACAAACAACTCTTGGTGAGTCCGTTGGGGTGCAAATAAAACAGACGCAACGACCTGAAGACCGGACGCCACGGGCACTACTATAGTGTACGGTCTTGTGTTCATTGTGTCTGCTTTATTTGCGCTACGAAGACTTCACCAAGTATCAACCGAATAGCCCAAGAACAAGTTATTTTTTAAAAGTACGTGGAATTGTCAAGGATGAACACGCATTGTATACCTTTTACATGTATTTACGTCTCCTCTGCGTAACAATCCACAACTTTTCGTTTAAAGGTACGTCGCTCAAAATGAAACGGGAGGGTTTTGCTCGGCTCACACTTCTCCCTTAGCAAGCTTTGATATTCAAGCGTTTCACTTTTTGCTGATTTTGTACCACCAAATCTGCGTAGACGTGTTGGCGAAGGTGGACGGCCAAGGTCAAACAGGTTACGTGCGAAAAAACTTCGTCGATTCGGCCCTGGATTTTCAAGAAGTGATGCTTGCAACGTTGATTTGAACAGTTCAGCAATGAGTGGTGTTTTTAGCTTTTCAATTAAATTACCGAATGCGCACAGAGAAAAAGGACAGTGTTACAGCATTTTACTCGTCATTATTTCTTCGCAGCAACGCGAAAAGTTCTTCGACGAGGTCAGACAGTAATAAAACGGTATAATACCTACCCTCTTAGCAGTGCACCATTTTTAATGCGCGAGCATTCTTTGGCGCGTACCTCGGAGAAACCGTTTCTGTCCCGTAACGCCTTGTAACTGAGAAATAAGGGCGTAATGAGTCAAGTTAAGGCATTTGATCATTATAGTACTGTAACTGTAGATGACTCGTAGCTTTAGAATTGATAAAAAGAAAAACTGCTCACGTCGCCGTCGCCTCGACATAGTCATGTGAGGCAATAAAAAAGTATAAAATGATAAGACTAACTGATTGATGGATGTGGTTTGGCAAAAATCGCGTTGTGGTAGCGGTTAGGCTCAGTTTAGACGATCGCCTTGAAGGGGTCGCATGTGCCAAGACGGGTTCTTACAATGGCACCAAAGAAACGTAAGCTTGGTGAAACGCAGAAGCGGCGTAGGAGCACTGAACGACAACGGAAATATCGTAGTCGGCAGAAGAAAGTCGTAAACTCCCCCTCCCCCCCTCCCCCTTACTCCTTTCCCGCGGAACAGAAAGTTTCAGTTTGAGAATTGGAGGAAGCACAGAATCGGGAGCAGAAGAGTACAGAGGGCCTATTTCCAATAATTACAGTATTTACAATAGCGAATATTAGGGCCATTTCATCAGTCGTTTCGTGTCCCATATAGGGGACACACCGACTAGTGGACATGAATAGTCACGAGCAGATAATTAATAGGAGTACATTTCAAGAGGCTCAAGCCGACGAGCTATTCTATCTAGTAAGATTCAAGAAATTTTCGGAGGCCTTAGCTTTGTTCACGGCCAGTGTCAAGCGTTTTCGAAATGAACACACAAATTCATCCGCGCCGCTGCTACCCCAGGCACATATGCTTTTGACAGGCACACAGAGAATACAGGAGCGGCGAGAGAGAAAAAAGCTTTATTGAAGGGAAAATCTACAAGCTTGCGCAAAGCTGTCTGAAGCAACCTCACATTTTTCTTTGTTGAAAAAATGGCGGAAAAAAGATATGAGGTTTTACGTGCCAAAACCGCGATCTGATTATGAGGCACGCTGAAGTGGGGAACTCCGGAATAATTTGGACCACCAGGGGTTCTTTAACGTGCACCTAAATCTAAGCACACGGGTGTTTTCGCATTTTTCCCGCATCGGAATGCGGCCGCTATGGCCGGGATTCGATCCCGTGATCTCGCGCTTAGCAGCCCAACACCAAAGCCACTAAGCAACCACGGCGGGTGAGAGAATGGCGACCTTGTCGTTCTCTGGAGAATAGGTTGCCTCGACGTCAGCGCCGCCTCCCGCCATGTTTCGAAGCACCCTACTGGAGAAGGACCAGCCTTTGCTCTGTGCCTGTCACCGGTTGCGCACACAGTGCACCACTGGTGAGATACACTACGGGCACAAAAGGTACCAAGGACAAAGGTGGCGAAAAATTGTGGACAAAGGAAGAACGTCACTGCCCGATCGCTCGATACCACACGGCCGTGACCAGTCGCCTACCTGAGGTCCACCTATGCCCCGTCCTAGCACATGCTGCTTGCCGCCGAGAGCCCGTCCTAACAAAACTTCTCTGCAGTCTTCAGACAAGCCGGTTATCAGGAGACACAAAAGTTTCAAATATCTTGGAGCTGCTAGCTCTTATTTTACTACTAGCTACGGATGCCGTAGTTTTGACAAAGGGTTCTCACACAGAAAGCAGCCCTGCTTCGCACTGTTTGCCTCACCGATTCCCAAATGTGACCAAATAACGATATGCGTCGCGTGATGAGGACTACAGTACTACGATCGCGAGAATACTTCCAAACATCTCTTCAAACAAGTCGGACAACAGGTCACCGAAAGTGAGTGAAACTTGTATCGTATGACACTAGCGAAGTTCTAGCGCAAAGGTTCGTTCCTGGATTCTTAAATGCAGAAGAATATAGAATGCCCACAACGACGGAAGCGCGATTGAGCAATAGGCGACTTGCCCGCCCTCTTCCGTACGTAGCCGTGGCTGCTCCACTCACTTCCAAGATCTGGTTGTAAAATAACGCTTATCTCAGCGGTTACCTGGCTGCAACAGATCCCTTTTTGTTCTTTGCCTTTCTTTCCAGCGCCTTTCCTTTTTCGCGTTACTTTCTCTGCGTCAGGTAATCATTAAAGGAAACGCCAGTCCTTTCTGCGTACACGAAAAACGGGTAGACTGCGGATTTTTATAGACCATTTTCAAAATGCAAGTTTGCTGTCTTGGCCAGCTGTTTCGAATTTTATTTGTTTTATTTGTTTCATACATACTGCCAATCCGTAGCTCTTCTCTACAGACATATTCCTCAATTTAAGTGCGGTCTCTCAAGGGGAGAAATGCGAGCTCAAAGGCTTTATAATCTCTGGCAAAATTTGTTGTCCTCGTGGTTTCCGACCACACACATAGCCTGCGGGAGGAAATTCATTGTTGCGATTCAAGTGCTTTTGCCATCACCGAAACCTGCAAGATCGAGCAGTGAAGTTTGAAGTGGTAAAGGCGAAGCTGTTCAATGGTAAGAATACATGGCTCTGCTAGTCTGTGGACGAGAATATTGTGGTTGGAAAATACATATCTCGCTCTTGAGCAGAATATACAGGCAAAGGGCGGGTGACGAGGGTTACGTTGCTCACTATCGGTTTTTAAACGATGTTGCGCATATTTATTTATTTATTTATTTACCCTCAACGCCAATGGCATTACAGAGGGGAGGGGGAAAAATACAATCATAAAGAGAACAACAAGATACAGTAAGTTACAATAACAATTTCAAACAGGCATGAACTTAAAGAATGGTGGTTAGTGCCTCGCGAAAACGTTGGTTATCGATGATTGATGCAATGTCAGCAGGAAGGTGGTGTCACTCGATTGCTGTGCGCGGAAGAAAAGATTCGAAGAAAGCTTTTGTTTTAGAACATGGAATAGCTACCTTATGGCGTTGATCAATGCGATGGGACATATATTGCGGTGATAGAATAAATTTGTCGTGAAGAACGGTATGGTAGTATATGTTATAAAATAAATTCAAGCGGCTAAGTTTTCTACGCGGGGCTAGAGACGGAAGGGAAAGGCTGGCCTTCATGGTTGCTATGCTAGCAATGCGATTGTAGTTCGAGAGAATGAAACGAGTCGAGTTATTGTGAAGAAGTTCCAGGAAACTGATTAATTTTGCATGCATAGGATCCCAGACAGAAGCAGCGTATTGAAGCTTTGGTTGTATTAAGGTTTTGTAAAGTGTTAGTTTACCTGAAGAAGGAACAGTGGAAAAGTTTCGACGTATCCTAGCATACGGTTAACATTGTTAATAATGTTTTCTGTGTGCACTGTCCTATTTGGATTACATGATATATGAACACCTAAGTATTTATAAGATGTGACGGATCCTAGTGGAACGTTGTTCAAAAGATAAATAGGAGGACTGATAGTGTGTTGGCCGACACGCATAATCTTACATTTTTTTTTTACGTTTAGATCCATTCGCCATGTCTTACATTATCTAGATGCAGTAGCTATGTCAGATTGGAGAGAGTTAGCATCCCTATTAGTATCAACTTCACAAAAGATTACACAGTCGTCGGCTTGTAATGCTGTAAATGCTTGTAAAAACAAACAACGCTAAAAACGGGGCTATAAACAAGAAGACAGAAGACAGTGCGCTGTCTTGTGAGAGAGAGAGAGAGGGGGGGGGGAGCGGAGGAGTGATAGCGGAGAACCATGCAACTCCCGACATAATTTCTCGCTACGCCACTGCCTACGACTTTACTTTTCCTTGACAGACGTTTAACGTACTTTGCGGCTTAGAGCACGCATAATGACCTCTCTCAGCAGGATCTCAAACGTAGGCAAAGGGGCAGCTTCTGTGGTCTACTGAAAACGTCGCCCAGCAAAGGTGCGACTCTTCGCTTTCGCGCTCCGAACAAGCTAAAAAGAAGTGCCTGATGCGAGGAACTTGGAAAAAAAAATGTTGTCACGCTGGGCCCAGCAGCCGAAAGCCTTCGGCAGCCTTGAGCTCTGTTTACATGAACTATAGGCGTGAGCGGGTAGAGTCAGAAGTCGAGCTGACCCAACCCGACCCGATCGCGTCTAAGAGCATCTTGCCTAGCGCATTGGGTTAGTCAAGCCACCCTTTGCAGGCGGGCCCGGCTGACTGCGAACTCGCCTTGGCGATCGCTCGGCCCGACCTCTCTCTTCTCCTTGAAGCTATCTAACTTGTGTGCGAGAGTAAACGCGAATACGCGCAAGCCACGTGGGTGCAACAAGACCCACCGAAAACCAATTGTTTCTTGTGTTGAAGGGGTGGTTTACTGCATCCCGTTGAACTGTGGCAAAGAGTATGTGGGACAGACGGGCAGCTGCATCGGTCCACGATTACGTGAGCACAGAAACAACGTTGAAAAACTAGCCCTATCAGGTCACCTTGCCGCACATTGCGCACGCAGTGGATGCAAGCCTCTGTTTTATCGCACTCAATCGCTGGCTATACACCGTGACCAGCTCTCCAGTGAAATAGTAGAAGCTGCAGAGATTAGGAATAGGGAATGTGTTAGTTGCCCGTCAGTCTCCTTATCGGAGAAAGAAATGTTGTTTTTCTTGCGTTAGCCGCCTGTGTCAGTTGATCTTGCCGGGTTGATTTGTTTGTGTCTTCAAAGTGAAAGTCAAAGTCAAAGTACTTTATTTAGGCATCGAAACAGTTGCCTAGGAGGCAGACATAAAGGCAATTAATGCCTGACAGAGTGTCAGCCCCCCACAATGACCTTCTCCTTTCTTTTTGTGCGGTGACATATATATCTGCTTTCATGCAATAAACACTCAGTTGTTAGCAGTGTGTACCGTCTTTTTCTTTCGTCGTCCATGCGCTTCTGCACTACTGTGTAAATAATGTCACACCAATTAGCCCACCAGTCTGTCCTTTTGAACGCGCTAGCGTTTACGTGAAAGCGTCTACCAGATTTCGGTGCGACAAGCCGAGTCGACACGACTTTATCGGGTGCATGCATGTATACGTCGCTTTGGTTGTCCCGAGGGCTCACTTCGTCCGTCCTTCTTGCTCTTCTTTCCAGTTCTGTTCCTATATTGCTCTGGTCAGCTTCTCTGTCCTTCATTCGTTTTCTTGTATGTTTAAGGAACTAGGTTGTTTCTCGTTGAACGTAACGCGGAATGATCCTTTAATGGCGTCCAACCTTGCTTGAAAGCATGGCAAAAACAGCAAGCACAGATTGGCTGTTCCAACCAGTGCAACAGTTTTTGCGAAGTGGTTGGGAGGGGGTGCTTACGAAACGATATTCTCATTCTCTGCAGACTCGCCCAGTGTATCGTGCGTGAAAGCTTTATTGTTCAGAGGTTTGTGTTGCGCTTTCAAGAAGCACGACGATTTCTAGTACGTATCACCCATACGTAGCCTCTTGACTATAGCGCAATACATGACACACCTAGAAACAAGGGCAGTACGACAATACACATCACAGGCGTCGTCCTTCATGTCCCTTTTTTTCTGCGCCGTCTATTGTGCTAGCCCTATATATTAATAAAATATGTCTCGCCAGGCTAGCTGTTTCTCTATGCCGCCTCTCTGTTGGTAGACGTACCAGGTGTGCCATGAAGCGTACGAAGCATGTAAGCGCTCCATTTCATCAGACGGCAGCATCACATTCTTAAGCGTCCTACGCCGCTCAGTGCGCAAACGGCAGACGCTTCCCACGCGTGCACACACGCACGCACGCACGTACGCGGAGCGTCGGTTTCCTTCCGGCATCATGCTAGGACTGTTCACATAGAGTCCTTCACTTACAGCCACGCGCACGCGTCTCTTTGGGAATCACCAGACCCTGCAGCCCAGCGTTCAGCCGGAACGCGTATCGTACGCGAATAAAAAGGAGGAAGGGGGGGGGGGGGGGACGCTTCAGCTGCGCAGTTGATTGGAAAATGCATCGCTGCACGACTAATGCAAATGAGCCAGAGGGGCAGCATTTGTGTGCGTCTGCTCGTCAGGCATTGGTAGGCGTCGAGTCCCTTCGAATGTCGCCTACTGTACGGCCAATTTTTCAGGGCATTCAGTTGTCAAATGCTTCAGATATGGGTGAACCTTCGTTAGAATGCTTTCTTCCCGTTATCCCTCTAGCAGCTTCCTTTCTGGTTTCTTGAGCATTCGTTCTTTGGCAATAGGCTGTCAGCTGATATGCGCGCTATCGACTGGAGTATACTGTACGACAAACACAAACACTTCGCGATTTTCGATGTCACATTCGGAAGACATGTCTCTCTCCGAAGAGCGCGACGCTGTGCATACGCATTCAGCAAACAGTGACTCACCAGTGCCACATTACTTCACCGCTCTGTGAGCTCTTTTCGGCCACACCCTGGACATTGCATCAAGTAATGACGTCCTCAAATGAAAAAAAAAGAAAAGCTATTGACAAAGCGCGGTTGGTGCGCAAGTGTGTACAGCTAGACATTCGTCTTGAAGGCGGAGGTTTCATCAGAAGCGTGCCACTGCTATGAAACATTTAACGACGGATTAGTAAGACGGGTGGAGAAGAGCGCTGTGACTAATGTGCGACCTCAGGAAGAGCTGAGCGTGGGCACATGATGAGAGTTTACAACGGAGAAAAAAGAAAGAAACGTTATATAACTTTAAAAGCAAAAGGAAAACTGAAATACGCGAAAGTGTCTCTTTGACAGCATTATAAACTATTGTGCCTGTTACAGAGCTCCGTTACGCATCGTAATTGCCCTTGCAGCTGTTACAGTTTTAGTAGATACTTATTAATAACTACACATTAAGCACTGTCAACGTGTCCTAGTAAAAACTGAAAACTATATCGTAAAAAGATGAATACAGTCGCACTCGATATACATGGTCGCTTACAACAAACAATCGGCGTACCTGGAAAGGCTTGACATCAATGCAAGGCTCGTAACCTGTCCCTGCGTTCCTGTGGGACACCGACTTGTTGGAAACTTGGTGACGCGCCCCTGAAAATCAATGCCGAATTGCGCTGAAAGGAAGCACTGGTCGGCCCAGCTTGTCAGGCCGTAGTTGAAAACTATGTAATCATTCTGACAGCCTTTAGCGCACAGAAATATCCGGCAGGAGAGTTTCATATCTCTCCCTGTGAAATTCACTTGTCGGATATTTCTGTGCACCCAAGGCT
Source organism: Dermacentor albipictus (assembly GCF_038994185.2). Classification (NCBI taxonomy): domain Eukaryota; kingdom Metazoa; phylum Arthropoda; class Arachnida; order Ixodida; family Ixodidae; genus Dermacentor; species Dermacentor albipictus. Next base: position 242,755,874 of record NC_091821.1, on the reverse strand, counting down.
GTCAGAATGATTACATAGTTTTCAACTACGGCTTTTGTCATCGCACATCTAGTTACAGCTCCGTTGTCGTCCTCTATAAATTTTCGTAAGACCCTAACGGTAATGGTTGTTATCAGTGCGACAAAAAAGCACCCTTAAAGGTGTAAACATTCTTAGTGTAGCCCACCTTTGGCTAACGCCTGTATACGTGCACATCACTATAGAGGACTTCAGTGGCAGGGTGAATCCAGTGTGACAAGCGTGAGAAGGCAATGGAAATGAACAGAACGACAACGACTTGGAAATGATTATTCGTTGTCCGCCTACATGAAGAAGCAACGAAGACAAAAAAAGAGAGAGAGAAGAAGAAAGCCTCCGTGGAGCAATTCAGCCACCATTAAGAGCTTCCCTCATTTTTTCGCTAAGCGTTTTGCTTGCTTTTGTATATTTCTCTCTTTTATTGCACCTTCCGGCGCGAGAGTTTTTAGTTGGCCGCCAGCCAGGCGCTGCTTCCAGGGAAGCCATCCCGAGAGAGAAGCACTTGACGTCGCCGCGAGACCGCTATGCAAAACGGGTTACGCATGGGCGAGACGCTTATTGCGGCAGGGTGACGTCGAAGCCTGCGGCGACGCTTGTGCCGTCACGTTTAGCGCTGGGAAGAAAGCAAACTACGTGACAGGCAGAGCGTAAGCGCGTCTTCCGACCATTATCAATTCAGGAAATGTGATGCTAATCGTGAGCAGCAAGTTGTGGCTTGGGCACGTGGCAACATTATATCGAAACCAGCCGAGGTTGAAAACATGAGCTTCCTGCTACTCCATTTCACTTCAATGTGGGCTTAGGCGCTTTGAGTGATGAAAATTACTCGTATTACTCGTAATTACCCGCCGTTCGTTGTACTTTAAGTAGCAGCCCTCAGTGGACTGGACGTTTTTGTCTACGATGATCACTATACTACTTTTGCAAATGTTAGCTTTGCCCTCATGCCCTCAACGTTATTGCCCTCAACAATTACAAAGGCCGGCATGCAAACCGCTAAGTGGGTCGATAACGACGACGGGCCCGCATTTTGCTAAAGAGGAAAGTTAAAAACGGAATTCGATGGTGTTACTGCAAATATGCATGAAGCGCAAGCGGCGTATTAGCGAGGTTTGGTGTTTTGGAGATCCGTATACCCCGTTTGGACTTCTCGCTTACATTGAGGTGGCACCTATAGTGGTTCCTCATTCGAACGACCTCGCAAGAGAACTGCCCGAAAGTAATCGACGGTCACGCGGACCAAGCTTCCCCAGTGTTTGGGCTCGTTAACCTTTTGTACAAACGAAAATAATGATCAGACGCGGTGCTATTTTTACACGACACCGCTCTATTTAGACCCGTGTTCGAGGGAGCGGCAATTAGGACGGCCGCATTAGGCGCAACACGGGGAAAGGGCGCGCGCATCCCCACCCTCATCGATCGAAGCCTACTTAACGCACCGATGAGCACACGCCCGTTTCGACAGGCACGGGTGGAGCGACGCCCGAAGGCACTGCTCATTCATATTTGAAGCCCCGCACAATGACCATCGGTCTGCGCGCCCGAGGAAAGCTGGTGGAGGTCGCTCACAGCGAGCGGAGGAGTAAGGCTTCTTTCTGGGGAAAGAAAGAGTGAAAAAAAAAGAAAAGAAAAAGAGAAAGGCTGTGAGACGAGTGACCTCGTCCACGGAACCGGCTCGGTGCCACAACAGGGAGGCGAATGACAGGCCCGCGACAGCGTCCCATGAAGCGCGCCTTTCTATACCTCTACCCTTCCGTGACGGGCCGACTCCCCGACGCCGCCGATTCCCCAGCGGCTCCCTATGGTTCTGCGCGGGTGCAGACATTCCCCAGACAAGTACCTAGGACAGTGTGCTCGCGTATGTTTGTGTTTGGGCTGCAGCGGCTACAAGAAATTAGCGAATGATGCATTATTAAAGTCGTACTTTGTGACATGCGTAACGATCTATCATTACCTACACAGTAAAAATGGGCTGGTTTATCGCATGGCTGTTATAAAAGTGTTATTGAACATTACCGCTACACGACAGCTACACCTGCGATGAGAGAAGCCGTAGTTGAAAACTGCAAAGTAATTTTGACAGTCTGGGGCGCACCGAAGTATCTGTCAAGAGAACTTTGACAGCGATAGCTATTAGTTTATTTCATGGAGTTTTCATGTCGTCTGTTCTAGCTATCATCGCACAATGTTTACATGCGACAAAAAGTTTAAAAAAAATTCATTTGTACCGATCTGCGATTCGATCTTACCCCTTAAAGGTCGAGGGTGTCAGCTATTAAACAAACCAAATACTCTTAAGCGTACAAACATTTTTACTGTGTATCTTAGTGTATTACACTTCGTTCTTTCTCTCCAACTTTCCATTCGCATCCTTGCTTAACGTGAGACAGTTAAGGTGCCCGCAGCCCTTTCTATTTCCATGAATTTTCTTCTTCTTTTTCCCGGTTGTTTACAAAAGGTACCACCACCCAACGCGACTTGCTCTGTTGTAAAGAGAGAGGAAGCAAGTGCCAATCGCCGTGACAGTTTATCTGTAACATCTTTCGCGAGACCGAACATAGATGGTTGCCTCGTTTTCTGAGGTATCAAGGACTATATTCGAAGACACTACAGTTACATACGACGTAGCCTTCCTTGTGTGTTTTAGAGCCTCTCATGACTTTCGTAACACCAGGCGGAGCGCCACTGTCATCATTTATAACGCTCCTTCGCGCCACGACACTGGCAGTTGAAAACTATCTATTGTACTCATATCAGTTTGAATAGCAGGATTAATCTAAACGAGGGCGAAAAAGGATAGACTACACCCCCCTCCCCTATGAGAGAACCTTTATTAGTGCTTATTATAACTGTTTGGACGGCGGTGGGGCCGACGAACGCGCTGTGATCAGTAGCTGCCACAAACCTGCGCATTGGGTGATGAAAAGGTCTTCCCATCAGACAATGAAAAAGACATTAGGCCCATTGTTACGTCCACGCCCAAGGCCCATCTACCCATACTGAGTCGTCTTCGCATCTGTGAGCGGATTAACAAGAACCGGACGAACCACCACGCACGTGATCGCAACATCGCCGCCATTTACTCAGAACCGCAGTGTGTTCTGAGAAAATGTGAGGTCATTTTCTCGTAACGTGCCCGAAGCTTCTGTGCTACGCTATTTTTTTATTGTATGCGCACAAACAGCTGACCGTCGGCAATGCATGCCCCCTTGGTGCCGTTTGTTTATTTTGCACCGTGCTAGACTTCGTGTTCGGTAGTCGAATGGACGGCGATGACCTTTAGCGGACTTCGAGGACCAGAGAGTTCCGAGTTAGATCCGAATATTGCACTTCTGGGACACAACCCATGGTAACTGTTTAAGTTTTACCTAAGTAGTTGGGTCCGGGAGCGGAGGCCTATTAAATAATAAAGGATGCGATAAACGAAGATGCCACCTTGAGATTACCGCACGAACCTTTATGTGACTACATACGGCCTTTAAGGGGCTACGTAGTTGTTCATCAGTGAAAGATTACATTGCTTCCTAAAGCAAATAAGGACGTCTGGACGTGGTAATCTTTGATTACTATTCCTGTATAGAAATGACTCGTATTATGCTAAAATACATGACGCAACAGTGACATAGCTAACGCCATAGCGTCGGCACGAAATAAAGAATAAAAAAAGCAAACAAGTAGAACACGAGCAGTTTGCCGTTTGTTTTCTCTGTTATTTTCTCTGTTCATCACCTTTTATTACTTTTTTTTTTTACTAAAGAAATGAAAACAGGTTTCGGAAGAATAGTTTACGAATCCTAACTAACTGAGCCTTCGACACTGGCTTACAGATTGACAGTAACCGACGGTCATTCTATGCGAAATGTCCTAACCTTGTCACTCCACCACCACCAATTGCGTCTTTTTTTAGGTCAATATACTTACTGTATCGTATTGTAGTAAGCTTCACCTCACAATTTTTCGTGAAAAGAAAAATTAGGCTGAGACGGAGTGCGTCATTTACATTTCGTCATAACTTTAAAAACTGCGTCCAACGAAAACATTGCCACAAAGCAAATGCACCGGAAGTGACCACTGAACTTTCGTTAAACAAATAAAGAAAATAAATTACGTTTGCGCTACTTCGTAAGGATTTCAAGGAATAGCTATCTTTCTATTTGTTGTAGGTTGTCAAAAGTTACCGAGTTGGCTCTTATTAGAAATTTTCTTTAATTGAATTGCTTCTCTGACTCGGGCATTTTCTTTTTCTGCTTCAAAAGCGGCGCACAATGTCTCCATTGTGTGCTGTTTTTCTTAGCGTAATGTAGCAGGGATGAGCGGGAGAAAAACAGCGCCAAAGTTACAAGAACCTGCTCTTACTTTTCTGCGTTCGGCCGTTGATTTATATGTGAGGTGGTCCTGGGCAAAGATATGCTTGACAACACGTGCGATGAATCAGCGTGTTTTCTTTAAAAAAAAGAACAATCAAATTAGTTTTTGTTTGAAGCGAGCAAATTAAAAAAATAATAATAATGGCAAAGCTTGCCTGCCCCACCCGTCACCGCGTTGCGTTATATTTTGTCGTCACCCGTCCGGGCCTTCCCAAATGTATAATTGTAAGTGAGACCGACATCTCTGCCCTGATGTAAATAAGCCATCGCTCTTTCGGCTTGGCCGCGAAAAAAAACTTTGTGACGAATACGAGTCCCCGGGCTGACGTGCATTTTTCCAGTGTGGGATGTGGGTCCTGTGATCCCAGAAAATATTGCGGTAATAAATGATGAAAGAACACTTGTGGAAAACGCTCACTTCTCTTGGATTATTCTGCCACACATAAAAGAGTCCTGGCTGTCCAGTACGCCCGTGATAAGGCTAGGAGGCTTGACCTCCCGGTCCCGACATGGGACTAGCCAGGCAGGTGGCAACACCTTGTACAGGACCAGAATAAAGTTTCTTCCTTCTCCTCCTCCTCCTCCTTTTCCACACATAAAAGGGAGCTTCACATAAGGGGCATGTTCCTTATTCATTTGAGAGAGAGAGAGTGAGTGAGAGAGAGAGAGAGAGGAGAAGGATGTAGAAAGAAAGGAAGGGAAGGGAGGTTAACCAGACGATTATTTTCGGTTTGCTACCCTGCACTGGATTCTGAGCCTGAATGTCCAACGAGACTGAATGACCGGCGAGACGAAATGCTCAGCGAGGCTGAATGTCCAACAAGACAGCATATACAACTATACAAGAACGAATGCTTCGATCTTCGAGACTATTTAGGGCTTCGTCTGGAGTGCCTATATTACGGCAGCATTCTTCCGCACGCAAATCTATAGCAGTCAGTGCAAGCTACACAGTTTCCTCTGCCAGGCCGTGAGAGAAGGAAGTAATTGCGCAAGTACTAAGTGTATAAAAAACGCGTCATTATTTGGCAGTCATCAACTTTGGCAGCGCCTTCAGGACACCAAAGGGGCAACGGGTGCACACCAGAGGTGATGACCGGACCACCCTGATTCCAGCTTCGGTCGCCCGCTGCCCCTTGCGTGCCCTGGATGCCCTGCGCACCTCGGTTCATTATAATGTCAGGTGCTCTCCTAATGCAAACCTGATGCAAGGATGCTTCCTTTTTTTCGGTTACATGTGATCTACTGAAGCAGTAGTTGTCAAAAGAAATATCATTGCCCGGTAAATATGTATCCTCGCCCGGTGTCTATATACCTGGCAGTTTTTATCTGAACTTCCTTTTCTGTGTACCTCACGCCATTGCGCGCTCAGAGAGAGAGAGAGAGAGAATTTAATTGAAAGAAGGCAGAGAGGTCGGCTTGAGCTAAGGTGCTCTAGCCTGCTACTCTGCACAAGGGGAGGGGGAACGGGGACATAAAGGTGTAATGAGGGATGATGATGACATACCAGGAGCGATGCGCAAAGTGTCATAGATAAACGGTTAGGCTTCGCGAGCCCCTTACTAGCTGGGCGAGTTGTCCCAGTCGAAGTACTACACAGAACTACACAAGTACGCCGCAGGACACATGCGCTTCGAGGTATCTCAGAATTCATTGCCCGAAACCTAATAACCAACGAAACTGATCATTGCGTCAATAGTTCACAGCCTCCGCACAGACCTATATGACGAGTGCTAATTATTTCCCAGAACTGCCGCGGTTTAATTGCTGCAACAGAAAGCTATACTGCATATCGCAGTATTAAGCAATATGCGACTTGACTACTGGACTGTGATACTGAGTCGTGTAGTCAAGAAGCGTAAATAGACCAACTTACGTTACTTCATTCTATCGATGGAGGAATATGCTGTGACAGATGGTCACGAGCATCAACGACGGCTTACATTGCGTATACAGTTTGGATTATACGTATATCTTGGCTATTGGGTACTTCTCTGCACTACATGTGCGCCGCACCATAGACACAGGCCGACGATCTCAAAGGCAAACTACATAGGCAAACTGAGTAACGCGGTGACCCTTGTGCACTGTTGCAGGAAAACTCTTGCCCCTTACCTACCCCCCCCCCCCCCTTTTCGCTCAGTTCCGTTCTATATAAACATCCCGGTGTGCGCGGAGAAGCCTAGCCGGGACAAGGGAGTCACCGTGAGGTTGCGAGGATATTTATACAGGAACCCCGCCTCACGCTTCCAGCTCCGCTCGCGTTGGCGACGAAGTCGAGACCAACGTTGGTCGAGACAACGCGGCACGTGACGCGAATCTTAATGCGCCGGCGCAGACGTGGGTTTTGCGCCCATTTCCGACACCCCCGAGGCCGATAGGGAGCAGCGATTTGGGCAGACACCTGATGAGGAACCGGCACGAACGAAGCCTACACGTTCGGCCTATACAGAAGCGCCTCGCGCAGATGACTTTTCGTGCGTCGATGATGCATTCGCTGCTGACTGCGGCCCCCCGGGATGTTGACGACCGGCGCCGCGGGGTCGTTGCTGCAGAAGCGCTCCCCCTTCACGGGGTCGGTGGCTCGCCGGGAGGCGCAGGGCTCAGCGGTGAATCGCTCTCGGTGCACCAGCCTCGTCAATCGGCGTCGCATACATCGGCGCAGTGCTACTCGAGCTCTGCTTGCACTGGCGCGCTCCAGTGAAATGTGTGCGGGACGATTCGTCGCACGAAACCGAATTATACAGAGTCCCAATGATGATTATGAAACGATTGAGCGCTACGGAAGACGAAGACATGAACGCCAACGGCGCAAGACGGGCCCAGTTTGTCTTTTTGTCTAGTCGTCTTCCTTAGCGTTGTAATCGTGTTTCGTAATGTCAGCAACCATTTATCGCAGCTTTCACCGTGACCCACCGCGGTGGCTTAGCCGCTATGGTGTTGCGCTGTAAGCACGAGGTAGCGGGATCGAATCCCGACCGCATTTCGATAAAAGCGAAATGCACAAAAAAAAAGAACACGCCCCTCTTCCGTGCATTAGGGCACGTTAAAGATCCCCTGATAGTCAAAATTTAGTTATTTGTTTATTTATTTATTTGAACACCTTCAGGGCCTATAGGGCGTTACAGAAGCGAGTGTTAACAATAAATATTACAAAAAAAAACACGCAGAGCAAATAGCAAGTAACATATTCAAGCGCATTTTTGAAGTCACTGCGGTCCGTAATAGATACAATGAAGGTGGGCAAGTGGTTCCAATCATTACAAGTTTGAGGAACGAAAGAATGAAAGCGTTGGTTAGTGTGACAACAAGGAACAAACACTTTATGACGATGGTCCATATGAGGTGATATAAGTGAAGGATGGGAAAGTAATTCTTGCTTAAGACGAGGGCTATGGTAGTAGATCTTATGAAATAAGGAGAGACGTGCTGTTTTCCTGCGCGAGGAAAGGGACGGAAGCCGTAACGCTGTTTTCATATATGAAACACTGGATAGATGGGAGTAGTTGAAAAAAATGAAGCGTGCGCTACGATTTTGTACAGCTTCAAGGTGATAATAAGACTTCCACTAAATGGACACGCACACAGATGGATATTCTAGTTTGGAACGAACGAAAGTTTTATAAAGAAGGCGTTTAAGAGAAGAAAGGGTGAATGAAAAGTTACGGCGCAGGTACCCAAGCATGTGGTGAGCATTGTTGACAATATATGATTAATGTTTGGTTGCCAAGACAGCTTTCAATAAATGTGGACCCTTAAGCATATGTAAGTAGTCACTTCTTCGAGAGCGGAACCATTGATGTTATACTTACAGGCGTTAGTGCAAATTTTACGAGAAATTTTTATTAGTTCGCACTTCGTCGTGTTGAGTTTCATTTTCCATGTGTTACACCAATCAGAAATATTCTTAAGGTCATTCTGAAGTGGTGATATGTCAGCATCAGAGGAAAACATGCGATATACAACACAATCGTCTGCAAGAATCCTAATAGAAGAGTTAATGCGATCAGGTAAATCGTTTATGTAAATTAGAAAACAAGGGGCCCAAGGACAGAACCTTGGGGCACTCCTGAAAGGACAAGACAGAGAGAAGAATCGTAGCCATTAGCAGTTACAAATTGCTGCCGGTTTAACAAAAAGTTTTTTATTCATGCAAGAATGTTAGGGTCAAGATTTAGTTTACTAAGCTTAAGATAAAGCAGTTCATGGCAGGCAAAGTCAAAAGCATTAGAGAAAGCTAAGAATACAAAATCAATATAAAATCCCAAGTATAGAGCTACTAAGAGTTCATTAGTAAATGAAATTAATTGCGTTTCACAGGAGAATGCCTTTCTGAAGTCATGCTGACGAAATGTGAAAAAAGTATTAGCTTCAAGAAAGTTAACGAGGTAAGAATAAATGACATGTTCAAAGATGTTACAAGGGATACTGGTTAATGACATACTGGCCTATAATTTAGCGCAGGATGAGGGTCACCAGATTTAAACAAAGGCACCACTTTGCCCACTTTCCAATGACAAGGCAACACACCAGAATTTCAAGTCTGAGGGAAAAGTTCATACAAAAAATGGACGAGTAAGCAACCGTACTTATCAAAAATTTTGCGTTTACTCGATCGACGCCGCATGATGACGAAACCTTTAAATCGTTAATAAGGCCAACGACACCATCGTAATCAATTACTACGGGAACCATTGCAGGAAAGTTCGCGTCACAAGATTCTGGCAGGCACTCAACACTAATGTGGAGCCCCCCCCACTACAGCATGCCTCATAATCAAATCGTGGTTTTGGCACGTAAAACCTCAGAATCCAAGTGAGCCGCTTGCACCAAGTCATCCATCATCTTCCAGAGACGCTGTTCTTATATGATATTTTACCTTCGCTTTTCATTTATCCGCTATAGTAAGAAAGTATAAGAGCAGTTAAGGTGAGGCGTAAACACGGGACCAAAAAGAAGACGACACTGACGGGACGACCGCTCGCGTCTCGTCCGTCTCGTCTTCTTTTTGGTCCCGCATTAAATTCAGCCCTTTACATCGCCTAATACGCTTCGCTAACTAGCCCGAAAGGCTACTCGATCTTGTAAAGTATAAGCGCAGGTTTGGTGTGACACAGTGCAAAAGCGCCACAACATTTGTACGTTGACGTCTCCTGGAGTATACGGAAGCGTTCGTTCGCTATCACGACGAATCGCTGTCGCGGCACAGAAAGCGTGGAGAGATTAGATATTATTCCCGTAATCTAACTTTTCGTGTCCGTAAAAAACAAGCATAATGCGAAGAGAATAATGGCAGTGCAAAATGACGAATGCGTAGAAATGAGATATTGGCACGCTTCGACTTCCAAATTAGTGCATGCTGTTGCTGAGCTTCCGTATCATATTTCATGATAATAGTTCGTGTATCGAGTAACAGAAGTCAGTTGAAAAACGAGGATGCCAATCAACGGGAGCTTTCTCGTCTTTCGTGCGCATCAACACAAAGACGGGGGCACGCGGTGGCAACCGCCCTGCATACTTGGAGACCCAAGTGTCAACAACACGCCGTTCGGGGCATCGCCAGCGTGTGCTCTTCCTGCGTGCGAAGAGCATCGCGCTATCGCGATCCGGCAGGGCTCGGCGCGCTCCCACACAGGTCGCCACCGCGAGGCAAGCGCCCGCGAGACGCGATGCCGCCCGCCGCTGCCGCACGAATTAATCTTGCGCCCCCACCCACGCAGGAAGCGCGCGCCCTGCCATACACTCCGAGCGCGCGCGCGCGCATGTCGGCCATTGAGATGCGGCCGCTGTCGCCGCTCTTTTGTCGCCGACCCCGGCGACAAGAAGCGTCGGGGCCCGACGGGTGGGCCAAACGCGACCGCGGTCAATAAGAACGGCGGCAGCGACTGCAAAGGCGACCTCGGAAGTGCGAGCTGAGTCGGGTGTCCCGACACGCGCATCCTTTTTCGGTCGGGCGCGTCTGTTTGGCCGCTTTGCGTCAGCCCAGCGGAGCAGCGGCTGTCATCGCAAGTCACGGCTTTACAGAAGTGGAACGCGACTGGCAGCTGAAGTAGGAAGGGAGTCGGGCTAAGCATGCGTTTTACGGCTCGCGCCGTATGGGTGAACGGACGAGGTCGCTCGGGACTGAAGCGTCGCAGGTGAGCTCCGGCGTTGCGTGATTGTGGGCGGGCCCTCTCTCACTTGTGTGTGGATGTGTGTGTGTTCGCGCATCCAGTCATGTGCACAGACGCCCTACATTACGGGAAATCAAGGAGGAATGCGAGAGGTCTGAACACTGAAGTAGTACCGCGGTAGTACTTAGTTGTCAGTGGCTGAGCTCACTGAGATAAACATTACGGGAGATAATCATAAGGCCTTTCGTTCGTAAAAGTCACTGGCCATTGGCCGGCCGCCTTCCCTAATAATGTGTTGAGTATCAGGATTGCCTGGAATTTTCGCTTACGAACAATTCTAGCCTAGACCTATAGGTTATAAGGCAACTGAGACTTTTAAGCCCGCATTGATAGAAACTGCTTAATTAGATTTTGTGAATACGTGTTTAGAATTCTTAGTTGCCCTGTAACCTATGCGCCTGGTGTGATCTGTGAATGGTCACGAACATTTGGGTGCTATAACGTAAAGCTATTCCAAACTTTTCTATTCCCATTGTGCAATCAACCCTCCGCGATCGGTAAAAAAACTTTTTTGAACCACCCCCATTTCACCTGTCTGTTACACGACGTCACGAAAACCGCGATAGCTCCCCATCTGATATGACGTGTACACACTGATTATGCATGATTTAACTGAACAAAAGAAAAACAGTTATTTCTGATTCGACACCTTCTCGCCTTCTATTGGTCAAAAGTTTTCGGGCTGCACCCACTTCACCTACCTGTCACCGGACGTCACAAAACCGCAAAAGCTCCCCGTGTCAAAGTGACGTGTATGCGTTAAAGATGCATCAATATGGCGAATAAAACGGAATTTTTTTCCGAATAACCGCAGGCTGCCCCGTTCCGAAAGGAATAAAAGATGGCTGCCGCCGATCGCTCAGGCACGGGCGACTCGCTCCTGCCAGAGAGCACGGGTTTATTTGCGTACAATAAAACAATGTTTTCGAGCACTTTCGGCACGTTTACGACCTCGCTCTGCCAACTCTTCTTTGCTGGGGATCCGTTTTAGCGGCATTCTGAACATTCCGTTGCAGGCCTGCGCGATTTTTAAACAGTTACCGCAAGGTAAGTAAGGGAAAGCAGACCAATCGCAGACGCCGGCACAACCCTCTTCATCCGGTTATCGATTCTCAATGCACTGGCTCGGCCCCATCGAATCCCTCTTCACTTGAGCGTGTTCCTCGCCTCTTGTCAGTCAATTAGATAAGACAATCCGCTCAGTGTAGGCAATGGTATTCGTTTTTAAAGCAAACAAAAGTTACCTCCTCTAAATGAGGAGAGCATTTGATTGGTCTCTTCAGACAAGCCTGCGGGTCACCGACCAATGCTTGCGTCGGCGGTTGCGCAAATTTGACGTCAGGAGATTGGAATAAAAGCAAATTGGAATAGCTTTACGTTAAAGGGCCCCAGATTCGTTGAGTAATTTATTTACCTAAAGTTCAACTTGGAAATAAATTTACAAGCAAGAATCTTGAATGTCAAAGAATAAAAAAAAAATTGTGGTTGCGAAGTGACGGGGGAAGCTTAAGCTAAGAAGAAACAACCACAAAAATATACCAGCTAGGTCCATATTTATAGACCATAATTAGGGGGGGGGGTTCATAAGAACAGATGCCGGTCAATCGTGAGAGCGAACGTAATATTAGCGAAGGGGGTTAGCTGACGACCAAGTGTTTGTAATATCAAAGTCAACTTTTGTCAGCTCGGCTCCTGAACCTATATTCGCAAAGAACATCTTGAACGAGTCCATAATTACTTTGTTTAGCGCAAAACAACAGACACACACACGGAGTAGGAGTATTCATAACAACAGCTGTGGGGGCATTCGTGATGTTGGACACACTTTATTAGCGAAGGTCAGCCGATGGAAAACAGCTCTTGCGAACGGAATATTTGTGAATTCGGCCCCGGCGCTTGCTGGTGCCTTTCGGTTATCTCGTATTGAATATAGCAACCTCCGGTGAACTTAGGAAAGGAATCAGGCAACGGAACAAAACGCCAGAACATCAGGTTTACGTATCAACAGCAACGTGGTGTGGTACCGCTATACAAGTATGTTGCACGTACGTATTCAGAGTTGATAATGTATGGTGCCCTGGAGTGAACGTGTCTTTGAGCTGAATAATCGGACTGCAATGGCCTGCGTTTGCGCCACGATTGCTTTAACCGTTTTAGAGACGTAATACACCGTGTCCACAGAAAGCCTACTCATTCATGTGTCTTTTCTTCTTTTTTTTTTACGTGATCAACGCAAAGCTCGAGTTAGCCGGCGGCTGGAAGCACGTTTTATTTCATAATGGCCTGCGTGACGGTCGAGCCTGTTTTGACAGCCGCGTACGGTATACGACTGTAACTTGCGCTCGCAACACCGCACTTTTCCATTGATGAAAAGGGAAACCGAATAGAATTTCATACGCTGGAGTCACGTGCCACTTGGCTTAGGTGCCTCTGCCGTTGGACTGACCTTCCAACCGGTGCTGGCAGCTTACATTTTTTTGCGCAAACATTTCGAGCGACTTATTTCAAGCTGAGAGGGCGGAAACAAAAGATTGACGAGTCTTTCACGGAGTTCTACGTTCATACTCGAGCGCTTACTCTGACAAACAAGTGCAGTAATATCAGACGCTTACCGTATAGCCGCCGACGGACGTCAAAAGCGCGAACGGTAAAACAAAGTCATTACTCGAGACGCTGACTTGCAGGAAGTGCGCCGTATCCCAAACACTATTCGCGCAGCATCGCGAGGCACCTCACGTACAGCTCTTTTGTGTCTGCGGGAGACACAGTGTTGCAGCGCTGCGTGTGCATTGGGCAATGCAGAGACAGCTGCACGCAAACGATTGCGCGCTTCGGCGTGAATCATCGCGCACCGCGAGCAGACTTTTGTACGAAGGTCGGCGAGGATCGGCGGAAAGGAGCGATTGCTGCACAACCTGCCGACAGCATGTAAGACGCGAGCACCTGTTTTCATTCGTTAATTCATACATGCATTACGTTTACTCGGTTACGTTTCACGGACGTATTGCCGCAATACCTTGCGCAAGCACGGGAGAGCCCATAGCAACCATTAGCGCATTAGCGCCAACATAAACGCCTGTAAACGGTCCTTAGGTGCTGATATCCTGCCTCAGTCATGTGGGCACATTACTGCCAATAGAGCCAAGCACAGCACGTTAACGAGGTTACGTGACTGATCGGATACGCAACGCAAATTAGTTACCAAATGATGAGCAACATGTGTTGACACTTTCGTTTTGCGTTACTTCGAATCCTACATCAAGAAAGGGGCTGACAGATGGAATAGCACACTGTGGTATAAAGTTTGTAAACCGGGATAAGGGGCCTCAGAAAGGCTGGCCAACGTTTCGATAAGAGGACCTATCTTCGTCAAAGGCGGCCTCGTCATGTTAGCAAACTGACATGCCGAGGATGACGAGGCCGCCTTTGACGAAAATAGGTCCTCTTATCGAAACGTTGGCCAGCCTTTCTGAGGCCCCTTATCCCGGTTTACAAACTTTATACCAGAGTTCGAATCCTACAGGCATTTTCGCGTAAGCAAAGTGAGTAAGCTCCCTACAACACCTATCCATCAATATGTGGCACACATTCGAATGTTCATTTTGAAGAATTCCACTTCGTCAGCCGCGTATACTTATAAATCGAGGGAAGCTTTGGCATCTGAAACAGCGTCAGCAACGTACCACTTAAGCCGCTTGAGCGATATCCTGTGACCGAATATAGAGAGCAAGGAAAGGAAGGATAGAAAAGTGAACCAGACTAGCTTCCGGTTTGCTACACTACACTGGGTTAAGGGAAATGGGAATAGAAAGAGGGGGAGGGGGAGCCGGCGCGCCTACAATAGACGCACAGCACGATTATAAACGGTCACTGAGACCGATGGATTTCAAAAACTGCTGTAGCGCACGAACACATTTATCACCCCTTCAGGGGCCAATTAATTCTGCCCATTGAAAAATTATTTTCTCCACATTTATCGCATCTTCATAATCATAAAAAGCGTACAGCTACCGAACAGGCTAAAATTTTTAAATTCGTCTGTGAGTTTTGTCAAGTTTGCAAAGTGCAGCCGCCATGCATAAACTCGCTACAGGAACGTTAGGTATGACATTATCACCCATTTCATATTTAGCACAATTGAAAAGAGCCTATCCAACCACCTGAAAAAAAAAAAGTTCGGCAGCATGTTACACTCCTGCAACACGTGAAGGCGGAAGCCTGCTGCACACTTGGTAATGCGCCGTCTCGCATCGTCGCGTTGCTGCTTTCGCAGTTCGGCTTCTTCGGCTCGTTTCCGACGCTGGCTTCGCGCGCGATCCAACTATGTTTCCCTTCGACTTGGCATCACCTCAGCAGGGAACTGAAACGTGCGCTGTTCTGTGTGTTGTGTGGGTGATTTCAATAAATGTATGCACTCTTCGCTTTTAATTCACTTTACTGAGCACTTGCAGCCTCAGCCTTACGGGGGTACGAGCCATTTTTGCTTGCTTACGGGGGTATGAGCCATCGAGAAAGTCTCGTGTTTTTTTTTTTGTACCACTCGACTAGACGCCGCGTTTCTGTACGTTGTATGCGTCATTCCAATGAATGTACATTGTAGGCTTCACTTTCTGAGTGCTTGTAGCCTCTACATTACGAGAGGAATGAGCCATTACATTTTTTGCTTACTTAGGGGGGTATGAGCCATTGCTGATGATGATAGTTTTTGTACCATTGGACCGCACAACGCGTTTATTTTTTTTCAGGGCCACTTAAGGCTTTTGCCTTAGTATTTTGATGTGAAACATTACGAAAAAGAATGAAAGATGTGAACCCGTCCATACAGACTCCGAAAGCAAACATACCGCCGTCCATTTTCGAAATCATTTTACTGAAACACATTTACACATATTATCCAAACTATACAGCGCAGGTCCAGTGTTTAAATATGTACGCGACACGTTTAAAATGTTTAATAGTCAGTGTTGCTGCTTTTTATCTTGGCGTGCACAATTATGCACAAAGCACCTGAAGGTGTTTATGCGCCACCGACGAATGCGGCCAAGGTCCAGGAATTTTCGTTTCAGCAAATGCTATGGAGTCTAGCCCGTTTAGTGCGGTCTGCAGAGGGATGCGCTGGGCGTCGTAATGAGGGCAAGCGCACAACAGGTGTTCGATAGTTTCTTCAAATTGACAAGAGTCTCACGTTGAGAATCGATCATTCGAATACAGTAAGAATAAGCGTCTGTACATCCAGCCACAGGAAGTGGGGCAATGTTCAACCACCGCAGGAAAGGCTATTTGTCACTTGCACTCGCTTCTAGTTGGCTAACCGTCATGGAGAAAGAGGGAAGGGCAGACATGCCTGGTTGGTTAGCGCATACTAAACCCACTAAACCCACTCGTGTTTAACTATTCTACTTTTTTCAAAGCCTTGCTAAAAAGAAAAATCCTGAAGGAAAGCCAGACAACATATATGACTGACTCCTGGGATAGCTCTAAGTTTCAACAGCGCAATTAGCAGCCACATTGCAGCATTTTGCTTGCAGATGCTATAGGTCTTATTTTAGAGAGGTAATTTTATTAAAGGTTTTATTTCACGCATAAAAGCTCCCGTTTTCAATAGGTGTGTAGCCAAGAGTAGGCGATGCCACGGCTGCAGCTACTCGATGTACTACTCCACAAGAATAGAAATCTGCATTTCATGCTAGCGTATCAGGTTGACCTTGAAGTGGAGGGCCCGATTCCCATTCATGGTAGCCGCATTTTAACGGAATCGTACTGAGAGATAGAGAGAGGGAGGGAACAAGTTTATGTAACGGAAACCCCAGTCCGGGTCCACTGACCGGATTGAAATGACACGCGTGTACTTAAATTCATGTGAACGTTAACACAAAATGTCCCTCGTGGCCAGTGGCGTAGCCAGAAATTTTGTTCGGGGGGGGGCTACGCCACTGGCCCAATATATATATATATATATATATATATATATATATATATATATATATATATATATATATATATATATATATATATATATATATATATATGTAGCTGCACGTTGCAGCTCAGCCTCCTCCTTAAGAGGAAGCTTTAGCTCGGGTGCTCCTATTTAAGTACATGTAGAAGGGGAATTCGTTTTTCCCTGCAACCACTTTACCAAATTTGAGGAGGTGTGTTGCATTTAAAAGGAAAAATTTCATTCTAGTGACTACTGGCTTCGAATTTTTCATTTAGGTGGTCAATTATTTATTAAAAATTGGCCAAAATTGAAAATTTTCAGGAAACGAAACTATCAACTTTAAAACTCCGTGACTCAGCAATGAAAAATGATATCACCATTCTGTAAATTGCATCTAATAGTACATCTACAGCGGACAAAATCGATTTGTTACACATGAATCTCAAAAAAATTTAGTATTGTGGAAATACGGCTTTTGCAGAACCCTTGTACACAACGTACCCAATTCACGTAAGTTACAAATTGACACAGCAAACTTTTCCGCTTTGACTGTTATAATAAATGCCGTTTACAGAATTGCCGTTTACACGTTCTTTGGGCGTGGTAAATTCGAATGTTTCCACTGTAAGCTTTGCCGTGGTGTTTCAGGCTCGTAGTAGTGGCACCAAGGTTCATCCGCGATCACAGTTGCAAACAAGAAGTCGTCATGCTCATTGTGATACCCGATCAGATGAGTCAAGGCAGCGCGAAACTTTTCCGTCTTCTCGCGATGGATAAAAATCTTGGGGATCCATTGCGCACCAAAGAGCCGATAACCGAGAAGCTCATGAATTATGGCATGAACCGAACCGTGACTGATGTTCAGACGATCTGCCAGTTCATCGATGCTTATCCTCCGTTCTTGTTTCAGCAGCTCATGAACCTTTGAAATTGTGTGGGGGGTGATTGCGCGATGGTTTTGGCCCGGTCTTGGAATGTCTTTGCAACGTCCTTTGAACCGTTTGCTCCAACGCTTCACAGTGGTCAATGAAATGCAGTATTCAACGTACACGGCAGTCATATGGTGATTAATTTCTGTTTTGGAAACACCTTCAGCTGTCAAAAACTTCGCGACACCGAGCTGTTCAACTTTTGAAGTGTCCATTATGTGACGCAACCATATTCAACCCAGTGTATGAGAGCATTAAAGAACATTTATCTTCACACCTGCGTGTCACTTTTGTAAATGAGACATGCCGTTCTCCTACGCGCATGCCTCGCAGATAATGAACCGAACCATTATTGCGCGGTTAGGGTAGGCTCACTTTCATTTGACTCGCCCTCGTACATCAGAAATGCAAAGATACAATGGGATATGCAAATGCGAAAATACGGCTTGATAAAGGACAAAGAAGTGTCACTGGAAACAAAGTTCACTGCATGTATACACAAAACCTCGCAACAAGATATTTAAGTACACGTATAAGTCTCCAATGAGTCTATAGATGTAACTGTATAAGTTAACTGTACATAATGCGTCTAATAACTGTATAACTGTAATAACTGTATATTGCATATATAATACTGTAATAAAGAAGTAACTGTATATAATGCGTCAAACAAGGCAAATAAACATGTTGCACAATCATAGATTCACAGAATCCTAGATTCCGCCCCCATTCCATCCACTCCCCCCGATGTATTGCGCGCGACGGAAGGTGGCTCGCTTGCTCCCCGCTTTTCTCCTTTGCGCACACAAGACTGAGCCACCATCGTCGGCTCATCCATTCCACCTCCCCCCCTACGCTTTCACTCGCACATACAGCATGCAGCGCGTGGTCACGATGTTATCACCCTTGGACTTTATACGAAACATGAGGGCGATGGCAGGAAAGCGCCTGGAGTGTCCATATAATTGCTTTCGCAATAATATAATAAACTTATCCGGCAACTGAAGCGTCCCGTCACCCATTACTTTCCGCAAAAGAAGTATCAAAATCGCACTTTCACCACGCGACAATTCGCTGCACCGCAACAATGTATTTTTTTTCTGTGAGGCGGAGGCACCGAAATGGAAAAAAAAAACGCATAGGAAAGTATCTTGGCCAGAATCTAATGCCTACTTCGGGCACCTAATGGGGCTACGGAAGGAATACCGAAGAAAACATGAGATGCTTGGTCCACTGAGAACCATACGCATAGTGCTCAATATCCTACAGCGGCGAAACAAGACTTTCCGGAAAGGTTCCGCTCAAGGAATGCGGTGCAATACTTCGAGTCCCCACAGTGATGGCGGCGAGCGACCATTTTTTTTTCTCGTCTGCCAGCCAGAAAGCGTCCAAAACTCTGTCCGGTGAAAATCCACTCGGCCAGAGCAAACCGAACGCGCACCGAAGTGCACCGCACGGTGGTCGGGGCCATACGAGAAAAACGTGTGCGCTCTGGCTGGCTCTGGCAGCCCGCGGGTAGGGTATACCGAGAACAAAAAAAATTGAAGAGGCTCAATGTGTCCTCGCGAATAAAAGTCAAAGTAGAAAAAATAAATAAGAACGTAGTTACTTTGGCTGGCTTTAGTGTCTTGACATGGATGTTCTGGCGTAGGTTTTAAAAAATGTTGATATTTTTTATATGACATGACGGCACAAATGAACCACCCCAACGCTTCGTCTCATTCGACCTCGCTGCCTGCTTTGTCAACTCGTCTGCTAGTGTGTTGATTTGGCTTGTCTCGTTGTATGTTCCGATGTAAGACTTTAGAAAAGTCAATAGACCTATGGCGTCAAATGTTTATAACAACATTAAACCCACAAAGTTCCGCAATTGAAAATCTAAAGCACAACTTTGGAAATGTCAATGCACCTTTCACATCAAGAGCTTATGAGATTTATACCCATAAAGTTTCGAAATTGATATCCATGCGCTCCATAGATTCGGTGGCCTCAGTGAGATGCCGCGGCGAGCCCGCTCACCATCAAAGCGCCCTTGAAACTTTGTGCTCGGATGGGACTGCTTGGCGTTATGTGACTCCCGGTGTATGGGCGTTGCCACGAAATCCAGTCCGAGTTTGCAATCTTCGCGGTTAAATGTCTTTTCGAGCGTCAAAAAGACATTCTAGACAAAGTCCAGAGTGACTTCCGGCGCCGGGGGTCGCTTTGGTCGGCGGTGCATGGACAGCACGAAAAAATTTCGGGGGGGGGTGAAGCCCCATAAGCCCTCCCCCCCCCCCCTGGCTACGCCCCTGCTCGTGGCCGAACTTTTGCTATGAAACGTTACAATGAGCTTCTAAGTGCAACCACCGTGGTGAGGAGGTTTATTTCCGCTAAGCATCAACAACAAACAAAAGGTAGCTTAAAGCTCGATTCATTTTTCGTATGCCTGATTTATCGGCTAGCAACAGGACCTGGTAGAATCGCGGACATCTAGGTGATAAATAAATAAATAAATAAATAAATAAATAAATAAATAAATAAATAAATAAATTTTGGGGAATTGATAGGACACGTTATTTGCCTAGATGTAAGTTACTCTCGAACATGAAGTGCAACCGTGCACCCGCCGTGGTGGCTCAGTGGCTATATGACGTTCTGCTGCTGAGTGCGATGTCGCGGGTTCGAATCCCAGCCGCTGTAGCAGCATTACGCTGAGGGCAGAATGCAAAAACGATGTGTACCGTGCTTTGTGTGCGCGTTTAATGCCCTAATGTGGTCAAAATAATCCCGAGTCTCCAACTACGGCTTCCCCGATCACCCACTGTGCAACTTCGGCACGTTATTTACCCGTCAAGTGAATTAATCTTTTTAAGTGTAACTGTGAAGTCTGCCGTGAGCATGTCAACGCGTTGAGAAGAAGAAAAAAAGAAAGAAAACTCGATGACGTGTTTATTTTCGCGTATTAAGCAGACGCATAGTTAGCTCCCCGACACACTCGAGCGTCGTGTTTCACGCGTCTGCCTTGCGCAGCTGCAGGCGTAGTAGACTCCGAGCGTTACGTATATCGCGGCGGAACAGGAGCGACCGTTCAACGCCCCCCGTTTGGCGTGGCCCGAGCGCGCCTCTCGCAGAAGGGCCCGACCGACCGCCAAGAGTCTTTGGCCTCGCCAGCGGTCTTCGGTGTCCGCGGCCCGAGAACGACCCCTAACCACAGTTCCTCCTTCACAAATCACGCGCACTTGGACGCGCGCTCGCGGCGGGTCGGCCCTGCGGCACGGGCGCCGGGCACGGACAGGGGTCAGCCGAACGGCGTCCACGTGCCACCACAAATCACCGCTCCAAGACGCAGCCATCGGCGCCAATAACAACTTCTCCGCAATCTTTACGATGTTGCACGCTGGCTTCTCGGCCACGCCCGCCTCCACCTGCGCCGGCTACAGACGGTCTTCGCGCTCGCTGCCGGAGCAGTGTGCGAGCAGCTTTTTTTCAAAACTATAGCCGCCCGACCGAGGCTTCCCGGAGACGCGGCTGGCGTGGCTGGTAGCACGAACCACCGCCGTGCACCGCTCCTGGAACGCGAGACCCCGCCAGTGGCTGCTGTGTGAGCGGCCGACGCGTGGCGCAACTTTCTATTTTTTGCCGGGCTCGCACCTCCGCTCGGCGGCCACACTGCTCTGTATTCCACGGCCGCGAGCTCGGCCAGTTGTATTTGCGTAACCCGCCGTCGGTGCTCTCTTATTCAAGCAAGAGCAGCTTTCTTTCAAGTTCGTATTAGTATTCTTGCTGTGATGACAACATGCGTAACGTCGCAGAAGAAAAAGAAACGCATCACTTCAGTGTCGAGGCGCACCGTAAATCAGCTCACGGATCAGCCAAGTTTGCCCGAATTTCTAACAGGGTCGCAAAAACGTTGCGTTTACGACTATTACCTGCTGAGGAACCGGCTACATATATAGCCACTACACGTCGCACTTTCGCGTCATTACGTGTAACGAGCGTTAATTATGATCAGTTATTTGCTGTTCGCATTTCAATTTATACTAACTGTAGAAGAAAAGGTAGTAAAACAAGCGCCGTAAGTCGTGGGTGTGTTCACGTTTAATTTGCCCGCGTCGAAGTTGCGGCCCATAGTTTCTTTTTAAAGTATAATTTCATTCTTTAATACTAGAATTATCGATATACGCACGTGAATGACGCGGCACAGCCAAGTGACCTCGATGGACAACAAGGGAAGTAAAATACCCTGCGCACGTATCCCTTTCGACAAACTCCAGAAGTGACCAGTCGCAGATTGAAAACCTTAATGTGAATACGGAGTGGTTGGACTATGTGTTATATAGTGTTACCGAGAGACCGCACCTTGAGACGGTGAGTCTGCCTGTTATTAAACGAAATAAAGATGTAGGTGTGTTGCATATAACGGTCATATTTGTATAAGCGCTTACAATCAATTGCGCAGGAGCGATTTCCACGAGTTTTTTTTTTGTTCAAATGCAAAAACAAACAAAAAAGGCAAGAAAACATTATTATTATTATTATTATTATTATTATTATTATTATTATTATTATTATTATTATTATTATTATTATTATTATTATTATTATTATTATTATTATTATTATTATTAAATATTTCTAAGCCTGAATCATTACCGTTTTGTTAACACGAACACTGGACCTTATTCTAGCACTGTTCGATTATTGTCAGTGCCCTTACTTCGCTGCCGAGGTAATCGCGCTGATGTGTTTCTTTTCAAACTCCTTCATGGTAACCTCGCCTGCCCCGAACTCCTCAGTTGTATCATGTTTCGTACTCCACGCAAGATCATCAGAGAACGCAGACATTTCCGTGTTCCTGCCAGTCGTCACTATAGCACTGAACCGTCCACAGAACACGGAGTCCTTATAACGCTTATTTTCATGATCTCGATATTTTTCATAACTCGCTGTCATCGTTCTTTTACGAGCTTTGCGCTGCTGTGTCGTGGTTTCAGACATTGTTCTATTCCCCTTCTCCTCCTTTTTCTTTTATATTCACGTTGCGCCTTGTAGTATGTACACTGTTCCCTTCGAAATTGTTCTTTTTATTGACTGTTTTTTTTTACTTTATTCCCCCTGTAGTTTTTTTTCCTTTTCCTTTTTTTTATGTATGCGTGTGCTAGCACTCAAACCTTATGGTTGTTCCTGGGCACGCTAAATGATTGAAGAAAGATTCTCGCGAGCGTGCTCGAAAAACTGGACGATCGCCCCTTCGCAGAGGCAAAAGTTCTAGGACACGGGTCCAGACGGGTTTCGGCACTCAAGGCCTTAAGCGCTCTGCGCCAGTTGTTAAGGGCTTGTGAACTGTGCGACAGACTTTGAAAGTTGTAGGGCGTAGCATGGCGTTGTTGTGTGAATTGTTTCTCATTTTATTTTATTTTTATTTGTTTCTCCTTTCACCTTTTATTCATTTTACCCCTTTCCCCAACACATGGGTAGTCAGCCGGTACGTACACTGGCCAACCTCCCTGTCTTTGCTTCCCTTTTGTCTCTCTCTTGATTGACTGATTGATTGTTACTACATAAATATAGTATATATACATGCCTCGATTTCACTTAACACTCAAGCGAAAACCGGCATATGTGGATATACATGTAATATATTCAGCGCCTGCCGGCGTTGAGTGAACTACAGCTTTGTTGCTTATTTAGTGCCCACGTTTACATGAATACGACAATGGCGCATTGCGTCGCATTTCCTGCACGTCGCATGTATGTAAACGGCGGTAATACGCTGGAAGCGAATTAACGCAGCGCTGACGTTGCTTTGCATTCCGAACGGTAGCTGTGACGTCGAGAGGGTGTTTACCATACGTTACGTTCAAATACGGGTGGCTGGTTCGTCTAGTTGATATTCCATTAATTTCATTGCAAGAGTGTGCATTCAAAACTAGTAAAACATCGCTTCTTTCCTTTGTTAAAAACTGCAGAGAACGATGTAAAGGAGGAATCCCCAAAGCTGCCTCTATTTATTGCTTTTGTTAATGCGGTTTCCTTTAAGTGCATTGATAATGCCTGACCACGAGAATTTGTATGTACGAGTTTGTCATGATATACCAGCATCTCTTTTTACCATTACATGTTCGTGTGCGGGAATTTGCTTGTTTAAACAGAATGTTCGCGTCAAAAAGGAGACCATTGAATGTGTCAATCATTTGTGAAGTTTACTAGGAAAATCCCGAACTTTGCGCCGCCAGACAACAAAACCCCCGATTTCACCCTGGTTTTCTTTGAAAAAATTAATTAGAAAACCTAAAATTTTGCCCCCCAAATTTCAATAACTATGAAACCCGAGAACGAAGAACATAACGTGAGTGATGACGTCCGTTATCTATACGAGTTGTAACTGATGAGTGGTCGAGCATAACTTTATTATAGCGTCTGGACAAAAGCGATTAATATGAAGGTGGACAGGGAAAACGTCGTGCGGCACGCGGCAGCAGCGCCATTGGAGAGTAAATGACGGAGTGCTCCGACCCGTCCAGTTTGTGCAGTAAGAGCTCCCCCCTCCCCCTCCCCCTCCCCCCTCCTCCTCCCACTAAGCAGCCACTCTCCGGCACTTCGGGCTGAGCGTCTCGCGTGCACGGACTAGATGTTCGATTTGTCCGATCGATGGTTCCTCCGCTCTGCTGGCGCGCTGTGGGTCAAGGTCGTGGTAGCCGCCCGTGGACACATCTCTTCATGACCTGCTCGCTTGGCGTGCCACGATCTTTCAGCGCCACCAGCTGCAACCATTAGTTTGGGCGAAGACAGCCCCGCTTCTTTTTTGTTGTAGCGCTAGGCGAACCTGCAACAAATTTCAGCAGAACAGAGAGTGAGAAAAGAGAGGGAGAGAGAGAGAAAGGCAGTGCTCGACGTGGCTGATTGCGAGGGCGTTGACTTTTCTTTGTTTTTTTTCTGTTCCTTTTTTTCTTTCGAGGAACTGACGAACGTGTGCGGAACGAGCAAAACAGGTCTGCAGGGTTGCTGTATTTCTTTTGGTCCCTTTTGTTTTGGAAAGCTCTGTTTACATGGCGTGTCGGCGCAAACTGTCGGCGAGTAACATGTCACATTAGCGCCATGCCGAGAGCCAAGGTGGATGTTTAACGGCAATGTCGATGTCCTTTTGTGAAACTGAGTTGGAATTGATTGAAGAGACAGAAAATAAGAATGTTAAGTTAGGCTATATTGTAAGTTTCCAGGATTGTGCAACGCTCAATCTTGCTGTGGAAGGGGGCTTGGCCTGCCATAAAATAAAATAAAAAAAAAACGAAGCGCCGGTGGCGACTACTCCTTGAAGTTACCGCACAACCAAGTTCTCGTGAGGTCGCCGATTTCGGCAGTGTCGCCTTCAGTTTAATTACCTGTTCATCAATAAGTACAGATTACACTGTATTTTAAGTAAGCTCACTCTATGGGCAGTGTGGATAACTTTCTTTCCATATAAGAGCAAATATTTTGAAATTTGTGGCGTCACCCTGGCGTACTGGCGCTGCGGTTTGGGTCGGAAATTCCAGATAGGCAAGTTTAGCCCCTTTCACCTTCTCCTCATAGTAAGCAATATATCCTTTGTGCCAAAGAAAAGAAAAGAGAGTTTTGGAATAATGCTCAGGCATTCTAAACTTATTCGGCGTTTCTCTTTAGCCTCCATTTAAACGTTATATACTAAAGCATCGTCATTGACAGCACTAGGCTCTAACTGGGTAATTCCACGACAAGCGACCTGTGTTTTACAGGAGGCGGTAGCGTCTAATAGTCGCGTACGGAACCTGATAAATTTAAGTGCAAGTTATGACCGTTGAGTGGGCGAGCGCGACACTGCAATCCCGTTTATTGTAGTCATAGCTAACACTCCAGCGAGCACTATTTCGCATTTTTATCCGTCTGGTTGAACTGTTATAGTATGCGAAATAATCAGCGTGCCTTCAGGTAAATTGAATATTTCTACTGTTGAATACAAAGTTTATTTCTAGATATCTTTTTGAGTAGACGATCAAACAACAAGACACTTGAGAGTGCGCTAGAAGTTGCACAGTTAAAAAAGGAATCAAGTGGTAAGGGAGCGCATATGGCCACATTCATAAAGAACTGTCGTCAACATAAGTTCGAATGACCTTAATTGGTAGGCCTACAAGTGGTTGTTGTGATACTCGCAAAGTTTATACATTGGCGCCACTGCTGGAAGGTACCAGTTGTTGGTCGTCAATAGCTGCAAGTGAATACCATCACTGTGGCAACTTCGAGTTGCAATAACCGTCGATTACAGAGAAAGGCAAGCTACGCATTCCCAAGGCGACAAGCTTCGATATCACAGGAAAACAGGAAACCTTCATGACGCGTACTTCCCGTGTAAAAAAGAGCTCAGCAGTGTGAGCTGGACACGGCGTGCGCACAAAGATAAACATTTGCACACAGGGGGCTTAGACAAAGGTGGCAAACAAATGATACTTGACACAACCAACTGAGGTAGTATACGTACGTTTCAAAATTACCCGCCTTGAGCTACCTGGCAAATTATATCTTTGGTGCTGGACAAGAAGCAAGTCACAAGACCGGTTGTGCGCTGAAACCAAAATGGCTCGCCGCGCGGGGTAACGGGTGCCTATGTAGGCGCACCAAATAGTTCACAGCTGAAGTCTGCGCACAGGAAAGCGCGCGATTTTAAATGCAGTGCAGCCGATGGGCGCCGTCGACGAGAGCGAAGCGGCCGCACAGGAAATCCGCCCTGTGTTTTGCGTTTGCGTCGCTTCCTGTATAAACCTGGAGTAAACATTCGGGGATATAAATATACCATCACGCCGACGACAATTGTTGCTCCTAAAGAGAAGGAAAAAACGAACAGAAGCTAAGCCTCGAAGGCCGACGTGGCAGCCATGCAGGACTCAGCCGCGACCTTTCTGCGCGATCCCGTACATGGAGGAAGCTCGTGCCCCGGGCTTCCCCGCGTCTGCTGGAGCGCGGCAGTTGCCTCGCTACTGGCTCGATTTTTTTTTCTCTCGCAGTGTTTCCCTCGGCTGACAAGATAATCGAGGCATTGCGCATGAGGCGAACCTTGTGACACGCGGCATGTCCCCCAGCGGTGCTGGAGACGCCGAATCGATGACTAATCGGGGGCCGTTCTCCATCGCCAGTGACGCCCCATTGGAACGGTTCGTGCATATTGCGCGTTTATCGGTGGGTTTTCTCTTGGCCGATTCCGGACGCCATTTGTTTGGGGATTCGTACTTCTCGCAAGTTGACCGGTTCCTGCAGAACTCCCCGCGCTTCGCGTGTTCGAGTGCGTTTCCTCGATCACGGCGCCGGTATTCACTCGTGAACCGCTACTTTCAAGGGATGACTAACGCATCCTCTTAGAAAAACTAGCCCGCTCCACAATGAGTGTAGCGCTTGCCTTGTAAATTTGCCGACAACACTGGCGTTGAATGCCCCCGCGTAACACCTTTAACCATAAGTGCACGCGATCTTTTTTGTACGCCATCAGCAAGTTTCATTTTTTTTTTCAATAAAAGAAAAAGAAAGAGGAAATAAACAGTGTAACCATCGCAGACACTTTGTGTAGAGTCACACGCTGAGCGCGTCACCGTGTCATGTTTGCTATCATCAATTCTGCTTTCTCTTTTTTCCTCTGAGACACACCTTTTCGTCTTCCGTGTGTCTAAATTAGTTGCTTCAGGTGCTCTGACAGAATTTCCTTTAAAAAAAGAAGAAAAGATGAACGCTTTGCGTTGTGAGCAACGGTATGGAATGTTTTGTCCCTGGGTGCGTCGCCACGCCATGTAAAGTGACATTTGGAATGTTATTTTTTCTCTTGCAGACTCTTCTAGTCTTGCTATAGTCCGCTTACGCGTGATGATGATCGACGATGATCGCTAATGGCATCCCCTTTGAATTGGGGAGTCGACAAATCACCAGCTAGCCTGTGTGAGGTAATTAGGTTTTATAATATCTTTTCCAATTTAGCTTCAGCTATATTATGTAAAGTTACACGTGCCTGTGAGGACGCGTTCTTCATATTTTCCCTGCTTTTTTTTTCTTTTCCTTCTTTTCTTGCAAGTCTCCACCGCTGAGCGTGTGAACGCTCCTACCAACTTTGAACCCTAGCGCTTTCGGAAGGCGGACGTTAACCTAGGTGTTCACTGGATGGATATCGCCTCATTTATGTACCACGTGCTGAGTCGTCTCCGATTTTTTATTTTTTTCTGCAGCAGACGGAGGTTTCCTCCGGTTGCGAGTGTTTGCTCCTGCATGTTATTGTCCTCAGGCAATCATATGATGGCACCGCCGCCGCGGAACTACGAAATTGCAGCACGCGATACGGTACACAAAATATTATTAGGGGTAACAGCGAGGAAGTACCAAGCTCAAGGTGGGAAGCGAATTGCAAGAAAAGAAACAGTGAAAATCATGGCGCTGAAGGAATTTAATGCCTGCTGCAGCGCTGTTCAATCTGCAAGCAACAATTCCATCGAAACATGTACTTACATCACCGTTGCAATGATGGCTGCGTGATGCAGCACCGGTTTTCTGCCCCGTAAACTTATATGACACTCTGTGGTTCATTGATTCGCTTTATTCATCATCATCAGCAGCAGCATCAGTCTATAATTTATGGCCGCCGCATGGACAAAGGTTTGCCCAGCGATATACAATGACCTCTTCTTACATCAACCTCCATCCCAATCTTGCGAAAATGATTTTCTCATTGCACCACATCTCGGCCATCCTCGACTGCGTTTCCTTCCCTTGGCACACATTCTGCAACAGACCACTGGTTACCCACACTAAGCATTCATGGTCTGCCCAATTGGTAGGCAGACCATCCAGACCAGCCAGTGGGACCTATTCCGGGTGCAACCAAATTAGAACGGCGCACTGAGCTTAAAGAAAAAAAATATACAGGGTGTTTCAGCAAACACCTTGAAGAAATTTTACTGCTGGTTCTGCACACTCCTTTCGTGGGATAATGAGAAATAGCTATGGTATACACGGGCTATACCATAGGCAGAACCGACAGCCGCATAATGAAGCACCGCATCGGTGCTATTCTTCAAAGTGCACTGAAATCTAAATTATGGGGTTTTACGTGCCAAAACCACTTTCGGATTATCAGGCACGCCGTAGTGGGCGACTCCGGAAACTTTGACCACCTGGGGTTCTATAACTTGCACCTAAATCTAAGTACACGAGTGTTTTCGCATTTCACCCCCATCGAAATGCGGCCGCCGTGACCGGGATTCGATCCCGCGACCTCGTGCTCAACAGCCCAACGCCATAGCCACTGAGCAACCACGGCGGGTATGAAATCTAAACCTCTCTGCTCGGAAGTTTTTTCTATTTCACCACCATCGAAATACCATCATCTTCATGCCATGCCCTCCCACCAATACAAGCCCTGGCTGCAGAAATGACCACTTTTGTCAAGTTTGTACAAGACATAAAAGCACCATGAGGACAAAAGCTCACAAAACAAGCAGAAGACAGGCAATCTGTAGAGGATGAGTCCCACAACAGAGAAAGTTTGTATGAGAGCGAATCAGAAAGTCTTTGTCCCTGTATTTTTTTAAGCCAAATTACAGCTGTAAATGCGAAGTCAACGTATCCATTCCCAGCGGGACCTTTCTTGGGCCTGCCCAGCTTTCTCTGCCTGTAGTTCGGCGGCGCGGCGCTGCTGTCAGTTGTTGAAGATTGCAATTGTGCTTCACACGTCCACGACGTACGAGCAACGAAGTGTGATTCGTTTTCTATGGGGCAAGGGACGAACACCCATCGAAATCCACAGGAAAATGCAGCCCACGTATGGGGAAAGATGTCTCGCTATAAGAAGTGTGAGGTGGTGGTGTCGTGAGCTCACAAGAGGCCGTGAATTCTTGCATGACAATTAGCGTTCGGGGAAGCCACGTGCGTAGGAAGTGTACCACAGGGGCATCTCAAATTTAGTGCTGCGTTGGGAAAAATGGGTGTCTGAACCGGTGGTTGGACTGTGTGAAAAAATAGTGTATGGTACTTAGAATAGTACGTATATTTGTAGTCACCTGCATGTGCCTTAGATGGGCTAATAAAAAATAGAAGCAAAGGCTTTCTGATTCGCTTGCCTATAGGTATTGGCAAGGGAAAACAACGCTTCGGAAATAGGGCCCGGCCATATAGCTCCAAAAATAGCGGACCCAAAATAGACGGTCCAGAAGAAGGAGCCATAGCGCGCTCACATACCCCAGGCTAAGCTAGCTCTGTTGTTGTAGTGCGACCTTAGGCCACTTATAGCAATGTTGCCTATAGACGATGGATTCTGTTGAAGAGTGACATTTGAAGCGATCAGCCGCACTCAACTCGGAAGCCATGTATTATTGCGAGACAAGGAAAAGCTCAGCGATATAGCAAAGGTTGACTTGGGGTAACTTGGAAAGTGTTGTGGAAGCATTGTGTAAGTTTCACTACGCAATTTCCTATTAAATTAGCGCTGAAATAATTTTGTCTATATTTGCTAAACCCGTATAAGCTACGTACTACAGGTCAGCCACACGCACTCTAAGAAAGCCGAAAGTTAGTTGTGACGAAATTAGTAAATTTGCTGGCATAGCATGGAGTTAGCTGACGCATGACGGGATTGGTGGAAGGCGCTGGGAGAGGCGTTCGTCCCGCAGTGAACATAGAAAAAAATTATGATCACGATGATGATGATGACGATCTGAAACATTGGTCGACGTTAAAGTGCTCTTCCGAGTTTGAGCATCAGTTTGAGTTTGAGCATCATGCCAACAAACGCACATCACTGTCATCACATATCGACGCATGCTCAGCTGATATAGTTGTGCTCACCGAAACATGGCTTTCAGCAAAAATTAAAGATAGTGAAATACTAGACTGTCAAAAAACATATAACTTTTACAGGTACGATCGCGATTTCCGTACGGGCGGAGGTGTACTGATTGCCGTGAGTTCTGCTATCCCTTCCTTCACTATCCCCACTGACTCACCATTAGAAATAGTTTGCACTCGTGTTGGTTTTCCCACTGGCGACCTCATCTTTTGCGCGTGTTATAGGTCCCCATCCTCCACTACCAATTTCTGCACTGACCTTCATGACGTCCTTAACAAATTAGTTGTTCGATACCCAAAATCACATTTGTTCTTACTAGCCCGTACAAAAAAAATTCTTGAGAAGGCATTGAAATATTGTTGGTCAATGTTGAGTTTTTTATTGAGGAATTATTGAGAGTATGTTGGAGAATTGTTGGGTTGAGTGTTGAGCACTCTTGAATATTGGCCACTGAAATCGAATTGAAACACCATTGGGTACCTCAATGTTGAATAATTGTTAAGTTACCATTGAAAGTCCATTGTGCTTAGACGGCCCGTTGTGTTCGTTTTGTTGAATGGTTGTTGAGTTACCATTGATACTGCGTTGGACTAACGTTGTGGTAGTTCTGTTGACCTGTTGTTGAGTTATTATTGCCACAGCATTGAAAAGCATTTCGTGCCACAATTGAGATGCCATTGAGATTTTAGAAGTCGCCATTGAAATACGATTGACGTTTCGTTGGGCTAGTGTATTTTTATTCATATATTGAAATTGCTTCGCTGTACACACTTGCATGCCCCGGTGCCTGCTCATAACTTTCCCAAACACAAACAAAATCAAAAGAGAGACTGATCAACTTGAAGTACCTTTATTTACACTAAAGATGTGTGCACGTGAAACATTATTACAGTACATAAGGCACCACTACATCGAAGCTGGAGACACAGGCTAGTACCTACAGCACTCTAGCAGTGTAAATACATTTGAAAAAACCTATACATATGAATCCAATCAAAAGGATCATTGTGCTCTTCACTATCGACTGAAGTTTATGACTAGAAGGCAAAGCGACTCAAAAGGCAGGGCTTAAGCATACCGTTGCAACAACCAACTTTGAACACATGAACACTTGGAGCTGCTTGCATGTGAATACACAAAAGACATCTGAATATGTTACATTAAAATGTTGCGCACACTAACACATCACAGGAAGAGCTACGGCTGACTGTAAGAAGGCAAAATAACCAACTTGAAACGAATGACTTCACGTAAATATATACAACCTTTAGCACGCGTCTTTCACCGTGATTAAAATTTAATGAAGTACCAAAGTAGACTTGCCTGAGCTTTGTTTTCGAGATATATATTTTTTCATGTTGCCCAATTATTTTATAAAATAACATCACTCAACTTAGCTATTATTTGACGAGACATCATTTAGAAAGTTGTCGGGCATGATGAACACCTGAATTGTGTTTCTGACAAGCCAGGATTGCTTTCTTCAGAAATAAACTTGTAAAGCTTTTGTGTAATGAAAGCAGCTTATCCCATGGTACAAGTCAAGAACAAACAGTACGCCGTTTGATTAAGTTAATTTGGGGTACAGAGGAGTTCGTTAGTGGCATTTCCTCAATTTAGTGAGCTCATTTTCAGGTAATATTTCTGGACTTGCACAAAGCTAATTAAAGCACTTTTGGGGCCTTTTTTCCTATACCCAGCAACTAAGTGCTACCTCAGTCAATAAAGAGATAAGGAAAGGGTAATACCTTGAACGATAAGAGAAAAAATAATTATTTAGCACAGAAAATTGGTAGTAACACATGGATAACACAATTCCAAACAGCCAAATAAATGGTCACCTGCACTTTCAGCATCAAGCACCCCAGAAATAGTCTTACAGTATGAGAAAAGGTTCCAATGACTAGACAGCCCGATTGCTGAGACAGTGAAAAACGCAAATAAACCATATACGAAACACCAATTACCTCAATTTCACAGATAAAATGTTATTAAAATAGCACCAGAATTCTGCTGCATAAAATATACAAAGGTTGCATAAAAATTGGGACAAAGCAGTAACTGAAAGACAGAGGGAGCTACAGCGCACCCATGTTGAAAAAGATTACAAGGAAAAGGATATATATGCATATTTAAGTTTACAATTTTCGCTCCAACATATAGAAAAAGAACGCATGCACTTAGAGCATAAAAAGGTTCATGTGCCTGGAGAATGCAGCGCAGTACAAAGAAGCGTCATGAGAACCGAAAAGTAGATCTTACTACGAATGCTTGCAACCTACAATCAGGCATGTACCATGTCATGCCTTGAATGGATGAAATTCATAAATGTTACACACAAAGGAAGTTACCATCACTCTTATCGGCTTCCTTAGACTCCTTGAAATTGAACTAGAAAAATGTACTCAGTGTCGAAAACAAAGAGAAGATAAGACCCTATAGCGTTCTTCCTGAAATGAACAGCGCAAATAACTTCATGTATCAATTCTATGGACACTTCGCCAATTCGGTGTACATTTATATTTCACAACCACCCAAACAGAGACGAGAAGGATGAATTAAGGTAGGAACACACATGAATGCTGACTCAAGTAGAAGTTTATTCGTGAAGACGAAGATTTTAAACATACTGGCCAACTTCACAAAGAAAAAGCCATGGATGCTCAGCATACACAGCCCGGCACAACAAAAAAGGACCGAAATACGTCCTGTAGAATAAACATGTGCGCCAAAAACTAACAAAAACATGAAAACTGAAAGCTTTCTCCTGTAAGCGATATTAACGAGAAGTACTGTAGCAACTCTTTCCCACTAAGGGTCACAGAAATCTTGTTTATGAATATTTCTTCGTGATCAATAAATAATGCTTCCGTAAGTCCTTTTGTGTTCTGGTCTCTGTGATGAAAGAATCGTTCTTTCTGCTCTTTACCGCAACACCAGAGGAGTTCCAGAAGCAATATTTATTGATCACAAACGAAACAATTGCGTAACCAAGTTATCTGTTGCCCTTAGTGGGGAAAAAGTTGCTCTCAAAAGAGTATTTCCCGTTGGGTAGTATCACTTATCGGACAAATCTTTCGCGTTTTCAATAGATTTGACCGAAAGTTCTCGTTTTTCACGCACGTTTATTCTACATGACATGGCTTTTTCATATTTTTTTCTTGTCGCACGTGGCTGTTTCTGCCACGCACGCACGGATTTTAACCTTTGCCAAGTTGACCAGTGTGTTTAATACCTTTTTCATCAAAAGCAAACATTTAGTAGAGCTTGCGCTCGTGTGTGCTCCTACCTATTTCGTCGTCCGCCTCTGTTCGTGCTGCTGTTTACAGTACCCACGTATCACTTGGTTAGGCTGGTAAACATTCTCACAAACAAAAATAAATGCCTCCCCTCAAAAGGTAGCCCATCCTTTACTACTAAACGCCAGAGCAAATCGAAAGTAAGCCTTCACAGCATCCATGCAGCAGCTGGTA
Source organism: Dermacentor albipictus (assembly GCF_038994185.2). Taxonomy (NCBI): domain Eukaryota; kingdom Metazoa; phylum Arthropoda; class Arachnida; order Ixodida; family Ixodidae; genus Dermacentor; species Dermacentor albipictus. Next base: position 242,722,159 of record NC_091821.1, on the reverse strand, counting down.
CACCACAGAGTAACACAAAAAATAGTTGAAAATCCCACTTGATGCGAGCTTGCTAGTGAATCAGCCGCATAACAACGGGTGTCTCTTGCATGACGCCAAGGTGCTTTTGGCGTAGAACACTTTAACATCTGGGAATTTACTGCATACGTAACCTGTGAGAAGGGAATGTGGACAGAAAATGAGATTGCGCGGATTAAGAATCTGCCACGCACTGCACATAACTACGCACGAAATAGAAGTACACACTATACTGACAAGTAAAAATTTGGGACTATTTACGAGTGCCATCGAGAAAAGGAAGGAATGGGTTGCTACGGTAAATGTTAGCTAAAACACGCACAGTGATGTTTCACAGTGGGGAAAATATTCCCGGCTCTCTCGCAGAACCAAAGACCACGCGACAGTGCATAACCCATACCAAACAGATATCGAATCTTTTGGTAGAAGTCCAGTAGAAGGGATGACCTAAACATACGCCGAGAGCGATGCGAGCGTGAGCGTGCCTGTACGAGTGAGAACATGTACCGCTTCTTTGAAGCTAGCCGCGCTCCGGTGTGGCTCCGATCATCCCGCGCGATTTGTGTGCAGAACGTCGCGTACACGCCCTTGCGTTGCGCGGTAGCGTCCGCGCAGTGAGCTAGCTTCATGCACGCGTCATTCTTCACCGCGCACACGGTGCTAGAGTGCGACGCTTAGCTCGAGGCGACAACGCGCCGATCGGCGCTCCTTTCGCTTCTGGAAACAACCCATATTCGGATCGGTCCAACTCAAAGAGGCAGCAGAGAACGGTGGCATGTTTCGGTTATCGCTTATTAAAATTGTACAGTACGTCTTCAACGGCAAACCGCCGCGCTAGATAAAGATGCTTACTGCGGTAGTTTTGGCGGTGATAGACGATAAGGTGAGCCCGTCGGCGGCTGTGTTCTTTGACCACGTCACCACACCTCTGTTCATTTGCGCTGTGTATCCATGTACAGTCACCGCGCGGAAGCTGTGACTAATCGGTTGGCCGTTCTCCGAAAATCCCAGAGAGGCGAAATATATTTCGCGGTGCGCCGCATCATTAGACGCAACCTAAATCGAGGCGCGCTTAACCGCTACGGCACAAAAGGTGATCACACTAACCGTATGGTATACGATGAGCCACTACGGAAAAAAAAATTCTGATGTTCCACGTGCCAAACCAACGATCTGATTATGAGGCACGTCGTAGTTAGGGGCTCCGTATTAATTTTGACTTTCTGGAAATTTTTACGTGCATACAATGCACAATGCACGAGCGTTTTTGCATTCCGCTCCTTTGGAATGCGGCCGCTGCAGGGATCGTATCCACGACCTCGATCCCCAAATTACCACGGAGGCCGCCATAATTACGAAATGCGTAAGCGTGAAGTGCAACACTGCCTTCCGGTACGAGTGTGGTACAAGCGTAGCACAGCTGCACACCTGCTGCACGATTATTTGTCGCGGTTCTCCTAAACTCGTAGTGCCTGCCTAAATACATTGAAAGGCAGCGCGCCTCTCACGTATCGGAACGCGATAACAAGCGCTTAGACGGCATACGTGAGCCCCCATGAAAAATTACGTGGCAACTGTACAAAATTATCACTGCGCAGAGAAGCCAATCCTTATGTTCCAATTGTGTTCTCTCATACAAATGAAGGAAACGTTATTAGACAGGAACAAATGAAGCAATGAAATTTTACGCACATGGGGCGCCGCTGCCTCTTCGCCTACCATTGTTTCTGTTTCAAACGAAGTGACGGCGGCAGCGAGAGTTAGTATCGCGCGCATTTGCTCCGGGGCATGCAGTTTGCTTCAAGAAAGTGAACGGTGTGCTTAACATGTCACGCTCGTCAATGTCAAAATAGAAAAGAAGGCTACGTGACCAAGAAAACGAGATTACTTACCTATCTTCAGAAGTGCGGCTGCGACTGCTTCGGGGTGCCTTCTCTCCAACAGGCATCATGGCCTCTGCCGCGCAACTCATCAAAACCGTCAGGCTCGCACATCAGTAGAAGACTAGTTGTTGGGTGAGCCAACCACTTCACCGGGTAAACGTCCCACTTATCGTCGTTAAAGCATTCCACTAAAATGTGCGTCATGATGTCCGAAAAGAAAATACTTTCATCAAGAAGCACGAGGCGTGAACTACCGCACAACTGCAACCGAATAACTGAGTCCGAAAGCCGTTCACAGCTTCACATGGTTTCACTATCGTATTCAGTTATAAAAACCTTTCAAACACAAAATAACGGCACTTAAGAACCACTAATTAATTAGCAATAATTTTTTATCAACTAACCTTCATAAATTATTAAGAACTACCTAATTTATAGCGTAAACAATAAATACTACGACCAAAAAATGCGACTACGAAACTAGCGGTTACCATGCGTACTGTTGCAAAAGTGTGCGCAAAACGAAGCTCGGTTGCGCCCGTTTGCGCGCACACATATGCACCCGAACGCTACCTTAACGTTTGTCGCGCCACCTAGAAATAAAAATTACTACTAGTTTTTTTCATTTTTACAAAAATAAAGCTTCTAAAACAGTTTGTAGCGTTTTTGCAGATGACAAGGTGACAAGTAAGGTACAATAAGCGTCCGTTACCTGTATTTCTTTCATTTCCCTTTCGTGTTCTTAACTGAACATACGAGACCTGCAGGCTTGGGAGAGGACGACCGTTCGGCGAGATAAATCGCGTGCTGCGTGCAAAGCGAGAAACGGGAGCAGCCGCAGATACAGCGATTAGCTGTGATACTGTTGCGGCTGTTGCTAAATCTGAAGCTCTTTGAAGTCAATGGTTATAGCGGCTGCGCGCTGCAATCTCAAAGCGCGTTCATTCTTTGATCTCTAGTACCACGGACATTGGACAAAAACTATATTTGCTTTACGGACAGAGGGTACGTCGCAGGAAATTCGAAGACCTCACCCGTGTATGTTTGTAGCGTGTGCGCGCTTGCATCCTACGGTTCCCACAGTGCGTCCGATGCTCGAAGGTAGCGTCGTCGCCTGTCGGCATCTGTCTTATCGCCGGCCGCGCTGCCGCCGTGTCTACTTTTGGGGAACTCCACATGCGCGTAGTCACCGTGTTGGCAAGTGAATTTCGCATTCTTCTGCTCCCCAAAACGTGCTCATTTCGGATCGTACCAATGGTTATGTCATCTAGTGTATGTTAAAACGACGATGGCATTTGTACACCGGCGAAGAAATAAATCGTTATGAACTTGGGCGGTCATGAATCTAGTCTAACGTTGCAGTTTTTACGTAGCGAAAATGGCTACGAAAGTGGGGCGGTCCCGGAGATAGGCGCTTCAAAGCGCCAGCTGTAGCAACAGCACCAGGAAGTGGCACGCGGTGCACACGCCAAGCATTTCAGAGCTCACTGGCTTTCGAATGAGAGGAGTATGCGCGCGCTCGTGGCCTATTGGTTAGAGTACCGGGCTCGACGGCCGACGTTCGATTCCACCCCATCGGTCACACATAATTTTCTATTAATGAAAGCGAGGCGAAAGAAGAACCTACCTGCCGCAAAGTGACAGGAATGAGGTTGGAACTCATCGCAAACCATGTTTGGAATGTCTTCATATGCGAGTCCTAATTATTGTATACTGGACTCAACTGCTACACAACAAAAGAACAACTAGAAAAATCAACACAAATTACCCAATAAATTGTTTATTGAGAACACTCAACGGTAATATTGTTGTGCAAGGGTTGAGTGAATTCAATTGCTCTTGAAAATTTGTTGAAGTCAGTTGTTTCAACAATTCCCCAACAATATATCAATGGTTAATCAACACTCATTTTTGTACGGGAGGTGATTTCAATTTTCCAAACATAGTGTGGCAAAATGGTGTTTCCTCCCTTAAGCAGTCATCTTCCGAGTGCACCCATTTTTTGGACATTTGCGCTGATTTTAATCTAACCCAGCTGATTCATGAACCCACACGCACTACCAGCACTTCGTCTAATACTTTAGACCTCTTTTTTACAACAGCTCCAGATTTGGTTTCTCCTCCAACATACCTTACAGGAATAAGTGACCACTCGCTTCTCCACTTAACACTTAAGAAGAAAGTTCGCTCGAAGAAAACAGTTAAAACTATATGTGATTACCATGCCGCCGATACCACATCCATTTTAAATGAGCTAGAATCATTCATTACTGACTACACAGTCAACTTTTTTGAACGTACCGTTGAAGAGAACTGGTCATTGTACAAGAACAAACTGCTAACACTAATGGATCGCTATGTACCTAAAAGAAAGATTGTTTCGAGTCCTTCCTCGCCATGGTTTACTGGAATTCTGCGCCGTCTGCGCAACAAAACGAAACGTATTTTTCGTCGCGCCAAAGCATCTAATCTTCCCGAACGCTGGGCAGCATATCATTGCATTCACGCAGAATATACTATCGCTATTACAAACGCAAAAAAGATTTTTTTCGATAACACCCTCCCATCACTTTTGCAGTCTAATCCACGTAAATTCTGGAATATTGTTGGTGGCAAAGAAAGCAAAACAATCCAACTAGCCCGTTCTGACAATGTCGCGATCCCTCCGAACAAGTGCTGTTCCGTTTTGAATGATGTATTTGCTTCTGTCTTTCACAAATGTGCTCCTGCCACTCTACCGTCGGTAACTAAATCCTCCTATTTACCAATGAACTCCATTTATATAGATTGGGTCGGCATACAAAAGTTGATCGATAACCTGAAAATATTTTCTTCATCAGGTGAAGACTCAATTAACTGTAAAATGCTTAAAATTACTGAACCATATTCTTCCATTATGCTTTCGATGCTCTTTTCCCAGTCTCTAGGTTCCTCAGTTCTTCCAAGCGATTGGAGGGTTGGCAAGGTTGTTCCGGTCCCTAAATCAGGTAACACTCATTCCCCCGAAAACTATCGTCCTATATCACTGACAAGTATACCATGCAAAATATTGGAGCATATTATACATTCTCATCTGATTGATTTCCTTGAGTCTAATTCCTTCTTTTCGACTGAACAACACGGTTTCAGGAAAACATTTTCATGTGAAACACAACTCATATGTTTTACTAATGACCTATTTACCCATACTGATATGGGCTTCGATGTAGACTGCGTGTTTTTGGACTATGCAAAAGCTTTCGACACTGTTTCACATGATCTTCTCATTCTTAAACTTAGCATGCTTAACATTGACCCTAATGTACTAAACTGGATTAAAAGCTTTCTGTCTAATCGAACTCAGTACGTTTCAGCTAATGAATGTTCATCCTCTCGCACTTCCGTAACATCGGGTGTACCACAGGGATCGGTACTGGGACCCCTCCTTTTCCTCATTTACATAAACGACCTTCCTAAATGCATTTCCCATTCATCTATCAGGCTTTTCGCAGATGACTGCGTCATTTATCGCAAAATAACTAACCACACTGATACTGATAGGCTTCAAGACGATCTTAGAAGCATATCCAACTGGTGCGATAAATGGCTCATGCGACTAAACGTTAATAAATGTAAAACAATGCATGTATCAAGCCGCACTAACACTGACAATACGCGTGTTTACTTACTTCACGATACTTCTCTTGAATCCGTCAACTCGTACAAATACCTAGGTGTCCATATTTCACGTAACTTATCATGGCATACGCACATCAAACACGTCACTAATAACGCTAACCGGGTTCTTGGATACTTGCGTCGAAATTTCTCTGCTGCGCCTATGCCGTTAAAGCTTACCCTCTACAAAACATTAGTGCGACCAAAGCTAGAATATGCATCCACCGTATGGGATCCCCATCAAATCACACTGATAAACACTCTAGAATCCATCCAGAATCGCGCAGCACGTTTTATCTTATCTAACTATTCCCGTTACGCCAGCATTACTTCCATGAAAAACACACTTACATTACCGGAGCTTTCATTGCGCCGTAAATGTTTTAGACTGTGTCTTTTCCACAGGCTGTATCACCACAACCCACTATTAAAGGATCATCTTATTACTCGCCCTTCATACATTTCATCCCGTTTCGATCACATGTTTAAAGTTGGTGTTCCATATTTTAGAACAAAGATGTGTCATGGTTCTTTTATTCCTAAAACCAGCGCCGACTGGAACGACCTTCCTCCCTCCATCGCTGCCATTTCCGACGTTGGCAACTTCAAAACTGCTGTATTTTCTGCCGTTTTGTAATACCTATTATTGTATAATGATGTACTTTTTTTGTTCACTTACCACTCCTTTCTGTAATGCCTTCGGGCCAGGAAAGTATCCGAAATAAATAAATAAATAAATCAGCTCACTCGTAAACTGCAAGAGCCCTATAAAGCATTGACAACGTAATCCTGGCAGCTGCTGCAAATACAAGTTCTCATTCATTATGTTTATAGCGAGACACCTCTATTTCTGCGCCTGTTTCTGGTGCGTTAAACAGATAAAACGTACTTAAAGTGCTCAGAGAAATGACCTATCAGCGATTAAGGCCGCTACTGCTAGACAATTTCAAAAAGACACATTACGTGGTAGAGCCTTAATTGCCATTTTGTATATCGTGGTGGGGATTGATTTATTCAAGGGCTATTTTGCCTGGTGACATATCTTACCGCACTGAAGGTATACTAACTTTTTTTCTTATCGTTTATTGATAAACGATAGTCACAATTGAACATTTAATAATAACTTTGCTGGACATTTTGCAATTTCAGAATGCTCGATGCGATGAGTCAATGTGCATCACGCTTTGCCGCTCAGCACAAGGTGGACGGTTCGATTCCACGCAACGTCGACATGCAAAAACGTTCACGCGAGTGAATGTAGGGTCACGTTGAGCCCAGATCACACGTACGCTTGTGGACGCGCGCAAGCTGGCGGCTACGCGCCTTGCGCCTGCCGCGTCTCGCGAGGAGTGGCGGTTTGCACCCACAAGGACGCGCGACAGCGCGCGCTCACTGGGCTCACTCATAGGCGCCTTGGAAGACGCCACTTCGTACTTTGTTATTGACAGTGTTCCAAAATGCTTCGATATCTACAAAAGTAATCGTTATGTTTTTAGAGCTGTTAGAGCAGCACAAAAAGGAAGGATTAAGCACTTTCTTGCATGATTTAAATCTGCCTCGCCTAGAGTCGAATTTACCGCGCCCCAGCCACGTAACCAGGCGCGCCGACGCGAGGCAGCTTAAACGCGCGAGAACAGCGAGGAGCTGTTCGCCGAGATCGCACCGCGTTTCCAGACGTACGAGCCGTGCAGCACTGTCTGCGCATGCGCGCGTCCGCGAGCGTATGTGTGGTCCGGGCTTTAAGGAGATGCGGCGTCTCTCGTAGCACATGGCGTTGCCTTGAGATGGTCAGGTGGTCTTGTCGGCGCATGATGATGACGATGATTATTATTATGTAGCTGCTACTCTTTGCAGTCTTATCCGCTTGCTAGGAATCCTGAGATCGGCCCCAGTATCGAGGTACATAGCCGTTACGACTGCTTTTAATTTTCCGACGTTCTCGAAGCACACTTTTGGAGGGAGATGATGAGTGGAGCACCAGTGTCTCTCGCAGCGCACTCACATGGTTACTAGGGCAAAATTAACGTAAGTGCAAAAACATATTTAAGAACTCGTTTATCAAACTCGGCATACATAGGCATACGATCAAGCTATACCGCGCGCGCTAACCTCTCTCGGCACTCCTTCTTTATGCTAATTAACTACCAGTCTCGAACTCAGTACCATCAGATTTCTAAGCAAGTTAATATCGATTTTTTTTTCTGCCCTTCGACCTCGTACTCAGCAGCAGAACATGATAGTCACCGAGACTCCGCGGCAGAAATTTACACAAACTTTTTGTTGTCATTTGCCACTCAAACTGTTGTAGACTGCGCGTATGGATAGTTGTCATTGTCTGTGATGATTTTCTTGAGTCACCGTTGTATATATTCTGTCGCCAAACACTGGTCCTTAAAATAAATCAATTACCTCATCGCCAACTTTCAAATCGCAACTGTTTGTCGTTTCTACCGTTCTGCTTAGTCTTCGGATTGCGATGTGTGAAGTAAACAAATTCCCTAAGAAATGTTTTGTCTATCGGTGACGTAAGATTTGGGGCGCTTTTCCAAGCGGCATGCGTGCGGCGTTTTCCCATTGTATCAATTAGAAGCGCATCAGCTTTGACGCGCCACTCAGGCGCAGCCGTTACGTGCGCCGTATAAACAAATCCGCGTGTGCTTTCCGCGTCTTTTGTTTTATTTCTTGCATTTCCTAGAAGGAGCCCTCCGCGCGTGGAAAAAACGAAGTGACGACACGACGTTTATTTTCCGCTCCGTCCACGTTTCCTCGCGGATTCTTCTTTTATTCGCAAATTGCTTCCCCTCCCCCACACCCTCGATTACGCAAGGCGCCGCGCCTAACAAGTAGCGGCGCTTTGATCGTGGCGACGATCCAGTTCGCCATGCTACCGACAGGTGTCGCCTGATTGTCGCTGGCGCTTCGCCTTCGCCTTTTTGCGTCGTCGAGCGCCGTCACCGACATCATCGGTGTGACGTAATCGCTGCTTGCGTTCCAGCGTGACGCGACGTGACGCCATCCGTGGAAAGCAGGTGACTCGGAGGGCGAGGGAAGGAGCGGCGCTGCCCGTAGGCATCGCGTTTGGCGCTGGAAAACGCGGTCGGCGGCAAAGAGCGACTCTTTATTTGTCGCCCCGATCTGCAGCTCTCCCGCCGCTGGTGTCCAAGTCGTAGCATTATGGCATTATTAAAGAAAGCCGCGCACGGCTCGGTCATAGGTTTCCCCAGTTGCGGTGCGGCGCGTACCAGACGGGCCCGCGAAGCGAGTGTTTTTTTGTCGCAAGAGAGCGCCAGACATGTGTAGTAGCTCTCGCAGCATCCGACTCGTGCGGGCCCGTTGCGCGTACAGTTGCGCTTCCGCGAGTAAGCGGTTCGCAGAGGAGCCTGCTTCGTGGCGTCGCCGCCGCCGCCGGATAACTAGAAGTCCACGTCACGATGTCATCGCTGTTATTACTAGCCATGAAATCGGGAGGGGGCGTATTTAAATTCATAGCAATACGGTTTAGCCGCCAACGAATTGCCGAATCGGTTTTTCCGCTGGATAAATACGGGCCGTGAGGAGAGGTGAAGGATTGAGCGATGACAAGGTTGGAATATGTACGGAGTAAAATACTCCCCCGTGTTTCACATGTCAGGCTTTTGCTCGTCGAACTGACTCATGGGGCAGAATGATTTCTCCTCCGTGGATTACGATTAGCGTGGTGAGTGTGCAAAGTCTGTAACGAAGCCAAAGCCCGTCGGTGTTTCGACATACATCACTTAGCTTCGCAATGCGCAACAAGCCTGGCTATTTCGTCTCTAATACGTGCCCCGAGAATAGGGAGGCGACTCGGAGGCATAGCTGGCACTGTGTATAGTCCCCCAGGAGCTAAGCGATCAGAAATAATGCTTAATCAGTGTTTTCTGTTCGTCCTTTTCCTGTGATAAGTCCGGCCATAACAAAACACTCAACTGACAACAGATAGGCCCGCTTTTTTTTCCCCTCCGAAGAATTGCCCAGGTAGTGGATTCAAAGTTTCGCCCACCAACATCCGAGTAAAGGGTGACGAAGAAAAGAGACACAAAGAGAAGCCTCACTGAACGGACCGGAAAACGGCCTGAGCTATTGCAGACTTTTCACGAGGCTCGGCTCTCCAATTTTCTGAATACAATAATCACGTACCGAGCGATTTATCGCCAATGCAGCAGGAAAACCACCCTGGTCGACGTGAGGCGCATGAGCACTGCCCACACTGCATCAGGGATGCCCCCGAGAAAACCTTGGGCGTTAAACAGCGAGGCCGAAAGAGATGCTCTGATGAACGGCCAGGTACGGTCTCGACATATTAGGGAAGGAAGATGTCCATTTGGTGCTGCCGCGCAGTGCAGTATTTACCAGATTACTGCAAGTATGTATATCTTGACAAAGAAAAAAAGTAGAGTGGGAGATCGGTGAGGTGCAAAGAACACTTACAGTCGCGATAACGCTTCTATTCTCCACGGCGGCCAGCATTTTGCAGCCAATGCCACGCATAGAAAACATCGAAGGAAGTCGTAGAAACATCTTTGCGCGCCAAATTCCGTTTATAACGACTCCATCATTACTTGTGAATAAGGATGCTTCATCATCTATATGTATTCAGACAAGATTGTCTGAATAGATTGTTAGACAATTAAGATTATCTTTTGTGCTGTTATCCAGCACCAATAAATGTTTAACGGACTGTTTTTTAAATTTATTTAAGAGTGGAACATACCCAGTGCACATACCCAGTGGCACATACTCAGTAACCCAAGTTGCTCCGACGGTTGGTTTCGAATCCGGTTCCCTCAGTACAGAAGCTCGACGCTCTACTAATAAGATAAGACAGACAGACAGACAATAATAAGACAGACAGACAGACAGACAGACAGACAGACAGACAGACAGACAGACAGACAGACAGACAGACAGACAGACAGACAGACAGACAGACAGACAGACAGACAGACAGACAGACAGACAGACAGACAGACAGACAGACAGACAGACAGACAGACAGACAGACAGACAGACAGACAGACAGACAGACAGACAGACAGACAGACAGACAGACAGACAGACAGACAGACAGACAGACAGACAGACAGACAGACAGACAGACAGACAGACAGACAGACAGACAGACAGACAGACAGACAGACAGACAGACAGACAGACAGACAGACAGACAGACGGACGGACGGACGGACGGACGGACGGACGGACGGACGGACGGACGGACGGACGGACGGACGGACGGACGGACGGACGGACGGACGGACGGACGGACGGACGGACGGACGGACGGACGGACGGACGGACGGACGGACGGACGGACGGACGGACGGACGGACGGACGGACGGACGGACGGACGGACGGACGGACGGACGGACAGACAGACAGACAGACAGACAGACAGACAGACAGACAGACAGACAGACAGACAGACAGACAGACAGACAGACAGACAGACAGACAGACAGACAGACAGACAGACAGACAGACAGACAGACAGACAGACAGACAGACAGACAGACAGACAGACAGACAGACAGACAGACAGACAGACAGACAGACAGACAGACAGACAGACAGACAGACAGACAGACAGACAGACGGACGGACGGACGGACGGACGGACGGACGGACGGACGGACGGACGGACGGACGGACGGACGGACGGACGGACGGACGGACGGACGGACGGACGGACGGGCGGACGGGCGGGCGGGCGGGCGGGCGGGCGGACCGCAAACTGGACGATGTTCCCAAATAATGCTGATCGCATTAATAAAGGAATAAAAAGATAGACCGAACCTAAGGACAGGCAATGCAATATACCAACTGGTTGCGGACATGGTCGGTAGGATCTATCTATCTATCTATCTATCTATCTATCTATCTATCTATCTATCTATCTATCTATCTATCTATCTATCTATCTATCTATCTATCTATCTATCTATCTATCTATCTATCTATCTATCTATCTATCTATCTATCTATCTATCTATCATGTGAAGCGGACCTAATCTGGTGTATTTAACGTGTAGAGAAATTCGTCTACGAACAGTTTAAAGCTAACTATGGTCGCGCTTCTAACACACTGAAATAAAAGAAATGCTTGTATAGCAATGTGCTCGTGCTAAAAAAAAAAGTGTTAGCCGGCAACTAACGTTTGCTTCACGGCGTCATTTCAGTTACAAGCGTTTGTGGCGCTTAGTAGCCGATAATGCTCTCAAAAAATAACTTCAGTCACTTGTGATGGCCCAAATTTACCTCTATTGATTACCGGCCTATGAAGTACGAGTAGGTCACTGTGGCCATTTCGTGCTCACCATCATAAACTGAGCCATTGGTGCTCTTAGATGATGAAACAGACAGATTGCATATTAAGCCGGACATTGCATATTAAAACCGGTTTCCTGCTAGTCCATGTAACCGGTTTTAATATGCAGTGTGCCCCCTTGTTTTTAGCCCATTCGAGAACTCGGACTTTTTCACAACGTCGCAGAAAGGTTCTTCAACCTCTGTTTACAATAGCAACTTCTGTAAAGCTCCAGTAAGCGGATGGTTCCTATCTCTTATCTCACCTACGTACACTCATTCGTTTCTACGGGGGAAAAGATTCCGTTACTGCAATGCAATTCAAGCGCAGTCTGTGTTATTCGCCTACATTATTAGTATTAAGTAGATGACTCACCGTAGTTGGCACAAGTTACTGTAATCTGGGCACTTTAATAACAGTGACGTAGGCACGTTAATCACAGTGCTTTATGTCTTTATCACTGCTTCAAGCATTATATTTTATATGCTGTTTTACTCGTCCGCAAATGTATCGGCTAGTCGGAAGACGTTTCCACTTAACAGGCTTGTTTGGCACGTGGCGTCCGTGGCACATTCACAAAGCACGCCATTTACTATGTTGTTGCTCCGCGAAACCATCCGCGAATCCCAGATTTGGGTGCGCACTGTCAGTGTTGCTTACCTTAAGTCCGCGAAATACACCAAGCACAACATCATCCACTTCCGAATGCCCGCAAGATTTTAAAAAATGCGATCAAAGGCTCTTTGCAACTTTGATAACTAATTATGTGCTTTGTGCTTTAGACACAGTTTAACAATGAAAACGGACAGAAAGGAATCTCCCCTACACACACACGCCGTAGACCTCCCGGGCGGTGGACGACGCGGTCAACGTATAGATAAAAGATGACGATGTTGGAAAAAAAAAAAAGGAGGTCAAAAAAAGAAAAGCACCGTTTGTTGGCGCGCATGGAGCGGGAAGCGGTTTCTGCGTGGTTGCGTCCTCGGCAGCATGCGCAAATCGTCATCACAATGAATGAATGAATGAATGAATGAATGTGATTCTACACGCGCTTCCTTGAAGAGTGCACTGTGGTCCCACTACGCATGGCTTCGTTCTGGCTCCATATTCAGCCTCCCTGTGTGCTTAGGTGCGGGGTCGGCGATAACGACGCCCATAAGGGGGAACGCCGCAGGTACTGAGCCTCGGTGACGGGTATCTTAAGCTGAGAGGGAAGAACGTTAACAACGCCTTTCCGGGCGCCACATGCTCGAGATTTCGAAAGCGTTATAAGTACAGCAAGTCACAGTAATATTTCTGCGCAAACACAGAAGCGCCATGTGCATACAGACTACATCTAACGGGACCACTCTGGGTGGTAGCTACCCGCAAGTTTACCGTTGAACCGCCACAGCCGACAGTGCGCAAGGGCGCGAAGGTCAGCACAGCGCGCATTTCGAGTCCACTTGCGTCCTTGAGAGTGCACGACTTCAAAGTGACCACAAAAGAGGAAAACACAGGCGCGCAGTGTCGACGCGAGGCGGCGCGCGCCTTTCTGCCCAGGAATTCCCTGCAAAGCGCGTGTCCCGGAAAACACGCCTGCAGCGCCTAATTGTACACCCTTCTGCGTACGGAACAACTGGGCTACCGCGAAAGTTGTGTGCAGTTACCGCAAGATGCACGTGGGAGGCGATCACGGTCCAGGGATCGGCCGCGCGGTTTCAGCCGGTCGCGTAACAGCGAGCCCCATGTCCACGTCATGCAGCGCGCCGACGGGCCAGCGCCGCTTCCCAACCGCCCCCACGTTCGTAAGGGCCAGTGCTTACCGTCCCGCCGTGCCATATTAGCATTAATGGATCTACGCTGAAGTGGAAGCGAAGGGTGACAGCGTTGCACGAACCAGCCTCCATCGCTCAGACGTGAGCGCAGCAAACATTCGACGTACCTCGATTACAACCATGCCCAGAGGCGAACGCGCGAATTTTCGGCCTACACTGGAGGGGGCAACCCGACGCAGCGGCGCGGGCATGTTACGTCACTTTTATTTGGAGTAAAATAAATAGAAACAGGGGATCTAGCGCTTGTTTCACTAGGCTATGAGCATACAAGGAGCGCCGTGCCTATAATGAGCCCTGCTAATTTTATATATATATATATATATATATATATATATATATATATCTTGGTGTGTGTGTGTGTGTGTGTGTTAAATCACTGAATTGCCGCCGGCAGTGACATTGTGGCATTTCAGTCTGGAAGATACTATAGAGCACAGCGACTGGATTCATTGAATACTACTTACTTATCATGAATAAGAAGAAAAAAGAAAGATTTTAGTCACGATAGGCCACATAGAACTTAGCAGAACCTCGTCCCTTGCATTAAATAAGGTTAAATAAGAAAAGGCGTTGTAGGCGGCTAGCGCTCAAGCTTTTAACAGTTTACAGCAGCGCCACAACACACAACCTAGAGAGCGGAAGAAACAAATTGGGAGCGACAGGACAAACATTTGCCGTAACATTTCCGATCGCTCATCACAAGGCAAAGATTTACGACATCTGAAAATGGCCAAGTATGCACCCTCTGTATGATTCGGCATTGAAACGGCGAACATTTCCCAGCTTTAGCCCGGGAGAGCTCAGTGCGTAGCACCGAACGACCTACCAAGTGTTGGTAGTTGTCACTTTTAATGCCGTTCTTTTGCTTTTTTTCTTTTCTTTCCACGTTCCTCGACCATGTCGGCGACGCTGAGGTGATAAGTGAAAGCATCGTGGCGCCCTGTGGCCGGGTGCAAGGTGCCAGTGGTATCGCAAGAGAGAATAAAACACCTCTCAACGCATCGTGGTAGGGCTCCTTTTGGATTCGCTTAAAATTTTTTTTAAAAATAATAAAGAAAAGAAAAGTGGCGCCCGTGAATGACGTTGGACTACGGCAGAAGTGGACGGAGGTCACCTTGACACGGCGCTCCTGAGAGTGAACCACTTCTGTCATAGCGTGACACTTGTTGCCGTGCGGTCTACAAAACGCGCCCAATTCTATTCGACACAGGCACCGAGGGTCACAGAGGGTCACCGTATGTGACGTTGCTTGATAAAGTTCTTCATATATAAGACTAAGAGAAGAAAAAAGGAAAGCATCAAGAGTAGCAAATGTAGTTTACATATAGTACATGTGTCCAACTGCAGACTGCCCTACCATTCGGGAGATCCCACTTACATAAACTGCAAACCTCAACCATGTCCAAAGATCTTACATTACCTTTCTTTTTTTCTTTTTCACAACGCAATTGTCGTAAAAGAACGTGCGCGGGTCTAACTAAGCGCAAATTCTACAGTGACACCTTGTCGCTACCGTTTTGGGGAGACCATAAAAATTAACCGCAATGTTACAACGGTGAACTCAACGGAAACGCGCGCATCGCCGCGGGGCGGTTTTGGGCAAACGAATAAGGGACCAGGAGCGCGGCCGAGCGGACGACAGAGGCGTACGCTTAGCATGCAGCGTGTGTGCACAGCGCGCGAGAAAAGAAAAAAATGAGAGGGCAGGGAGTCTTGCGTGATTCCGAAAAAGCCCACGCATTTGCCGACTGAGTCGCAATTACAGAAAGCCCAGTCGACGCAGTTTTCTTCTTTTTCTTCTTTTTTTCACTCTTTTTTTTTTCTGGCCTGCTGCCCGTCCATAAAGTTACTATCTATCTTCCCTTTCCCGTTCCCAAATTAGCGTCCTTGTCTGGCGCTTCCTCAATACGTCACCGCTTAAAGATGCGCTGAGAAACCTCCATTCTGCCCGTCTGCGATGCGTGTATAGATAGATTCGGCCCAGCTCCTGCGGTTTCTCTTGTGTGGATAGTTTTCACTCTCGTGCGACTGGCTGACTGACACCTGGATGCAATGGAAGAAGTTCTGCAGAAAAGGACAGAAAAAGAAATAGATAGATAGATAGATAGATAGATAGATAGATAGATAGATAGATAGATAGATAGATAGATAGATAGATAGATAGATAGATAGATAGATAGATAGATAGATAGATAGATAGATAGATAGATAGATAGATAGATAGATAGATAGATAGATAGATAGATAGATAGATAGTTTCGTTAAGTTTCGTCATGAAGTAACCGCTATTTTTTTCGTGACCAGTTGCTTCCATTAATTTTCTCTTAATAATGTACACGCTTCTCACTAACTTCTGTATTTGCCAATTTCAAGAGATGTACCGTTACATTACTTTTGCAAAATTTGACGGTGGTAAATGATGTCCCCTTACATTGTGAATGTCGCCATTCGTTCCGATAGTCGATATCGCGTTCCGCTAACTATTATGTAACGTCGATCACCTCGTTTTATGTACCTTAGTATACGTCTCATGTACTCGTTATCTCTTTCCATTCTTTGCAACGCTGTCACTTATGAAGATGTTTACTGTAAAATCTTACCCTCCCCGCCCCCCCCCCCTCACACAATACTCCTGCTGGAGCCTGCGAGGTTTTTTCAATAAATAAATGAATAAATAAATAAGTGGCCAACCCCCACATTTCAACTTGGCCCACACCTATACTATAGTCTTCCCCATGCATATTCTATGGAGCCCTATGTATCCCTATGGGTAAATGTTACGTTTTTCGTGTCATGGACACGATTTTCCAAACAAAACTATCTCTGAATAATTTTGTGTGTGTGCGTGTGCGTGTGTGCGTGTGTGCGTGTGTGCGTGTGTGTGTGTGTGTGTGTGTGTGTGTGTGTGTGTGTGTGTGTGTGTGTGTGTGTGTGTGTGTGTGTGTGTAAAACTTGAAACAGCGCGAAGAAGACGAGAACAGGATCGAAAACAACTCGCCCACACGAACACCAGCTCACCCAAATCAAGTTGTTGCTACTACATTTTTTGTGTGTTTCAATTGTCCCTTATCGCTTATCAATCTACCAATCATCTACATTTACACGACTATAACGATTAGGTGTCTTAACATGGCAAATTACGCATTTCTATGCATATGCAAGGCATTAGACTTTCCGCGTGACAGATTTTGTTGGGGTATTAGCCAATAAATGCTTACGCATTAAAACACTAATGGAGCGTTAGGGGCGAACAAGTAGTTTATTTCGCATGCACATGACTCTTCAGAGAGTGTGAATGATCGCTGTATAACTTTTAAAGTACATGCCCACCTAAGCAGCGTAGCCTGCCCCACTACACAAGTTCTCACGTTTTATGTCCATACTATGTCCACGGGGCTGAAAATTTACCGCAGTTTTGCTCCAATTTTATGTTTAATTGCGCGCATTTCACGTTTTGAAACATTCGAAAAGTATTCGCATTTAGGAATAGTGACTATACGATTCGAATACCGAATCGAATAGGATACCACTCGGATCGTTATACGAAAGTTTCGATTATTCGCACACCCCTAGCAACAAATAAAGTGGTGTGATGTAGGCTTTGAATGGCTAAACCAGCAAACTGCGGCAGTGTATATATATATATATATATATATATATATATATATATATATATATATATATATATATATATATATATATATATATATATATATATATATATATATATATATATATATATATATATATATATATATATATATATATATATATATATATATATATATATATATATATATATTGTGCTTACCCCTCCCCCCCCCCCATACTCTAAGCTATTGGTGCATTTGGCGCCAGCTTTTCGTCGATGTTTAAAAATAAAAAAGGGAATGTCGTGGCACAATTGTCTTTCCCGCGTTCGATATATGTCGCCCGGTGCCTTCTTTGAACTTTCACATTTCATTTTACGGTTCTCATGATGATCCTGTCTTGTCGCGGACGGGGTACTGCCCTATAGGTTTCGTGTGGAGTGCGGAAGTAGCAGCTATACACTGAAATAATAATAATAATAATAATAATAATAATAATAATAATAATAATAATAATAATAATAATAATAATAATAATAATAATAATAATAATAAATCTTTTATTGCACATAACGTATACAGGGCAATGAAACGGGCCTGTCAAAGCCTCTAGTGGCTTGAGGGACTTGGCCCGGCAAAGTCGGCAGACGGACGTGCAGTAAAACATAAAATAAGAACATAATATAAACACAATATATCAACACAATACTAACATGAAATCAATAGTGACCAAGGTGCAAAAAGTTACGAAAAGTAACATCAACAAGAAATGAAAAATAAAGAGCAAGGAACAGTATTTTAACAATTCGTGCCTGATCATGAACATTCTTCAGGCATATAGGAACCGTGTTACAATGCGTGAACCATGATTTTTAGCATTTTTTTTTGATGTTGCGGAAAACATTTCCTCTGGTAAGTCATTAAAAATTTGGGGAACATAAACACAGCGCCTGGCTTCCCCATGCCTTGTTGAAGAGCGCGGCACCTTAAAACGAATGGAACTACGCAGGTTTCGGGAGGCTGTATGAGGTGTTTTGAAACTGCTGTCCCAGAAATGTTGCACGACTACAGTTTGTAGAAAGAGTGTTCGAAAGCATGGAAGACCAAGGGCTGTGAAAATATTATCAGACACAGAAAAGGGGGCGTTATATGCTATGTTTCTTAGTATGTTTCTTAATAAAGTGTCAACTCTGTTTTGCCATCTGGCTGAGCAAAAAGCAAAAACAGTAATCCCATATCTGAGAATACTGTACACCAGAGCATGCGCAACATTCTTCTTTATGTGAAAAGGAACAATGGATTTTATATGGAAAAACAACCAGGCCGCGCTCCGAAGCTTACCACAAACATGTGATAACTGGCTGTGCCAAGACATATCACTGTCGATAATAATAATAATAATAATAATAATAATAATAATAATAATAATAATAATAATAATAATAATAATAATAATAATAATAATAATAATAATAATAATAATAATAATAAATAAATAAATCCACCTAGGCTTGACGCTATCACTTCGCACGGTCTCGGAAAGCATTCTCCATAAATCTGAAACTGCAATCACGCAGCGTTTCCGGAGCTTGTTAACGATACTTTCTATAGACTTCTTTTTGGAAGTTACATACAAGGTACACGACGAAGGAAATTGCACAGGTCTCACGATACGCAGCCGTTTCGTGATTAGGCATGACGTACGTTTGCCAACCATTTTCTAGACTAATAATTAGCTGACCAGACCTGGCCCGCGTCGCGTCGTAGGCCATAGTTTCGCTTTTAACAAAAACGAGTTCGCGCTAATTATCATCGTCGCCATCCGCAAAAGGGTGCACATACTATGCGCCTAGCAGGTAGCTCCTCCGCATATCGGATTGAACTCTGACACGGACTTTCCATTGATCATGCGCCAACTACAAAGGGCAACCGTTTTGCTAATGCTGGCCTCCGAGAAATAGAGCAGTGCGCGAAGCAGGTGCGACGCTTTCCCGGAGAGAGCGCCGCGTTCCGGCATTCCCGACGCACGCGTGGGCACCGGCGACGGTCGGAGTGAGTAGCCATTTCCGGGCGACCAAGGGGCGCATCCTTTTACGGCACGCAATCTCCCTTAATCAGTGCAGCTTCTTCGGCGCTCCGCTTGCGACCGCGCACGAACACGGGAGCTCGAGACAATTACGTTGGGAAGGGCCGCCGCGTACTCGATATCGCTGGCCACCACAGCATCGCCGGCTGGAGAGAGGGAGAGCTGCGCGCTCACGATTTCCCACCGGTACGGGGCGCCGAATTCTTGGCATGTTACGCGACAGGAAGAATGCCGCGCCAGGAACCGTGGCCGCTTTTCCGGCGGCTCCCGCCCAGCGCGCTAGCGGCCGGGACCCGCCCCGGCGACCGATGCGTGCGCGCCGGTATCACGAAGACGGTCACCGCTGCACAATCGCAGGAAGCCGGCCTTTCCCTTCTCGCGCGCCCGCGTAATGGTGAACGGGACGCGGAGGAAATGCCGGAGAGGACGAGGAAGACAGCGGCCGCCGAGGGCCTCCGCGAGACCCGCATGGCCGGACCGGATGCGTCGGCCGGATCCGAGCCTTTCAGCCCTCCGCCGCCGGAGGACCACGCCGCCGGGACAGACACCGTCGGCGAGGGGCGGAGTTGGCCACTTCGATCACGAGCAGACGCCGCCAACGGCGCCTTTCCCTGCCGACAGTGTGCGTGGCGAGGTCGCGAATGGGAATGCGGGGGCCACGCAATTACGAGCGCGTACAGCCCCCCTCTTGCTCCTCATCCCCGAGCTCCGACTCCGCGGCTTGCGCGGGACGTCCGGCTCGGCGAACGGGACGACGCGAGGATGCGCGTCCGACTCGCCCGCATGCGAGTCGGACGCAGTGGCGCTGGGAGAGGGATAGACGGACCGAAAGGGGGCAACGCCGGACGACGGCAACGTGCAGCTACGGCGCCCGTCGAGTAGAAAATCGTTTCCTGTGGTCTTGGTGCGTTTAGCGTGACAAGTATATACGCATTGCTAGGCGTCCGGCGTAACTCTTTCGATCGCGGTGTTCGCCTATGGAGACGCAATTTGAGTGTACTTGTTCTCGGCAGTTGGCGGCTGGGAAAACACCGCGAACATATGGCGTCGAAAACAAGTGGAATCTCATGCTAACGAAAATCAATTTCATAGGTCGAG
The DNA here is from genome assembly GCF_038994185.2 of Dermacentor albipictus. Lineage (NCBI taxonomy): Eukaryota > Metazoa > Arthropoda > Arachnida > Ixodida > Ixodidae > Dermacentor > Dermacentor albipictus. The sequence goes on along the minus strand of NC_091821.1, from coordinate 242,701,684 downwards.
TTAATGGCCACAAAAAGCGGACTTTACATTTTAAGGCAAGTTTATGCTCAATAAAATTATTGAGAGGTCACTAAGACGAAAAGTTGTTGCAAACATCTTGAGTGTGCCTGACGGCCATTTATGACAGCAGCAGACTCCAACCACCGACGATGCACACACAGACGATTGAGTAACCATAAAATAAATACAGCCTAAGAGACAAATAAGATTATAAAACAATTATACAGATACTAAAAAAATAAATGTATGAAATAAACGCATGATTGTCATAATCTTGCGTCACAGCAGCTATACAATGTTAATATGAATACATCTCTCTCTCCCCCCTCTCTCTGAATACATCTTCAAACGCACAATGTACACATGGAATTAAAGACTAGAAAAAAAAATAGCAGAATATCAAAAGAAAGAAAGGAAAAGAAAAATTCCGCAGTGGGCTACTTGTTCGATATAATTAACGCTGCTGCGCAAAGAGACGAAGTACAGGACTTGAGCGAGAAAACACACGGCATCTCAGTGTCGTGTGTTGTATCAGTTGACAGTTCGCGCTCAGGTATCGTGTGTTGTTTTCGCGATCAAATCCTGTCCCTTCGTCTCTTTGCGCAACAGTGTTAAGAAAGAAAAAAAGAAAGAAAAACAACGTCGACTAATTCTTATTGAGGAAATATTTTCGCATTTTCTTCCGGGAGAATGTGCTAACATCGACGATTTCATTTTGGTTTTTATTGAAGGTTGCAAGTATTCTATGTGTCAATGACTACAATAGCTAGTTAGTGAGCCTACCTGGGACCAACCACCTTTTCTGGGAGCGGGAACGTGAATCATTCACTTAACGATTTGGCGCTAATAAGCATTTCAGGAACACAACAAAAATTCAGCGATACAAACGGTAAGGAATGCAGCAAGCGAAACGCATTTATATTACTGACCTTTGTCCGTTCACATTTGGAGAATGGTTCCACAGTAGAGTAAAAAAAAAAAAGAACACACAGACACACACGCACACACGCACACGCACGCACACGCACACACATAAGGTTATGTTGCCTACGAAACGAAGTGCCCTTTTTTGCAGGACACGTGTGTGTATGTTATTCTTAGTGGTTGTGCCCCGCACAAAAGAGCAATAATTCTAAATTCGTGGTGAATAGGGCGCGATAAATCTGAAGCTGGACACATATGACGTGTAATTGCGCGGAAACAAGTGACGACAGTGCGGCAAAACACCGTTGTAAACGAGTGTTGTTGCAGGCAATCCAACATGGCGTCCCCAGCTCATATTTGCAGAAGAATACAACGCGTAAAACATTATTCTTGTTCACAATGTTAATAGGCTTTCCCCATTAAACTGGCTTATTTTGCTCTGCTCTTGAACAAGACGGCTCCAAATTTATTATCACTAATTGTTGGGCAGCTTCGCTGCTTGGCAACTCGGGTGGTATTTTTAAGCCCCGCACGGGCTCTGAGCGTGGTGCCGTCCACGCATGTATCTCGGAGGCCACAAAAGGCAATGCGGTATAGCGGACGAGATCAAGTGAATGCTGCCATATGTGTACGTGCATTCCTTTCTGACACTTTCCTTTCTCCTTTTGTATACGTATCCTTAGCCCCTACCTCTGTGCAAAGCAATACACGAGCAACTGGTTAACGTTCCTGCCGTCCCTGTTCTCTTTCTCGGGATTGACCCTTTGAGGCCTTTAGAGGAGCGAAAATATATAATTCCTCAGTACACATTCTGCAAGCTCAGCAGTCGACTCTTCGTATACGCTTATCGAAGCAATTTGTTGCTTCCTCCTTTGCTGTCCAGCAGTAGCGTACAAAAAAAAAAAAAAAAAACATGCCGTCGATGCGGCACTCATTCACCTCGTCACGCATGCCCTTCCCTTGCGTCATTTTGGTCATTGCGCGCACCATGCACTTGTCGAACCAGTTGCAGGGCACGGCCGCAACTATATATGTAGTCTCAAAATAGAGCTCGCCAATGCACATCGACAGGAGGAACTTACTCCTTCCTCTAGCGTGGACGAGCTGCACCACGTAAGAAAAGTAAAGGTCATATGCATGAGTCTCTTAGACTCATGCATATGAGTCTACGCGCCAATAGGAGACGCAGCATTCACTCACCTCGTCACGCTCGGAATTCTCTCGCGTAACTTTCGTCTTCGGGTGCGCTTGTACTCGGGAGTTCGGTTGCGCCAAGCGAAAGGAATGACTTCAGCATATACCAAAGTATGTGCACTCCATTTGCTAGGAAGCAAACGAAAATCAACGAAATAAACTGATGCTACCTGTCATTGCGCAAGTTAGCTTACGCTAGCTTGAGCTACTGGGCCTCTATTAATAGCGCAGAGAGGCTGCACATGTCGCAGTTAAATTATCCAGGTATTTTACCACGGCGAGCCAAACAGAGACGAGATTGAAGCTTACATGAGTCGATGCGACCCTTTAAATAGACGTATTCACAATTGTGTTGGTGGTTGCAGCGGATTAGCTTCATGTAGACTCGGCAACTAATGAAGCATGAGCTTATGAGCGTACAGCCTTCAGCACCACCGCCCGCTTACAACGTCAATTTGAGGATGAATAAGGCGAATTTGAGTGACAGGTTTCTGAATCTCGCTAAGCGCGTGCAGCTCAACACGGCGCATAATGCGTACCGAAACCGCGCGCTTGAATGATCGCGTTTCATTCGCCGCCGACTATCGACCGTTCCGCTGAGAGCTCTCCGAGATGCACCGTAATATCCGCTGGACTTCTACGAGCGCCCGCGGTCACCTGCTCGAAAGCTCTACTTGAGCGGCAGCACTCGCATTTGACGCCCACGAGAAGCCGCCTTCTGACGCTCCGACCCGAGGAAAACGCATGCATCACATTTGCCTCGCACGCGTGCCTTCAGTGAGCGTATTGCGTGGTCGCCGAGCGTGCGCCGGTTGTGAACCTTTGCCGCATAACAGCCGTGTATACGGGAGGTCAACAGCAGCGAGACGAGGGAGCACGACAGCGATGACGACCGGCGGGACGCTGGCTTTTTTCGGTCATCACTCGGTCTGATCCTCGACCGTGGGTGCCGCGGCCTATAAAGGCCTCGCGGCATGCGATGTGGGCCAGCGCACCTTTCGCGAAACTTGTTAGCGCGGGGAGCGAAAACCCGGCCATTAATCGGGCCTAATTGAAGCAGCGAGGCCTGGCTGTTCCGCCGTTTCTGCGGTCCTCCTGCCTGGATCCCGTTCGCCCACATGGTGGGCGCTGTGAGTCAGGCGCGCAAGGGCTGTCCCGGTCGTTGGCATAGACATAATCAGCGGGCCAGGTCTTCCTCGTAAGTGCGTAACGGTACGAAAGCAAAAAAAAAAAAATTCGCACGGCTCTCGTCGCGGGACGAAAGTGGCCACAGACGGAGAAAGGGAAAGTGCGAAACCGAGACGAGCGATGCGATCCATGCGGCCCATTCCTGGACGCGCGCTGTGATGCACACGCCCCGTATACCTACTCCCTCGCTGCCTGCGAAGGTGGAGGATCCGTGGCGAGCTCGGCCGCCCGCTTTCTTGCCGCGGCATAAAGTGCGAGGGAGATTACCCTGAGGCCCCGCTTAGAGGAGAACTGTACATACGCGCGGGTCAACAGACGAACACACGTTGATTCAGTTCTATATACTCGAGAAAACGGGAGCATTCAGGCTCTGAGCCCTGCACCGGCGCGGCGAGCGAAAGTTGGGTTAGACAGTTCTTGCTCCATGTCGCAGCATGCCGCAACACGCTTAAACACGGCGGGCGATATTGAGAACCTTGACACGCTGCCAGCTCGACTAGCCGCTTCTGTTAAGTTTTTGTTCGGTCCTATAGCTCTGAGTGTGGGGAACCGGCATTCGCCGAGGCTAAATATAGTCCCGTAGTTTTCTGCTTATACGTTCGCCCTACCGTCTCCTTAGACGTCCGCGTAGGAGTACCTCTTCGGATATCGGAGTCGCGAGCGCGCAGCCGGTGAGTATTAAGGCCGTACCAGCAAGCGCTTTTCTTCGTGCCTCGCACGCCGCCGTACCCGTAAGGCACCGCGAGATGGCCACGCGTCGGCGCCTTTAGTGTGCCGACATCGAGGCATAATTGCGCGCTGAATCACCTCTGCTTTCCGCAGCCGGCAACATCCTTTGAATTTACGTTTTTTCCCACGGCTAAAAAAAGAAATAAACCGGAGGTGTCAAAGAGCGAGGCGCCGTAGCAAGGGAAGCCCGGCGCATACGTGACACGCACGGTGCGCGGCGGTACTGGGCCGCCGTACCAGGCAGAGCCGCGTCCCCGAGGCACGCACCCCGAGTGACTCGCTGTCTGACTGGTGCTCACGGCCGCGTTCCACGGCTGCCTTTGGCAACAATCAGTCGCCACCGAAAGAACACGTATTGCACCGCGTTCCGCACCACTTGGTCAAGCCGGTACGCGAAGAAAGTGTCCGCTCCTCGACTGATTTGTGATAAAGTTAACTGCGTTGGAAGAAGCAGTGCTTGGTGGGCGTATGACTCCGTACGAGGAGGCGGAACTGGTATTTGCGGAACTGATTTCGTTTCTTACTTCTTTACATTGAAGGAATGCTAGGCCAGCTCATACTCGACAAACCAGAAAGTGAATGAAACAGCTGAGCCTGTAGTTTCAGTCTCGCTGCAGTACAGCTGCAGCCGGCGGTCGCCTCGCTTGAGTGCCGAGCGGTCTGGAATGCGTTTCCGGATAGACAGTTGCACTCTAGACCACTGGAAACCGTGTATCAAAGCGGCAGGAAGTAGTGAGACGCTCTATGTGTTGTTTTACTTGACTTCTTATGACTCGGATTTATGAATTGCCGACGGCGCAGTTTCGTCTTTTCAGCCTAATTTATCCAGGCAGTGGTCACAACTTGCAGGGCAGATCACTATGCGCAATTAGTCCTTATGAAATTCACACTAATTAGTCTTATAATCAAATCTTCTTGAGGACATATTGAAATTCCGACAGTACAAATTAAGGATGCCCGGGAGACGACCATGACTATTAAGTACTGCAGTATTCGGATCGTGACCCCAACAGAGCCTTTCTACATGGACAGCGCGTTATAGAAATTTTCATCTGCCGTTTAGCTGTACTTGGTTATCAAGGTCGAAGCTATAGTGATTCGAACAGAAACGTACTACGTCAGCGTTTTTTTTTTTGTTGTTTCTAAAAGCGCAGAACACGAACAAAGTGAACAGGCATGGAGCTTATTGCTCCAGACTTGACTGTGGAGTGATATTACGATTTCGTCACTGTCCCTTTTTCTTTTCATTTCCGCAAAAAGTTGCACTCGCATTTTACGGGGTCAGATTGCGCCACACTCAATAAGCGAACAATAAAGCATCATGCGCGCGCCAAGAAAAGGCGTCGCGATATGTGGCCAGAAAAGCAATCGGTCACTTCGTAACCCGCGCGCTCGTCCTCATTCGCAACGGCGAGATTAGGCCGGAGCGCGCCTCTCCTTCGGCCATTCTTCAAGCACCGGCGCGCGAAACGCGAAAGGGGTTCCGGTTGCACACGACGAAAGCTGGACGCGTGCATCCGGCCGTGGCGGCAACAAGGTAGTCGCGGGTCCGTGCGGCTAAGAGGGAGACGAGCGCGAGAACCTTGAAACAATGGCGCCGCAGCGCTGACCCAGGGGGATGGCCTGATATGTTTTATTACCCGAGACCTAGGCGCAACCGGCGCGGCCTTGCATACCAACTCTCGCGAGCCGCGGCAGAGGCGCGGCCATGCCGCCGGTCTCGCGTCGCTTTTCCCCCGCTCGCTAACTGGTCTTCGCGCGCTTCCTGATCCGGCGCCCAGGAGTGGGCGCACGCATGTCCGCTACATCGAGATTCGAGTCGCCACCTTGCGCGGGATAAATCGCCAACCGCAGGAAGCGTATTGCGTACGGTACCGCAACTCCTTGTTATATACGCATGATGACCACTCTATCGTGTACTACTATACGTTTTTTACGATCGTTTAATGCGTACTGTTCAGTAATCATACGTTAGCACCTGGGGCACACGTGGGCCGTGATTACAGCGCGGCCGTCGCGCAACCTCAAGGGACGGGCCGACGCCAGGCGACGCCACCGCGACGGTAGAAATGCGCACCACGTGGTTGCTGCTTTATAAGACGCGACGGTGGAGTGGTCGCTGTCGCAATGGCCGTCGATTGTCTGCAGGCGCCGAATAGAACGCGTCTGCCTGGCGCAGCCACTGCACAGCCTAGATAGCAGAGTGCGTGGCACAGGGGGAAAGAAATGAAGACGAAGAAGTAGAAGAGAGAAAGAACTAACGGGAGCATGCACCAAGCATCCGCAGCCTGCATGGAAGGTCCTTGAAGGCGTCTGCGCGACTAATTGTGGACACAAGAGGTTTCTCTGGAAAACGCTATATAGACAGAAAAATTTCCTAAGCCTTTATTTTAGATGAATTTCTCTCTTCTCTTCCTAAATTTTTACATATTTGTTCCCCCACTGAACTGTACATACAAAAGGCGTCGGAGCAATATCCCGCAGAGGGGACATGTAGCCATGTGAGATTTACGTTCAGCGATGATTGCCGTTATACAAAGAGGCTGTGTGAACATGTCAAACGACGCACGTGAGGCTAATGTTTCCACCAGAGTGGCGGAACATTCTTATGCCACGGTTCCGCCAATGTGCATATTGTTTTTGGGAGCGCAAAAAGAGAGGGAGCGAGACGGGATGAGGAGTATAGAAAAGGGGAGAAGGCAAGGGATGTTAACCAAGAAGGCATCCTGTTGGCTGTCCTACGCTGGTAAGTTAGGGGAGGGGATAAAAGGGAAATAGAAAGATGAGAGGTGACTTATAATCGTTATTCTAGTACGCTATAGTGTTGCTCGCTGCAGGCGGACCTAGCGTTGCAAAAACTACCGCCAGTTGCTTCGCCCGAATGCAACTTATCAATTCAGCTACAGTCAGAAGCCCGTCATATGACACACAGAGGGAAGGTTGACGGCGAGGGTGGAGTTCAACCGGCGTGCAATACGCTGCGGGACAAGTGAGAGGATTCCCTGCGCTACCAAGCTTTCTTGCGCTCCAGTACCCATCAAGTAAAAAATGAATTACTTTGTTGTCATCGAATGAAATGGGACAGGAGAAGCTAGTGCAGTGCAAGTGCCAACAGCAAATCTTTTTCGTGGCCTAGTGTGGTGGACACCCTTCTAATGGGAAGTAGCTCATAATAAACACAATCACAAGAATCGAGTGCACGAAGATACAACAGACCTATCCTTTTTGACTGTTTGTTTTGCGTTACTTTCCGTTTCAAGTCACAGTGCGCTTCACCGCATCTTTTGCAGGCGGATATCTCGAAACCGACGCTATAGTCTTGGGGTTCCTGCTAAATTAATGCAAATTAAGCGCGAATTGGCTTTAGTTCCGCCATCACGATACGCACCCTAATGGTAATAATTTGTGATCTAATATCTAATCAGCAAATTTCCCCGATTATATATATATATATATATATATATATATATATATATATATATATATATATATATATATATATATATATATATATATATATATATATATATATATATATAAGCGTGTGTGTGTGTGTGTGTGTGTGTGTGTGTGTGTGTGTGTGTGTGTGTGTGTGTGTGTGATGGACATATTAATTATCATACGATTCCATGATGTGCACTACCGCGAATAACCTGGTCGAAAAAAAAAACATCTCTTATGTCTGCCACCTAGCTCTCTTTATGAATTGCAGAATGTATTCTGTAAAACACGTACGCACTAGACACACGAGGTTTGTTGAAAGGACAGAATAAACGCTGAAGGCTAATGGTACTGTTTCTGGCTGGTAAGCATGCTTGCCAGCGACAGAATAACATTCACTCCTACAAGTAAGGAAGAAAAAAAATGACAGTCGGATATCGAAATATAGAAAATTGTAGCCACAACACGCAGATGAGACCAAACGTTACATATAAAACAGTTTTTGAAACTAGTTTCGATAAGAAATTATGCAGAAATCTGGAAAGACACCTTTAAGTGTCTATATAAGACATTACACCAGAAGGCATGGTAGTCGTGGCACTACTGCGAAGAGCTGTTGTAAAATTCAGTTTCGTTGAATTTAAGGTACCTTCGGGAGCAAAGTTCTGGATGACCCGAATGCCACACCTAGTAAATGGCATACAGTTGGAATATCGAAAGGTGCATTGAACACACGCGGAAGCGACCGATACAGTGGCGGTGCTCCATTTAGTGAAATGAGAGAGGTAATGACTCTAATGGAGGGCAGAGAGGTTAGTCTAGCCCTAGGCCTGACGTGCCAAGTGAAAAATGGGCTGTAAATTGGCATGACACAAATTGCATCATGAGCACAGAGTGTCTGAGTCACAATACACGTAAAGACTCCAGAAGGGCCCATGAGTAAGTACCATAACAATTAACACTTTGTAAAGGCAAGTAACGGGAGCACTTCATTCGCATGCTTGCAGGGCGAACTGTGAAAAGCTGGTTTTACATTTATAGAGACTTTCCCCATTCCGTTAGCAGCTTAGAAGAAATAAATCACGATTTCGGAGCTAGTTCGTTCCATGCACGTACGGTTCTTCGTTGACTCTGGGGCAAACCAAAAGGCTGCTCGCAGGAAGGTTCGCCAAGGTGACGTGACGAATACGTAACACTTCAGCGAATAATCGTTTTCTTGTCTCTCGAAAATTGAAGGTCACTGCTTCATTACCATGAACTTAATGTCACTCGCCCGAACACTGGCCCGAAGCTGTTTATTCGCCGGTGAATTTACCCGCGACTAATAGGTGCTTCGTGCAAGCGGCCCCAGAACACTTTCCTTGTTGTTACAGTCTGCAAACGAAGCGGCCGCGTAAACTCAATGAATATTGATGTCTCCGTGAGGCAGACGTCACGTAAATGAGGACCATCAACGCACGACACTCGGTCCGCAGCGGAGCGGCTCAGAGGACCGTGACGGCCCTCTGATCACAACACCGGCCGCCACGTAACCGAAGCCGCGCGCCGTGTTTTTCGCGCGCACTCCGAAACGATGCCCCGGCACGCGAAATCCGACGCCACCGGCGATCAGTAACCGCTGCGGGTCGTCGATTTGACGCAGGGGCCGATTTCCGGCGCTCCTCGGCCGCCGCGCGAAGACGGGCACCACCCATGTGGAACCATGACGCGGCTGTTAGCGCTGCCCGAAGCAAACGGCGGCCCGTTGCAAACACCCAGCCCCCCCCCCCCCCCCCCCCCCTCGCCCCCGAGGGCCCGGCTCCGCGTGCCTCCGCAGGGTTCACGCCTGACGTGAGAGCGCCGAGCGTCATCGGATTCCTGCGTCGTCGGTTCCGGCCTTACAGGCCTTCTGCACACGCTCGACACACGGCGTCAACGGAGCCCGCCGCTGATGCTTGTTTTCGGGCGCAATTCGCGCGCATCCTAGCGGGTTCCGCGCCGAGTGCCTTGCGCGCAGACGTGAATGGCGCGCGGGGCGCAGATTTCCGGGGGCGGATGCGTGACTGTCACAGAACGCGCCGGTTCACAGAACGGCGGCGCAGCTTGTATACACTGCCGCACACTGGCGTGGCTTGTGGGAGCGAGCCGAACGCTGACGCAGGTGAGGCGCAGGTAATCGGCGCCGAGCCATCGATGTGCCGCCGGAAAACAAAACACGGGGCGTGTTGTGAAGGGGGAGAACCAGGTCACGCGGCTGTCTGCGGCCACGCATGTCGCCCTCGGGTGGTAAACGCTTGACTCGCAATTTATACCATGACGTCTGTAGGAGGCGGGAAAGCTTGCGGGGCCTGCGGCCACCCGATAAAATAAACCGTTCCTACGTGACGTATGTTATCGAGCTGTCGTACTGTATTGTGCCAACAGCTACAAGAACGGTGTCGCTCAGCCGATGGAGTCTTTTGCACCCTGTTACAACACGCAACAAAAAAGCAAACATATATAATAATTATAAAGCGCCATATGGGAAAGTGGGACCGAAACAAAAGCGATGATTGCCAGTCGAGCTTAATACCAATTATGCTCGTGATTTCGCTTGCGTGCGCGAAGCACTGCACGCTGATAGACGTCATCATTTACGTCAATGCGTTAATTGCGACCTGTCATTCCTCTACGTGCGTTTGGGGTGATTGAGCTAATTGCTGGCTCTTCTATCACGCACATGCAAAAAGAAAAAATAGAAGGAAAGCTACGACAGCGACTGTTTACGAAAGCGAACGAGATATAATGTCGATAGCCGAGGGGCACCCACGTTTCCTTCGATGAATGCGTTTACACAAGCACCGCACAGCGCGTTTATGTCATTTACAATGTGGCACACCATATTGTAGATACTGATTACTCATTGAAGTTCCCTCGCAAAGTGTTTCAAATCTGCCATTTTGACCCGCTGCGGTTGCTCAGTGGCTATGGTGTTGGGCTGCTGAGCACGAGGTCGCGGGATCCACGGCGGCCGCATTTCGATGGGGGCGAAATGCGAAAACACCCGTGTGCTTAGATTTAGGTGCACGTTAAAGAACCCCAGGTGGTCAAAATTTCAGGAGTCCTCCACCACGGCGTGCCTCATTATCAGAAGGTGGTTTTTGCACGTAAAACCCCAGAATTTAATTTAAATTTGCCATTTATCGCACGATGAAATCCGCCTGCCTTTTCACTGTCGCGCATTAGTGATCGAATGTTTGCATGCAGTGAAGCCAAACGCAAGCCTCGCCGCACGTATACGTCGAGCTGCCTAACACGATCATTCTACTCCTCCGGCGCTATAATGGAAGTGTATCTGAAAATACAGAACATTAGTTTATCAATTGGGACGTGCTCCACATTATATAATGTTCGATGTTTCACTGCGCATCATGAAGATGATGTGCCCACTTTTACAACGAAGCTGTATAGGGCTAGAGGGATCCGTGCATTTTTGTTCTCCATGAATAAAAACTCCAGCTTCGGGCTGTCCAAAGGGCCTGCGACAGGGCTGAAGATCACGGTCTTCCGCCCCCGGCGCAGGTGCGGCCCGCGACTACGACAACGTAGTCCCTTAGGACCAATTGAAGTTTCTTGTCTGTCTGTCTGTCTATCCTGATCAATGTCTCATACCCCCATGTCGAAAACTGTCATCATCAATGGATCATACCCCCGTGAGCAATGGCTCATACCCCTGTAAGCAAGCAAAAAATGCAATCATTCATAGTCCCGTAATGTTCATGGTTACTGACTTTGCGTGAATTAGCTGCGATCAGACTACCCCTGTTGCCGTTTTCGGTGATTTCAATGCGGATGTGTCGGTACCAAAAAGGGAGCGGTTTACGCGTTCCGTGTTGCGGACATATCCTTTGCGATGCCACACCAATCCGGCCCAATCGTCCACCCAGCGGCGTACGTGCATCGATTTGACGTCATCAAAAATGTGATTGCGGTTGCGAGTGAAATAATGACCACCGATCAAGACAATAAATGAGTTCGTACCTTTGTTTCATATTACGTGTCACCTGCGTGTCGTGTGCTAAACAGCTTCGCTGGCCAACCACTTTCAGAGTGGAATGGCTGATGATTTTTATATGCATGTTGTTCCTTCAGAATAACAATAATAGTAAATGAGTAAAAGAAATTGATTTGGTCATGTAATAAGCGTGAAGGCTACACCTTTACGCATGATAGTAATTAAAAGAAATAATAATCTCAAATCAAAAGCAACGTCGCAATTTGGAAAATCAAGGTTTTGACAGACTGCGTATTGCGTGCAAGACATGCACACTGGATCGTCATGCTGTGTCCACTGTTGCCTCGAAATGGCAGTTTAGTCAAATGATTGGTCAACTTTAAGGATGTGTATGACCAATCACTCACAGACGAACTGGTTCCCTCTATTTATAAGTGGTTTGTCACTACCTACCTTATAGGTGAAAATATGCTTGTGGTTATTTTTATATACTAGTTATACGCCTCGTGTTTTGTGCGTCCTTTTAAAAACATGTGTAGTTGCGTATGTATACATGTGTGAACAAGCTTTCAAACGAAGTCACAAGTTTCAAACCGGGCCAAGAGCCTTATTTCTGCAGTGGCGTTATCTGATGACAGCCCGACCAACCGACGGCATCACACACACACACACACACACACACACACACACACACACACACACACACACACACACACACACACACACACACACACACACACACACACACACACACACACACACACACACACACGCGCGCGCGCGCACACGCACACGCACACAAACACACACACACACACACACACAAAACCTTTTGCCAACTGCAATATGATGGATACTGTCATTGTAAAGAAGGGGGAATCTTAAAAGAGAAACAGACTCTAAAGACAGTCGTGCGGAGACCACTGTGGGAGAACATCAAATTCAGACATTCTCGAGGGAACTGCCCAGTAAACCTCATTCGCCAAATCTCAACGCCAAACTTCAACGAAATCGCAAAACTTCGTCGATTAATTTCAATTTGGACGAGTTTAAGTGCCTAACTTGTTAGGGGCCTTGATTTATATTTTGCTGAACGGGCGCAGCAAATAACGCAAAGTATAACGTACATCTTCACGCAAGCAGCAACTTTGCCACCATTTGAAAAATAAAAAGCGCAACAACCGCGATTGGTCCAGCACTTGCTCTGGATGCGAACAATCACGTGTTTCGTGCTGGGTCACGAAAGTGGCTCTCTGCCCCGAATGTTTTCCTCGTGAAGGAAGGAAACAACTATTTTCGCGACACAATGAAGACGACACCCACACCGCTCGTGTGTGCCGCCTGCGTTACGTGGCAGCTAAAAAGCGATGTTCCCTTACGGTAGCTAAACACTCACGAATGGGCTCAAAGTAGTACTATTCTGATTTTGTACCCGAGCACGCTCGTTCACCTCATGCCGCGTGAGCGTCCAGGTGCTGAAGGTCCGTGCCCGTTGAGGCAAGCTGATTACGTGAGACGATTTTTGGCGCGCGATTGCGCTTGGATGAATGACCGCCGCGACGCTTTCAGAAAGTGAGGGGGGGGAGGGGCAGGGTATGCTATTTAGGGGGGGGGGAGAAGAGGGTGGGGGGGGAGTTACGCAGGGGCGTCCGAGCTCAGCGGGGCAGCGCGTGGTTCCTGGCGGCCACCGCCGCACGAGTGAACTGACCCCGTGAGTTGGGCGGCCGCCACGTGGGAGGTGAAGGTTCCGCTCAATGGGGGCCTGTCACACGGGACCCTCCGGTAGATGTGGCGCGCGCTCGCCGACCGGTGAAAGCGGCCGCCAGGGAACGACCGGCCGGGCAAGTTTGAGCCGCCGCCGCCGCCGACTTGCCTCCGGTGGCCCCCGAAGGACCACGCCGCCGCCGCCGGCTGCTGCCAAGTTCAAGGGCGGGACGGGGTCCCGAGGAGAAGAAGAAACGCGGCCGGGCGTCGATCAAGCCGCCGAGACGCGCGCTCCTCGAGGCTGGCGCGGAACACGCGTGCTGCAGCACAACTGGGCCCTGGAGCCCAACTGAGCGCGATGCCCAAAACCACACTGCTTAAGAATGAGTCGCTTACGTGACAGATAAATTTCTGTACGTACGTGCCCACCGCGACGGTTTAGTGGCTGTGACGTTCTGCCGCTGAGAACGAGGTCGCGAGTTCGATTCCGCACCGTGGCTGCTGCGTTTTGATGGGCGTGAAATGCAAAGAAGGCTCGCGTATGTAATATTCAAATGCACGTTAAAGAACCCCAGGTTGTAAAAAAAGAATCAATCGGGAGCCCTACACTGTACGGCGTCCCCCATAGCCCCACCCCAGTGCTGGCTTGGGACGTTAAACCCCATGAATCAATTAAATAAAAATAAAGTGAGCCTCGCGAGTGGCACGGAAAACAAGAGCCGTTCAGCTTGAAACCTCATAAGAAGGCAGACTCTGTGTCGAAGGAGATCCAGCCGCGGTGTAGCGAAGGCGCTGATCCGAAGGAGCAAGTACCAGAGTCCTTGCAGGATTCCTTCCAGAGTCCTTGCACGAAACCAAGATGCGAACCCAACACACAACCATAGCAACCCCGCGCGTTGGTGCCGTGAAATGTTGCTCGCGCTAATCGAGGGTAGAAGTTCCCCGCGCGCGATGCGGGTGGTCTATAGGTTGTTGAAAGTGGCGTCGTTTGGTGAGCCGCGCATGCCTACGCAGCCCAAGGCATTGCAACCTTTCGCGCAACTTTGCTATAATGGCACAAAAAAAAAAAGGATAACTAACGCTTACTAAGCGCCTCTTTTTGACATCGGGCACAGAATGTGAAGAACGAGTGCTGGTTTGAGTGAAAAGTGCCATTGGGTAATATAAGTGATATTGCCGCATTAGAAAGCCTATATATAACATGCTCAGTAACCGTGCCCTGCACGGATTTTTTTTAAATACCTGTCGTGGGGCCGACGGATTAGTGAATGAACAAGGATGCCGTCATTTTTATTGTGGCATTGTCGGAGGTTGATTATTTTGCGTTACTGAGCTTTGCCAGATCATGGTCGGCATAATTTGGTTTCTTCGCGATGGCGAGCCCATAACGAAATTCGGGAGGCTTCAGCGATATTTCAGGTTCATCTTTTGCGGCAGTAGCAGGCTCTCAACACTGTACAACACGGGCATCGTGCTTCCTTACTCGCGTCTGAGGGACTGAAAGAACGGAGAGGGCAAAAGAAGAGGCAGTTCGTGTGCTACAGTGTTGTCTATAAGCGTCTTCTCAGATCCACTGATTTTAGAAAAGTCATTAGAGCTCGCGTATTCAGGCGTTCTGCGTTGCTGAAAATAAATTAATTTCCTCTACGAGAACCAGTCAGAATAATTTCGCCGGCCCGATTACGTAACTGCTGATAGAGAGCAAGCTGAATAAAAGTTACGCAATATAGAGAAAACGTACTCTCTTGCTGCTACCTGCAAAAGGGGACAAACACGCTGCCAAGAAATGACGGGACAGCCCCTCAGCACAAGGCGCTGGCGTCGGCGCCAGGTCGCTGTAGAGCGCCTCTAACAAGCTTTCGCCCTGGTGCACTGCTTTGTTTGGATACGCGTTACCTCGTTGGCAGATATTAGCTCAAAGCGGGGCTAAAGCTAGGCTGGATCAAATGGAGTGATAAAAACATCAGTAAATGCGTGATATTCATGAGTTGGCTAAATAATTGAGATCTTCAAGTAAACTTGAATTAACGAGTTTAAAGCAAACGCGGCAACTGCGCAATTGAAGGCAGTCAGTGTGCAAGAGAGGTTGTACTTCAAACAGTAGCACCAGTTCCAAAGTATCCCTCCCTAAACTTGCGGAGCAATGCATTGTCGTTCCAATTAACATTTCACGAACGAAAGGCCTCCTCCGCACCAAGTAGGACGAAGTGGAACATGAATGCATTTCGTGACAGAATTTGAGAGTCAATATATCTAAACTGGCGCTAATGTCGCGATTTTCATTAAATAGATACTATATCGAACACTGACTGTCTTCAATTCAGCAATAGCAGCATATAGGGCAATTCATTTCGAGTGTGAATTGTCAAACTGTACTTAATTACTTATTTTGTGATTATACCACGAATTTACTGACGTCCACGGACGCTAGCTATCAGTGCACTGATGGAAGAAAAAGATGTCTTTATTCTCACTGCACTGTTCTAAAATTATTCAGACCTTCTGCGCACCATTAGTTTGCCCGTGTGTTTCCAGGTGCCGTGTTTCTAGCGTCGTATACATAGCGCAAGCAGAGTATGAATGATCTCGTTTGAAGCACATAGTAGAACGCCTTAGCAGCTACGTTTATGTAAGCCCACTAAAGTCGGATCGGGTCGTCTTGTCGAGCCGAAAACCGGTCGTCTGGTTCATGTAAACTCTAGCGGGTCGGGACGAGTTAGCGTCGAGGCGAGTTCAGTCAACCCGCATGCAGGCAGGTTGACTCGACGAATACGTTTGGATTGTACGCTAAACGCGGTTGGGTCGGGAGAGATCAGCTCGACTTCCGACTCGACCAGCTCGCGTCGAGTTCGGGCAAATTAAGCTACTGTTGCGTTGGTCGCGTAGCTGCACTATGTTTACTGTTACCGCGGTTCAATGTGCCGCGTTTGCATACGCGGAGTGAATGAGCTGGCACGCGAGCAGCAGGCACAAGAAGAAAGTGATAAAGATAAGCGCGTTAACGCTACGATACAACGATAAGAGCGCTGTGCTCCCGTCTACTCGTCTCATCGGTATCCCACTCGACGCCAGTCTTGGCTTCCTTTGCATGGGAGAGCGAAGTCGTATCTGCAAAGAAGTGGATATATTTAGTTGTCTCTTGGAAAGACAATGCCTTGACCCTATAATTAGATAATTTGATACAACGATTTAAATTCTAGAACAGACTATTTCTCGTCACCTTTGTGGTGTTTGAACGGTACTAATCAATGGGTCACTCAGCACGGCTTCCCTGTTTCCAAATTGGACACAGAAGCACAGATGAAATAAGATATAAGCTAAAAGTCACACTGTCGCCCAAGAACTTTAACAACAAAAGAGCCCCCCCCCCCCCCCCCCCCCCCCTCCACCTCGGGTTTGCCCGATATTCCCGATATTCGGGTGTTTGTAATATGGACGACTGATCTGGGATAGTGTAGTTGAATATCCGAAAACATTGCCTCTTCTGTGTCAGGTTGCAAACAGAACTCATATTTGCAAAATATTTTCTTGAGCCAACCTCCGCAATTGGTGCGCTAAGCAATGTTTGCGTAAATTGTTTATATTTATTTTCACAAAAAACTATATTACCTCTTTCATCGCAGTTATTTGTAGCAAAGAGCTTCAAGTTCAGAATATCCTGACCAACTAAATTGTTAGCTTCTCTAAATTATTTATGTGACGTCTATTCTGTTCAGGATCCAAGGCCAAGGTATGCCTGGTGAACTGTACCTTGGTACTTTGGCCACATCCAACATTTTACGGCATTTACAAAACTGATGTTAGTCGATGTGGGGTATGTAGCCAATGAAGTTTACAGAATTATTGGGTTTTTGTGAAAGCTGTGAAGTTGGGGTAATACGGGTACTTACGGGGGACCTGCCCGAAAGATGCGAGTAAGACCGTACAGAAAGCTCACCCACATGCGGGAGTAATGCGTGATGCACGAAGCCGATATAGGTACTCGTGATAATAGTCAGCTTCCATGCAAATGGTTGTGACATTGAAATTCTCATTGACTCGGACATCGGTTTGGAGATGGAAGTCTGGAGAGGAGGATTTGTACAGCGCTTTACTTATCACACATAGACAGACAGAGGGAGAGAGACAGACGGATAAGCATCGGCCGTCGCACTTGGACAACGAGCGAGTTGGTCAGAGCAGGGCAGCTTTGTTGCTAGGCATCAGTTGGTTGTGCCGACATGCTGCTCAGCCTTGAGCGAGTCGCACTGCGCATGCTCGAGCTGACTCCAAACTCCCCCCGACGCGGAAACTGCAAAATATGTATCTGCACCGCAGCCGCTACCGAACGTGTTCGGAAAATTTCATTTGCATCGCTGGACACGCGCCTTCATCGACCAGTAGGCGACGCATGCTCGGCGCGCGCCTGGCGCGAACGCACTCGAACGAGTTGTGCCACCAGTTGCACACGCACAGCGATATCCTCGGCCGGCCCGTGCAGGTGGCAGCTGACTCACGCTCGCCGCACAATGGCATAGTCCCGCTCGATGACCGCGCTTGCGCCGGGGCTGACATCATCATGGTCGCCGCCGATGGAGCCACACGGAGAACGCTCCACTTTTCGCGTTTTGCGCACACGCTTGTATTTGCGGGTACATAAGCTGTGCGTTGCGGGCCCGCCGCCGGACCTGGAGTGGAGAGTGCGCGCGCGGTGTGCCATGTGACGCACGTCCATCTGCGGCCTTATTTCGGCGGGCGGAGACGCCGACCGAGCCCTTCGTGTCACTGCGCGGCCTTTAGCGCGCGTTCAGCTAAATTAGCCGCGCAGGAATCACCGGTGAGACAAGGCGCCAAAGGGAGGCAGCGCGCGGCGGCACCTGTCCGACTTTTTTGGGTCACATTAATCACGGCGTCTCGCGATAAGCGGCCGCCCCGGCGCGCGCGCGCATGCATGGGCGGCTCGATGTCGCTGCTCCCATTCGAGGCGCGCACGTGGTCCTCGACCGGTTTCAAAACAAATTGCCAATTAATATGCTCAGTGAACGCTTCCACGCGCGCGCCGGCCGCCAACGTCTCCGGCCGCGCGCGTTCGCCAGACAGAACGGCGGTGCCAGCGACGGGGCAAATACAGGCGCCGATCGAATGCCGCGATCGCGACGGGCGCACGCAAGAGTGCATCACCCGAACCAGCCACCGCTGAGTGCGAATGCGACCCGGTCACAGCTGAGCGGTGGCCGCTCTTACAAGCGAGACACTTACGGAGCAAGCTTCTTTTGAAATGGAAATTCGCCGGGCAAGGCGCGCATTCCCGAGCAATGGATGTTTCCGCTGCACTGGCGAATTTTAGAATTGCGCGGCCAAGATCGAATCTATGGACCATAAAAGTCCGTGCCGCATTAAATCTCCGTCCCCAACCCCGCCCTCCGACCCCCCCCCCTTTTTTTTTTCTCTGCTCTGTGCTTTTGTTTTATTGGGCGCTCTCGATGGCCAGCATTAAGGGCACTACACTCTTACACCTTGCTCTTACTCTGCTCCGCCAAGCTCTGAGCAAATATGGTCGATCGCGCCGCGGAACCGCTGAAAGCGTGCAAAGAAAAGCAGTTGCAGGTAATTGCGTCATTCACTGAGCGTACGAGGCGCACGTTCCTGCCTTCTTTGTAAACACTAGCCCGCTTTTACTTCGCTTTGCGATGTTTGTGTGCATGTTCACGCGAATGATAACAATAATCGTCGAACGCACGCTGTAAAACGACGCGAAATGTAAGCGCGTTCCCACTATTTATATCATGTGTTATCTCTAAATAGTTACTACCGCATACTTTCGTGGCATTCATATGCGAGGGAAGAATTTTTTATTTACGTGACTACACAGGTTTGCGCGTCTAATATCGCATCGCCCATCAAGGTTACAAAAAGGGTTACTGGTGAACAAGGAGAAAAAATAAGTCGGGTAGGGATGTTTCTTTTGTTTGAACACCGAGCTCTCGCTGCACTGTCGCGGTAAAGGTAAAAAAAACAAGAGAGAGAGAGAGAGAGAGAGAGAGAGAGAGAAAATGTTCGTTACACTCTTCACGTTTTAAACTTTCAGACCACGATTCTTTTCTTAACATTTAACAACACGGCTATAACCCTTTGCCCTATGCGATAGATGAGTCTTTTTTGCCCACGACCTTCAACGATGTCCTGCATGAGCGACTTAATTGCCATGGGGCAGAGACTATACACCGCCGCTAGCATGGAAAAGGGCCCGCCCCCCTCCCTCTCCGTCCCGGTGGTCTACTAAAAATACCTCTGTGTCAGAACGGACCGGGTAATGACATTCAGTGCACTTCCTCGTCATTCTCTGGTTTTTCTCCGCAACGTGCAACCTATAATATAGGACGACACGCGTCGCACTGTGCAAGCGCTCACAACGGAGGAGCGCAGTGCGCGGGTGCAAAGTGCAGACTCACTTCTGATTTTTCGAAACGCGTTTTTTTTTCCTGTTTTGTTTTTTCTCCTGTCTTTCTTTTTACGTCACACCTTGCAAATGACGCAGGCGCGTAACGGGGCCTAACTTCAGTGACGTAACGACTATAACTTCGCGCCGCCCCGGGGCTGAGCGGCAGTGTTTGTCAGTGCCGCTAACCCGCTGCAGTTTTGCAAAACCTCAGCGTGGGAAGTGAGCGGCGGAGCTCGTGGCTTGAACCCGGAGCGCCGCGTAACCACTCGTGAAACTTGTAAGCCGCTAGACCCCGATTCGCCGGCGCGACCGCATGGCCAAAATTGACTTTGAGACTCGAGCTCTTCAATCTCGTAACTCTTTTTCTGGTGGAGCCGTGATCAGTGGCTACGTGCGCTTGTCGCGGGCGTCGCCGCTGCATGACAGCGTTGCAGTGTAGCGACGTGTGCAAACACAGCTTTCCCGACACTTTGGCCCGCCTGTCTGGTTAAGAGCAAAACGCCACTAAACGGAGCGTGACGATTCTATTTTCGCCGCCATTTCCTATTCGACGCCACCCACGGCCTACGGCCAATTCTACTCCGCGCGTCATTTCTCCTACGACTTGGTGAGGTGCCGTTCCTCCCACCGCAATATCAGCGTGAGAACAGCCTGTTTCGGGCGCGTCGCACGCGCAGCGGCGCATCCACTGCCAGCAGTGGGTGACTTACGTAAAGGAAGAAGTCGTGTCTTATTTTTTTATCTGCTCTTGCGCATCCTTTGGGCAATGCCCTAAGAAATTTCCCTGCGCTGCTGACATCCGGCCATCACAAGATGAACTTCCTCGACAAGATGGCAACTGTGTGTGTGTGCGTGCGTGCGTGCGGGCGCGCGCGCGCGTGTTTGTGTGTGTGTGCGCGTGCGCGTGCGTGCGTGCGTGCGCGACTCAGGGAAACAATAACGTCCCACTTTCCATACCGTGAAATGGTTCTGCCCCCGCAAATTCATCAAGCGGACAAAAAGCATACGCCTACACGTGGAGGACTACTGCCAAGTGCTGACGCGACATCCGTGATAATTCAGCTCGCAATAACCGGTCGAATATTCATAAACTGGAACCCTCTACGAGCGGGGAATGTAACAACTATGTATTACCGAGTAAACCTATGTCAGGACGCGCAATAGGTGCACGTATTGATTACCCAATGGACATTCTCAATTGTACTCAAAACTCGCCTCTGGCTATGACTTCAACAATCTTTATGCAAATCTGGTCAGTATTTATGTGAAATAAAATTCACTAGTTTAATTTCTGTACATTTCCTTTACCTTGCGATTCCTTCAGCTTGTGAGTTTGGCACTATATTTTCTTCGTAGCGCGAATGTTTATACCTGCTGGTTTCATTTTCATATGTCCCATTAGATTTTTTAACGTATACCAGTGAAATTGCTAGTTAGGTAGTTCCGATGTTTTGCGAGTTTCAGGACGACGATGTGCCGATAAGTGGGCAACCGAAAGCGGTGACACGACTTGTTGCTTGCTGTCGAATCACGCGCTTACAGTGCATACACGTGCGTTGAAGGCGCAGGAAATGAATAACAAAAATGAGTAAAACCAGCGTGAAGGATATCACTTGCACGATGTTCCACAAGTTCTTTAACTCCATGCCAGGTAAATGACAGGGTGCTGTCCTGAGCCAAAAGTGACAGTTCCAGATCACCTGTATTCTTGCAAACATGTACAAAAAAAAAGTACAGTGCAATTGGCGCTTAGTGTTTTTTTTTTTCCACACTTGGCCCTTGCGCCATTAAACACTACATATCATCATCATCGCTTAGTGTTTTATTGTTTGTCTCTCCGCTATCTGTCGGAAGTGCGCTGCTCATCTGCATAATTCTACCACATAAAATTACTATCACAAGTGCATAAAAGGTCCCAAGTATACAAACATTCCACATATATAGCATGGTATTCTTTTTGCTTGTTCCGTGCATGGATACAAAAAAAAAAACCGTAACTGACAAAAAACACATTCGCTTTTCGAGCTCATACTCGAACTTATGGAAATGTTATGTCGCGTTCTCAGAAGGATGTGCCATGCCCATGAGCTTCCGTTCCGTTCATTTCTCTGCAGTGAAAACCAACTTTAGTTTTTTTAATCCTTTGATTCCATTCTGTGCTCTTCGATCTGGTTATAGCGATTAGTTGTTGCGCTAATATCGTCAAATACACCACATTGAGAACGAGCGAGGTGGTTCCCTTAGTAGGCAGTTTATCAGACATGAAACTACGAAGAAGGAATATAATGTGCCTGCGTACCTCCAACTTGTCTCTGACCCCTCGATATACAGTTCCGCTTACTCGATCCTTTCGTACCCTTCGAATCTGAGTACCAAGAGATAATGTTAAAGCCAGGGTAACGGTCGCCGCATTCTTCAATTGCAAAGATGAGATTGCCGGCTACTCATGTCAGAAAAAAAAAGGGGGGGAAAAAAGAACGAAGGCAAATAGGTGAATGCACGGCCGTCCCGCAGCCATCAACACGCGCCTCAGATCTATCGAGGGGAGCAACAAATGTACAGCAAGTTACCAAGCAGCTATGTGAGCGCTTGCTTCCGCCGGTACAGTCGCAACGACTTGACCTTGATTCTGATCACGTAAATGAGCGAGACTTATTGGGCGCGCCTGCGCAAGTGAAGGGAAAGAAGGGGGGGAGTAGCACCGCCGCGGGAATAGGAATGGGCGAGAAGTGGGGGAGTGGAACAAAAATGGAAAGCGCCACAAACTGGATAATTGTTTGGAACGTCCGGACGGCGGCACTCTTTCCCTCCTTTTTCTCCGGCATTTGTACGAGTTGGCTTGCGGAAATACTCTTGCGTCAGCGGCATGCCGCTAGAGGTGCTCGTTCGATCTCAATTGGCTTCGCGTGCGCGCCGATCGCGAGCTCATCACAGCTGGCCTGCGCCTGTACGTGCCCTTTGGCCAGAGAGCTGCTGTCTCCGTGTGCGCTCTCGCCCTCGCTCCTTAACTTGGTCCAATTGCTCAACGCGGAGAATGGTTTTGCGAGTGTTCGCCGCATCCTGCTGCTGGGGGCGCGTGGCGTGAGAGCCTTTTTTGTTCCCTGGCGCTTCCGTGACGGAACACGCGGCAGTTCTTGTATACGCTACACTCCCCCCTCCCCCACCCCCCACCGATGCACCCCCCCCCCACCCCTCTACGTTTAAACACCCTTCTATCTTTCGTACTTTTTTTTCTCCAGAAACCGGTTCAAAACGGTTTTCTTTTCTCCAGTGGCACGCGGAAGTTTTCAAGAGCACGCATCGAGATCCGCAGGAGGAGTAGTCGCCTTGCAGGCGCGAGAAACGTGAAAGGACTCGCCTACCTAAGCTGCAACCACATGGAACGCATTTCGCACGCATATAACGGGCGACATTGCCCGGCTTTGCGGGGTATATTTCGCGCAGAGCGCAGAAACGACCAAAGTGAATGCACCATGACAACACGTTTCGGCCATTGCAACAACGTATAGTATATCGTGCTGAGTGGTCGTAATAGTAGCAGCGAACAGAGGTCCCGTGCATTTTCCGCTTAAACGTGGCTTTGTCAGAACGGAGCCACTATGCGTAGCAAGCACCTGATTAGCACGCGTAGAGCGTGCTAATCAGGTGCTGATATAGAACAATTGCATGGCTGCATGGAAAAGGCGAGGAGAGTCAACTGCTTATTGCAGAGGGGACGCATAATCAAGACGAGTTTAATACAATCGTCCGACAAGTGAGGTCGAAAAATCGATGTCACTGGCGTCAGTGTTTCGACAAGGGTACAGTCGTTGTCAGCCTTGTGTAGAGAGCGCAGGAACGGCGGCCTCCGGGTCGCTCCCGAGGCAGCCATTGGCGTCTAACGGTAGTTGCTGGACCAAAACGTGCCCAGCAGCTACCGTTAGACGCCGATGGCTGTCTCGGGAGCGACCTGGAGGCCGCCGTTCCCGCGCTCTACACAATAAGGGTCACGCCGACTGTGCTTCACTTCGCCAGGTATAGTTGCTGCCATGGCGTCGGCCTCCAGCGACATCCTTGACAAAGAGGCAGAAGAAAGATGGGAAAAATGGCGTAATTCATGATCCCTGAGAGGTGATGCAGTAGACTCAAACAAAATAAGATGATGACGATGACGACGACGATGATGATGCCGATGATGATGATG
Source organism: Dermacentor albipictus (assembly GCF_038994185.2). Lineage (NCBI taxonomy): Eukaryota > Metazoa > Arthropoda > Arachnida > Ixodida > Ixodidae > Dermacentor > Dermacentor albipictus. The sequence goes on along the minus strand of NC_091821.1, from coordinate 242,677,927 downwards.
ATGAATCAAGTTTTGCACTGGTTCGCGAAGATGGCAATAACGATGAATACAGGACATGAAAGTAGGCTCGTTAGAAGTATAGAAAACAAGGCGATGACGGTAATCCGGGATTGCGCAACGTTGGACAAGGCGACGATGATGGAGACGCGCACGCAGTATACCTGAGGAGGAAGGAGCAGCGCGGCCCCACTTGGAGCGTCAAGCACATCGGGCTGCTGTGCTGCACTCGGCACATCTGCCAAAGCCACCACCCGGAACGCAGTAGCCAAGTGGCTGTGGAATGGGGGCAAACATTACCGTCTGCGGTCTCCTTTTAAGTTCGCTGTCACACGCCGACTGCTTCCACGGCATGTTGTAGGAGACAAGTGATAAGGTGAAATTGGTATTGATGCGGCACAGATAGCGTTTCATTGCGTGCAACGATTTTCGGGTACATGACGGTGTTTTTCGTCCTCTTCTTCTCACTATTAAGTTTTCTCGCTAAGTTGCACTCGTTCATATGATTGTTTACTAAGTTCCCATCAGCCTTAAGAAAAGAAAAAAGAACAGTCTTCGGTTCTAGCTGCTTCTGTTCCTGCCCTGACGGAGGACAGAGACCCCGGCGGAACCCGGCGGATTCGTGAGTGGCCCGATCAGGAAAGAGGCCGGCAGGTTATACGTAGCCGTCGTTGCGCTCAGCTCACGCGCGTCTGCATACCCCACAAGGTCGCCCTTCAGCCGAGAGCCACAGACCGCGACGTCCGCGCGCGCCGGCGGTTGCTGCTCGTCGAGCAACGATGATTGGCGCCAGGCGGTGCGAGGTGCGCCTCGCGGCACGTGCGACCGCCGGCGTGTCGCCTGGAATTCCCCCTGCGTCGCGGTTTCAGACACAGACACGCACCACAGCACGTGCGCGCTGGAGGTCCCGTGGCGCCAGCCTCGGTCGCTCGGGTTAACCCCGGCCGAATTTTCGGCGCAACCGCGCGATGACACGGCGCACGCCGGTGGTGGAAAAGTTTACCTTTGCGAAGCGGGAGCTGCAGAAACTTAACTGTGAGCTGACGGGGCGTGTCTTGGGCTGTCGGTGTGGCCGCGATGTTCCGGCAACGACGGGCACACCGCAAAACATGGAGGAGTCCGAAGAAGCTCCTGCATGTTCCCGTTGTTTTGTTACCGGCAGCCTCTACTGCGCGGAAATTCTTTGCCTTTCTAAATCTGTTCACCATCTCGTCTTCCTCCCATTATGAACCAATAATCACGCACTCCTATACTTCACAAGTCGCGCCCAGCGACAGTTACCTCGATACGTGTGCTTATACTCTTTGCTGTGTCCTTGGAAGTGCGAGCGCACGCACGCAAGAGGACACACGTATCTACGCGGTCCATTTCTGGCACGGGTTACTAACGTTGCAAGATGGCGACTTGGGCGATAATTTGGTGGTTAGCGCTTGTGTCACTAGATGTACGTTCATGTAACGATTACGTCAATGAATTAAGTTAAGATTAAAATCTGGAGTTTTCCGTGCCAAAACCACGATAGCATTATGAGGCACGCCGTAGTCGGGGTAATTTTGACCGCCTGGGGTTCTTTATCGTGCACCCAATGCGCGGTACGCGGGTGTTTTTGCATTTCGCCCCCGTCAACATGCGTCCCCCGCGGCGGGGATTTGATCCCGGGACCTCGGGCTAAAGCAGCGCAACACCAAAGCCATATAGGCCACCATGGCGGGTCTTACGTCAAGAAGCGATCATTCAAATAAAATGTATGTGCTTCATTATCTCTAATCGATTTTATATACGTTAAACATACAAACTTTTCTAGAACGCTGGAGAAAATACCAAGTATGTGGTAACATTGCCATGTTAACATTGGCCGCCTTATAGTGCAATCGTGGACATGAATCTTCGAGCCTGTTTGCACCATTGAACAATTATGTGTGCGAAGATTGCACTGCAGGCGGTGAATTGTTGTCTTCGTAACTGACATGTTACGTACTTCCTCACAACGATGACTTCCTCTTGTTTGATAAGCAGAAACCTCACGTGATCTTAGGCTAGAAGTAATCCATCAGTAAATATATCTTTACAAGGTCACGCGCCCAGCTTTCACTGGCGCAAATTCCGAGACCTAATAACACCAATTTGTTGTATGCTCGCCGGAGCGGCCGTTTCTGCCGCTGCTTTGTGCAAGAATACATCATGATATACTAAATACAGGTGCCGGCGCGTCGTGTGGCGCAACAGCTACTCAGGTACCCGACTTAATAACTTTATTCGTGCCACACTTTTATGCGAAGCATATTACGAGAGCTCAACACAGCTCCTCAGGCGCGGCGGTGTCGCCTTGAAACCACGTGACACCGTGACGTCACGACAGAGGAGAAGTGGCTTTGGCTCAACTCTTGCAAGACGGGCTGGGTGGGAATCGAACCAGGGTCTCCGGAGTGTGGGATGGAGACGCTACCACAGAGCCACGAGTACGATGCTTCAAAGCGGTACAAAAGCGCCTCTAGTGAATGCGGTGTTGCCTTAGAAACGAGCTGTTTCTAAGGCGTGCGTCTCTTGCTCAGGCGCACATTTCGTTGCCGCGCCGAACGCTGCTTTGCTCGACGCTCACCGCGTCCAATGCGGGGCGCGTAGTCGCTGCCCTGTAGCCCATTGTCTTACACCCCTTGGCGGGTCGACGGGAACGTTGTCGCGTTCCACTCTTGAAGGCGAAGCAGTAATGCATGAGTTGTTTCTTCGTCTAGCCGAACCAAATATAGCCAGGCAACAGCAGTTCACCAGGCTAAACAGTGGTTCAACAACTAAAATAAAGGCTAGTATGCTTCGCATCCTGGGCTTAACCTTACCTAAGCCACAGCCATTTTTTTTCTTTCCTGCCTTTATTTGCCCTTCCCGCGTGCGTTGGCGTAATTGAGATTATTATTTTTTTTTCTTTACGCGTGTCTTCCTCCCGTACTCGGCCACTATAGAAGAGAGGAGGCCGAGCCACCAGCGGCGCTTCGTTCTATCCCGCGACCGAACAGCGGATGTGCCTGAACGACACACTTGGGGGGCCTCGGCCAGGCCGACAGTCGATTCCCTCTCGCGCGAGTCAAGAGCAAAAGAACACGCCGTGCCAATCGCATGACTACCCAACTGGCGGCGAAATTAACGCAGGAACCCGATCCTGCCGAAAACTGGTTCGACCGCCACGTCGTCGCGGTCGTAATGGGCGCCCGCTTGTCGTCCGGTGGCCCCGTGATCCGCGCGCGCTCGTCGGCGGATGCAAATGAGAGGAATGCACGGGCAGCGAGTGCACGGCCGCTCGCAGCCGCGGGGGGAACGGAGCCGCGCTTCCGCGATTAAAGCGGCCGTCGCGTGATGCCTTCCGCCACGGCAGCGGCGTCGACGGCACAAAGGAAGCGCCGCGAGACGACGCCGGCGTGCGTCGCACCGATCCCACGGTGGCCACCGCTCCAGGCGCGCGCGCACCTGCGCGGTAGGCTCGCGGCACGGTTGTTACCGACGATCCGAACGGTCTAGAACTCGAATTAGCGACGACACTGCGGTCAATCTTCGCGCTGTGTGTGTCTTCCAGATGGCCGACTAAAGTGCGCGATGTCACGAAGGAACCCCACAATCTCCCCTCTCCCCCCCCATAAAAATAGATTAAACAAAAAAAGAGAAAAGAAACCGGAGGAAGGAATGAAACTGGCTCTCGTCGCAAACGAGAAAAGCATCGAGGAATTCTATAGCGCCTTCAGTAAAAATAATAATAATAATAAAAAACAGACAAAGATTGTTGATTTTAGAGAAGCGATCAAAAGAAAAAGATGGCACGGCCATTTCCGGAAGCAACGACCTCCCCACGTCTCAAGCGCTACCCGTTACCCACATGAGTTACGGCCAGCGGCAGTCCCCCACACCACTCTCGTGTGACGTCCGTCAAGGGAAGCCTGTCTCTGAGAGTATTAACTATAGCGTCGCTTGTAATAGTGGCGCTGGACTCGGAAAAAGTCTGCAATCTAAGGAAGGCAACAAAAAAAGTGTTAACATTTTCTATGTACACCGCGTACACATAGAATCGTTCGACCTCCTTTGCGTCTATGGTCGTTGGCCCCTTTCGGTGACTCCAGTAGGTGGACACTAAATAGAAACATTGAATTCGATTAGATTGGCGGATTAGACTTTCAGAACCCTATGTACGCATCTTTGGCGGAAAAAAAAAGTTTGATAACCGGCGCGAAAAACGACATCCAAACTTCAATTTTTGGATCTCACGGCCCAACCTCGACGTCAAGGGCGTCACTATGGCATCCGGAAATTTGCGACGTTTTATACACATTTCCGTCCTTTTCGAGGCGCTGAAATGCAACAAAGTTTCCAGGTTAAATTGTCGATTGTTTTCGAATAGAGTCCAATACTTTCTCATCTGTCTCTCTTTTTTTTCTGCAAACGACTTGTTGCAGATGTGACCAGACGCCTTTCCACCTCTTTCCTCAATATATCCACACTTCCACGTACAGCTGTTGTGGAAGCAACGAGGCAGCGTCTCCTCCCGGCTTTCGTTATTAATTCGTCATCTAGCACACCAGGCCTATACTTTGCGTTGGAACCAAAAAGTCACCTATTGGGCATAACCGAAAAGTAAGTCATCAATCCAACTATATCTTAACAATTTTTATTGCTTTCTTCCTTCGGCTCATACCTGACCCCAAGTAAATGCGTTATCGCAATGTGATTAAGCAATCGCTACATAAAACCTACCCCGCTGCAATTTGGCTGGTAAACGTGTCATTTCCCTTTCTTCTGAAAAAAAGAAACAAAGAAGAGTAGTCTTGCCCATTCATCACAGCGGTCACTACGCCCACTATACGTATACCACACTATACTCAATGAACTTGGATTGTTAATGCGTTCGATTAGAAAGCAATCATGGCTGAACGCTTATCTATAGTACATTACTAACGTTGCTCCTTTCTTTTCTTTCTATCTATCTGTTTATTGCGTGTGTATTTCTCTTTTACTCCTCTGCGCGTTAGGTTATATTCTCGGTTTGCACACGCGCTTAACTTATTTGCGAGGTAGTGTTCTTTTTTTTCTTTGTTTATTGTTTGTCCTCTTGCATAATTTTATTGGCAGCGCCTACTCCTTCCTGGTGCCTCGCGCATATAAGCGTTGCCAAGTTAACCAATAAAACAGGACGTTCTTCTATCACTCTCTGATATAATCGCGCAGCGTCGCCGCCTTCAGCGATGTCTATAGCTATCGACCCGGCTTGGCTAGCGATCTAGAACAGGGACACGCATTTTCTAGAGCCCAAGAACGCTCGGTGTTCGCTACTTCAAAGCCCACGCTACGACATTAAGCGGCGATACAAGACAGTAAACAATGGAGGCGATAGCATCCAAACCCGACAGCAAGAAGAATGTTCGACGAACGAAGAAGAATGTTCCTCCGTGTGCGACGAAAAGGCATCCTTTATTGCGGCCGGGCAGCTGTAATGCGTCACAGAGGCATTATAGCTTTCCTTCGAGGAGTGAGCGGCGTCCGCTCCCATTAAAACAATACATGTGCACTAAGACGAGGATTCGAAGAACATCAAGCCATGCATGAGCAAACCTATTTGTACGCGGTTTAAGAAAAAGTTCAATGTTGGCAATTCCTTCAAGCGGGAGCACGGCTCACATTTTAAACTGCATTTTCAAGTTCTAGTTCTTCACTATGGAGTATGTTCACTGTGCTTGTGGACAATAAGAGTTAACATTGTCCGGTGGTGGGCACAAAGCTCTTGAGAGCAATTTAAATATGAGGCTAGCAGTAACTGCGGCCAAAGGAGTTGCCAGCACTTTCTTTGTTCTTATACTGCGTGTTCTTTCCCCCTTTGAATAATTAAAAAAGCAAGGCCCACAAAAGTTACTTGAATCACGTCCCCATACAATAATTATGTGCCCGGGTGGACATAACTTGCACGAAATATTAAAGCAATCTGTTGGCGAACTAAACTAATTAATTTGATTAAGTTCTTAATTACAAACTTTACGGCACATGTTCACATTGAAAAGTTGAAGGGAATCGTCATAAAAGCCCAATTACGTGCTTCAACATTTCAAAACGGTCATGTAAACCAAAATAATTTGCCTCAACTAATTTGTTGAATTTACTGATTACGCACGCAGCACTGCTCAGCTCAACTTGCGGTGCAACTCCGCTGTGACGTAGCAGGGCGTAAAATTGAAGGGAGAGAGAGAGAGAGAAAGTGGGAGAGAGAGAAAGTGGGAGAGAGTTCGAAGTTAACACGCACACACACGCTGTACAGTGCATAAGGATGCATTAGGGTGTACCATTTGGCTGCCACCATAATGATCAGAATAACTTTTTCATCTAATGAGGAGGAATATCACGAAATACACGTTTCTTATCTGCCATTCAGTACTGACATTGGTGCATGTGCTCGCGAGGCGGTGCGCTTCAAGAAGACCAACAATTCGTCGCGCAAACAAAACGGAAACGCTTGCGAAGGTCAGTAAACAGGTGACGGCGCTGTTCTTCGCAGATTTTCGAGCCCCCGTCGGTCTCGGCGGGATCTGTGCCACTGCCGTCGTGCTGCTCCGGTGAGAGCGCACGACGGCGCAGACAAGCGACTGTCAGCCGCGGCATGACGTCACGCGCCGAGAGGAGCTGCATGTCAGTGGGCTGTCAGGAGGGCGCGTGGGCGGCCGGACAGTGTCCCGAGCGGGACGAGCAGCGGCGGCAGACCGACCTTCGCCGCCGCTGCACATGCGGCGCGAGGTGTGTGCCAACAGGTCCGCGCGCCTCGGGGAGAGCCGTCGATGAGGACGTGGGCGGGGATCGGCCCCTCGCTCCCGGCAGAGACTCAACGACAACCTTTTCCCATTACGCGCGTCAATTCGCTCCGCGACACCGGTCAGCAGAGCACGGGAGCCCGCTTGTTTAACCGGACCCGGGTAGCCAGCGCCCGAATCGCGGCGCAGGCGCAAACGCGCCTGTCGCCAGAGGAGTTGATATTCGCCTACGTCCGCGCCGCGGTGCACTGGGCCGGAATCATTGTCTGCCGCTTGACGGGTCGCCTCGCGCGCGTTTATTGGCCCGGAGATCAGAAGATGAAAAAAAGAGAGAGAAAAGAAAAAGTGAACGGACGAGCTAATCCGGGCAGCCAAAAAAGTAATAATAAATAACGCGCTCGAAAGACCGCAGGCGATTTCTTCTCTGATGCCAGTGCGCGTGAGAACACCCGTTGCTCAGTTTGAGCGCCGTGAAATGTGTGATTAGGTCAGGGCCCACGGGGGCGCATTAAAGTTCGCGTGCGTAGGCATTCAGAGCTGGGGGCGACGCGGAGTAATGGTTAGAGGAGCGATATTTGCGCCCGCCGTGGTATACGTACACGGGACAGGCGTCAGGCCAGAGTGGGGGTGCCGGCGTGCCTGCGTCACAGGTCGGTGGCGCACTGCAGATTTTCTTGCAGCGCCGAACGAATGACGGACCGTAACTGCGCCCGAGGGAGGAAGAGCTTCCGCCGGCCGCAGATGAACGAGCGCGAGCAGTGCGCGATAATAAAGTGATCGAGTTACGTCGGGCGGACACGCACGGAAAAAAATCGGCGTAGTACAAACCGGGCGGCCCAGCTTGTCCGGCCCACATAAACGTGCGAGTAGCCGCGGAGGGGAAACAAAGGAAGCGCGCCTGTATCCGCCGCGCGTGACGCAGCCGCGTTATACCCTTTACGCGAGATAATGAACGATCCGACAGCCACCACACGCCGGCCGAACAGCATGCGCAGCGGGAGCCCGTGTACTTTGACCCGCCGGGGGCGACCGGTCCTGGGCGATTCATCAAGCGGGGAGCACGCCAGGAATCCCGCCCTTTCCCCAGGAAGGAAGCGGCCCGAGGAAAGACGCAAGGGTTGGCCCCGCGGCACACGCAGGGCGCCTGTTTTACGGCGGCCCGCCGCACCGATAGCTTACGCGCGGATTAACCGCTTCGCTGTGGCCGCCCATCGAGGCTCTTCGCGGAAGGCGCGCTCAGTGTTCGGGTCCCAAGGCGGCGAAACAAGAGCCGCTCGTCGACAACAGCGCTCACACAGTGAACCTCTTTCAGCCGCTGCTGGCCAGAGTGGAACGAAAATGAACGGAGGGGGGGTGGCCGCACTATGCGGCGGCAGGCTTTTTTATCGCGAGCACAACGTCGCCCGCGTTATTTAGTGCCTACCCGGTGGCAATTACAGCGTCCGGTATCCTCGTTCTAAAAGCAGATAGGTGGCTGTAAAGATCTCAAAATAGCAGCTCTCGTAAGACGTCGTGTTATTGAACAAACAGTGTGGAACGTTCGCGCTGCGAGGGACAATTGCGCGGACTCCGCTCTTCCGACGTCCGTTCAGATAAAAACTGGGAGGGGTCGCGAGTATAGGGCTTGGAAAAAATGCTCACCGGACATTCCGGCGATGAACAAAACCACGGACCGCAAGGCACCACCGCCTGGCTTTTACGACGACGACGTGATCTTCACACAAGTCTGGTGATGGCGCTCGAAACGCATTTCTGCGTTGCAGATGGGCACTGGGCTGCGTCTCACATGCATACGACGCGGGATCGGTTGGCGCGCAAAATGGAGGCATGAAATCACGCAGTTACCTCTTGCGGCAGAAGAGGGAACTGCGTGATTATTGCTTCGGATTGTTCAGTGCTTCCCTCGAACTTCACCCCTGCAGCTAGACCGCCATTACCGCTCTGGTGCCTACATCCCCTGGAAGCTCTCCTAACCATTCCTGGAATCCAAAAGAAAACGCAATTGTCATTTTAGCCCTACAACAAGTCACACTACTGCTCCTGCGTCAGAAACGCAGCGGACCTCTTCACATTTACACGGATGGTTCAATTTCTTCCGCAAACTCAGCAGCAGTGGTTATTGCCGCAAAGTCCGTCACCATAAAATTCAAGACATCGCATTTTACATCATCGACAGCTGCAGAACTCGCCGCTCTCCGTGCTGCTCTAGAATTCATAATTGAAGAACCGTCACAGACATAGTCAATCTTCTCCGACTCCAAGGCCGCTCTCCAGTGCATTATGTCGCCATTTCGTGATGGACCGCATGAAAATTTAGTCGCTAACATAAGACTTCTTTATCACCACGCAAAAGAGGGAAAAACACAACATAGTCTATCAGTGGATACTGTGCCATTGCGGTATCTACGGAAACGACCGTGCAGATGAGGCCGCCCGATCTGCTCATGATGGCCTCCACTCTGTAGTTATACCGTTATCCAGAACAGACGCAGCTACAGGATTTCGTTTCGCAGTGGAACTCGACGGAATTTACCAACGCTCGTCTCCACAACTTGGATCCGAATCTACGGCTACGTCTTCCGTTAGGACTATCTAGTGCTGAAGAGGCGTTTCTGTGCCGCTTGTAACTTGGCGTGGTCTTCACGAATGCTTACTCATACCTCATCGGAATGGCCAACAGCCGTATACACGCGATAACTGTGGCTGCGAGGAAACAATCGCCGACCTTCTCTGTGAGTGTCCCCGCTTCAGTGCGCCCATGAACCAACTTTCAAGAGTGTCAGTTAGTCTTGACAAACGCCCTTTGTCGGAGGAAAGGGTCCTGGGACACTGGCCGAGTCCGGCCTCAACACAGAAGGCTTTGAAAAAGTTATTGCGCTTCTTGCGGAGAACTGGTCTGAGACAGACTTTAAGCAGTGCCGTATTCTCCTTGTTTCCCCTTTTCTTTTTTGATCTTCATTCCTTTTTTTTTGCAACACCTCTTTTCTATTGTCTCTTATTCCCCTTACCTCCTTTCCCCTGCACAGAGTAGCAAGCCGGTCTGAGCACTGGTTAACCTCCCTGTCTTTCCGTCTATTCCTGCTTCCTCCCTTCCTTCCTCCCTTCCTTCCTTTGCCGGGAGGGTGACCTCCTCTCCCGATTGTGGAATATGCGTTTCTGTATCTCGCCACCGGAGACCTCTAATCATGGGAACTTGTCTCAAGAATAAAAGCATTTAATGTCACTCGAACGTCAGCAGGTGGCAGAAGTTGTGTATCCTGTGTAGCTATAGCAATGGGGCGTGTCGGTATCAGCGTATACTATGTACATGTCACATCTTGATTACGTATATGAAGTTTGTATATTATTTTTTATAACAAGGGCCCAATAACGTAAAACTATTCCAATATGTTTTTATTCCAGTCTCCTGGTGTCAAATATGCGTAACCGCCGACGCAACCATCGGGCGGTCACCCGCAGGGTTGTCTCAACAGACCAATGAAACACTCTCCTCGTTCATAAGAGGTCACTTTTGTTTGCTTGAAAAACGAATAACATTGCTTACACTGAGCGGCTTGTCTTATCTAATGGGCTCACAAGAGGCGAGGAGCATGCTCAAGTGGAGAGGGATTCTATGGGGCCAAGCCACTGCACTGAAAATCGATAACCGGATGAAAAGGGTGGTGCCGGCGTCTGCGATTGGTTCGCTTTCCTCTACATAGCTTGCGGTGGCTCGTCGACAATCGCAGCGGCATGCAACGGAAGCTTAAGAATGACGCTAAAACGGATCCTCAGCAAAGAAGAGTTGGCAGAATGAGGTCGTAAACGTGCCAAAAGTGCTCTAAAACGTTACACGGTCACGCAAGAAGTTTCATTACACGCAAATAAACCCATGCTCTCCGGCAGGTGCGAGTACCCAGTGCCTGAGCGATCGGTGGCAGCCATCTTTTATTCCTTTCGGAACGGGGCAGGGCCGCAATTTTGTAGCGATGCCTTATCCGTTATTCTATGCTATTCTTATCATCCGCCACACACGGCCGCCTGATCGCGTTGATAATGTGGGCCGACCGTCGCTCTGACCAGTGGCCAAGCGCGAAAAGCCTGAAAAGGCATAGAATCGGAAAAGGCATCGCTACAAAATACCGGCCCAGCCTGCGGCTATTCAGAAGAAAATTCAGTTTTGTTCGGCATATCAATGCATGTTTAACGCGTACACGTCACTTCGACGCGCTGAGAGTTCTTGCGGTTTTGTGGCGTCGCGTGACAGGCAGGTGAAGTGGGTGCAGCCCGAAAACTCTTGACCAATAGCCGAGGGCTAATGGCGAGAAGGCGTCGAATCAGAAATAGCTATTTTTCTTTTGTTCGGTCCAATCATGCATAATCAGTGTGTACACGTTATATCAGATGGGGATCTATCGTGGTTTTCGTGACATTGCGTGACAGACAGGTGAAGTGGGGGTGGTCCAAAAAAGTTTTTGACGAATCGTGGAGGGCTGATTGCAGAATTGGAATATAAAAATTTGGAATAGTTTTACGTTATAGCACCCCACAGTACGCTTTCAGCCATTTATTTACACTGATTCAGAATATTTCTCCTTCTTCTTCGTCGCTTTCGGCAGCTGATCCTCTTAGATCGCTACATATTCCAGGGCTCCTGTTTTCATCAATCCGAAGATAGCATGGAAGTATATTCATGGGGGGGGGGGGGCTCGTCGACCTTGCTTCGGGGTCCCTGGTAATAGACGGTCTTCAATATACGCTGCTGTTTCGCTATGTTTGTGACGAAGTAAGCAACCTTAACTAGAGATTTCGAATCCAGATCCCTTGCGTACAAGGACCGTGCTTCCAGGCTGTACATTGGGGATCCCCGAGCGGTTACTCCTATCAAAGTTCCTCTTCATTGTCTGTCGATATCGTTCTTTCTGCTCATCGGCCATAGCTTTTTCTTTGCGGACTAATCTATCAACTAAGCCAAGCTCTTGGTCTGCTGTGGCAACCAGCATACTTCTTCAAAAGCCGCAAATTTGGCACTGCAACTTGCAACCTGCAACCTGCAATTCAGTCCTGCTCAGTGTACACGAGCGGTTGCAATGAGACACAGCTGCATCAAGGGTGCACTTCTACCCACCTTTGAAGTTTGAATAAAAAGAAAGAAACATCATCACCTCTCTAATCACCCTTTCTGCAAGCCAGTTAGCTTCAGGGTGATATGGTGCACGAAAGCGTAGTTCGATGCCTTTTTCTTTTACCAACCATCGAGGCTTCAGAGTTCGGAAAGCGGGTCCATTGTGAGCAACGATCTTGACATCTGTGAGCGCGCTAAGTTCAAGGAGTGAAGCCACGGAGTCCGCATCTTCGCAGCCAACCCTATAGCTGCAACATAGCGCGTGCACTCGTGCATGGCCACCAAAAATGCTTGAAAAACTTCTTGATTTCCGCAAATTCAAGGTGCAACACTTCGAAGGGTACATCAGAATATGCAGAAATTATGATATTATTTCCTCGTGACCTGAACTTCACATTGTAGATCTGACATTCGCGGTACGTCTTAATGTAGTTAGCGACATCAGCCTTCATGTTCGTCAAAGTGAACCTCTGTGTGAGCTTTCTGTACGTCCTCCAAAATTTATCATGTCAATTCACATTTTGTACTATTAAGGTATAGGCTGGCAATAGTTGGCACTGCTCTTTCAAGTACGTGTACCTTCCCATTTTTAAACATCACTTGTTATGTTCCTTACTAAGGTCTTATAAGGTTCACGTGTTCAAATCTAGTCTCATGGGTTATGCGAACTCTAGACAACGCGTGAGCATCCTGGTGATTTTGCCCACGACGATGAGCTACTTGGACGGTACACTGCTGGATCTCACTCGTCTTTTGTGCAACTCTCCCATTTAGCTGTGCGAGATGGAGCGGATGAGCCAAGGCCTCATTTTCTGTAAATGCTTGAAACATCTGCCCTCCAAGTATGTTCTGAAATACCTGAGGGCCATGACCACTGCTAATGCCTTTTTTTCCGTGGTGCAATCGTTTACTTGGGTCTTGGTAAAACGTGTACGAAAACATCACCGCCCAAGCACTCCGTACAGATGGTTAACCAGTGAAGCTGAAACGTGTGGCCCAGGTGTTTATCACTGGGTCAATCACGACGGTTCAATAAACGACGGCTTGGTAGACTGCCGGATCCTCGGTACGCAGTTGCTGCTTGCGCTCGGCTGCACGAGCCTGTTCTTGTGCCCGGGCTGCAGCAGTGGCACGGCGCAGATAAGCTCGTTCCCGGTTCTGCTCAAGGCGCTGCTGATCGAAAGCTACCTGCTCCTCAGGAGTACGTATGACGCGCGGCCGACCCATTTCGGAGTCGGAGATAAACTCCTGCGCGCGTTCGGCTGCGACGGAGAGCAACGACATCACTACTGGCGCAGCCAATCACGCGCCTCTCTTTCTCTCTCTCTCTCTGTGTCTTTTTTTAGCATGCTCATGGGTTTGCGCCGGAGGAGTTTTCTACGTACAGGCGACAGACGGACCGACGGACGGTTGAACCGGCTAGCCATATACAGCTTCGCTGTAAACTATCCCATTTCTCCTTGTTGCCTGGACGCAGGCTCCTTGACATTTTTTAAGTGAAGAACAGCCTCAGTTCCGCAGTGTGAATCATCAGTGTACAGTTCAAAAGGTGAGTTGAAGTCAGGAAGCGTTAGTACAGGGTCGGATGATATTGTGTTAATCAGTTCCAATTAAGAGCGTTCGCACTCGCCAGACGACATGAATAAAACGCCTTTTTGAATTAAGGCTGTGAGGCAATTCGTTAGTTCTTAGGCGTAGTTCTTAGGAAACGCTCGGAAGTACCTGGTGAATCCTAAAAGTCACGCAGGGAATGAACATTGTGAGGCTTCGCAAGAGACCTGATACGCCGCACACTTTCTTCCTTAATACTCTTAGTCTTTCTGTCAGAGCATGTGCCGAGACCACAGTCTGGCAAAAGAATTCGCTTTTCCTCGTGTTGATTTTGAGCCTTGCGCTACTGAGTGCGTGCAGCACTGGTGAAAGAATAGTTACATGGTCGTTTATGGCCCTTTAATAAACTAAAGTTTCATCGACGTCTCCATTGCCAAAATTTCCAATGAATTCTTTGATTACATCATTCATCATTTTCTGAAACTACGCGGCCGAGTTTTTCCATCCGAACGGGAGTTGGTAATATTCGCACACGTTAAACGGTGCGACGAATGGCAGTGAACTTCCCTCAGAGGCACTTGCCAATATCCTTGCACTAGTTTATGCTTGAAAACTACTTGCACCCACCGCTCTCATCAATTATCTCGTCAATTCTTGGCATTTGGAAGGGAAAGAGATCTGTTTGCCGGTTGATGAGCCGGTAATCTGTGTACAAACGGTAGGATCCATCTTTTTAGGCGCGATAGAAATCGGACAGGCAAACGACGACGTGGAAGGTCTAATGATGCCAGCGTTCAACGCTGAAGCTCCTGTTTTAAGCAAGTCTCTTTCTCGTGGCTCAAGGCTTCTTTCCGACGACACTTTGATCTCGCATTTCGAAGGGCACTTCGATTATTGCGGGATAGGTGCCAATAGAAATGAGCTCCGGATACTTTGACGTCACTTCGCGATCGCAGATCACAGGCTTGTCCGTCATCGTTTAAGGCAATCAGCGCGGCCACAACCCTACCGAGCCGATGCCTGAAATAAACTTTAGCCTGCTTCGTCAATTGCGCAAGCCCGTACCCGTTACTATATCTCGCACTCTATTAACCATCGCGCTCAGCGCCACGTATAATTGGCGCATTCGACAATCAGCCAACAGTATTCGTTGACTCACCCGCCCCTTACGAACCGACGTGAGAGTGAAAACGTGTATCGTGGCCACGAAGTCGGTCCTGCTGCTTTAGCCTTTCGAAGTTCTTTTTCCGTGCTTTCCTTTTCTTTGGTTTCTGCGGTCACTTTAGTTCCGGAGTCGCTTTCGCTTGGATTCGCTCCAAGGACATGTATTACTCTGCGTGAGCCGCCGCATAGAGACGATCGGGCCACCAACAGCGTAAGGTAAAGGGCGGAACGCAAGAACCACCTGGGAAACAGAAGAAAGAGAATTCGTTATCAATCTGCATAAATTCCTGCCAGGAAGCAGCACACATCTGTGAATGTTGTGAAACTAGTGCTTCCTTATCTAGTACTTTTATTCCACTGACTTCTTGCTTTAGCGTAGTAACTTAGCAAGGTTTAGAAGGAAGGCAAGGTGATTTTTCAGCGGTAGCAACAACGCCACAATATCTTCGGTGCATTAACACGGGGCTGTCATATGTCTCAGATACTTAGCTGGTTTCCCGAGGGAATCTGCACATGGGCAAATACGTATTTTCTGAGGCCCGTGCCTGCCCGCAAGGCCAGTATTCACAAAGGAGTTCATAGCTGGACCAGTAAATGCAAGTATGCTTTGGCCCATTGCGAAAGCGAACATAACACAAGCGAGGGCGACCGGCTTATGACAACACAGCTCCTATACAAACAAAGGCCCGTATTCCCCCCCCCCCCCCGACCCCCCCCCCAAAAGTTCCTACACTAGAATTTTTCATCAAAACAGACGTCAGCCGATCGTAACGTTGGACATATTAGCGAAAGCGGCCTGCCAATAGCTAACCGCACTTACGAACAAAAAGCTTTGTGAATTTGGCTACTATATTGTCGCTGTAGAGGCGCGCGTTACTTTTCTCCCCCTCCCCCCTTTCCTCCTTTGTCTTGCTCTAGCTGAAGAGTTCGCAACATTCACATATGCGCAGTTGCTCTCTTGCCAACTACTATAGGTCAGTGAAGAGTGTACTGCCAGCTCGCTGAATCGGTTCATCACATGTTTCCGTAAACAGACGCTTACCCGTCGTTACATCTATGATAAAACCTGTATTCTGGACCATAGTTATACGGAATACTGTTCCCATGAGGACATTAACCTCGAATAAGAAGTGAAAATATATAACCGGGTACGTCGACAAATAACCCTATTGGATTGGATCATATAAACAACCTTTGAATTGTCGCACCCCCCTATGAGTTATCAGTATTGCGTGGGCATTAACAGTTCCATGCCGCATAGAAATCTGTGGATATATCCCACCCCAATGGAAAATCGTTGTTGGCTTATTTTTAAATAACAGTCACATTTCTGCGAATTTGTTAGCCGGTCAGCGCAACTGAGTACCGTGTAAGTGTAGACGACCTCAATAATTAAACTGCCACCTACACAGGACCGCCTCTTTGCGGCTGCCGCTGCGTAGCAAATCCTTTGGTCACTCTTGAAGTCCGCACCCAGGGAGCCAGCAGACGGGCACGTGTGGCATTACATAGAGACAAACATTTCGACCTGCTGAAGAAAGACCAGCGGCGAACGTAGTACGTGTGCCTGTGGTGCAAACTTAGTAGATGGAGGTTGGGAGGTGGTGGGAAGGGAAATGGGGGGGGGGGGGGTAGGAGGTTGTCGAAGCGTTGGCAGCGGACGGTGCAGTCGCGGTATAGCGCCTCCATGGCCATTTAATTAAACACTCCTCGGTGGGGACAAGAGGATAGGTGGGCTGCGCTCTTGGGCAGCCCCGAACTCAGCGACCAAACCCTGGCCGTCCAGCGTGCCCGCGACCGGGCCGTCAAGCTCGGCTTGGCGGTCCCTACGTGGGACTAGCCGGGTGGCGCGGGGTCTCCCCTGCGTCTTCTCTGGACCAAAATAAAGTTACTTCACTCACTCACTCACTCACTCACAAGTGTTTGGCCAAGAAATAGCAAACAGAGCGCTCGGAGCGTCCCACGTGCGCGGGCGAAAATCGCTGCGCGAGCCTGAAAAACATATTGGTCAGCACGCGCATCTCTGCAAGTCTGCGCATCCATCTTTGTCACGCGAACAACAGCAAAGCGAAGCGGCCAGACCGTATGTCACGCAAACTCCAACTCCTTTATTAATTTTTTTCTTTCGCTCTTTTGAAATGGTGCGCGATGGACGCCAAAGACGTGGGACGAAGGCGCGGGCATCAACTCCTCGCGGAGCCCGAAAGGAGCCGCAAGGACGCCGCCATTATTGATTCTGATGGATGGCTTGTGCAACCGGAGCGCGCCGCCTCCCGATAACCGTGCGCGCACGTGTACCCCCGTACCGGCCGATATGTGGTCGCCTCGGTCTGCCGCGAGACTGCGTTGACTGCGACGCGGTCAGAACTGCGCCGCTGGGGCGAATGAGGGGAAATGTGTCCTGCTCCCTATAGTGTCAGTCGAGACGATGGCCGCGAATGCCAGCCATCACTTGATGCTTGCATTGGAAAACATGGAGCGAATCATGCGCTTGCGTAGTCTCCGCCGATGGCTGCCTGCTGGACTTGTTGACACATAGGCTGTTTCAGTGCTGCAATACAGGAGGAAACAGAAAAGAGGGCCGGGAAGTCCATCCTCATGCGATCGAGACCACTGGTGTGGACCCTTCACAGGCTCATATATAGTGCCACCACTCCGTTCACGCCTTCGACCAATCTTCAATTATCTTACGCCTCGCTTCTAGAAAGTCTAGTTTTTCCATCCGGTTCTGTTGGTAGTCGATATATAGTGCCTCCCTAAAGAGTTGCCAGATCACATTAATTTATCACACTCTTTTTGAGGTTCCTACAAAGAAGCCGTAACCTTCTAGCATTATGCGTG
Source organism: Dermacentor albipictus (assembly GCF_038994185.2). Classification (NCBI taxonomy): domain Eukaryota; kingdom Metazoa; phylum Arthropoda; class Arachnida; order Ixodida; family Ixodidae; genus Dermacentor; species Dermacentor albipictus. Next base: position 242,660,497 of record NC_091821.1, on the reverse strand, counting down.
ATGCAGACGGCACTAGCTTGTTAAAAAACTTACCAAGTACGTTCATGCATGTACATGACTAAGATGACAATGCTAGAATAACTTGAATTGCTTCTATCTGAACATTCACTTGGAACAGTGTCAGCAGGCACTCCTCTCTACGTGAAGTGCTGAAAGACTTAAACGTGCGAAACGGTTCTCACCACTTACAGAATTGCCTGTCTACCATATGCAGGGGACAAATGAACAAAGTATAAATCGCTCGAAGGCATCGCAACCACACAAATACAATGGAGTTAGAAGAAGTTGTTAAGAGAGAGAGAGAGAGAAAGCAAGGAGAAGAATGGCAGGGAGGTCAACCAGACGAGCGTCCGATTTGTTACCCTACACTGGGGAAAAAGAAGCTGTGAATGTTAAACATGGTGCTATAGGCCTCGTGCGCTGCTGTTTCGAATAGGACATGCAGCGCCACTACGGCGAGGGCCAGCGAAAAATTTGTGTTCCCTGCTCGCCGCCGCGCAGGCAGGGGTGAGAATGACCACTAGCGACGGGAACCTAAGTACTCGATGGAAAAAAGAAGAGAGAAAGAGAGAGAGTCTGTCTACTGTTGCGTGCACAGGTGTCACCCTCACAACAGCTATAATAACACACCACCTGGAAGCTGGAGAATGCGAAACTATATCGATTTCTCTGGAAATCGTATCGAGGCTGATTGCAGTCGCACGGCGCGCGCAAACCAACGCGTCTTCCACACTTTCTTCTGGTTGCTCTCTTAGATATTATTTGGGCCTATTCGGGTCCCTTGTTTTCGTTCATTATTCTAATGAACCTGTAACGTATCGAAACTCGAGCCACTGCATGCATAGTACTCCTAACAAAAAGCGGAGAGCTCACTTTGCTGCAGCTGCCTTCGTATCTGACGTCGCGAGCTCGCTTTTGAGCAGCACCAGTATCCACAAAAATTTCTTACGCTAGCATTGTTCTGTGAGGGAAAGTGGTAGCCGATCCTGATGCCTGATTAGCGACGGCGGCCGGCCGAGCGCTAATGAACGAGCAGATTTGGGAATGCGAGTCGGGCCCAGGCTGCTTGTTCCTGGTTCATCGTAGGGCAGGCCCGCTTTCTGCAATAGCGTCAAACTCGTGCCAGGCCGCGAAACTGCGGCACGCGCACGTTCGTATAGTACCGGTCACCACGTGCTATAGCCAATGCGTGCCGCGTATATGGGCCAAACGGATGAGCCAAGCTGGTGATAAAACAAACCTTTCTAAAATGCAAGTACTACAAAAGGAGTGTTGCGATAATAACCGGAATGCGTGGCAAGGAAACAGTGTACACATATTTATGTTGGAGTGTCCAAGCGTTGCGGACACAAACCGCGTGCGTAGAAAACAACGCGAAGCAAGCACGAAAGAGCCCGCAGGACCCACAACGGAGTTCGCGTCCCTTAATGCTTAGTGCGGCTTGGGTATCTTATTATCTTATTCTAACAAACAAACAAAAATTCTCTACTGCGCTCACGTCTAAGTGCACGTTGTACTCCATGCTTTTTATTTGTGCCACGCACTTTCCGAAGATTTCCAACAAACCGGTGGCACTGCTGAACTCTTCCCTCGCGCAATACATGATTAGCGACGTAGAAGTCAGCACCGTGAACCGAATTGCAGTTCAGATCAACAATGCTTCATTTGAAGTACTTGCCAGCGTTACTATCCTTCTATGTAGCCGCAAAACAGCAGGCGGTGTTCGTTTCGCGATGCTCTTGTCACACGGCTACAGCCGCCGCGTATACAACTTCGGGCAACGCGCCGGGACGGGAGCACATGGAATTTGCTCGCCCTGGCCGTCGCGGCGCTGTCGCGTTCGGGAACGCTGGCGCCGCCATACAAGCGCGCGAGGCCTTTAGAAATTCCCGAAGACCTACGAGAACAGCTGAAGCTGTAGCGCACTGTGACAACGCTGCACAGCTTTAGCTCCACTGACGTTCAAGATGGTATCCAGTGGTTATCATCAACGTGTTCACGCGTATTCTGCATGACAAGTTCTGCGCATCTGCTGGCGTAGGTCACTCGACAAAAAACAAAAAACAAAACAAAAAAAAACAATAAAACAAGGCAGTCTCGCTTTAAGTGCGAAACAACGACAGTGATAGTTGGCGCAGTTTCTGAGACCCGGCGCTGCGAAGAATAGTTTTCGTGTCGCTTCGTTTCGTGGCTCAACAGTATTTAGAATGCAGGGTTCGTGATGTTCGTTAACCCCTTACCGCATAGCGTTTGTGTAGCAGAAAGGCCATAAAATTAAGCATGCAACGCTAACATATCGCCCGGGCGGACTGTTTGCCTTTATTAATGCGAAAGCGTTACATGTCCTATGAGGCAGAAAATCCGGCGTGATCGAGCGGTGGTACCAAATATCATCATCATCATTGACGTCACCAGCGTCTTGTATGATGTCAGTAATAATACAGATGATAGTAAATGGTATGCGTCTACGTCAGTCGTGATGCTGAAGATGGTAAATGGTATAACACCTTTAATTAGCAGTAATTATGCGCACTTAAGGTGAATTGGAGGGAACTAAAGTGAATTAAAATTAGAACAAGCTATAGAGTAAGGTGACTTAATGTGGCGTGAAGTGAATTAAAGTTAAGTAAAGGTGACTGAAGGTGGATTAAAGTGAATTACGGTGGACTAACGTGGAGTTGTGATTAACATGTGCCAATGTATGACGTCACGTGTCATGGACATAACCAATTAATTATAGAAGTCATAATGCCAGCGCATTAAAACCATGTAAGGATACTTAGGTAACTGTCAATTTTTTATGCATGGCGTTTTTATGCGTGGTGGTTAATTCGCGCAATCGTAAAGCCCGCATGCGTTAACTAAAAGACACTGCAGCACGCAACACTTAAGCGCATGCGCAATAATAACTGCAATAGGAGTGATTAATCGTTTTTGACGTGTAATGTGTACGGGAGGTGTACTGCTTGCCAAATATGGTGGCTTTCGAGTAGGCGCTTTACAGAGCTGTACCAACGAGAGCTGTACCAACGAGAGCTGCGTGGTAGCCACCATAATGCGCACTGTACTGTTGCGAGTGATCTTGAGCCCGTGCTTTCAAAACGAAGTTTATTGCACGTAATATAAATAACAAGGCTGTAGCATTTCCCATCTTTACCTGCTCGCAACAGTCTCGAAACACCACGTGTATTTAAACAGTTAGAATGTGTTCCGGCACCGGTGCGAACCAATATATGACAATAAATAGAAAGAGTAAGCTGCATTAGTAAACCATGCTTCTGCAATAGCGAAATGGTCATTCATATGTGAGAGGATGCTCGGCTGGCCCGAAAAAGACGCAAGAACGAATGACTCGTGCTACCACCACCCTGAAGTTCCCGTACCAGCGCGACATGACCTCATGATTTTGACCGAGTAACTACTTGGCCCAGTAAGTTTCTGGAATTTTCTCTCGTCAAAACGCAAAGACACGATAAAATACCCCTAAATCCTTGACGACACAATGACTTGCGGGAGGGGGGGGGGGTGCTTGTACTTCCTCCACTAGTAATCAGCCTTTGGCCGCTCACATGAATGAACATGTTTTGAAACAGCACTTTACCAGCCTAAACTGATTCAATGGATTCGGGCCTGTCCAAGCGTGTGGCGAGCCGTAACGCAGAGCCGCATAGGCCTCTCTGCAGCCATGCGCGCTTTTGTAGAGGTGCCGGGGCGCGCCGTGCGACTCTCAGGCGTGGATGGCCGGCGAACGCCTCTGCATGCAGGCTCCTCGCGCTGGAGGGGCGCGCGCGGTGGCCGTGCAGCGCGGATGACAGGTCGCCCGGCGGCGACTCTCTGCCACGGGCGTCTCAAGGCCGCCGCACTGCACGGCAGACACGGCCAGACCAAAACAAAGCCAGTGGAGAGGTCTTTGCGTAAGCAGCCCGCGGCGCTGCGCACGGCGGAAAGGGCACGGCGCTCCCGTCCACTGATGCATCGTGCGCCGCGCAGGCACGATTAATGCGGCACACTCGCTGTTCCCGAACGCCGCACCCTCTGCTGCTGCTGCTGCTGCTGCTGGGAACCCCACCTGTCCGCGGTTGCACTGGGGAGGGAGGAAAGAAATAAGGAAGAAAAATAACGTGGGGGGGAGTGACTGGGAGTCGGAGCTGGCGAGTACGGAAAAAGGGGGCGATGTCGAGGAAAAGTTATTTTTTCAAGGTCGCCCATGCCTGGTGTTACCGGCACAGATACAACGTGTCTCTGCTGGCCGCCAATGCCCAGTGGGCGATGAGGAACGTTTTCTGTTTGTTTAGCCCCGGTCGCGTGGCTGCCAATTGGCTCCGCTTGCAACGGCCGCCGGACGGTGAACGAGAACGTCTTTGTCCGCGTCCCTCCGGTCAATGAAAAACGAATATTTAACTCCAATGATAAGAAACAAGGGACCTATGAAAATTTCAGTGATCCATTTCTTTTGGATGCTAACACTCCGTTAGATTCTTTCTTTCTTTCTTTCTTTCTTTCTTTCTTTCTTTCTTTCTTTCTTTCTTTCTTTCTTTCTTTCTTTCTTTCTTTCTTTCTTTCTTTCTTTCTTTCTTTCTTTCTTTCTTTCTTTCTTTCTTTTCTCTTCATTTATGCCACAAGTGGTACATGTGGACAGTTGACAGTTGATTCCGCAAAGAAAGAACAAAAATTGAAAAATGAAAAAGAAAACTTGCATTGAGCTGCCACAAGCAGCAATAAGACAGATCAAAATAGTGCGTTGTTTTGGTGGGTGATTTTGTGTGTTGCTTTTCAAGTTAACGTGGTACGTTTATTTGTTTATTTATTTATGTGTTTGTTTATTTATTTATTTAGTAGTGCAGGCATAATGACGCAAACAGGAGGGGAAAATAAATAGTACAGAGCAGAGGGCTAAAATAAAAAAAAAGCTGTTTGCCGAATGCGCAACAGCAGTGGTCAGAACAGGTGATACCAGGGGTTGTAGCTTATGCTCCGCCACTTACACGAAATCTGGAGGCGAGTTGCAAGGACAGTACACGGTCAGCGGCAGAGAAGCAAAGTGGCGATGCACTAGACATGTTTTTCGGCGGCACACGAGGCCATTGAAGGTACGGTAAAGAGGAGAGATGGGTTAGCTGTATCAGTAAGTTACCCTTACACGATATGTAGAAAGAAAGCTAGGGTTACAGTGAGCTTGGTAAGCCAGAAAAGATGTAAAAACGAAAGGCGCCGGTGTCGACGCCGCCTTGAAGTGCCCGCACCAGCTCGTCGCGATTTCACGGATTTCGACGGCATTTGCTCGGGACTGGTTAATTTCTTATCGACAAAAATGCATATCCTGAACCAGCGAAAGAGTTAACTTGAAGGGCTTCGAGAACGTGTACTGCGCTACGATGGCACAAATACGAAAAAATACTTTGTAATCTCACGTTGACGTACCGCCGCTGGTGTTTCGGCACGAAATAAGAAAAACAAATTTGGCCTTTTTTTTTTTGCGATAATCATCCCACTACCGCGAAATTAGCGAAACCAGTTCTGAAAGAATACTACAGTGGAGCTCCTCTACAACGAACGCCTTTGCAGCAAAATGACTTTTAGGATTTTTCTTTTTTTTTTTGTTCTGTTTATTATGTTGAGTTTTCCCATTATGTCTCATTGAGTGTTGCTGTTCTGCTATTTTATTCTTGTTGCCTATTCCTTTAATACGCTTCTCTAGATGTTTATAGAATTTTTGTCAGCCCCCTATGTAATACCCTCGTTGTGAGGGCCTTTAGGGGTTTCTTGAAATAAATCGCGATGAAGTAACCGTGTCCCGGTTCTCTTGTAAGCGGTGCGGTGCGCGACCTTTACAACGAAGTGACGTGTATAACGAACGATTTAGGAGGACCCAAGCACTTCGTTATAAAGGCATTCGACTGTATGCAAGTCTAAAGTGATTTAGTACTTCTATTCAGCGTCCCTTTAAGGCCGTGGACAGCCGTGCCACTAAAGAAAACGGGTGCAGGGGCGTTTGACGAAGGAGGAAGGCGAGGGGCCGGAGAGAGAGAGAGAGAGAGAGAGAAGAATACAGGAAGGCAGGGATGTTAACCAGTCAATAGTCTGGTTGGCTACCCTACACTGGGGGAAGGGAGAAGGGGAAGAGAAAGAAGGGAGATAGAAGGTGTAGGTACGTGTACGGACAGCACTTCAGTTAAAGTCGCTCGAGCAAACCAGAAGTTCTGAGAAAACACAAAAGTGCCTTCACTGCCTTCTGAGCCGGTGATCGGTCGGGACGACTCTAATATTGTCTGTTCACTCAGAGGACGATCGTCTAGTTTCCTCAATGTCTCGGACAAATACGAGGGGCCAGGAATGTAATCCTGTCGTATTACATGAAATCAGCGGGGCGGACAGTGCGAAACGACAATGTCGGCGCGACAGGCGGGTGGCACGCATAAGAGGCCGCAGCTGTATCGCCGTCTTGATGATGAATGGGGACAGAACGGGCCTGTAATGAGCGCCAAGCAAAGAGAGCCCGACGCAATGTCGTGGGCGGCAAACGCGTTCATTATTCCATCAGCGCCTCCGCGCGCCGTCCCTCCGCCGCGACAGTAGCTGCGAGCCGGCTCAAACGAGGAAACCAGTTTTCTTCTACGCGATATTCGAGCCGGCGCTGTACAGCCCACTGGTGGGCGCAAGTGGCCGGGTTTATCGGGTCACTGCTGCGCGCCGTGGCGCAAGAAGCTACCACTTGTGTGGGCGGCTCCCGGTTGGGTCCTCAAGACCCGAGCCCGTCGCCTTAGGTCCGAGGGGGCCGCGGAGCCCGCCTTGCCGTGGCCACAGTGAAGAGCTCTGGACTATAGGGCACCGAAACGGCCTGGGTTCTGCTTGCGTACGCAAGTGCCGCCTGGGTGCCAGCAGGACCCAAGCACAGTGCGGACTCTCGCGTTTACACAAAGCGCTTTCGTGCCGTTATCTAACGTTCTCTAATAAGAATGCTTTTCTTGAGCTATCCCGATAGTGCACTTAGTGCAGTTAATCATTGTTTCATCGACAGCTGTTCGTCGGTAGGTGTCGTGACACGTTCAATGCCTATAGTTACGTTTAAATGAACCCGATAAAGCCGGGTTGAGTGAGCATCTCGGGCCGAAAACCGGTCGAGGGTTTCCTGTAAACGCTAGCGGATCGGGCCGAGCAGTCGTCAAGGCATATGGTCGAGGCAAGTTCTGTCAACCCGCCTGCAAAGGGTCGCTGGACTCGCGCAGGGACGCTAGGCAATATGCATTTATAAACGCGCTCAGGTCGGGATGGTTCACCTCAACTTCTGACTCGACCCGCTGGCGTCGAGTTCGGGCAAACGAAGCGGATAGGTTTGCCATGTGTATGTATTTCGCCTACTGGAGAACCGCTAGCAGTATTGATGAATGCATCTTTAAGTGCAGTCGTTACCATCTTTATTCCCTTTATTACCAAATTTTTTTAACAACCACTCGATATTCCCTGCAGCGAGATTGCCTGTAGTCACAACTTAATCATAATTTTATTTTGTTCGAAAGCCAGAATAATACATCATCATAATAAATCACGTAGGGGAAAGGGCAACTAATTCCCCCACGCCGCACACACACACAACGCACACATGCACACGCACGCACGCACACGCACGCACGCACGCACGCACGCACGCACGCACGCACGCACGCACGCACGAATTGCGCATTTCATTCGTACAAGCCAGCACTTTGAGACACTTGGCGCGTTAGCCGCGTCGCATAGCAACAATTTAATTATAAAAGGTAACCACGCGCATCTTCTAGCTGACGATGAAGATAGAAATTACGAAACCCCGTTCGTCACCGAAATGTGCTGCGCGTCCCTCATCGTATACTGTGCCGCTGCGGCACGTTTCTGAAAGGTCGAGCACGTCGTGTCTTGTGCTTCAACGCGTTTTAATGCTGAGTAAAATTTCAGCTTGATCCGCGAGGTCCACCATGGTGGCTGAGGGACACGTTTGTCACTGAACTCTGCTATGCGTCTGTGTCGTAAGGCGATGTTCTGCCTTGCTGGCTCATGCAAGCTTCGCGTACACCAATTACCACAGTGCGTGATCTCTGTAGAATTTTTTACCCGTCCTTTTTTCATACTTCGGTATTGTAAGAGTGAAAGAGCCACGTATCGAACTCGGCATGCCAATGCGACCCGCAGAGCACTTCACTAGACAATCTGAAAGCTTTCGCGGGCGATAATTAGGCGGCGATAACTAGAGCGCATGTTATGAACCCACTCAATTTGGATTGATCAGTGCATAGCACCCACGGACGCGCTCGTTATGATGTGGCAATAAAGCTAAAATTGTTGTTGCGCAGCCAGCGCTGCGTGTTGTTTCCTTTGTGTGCTTCTATTCTATAGAGTTCTTTGTGTAGTCACCTCGTACGTAGCTTATGCCCTTTCACGTCTATTCTTACTTTCTGCTTTTAACGCAGTACCAACTTTCACCCACGCAGGATAGCCAACCGGAATTACCCCTGGTTATAACCTTCCCCGTCTTTCTATACATCTCTGGCGTCAATGAAAGTGCGGCTTTGTTAATAGGCACCATCAAACCATGCCGTATTACGGCCCGTGAGCGTTTTCTTTATATTTGCCTATCTGCAAATGAAACAAAAATACAGAAAAAAGACATAAAGGTACAAAGCCCACTTAAATGTCTTGACGAACTGTTTATGAACCGTAACGAAAGCAATGGCACTGCGCAAGTGCCTTGATACGGGTACTTGAAGCAGAGGTACGTGTTCATTCGGATATTTTTGCCGTTATAGATGAAGGAGAGAAAGTAGTGATTTCCTGCAGTGTATTGCTCAGACGCTCTATCGGGTCAACCACGCTGGCGTTTACCTGCGAGACGAAAGAACGCGCTGCTGCTGTGCCGCAGTCTATATATAGCAAAGAGCATTCATCTCAGGCTGTCTCCTTGCGTACTGCGCTCTCAGTCTCTTCTAGAGGCCTCGTTTGTCAACAACCCGAGTTTCTGCCGAACACCAGCGCTTGTCTGCTTTTATTGTTTTCTTGTGACCGCGCAATGAGACGCTGGGCAGACGAAGGGTGGCGCCGGTGACCGCCGGACAGGGCCTCTTACCGCGCGGCCCGGCTCTCCCCATGACGTCACACCGGCGGCAGAAGAGGGAACAAAGAGAAATGTCCGCGAGCGGGCCGGTAATTACTGGCAACCTTGAATGAGAAACGTTTAGGGTGATGCGAGCCGCCGCCGCGCGTAGCCGCGGAGGGAGGAAGACTCCCGCGAGAGCTCCCCAGACGATGCGGCCGCTCGTCTGCTTTGAGTAGCCCACTGCTATGCAGTCGAGCGTGTTTCGTTGCCTTACAAATTTCGGTTGTATCTTGTTTTTTCCTCCCGTTTAGCCTCTCCAGCGGAGGCGTTTACTCCCGTCATGTCTCGGCAGACATGTCCATCTTCGCCGGCGAGCCGTTTCCCGCGCAGATACATTCGCTTCGGTCTGTTACTGCAGGGTCGAGCGCTCGAGTCGCGGACAGTCACGGTGTTTTTCGAGGCCTTGTTATGCTCCAGAGGCACCGAAGCGCGCCGACAGGCACGGCCCGCCACCGCCTTGGGCAAATAACGCCTATGGCTCACTGCTTTCAAAGGTGGGTTAGTAACCTACACCTGCCCACACGCGCGCAAGGGGAGGCGGCGAAGCACTACATTCGCCGTGTTTTTCAAGTGTCCAGCTCGTCTCCGGCGGACGGCTTGCGAAAACGATGAGAGTAACGGCACACGCCGGTCTCATGGCTGTCATATGACACTGTATGCGTGGGCCGCCTGTAAACAAGTCTGAAAAAGCCAGTACGATACTTTGGCCGCCTTATCGAGTGCACATGATGCATGGCTTCTCCCTTCGGGGTCGTGTGGCCGATTTCGTGTTTTTCTGAAGTCCATCAATGGTTTTCCTCGGAAGAGCGTCGAGAGAGAAAAACCTAGCAGACAGAAACGGAAAGGGTTTGTTGCCCAATCGGCGATCGGAGTTGCAAGATTGTTTCACGAGTAGCAGTCAAGGAACCGCTCGGAGCGTGATGGCGGCCGACGCGTTGCACGCACGCGCGCCAGCTGCACCGAGGTAATGCAACACTCCATTTTTAGCGATGCGCCTTCTGAGCGGCTCCTGCAGCTCCAGTCGCCTCCCTCTGCCTCCAACGCGCAGCATGCTTAATGAAGGAGACAGCGAGGGACGATGGCGAAACGGCAATGATCGATGAAACCGACGCACGCGTGCACATGCACATGTACGGTGCACATTCGTGCTACTTCCGCAATGATCACGCGTTTGCAGCATTTTAAAGACACACCTTAAGATATATACACTGGCACAGCGATTGCGAAGTCGATGGCGCGCCAACATCACCAGCAGCAGTAAGTAATGGTTAGTGAAGCATAACGAGCTTGAAAAACACTTAACGAATGCAGATGCACAGAGTTTTCTGCGGCATATATAACCTACATATAAAGACCAAGTTGGCACTATGGAAGAACTTGATGTGGCGCCAAAAGTTATATTCCCGAGTCAACTGTCATCAGTACCTATACCAGGTCTTCACTTGCTGATGTTCATTAAAGGGCCACTGGTTGTCGAAATTAATCCGGAGTACGGCGTGCCTCATAATCATTCTCTCTCGTGATATCTCCAGCTACATACTCCCTGCAATATAGCTCTTCGTCCAAGCATGTCCTTGAGTGAACGACCCTGAATCTACGAACGAGAGAGAGAGAGAGAGAAAGAAAAAACGCCTCATCTATATCTTCGCACATTGTACACCGCAGTGTCTAGCGCGAAGGAGTGAGAACGGGGGAGGGAAAGTGGACCTTCGCCACTGCTCAATCATCTTGCGTCAGGCCAGTTTCTCCACATTTCTCGCCCTGTCTGAGACAGTTTGGCCCGTAGCGCGCTGCCCCACCGATTTGCTCGCCATCGCTTGGTTTCTTCCTTAGCCGACGAATTCCTGCGTTTACGGGCCCGCCCCAAAACAGGCACTGTTAGTATTTGGGCGCTTGTCCACCGTTGCACGGATGCAAGAAGGGGGCACGCAGTCGGCGCTCGGGGAGTCCTTCGGTTAGTGCCTTTCCCGGGCGTCGGTTCTTAGGCCTCGGGGGAGGAAGCCGTGGGCGGCGCGTCAGGCACTACGGTTAATCGCGGCTCATAATCGGTGCACACGGGGGGCGTGTGCGTAACCAGCTCGCACCCGTGGGAGAAGGAGATCACCAGATGCGGGGCGTGTTCGTTTGGCCAGAACGGCGCGCGGGGCCACGTGCCATCGCGTGACTTGGGCCACGCGGCACTTTGGCCGCTGCAGCCCTTTCGGGGCCGCCAGGACGACGGCTTCCGTTCGCAACAGACGCTTCCGAGCCGAGGAAACGCGGCCGAGGCTGCCGGCCGTCTGGCGCTGTGCAGCGGAGCTAAGCAAGAAGAAAAGCCGCCCGCCAGCGTAAGTGGTGTTATCTGAGTACTGTGTCTCACAACTGCGACGTGCGCGTATGCGTATACAGTAAAAGCTCGTTAATTCGAACCGCAAGGGGAAGCCGCTTCAGTTCGAATTAACGAAAGTTCGAACTAACGAAAGTGAAGGAGGGCAACAGTACACTGCGATTTGGAAGCAGTAGGGCATGTCAGAAATTTGGCGTGTCAGAAAGTGATGGCGTGTGCCGCGGGCACATGCCATCTTCAAGTCGAAGCTCTGGGTCCGACTGTGCCACACCACCGATGTCCACCGAAACGAACGTTAGCCGAGGCTTAACACATCACAATGAATCGCGACGGCCGATACCTCCTAAGCTGAAAACAGAGGTGCACAACCGATGAAGACTGCCGAGACAAAGACGCTGAACATGTGAAGGTGGCAAAAGCCCTGATTCGTTGGTTCTTGATTGCAAGCGCAGCTGCAACGTACTTGATTCACTGTGTTTCGGAGCTTGCCGTGCCATCTCCGCACAACATTAGCAGCTGTACAAGATTTGCAAAGCCTCCGAGATTCGCAATGGGCAAGAAGTCTCGGAGGTTACGTAGAACGGAGAGGCGGCAGCCGCCGCTGCCTTCTGGCTGACCCCGCGTCGGTTAGATTTTTTTCCGATTTTGCCTTCTCTCGCCGTTCTCTCCGTTTCGGAGGCAATACAGCCATGTGTGTAGGCAGTAGGCGCTTTTCTCTGGCCGTGTGCCAGGTGAGCGTAGTTCGAATTATCCGTGAGGGAACCTTCTCGCGTTCGAATTAACGGACTTTTTTATACATAGACTTCTGTGGAGCTTGGCCGGACCAAATCGTACAGTTCGAATTATCCATAAATTCGAATTATTGAAGTTCGAATTAACGAGCTTTCACTGTATATGCATTGACCAGAACGTGAAACGGCTGCAAGAACTAGTACCGCAGCGCATTCGATCGCCCTCAATGCGACCAGATGAATCGACAAACGAAAGGCTCGGTCTCTCTATACTTGTTTAACTGGGAAAGTTTGACGACACGAACGTTAGGAAGGTAATCGGATCGCTGTTTATTCATTTTTCGCATTTGGTTTTACAATACTGTCGTGAGAAAAGGGAATCCGAGAATATATTCTCGGATTCCCTTTCCTCACGACAGTATTGTAAAACCAAATGCGAAAAAGACAGCGTATACGCTGTCTTATAGAGGTAACCTCACCCTCTTTCGCACGTTTTACGCTTCACGTATCCAAGTTGTCCCTCATGTTCTGTCTTGGCTCGATTTCTCTGGAAAAATACCTTCGATCACGTATATTTCGAACGCTCTGCGAGTCTTGCACCACGCGTGTGTATTTGCCGTTCACAAAGCAAAACTGTCGGAGCGTTACGATCTGTACTGCAATGTACTGAATGCATGGAATAACATAGTTTTGCTGTCCTACCCGTGGGGCCTTCGAAGATCTTGTGCAGGCACCCAAAGGCAACTGATGATGTGGCTCTGCGGATACACCCGTCAATGCCGCTGCAGTGTAGATTGCTACGACTAATCAGTGGCTGGCGTACGCACACGGCTTCCGACCAGATCGAGAAATGGAATCGATGGCACTTAAGATCCTCACCCATTTTTTCCAGAGCCATCGGTGGACCATCGCTCGCGCCCGATGAGAGGCAGCGCACGTTTCTGTCGCGAAAGAACGTGTCCAATGTACCTACATGATTTACGGTACACCAATTCGGATATCCTTTCTGGCCAAGGCGGAGTGTATAAATTGTAATTGAAGATCTTCCACCACCGAAAGTCAACAGGAGGCAGTACAGCCTCTCGCGAGATCAAGATAATCTCACGGTAAGCATTACCGATATGTCTGCTGTGGACAATCATGTGGACGGGGTCAGCTCGATAGCGAAGCGGCAGTATTCGTCTTACGTTAGAAACAGTGGCCGACTTTCAAGTCTGTATCGACAGAAGACAATGCTGAAGACCACCTCTGTTCGCGTGTGTTATAACATCATTCAAGCGATCCGTTCCCGTGGCCGAACCTTCCGGCGAGTGCGCGCCTGAGGGCGAGCTCGGGCGGGAGCATCCGCGTGTCGGCCGTTGCCCTCCCCGTTCAGGGACGGACAGGGTCGCTGTCCTGGACCGGGCCATCGCGACCTTGGCCGGAAACCCGGCTCCCGGTTCGTGGCCCAAGCCCAGAGCGCGGCCAAGTGGGCCAGCGCGGAATCCGGCTAATGATGTGCGGCGCCGTCAAAGGGGGTGGGGTGCGCGCGTTTACGTGAGCGGGATCTCAGACTGCCTCGGGCGGCCAGATTGGCGGCCGGTAAGGAGGTTGGCTCGCCCGGCAGCTTTTCTAGACTGCTTGGTGCTGCCGATGGCCCCGGGGCTTCGCCGCTCATGCGCGCGCGTCCTTCCTCGCGCGCCCGTACATGCCGTCCGGGCGATTTCGCAGCGGCGCGATCGGGGTGAGGGCGCGAGTGAGGGCTGGCTGGACAGCGAGAAAGGACCGCGATGAGTAAGCGTCTCTGAGAGGGCGGCACTCGCTCGGGCTACTCGCGAGCGCGCCACCTGCCACGGCACCGCCGCCGCTGCCGCCGCTGCAAGCACCGGACTCTACGATGGTGTGCGGACGATGAGGCTCCATCATGGTAAGCACGTGCTCTGCGCGCCGACCGCGCCGGCTCCTCGCTTCTCTCAGTGCTGCCTCGTGGTGGGATGTCGCCGCCACTCATTGCCGATTCAGTCCAGGAAGAGACTCCTTTCGCTTTTCTCGCCCTTCTGCGGCGCTCGTTTCCACTTGCGTGTGTATACGGTGTTGCGAGCGCACGCCGATCGCGTAGGAACGCGAAAGCCGGTTTTAGAAGTTCGACGTCATTTTAGCGTCACTGATACAGCAACGAAAGCGCGTCGTAAAAGTTCGTCACCAAACCCACGGCATTGCCCATCCGAGAGCGCAGCCGCGGAGGTTTACTGAACAGCCGCCTCGCAGTCGATCAGCGGCTGCCCAGCGTCTGCGTCGTTTCACTGCTGGGTGCGGACGATCGGTTCCCTGTGGATATAAGTGCTGTATAGATGTCAGTGGTGAACGACTTGCATTCATCGCCAAGATGTGTTCGGCATCTCAAAAGGAGGCTTCCTGGTACGTGACCACGTGACTTTCATTTTCGGAAATTATGTCAGTATTTTCCGCATATACTGTCCACGCTTGTTTCTTTTTGGTCTGTCCTGTTGACTCAGTACTTTAGAATCAGGCCTACCTTACGGGAAAGCTTTATTTGTCATCTCGGAAGCTTCGCTGACCATTAAAGCGGTCCGTAAGGAATGGCCGCAACGACATACATGACAACTTTATGAAGTGCAGGCCTGTCTAAGGATTATTGCATCTCAAATAACTCGGAAACTAGACCTACGTGATATTTGTTTGAGAGCGCCGCGACTGGAAGGCACGAGATATTCATTTCACTTCATCGCATGCGCGAACGAATTTACCGACGCTACTTGGTCCATCGTGGAGGACGAAAATAGGTCTTGGGCACGATTTTCTTGCTTTAATGTTAGACGATTAGGAAGTGTACAAGCCAAATCTGTACAACTTGGCGCCCGCGCTCAATTACAACTTTATATACCGACGGAGTGTTCCATTCAGTGTATGCGCTGTGAAATTGAGTCGGTATTGGAGTATGTGCTGCAATATTGGCAAGTGCTTCTGCCGGTATTGAACGTTAACGTTAGGACACGAATTCAAAACAGAGAGAGATTTTGCGTGTATAAATTCTTTTTTTCTCTCAGTAAGCTTTTCGCTCGATGATATTAGTAGAAGAAAGATGCAGCACCACTGCTACAGTTGCTGTATCTTCATTCTGCGCATCCTTGCCTATGGGCCGCAATTTTCTGCTAACAATTTCCTTTTGATATGCTCTTTCTTCTCTACGGTTGGTTAATTTATCACCCTACACTGTAAAATTTTTGCACCTTTAAGCGTATGTTCTTGTTGCACTGGTAGCACCCTTACCGTTAGGGCCTTACAAAAGTTTATAGAGAACGACAACGGAGTTCCAACTAGACGTGCGATGATAAAGGACGTAGTTGAAAACTATGTAATCATTCTGACAGCCTTGGAAGTACAGAAATATCCGACAAGAGAATTTCACAGGGAAAGATATGATATGATACTTCTACAGCTGCAGAGCTCGCGGCTCTCCGCGATGCGCTTTATGTGATAAATACTGAAAGTCCTCTAAAGTGGGTAGACTTCTGCTATTCAAGGTCTGCATTGCAATGTGTGCAGTCATTTCTCCGACATGGAACTCACGGTGAGCTCACGTGCGAAATCGGGAAAGTTGTCCATCACTTGAGAGAAAAAGGCCGTGATATCTTATTTCAATGGATACCATGTCATTGCGGTATCATTGGAAAAGACGCGGATAAGGCAGCTCGGACATCAAACAAAGAAAACCGCTGCATCCCATTCATCTCTCAAGGACGGACGCCGCGAGACAACTTCGCAGTCTAGCTCGCACGATCTCCTTAGCAGAGTGGAATACCGCACATACAAGGCGCACCAGACTGCACAGACTAAACCCTTCACTGCAACTCAGACCTCCGGCCGGACTGCACCGACGCGAAGCGTCTCTTCTGTGTCGGTTGTGGCTGGGAGTTGCCTTCACGAAAGCTTACTCAGCTTTAATTATAATGGCTGATAGTCCTGCATGTGGTGTTTGCGGATTCTAGGAGAACGTTGACCACTTATTGTGCCACTGTCCTGAATTTCAAGCACAAAGACAATCTTTGTCCAACACATTGAGGAAACTAGATGATCGTTCCTGAGTGAAGACAGTCCTGGAGCACGGTCCCCATGCCGATAATCGGCTCAAAAGGCAGCGAAGGCAATTTTGTGCTTTCTGAGAACGTCTGGTTTGCACGAGCGGCTTTGACTCGAGTACTGTCTGTGCACGTCCCTATACCTTCTCTCTCTCTTCCCCTTCTCCCTTTCCCCAGCGTAGGATAGCCAACCAGACTCTTGACTGGTTAACATCCCTGTCTTCCTTATATCCATCTCTCTCTCTCTCCTGTCGGATATTTATGTGCGCCCAAGGCTGTCAGAATGATTACATAGTTTTCAACTACGTCTTTTGTCATCGCACGTCTAGATAGAGCTCCGTTGTCGACCTCTATAAATTTTTGCAAGGCCCTAATGGTAAGGGTGCTACCAGTGCGACAAGGACAAACCCTTGAGGGTGTAAACACTTTTGCAGTAGCATGGTTATGTCGTTGCATGTATCTGTTGCGTATAGTGTCAGACACTCTTTTTTTTTTTTTTGCCGTCCTATAAAATAGTGCAGTTACATAAGGGTCTGTGTTAGTCTATGCGAAAAAACGCTGCGTGCCCACGTCGCTTCTAAGCGTGCTGTAAAATGTCCCGACAGTAGCGCTGCAGTCGCGAATGCTGCAGTCGCTAATAAATATCAGGTGGTGCTTGAAATCTGGAAAGGAGTAACGGTGCCAGCGCTAACGTTCGTGAATGCCATTCTGCGCTTCCAATCGGATATCTTGTCGGGATTGGAAGTTTACCAAAGATCGGTAGGCGGATTTTTTTTTGGGAGCCCATGGTAAAGCCACAAATGAGGCAGTGCAGGGTGACATGGATTTGGCCTCTTTTGAAGTCAGAGAAGCGCAGAGCAATATTATTTATCAAGGAAGGCTCAGGGACGTGCATAAGAATAGATGGGCTATACTAAAGTGCACAAGTATCTGTAGCTGAAAAGCGCGGACACAGAATAGTAGAAGAGGTCAAGAAGTTAACAACCAAGTACAGGACAATTGAAACTGCAAATAGACAACCAGGAGTCATTAAAGAGAAAAGATAGAAACAGAGACAGTTGATTGGATGCAAATAATGGGCACAAAAAGCACCATGGAGATTTATAAGAATGGGAAGGAATAATCTGTGCGTTAACACAAAAGGCAGTGCCTTGCTAATTGAGGCTCGAGCTGGGTGTCTAAGGACAAAAATATACAGGAGCAAGTATTCGCAACAAGATGAGCCATGTGGACGCGTCAGTAAAAATCCGGAGGACACTCAGCACATCCTAATGGAATGCGAAGAGATTCACCCAGTGAGACCCGGAGGTAACGTACACCTTCCAGAAGCACTTGGATTTAAAGTGGACGGAAGCCTCAACCGGTCAGCAGTCGAGATAAGCAAGATACATTCGGAGTATTTGTAGGAAAAAAAGCAGGGAAGTTATTGATACGACCGGATCCGTTACAGGCATAGGTAGCGGTACAACGTAGATAGAGAAGTTTTGAGAAAAAAAATATGCCCGAATGAAAAACGTGGACAGTATACCTGATTAAAGGAAGCAGGCTAGGGGACTATTTTTCACCGCCTTGTTTCAAAGGCGATGCCAATAAATCATTATCATCATCATCATCTGTACCTCCGATCGTTTTGCCACCATCAGTTTCCAGGTCAAAACGAATGAGCCAAATTTCTGAATTGACACTCCTCCGCCACGAGAACTTCTCAATGAACATTTTGCCGGCGTATTTATTTATTTATTTATTTATTTATTTATTTACAATACCACCGCAATAAACACTGAAGTGAGTTAGGAGAGAAACAGCAATGAAGAAAAACGTAAGAACTGCAACATTTTGCACATCCACAGGTTAAGAAATAGGAAAACGCAAAAGAAAAATACGAACGCTAATCAAATATGACAATCGACAAGTGTTGAACGTATTGAGTACAAAAAAGTGGCAGTAACATTTCTCTAGGTAAGGAACACGGTAAGTAAGAACAGGCGGACATCTCGATAAACATACTAAGACGTCGACAGAAACACGTTTATAAGAGTACTACGGATAATACGAAGAGACGACGCCGTCGGACAAGTGATTCAGTGGTTGACCTAAAACGCGCATGATCATCCGGAATAGCGACGCTGACTGGATGATTATTCCAATCGGTGGCTGTTTGAGTAAAGAAGGAATGAAGATTAGCAATTGTCCGAGCATGTGGCGAATAAACTGCTTTATAGTGGCTGATAGCCTTGAAAGACGGTATGCTGGTTTGATAGGGTGTTGTCGGGAGGGAGGGTATGGTATGGTGGAGGGTAGAGCTAATGATAAAGGCCAAGTCTGAATGTTTTGCGGCGCCTATCTAGTTTGGGAAGATTAGCCTTTGATTTTAACTGAGTGACACTTGTGATATGAGTAGTCAGAAAAGATGAATCTGGCTGCACGATTTTGTATCGACTCGAGTGTCAAGGTTGTGTTTATGAGGGTCCCAGATCACGCACGCATATCGCGTTTCGTCTCCCAGCGTGTCCACCCATTCGCTTCACAGCGGGCAATAACTATACGCTACTATTTTTTTCG
Source organism: Dermacentor albipictus (assembly GCF_038994185.2). Classification (NCBI taxonomy): domain Eukaryota; kingdom Metazoa; phylum Arthropoda; class Arachnida; order Ixodida; family Ixodidae; genus Dermacentor; species Dermacentor albipictus. The sequence goes on along the minus strand of NC_091821.1, from coordinate 242,641,672 downwards.
AAGTGTGCACAACGAAGTTTCGTTTAAGTCGGCATTAACCCCTTCAGTCACGAATTGCGATGCACTCTCAAGAAATGGGCCAAAGTCACATGTGTTCATTCCACGTTGCTACAAATTACATTCCACGTTGCTCTTGAAATAAAGTAAAGCGGGTATGAAGATACTTTATGCATGTTCTACTAAGTCCTAGCGTAGCTGTCACGGATGTGCCCCATTACGTTTTACCGGCGAGAAACCTTAGTATGTGGGCGATAGAGGAAAGCCTCTAAATCTCATTGATTAGGCTTATGTGTTATCTATCTCTCCCTCAGTCACTGCTCGTCCCCGTTCCCACGTGTAGATTAGCAAACGGAAGAAGGCCTATGGTTAACAGCCCTGGCTTAGTGTTCAGTGCGCAATGTCACAGTTTTTCATAAAAAGATTCCCATTACTGAGTCACCTAGCGCACAACCAAAATAGTGGCTACAGGCATAACGAGGAAGAAAATACTACTACTTCATCATTGCAGACAGAATGCGGTTCCTCGAACGTCCCGTCAAACATGCTACACTGCCTTTAGTAAAATAGCCATGTGTAGCATTACTCTTCGGTCTGAAGTGGTCGGGAGTAACATTGGAGAAGTCGAGAGGGCAATTTACCCGCAGCTCAGCTTCCGCGTTTTTGTGTGTGTGTGTGTGTGTGTGTGTCTGTACAGGTATCTACAGGGGCGGGGGGGACGGGCAAAAAAGAATTGGCGTCTACAAATCTGGACATCATCACTGACGGGGATATTATTATTATTATTATTATTATTATTATTATTATTATTATTATTATTATTATTATTATTATTATTATTAATTGAAATTGAACAAGAAAAAGAAAGCAAGGAAGCAGGCTGTCGACTGCCGTCGGAAGGAACACCCCGCCCGCCTAAATTTTGGGAAGGAGGGGACGGAAACCTATAGAAATTGAAGATAGGAAGATGCGAAAGAAAGGACAAGATGACAGATCACGACGGCTAAATGAAGTAAGACAATGACAAACAACAAAGTGTGGCAGTAGGAACACACGCACGCACACACACACCCACGCGCGCACACACACACACACACACACGCACGCACGCACGCACGCACACACACACACACACACACACACACACACACAAATAGACAAAATAAAAGAGTTTGTTTTCCACAATTTTGAGACACAGATCAGGAGACCCGAGCTTGATTTATTAGCGGGGAGAAGGAAGAGGAAAAACTGATACGTTAGCATGTCTCGTCCAAACAGTGCTGGCGCGCCCACGACGCCCTTGCTGACCGCATAGATTTCACTTTACTAACACGTTTCTACAGGACGTTTCCGTGAAGTGAAGGTGCGCTCCAATGGACCAGTTTTGGTTCTGGTTCATTTTCAAATGTAATTGTGCAATCCATTCGGGCTATAGTTAGCGTAGATGCTGTGAAAATGCATATGCGTAGTCACGGGAAGCTATAGGCGCCCATGGAATTGCAATATGTCCCGGTTTTCGTTTTCATGTCGTTTCTGGCGTGCCAACTTTCGGTCACGGTAATGGCCAATTAACTTGAAATTTCATAGAGTAATCTACGAATTATAGATAATTTTAATGTTTCTCTTAAGCGCCCCTTTAAAGCCATTTCTGAAGCGGAGTTCGCCGGCGCTTGTATCATCGTCATTCGCAACCTCCGCGTATTTTGCAGAACTGACAGTTGGGCAAGTTGGATTCCGTTCACTTGTAAGCGGCATGTCAGACGAAGAGACATCCTCTTCTCGCTATTCGTGTGTCATTTGTCGCGCTATTTAGCACATTGCATGGGCTCTATAGCTGTACATTTTCACCCTCCTGTAGCCAACCCGACACTCTTCTAGTTGTCATCCCTGCCTTCTCCCTTTATTTGTTTTTTTTTTTGTTTCGCCTTCTCTGTATAACCTGAAAGATCGTAAAGCGAGCTCCACTGCTTCAGAAATTTTGAATTGTGGTTAACAAAGAGCGCATTCAATCATTAAGTTTGAGTGCGAAGTTGGCACTCAGTAAAGGCGTGAACATCGGCAGCTCGGGAAAGAAAACAAAACGAAAAGAAATAATAATATGTTAAAGAGTAACCGGTTGTTGCATAATGTTGAATTTTGACTCAGGTTCTTAAAGGCCTATAAAATCATTAAGAAGCATCTTTCAGAAGAAAGAAAAAAAAAGTTAAATGACAAGTTCGTCGCTCTATAAGTACCCCACAAAAATGAGGAATATCATAGCTCTGCTAAACGCTAACTGATAGAGAAATTAAAGCACACACAATCAGCAACGTTCACAGAGATCCTGTTTTTTTATGGTTACGTGAGTTTTGCAGAAAGTATGGTTAACGAGAAACCAATGCATTTTGAAGTCGCGCTTAATGCGCGAAAAATTATCTGCTGCAATCTATCCGACAAGTACAGTTTGCAAAATCGGTATATATTCTTTAGTTGCGGAGTCATAGACTCGTAAACTTTCCGTTTCACTTCATTAAGCGTAGAATTTCTGTCAACAATGGTAAAATATTTGAACGCCGGAATATTATTTTCGACTATCAACGGCTATATAAAGTTTTCTATTCGTCTATTTAAATGCAGTAACTTTCACCGGAATCGCTTCGTGATTTGCATGTTGAGTATATCTGCGTTTCACAGATATTTGAATAGAGTATTCGAAGTCGTGGCTTACTTTCGCGTTTTTGTCAGCCGAAATGATTTAATTGTTTCTGGACAGTCGAAAAAAAAATTAATATTGCTGCTTTATGGGGATACCTTTAAAAAAAATTAAACATTTCGCCGCCATTCCACCCTGTGAAAGTGGATGCACAGCGAAGCTGGTGCGGGCATCAGGCAAGCGCCACCACCACAAGCGACGTATACGTCACGCGCGCGCGCACGTGCACATGTGCTCAGGTGCAGCATACCTTCAGGCGCCCAATTCTCCAAACTTACCATCACAGGTCAAAATAATGGCGTGAAAGTACTCCCTATAGGAACACAAGAATAAGCTCTAAGTAAGTTTAGAAGGGTAAAGATTCATTTCAGAGCTGTAATTCTCTCTCTCTCTCTCTCTCTTTTTATTTTCTCTCTCTCTCTCTTTTTTTTTTTTTTGAGGCAGAAGTTGCTAAATTCTCTGCCACCGTTGTTTCCGTCGCGTTCATCGCGGCTTACCGTGTCTCGATCCGCTCAGGCTGTGTACAGAACAGATGTATTGGGAATTACAGAAGTGCAATCACGGGATCCACCATGCGTGATTGGAATGTGACGCTCGTATAGGTTACAATATAAATTAAAGAGTGCATCACTGAGTGGGTACTTTCTGTGGCCGAGTAGCATATATGGCTGAAGTATGGGATACGGCTAGTGTAATAATTCCAAGTGGTTGACGAAGCAACGCCGCATCCTGCTGAGGAAGAAAACGAGAACTGAAAACGCGACTGCAGCTGAAACCGGACTTAAAGCCTTCAAAGGCAAGTAATGGTAATAATGTACGTGAAATTTTTGAACGTCTTAGAAAAACGCATGTGCCCTAATGTATGCCGTTGGTATATGCGACTGGAGGCGTTAAGCCATACCAATGTTGTTGTTGTTTTCTGTTTTTCGTTAAGCATGCGATGCGACATAGATGGACCATTTCAACTACCTGGGATATTCGAATTAGCACCGAGACCTCAGCGCACGCGGGCGTTTTTTGCGTTCCGTTCTCCATCAGAACGACGCGGTCAGACGTATCCAATTTGAAGCGTCGCGGGCAACGATAAAACGTCGTTGACGTTTAAGCGCATCGCGAGGCGCGCAGGAGTTATGAAACGAGGCCCGTATTCAAAAAAAAAAAGAAATAAGAAAAGAAAAAGTACATTCTTACGCTAGCACTGCTCGTAAGAGCAGACGCTGGCCAATGGCGAAAAGGACGTATACTACGAAGAGCTGCGAATTGGGCCCCAAGACGAAGCGGCTCCCTGCGAGAGCACAATGTCCGCGTATGAGTAAGCTGGTATCTTCTCGTAGCCGGCGCATGGCCGCCGCGGCTCTGGTCCCAAGCCGGCAGGGGTTCTGGGGGCGGCCCGCAGCCAACGGCGAGTGGCTGTTGGACAAGAATGACGGCAATGGAAGAGACACAGAACGCGGAAGGATGGATGCGCGGCCGCAGCCACTTAACCAGCGACGACGTGCCTGCGCGCGCTCGCAAACTGCCGCGGCCGTAAAATAACGAACGCACTAACGAGCACGCGCGCGCGGGCCGACGCGGGGCGCCCGCGGGAGCGAGCGCGGAAGCCCTTCTCGGGGGGGGGGGGGGGGGGGAACCTATACTTTGCGCGGTCGCCGCGAAAGGGTTGGCCGCGCCGCAGACACCTCCGCCGCAGCAGGGGCCGATTAGGGCCCGGCGAGAGAGCGCCGACTGGTTGCTCCGCCGACGGCATTAGGCGCCAAATTAGACTGCGTGGGTCGCGGCTCCGATTCGCGGCCGCGATAAGCGTCCAGAGAGGGCCGCGGCGGTGGCCGCCGTGGGAAACGCGGTTCCGGCCGCGCGAGTTGAAGAGCCAGGGCTGCGAAGTCGCGAAACTGCCTCGCCGAGCGCGGGTTTCGTTTGACAGATGGAGATATCCGGAACGGCCCTTTAACGAAAAGTACAAATGTGTATATGTATAGTGCAGTCACTGCACTCTTCTTGTTCTAGCACTTAAAGACAGCGACGAGCGCCTGTTGAACAAATGACGCACTGTGCCGCTATTCCGAAAGAAAAAAAAAACGCGGATGAAGAAAGAATGAAACTCGGCGGTTAGATTCCATCCAACGCCGACCCCAGCGTACGCGTCGCGTAACAGCAGTCAGCGACCGTTGCCTGCGCTGAACCGCCGCATTTGCAGAGCCGCTTTATTAAAAGCGTTCAGGGGCGGCTAAACGCTCTCAATCACGACGTTCATTTCGCGCCGAGCGTGCTCTCGCTGCTGAGATAGCGAGAGGGAGTGCGCGGGGAAAACATCACGATCACTGCGCGTGAACACCCTCCCCTCTTGCCTCCCAGCCATCCCCCGACCGGCGGCGATTCATGCTCTTCTCTCGGCTACTCACTTTACGCGCGGCCCCCCGCCGCCGATCAGCGAATAGCTCAATGGCGCTGCGCTGCCGGAAACTTCCTAAGTGATTGTGGCTTTTTTGTGGTCATTAGTATTTCGGCTATACGAGGCTGCTTGGTTACAGAAGTTCGTAACCGACTAGCGGCGACTGACGCAGAGCCGTAGAAAATGACCCACGAAGAGAGATAGAGAGAAAAAGGGAGAAAGAATAGAATGAGCTAATATCCAGAGGGCTGCTGTCACTCTGAAAATGAATGCTCTGGGAATGATTCTAGCGACTGACAAAAAGGTTTTGCGTTTTTCCTTGTGACTCCTGATTTACTGAGGGGGAAAAAAAAACCGTCAGGGTAGTGGTGTGGGGGGGGGGGGGGGGCGGGAGGAGAGGTCTAGAGCATAATAACGGGCCTACACCGTATGCATTAAGGCATGTTTGTGAAGCGAAAGGTTATGCTCGAGCACTGAGAGGAATCCCAACTGCAAATTCTTGCCATTAAGCTACGAAACAGGCCTGTCACTATGCTGCTGAAATTGCGCGCCAGGCCCAGCTGACGTGTATGCTGCGAATTCGCTGTTGCCGGTTCTCCGTGTCACTTAGCAACTTAATTTCTCGGGGAATTCGGCAAGGAGACTCTAACCTGGGTCTAAGCTGACGCTTTCCGTAAGACTCCAAGTGAATGAATGATATAGTCGGGTTGATGCTCGATACTTTTCTTCTTGTACTAGTACTTGTACTGAGGTCGTGAGGTGCTTGGCCATAGTTCTACCACGAGCGCGCAAACAAAACTTTAAGACGAGCACATTCGCGGCACCCCGCGGGGCTCCCTTCGGGCAGGGAAGCACACGGCGCACCGCGCCGGCGATGCAGCAGCAAGGACACGCCACGTGTGCGCCGGGCTCTGGCGGACTGCAGGCGTGGTCTCCTGCACCCGAGATCTCGTGCCGATAGCCGCGCTGACGCGAGAGAAACACGCACAACGAGCTGCAGCCGGGCGGTTCGGTCAACCGACGTCGGGGCGTCGGGCGCGAAGGACGTGCCGCGCTGCTCCCGTTGTGCCTAATTGCAGCAGCGCTTCGAAACTGCGCTGCGGCGGCAGCCGAGCCTCCGGTAACGGCCCGTCTCGCTTGCTGTGCGCCACAAGATCTATGGCTCCAATCATTCTCTCGATCGTCACGCGGCGCCTTAAACGAGCCGCTCCTTACCGGCCGCACTATATCGCGGGCTGTACGGTGCTCCGCTCTGGTTGTGCTTGTTTTTTTTTTCTCCGCTGCCATACAATCCGGTCTCGCCAGCCTCACCGCGCGCGAGGGAAAGAATCGAGCGAACGTACGCCTTTGTAGTAACAGCGCGCACTTTATCTATGCAAAGAGGTGGTGCCTCCCGGCGCACACAGGTCGGACGAGGAATTCGGTTACGAATACAGCATATTACACAGCGCTCGGAACAAAAAGAAAGCAAAGGAAGAACGGAAGAATAAAACCAGTAGGAAAGCAATCAGACAATAACTTAAATCCGTGCCCGCTGGCGCGTTCGTCTTTGTTTTCGTAATTGCTCAATGCTTTGATAATTTGTCCTTAACCTGAGTAACCCCCCACGCGCCTTTCTTTATTCGACCCTTTGTCATAAGCGAGAACTTTTTCTTCGCGCCTCAGAAAAAAGGTGACATGGCCACGCGTGCCCCTTCTGCACTCCTCCCCTCTTCGTTAATCATATTTCCATACCCAGCGCTAAATTATGTATCGTGCACTGGGCAAGATCTTCACACAATTTGCCGGTGTGCAGCAGTTCCCCAGATAAGACTAAAGCAACGACCTCATTATGGTGGCTTCGTGCGCGTCCGCGGTGTCCCACCAGCGGAAGACGCCCTTGGCCACGTTCTCGCGTTGCCGCTGAAGCGGCGTCTATTGTGTGTTCTGCCTCGACTAGTATGCGGCGCGCAACCGAGCGGTTCCGACCTACAAGGCACCTGAGCGACTTAGTCAGCGCGCTCAGTGAGCCGTGGCAGAGGCGTCATAAAGTAAAAAAGGGACAGCTGCGAGGAAAGAGAGAGAGTCGTCCCAGAGATGGGCGTCCCGAGACAAAGCAGCGCGCCCAGCGCACTGGGCGCGCTGGGCCCCTTCTAATGGCCCAGTGGCCATTAGAAGGGGCCAAAAATAAACCGGGCGCGTACATCCCGGATCGGACTTTCTTTTGTGGCATCGCGAGGTGACGCAATGCGCGCGCGGGGAAAACACAGCCAGTCCGAGTTTCCGAACCGACCTTCGCCGGGGCGCAGCGTCGGCGGCCGCGTTCCCTGTGGATGCGCTAGGAGGCCCAATTAGTGGTGTCACATTCCGGCGCGCCTCGCCGACGACCACGGGGTGCTTTGATCGGCCGGGCCAAGGGGTCCGGCGGCCGGTGCGACTTTTCGGGTTCACTGCGTCGCCGCGCGCACCGGGGTCGCGCGACCGCGTGCAGCCTTGAGCGCTGCACACGTGATGCAGGTGCGCGCACCCCGCGACGCTCGTTCCTGTTGCGGCGCGAGAAAGGAATTGTGCCAACAGGGCAGTGCTTCCATCGGGGTGAGCGGCCGGCTGCGTATCATGCGCAGTCGCCGTTGTCATGTCCACGAAGCTTGCCGCCGTCTTCTCTATGTTCTCATCGCTGACGCTGTTGCGCCTCGCGGGGCGGGGGGGGGGGGGGGGGGGGGGGAGGGGGGTTGCATGGGCCGTCTGCAGAAGTTAACTGTCTGTTCACGATATATCTACGTTCCTTAACAAACACGTAACCGTGCACGAAGTTCTGCTTCTGGCAGCGGCGCTTCGCAGTAAATGTGCCAGACCGCAGCCAACGACGTTCGGCTTGCGATATTTAAATGTAACGCAAGAGTTTGCGTATTTGGCAGGCAGGAATATTTGACGAAACTACTTTTACACCGGAGTTTAGTTTCGCCGTGACATGTATATATATATATATATATATATATATATATATATATATATATATATATATATATATATATATATATATATATAGGCGGTACAAAATCATCATGCACGCACCGCGGCAGCCCAGTTGCCTCGGCTTCTTGCTGTTTAGCAAGAGGTTGCAGGTTCGATTCCCGACCGCGCCGGTCGTGTTCCAGTGGGGGCATAATGCAAAAGCACTGGCGTATACATCGGGATTCTGGGTGCACATTAAAGACAGCCGTGCGGTCAAATCTAAACCAGAGCCCTCTACTATGTCGTCTTTCGTAGAAGCTTGCTTTAGGATTTTAAACCTCATGGATCATTGCCAATTGAAAAAGATCATGCAAACTACATTACAAAATAATGTGATGCAAATAGGTAAATGTTGGTAATGGTAGAATTACACGAAGCTATTTTACAGGCGCGGTGCCTCTACGTAGAGGAGGCGTTTCTTCTGGCAAGAGAGAGATAAATAGAAAGACAGGATGGGCAGGGAGGTTAGCCAGATGAGAGCATTCCTTGTTACGAACTTCCAACCGGTGCCACCAGTGTTACGACATCCAACCGGTGCCACCAGTGATACGAACTTGTACCGCTGCACCACGAATACGGCTTTGTGGTCCCGTAGCGCTCGTCACCCGTTTCGTGACAGAGCGTTGGTAGCGAAGACTCCGAGCCTGGCGTCGATGAGAATAACAAAAGGGACTTTATACATTATATACAGGTTATCATACAGGACATGAACGGATCGGCACTGGGGCCGAGAGCTCACACAAACGCGACTGTTCTCGCACGACGGCGTCCGGCGAAAACGCGTGACACACCTCACCCCAGTCGGGAGCGACCCTCTCTCCAGGTGGGGTCGGCAGATCCTGTTTTCGAGCGGCGTGTTGCTGCTTTTATAATCCCCGAGGCCCATTGTCACTCAAACGGCCCAATACAAAGTCAGCACACGACGGTCGTCCGAGGGGTCCAACCAGCGACCGCGCTGGCCACTCGGTTCAAAGTTCGCGCGCGCGGTGACCTCCAGGCAAGGGAGGTGCGGCGCCGGGCCGTCGGGCACACGCGGGCACGTCAAAACACGCTGCTCCGCCGAGGCTTCTCCCGCACGAAGGCGCAGCATCTTGACTTGTGAAGGGAGAATTATGGCGCTCGCAGGATAGATTCTGCATCTTGCAGATTCGGGATCCGGGCTTGTGGTAATGGCACAACAGCATCCCCGCCCTCAGATAAGGCGCCGGGAAGACGAGCTGCCTCCACGTGGCTCGGATGCCAGGCGCGCACGTTCGTCAGGCTCGTCCAAGTTCACGTCCAGTGTCGGGACGCCAGGTAACCTCACGTGCCCAGGTCCGACTCGCCAGGACAGGAGCTCTGCTCACCACGTCGTCGCCAAGGCACCTTGACCAGCTCCGCTCGGGTCGTTCCTAAGACCTTGCTTCTCGCCACTGGTCCCGCTTGGTCGTTCTGCAGCTTGCAAAACCGACCGGCAAAAGGCAACACCCAACACGAACAAGTGCCCTCTGTCTCCCGTCAAACACCAGACAAAGCCATAATTCAAATCAACCTAATTAATCGCTATCCCCTTTTGCTCCCGCTGCAACAAGAGGCAGGTGTACGATCTAGCACACAAGGCTCAAACAATCAGTTTTCAAATCAACAACACACCAAACTAGAAACAATTATTAATCAGCAATAATAATTACAAATAGAATGGTCCCCTTGAAATCGCTTTGGACCGAAAACATACTTCTGAGGAAGCAAATGAGGTCATTCATTTTTCCCGGCGATATTTTCGCGGAATCTGAAGCTGCTTATATTTGCGACCCTGCTTATCCGTGTAGCGGCGGTACAATAAGCCAGGTTCCTTGCCAAATGAAACCCCCTTTTTTTCCACTCCCCGTTTGACGCTCTTCCTCAGATCGGCTAATGAACAATCTTCCTGTTGCTCGCGAATCAGACTTTTTCTTTCAACTGCAGCCTGCTCCTGCCGGCTGGCGGAAACCGGAGCGAGTGCGGAGCCCGCGTCGCCTAACTGCGGCGTCGTGTCCTTATCGCGGCTAGCACTGCACGCGTCACTCCTACTCACTTCCAGGACCCGCTCGTCTAGGCCAGCCTTTGAGCTCTGCCTCTCCCGTGACTGCTCGCCACTCAAGTTACCGTGATCGGTCCGTGTGCCGCACCGCTGTTCGCTCACCGACGCTAAGTCAAGTTCCCTCGACAGCGGGCGCGCTTTGGATCGCGTGGGGGCCATGTACGCCACGTCGGCAAAGAATGATTTGCCCTGATCCCTCAGCAGCTGCTCCGAGCTATTTGAGAAGAGGTAGGAAAATTGCTCCGGGAGGGCGGCTGACACAGCGGCTTCGGTGTTAAGTTTTCCAAACTCTCCTTCAATGATAACCGCTGCGATCGGTAAACAGACACTCTCCTTCTCGGCCACTTGCCGTATCCTCACGCACTCTCCCGTAAAATCACTCGAGGAGACGAAAGATGGGTGAACAACGTCCATAGTTGCTGCAGAGTCCCGCAGTGCTCGGCACTTCTTGCCGTTTACCTTAATTTCCTGCACATAGGGCTCCAATAGACGTATGTTTTTGTGAGTTTCCTGTATTGTTGCAAAAGCAATTCTCTCTGGGCAGCTTGCAGCGATGTGCCCTTGCTTTTTGCAATTGTAGCAGGTTAACGGTCTCCGTTTTTCAAAAGAACGCGTCATTTCGTTTCGCTGTTTCGGACCATCGTCATCATTCGGAGATGCATTCTGTCCATCCCTTACAGTTTCTTTGGGAAGGTACTCGTCGTCCCGAAACTCGCGACGCGTGATTTCCTTCCGTTCGTCGGGCTTCCCGGAAAACACATCTCTTCTATCAGCTTTTTCTACGCGCACCGCCTTGCTGTGCAAGCTGCGGCGGGTGTAATACTCTTCCGCTAACTCTGCTGCCTTGTTTAGCTTAACCTCCTTTAGCCTATCTTGCAGCCAGAGCCGGACATCCTCATCAATGCAACGGTAGAACTGCTCCAACGCGATGCATTCGACGATTTTGTCGCGGTCGTCGTAAACCTCTTCGCCCTTCAGCCATTCCACCAAGTCGGCTTTTAGACGAAACGCGAAGTCAACATTCGACTCCTTACCCTTTTTTTCGTACCGGAACCTCTGCCGGAAAGCTTCGGGCGACAATTTGTACTTCCGCAGTAGCGCTTCCTTCACATCACTGTAGCTCTCAAACGCCTCTTTCGATAAGCAAGTTATTACGTCTGATGCCTCCCCAGGAAGCAACGCTAACAGATTCTGTGCCCAGAGGGATCGCTCAATGCTATTCCGTTCGCACACGTGCTCAAATTTCACGAGGTATTTGGCCATATCCTCTCCGACGACAAAGGGTGGAAGTTGATCGCGTATTCTTGGAACGTTAGAAGTGAGACTAGGCGCTGGCGAGCTATTTCGAGTCTCCAACTCTTTCATTTTAAGCTCGTGCTCACGAATCTCTCTCCTTTCCTCCATGCAACGTTCCTTCTCCCTCTTTTCCTCCTGTTGCTGTTCTCTCCTTTCCTCCTCTTCGCGACGTTCCTGTTCTCTCCTTTCCTCCCTTTCCCGTCGTTCATTGATATCCACCCAGGCCTCAGCGGCCTCCTCAGCCGTTACGTCCCCAGTCCTCATGACCTCAAGGATCGCATTCTTTCTTTTGGTTGAGCCCAACTCAATGCCCAACTCCTCACAAATTTCGAGAAGTTCCTTCACCTTGTACTTCTCCATCGTTCACACTGTCCTCCTGCTGTTTACCCTTTTTGAATATACCTGCCGTACGCTACTATAACACTACTAGTAAGACATATGCAAGTATATCACACACTGCCCTGTTTACCCCCTCAGCATCCCCTGGTTTTCAAAACACTCTTACTAGGCTTGAAACACACAAGGTTATCACAATGCAACACCAAATCCTTCCCTAAGCTACTATAACCTGTGTCAGAGAAAGTCTGGTGTTTGAGGTAAACTTCAGGCACTCACCGCGCCGAGGTAGCTGATGCCGGTCAATCCCACCGCTGCCACCAGTGTTACGAACTTCCAACCGGTGCCACCAGTGTTACGACATCCAACCGGTGCCACCAGTGATACGAACTTGTACCGCTGCACCACGAATACGGCTTTGTGGTCCCGTAGCGCTCGTCACCCGTTTCGTGACAGAGCGTTGGTAGCGAAGACTCCGAGCCTGGCGTCGATGAGAATAACAAAAGGGACTTTATACATTATATACAGGTTATCATACAGGACATGAACGGATCGGCACTGGGGCCGAGAGCTCACACAAACGCGACTGTTCTCGCACGACGGCGTCCGGCGAAAACGCGTGACACACCTCACCCCAGTCGGGAGCGACCCTCTCTCCAGGTGGGGTCGGCAGATCCTGTTTTCGAGCGGCGTGTTGCTGCTTTTATAATCCCCGAGGCCCATTGTCACTCAAACGGCCCAATACAAAGTCAGCACACGACGGTCGTCCGAGGGGTCCAACCAGCGACCGCGCTGGCCACTCGGTTCAAAGTTCGCGCGCGCGGTGACCTCCAGGCAAGGGAGGTGCGGCGCCGGGCCGTCGGGCACACGCGGGCACGTCAAAACACGCTGCTCCGCCGAGGCTTCTCCCGCACGAAGGCGCAGCATCTTGACTTGTGAAGGGAGAATTATGGCGCTCGCAGGATAGATTCTGCATCTTGCAGATTCGGGATCCGGGCTTGTGGTAATGGCACAACATCCTATTCGCTACCCAGCACTGGGGTGAGTGAAAGAGAAGTTGGAAAGCTGGAAACATGTTATGGTCTGGGGGAAAAACTTAATTGAAGAGCGCGTTCCGTGTAATTTCTCACATGAATCACGTAATTACGAAGCGACCTGTATTCGGAAAGTTACTGCGGCACCGGCGAATCACCGATACTACGCCACGCAAGTTTTCGGCAATGCAGCGAAACCTGCATGTCGTGTCAGCCGCTCAGGGGCGATAACAGAGAACCAGATTAGTAAGAATTAATTTTATTTCTTCCGATTCGCTCGCCTGCCGCCGCGCTGACGTAATTTCGGGGATCATCCGGTATTCGCGAGGCACGATAAGAAAGGAACATAACGTACGTTCTTCCGGGAGAAAAGGCTCGCCAGTTGTGCGCCGCTAATCCTTCCGCAGCGCACGTCGCATTCGCGGGGTGTGGGAGATGTAGTGTAAGCGCGCCCCTGACATCGCGATGTCGTGCGGTCCTCATAAAGAGTCGTGCAAATCAGCTGAGCGCAGTGTTAGTAAGCTTTGACAATGCGGACACCATTCGCCGACTCCTCTCGTTTTCGCGCTGCCGGTTGCGCGGTGGCCGAGAGCCGCGCGATGGAGAAGGCACCGGGTACGCGCGCGCGTCGCGGCGGCCCAACGAACACGCCGGCGCCGGAGGGAGCTCGCCCCCGCTGCGCCGGTGCCATACGGGAAACGCGCGCCGGCCCGTGGTCCAATAAATACACCAGCGGCGGCGGCGGCTGCGGCGGCTTGTCAACGGCCGACCGTCCCAGGGACACCCGGTCAGCGCCGGCGCTCCCCGCGGAATGCCGTTATTTATCGGCCGCGGGACCAGGTGTTACAGGCTGGATGCTAAAGCTGTCAGGCCGGCCCATCGGAGGGGGCCGCCACCGCTGGCCAGGGCCACTGTCGCCGCCGGAGGAGGCCGCCGAAGGGGCTGCCCTACCAGAGACCTCGACCCGCCGCCGCCGCCGCACACGCCCAGCACAGGCAAAGCCATGAAACACGGAGGGGCGGCCGGGAGCCGATTTTTGTCTCCCGCGATCGGTACAAGCAGTGGCGACGAAGCGGCGTTTTCCTCTTGCGTGGCTCAACAGAACGCTGCCTTATTGTTCGCCGCGCACCGTACAGTCATATTATTCGGTTCTTGTCGTAACCCAGCGCTAAATCTTCGACAACATCAACCGACTGGATCGATTCTCCAGTTTTAGCAGCTGTTCATCCTGGCTTCATTGTTGCATTGTTACTAATATAAAGTGGATAAAATAAAACAAATGTATATGTATATTCTCGTCAAACGGCAAGTCGATCCATGCCGTTGGCTCATGTTACTTGTACGACAAAGAATGAGAGAGAGAAAAAACAATGTGAAAGTGCTTAGTTTTTTTGGTCTGTCAGTTTTTCTTGACTGAACCCGTTCTTACAATGCTTCTGTAGTACCAGTGAAGCCATGCGACGCATCGAAACCGCTTATAGCTATACCGCATAACTTAAAATATATGCTTCAACAACGCCAAGTCGTGCAACTAGGCAGTCGACCGTGCTTGTCCTAGGTGTGAGGCACACGTTGAGGAGCTTCAAATTGTCAACTTCACGGCAGTATACGCGAAGAACAAATCTAGTCAATCGACACGCCGTCGGTATCTGTGGTGCTAAACGACCGCTGTTTAAGCAAGTGCACCATTTTTCATTTCAGTGCGCGTGGACTGCACGTATAATATTGCTCGAAGCGCTATTCAACGCATTGAATGTACTGGCCCGTTTCTTGCATTGGTTTATTGTACGATATACAGGGGGAGAGAGAGGGGTAAAAAGAGGAACTGTCTCACGTCTGGTCCAGTAGAGAATAAGGCAGTGGTTCACATTGTTCACTATAGCTTATAATACATCATGCAGAAAAAAAATCCGACGGTGGTAGGCAAGCTTTTATTACTAGCACAATTAGTGGGGGGGATATGACAAAGCATATAGAGTGGGTCAGTCTTGCTGCAACCAGTGTTCTTGTTTCAAATTAAGTCCGTCTCCGCCGCTAATCAACATGGGGTCGTAAGTGATTTCTTGCTTTGGAAAGAGGTTAACTCGAGAAAATATTTGTTAACTACAAAAAAACTTCAGTTCCTTAGCTGCAGGTCTGTTCGAAACTCGTATGCGATCATGCGAGTGGGACCGCGAGATACGTCACAAAATGACTACTCGAGGAAGCGAGCGGCCGAAGCAACTTTATTGAAACTACTAATAAAGCAATGCTTCCCGGAACTCACACGGCGGGAATCCAGCAGCGGCGGCTAGTCACAACGCGGAGCCGGCACAATCGACGGCGAAGGGGAGCCGAACCGGACAGCGCACGTAGATGGGGCTTCCCGCGCCGGGACGTCCCGTCCACGCGCGCGCACACCTGTTGCGCGTCTAGCGCGCGCGGAGGCGCGCGGCCGTCTGCGGCCGTGTGGCCGCGGAGTGCCGTGCGCGGCGCTGGCATCGCCGACAACCTGCGCGCGCGAACTCAATGAACACACCTACGGCTACGGGGAAAAAAAGCGCGCTCTTCTTTCGAAGGCTCGCCGCCCACGTGCGGGGCGGTCTTGCAGGGGTGAGGAGCCAATCGGCTGGCGCACCTGGGGGGACCGGCCAATGACGGCCGCTCGCCCCTACGTCACATCCACATCCGGGGCGTAGGGGAGGGAAAATGTCCCCTTATCTTTTTATGAACAAGTTGCGGGAAACATGCACGCCATTTGTTTGAGATAAGCGTCATGGAAGCATGAAATCGAGAGTAGCGCGTGCCGGGAAGGAGCCATGCTGGGGCGCCGAGCGGCCCTGGCCCAGCTGGCTGTTCCACCGACCGGCGTCTGTCCTGCCCGCAGATACCCGGACCTGGGTCACAGTGCTCGCCGTGCTGTTCCACTCCACGATGAGTGCGCCCGTTTCGCGGACCGGCGACAGCAGCAGCAGCAACGATCACCCGCTCTGGGTCAACCCGTGCAACCTGCCCGACGACGCCAGCGGACACGCGGACCACCTGAGCCCGCAGGACGTACGCAACATGCTCGACGCCGTGGCCAACCGCGCCCGGGTCGCCAGCGAGGAGGCCGACAAGGCCAAGCGCCGATTTGTGAGTACCCGTGCCGGATTGCCCGCTCTGTGTGTGCTGTGTGCGTGCATGCTTCAAACACCGAGGTGCGCGCGAGGAACCGACTCGCGGGCGCCACGGCGTTGGGAGACCGACGGCTTCCACGAGAAGTCCGTCGGGCGTCCTTCGACGGACGAAAAATCGTGTCAGCGACCGCTGTGCGTTGTTTTCATCGGCCGGCGGCCCACCATGCGCGTAATGAGCAGGACCAGGTGCTGGCAGGCCGCCAGGCGGACCGCTTCTTCGAAGACCCAGATGCATAAGAGATGCTGCGATCCCGATCACTGCGTTCGGCGAATGCTATTAGCTCTGCTTGCTGACCACATTAACGAACGCCGGCTCGTCTCGCGCTTGGGGACGTTGTGAACGCGCGTTCGGGGAAGCTTCTCAGGCAGGGCAATCACTTTCCGTGCACCGAGAAAAGGCGTGAGCAGCACGCCGGGCAGTGCGAGCGCTGTCACCACGGCGCAGCGAGCCTCCCGCCCACCGAAGCGGCGCGCTATTTCGCGTACCGAGGAAGGGGGCGTGGCGCCGTCGCCGCGTTGCTTTCTAAGATCGACACGTAGAGTTGGACCGAGCGCGAAACTGAGAAGTGCTACATTTAGCGCGAAGGCCGCATTGCCACGAGCTTACATTTCGTGCCGAAAGCGCCGCATCGACCTAATCGCTTAGCCTCAGCATCGTCGGCCGCATTTCCCTAGGCCGTCGGAACGAAGCGTCTTCCGCGGACAGGGCTAAGCGGAGCACCGGTGCAGGTCTCGTGCAGCAGCAACCGTTCGACTGAGCGCGGAGCCAATTTACATCCTTACGTGACAATGGTGTGGCGTAGTTTGGGCCATGAATGCGTAAGAAAACCGCCTACGTACTCCGCTCTTATTATCTTTTTGTGGCATCTCAATTATCCACGCGTATAGTCTCTCACTTCAGCTATCGTCTGGGACTTTGGTCTTGTACCAGTAGCGCTTGCCCTCTCTATTTTTTTTTCTTCCTCCTACATCTGGGACCAATAATAGTAATGAGCCCTGCATTGTCAACCACTACTAGTAACCACAAACAGGAGATCGAATATCGCTACAGCGCGCGCTAGGGGCCTTCCCTGCAATTCGTTCCGCCTGCGCGACCTGTGCGGGTGCTTCGCAAGTCGTCGGAGCGAGCAAAATGTCGCCTCAATGAGCCGAGGGATTTTCGACGCTTGCTGGAAATCCCCTGGCACGCGCTCACTCTCGTACTTCTCGGAAGTGGCACGCACATGGCCTCTTGTGTGCCGTGGAAGCGTGTTTAAGCAAAGCCGTGACGGCGAGAGATACGAGAAATCGTGAGGGTTTCTTGTGAATGGAGAGCTTAGCTACGAAGAGCCGGCTACTACTATTATTTGCTCGAGTACTAGTAGAAAGTTGTCAAGATTAAAAAAAAAAGAGAGAGGGAGAGAGAACCTCAAGTTCTGGGACAATGTACAATGCGTCACTGTTCTTATGTATATTATGAGCACTACGCATATTATGAATGTACATTTGTAATGTATGTAGACTACATGTGTTACAAATACTATGAGCGCTAGGTTAAATGTTGTCATGACACGTGTCACGTATGCACACTCTGTCCATGTAAACGTTCCAAGCACACCGCGCAAGTTGACGCTCAAGTGGCTCATTCAGTAGTGGTAAACAATATTAGCGTCTGTAAGGTAGCTCGTATAGAAAGACGCAGCGTCTTCCCAATGCTGTGGTTATGCCTCTATCTCCAAGGGCCAACTACTGTTGTGAAATGAGGGTAGCGCGACAAACGAGGACGAAGTAGGTAGACACCGCAAGCGCTTACTCGCGAATAAGCATTTATTCGAAAAAAAAAAAAAACCCAAGTTCTGAGCGCAGTACTGTTCTATGAGCTGACACAAAATGGACTGCCTTCTCAGCAAAGTAAAGTGAGCATTACACTTATGATCACTTCAGTGAGCTCGCTGAATTCACGAAACCATTCATCCTGGCCGGCTCCTCTAATAGCATAGGAACTGTTTCGTGAACACGAGTTCGCTTCTGTCGAATCGTTCGACGCAGCAAAGTATTCTTTACTGCTTGGCGACATTCACAAACAGCTTTGGCTTTTATTCTGTCCGTCTGCCATAAGCAACCCCCGACTCTGGTGCACATGGTCTTACAGAGCCCCGTCATGTTACTGCGTCTGCCGCAGGAGACTTTCTCCGTTCGACGAGCTCGAACCGCTCCATTTGTGCCCGCAGTCGCCGGTGTAGCGAAGGGTAGATGGGACTGAGGTGCATTCGCAAAGATATCGCATGTGGAATGAAGGCTGTTATAAGAACTCTCGTCCGCGTGCCCCACACTGGTAAAATAAACTATTGTTCGCATCAGACGAACCCGCCTTTACCCCAACCCGACCCCGCGCACACTCTCTACTCTGCGAAGGTACGGCGGTGACAAAAGTCATTTGAATGTTGAGAGATAGGTTTCCTGTCGCTAGGGGAAAAAATTGTGGAGGAACTACGACGACGTGAAATTTTCGGAGTAATTCTCGGAAAGCCTTCGTGCTCATCCATGGAAGGACCGCTCCAATACAAGAAATGTACGTGATCCATGGACGAGAGTTTATGTTCGGAAATAACTTTTTCACTGTAAGTGCATTTGGGGCCAGTTCGCGTGTGCCGTTGCGAAAGTGTTTGAGCAGCAGTGTGGCGCGTTCTGCGAGCCACCTAAATTAGCGAAATATATTCGCAAATGTCCTAGACTGCTTTGATTTTGAGACTGTGATAAAATTCTTCGAAGCTAGAGTCGGATCAGAGGAGCAGTGTGAACTTCCAGCTACTATAGCAAGTCTAAATATAATATAGGAAGAACACTGACACCCTTGAAAGACTACTTGCTCAATATTCTATGTGTCGACTTTCTTGCTTAATTATGCAGCTGAAGACTTGGCAGTCACGATATCGAGAATCAGGGCCAAAACTCGGTATTTCTTCTCCAAGGCAAGAACGAGAGAGTAGGAAAAAAGATTGGCGCAGTGGCCGCAACTCCCGCACCGTGAGAGCGTGTCGCCGAAAGCCAGGCGCGAACCGCTGCCATTCATTCCTCCTTTGCTCTGAGCTTCTACACATTAGACACGGCCTGGCCCTCTGCTGTCGCTTTTGTAGTAAAGGATCTGGGAACGTGCAGCGAACCCCCTCACCTTCTCTGCTCTACGGTCATCATTCGAGCGCTCAGCTTTCGGCAAGGTCACGATGTTTCTGCGACCGGTGAACTGAGTTGACTGACGCGCGTGTCAGAGGTTTGTGATACCACGTGATCACCACTTTGGTCTCCATGATGTTGCAAAGAGTCATAATTAAACGTTCATGAGGACTCCAACCAAAAAAGTGCGATTTATCAGAGAGTTTTATGTTAGGGGATACAAGCGTTGGGGCACGCAAACCACCGGGCGCACAAAAAAAAAAAAAAAGAAGACCAAAGCGAGCACAAAAGAGCGCAAGGGGCCCACAACACAATAGAGTTTGCATCCCCCAGTGCTTGGGTGCTGCTCGCGTCCACTAACCTAAAATTCTCTATGAAGCCCGACATTCCAGGGCCACCTCGCCTAGGGATAAGCGGGGTGGCAGTGGAGTGCAGCTTCATGGTAAGCCTATTTTCCTGGTATGCTTGTCTGACTGGAAATACCAAGGAGAAAAGGGGTTCGTGGATTAGGGGTGTCAGTGTCGACCCTGAACACAGGAGGCTAGAGGGTCGTGCGTCGCCTCTTGGTCATGGTGCGCAGGCCGTGAAGTACCTATACAGGGGACCGCATGCCTTGGGAATGACTCATCTATTTGCTATGTGGCCATCTTCAAGCCTGAAGCTTCGCTGCACCTGGCAGGTGTTTTCAAAATGGTCGCTTTAGAATGCGACCATTTTAAATTAATTAACTTCAGTCATACTGCGATCAACGGGTAGACAGCTCTTCATTAAAGGAAATCAAGGAAAACTCACTGTGTTAGTTATCACTTAAGTGAGTAGCATAACAACCGACCTCGTAGGACGATTGCTTTAACCCGTCGGTCCTATTTCCGCTGTGAATAGTGTAGCGCTACATGAAGGTCAGTGCACACAAAGAAGCACTGCCATTGTAATGATATCAGTATCAAATTACATGGTGCAACATCGGAGTATCATTATTTTCTCGCGCCTTACTTAAGACTCTTAGAGAAAACGGTATTCAGTCGCTAAAAAAAAAAAAATCGTGATGGTAACGTTGAGCCACAGGCGTGAATAGGAAGCGCCGGAAATAAAGCGCGCCAGGCGAAAACAGCACTAGCAACGATGTAACACTAGGAAATGTCCCGCGCGGCATTTCAGTAGCTTCCACGGAAGAATCAACCTAATCAATGAGGAAAGAGAGAACGTATGGCAGGTCGTCGCGCGTAGTGCGGCAACCTTTAGAGGAGTTAGGCAGCGCCGGTGCGGAAGCGGGGCCGTTTGCGAAACACGTCGAGGTGCAAGAACCATAACACTTCCTCCCTGGATGTCGTCCAAAATTCGCCGCCATTGACCGGCTTGGCACGCGTTCGCGCTAGCAAGTGTTTCCTCCGCGCGGCGGGTCTTTTTCTCCTGACGAGGCGCCGCGCGCGTACGTTGAACGAGGGGGCCAGCCGCGTTGGCGTGGCTGCACTGCCATTCACCTCAAGCGCCACCAAAAAACTGATGGCGTTTTTCACTGGTCGATTCGGAGCAGGTTTTTTTGCTCCGCGGCAACGAATCCGAATTTCACTGGTCGATCTGGAGCGGGTTCGCGCGTTCCACTGGTCGTTTCGGATCAACTCGCTCCGCGCCGGATCGCTCTCACTTGCTCCGCCGCCGAGACGCGGATTCGGGCGGAAATAGAACGTGTCACATGGCGTCACTTCCGTCTTCAAGCGAAATCGGTACCCGGTCGGTACGCACAACATTGTGTTGGGCATAGTTTGCGGAACCGGTTTGTGTCACGTGCACGCAGACTTCCTGTGTGATCTCCCGCGGAGCGTTCGTGCGCTCCACTGGCAGACTCGGATTGGTGAAAGCCGAGCGCTCGCTCGAGGATTCAGGCGGCTGCTCCAGATCGACCAGTGAAAAACGCCATGAGAGTCGGCGTACCCAAATATAGCGCGGCTGCACAATGCGTGCTCGGCCGCGAAACGCCGTGTTTACATGCGGATCGCCGAGGTCGCTAGCACCGGACCGCTGGCTTCCGCGATGAAGCCCCATGCACGGACTCCGGGCGACAACAGTGGCGGCCGCTTTTGTCGACACCTCAATGGGAATCTACTCTCCGCGACACGCTCAAGGCAAGCGGGGCACGCTCCCGCCGATGGCATGACCCCGGCTCAAGGGCTCCGGTGGGGCTGTGCGTGCCAAGCACGCATTGCACCCCCTCATTCTATTTTGCATCCCCCCCGCGGCTGTACAGCTCAGTTCGGGGGCTTGTTCTGTCGCCCTTTTGCCACCCATTTCTCGCTGGCAGCGAAACAAGCTGTCGTCTGACGAAGCCAACAATGACGTAGTGACGTAGTAAATACATGCGTGGGCGCTCTGCGGAGAAGTGCACGAGGGGCAAGACGCGAGCTCTCCTGTATATATAGCTGCGCCACTGTTCTTTCACACTACGCGGAGGATGGCATCCCTTTATCGCTCGGGGCGTCTCAATCTGGCGGTGCCCTGAGCGTTGACGACGTTACAATTAGGTTCTGATTAGGTTCTGCCGCGCCCCCGCCCTTGGCATCGGTGAACTCGAGGAAGTGGCGAGAGAGCCCGTCTGGCGGCGCTGCTTCATTTTTATTTCGGCGCGGCCAGATCTCGAGAGTCAAGCATTCCTAGTGCCGAGAGCGTGTCTGGCTACCACTTTACTCGGGATGGAGGAGCTGGTAGTAATCTCACCCCCTCCCGGTTCAGCTTGCGTACCCGGTCGCGTGCGTGCCAACGGAAGTCGGCGAGGTCATCACGGTTGCCCCTGCTTTGCGCGGGCGTTCGTGTATAGTTCGCCTTTTACAGACCAATTTGTGCCGAATGGCAAAGAATTCCGGTAAATGGGGGCGCAGCGGTAGTTTTACGCACTGCCGTTAACATGCAAACAAACCGAACCTGTACCGCTGACAGGTACCACTAGGAAGCCGCCAAAGCAGCCAGGAACACCACTTTACGACGCTGACTTCGCGCGCTCTTTGGGAGAAATCTACATTCGTGAGAGCGCCTCTGTCGGAGCGTGGACCGAAAGACGCGGTTCCCGTGAGGCTCGCATCTACGGCAGCGCGTCGCATCAATCAACAGCCGCCTGCAGGCCAAATAACGCGTCGAGGCACTGCATTCGCTACGGACGTAATGGCGCGGAATTTCCCTGTCAAGGTGCCTGATAAAAAGCGCGCACGGGTGCTCGCCGCCGGACGTTGAGAGTGTTGCGGGCCCAGACTGCTCCCCGCGTGTGGCGTATGTATATACGCGTGGCGAATCACCGGTTGGCTCGTGCGCCCCGCAGGGGGCGTCTGCATGCCTCGCGCGAGGCATCCAGCAGTAATCTTCGCAGTGCTGCGCTTCTCTGGGCGCCCGCGTGCCCTCAATGGAGCGCAATGCAGCCATCGACGAAACAATAAAGAGTCCGACGGCGCGCATAAAAAAAGGGGGCCGCCCGAAGAGGAAGCACTACTTCGGCCCTCAAGGACGTTGTCGCTAATCCTCGCGGTATATTGGTTTCGTGACGTGCGCCAGGAGTGATTTTGAAGAATTTTAACGACCGTGTTCGAGGCGCGAACGACAAAGCGTGCGCGATCTCGCCGCGGTGGTCTACGCACTTGAACGGAGGCTTTTTTTCAGCCTCGGGATCCGCTGACCTGCGCCGTCCCGGGCGCGCTCGGCCAGGGCAACTGGGGGGGGAGCGACGCCGCCATTCAAAAGCTCGTTAAAGAAGAGCGCGCGCTATAAAAACGGCGCGCAACGTTGTTGGCGCTCTCGTTGAGGGCTCTCTCCCTTCTCACCTGAGCGCTGAAAATTTGCGACCGCCTTGGCACGTTGTTGTTTATTGCTTCCTCTTTTTTCTTCATCCGTTCATTGTTTAATAATTCAAATCGGCCTCGCGAATGAAGCATTCCTACTCTGTAGCTCAGGGATCAGATTGTAGTGATCTTGGGACGCCATATCGTTTCTACACGGCCCGTGTATCGCCGAGACAGATCTGACTCGACAGCACGACTTTGCTACAAGTTAGCGCGGAGAGAACGTCGCCTCTGTAGTACGCGTTCAGGTTGACTCCGATTTGCATGCGATACTAATCTGGCGACGCAATCGCTCTGTCCTGCGGCTCTACAAGCGGCACGTATTCTGTAGATGGGTCGCCTGCAGTCTATACAAGGCACCTTTTCATTGTACGTGCAGAGGTGTTCGAGCTTTCGGCTGGCACACTCACGTTTTCTGTGCATCACAGGCTGCCTCGAATTCGGACTTCGGCGAGCGCGCCCGCCGCGGTGCGCGCTCATCGTCTCGCCCCAAAGGGCGCGCGTACGTCGCCCCGCGGGTCGAGAGACCGATGTTCGCTTACGCGCGCCAGTTCACTGTCTGGATGCGACGCCCCTGCGGGGGCAATGATGCTGACGGCGGGTTCGAACGCCTCTGCCGCCGAAGCGGCTTTTGACCGCGCGGCGGAGATGTTGGCAATCGGCGGAAGCCTGCCGCCGAGTGACTGGGCGATTGGGCCCCGTCATCAAACATTGTCGCCTTACGTGCGGCACTGCGACAGGTGGCGCTGAGCTGTGAGGGCAGCGTCGAGTGTATCGCCGATATTACTGAAAGAGGAGGATTGATTAATGCGTGGACGGGTGCAATGAAGCGCACAGCAGGCGCTTCGTTTCCCTGTGCTCGCCGGCATTCTTGCAAGCAGGCGTCACGCATAACGGCTATATGTACATAGCGCACGACGGAAGCTGTCGCACTACTTGCATGAACCCCTCCTCGGAGTACCCCGAAGTGCAGGAGGAACGCTTGTCTCGGCTTGGCTAACCTCATGGGGAAAGATGAAGCGGTTTCAGTGGTGCGCGATTGGGACACGAGAAGAAACAATGAGGGACCCCGCGTAACCGCCCTGCATGCAGGCTTTGGTCGTAACCCAGTTTCATTCTGGGTAGACGCGGTCAAGGTCAACGCCCTCGCACGGCGTGGTTTCGAATCGACCCAGTCGCCCTTGAAGAGCGGAGGCTCGCGTAGTTAGAGAACTTCGAGCGCAGACACGTAGTCCCACCGCTTTCGGACTGTGTACATTCGTTAACGTCCAGTGCGTATATCGGCCGATCGTGACGCGTTTTCCATTATTGCCGAATGACTATAGCGTGGGTCGGCGTTGCCCGAGAGCCTCGCGACACGCGCTGAAAGGGAAATGGCTAGTTTCAAATAGGAGCTTTCTAAGATATAAATGCAGCCGCTTTCAAAGTTATACCGATCGATTGTCTGCAGATTCAATTGGTAGGCTTGCCTTATATAAGAGCCGTCGGCTTGACTCAGTCTATTCCCACGTTTGCATTCAGCTTCGCTTATGATTAACTGAACAGCACACATGCGCATGCTGAGCAAATGTGCATTGATGAGCCACTTGATATTAATCACTAAGTATAGACCCTTTCTCTGTTTACAAACATAGGCCCAGGACGGCTTCCTGTTTTGCTCATTGACGTAGTCCGCTAAATCTAGCGAGCAGGAAAAGCATTGACGGCTATATCGAGTAACAGGAGTGCGTTAAAATCTAGGCCCGTAGATTTTCAACACTTTTCCTCTGTGCATAACGACAATTTTACAAGTCAAGGTTGCCGTAAGTTATACGAGAAATTTTATGTATTAATTTTAAGTCGCAACGCGTACGTCTATTATCTCAAAACTTAAAAATAGACTTTTCGCAAAGTGGAGGAACTTAAAAACGCGTTTTGTGTTCCGGCTCAGCAGAGTGGTAAGGCCCGTCACCGGAAGTTTCTTGGGGCCGCTGTCTCGCTGCTGTTATCGCGCGAGTGAAACCGTCTATATCTCTGTGGAGCTGAGGAAGGGAGTCTACGTCACTTATGACGTGCAATCAGTCACTCTACCTAATATACTATATAGCAGATAGTGGCACGTGGCACTCACTCCCGGCTATCAACACATTCGTGCTCCAGACCGCGGTTGCCACATAAGTGGCAGCTGGTGGATGTATCTATACGGTGGCAATGAGCGATCGCTGTATGCTATTGGTCAACGTCAAAATTCTCTCTTTCGGCAAGGTTTGTGGAAACCACCCGTCGTATCATTCTCATTTCGTTTTGCGGTAGCATTATAGTTAAAGTCGGCAACACAGATGTGTGCGTGAAGTCTTCCGCGAGGACAACTATATGTGTAGGGAGCGCTGGTTGGCTTCTGCTTGTGCATGGACAATAGTTTTCTTTTTCTTTCTAGCAGATGTTTGCAGCAGATGCATGATATACGTACTGTCGTTTTCAGTGTGATGCACAAAAATGCGATCTTGTTAACGGCACGTCGAAACAAGCCGATGGAAGATCAGGTGATGCAGTTGCACCACCCCTTTCCTGAGGTCGCTATGGACAAGTAAGAACGTCAGTGGATACTGCTATCGCAGTGCGTGTCACCATTGAGAGCGTTTACTTGTCAATTTCAAGTTCGTCAAGCTTCCGTTGGACGCTCTTTCACTCACACGCGCCAACCTTCTGATACCTTCACTTGTGTTGAGTCCTCAGCTGATTCCTTTCCATCGCGGTTGCTCCTGTTTCCCAGATGACAATTTCATGCAACGGTTTATTTAGGCAGTCTGCTGAATATTCTGACTTTATCAAATCTATGGACCGTTTAAATACGGCCTGTAGTCGTATGACCTTACCTTCTATGACGGCTATATGTGGTCTATACAGAACCTATAAACAAATGCATCAGTCTACAGACCACAAATAAGCCGTGCTTTCTATAAAAGCGCAGTGGGCTCAGACATGTTCGAGAATACGCCGATGGAGCTGGTGCGCATTATTGACTGCGCAGTTAAAGAGACTTACTTCCGCCGCCTTGTGAAGTCGTAGTTCCTTTGTAAACGAAAGTGCTAGTCAAAATTTGTATGGACTAACACAACAAACAGCCTGTGTGGACTTCCATAGAAGTCCATACATGCTGTTTGTTGTTGAAGTCTGTTTTCTTTATGAGTGGTCTTCAGCGGCCGCGGCCGGTGTCTTCGTCCTGCCGCCGGTTAACTGGCTCTCTCTACACTGTCTTTTGTGCCCGAATACTTTCGTTGACGGGCCTATTCAGAAAGATGGATGGCGCGCCAAAAACCGAGAGTGGCCGCCGCGAGCTGAAAAGGGCTCGTGGTGCTCCTCGGTGTCCACCCACGTCGGTCAGGCGGGCAGTTCCTTGGAAGCAGTCGCGCTGCCGCGCTGGTGAGGGACCGCTCCCAGAGCGGGCAAAGCCCACGCCGCCGAGGCAAGGACCGGCGCGTTAACCCCGGGCTGGGCCGTGCTGCTGCCGAGTCGGCGGATGTGGCGCCCGCTCTGTGCGCCTTCCGGCGGCGCTCCGCGCAGCGGCGTGGGAGCCCTCGCTGCGGAGCGACGACGGTTGGCCCCGTGGGGAGAAACCGGGGCTGCGTCACGCGCGCGCCTGCGAGCACTCCCTGGACGCGATTACGCGGAATTTGCGCGACCCGATTGCTCGGAAGACGATCTCGTCGCAGCAAATGTATGCACATGTGCGCAACTCGATGCACGACCTCGTTTCTTTGTTCCCTATCCTGACGCAGCACTGCCCGTTGGGAGGGCGAATGTCCGGTGCTAACAAACGCTCGGGTCAAAATAGAAGATGCAGAAAAATACTTGAAATTTGGAATTGAATGCTGCAAGCTGCGTTGATTGCCGAGTCGGTGCTTGTGAGTACAACTGTTTTGCGTTATTAGTTTACGTCCGTTACGGTTGACAAATAGCTTCCTCGCAAGCCTACAAAGGACACCTTCGACTTTAACGTTCGAGAACAAGCGCATGCTCGCCATCTCCGTTCATGGAATTTCTTACATGCATAGGAGTTGTATGTTTGCTGGGTACTTGTCACTCTCCGGGTGACCGTGGCAACGAAGTGGCGCGCGTGAGTCGCCTCGAGAGGGGACAGCTCTCCGCGCGATGACGAAGCGAGCGACAAGTATCCAGTACGCTGTGCGCGTGATCTTCCGCATGAACGAAACGCGGCTCTGCGCCGCGCGTGGGGGGTGGCACGGAATGGGTGCCTTTATGCAAATACGTCACGTTCACCGTTCAAAGGCGCACCGCGCCAGGCGTGTGCGCATTCGGCGTCGAGCTACCCGTCTTCCATGCTGTCGTGTCTGGAGCACCGAGCAGACTTGGGCGTGCCCACAGCAGACACGCGCTCGGTGCACACTGTTTCCAGGAGCCGCGTGCGAGGCCGCGATCCGATCACGACTGCCGGAGCGCGGGCTCCGGGAAAGCGCCGAGGCGAGGGTTCCGCTACCTGGAGGTCCTCTCCTCCGGACGCTGTGCGATAGCTACCCCTTTCGGCACCTCGTGAACTGAGTTCGCCGATCTGACCCGCTCACTTTCTTGCTCACTGGAGCTTGTGATCCTAGCGCATTTACGCTCTCCATCGCAGCAGACTTTCTTGTCTGCATGTTTTCTATTTTGACTTAGGCAGCATCACATGAAGCACATTTCCGACGTTTTTTTTTCGGCGTGGTGTCACCTCGCGTCGATGAATTTCCGAGCGACATATGTTTAATGCGGTATACAGAGAAGCACGCCGATGGTTCGTATTTCGACCTAAAAACGGCGTGACAGTCATGCAGGGATATAATGGGCGCGCAATAGGACATCGACATGCCGAAAATACATCAGAAATTCCTTCCATGTGTTCTGACACTTTAGGTCCACGCGTTCGGGTGCAGCCACTATTAGTTCAGTGACGGAGCTGAGGTAGGGCACGAAGCATTAATCATCCGTAGCGCTGAGTGTGTAGACGATAACACGTGTTCCTCTGTTATGTAAACATAGCGCAGAAACAACTGGCGACGGCGCGAGCAGTTGCCAGTGTTTTTTACATGTAACTGGTGCACATCCATTGTTGCCCGGAAAGTGAGACGCAGGTGCGTGCCTGTCACCGCGCGCGTGGCAGCGATGAGGTCACACTGTCATTAAACTTGTTCAAGTGTGACAGCGTTGTGCTCACGCTCCGGTGCGCTCGCTGCTCACCGCTCTGACGCATACATTGACACCCATAGTAGGCAACCGCGCTGCCTTTCCCAGCGCCTTCTTCAGTGTTCCATAAATAGCGACCGCTTGAAAAAGAAGCAGCAGACCTGTCGTGGTGAGCCTTGATTGACGGCACTATATCAGAGGTGGCCGAGTAGGTTTCCGCGTGCTATAGAAGATGCATGGCGAGCGCCCGGTCTGAGATATAGCCTAGTTGTTGACCACGTTACCCAAATACGAACGGATAGAAAAGAGGTGTTCCCCAAACTAATCGAGCGGCTCCTTCAGCCAGTCCGAGGAGTGCATACCGCCATTTCTGCAACCAAAATTTAGAATGAATGTCTGAATTAATGAATGAATAAATTAATTAATGCAGCATTCATTAGTGCAAAGTGGGCAATTGCGCAAAATGCGGTAAAAGTAGGTATATCAGTTGACGTCGCTATTATGCATTTTCGGACTTGACTGCAACAAGTGCACGCTACATTATGTGATCAGCATGCTGTGAGCAGCATGCTGATTGTTTCCAAATGTACTTATTTGGTGCACGCCAGCCAAGATAACACTAAGATATGAAAAAGGAGCAGCCGGTATCATCTACTGGTGCCAACGTCCCCTTATTTGTTCTTGTGAATAAAAGAACAGGCTAAAATTCCTCACAAACGCAAATGTACTGAACGGAAGCATGCACCACATAATAACAAGGTTAGCATCGGCCGTTTAAGCTGCCTGAATAGAAGTTGCCGGCAAAATTGTCGATGGAGCATCTGGGGATTCATTTGAAGGGTATGCAAAAAGAAAAGGAAAGAGAGGTCGAGAAGGAAAACGTTGATTACAAGCAACAACGCTATCGCAAATCTCGCAGTTTCACACGTTCCTTTCGGTGCTACACGCGCTATGTAACGGAGTAATCAGCGTTAGCATGGCTAGCACTCGAGCAACGGGAAGCAGCCGAGATCTTTCGTGGACGAGGCTGCCGGGCGCCCACAGTGAGCAGCTTGGAAGAGCCGCACGATTGCGTTTGCGCAACACTATGTCCGTGCCACCGTATATATTTAAACGCTTTGACGACACACATGCTGCGGTTGTATACGTGAATTTGCGCTCGTGGGCAGCCACCAGCGCGTCTCGCGGTCGACTGTGCCTCAGGCGCGTGTTTCATCACCGCCACCCGACAGGCACAACGCCGTCTCGCTTGGGCGGCCTTCAGACAAGAGCAGAACGTTGGAAAACGGAGTGCGTCCGCGGCACCATTAGTGCGGGGATTCTGGTACGTACGATTTAACCGACTTGAAGGGCTGGCGATAACTTTAAGTGCGTTGTGGCATTTCGTTACAACTTTACTGAATGTCACGGTAGAATTACGGAGCGAAGTTTGCTCAAGGGGCATTCGGATCCGCTGTTTCTTCCTCGCAACCGACAGCCTATAGCCGCAGACCATGATGTAAGGACCATCAGCGGTCCAGTGTAAGAGCAAATTTTCTTTTAAGAACCCCTGTCTTAGCGCGCACTGGAGAGCATCCACTGTAAAGACAGGCGGTCCTCTATGCTCCAAGTGATTCCGCATGGAAAAGCCCCAGTCCCAAACGCGGCACCAGCGCGCAGCCCTCATACAGCTGCCGCCCAAAGAGTGCTTGCCTTTCGGGGAGCCCTTGTCTTAACGGCTCTGCGCTAGCTGACCTTGGTTGTCTGCACGCAAACGCTGTTGCTACGGTTCTGAGGCGCTCGCGCGCCACAACCGAGACGAGAGCCTCGCCAGCAGCAGCAATGGCATTCCAAATATTCAATTCACATTCTTTCCAGCTGGAAAAACAAGAGTTCGGCTCCGCTGGCCCAAAAACCGGGAAGGTGGGGAGGGAGGGTGACAGTTCAACCATGCAGCGGCCGAGCCAACCCATCCCTGTAATTAGCAGGGCTCGCTTCATCGGTGGCGGGTTCCCCAGTGAGCGCTGCTAGTTGCCGTGCACTAGAGATCACGTACAGTACAGCGCAATGCGTGCGTCCAGGCACCAACAGGTGCCCCGCTCAGGTCGCCCCCCCAACGCGCTCACAGGAGCCCCGTGCGACCCCCCCTCCCACTTCTCCTGACTTGGCCTCCTCCTTTCTCTAGGCCGCCCAACGAGCGCTTTCCTGTCTGGTGTTCTTGTAATCAGCCGCTGAGGGAAGTTCCGGATTTGTGGCGCGTCCCGACTAACCGCCCGCCTCTTTTCTTTTCTTCTGATGCAGCTAGAGAGGACCTTCTCGGACTCCGAGTTCGAGGACTCGGTGGCCTCTTACATGCAGTCGTGGCTGCCCAATGTGCCAACGCCGTCCCAAGATCACTTCAAGTCCATGACAGTGAGTATGCATTTTCCGCTCAGAGCGCACCCCTTATGAACCTCTCATTCAGCTTCGCGACACGTGAGGAATCAGGAAGCGGACCAAATTGCACGCGCACATCTCTACACATGTGAATACGCGTGCCTCAGTATTGGCCCATTTTTCCCTACTCTTCGTCTTTGCGCGACTGAAGTTGAGAAAGAGGAGGAGTGTACAGACCTGATTTACGTGGTATGTCATCGAGTTTGCTTTTAAAGACATGATCATGACGTGTTTCTGTCTTTTTAAAGAGGCACAAATTAAAATCAGGTCAAGCTTGTCCTTTCCGCGCGTTGAACAAATGGCTGAGATGCCGTCAATGTTGTTGTTCTCGGCGGTTCATCCCGCGGCTTCTCGCTTGTACTGGGTCACTCAGTGCAGTGAGATACATCAGGAGGAGACACAAACCCCGGAAGAAATTCGCAGTCAGGCACTTTGACCACGCAAGCGTGGTGTGACAGCGTCTGGTCGGTTGTGCATGCCGGCGGCGAACAAAAGGTGGTTCGAGGAGCGCTCCGCGGGCGCGTCACAAGTGGCGCCTTGGCCAGAACTGGTTCAGCCCCCGCGAACAGGTGCGCGGCAGAGCCCGGCCAAGCCGGGACGCGCTCGTCGAGCCGCCCTTTGTCTACCGAGAGGCTTCTCGCGGCTCCACACTCCAAGCCCAGCACTTGTGCCGAGGGCTTCGGCGGGCAGACAAAGAGAAACGTCGGCACTTCTGTCTTTCGGCGCCACGGCCACTGACCTCGCGGTGTTCTTGAGCATCGCCGCGAACCGCACTGAACGTTCGCTCCTACGCACTGTGCTGCTAACGGCGCGAGATCTCTGGCGCACAGGTATCTGTCAAGACAAGATGCATGCATGAAGCGAGCAGCGGGCGCCCTCTCTGGCACGACGCTACAATGCGCGCCCGTTTGTACGATGCGCTCCCCCGGCGAGCCTGGTCGGTGTTCGAACCTAGCGGGAGACGAGCTCGCCTCGGAAGCCGTGGAATCCCCGCTCGCGGGGGTCCCCTAATAGGGGACGGGGAGCGGCACTGAATAGCTTCGCAGCGGAGGGGGCCGTACGCACTTGGACGAGAACAAGACGTCGCTCGGCTATCACACCGTTGACAGCGCGGCAATTTGTTGACACCGGTACTACTGAGGGAGCGCGCAAAAGTCACGGCGATCAGTGGAGATAAAGTGGGCAGATAGAGCAAGGCCCCTGTCGTCTAAGCCGCGCTGCGTGAAATCCGCTGTCCCAAAGGGGCCTGTCGTAGCGAGCTCATACCGCTTGCCGTTTTTTTCCCACGCGGTTGTGGGTGCCCCGAGGCGGTCATACCGGGCCGGAACAATGGGCCGGAATGCAGGCCCCGTTTTGTTTCTGTCTCCCGAGGGAGGGCGACTCTTCCCGCCCGGTGTCCCGGAGAGCGCTCCCCGGGTGGCCCCACTTTGGAGTCAAAAGGACGCGAGGCTGGGTGGGGGTCAAGCGAAGCCTGTGCATTTCGCTGCGTCGCGATTAAAGATCAACTACTGGCAGCAGCCGTTCCTGCCAGTGGATATCGCTGGCTTGCACACTGTAGTCGCGATGCTGATTTCGCAAATTTCGCTATGCGTCGAGATCTGAATATCGCGTCCTTTCTAGTCTGCACCGTCGCCTGGTTAGCGGACAAGTGAAGGCGTCAGTGCGCACTTTCATCCCGAGAAGCCGAATGCTCGAGATTGCAAAGGTAATCTCAGAGTTTCTGTCCGTGAAGTACGTTAGTGTGCGCGGCACACAGCGACTCTGCTGTCGCGCTCGCGTACAGCGAGGGCAATTTAATTCGAATGTGGCTAGCAGCAAGTGCTTTGAACGAGGCTGCTAGCCGGCCGTGCAGAGCTGCATGCGACGGCGGGCCGAGAGGGGACGCGCTGTCGGGCCCAACAGCAGCCGGCGCAGGTGACGCGCGCGAAAGGCCCGGTTTGCCCGAGACGCTGGCCGCTTGGAGAGCGTCCAAGCAGACGCTCGCCGAGCGGCACCATCTCAAGGGACCCTCGGCCAGCAGGGGCCTCGCTTTGAAAGACAGTGGCCCAGATTTATCGTCCTATACGTTACGGCCTGGGTGTTGTTGTACAGCCGGCCGTATTTCACCCGTATACCACTACGTCCCCGTTTATCCCCTTACCAAATCAGATTAGAGGGACCCAGGCGTCTGCGGCTGGCGGCCGCGGAATAGCAGCAACATGTGGCTAATTCGAGACGAGAGATTCATAAATCGCCGACATCCTGCTGCGAGCTTGGGCTACAGGCGCACGCTCAAACGGCGCATCGCCACCATCGCGCGGCTGCGAGCGCATAGCAGATAGTCGTCTTTAACGAGGCGGTGGTTTCGTTCCCTTCGTCGTCGGGACGGTTGCAACGCTTTGTTTTGCGGAGAATTCCCCACCATTCTCAGTCTATGGGCTGCACCAGAAGTGTGAACCAAAACAAGTTTTCGATGTGCCTGGCTGTTGTATCGATTTCCCGA
Source organism: Dermacentor albipictus (assembly GCF_038994185.2). Lineage (NCBI taxonomy): Eukaryota > Metazoa > Arthropoda > Arachnida > Ixodida > Ixodidae > Dermacentor > Dermacentor albipictus. The sequence continues at coordinate 242,608,689 of NC_091821.1, read as the reverse complement.
TAAATATGTGCCTACGCAGTCACGTGCCAATTTCGTATGTGTTTATCTCATATTGCAACGACTGTGGAATACTGTTGTTGTTTTTTTCTCTAAAGATACAGGCTACTGAATGCTCCTTGTAGAATTACTTCTATTTAAAGTAACTTTGCCAATTAGTGAGGCGTATAGGTGGGTTGCTACATGTTTAGAAGCTGGGGCTATCAAAGCTGTCGCGAACAAGAGCTTGGAATGAGCGGTAAAATTTGAATCCACGCTTTTGGGGAACGCTGACAAGTCGCTAGTAAAGCATGTTCTCTATGAGAAAGCTGCACGTTTTAAAACAGAGTGGATGCTGCGACAATGAACAACACATACGCCCGTGGAGTGTAGACAAAAAAAAAAAGCATGTACGGGCTTTATTCCTCTTCTCTACCCGCCGTTTTGAATGGCAGTCTTTACACTAAAACTTCACAAAAATTTCTCCAAAGTATTCATCTTGTATTTCCACAAAACTTAGGCGTGTGTAGTCTTTTATAATTTCTACTAATGGGGCATCTGATGGTGTCAACAAAGTGGAGGGCTGCAGGCAAATTTTGACCACGGGGCGTTCTCCATATGTACCCATATCGTAGTACACGCCAGTGTTTTCCCGCACGCGGTGTTCGAAACCGCAGTCCTCGATGGTGCTCAGTCTCTGAACTCTGTGAGTCACCGGTGCGAAGTCTAACGAATCTCTCCTCTTCGCAGAAAGAAGAGGCGTACAAGACGACGTTCGGCTACGTGCAGTACTACGCCGTGGGGCTGGAGCAGGCCGTGCTGGACCAGATCTTCCACAACGGGCCCTTCCACCGGCTCTTCCTGGAGATCCAGCAGAACCTCGGCCAGCTGCTGTGCGAGCTGCAGATCGGCATCGTGCACTTCAATGTGGCCAAGAATCCGGACGTGCTGCGCGACGTGATGTCGCACGAGTACCGCGACATCAAGCAGGACAGCCAGCGCAACCTGCGCGACTACATCATCCTGCGCGAGTACATCCGGCTCACCCGGTACATCTCCGAACTGTTCGCCTACCTGCGGGACCACTCCTAAGGGCGCCGCCGCGGACGCTCGTGCAGTGCCGCCCCGCCTCCTAATTTATTCCTATTTATTAATTTATTGACAAAGGAACACTCGCCGCCCGTGGCGGAACCCGTGGTGCGGCGTGACTTGTGTGCGCGCGCCCCAGCGCCGCCGCCTCCAGCACCAAAGAATTGACATTTCCTTATCGGACGGACCACCAGTGCGCGCCTGTCGTGTGTGTGTGTGTGTGCGCGTGTGTGTGTGTGTGCACGTATGTATTATGCCTGCGCGCGACCTTGTTCCCCCGTTGTAGTTCTCGTCAGTAGGCTGTGTCTAGGTAAAAGAGCAGAAAAAAAAGGTTAAAAAAAAGAACTAGAGCGGGATCTGAAATTGTCAGCCCTCGCAGGGAGGTGACATGTAAAACTATCCTTTAATGTCCACTTACGGGTCGCGTGTAACGACCCAGGGTTGCTACCGGCAACGACATACTCACGGGCCTTGCTCTTAAAGGTTTACAATTGCCAGTTTTTAAGCTAGCGTGCAAAAAGAGCCTACGTCTATTCGACGTATTTGTCTCCATTATAGGGCGGTCATATTATTGGCGTCATCTGATTTTAGATAACTTGCTCTGGCGATATTTCTTGAAAACGAGGTTTTAGCGTCAAATCTTATGGCAGAGACCTGACTTGAAACTTTTTTTTTCCCCCACTCATTATTCACTCGTTGTTATTCGCTGCTCTCGCAGCATCAGAAGACATTCCTGCGCTGAAGTTGTAGATATAAGAATGTTTGTGGGCGTCTGTGCGTGTTTATGTGTATAGTGTCTACGGTGAACTGTCCGACAGCGCGATTCCCCCGTTCCGGCAGCAATGGTCACGCACGCTAGTCTCGCACCTGTACTCGCTGCAACGTGCACCCTTCCGACAAGAGACTTGTCTGGAGAAACTACCTCAGTCTTCGCGTGCGGCCCTCGCATGCGCCGAGCAGCTATTCCCGCACGCCGTCGGGCACCGTAGGCAGGCTGCGCCAGCGCCGCCACGTGCCGAAGCCGGTGGCACGTGCACAGTGTAGTCGCCGTGTGCCGCACATCGCCAGTCGCTCAGTCAAGCCGCCTGACAGGAAAGAAAAAAATATGATACCCGTTTAAAAGCAAACGTATTCGAAGCATGCATTTTCTTTTTACCACGCGTTCACTCAAAGAGAGTAATCGGTATCACTCGTCCTCGCAAAGTATAAGGCGCCCGACGCTATAGCTTCCTTCATAGCTGGCGCAAGAAAGGCAATGCGCATGTAACGCCGACTACGCGTTCGTTAAGTGTGAAAGAGTGGAGGGAGAGGAGGGGGGAGGGGGGATATGGGCAACTGGGAGCGATCGATTACAGCTTGCGATAGCTCTCCGAGAGCCTGACTTCGGTGCCAGAAAACGAAACAAAATAGGATTCAGCGTCGCAGTTTAAAAGCGCGAGTTCAGTTCCGGAACAGAATCGTGAACGTAACGCGCTTTTCTTTCCTGCTGTTCATTGTAAGCATATACGCATGCGAATACCTTGACCACATGAGAACGCTGCTCGGAACCATGGAAATCATAGAGCCCGACCAAATTTAGACGCCAGTTCTGCGTTTACTCAAGGAAAAAAAGAATACTAGACTATGACTATCTTTGTTGTTTAAAATTTTGTTTCATATCTCCCTGTTACGGAACAACTAGCGTGGGGACAGTCCGGTGCTTTTTCCATGTCTTTTACGCAGCTTGTGTCGGGAAACCAAGCGGCAGCTATTTATAACCGGTACCCACTCACAACAATCTCGTCACACATATATGAAATAGTGCTCGCATCGCCCGTTGGTCACATGCACGCTACGTTGTGCGATCCCACCGATGCTCGAATAATAATCCAAATGAAGAAAAAAAGAAATCAACATTCAGGCACCAGTCGGGAAGGCACAGAACCTTCGCTGGCTGCGACAGCTTGGAAGGCGGGATCAACAGGCGTATCGCGCACCCGTTCTGTCTATAGGGCTAGCATGGCTGCAAGTAGAGGGCGAAATCGACCTGTATTCCTAATGCTTTCTTTTTTTTTTCATCCCAGTTTCTATGAACTACGCGTTCCTCAGCAAAATAAACATAAAATAAAAAATAAATAAACGTGAAGTTACTGTTTCACCTTACCCGGTTCACGGCGGCCATTGTGCGTGTACGCCATAACGTCTGTTTCGTAAACTGCTGAGCACTTTGCTTCAATAGAGTATAGGAAAATCGGTTTTCGGAGCTTGCAGTTGCTGTGCCAAACTGCTCCAACCTGTCCACAGCGTAAAGTCGAGGTTTGGCGACAGTGTCATGGTGGGAAGTTGTAATAGAATCGAAGAAAAAAAATAATCAAGTTGGGGAGACCAGGTTTCATCCACGTCGCCAGCAGGGCGCGCAAATTGTGGACAAGTTAGCCCCCCCACTCCCCCCCCCCATTTCTTTGTCCGTGTATACACTTGAACCATTGGTACGGTACTACATTCGCGCTGTTACCCAGGCGACGGAACTGCCACAGATACACTATTTTTTTGCGGTTGTGAACACTTGTTCCGCGTAGGGAAAGCAAGGCTGCTCCTCCATGTTAACCCTGAAATTTGAGCCGAAGAGTTGCTTTGTATTTTTTTGTCTTTCAATGTTCACATGCTGCCAAGTTGCAGCGGCACCTTTGTCTTCTGTATTCTATTGCCCTCCCATTGTTATTTAATACTCATCGACACCATGGCATGTAAAACATACATTGATGTGTTATTTCATTACGACGGAATTTCTGGTGCTACCAGTCTTATGTTCCATCTATTCAGTGGCGTGTGACGCTCTACTTAAACCAGAGAACATGCACGAAAAACATGTGTTATCCTGTTTTACTTTTTTTTTAGGCTCGCTGCAAATGTTGAAATATAAAGAAACATTCTTTTACGCAGACTAAATGTGTGTTTCGGCGGTCTGCGTTGTCGGGGGGGGGAGGGGGGAGGGAGGGGCTTCATCAAAAGTCTGTAAAAAATAAAATCACAAATGTGACATCTATATGTCAGCCCGTGCAGAAGCTCCAGGTCTCTTTTCCTGGCATGCAGTTTACGTCTTAGTGATATATCCAGAAGGTCGTTACGGCTTTCAGAGGTAAAAAAAAAAAGAAAGGAGTAATGTAAGTAAACCCGGGTTTGATATCTACTTTCTCGTTTTTTTTTCCTAGCCATGTGCAGGCCACATAGACAAAGTTGAAGGGAGGTCGAAAAAAAATAAGCGCCGAGCTCTGCATTTACGTCTCCTTTCCGGAGCCTCCTCCGCCGCCATTCACGGCGCGAGCTGAGCGTGCCGCAGCCGACGACGCAGGTGACAGAAACGCGTGCTCGTTTGGCTCCGACATGAGCGCGGCGGCGCTTCTCAGCCGCGCGGCGGAGGAGGAGCGCGGCGCGTCTCTTCTTTGGCGCACGTTGTCTGCTGTAAATAACCCGCAGCCACAAAGCGAACGAAGCTCGTGCGGCTCCGCCGAGAGGCGGAGAGGCACCTGTACATATGCCCAGTTCAAAGCGTTCCAGCCTCGAGTAATTAGTTTTTTTTTCTTTTTTCCTTCGTCGCGCATTGAGGCTGCTTCCATGTGATGAGTGCTTCAAAATAAATGAAAGCGTTTTATTTGAGAGGCGCCACCGCGTGTCTGCTTCTTGCTAGCGCTGTGTGCGCGGCCCAGCGCGCCGACGCAGCTGGCGCGGCGGTGGGCCCACTTGACACACATCTCGCGCCTCCTGGGCCGCAGAGCCGAACCGCGGGCCAGACAATGCCACATTAAACACGCGATCATTCCTCACCGCTATGAATACGAGGGCGGAACTCGCCTAATACACTTCAAGCGCCTAGCCGAGCGTGGTCACAATGGCCCCGGACGGGCGTCCGACGTTATGGGAACCGGCCTTTGTCAACCGCCCGAGCCGGGCCCGCGGTCCGGCGGGATTCCTCCAAGGCCGAGAGGAACCTGCTGGCGCACATGGCCGCCCCCGAAGACGGCGCGCGCGGGGGGACGACGCGCTGATTAATGACGTCGCGCGCTAAAGGCGGGAGCAAAGACAAAGGGGCCGGCCACTGTTGACAAAGGAAGGGGACCGCGGGGAGTCCCACGTGCGTCACGTCCGGCCCCCGGCGCGATCAGAACAGTCGCCCTTCGACCTTCGCCGCGCACGCAGCCTCCTCCACGGGATGCGCCGGTCGACCAGCGGCGCGCTCTCGGGGCTGACTCACGAGTGGTGCCCTTCCGCGGACCCGGAAGCAAGCTGTGGGTACACACCAGCGCTTCAGATTCCGGCCGACGATGCTTGGGCGTCAGCGGCGCCCGAAAACGCGGGGGCTTCCGACGTCGGGGTGCGCTCCTCCAGGCATGAGTGTCCGCGCGCCCTGAAGGACGGCCGTGTGCGCCGTGACCCCCTCGCCGCCTTCATTGCTATTCCTTCGCGGTGCCGTCCTGGCGCGACCGGCGGCTGATACCGCGTGGGTGAGCCCGATTGCGATGACGTGGACTCTGGGCTATGTGCTCGCTATAAAACGGCTTCCTTTCAGCAAGGGAGAACAGAGCGGGTTGACATCACCTGGAGGAACCGTTCCGCTTCTCTGCGCTGCTGCCGCGTGCCGTGAATCGTATGTATGTGTACAGACACGACGTCGGCCATGGTTTCATATCACCGAAAGGGACAGCGAACGAAATGCTCCGAATACCACCGCCGTCTTTTGCTTCCCTTCAGAAGTGGAATTTGTGGGGCCCACGCATTAACCAGCGTTCCTTCTTTTGTTCTTTTCATAGCTTTTCGAATAAAACGGAGACTACAAATGCTTAGCTATAAGTAACTAACTTTAGGCCGTTGAGCGAGGCAGGACATTTATTTATTAAACAATTCTCAATGATACAATAGAAGCGGTGTCTCGAGAAACCAGCGGCTTTCATGCTTTCAAGACATAGCAGTGTGGAGGGTGAGGGGGATAATGTGTCACCGCTCGAACATGACAGTGCACGATCCACAGCTTGTTATGAAGTCTGTCCGACGGTCTGCTCAACGCGACGCTCTGCCAAGCACGTGATGCGCGCTGCATGCATGCACCCACGGCCCATTGTCGCCGCCGACAATGGGCCGGCTGTACGCCTTTGCACCGCTTCTTGTCTGGCGTTCTTTATTTCCCCCTGCCGCCACACTGACTACATCGCTCTCAAAGAGCGCGGCATACAGGCACGCCGACTGACCTGACGAGACTCCGAGAGGCGGTCGCACAACGCGGCCCTTCGGAAGGCAAGAGCGGCAGGGCGCGTCTGCATACGGCTCGCTTTCGAGCTGCTCGGCACGTGAACGCTTCTGAGCCACCGAGCTCATCGCATGTGTGGAAGGCTATACGCTCCCGTTTGGTTTCAGTATATAAGAAACAAGTCGCCGATGTGCGCGGACTCCAGGGGTCGCCAACATTCCGGACAAGTGTCTCGTATAGACCACGCTGGCGACGGCCTTTCGCGGCTGTTTGCATGTTCGCATTCCGGTGACAGCAACAGCTATACATTGAGATATTATAAATTGTCAGTAAGTGGCCTGTTTACATAGGAGAGCCGCAAAGGGCGCATATAGTGACTTTGGTTGAATAGTTGCCGTCTTAGGTGGGCAGCTCGCTACTGGATTTTTGTCGCTCTCAAGTCACGCAGCTACTGAACAGATCAGTGGAGTGATCGAAACGACACTTCGTAATAGCAAAGTGGGGCGAGTGCTTTTTTTGCATCCGTCATTTTCCAGCGCATGGTACAGCACGCTCCCATGAGCTCACGCGAGGTATGCCCGCGGACGCGGTAGCCCAGTGGCTATGTGGCGTTGCGCTGCTGAGCTCGAGGTCGTGAGTTCGATCCCGGCCGCGGCAGCCGCATATTGAGCGGACAAAAAAAAAAAAAAAAGACGCTCGTGTACTCCTAGGTTTAGGTGCCGGCTAAAGAACCCCAGGTGGTGAAAATTAATCCGGAGACCCCACTGTACGATGTGCCTCATAGTCAGATCATGGCCTCGTAACCTCAAACAGCAGAAATTCATTTTGATTGATATAAACGACACGGGTACAGAGCAGTCTTCATGGGTGCCTTGTATTATCTGTTATGAAAATTGAACTTTTTTTTGTAGCAAAAACATACGCGAGTGCGCAAATGGCACGGACTTTGTTTTTGTTTTCTTCTTCTTTTAATGGAAGGGAAACAAGGTAAGATGACTCGCGGATATCATTCATCGGTGTAGGGAAACATCAGGAATCGCGGGTCACTTTTATTTATTTATTTATTTATTTATTTATTTATTTATTTATTTATTTATTTATTTATTTCACGTACTTTCAAGGCCCGAAGGCGTTACAGAAAGGAGTGGAGACAAAACAAGAAGTAATGCAGCAAAAAATACAAACAAAAAGTGTTAACAAAAAATATTAACAAAAGGCATTCTGAACGGCGGTGTTGAAGTTAGTAGGGTCGGTGATGAGTGCGATTGAGGCGGGAAGGCGTCTTCCTGCGTCTTTCCATAGGCCCCTTCTTTCATAGCGCTGCTTTAACTGTTAAACGTATTCCAGCTCATTTTATAAAGCCCGCACATGGCCACACTGCTATTCCCTAGCCCGCTCCAATATTTCGGCTGGGAAGTTCCCCAGGACAGAGGCAGCGCTTCCGAAAGTGAATAAATGCCGAGCAAACCTGGGTTTGAAAAAAAAAATAAAGCTGATTAAAGCGGAACCGAGATTGTGGGCCCTATGGTTATGGGAAAAAAAATACAAACGGTGCACACTATGTACAGGACTGTTTCCTCTGACAGCGGTAAGGTGCCTCGTAGCGAGAAAGAGTTCCTCATTCGAGAAGACTCCACCTCCCTCATTGGAGGGGCGTCTCTGCCATTACGTCTCAGGTTCTGACCTGCTGGGCCATTGAGTGCACAGAATTCCCACTCCGACATTCCCACGAAGAGGAATATTAATATTTTCGTCTGCAGCTTTGAAATGTGCGTCCGGGCGAAAAAGCATCTGAGAGCATCTCGTGAACATGTTGGCACCTGAACTGAGTGAGGTAAGCGTCCCCCGTCGCCACATTTTTAAGTTGAATTCTCGGGTTCTACGTGCCAAAACCACGATTTGAGTTTGAGGAACGCCGTAGTGGGGGACTCCGGATTATTTTGACCAGCGGGGTATCTTTAACGTGACCCATATGCACGGGACATGGGTGTTTTTGCTTTTCGCCCCCATCGAAATGCGGCCGCCGCAGCCGGGATTTGATCCCGCGACTCCGTGCTTAGCAGCGCAACACCACAGCTACGCGAGGCGGGTGTCATCGCATTTTTGTTGAGCTGATGAAAAAGGAAGGCAGGCTGTGTGTACTCGTAAGGGTATTACTTAATTTTTACCTATAATCTCCCGTCAAACACGCTTTTGGCGCAAGACGATTCATGAGGTCTGCCGACATGAAGCTCATCTGTACAACGTCATACACTTTACTGCGGCGTTGGGTGTAGCACCGGCACTGGTGATCGCTTTTTAAGCGTTTAGACTCTTGCTGCAGAACAAATCGAAATTCTTATTGAAGAACAAATCGACCGATACAAGGCGGACAGAGGAAATAAGGAGACGATTGCAAACTGCAGCTATCAGCATTTCAACTTCTCGCAGACATCGAATGCAAGGAGCGTGTCTCAACTACTGCAACATCCTGTGTGATGACAGAAGTCAGTGTGTCGCTCTCGGCAGCAAAAATGATTAGAAAAGTCACGCGGAACAGCCTAAAAATACTTTTCATAATGTACTTCGGAATGTATATCTGAGCTTTATTCTTGGTTATTGAAGAATCGTGCAGGATTTATGTTCATGACTTACCGCTTTCTTTTACCGCTGTTGTCCGGTGAGCGACATCTTCTTGTTTCGGCAGCAAATTCTGGGATGAAGCAGGATAAGGTATTTTTCTTAACTGCTAAGGTCGCACCTCCACGTGACATGACCAATGGTGCAAACGGTCATCGCCCAAATGTAAACGAAATGCCAATCAGGCATATTGACGCTTGACCGTCTCTCCTGATGGTATCACGGACGCCACGTCGATATCTTGCGTCCGAAACGATGCGCTCGCTGCGCACATACTAGCTGACCCAAATATTAGCTCAGCCGCCAGAACCAACGGAACCATACCAATTAGCCCAGCTTTCCACCTCGCTACGCATGCACTGTCGACGAACTACCATGTGGTAAAGCTGGCCCTTCTATTTGCATGTTGCACTGCACCACTCCTCGATGTTGCCGGCGAGTCAACCAAGCTGTGCCAAGTTAACTGTAATGGAAGATAGAACGAAGAACGTAATTTTTTTTTCGTAACAAAAATTTTGATGCATTAGCGTTCTTAAGGTATACTTCACTATCTATCTATCTATCTATCTATCTATCTATCTATCTATCTATCTATCTATCTATCTATCTATCTATCTATCTATCTATCTATCTATCTATCTATCTATCTATCTATCTATCTATCTATCTATCTATCTATCTATCTATCTATCTATCTATCTATCTATCTATCTATCTATCTATCTATCTATCTATCTATCTATCTATCTATCTATCTATCTATCTATCTATCTATCTATCTATCTATCTATCTATCTATCTATTTTCCCGCCTACCTGGTTCACTGTGTGCTCTGTGCGAATACACAGTGCATCGCGCTGCTGTGCTGATATAAAAGGGTGCGAAAGCAACCATCTGGCCAACCTCTGTCACTGAGTATGTGGTAATGCGTATATATGTTGCAAGGAACCTCTCTCACGCCGAGCATGGGTCGCTGTGAGGTGCGGGACTGGGTAGGTACCGCTGTTCGAAGAAACTTTGACGCCGACCAGGAGTACTGGGCATGTGTCACTCGGTATATGCTGGTCTTCAATGAACTTCTTTGATGCCAATTTGGATCACTGGCTATGTACCAGGAGGTGTGCGTCGCTCTTCAATGAACGTATGTGACGCCAACTTGGGCAACTAGTTGGTAACTAATGAAGATATTTAATTAGCAATGAGAGGGTGGCCAACTCAGTACACTGAAGTAATGAGCGACTTTAATGCAAAAGTGGGGAGCAAGCAGGCTGGGGAACAAGCAATTAGTAACCACGGCATCGATTCTAGGAATAGTAGAGGAGAGATGTTGGCTGAGTTCGCGGAACGGAATAGACACCGAATAATGAATACGTTCTTCAAGTTAGTAGTGTGGTTTGCTGGTCCAGTTGGTGCATTGTGAACGTATACCATCATTTTGTACCTCTTATTAAGTTTCACAACAAGGCCTGCCACCCTCTCGTTAATGATATAGAATTACTGTATGTTACCAGCTATATTCTTATTAATCAGGAATCCGACTCCTAGTTCTCGTCTCTCCGCTAAGCCCCGGTAGCACAGGACGTGGCCGCTTTTTAGCACTGTATATGCTTCTTTTGGCCTCCTAACTTCACTGAACCCTATTATATCCCATTTACTGCCCTCTAATTCCCCCAGTAGCACTGCTAGACTTGCCTCACTAGATAACGTTCTAGCGTTAAACGCTGCCAGGAATATGAACCTGGCAGATGTATGAATCAGATGTATGCGTTAAGTGACAAATACGGCAATATCATTACTAATATGGATGAGATAGTTCAAGTGGCTGAGGAGTTCTATAGAGATTTATACAGTACCAGTGGCTCCCACGACGATAATGGAAGAGAAAATAGTCTAGAGGAATTCGAAATCCCACAGGTAACGCCGGAAGAAGTAAAGAAGGCCTTGGGAGATATGCAATGGGGGAAGGCAGCTGGGGAGGATCAGGTAACAGCAGATTTGTTGAAGGATGGTGGACAGATAGTTCTGGAGAAACTGGCCACCCTGTATACGCAATGCCTCATGACCTCGAGCGTACCGGAATCTTGGAAGAACGCTAACATAATCCTAATCCATAAGAAAGGGGATGCCAAAGACTTGAAAAATTATAGACCGATCAGCTTACTGTCAGTTGCCTACAAACTATTTACTAAGGTAATCGCAAATAGAATCAGGAACACCTTAGACTTCTGTCAAGCAAAGGACCAGGCAGGATTCCGTAAAGGCTACTCAACAATAGACCATATTCACACTATCAATCAGGTGATAGAGAAATGTGCGGAATATATCCAACCCTTATATATAGCTTTCATTGATTACGAGAAAGCGTTTGATTCTGTCGAAGCCTCAGCAGTCATGGAGGGATTACGGAACCAGGGTGTAGACGAGCCGTATGCAAAAATACTGAGAGATATCTATAGCGGCTCCACAGCCACCGTAGTCCTCCATAAAGAAAGCAACAAAATCCCAATAAAGAAAGGCCTCAGGCTGGGAGATACGATCTCTCCAATGCTATTCACAGGGTGTTTACAGGAGGTATTCAGAGACCTGGATTGGGAAGAATTGGGGATAAAAGTTAATGGAGAATACCTTAGTAACTTGCGATTCGCTGATGATATTGCCTTGCTTAGTAACTCAGGGGACCAATTGCAATGCATGCTCACTGACCTGGAGAGGCAAAGCAGAAGAGTGGGTCTAAAAATTAATCTGCAGAAAACTAACGTAATGTTTAACAGTCTCGGAAGAGGACAGCAATTTACAATAGGTAGCGAGGCACTGGAAGTGGTAAAGGAATACATCTACTTAGGGCAGGTAGTGACGGCGGATCCGGATCATGAGACGGAAACAATCAGAAGAATAAGAATGGGCTGGGGTGCATTTGGCAGGCATTCTCAGATCATGAACAGCAGGTTGCCATTATCCCTCAAGATAAAAGTGTATAACAGCTGTGTCTTACCAGTACTCACCTACGGGTTCGTTTTCAAAACCTAGTAGGAATGATCATTGGAGCGTTTTTTGAATCGCTATCCTGTTATTTAGAATCGACCCTGGTCGAGTTCAAGGCTCGTGTATTTGCACAAAAGAAAGGGATTGGATCTAGCGTTGCCCCAGTGCTATGCAGTATTTTCCTGACAAAAATTGACAACCTCATTTTCACATCCTTGAACAACGATCACGTGGTCCGTGTTTAGATATGTTGAAGATTTTTTATCTTTTTAAGGCTTTCACCAGAGGACATAGTGGATAGTATAGCACAGGGTAATTTATCTGGTTTTAAGGAATGCTCTCGCGGTTTAAATTTCACCTACGGACTGCCGGATAACAAAGGCATTAGATTCCTCGACTTACAACTAACCTTTCACGGCAATGGCCATGCCTGCTGGATGTTTTCGCCTCGGTCTAAGAAAGCACTTATGGCCTATGATTCTAATCAGTCTAAACTGCTCAAAATGGGGTGTAGCGTTTGGACTCTGTTGCGACTGGGGGTGCGAAGATGTGGAATTTACTTGGCCTCGTGGAGGAGTGAGTGAACGTGAGGCTGGCCCCGATATCCAGGACGTTTCGCAAACACGTTCATATTTACACATGCACAAGAAAATACAAAGTAGTAATAATAATAATAATAATAATAATAATAATAATAATAATAATAATAATAATAATAATAATAATAATAATAATAATAATAATAATAATAATAATAATAATAATAATAATAATAATAATAATAATAATAACTTCTTTATTTCCATCAGTGATGGAGGAGACTGCGGGTAAAAGTCGCTTTGGGCAAGCGACTTGACTAGAGCCCGCAGCCTCCTTTACAGGGCAAACAGCGATTGAACAGGAGGCATATATATACATAGCAATTGACTATATGTGAAATATGCACAAATATAAACGCAAAAACACAACTTACCTGAAAAAACGCTCTTCAATTATTTAAGAAAGTTCGAGTGACAAAATGTTCACGTAAAGCTCGTTTCAACATCACATCAACATCAACAACATCAACATCAACATCACCAGAAAAGTTGATGATGAAGTTGTAGTCGCCGCTCACTCCCGCCGTCCGTTGCTCCTTTTATGCCTTGCGTGATAATTGATCAGTCACTTCCCCCAATCCGGAGTCAGGAGACCGATGACATCAGGTCCCACCAATCCAGAGGTCGGTGGCCTTTTCCCTAAAAAGGAAACTTGGTCGGAAACGCACGCACATCACTGGGCACAAACAGGGAAAGGAGGGGAACGTATGCTGACTCTATTCGTACAGTGACAGGTGATGGCCGTATCATCGCACTGACCGCGTCTCCGGCTTGGACATGTCAATTTGTGAGGCTGACAAGTGATGGCGGTATCATGCTAATTGCTCAAACCTCTCCGGAACGACGTACTCCCGCGCTGGTCATAAATCATTCGTTTTGAGAACTATTTTGACGAGGCCGTCGGCCCGTTCCCCACAATGGAGCAGCCGCCGAAATCCTCGAGCGAGCGCTCGCGTTTCGCAAATCTGAATCGGCCAGCGGAGCGCAAAAACGCTCCGCGGGGAGTCACACAGGACGTCTGCGTTAGCGTACACGTGACACAAACCGGTTCCGGAAACCATGCCCGACTTCCGCTCTGTACGTTTCCAAGGCAAGCCAATAAAGTCGCCATCTCACGTGCGTATTTTGACCGCGGCAGTCGCAGAGTCGGCCATTTCCATGTCGCGCCCACAAGGCTTGTGCATGGACAACGTGCATAGAAGGCTTCGTACAGCACCTTCGTCACCTTGTAATCGCTGTCGTCCAAGCTCTCATCGCTTAGCGCGAGTTCTGCAGCAGCACCGAGCGCAGCTATTTTGCGAAGCAACACAATGTTGTGCGTACCAAAGGGGCACTGATTTCGCTTGAGGACAGAAGTGACGCGAGCTATTTCCGCCCGAATCAGCGCCTCGGTGGCGGAGCAAGTGAGAGCGATCCGGCGCGGAGCGAGTTGATCCGAAACGACCAGTGGAAAACGCGAACCCGCTCCAGATCGACCAGTGAAATTCGGTTTCGTTGCCACGGAGCAAGAAATCCTGTTCCGAATCGACCAGTGAAAAACGCCATAAAAGACAAATACTCAAACTTACGCGAATGACATAAAAACAAAGGTGAATATAAATTATACACTGACACAACTAAAGCATATCATAGATAAATCAAGGCACAATCAAAATTAATCATTTAGGCTTTTCCTAGCCTACATATGAGTAAATGCAAGAAACACTCGGAAACAATGACGGTTTCCATACTGAAGCGTTCAGCAATCAGGACTCAGTAATATATATATATATATATATATATATATATATATATATATATATATATATATATATATATATATATATATATATATATATATATATATATATATATATATATATATATATATACATACATACAAGCAAACAAACAAACAAAAATACATGCGCCTTCCGAAAAGAAAGGACCAGACCATAAAACAATGCGCTCTTCTTGACATCTCATACGCTTTCATACGCTCAATACGCGCCTTAAACTTTATCGCAAAGAAGACTAAAAAAGGAATACTAAAATTACAGGTAACATAAGGGCTTTCAAAGTACCTCGGTGTGCGCAAACACGCGTTTTTAGACTCGCTCGAGTGGGTCGACCATTCCTGAGTCTGCGCAGTGAACAATCGCGAGACAAGAACTGAGTTGCCCGAAGCACCTGCAACCTTCCAGCTGCGGCCTCCCTCCAAAATTCTTGGAGAGCGACGCATTTACGGACCCGCGTCCACGTTGTCCATTTGTTCGCTAGGTAGTCTCCTCTCTTTCCCACAGGAAGGGAGCGGCCATTAAAGCAGACTATCGAGCATCACCGACGTGTCCCTACATTCCTCTGCCTATAATGCCTTGACACGGCTGAGATCAAGCGGAATTCGCGGAGCCTGATTTTCTGCGAAATCCTTTCTTTCCCGACGCGCCTCATGCCTATTCTCAACTTGGGCCTGCGCCTTTTTTGTTTGGTATGCTTCGTGGAGCTCGCGGCATGGACACACGTGCTTGCATTTGGGCTGCCTAGTTCGATTCCACAGTGCGTCTGCTCACATTTGACCAATGAGCAAGCTAGCTCATCATAAAGTCTATCTTCAGCTGGCCTAGCTCTATCATTGCCCTCGACATTATGCAAAACTTCTCGCAGGCCTTCCTTCCAAAACAGCCTCGCTAAATGGCGAAACTACTGTTTCCTCGCGCTTGTCTTTGTGTGCGTGAACTACTAGCACTAAAGTCCCTCCATCTACGCGTCACCGCCGCTGGTTCGGCGAAAACGTGTATGGAGGGGCTTTACTAGCACCACTGCCCTCTCAGCGCTATCTGAACAAGCTCCATCAAGGCTAGCTTTGTTACTGCCATCTTGGCCTTCGCAGTGGGCCACTGTTTTCAAAGCGGGCTCTCTAGACGGCGAAACAAAATTGTGTTCAGGCTCGTCACACAGCCTGTGCACCAACGACACCCCAGCATTCCCTATGCATCCTGAGCTAGTAGGCATCTCAAAAGGCAGTCTGTCTTCGAAAAGCGCGGCATTGTCGCTATCAACTTGGCCTTCGCAGTCGGCCTGACTTACAGCTTCGAAATGCCTCAACAAAGCCTTCTTAGCCTCATCGTAGTCCTGATTCTCCTCATAAATCAGGTGCTCCAAAACCCTCGCGGTAGACGGGAGTAACGTGACCAACTTCTTGGGTCAGAAGTCCCGGCTGACATGCATCCGGGCTTACACTTCACACACTCCTTCAAAATCAGAGAGAAATTTAACGATATCGTCGCCTGCACTGAAGGTATGGAGATTGCCTCGGGCTCGCTGCCATTCAAGCGCTTGAATTTCCCGATCAAGCTCTTTCATCCTTAGACCCTGAAATCGCGTTGCCTCTCGCTCACGCCTCTCCGCTTCCTCGCGTTCCTTTGCCTTCAGCTTTCGCTCAACAATCATCTCCCAAACCTCGTTAGACTCCGTGACCGTAACGTCCTCTGCCTGTATTACGTCGAGAATCACTTTCTTTTTTTTTAGCGGAGCCGGCGCAAGAGCCCAACTCCTCAGAAATTTGATTGAGGTCGTGAACTTCGAATTCCTCCATTGCAATCTCGTTCCTCATGTTGCTGGCCCACTAAATTTACCTTACTTCAAAACAAAATCCACTGTTCAAAGAAGGTAAATTCTTAATTCATACTCTACCAAAAAATAAGAGCAAAACACTCTCCTAATATCTGTACTAGAGGGGTCTGGCGACTTGAAAGCAAACATTAGGCACTCACCTAGCCAAAGTGGTTGACGCCGGTTGGTCTCGTAGTTGCCATCAAGCGGTGCAGCAGGTGTCTCCGAGAGAGAAGTGGTTCTTGTGGGGAAAAATAGAGATTGACGATCTCTTCTGCAGCCCTTGCGAGAGCATGGCTCAGCGCAAACAAGGGTGGAGATAGTAAAAGGAAAAGAAGTAGGAGAGTAGGGGGTTAAGGTGTCGCCATGGAAGTGGCTGAGTAGACCGGCAGGAAGGGCCTAGTTGGTCCGGAAGGAATGATAATCTGGTGAAAGCCCAGGGGGTGATGATTCAGCCGGAGCCAGATGGTTGGGGCGGGTCAAGTAGTCTAAAGTGGGTTGGATAGCCGTGAGGCTATCCGTCTTTGCAGAAAATCCTGGAGTCTCGCCTAGAGCCCCGACGAGTCGAGGTACTCGACGACACTTGGGAGGGCTGGTAGCTCGTTGCGACCAGGGAAAAGGATGTCTTCTTGCCATGCAGAAGGAATCCCCAGCCGTTGGAACTCCTGCAGGAGGCGGCCACGCTGCTGCAGGTAAGCAGGGCAGGCCAGCAGGTGGTGCTCCAGGGTCTCGGGCTTCCCACAGGAGGCGGAGGCTGGAAAGGCGATGAGGCCATGCCGGTGGTGGCGAGCCCCCCTCCAGCAGCAGCCAATCCTCAGTCGCAGCAGGAGGGAGGTCTCCCTGCGTGCGAGGCCACGCTGCGGAGGTGGTCGTAGAGGGCAGTCCAAGGACATCCTCTTGTCCGGATGGCAGGCCCGCAGATGACGTCGCAGCCTGTGGCTTGTGAAGTCACTAGCTGTCACTACAAGGCTGGGCGGGACCACGCAGTGGTGGGCACGCTTTGCCAGTGCATCAGCCTCCACGTTGCCCGGTGTCTCCACGTGGGCTGGGAGCCGGTGCAGGGACACCGAGTAGCCTGCCTCCTGGAGTGCCATCAGCCTAGTCGAGAGCAGGGCGACCGCAAGGCTGGCCCTTTCTGGCCTATGGAGGCTGAGAAGTGCCGTTTTGGAGTCGCAGTAGATGGTCACTGAGGTGGCTGGCAGCTCCTCCGCGAGTACGTCCACAGTCACCTGGAGGCCTGCTACCTCTGCCGCTATAACACTATAGAACACTATAGCATAGGCAACGAAAACAATACAAATCAGGTCAACAGAGCTTGAACATAGCAGTGGCACAGCAAGATAACAAATTTTTACTCAGTACTTGAAACAAACCATCTTGGCGCAGCAAGAAGCGCAGCGTGCACGAAGCTCCAGCACGGAGCGCTTACGAAGCTAGATTTGACACCTAACAACCACTGCGCGTTTGCTTTGGAGCAAGACGAGCTAAACAACTATGAAAACTGATTTACAACACCGGGAATCAGTTCACGCGTTTTTATACAGTTGACGCTTTATTGTGTGTTTTTACGGATGCAGCTGCTGGTTCTTTCTTTCTGTTAAACGTTTTAGTTCGTTTAACAGAAATTCGCAAGACCAACACGACTTCAGCTGCCGGGATGCTACCCCCGGTTTTGAAGGGATGCGGTACTATTTGATGCCGACATCCCCTTCGCGGTTGTGAGAATCCTTAACGCAGCAGTATCTGCGCTTGATCTTTTTGTTCACACTTATCACGAAGGAGCTGCCAAGAGGCCACGGTGAATCCATTGGAAAATTGGAAAAGCAGGCTTGCAGGTGGGCCTGAGCGCATCACGGACAATGGTGAAATGACGGTGAGGGCCTACCCGCGGGTGCTCATCGCAGCTGCTAGGTGGCGCGACATGTACCGGCAAACTTCATTGCAGGGTGCCATCGATACCACGTTTTTATAGAGTGAAAGCTCTGCTCCTCGAAGTACAACTCCCAAGGTCGATCTCGGCGCACGTTTAACCTTCCGCCGGCGGCGCGCAAATGTGAAGGTGTGACGATACGTCACGTGATCCGCTGCGGTCGCGGCTGCGCTCGCTCGAGCCTCGCCGTTGTGTCTCTTGGCGAGGGTTTAACAGCTGTTTCGCACGACGCTTGGTCGCTCAAACTCGCCATAGATGAAGCAGACGCCGGTTGCGTCAACTCTTCGCCACAGGCGCCCGGCGGAGTCTGAGCACCCTGCCGATTCGCTCGCCGGGAAGCTGCACTGAAGCACTGTGCAATAAAACATTCAAATAAACAAAACCGTGTCTAACCATACATAAGAGAGCTTTCGCTCGTATAGCTAGGTTCAAGCCACGATGAACGCCAGGCACTTGTTTTTAATACCTGGAATTCGTTGCTTAACATCCCTGGCTCAGACCGTCTGCATTCTTATTCTGGCTCCTTTCCCTTTACTTAATCCCGGAGTTGTATTCCTGCAAAGTGAGGCACCATCTCGCCATTCTCTTCGGGGGCGTGGGTTCGAATCTCACTGCTGCCACTAGTTTGTTGCGGCTCGATGCGGCGTTTGGGCCAGGAGCCCACCAAGCCCATCGACGAGTACGTCCGGTAGTGGGAATGCAGCAGGAATGACGGGAAAATGGTTTATTTTACATTATTTACACTGGTTCCAGATACCGAAGCCCACTCCATGTAGGAGCCTATTAAATGTCTGAGTTCGCATCAGGACACGTCAGCCCACTCTGTTCCTGAATTTCTGCCGAGGAAATCGGCAAGGTTCCCTCCTCCGCCTTAACTAGGTCTCCGGAGCTTGCTGTTTTATCTTCTTTGTGTGTGTTTGTGGTTTTCTGCACCCGAGGGCAAGATTGGGGCCTTGGGGAAGGCTTTTGATATTCTGGGTATACTACTACTCTGTGGCCTGAAGCCACTGCTTGCCCCATACTAATCGGCCAGTTGTGCTGCACTCTTTACAGACATCCCTCCCTGCCTGTCCTTAACCAAAAAGCGCACGTTATCCAGCAGGGTCTCGTCAAACTGCTCTAAGCAGATGAAGTCTGCCAGTTTACCGACGTTATCCGTCCCTGCTCCTTTCACACGCTCTGCAAAATTATTCTTCAGGCGGCACGCAAACTCAACAAAGCTTTCATTAGGCCTTTCTCTTTCCTCTCAAGATCTCCGAAATTCCTCTGCGGAGAGCCTGTATTTTGCGAGCAAACTTGACTTCCCTGAACTGTACACGCCTGGTTCGGCTGCGATCAGTCAGGCTACGACATTCGAGGATTCTCCTGGCAGCAACGAAAGCAACCATGTGTCTTGGTGAAATGATTGCTTCTCACAAATCCGTTCAAAATTAATCATGTATAGACCGATGTCATCGCCTGTTTGGTACGGCTGAAGCAAACTGGTCATTTTCCCGCTTTCTATTTGTGGCGGCAACGTAACCGCACTGCGCACTGCGCACTGATCTCACTTGCTCTAGTTTTATTTTCTCGAGCTCAATTTCTGCCTGCATTTTTTCTTGTCCTGCCACTCCGTCTCTTCCTCCTCGTGCTCCTTCTCTTCCTCCACCCTCTCACAACATATCTTTTCCCTGGCATTCGTGAGCTCGTCCTCATCGAAACCCACTCCGTCAATCGCAGTACGAATTTCGGGCTTCCTCAACTTATGGTTAATATACATACCGAACTCTGCTACCAACAGCAGCAGCTCCTCTATTTTTTAACACTGTGATATCCATGCTTTTCCGAAAGCCAACTACAACTTCCCTTGAATTGACCGCACACCCGGTGGCGGTTAATCACAGCTAATTGAGTGATAGAACCCTGTCCTTATTGTCCAGCATAACGCAGTCGCTCCAGCACTCACCCAACCTCGAGCTTGCGAAGGCCGTGTATCCTGGAGTCACGTCCCCAGGTCCGCCCATCCCAAATCGTGAGGACTGCCTTCTGCTGCTTTTTTTTCAAGTTTACTCGAGTCGTCCAAGACTCCACGCCGTCACTGCGATGGTTTTGTCACCATGAGCCACGAAGAGGAGCGCTGCTGATCCCGGATCCAAAGAAGTCGCTCTTTCGTCCGTAGTTTACTTCAAGCTCCGAAAGTTCCCAGGTCCGTCGATCCCAGATCGTGAGGACTGCCTTCTTGATCTCACCACTGCCGACCAGTTTGTTGTGGCTCGAGTAGGCGTTTGGGCCAGGAAACCACCAAGCCCATTGACGAGTAAATCCGGTAGCAGGAAAGAAGGAAAAAGGGTTTAATATACATTGTTTACACTGGCTACAGATACGGGGGCCCACTCCATGGAGGAGCATATTAAACGTCTGAGTTCACATCAGGACACGTCAGCACCCTCATTGCACCAAAGATGTCCTTTTACTAGCGTCGTCTTCCCTAGGCGACTAGACTAGGGAATCTGATGACTTTGTCGCGGCCAGTCACAATCGTCGAATGGGTCGCAAAATCCCGCCCGTGATATTGCACCGCTCCGCCAAACTCCGTCTGCTATGTTGCACCTTTGCCCCCGTATATGGCGCAAACACGTAGCAACCTGAGAATACGATGTCTAAGCCATTCCCACGGTAGCATTCGACTTTGGCCCTTTTCATCAATTAGTTCATGTTGTCAGGTTCAGGTAGAGGGGTCTTTTGTTGATCCGTCAGCAGTCGGCGTCAATGCTGCGTCGGCTTCTGGATAGGCGCTGATGAATGGGAGGGTTGCAGTGGTAAATGTCCAAGGAATGCTCATCGCCGTATTGAGACGTTACACATTGATGTCACCTTGAATAATTGTCGAGGTGAAGTGTCACCATGAGCGACGTCACAGCACTGCCGTGTACGTAGGGCTACTTGCGCGATAGACGTCGACTTTCCGGCTGGAAGCGCAGCGCCCGCGAGTATACAAGGCACACGGGGTTTGGTTTGTAATTTAAGCTTTTTCGACGGCACGTAGGGATGTAATACTTAGTAGAAACAATCGTCAGCGCACATTGTATGCACTGCGCTTGTCAGCTCAATATGGCCAGACCTGGTGAGGGGCCCACTAAATTTATACGATGCTGAGCAGAATCGAACTCATGTCGCAAGCGTTCCTCGAGGACAGCATCTCTATACGCTTTAGGAGGTTGCGCCGCAAATAACTGGGCGTGCACCGCTTTTCAATGAACGTTTTTCACGCTAATGCTTTAGCGAGCTGAGACACGAATACGCTGGGTATCTGTTGCTCTTCAATGAACTTCTCAACAACTTAGGTCACTGAGTATGTGCCACTGGTTGTGCTGCAAGCGATGGATCAATTCTCAGAGTTCGCAGTCACCGGCGAACTCTGAGAACTGTTTCGTTTTTTATGGGTGCAACGCTTTGTTACCGAAGATTTATTGTTAGTCTATGTTCGTTTAAGTTTGTTTTATCGGAAAAGGGGCTTCGCATTTAGGTGAGTACACTCGATGGCGCGCTGTTTCCCAGATCATGCTCAGTGCCTTGGCTCAAGGCACTGATCTGGCTTTTGCATGCCAGATTTTGCATGCGAACCGAAACCGTTATGAACCGTTCTGGATCATTTTTTTTTGTTATGGAGCAGAACCGGAACGGACCCTATTTCAGCGGAACGAAACTAACACCAGAACGAAAACATTTCGGAATGACACCCTGCCCCTACCAGCCTTCGGTAGGCGCTCCTGAAACTCACCTCGACGGCTCAGCATTATGTTCTGAGTGTACATGTGTACCACACCCGTACACATGTACACTCCGAAAATACAATCATATATATATATATATATATATATATATATATATATATATATATATATATATATATATATATATATATATATATATATATATATTGCGGGGATGCGTGACTCTCGCGCGTCCCCTGATATGTTTTTCCCGCATGGCGCGTCTCCTGTAATCCGGCTTCGCCGCGTGACCTGCGTGATGCCCGCGGCGGTCGACGTGGTTGGGGCGCAGTGCGAGAGATGGCGCCAGTGTTGCGCTGCTAACGCCACCTCACGGCAGGGTTACTTGGGGGCGCAGGGGAGCAAAGGCTGGCTGTTTCCCGGCGGGTCGGGGAACGGCGTGGACGTCCCGCGCGCCGACCCATGCTTCTGCGAGACCGCCTCGCGTGGCCGCCTTGGAACGCGCCACCGTTGGCGTGACCGAACAGGCGAACGACCAGGCGTTTGGGATGCAGCATGGGGCGAACATATTCGTTCGCTTTCGCTCGCGGTGAGTGGGACTTCTAGATTTGTCGCGCGCCCATCGGCATGTTTTGTGGATAGCAACTCGGCTAGCAGGCATTGATCTATGAAAGGTGCAATAAATGCCCATGTGATTGTTTGCACTACTGTGTTGTCGTTCCTTTGTCCCAAGAGTACGGGAGGAGAACCCCACAATATATATATATACTATTTGTGGTTTATCTTGTCCCCAAACAATAATTGTCTACTTTGCGCGCATTTTCTTTCCTCAAAGGGGTCCTGAACCAGCCCTCAGGCTTGCTGAACAAAACGCAGTCCGCGGACAGCACACGCTGCTGTGAACATCTCACCCAAAATTTACAGTCTTGCGCTGCGCGTGGAGCTCGAAAGCGGAGCGCGAAGTCATCTATTTTTCAAACGCTATATTTTCATCAGAAGCCTCCTCACTATTTTCTGGGCGCTTTATTTCGTGGTATAGCAGATTGCTATCATCCGCGGCTGCTATTGGCAAACAGCATGACTTAAATCAAGAAGGGTGTTTGGATCAGTGCGCTTTTCCGTAATGTTACTATGTACATTTATTGACGCAATTTATCAAACAAGGTGAAGCGAAAATCTCCTTTCGAATTTCTATAATGATAAAGTACTTTCGGAAGAAGCCGACTAGCGCCTGCTCACGCTCGGCCGCGGTCGCACACGTATGAATTGAACTTTGACCAGCCTGCTCATCGACATCGTAGCCGTTAGATCTCGCCAGTTCAACTAGTTTTGTACACTCAACTAGCCACGAACCACATGAAAATTAAGGTCAGACCACAGGCACGCTTGCCAGCTCACGCACACTCCTGCCCGCTCCTGTTTAGATGCCTTTACAGACTTCGCCTTTAACGCGTTAGCGTTAAGGAGCCCATGTCCCGTGTCGGCGTATAGCGTCCGGCGTCAGACGTCATTACGGCAAAGATTTTCGAACCACACATACCCAGGACGTTCATGTGATGCAGGGAATCCACTGACCTAATTGAATTTCTCAAGCTAAAATACGCGGAAAAATTGTAAACTACGACTTACACACAACCTACCGATGTGATAGCTCTCGGAACATAATTTTGTTACGCGAAAACTTACCAGCGAAAACTCCCAGCGTTTCTGCAATGCATACACTGGAGACGGCGTCCGCCATCTTCGCACGCCGGAGCGTAAATATCTCAGAGTCCACAAGGCGGCGCGCCCGCTTCCTTGAAACACTTCCAGTTGGCACTCGCCGCCGCCGCATCGCGGCCCACGCAAGAGGCCGCGTTGCCCGGCCTCAGAAACTCGGCCGCTCCAGTGGCAGAGGTAATTGGCGCCATCCATAGGGAGGGCGGGAAAGCGAATCATCTTCCAGTGTACGGCCTCCTAGATCGGCGCGCGCTCGCGCGTGCCGATCAAGGAAGCCGTGTGCTTTCGCCCCTCCTCTCAGCTCTTCTCAGCTCCTCTCCCCTTGCCCTCCCTGGCAACTCCCTCACCTTCGACTGTCTCCGCGCGCGCTCACCGGCCCGGCGCCAGGTTAACCCGCTGCATGACGTTTCATGTTTCGTTATCTGCTGTTATCGGGAAGCGTGCGCTGCCGTGTGTTGACCGGCGTGTGTAGTTTCGTCAGTTTCATGGTCCTCGATAGCTGTGTGCTTTTGCTTGGCGATGTTTCACCCGTTTCACGACTCGCACCACTCGTGCATCGTGCAGTGGTGTATGAAAGCCTAAAAAACAAGCCCTGCAAGGTTTTTCGGGTGCCTAAAGACAACAGGTGAGGGCACAGACCCAAGCACATCGGAAGGCGCATGTACAGTCAACCAATTCGTTAACAGCACCGCGCGAGAGTCGACTGGCCAACTGGCCAGCGCCTTGTAACGGCGTGAAGCGACGAGACCAGAAGGAGTAGCGCATGCGCACCAAGTTCACTCGAAGTGCAAGTTTCGTTCACTTGGCTTTTCCTACCTGGTTCACTTGGCTTTTCACACTCCCTGGCACGATTAATTCGACGCAAGCATCCCGGCTTATTGGGATCAGGAGGAGCGTGTGCCTCATGGCTTGCGTCCTTTTTTCAAGCGTGTGCTGCTCTAGTGGGTATGCACAGGAAAATACTGAACAAAACGTGCAAAGTTGCACTGCAACCGTAATGTAAGGGCAAGAAAGAGTAGCGCAAGAGCGGATCATCAACTTTTCGATCTTTTCGATCGTGTCTAAAGTCGTGTCGAGGCTCGCGCGGAACTGTTAAAGAATTGGTCGATTGTACACGAACATGGTCCTGTGCATGTGTGTGCTCCATGAGTCTCCGGACGTCATTGCGCCTTGATTGTGCTACACTTCCTTCTTACCGGTAGAGAAAGCTGACAAATAGATGTTCCTCCTCATTGTCATCTGGTCTATCACTTGTGTTTTTCTGTGCCAGTCTCATTCTGCAACTTCAGTAACTCGCTCAGCTTTCCATTCTGCCCTCAGTGCTTTTTTTGTGTGTCACCGTTCTACAAACGTACTAACAGCTGAAAAATTACCGTTCGTGTTTGTGTATATATTATCTCAGTAATCGCCGATGGGAAAACCGCGCGAACAACCTTCATGTGTAGGCATGATACGCTTTTTTTTTTCTGGAAGGCATGACAAAAGGACAGCGCCGTGCTCATCTATTGCCGCCTCAACACTGCACAACCGTGGGCCAGACGGGCCGATGTTTAAATGTGCGTCTGGCGGAGCATAGCAACAAAGTGGAGAGCATTGCAATAGATGGGCATCTGGCTGCCCATTGTAGAAAATGTGACGCGAAGGCTCCATGCATCCCGCTATTCGAACGAACCGTTGTTGTCTATCGCCACAGGAATAAGATTACGAGGGAAATTGTGGAAGCAGCTGAGATAGCCAGAGCAGGTGAAGAGTGCGTTAGCACGCCGTCTATATTTTTATCAAGGAAAGAGCTTGAATTTTTGGGCATAGTAGTCACATGACTGTCTTTTCCTCCTTCCCTTCAGTCTGTTCTATTGTAGTGGCGTCCCAGTGAGTATATATATACTCACCAGCTGCAATAAATCAATTGTTGAAAGTTAGCGCTCGTCCTGTGTTCTGCTTGTCCCTGTGTAATTTTTTGCGCTGTGTATCCCAGTCCGAATGCATCCCACCAACACGCCCAAACTTCTTCTCTGCTAAATTGCCTAATTAGGTGGGGCGCAAATTGTCCGAGGGAACCACCGGCATGGAGAGTATGGCGGGGGCTCGAAGACGGCTCGTATACTGTACTATCGACGTACTTGAAGGCGAAGGTGTCCTGAGGCTCCTCCGCTTCGCTTTGCGGTTTCGCACTGTCTCGAAACGGTCTTCAGAGCCTTCTCTGCTGGCCGAGTGGAGTTCTGTGCTGTCACTGGCGGCATCGTTCAGTTCACTGTTACGCTACCGCGATGGACCGCCGAACGCGAGGCCAGGCCTGGAGCTAGGCAGTGTCCCCTTTCATCACTGCCGGCGGCGGACCGATGTCCCGCAGATAAAAACCGGGAAAACCGAAAATCATCAGGAGACGGGAAAGCACCGGTCACCGGTTGAATAAACTTCTAAACAGATCTACAGGCCCAAACCCAGTAAAAAAAATTCATACTCAAGATAAAGAACTCACACGCACTGATTTAGCAAACGCATTCAACAGATACTTCACAGAGATAACTAGTAATTTCGTTGATTCTAATATGGTGGTGGTGGTGGTTCTAATACTCTTCATATAAGAAACGAGAAGTCAATGTTCTTAACACCAACATCAGTATCAGAGGTCATGTCGGTTTTCATGGCGATAAATAATAGCAAATCTTGTGACGCAGACGGAGTTGTGATAAAACCGGTGAAGTTTGAGATAGGAGACATAGCAGTGTGTTTAGCTCACATATATAACCTTTGCTTATCTCAAGGACCATTTCCGGGGCAAATGCAACTCGCCAAAGTGAGCGTATTGCGCAAAAATGTAGTAAGAATGATTTTACAAATTTTAGACCAGTATCCATACTACCCTTTTTCTCAAAAGGCTTTGAAAAAATAGTTCTTACTAGAATGACAAATT
This sequence comes from Dermacentor albipictus, assembly GCF_038994185.2. Classification (NCBI taxonomy): domain Eukaryota; kingdom Metazoa; phylum Arthropoda; class Arachnida; order Ixodida; family Ixodidae; genus Dermacentor; species Dermacentor albipictus. Next base: position 242,582,336 of record NC_091821.1, on the reverse strand, counting down.
TTAGCGAACAATGCAATATCATTCATGGCGCGCAGTATGGCTTCCGGAAATATTGATCAACAGAAATGGCACTGTTAGAACAAAAAGAATTTATCCTGCAATCGCTTGAAGATAAAGAAGTAGCCCTTGGAATATACGTAGATTTCACGAAAGCTTTCGATTATTTAAATCACTCTATCCTGCTAAAGAAACTTGATATGTACGGATTTCGCGGAACGGTTCTATCACTACTGACGTCATACCTTAGTGAGCGTAAGCAGTACGTATATTTAAATGACTGCTCTTCTAATATATTACCAATTTCTGCCGGCGTACCTCAAGGGAGTATTCTGGGCCCATTTTTGTTTAACTTATATTTGAATGACATTGTTAACGTCGATCCTATGGTGAAAGTTGTCATTTATGCTGATGATGTGACACTGTTATTCTCTGCAGAAGGTACGGATGAGCTGATTCTGAGAGCCAACAGAACGCTCGTGAAATTAGACACATGGGCGCAACTTAACACATTGAAGATAAACGTTAGTAAAACGAAGGCTGTCATATACCGTGCGAAAAACAAGAAAATTAACATTACCTCAGACATTAAGCTGCAAAACGCAAAGGTAGAACTAGTAAGCGCATTTAAAATACTTGGAGTGTACTTCAGGGAAAATATGACCTGGGACACTCATATCGACAACGTTGTGTCAAAACTGTCTCGCATCGTTGGATTGACATACGCCAACAGATACATTCTACCGTCAAAGGTTAAGCTTCTATTGTACAATGCGTTATTCCACTCACATATGAAATATTGCCAATTAGTTTGGGGGAACTCAACAAAAGGTAATTTGCAAAGAATCATGATATTACAGAAAAAAATGTTACGAAATATTGAAAACGTCCCCATGAGTCACCCTTCCCACCCTCTGTTCTTGAAGTACTGCGTAATGAAAATAGACGAGCTATATCCGCATTGCTTGTGTTCACGTTATAAGCTTGAAGTAAAAAATAACAGCTATTCCCTACTACGGTTGGCATCGCTTTCTAAAAGGACCACACCTTATGAGAATCAAAACACACAGCTATGGCTAATCAAAATGTGCAAAACCGGATACGGACAACAAATGGTAAACAGAACCCTACCGCATTTGCTAAATTTCTGCCATAACAACGGTTTCACCCCCGAAACAGCATCGAACCAGAAACTGAAATTGTTCTTCTGTGACAAAGCTCCTTTCCCATGACAGAATTTCATGTGGTTTTTTCATCTCTGCGCATGTACGCTATACGCATTGCAATGTACCAATGTACTGTTTCATACTACACCAACGTGTGCCGTTTTATTTTCGTTTTTTCGTTCATTATGTAGCGCTTTTTACTTGCAGTTTTTCATGTTTGTACGTTTTCTTTAACATTGGTCTATCACGCAGTTAACAAACTTTTTATTACTATAGTTACTTATTCTCAATGCTATCGATAAGTTATTGCTGCATTAGTATTTATTATTTGTTTGTGGTTTTTATTTTGCCATGCGAAAGAGTGTTTCTGTTTCTTCTATTTTGTACTCCGGGGAGCTGGGAACTAGTCAAGCTGACTTGTCAGCTTTTTTTCCCCCCACTCCCTCACTTCATGAGTGAAATAAAGATTATTATTATTAACTGGGCCATAAGACAATTATTAAGAAGTTATGTAGTGAATTTTTATTAGCCGATTATGCATTTCAATTTTTTGTGCAAGTAGCGTCCGCCGCGTCGCGAGTAGACCACCTCACGAACAATTGTTTTATTTGCCAAAGACTACTGTAAGAATTTTCGCATGTGTTCGCTGAAACACCCTGTATATATGAACGAGAGAGAAGGAATGCCGTTGGCTCAATTTTTGCTAATCACGACCATATAAAGCCAACAGACAATGAAGCCAAGGAAACCATCGGAGAATTAGCTGCGGTTGAAATTCAAATGTAGAAAATAATGAAAAGGGAAATGAAAGAGGGCGAATAGATAATTTTAAGAAAGTACATACCCACAATCAATCAATCAATCAATCAATCAATCAATCAATCAATCAATCAATCAATCAATCAATCAATCAATCAATCAATCAATCAATCAATCAATCAATCTATCTATCTATCTATCTATCTATCTATCTATCTATCTATCTATCTATCTATCTATCTATCTATCTATCTATCTATCTATCTATCTATCTATCTATCTATCTATCTATCTATCACGCATAACAAAATATAATACAGTGCATTAAATGTATATAGTTGGGAACCCAGAACTCAAAGTGAGTTGTGGAAGGGGTCCCTATAATAGATAGTTGAGAGTTTTAGTTTAGGGGACGCAAGCGGCTTGCGTACGCAAGAACTAGGGGCGACGGTACTGCGCATGCGCACACACCTACGTCCGGGTCTGCGCATGCGCAGTACCATCACCCCTAGTTCTTGCGTACGCAAGCCGCTTGCGTCCCCTAAACTAAAACTCTCTAGTTTTATTTATATCCATGTAATAAGATCATATAGATGGGTGTATACATTTGAAAAAGGCAAAACGTTATACAATACGCAAAAGGAAACGAACTTTGTGCGAATTTAACAATTGTACAGGAAGTACTATGGCGTAGTCAGCTTGAAAATACTGAATTGGATAATGATGAAGTTATATTTTTAGAAATGGTATTCCAAAGACTAGGTGCAGTATTTGTGAAGGAAAATGTTCCATATTTTGTACGTGTACGTGAAACTATTAACAACGTTAATAATGAGGATCGTGTGCGATACTGTGTTACGTGTTGATGAAACTGAGCTGACGGACTTTGTATAATATTTTTTAGAAATTTGTGCATAAGAACTGTAATGCGAAAACGAATGTGATTATGCAACGTTTACATATTTAATAGAGAATAAGCAAATGATATATAGACTCGGTACGTTGGGCAAAATTGATTATTCGTAGAACTGTATGTTGAGCTACCTGAATTGCCTGCAATGTTGTCGGATACGTAAGTCCATAAACTGAAATACAATATGACATATATGATTCGACAAAACTGCGGTAAAGGATTAGAAGGGTTCGTAGTGGGAATAGATACCGGAACTTATAAAATATAGGTATATTTTTGTAACTCTTCCTAGTTACCTTATGTACATGATTGTGCTACGTCATCCTAAGAAATTTGTATGACTAACTTTTTGGAGAACAACCTTGTTAAAGAGCAACTCGCCAGCCTCACTAAGCGGCACGTGTTTAGCAGAAAAAAATATAAAATTGCTTCTAGTAAGATTTGGAATCAATTCATTTCTGTGTAACCATTAGGAGAGCCGGTTGAGAGTGTGATTAGCTTTTCTGTATAAATATTCCTCATTCCCAGCCGCTATGAACACATTTGTGTCATCTGCGCATAGGACACATCCTTTTAGTATGTACGATGGGAGATAATTTATGAATATAAGCAACAAGAAAGGACCTAATATTGACGCCTGTGGGACACCCGCGTTAACGGCTTTTTTTATCAGAACTTCGTCCATTGATGCAGACGTATTGTTGCGCATTTGTCAGACAGCTTTCTGTTAAGGTGTTATGAGTGCCAAGAATACCATAGGAGTGCCATGAATACCGTAATATAAGGAGTATTATTGTTGGGGGACAATATAAGCCCCAAAGGCGGCAATTTTTTCTTGAAGTGTACCGCATACACTGGCCGGAGCACTTGCGCTGTCAGTTCATTTTACTGTCTTGGTTTTCCCGACACTCCATGCCTGTTTAACTCCGTCTGTGTAGAGTAGCAGACAAGAGACATATGCTACTCCTGCCGACCGCTAACCTTTTTCATCATTGAACTCCTCGTTTCTCTTTGTTTCATAGAACGCCAACGCCGAGGCAGACCTGTGCTTGGAGAACACGTAATAACCCCGGAATTTTGTTGGGCTATTTATTTGGTGCATATCGAATGGTTCGGCCAACCAGGGACGACAGAAAATGAAAAGGGCAGCGGTGGCTCTTGGCTGGTGTAATGTGAAAATTCCTTTCACTCGATTCTATTCTTTTCTTATCATACACCGTTCATGGCCTGCCGATCGCACTGATAACGGGGGAGGAGCGCCACTAGGACGAAGTGCGGAAAATAATCGCATGGAATCGAATTGTTCCATCATCCTGGCCTTTGTTTCCATTTCTGTTGTACCTGTCTTACGTTATGCCAACCGAACAAGACGTATTCACCCTCTTTAAACCAATGCGAGGAAGGCGAGCATCTGTTTTTACTGCGACAACAGTTTGAAAGCTCGAAGCAGGGTTTGCTCTGGCCGTTCGTTCCGTTACGCTGCGGCGTTCGTCGTTGTGCCGTGACCTATGTATCCTTTATTTATCGTAATTTAGGGTGTCCCAGCTAACGTTCGCCAAGTTGTTCAAATAAAAAAAAAGAGACATATAAAAAACACGGGGCAAGATACGATCTTGAGACCTACGGTGTTCAGTCGTCGCACCTCTGACGACCGAACACCGTTGGTTTTATAATAGTATATCGCACCATCTTTTCAAAATCTTTTTTTATTCGTTGAAGAGCTTGTTACATGTATACCGTGTGTCCCAGCTAACGTTATAGTGTTAGCTGGGACACACGATATGCGGGTACTATGGTTACAGTATGCACTTACTATAAGGTATGTACGGGGTCGTCATGGCGCCCCCGCTGTCGTGGTCGCCATGTGTTTGTTGGTGATGCACACTGTGGGAAGCTTACACAATAACTCAGGAGTCTTGTACCAAGTTGAGGCTTTGACGGCAGTCAGAGAAGCAACTGCTGTCACCGTAAAGGGGTTCAGAGCTGGAGCAGTTGCAGAAGTCTGTAGACATTTAGAGCGCAGCTCTTGGGTCCGTTCCTGCGGCGAGCGTCGGCGTCGGCGGCGTAACCGAGCGAACGAGCGCATCGAAAGATGAAAAGTGAAAAGTGGCGAGGGCGAAGTAGCGCGAGGAGGAAAGTGGAGAGGAAGGTGCAGCGGTACCATGAGGCGGAAAGCGGAGGAGGGCATGGCGAAAGCGTGAGAAGGAAAGCGTAGTGCGGCCGCGATGGCTACGAGATGAGGCCAGAGTAGCGCGCGTCGTCTGGGAGTTCTGTCGGCGGTGGCTGTTGTGAACTGCGCCCACGCGTCACCCACGCGCTGGCTCTCGCGATCTCCAGATTAGCGAGGCAGTCGCACCACACTTCGCTCTGTTTGCAATGTGCCACGCGATACAGGTTTTCCGCGCCAGCCAATGCATCGCGAAATGAATACACGTATACAGCTGAGCTCAAATTTCGCATTAGGGAATATCGTAATCATCGGTGAACTTTTTAAAAAGAAGAACTTCTTTTGCGTATGCGCCCCCCTGGTTTCCTGTCTGTCGTTTTATTTGCTGAGTAAAGTGCGCCGATCCCGGAGATGGTGTCATAGTCAAATGGGCCTATCCCGGTGACGATGTAAGCAAAACTCGAGTGATCACGGCGACTGTGTGATCGAAGGTCATTTACATTTACGAAGGATAAAGGACATTTATGAAAGATAAAGGACGTTTACGAAGGACAAAGGACAATTCGCCTGATACGCTAGACGGCGGGTCTCACGATACACGTGGTCACGTGTGTCATGTGGTGGTGGGTGATTGATCAATCACGTGTTCGTCAGTCGTGTTAAAGCGATTAGCATATGCATCACTATACTTAATACTTCTCTCACAGTACATCTGCTCACAGTGCTTCCTTGAGCGCTTGCAAAACTTAGCAGCGATCAGCGCGCTATATCCACCCCGCGCTTATCATGCACGCCATGTATATAATGCAAACAATTGCACAAGTTAGAAATGACTTGCGCGCATCATGTGTCTCTTTGCATAGTATTTAATTCAAATGCTTCAAGAAAGCTTCGATTAACGTAGAGTGCGTGAAAAGTGCGTTAAATCTGCCGTTTACTTTTTTCTTTTATTTTTGTGCGTGTGCTACCACGAATAGGCCTACGAGGTATTATCTTTGACATCCGTCGACTTCACCCAGGCCAACGGCCTCAAATAATTGATGATACTTGCAATGGTTGGAGTATGTGAAAACAAGACTATCCGGATCACCGGCTCCACTCAATATGACCCATCTGCCGCCGCTGCTCCACAACCTTTCATCCCTGCCGCGTAGTTCACCACTATGCCACTCTGCAAAGCCTCGATGCCACCGCACAGCAAGTCCTTTGTGCTAATATATTCAACGCCACCTGAACCGGTCGCCCTGAACGACCCCGATGTCGCTCGCACCACCTCGACGCCGCCGCCCAACAACTGCTCGATACTCAACACCCCATTGACACGCCGTTCTGCATGACCTCGACTGCACACAGCGAGGCCTTGGCGTCAAACAGCACGGCCCTGATGCTGCCGCTCGACACCGTCTTGACACATTGGTCTGCAAGATTTCACACAAGTCCCGCTCAAGACATAGGTTCGCCTGGAAGCACGAGCCAGCACAAACATCGCATGTATAAAAAGTGAATGTCGCTGACTCGCGCCTTCGTTTACCGGTCTGCTGAGGTACACATGCATTGTGCTGGCGCAACACTTCTCTCCGATGGCGTTTTGCATGTCGTCTTGTGCATGCAGCTCGTCTCCACTCGCCCTCATCTGTCATTTGCAGGCGCCTGGTTTCTTCGGCCTGTGCGTGGCTTGCTTCGGTAAACCTGGTCCTGCACTGCTCGATGTTGGCGTCTAGCCTCAGCATCGAATTTTCGGTACGGGCGCCTGAGCAGCTTCTTGCTGCGCAATCAATCGTGCTCAATAGAAAGCTTGACTCCGGCGGCTCCTCGCTTAGCCGCGTGCCTATTGATGATGCCATTGTTGACGAGGGTTTTCTATGCGCCATTTTTTTTTTGCGTTCAAGGGTTTATATATAGACCACTCTGAGCTAGAAAAGGAGGAGCTTGAGATAGAAGAAAGGAAAATACAATTGCGTGAGTTCACCTTCAATCATGCTTACTGACGCTGAAATTATATATATACGCACGTGATACACGTATACGCAGAAGGTACTAACGAAAATATAAAGCGAGAATGTAAGGACGCTATTTGAGAGGGGGGGGGGGGGCGGTTCATTTGATTTCACGCTTGTTCACGCAAATAGTCACAAAGCATGGTTGCGTTCAGCTAACCATGTGGTATTTTTTATCTTATAATTAACCACATGGTAGTTTCCACCTCTTCGCGTCAGTTTGTTTTCCTTCGTAGCAGGTGTCTCTCTTGCGTCCGTTAGTGTGTGCTGTACATAGCGCAACAACAATGAAGTGAGTGTTTGCATTCATGGGCAGTGCAGTGTTAGAAACGGTGCAGTTTTGGGGGAAAAAAATGTGCAACCAATGCACGGTGTGATGCCGTGCATTCATGTCGCTTTTCGCGGAAAACTTGAGCGCAATAAAATAGTTCAGTGGGTGTCGTGTACTGAAGGAACACCTCAGCGATAGAATGAGGCTGAACCAGACTCCCAATTTCTCTGAGAAGCTTGACACGTATGCACGCGGAAAAGGCTTTTTCTTGCTTCTTACTCAGCGAGAGGCATGCAATTCTCACGGCTGGGAATGGAAAGCATGAACGGTGCAGAACTTGGTCAAGCCTTGAAATTGCTTGTTGCTTTCACGTCCCGGTTTTGCGATTGTTTTTCTCTCTGATGCTGACAATAAGGGACGACTTGATATGGCAAAGCCGGTAAACCTTCGGTACTGCAGCACTTTCTTGAAGCGGAAAGTTTTGAAGATACGATAATTACTCAGTGTTCTGCTTCGTTGTCATTCAAAAAGAACGAAAAATACTGATACAAATTGACTTGCAGGTATAAGAGCGACGCAACTAAAAGGAACTGAAGACCAACCGCTCCTTGGGCGCGTCCGACTGTACACATCTGTCATGAAATATGAAACGACTCTTGGCGGCACGTGGATCAGGCGGCTGGTTTCAGCGCAGTTCGACTGGCTGGGCGTCGGAGGGCCCCCTCCGGCGGCAATTAGGGCTGCGTCTCGCGGGCCGCCGCGCACACGGCGGCTCCTTCCTGGTCGTCGCAGGCACCAGACGGCTGCGGGAGCCGGCGGCACGAAACCGAGCGCATAATAAGCGCGGCTCACGAGCGGGGAATACCCCCGATGACGTCACCCGGCGGAACGAGGCCGCTCAGGAACTCCGCGTCACGGCTGCCGCAGCCGGAAGTGCATTGAATGGACGCCCTTTATTTTGGCCACGATCGCACGGACCGACCGAGCGCCACAAGTGCACGCGCCGCCGTCACGCCGTAGCCGCGGTGAGTGGACAACACCACGGCAGTGTGTTGCCTGTCGTGCGGACTGCAAGGGGTGACGTCACTCCTCGCTTGCAGATGCAGTTCGACAAGCCATTCTTTTCGAGTCGCGTTCGCCGAGGAGAACCATGTTTCCTCTCGCCACGGGTCTCGAACGGCATGATTCACGAGAAAGTGGCGAGGCTGAGTCGTCTTGGGAGGAATAATGCAGACGACTGGCGCTTCCACCATGACGCACTACTGTCTGTTGACAACACGCGAAAACCCGTTAGCCCGCCTCATCCCGCGCTAGCGCACGCAGATATGTGCGGCACACGGCCTGAAATGTTTCCGGTCTCGCTCTTACGTGAGCTGCATCGGAAGCTGGAGGCGAATTGATACGCAGAAGGCCTTCGGTTGTCTCCGAAGGAGCTATCCTGTTGAATGCCAAGTAGTACACAGTGCAGGAGCGGGGTCGTTCATCATATTTTCCTTTTTAAAGTATGAGTAACACTGTCATTCGCCGCAACTTTCACTTCACGGTGCAGTGCGCAACTGCAATAGTTGCAATCGCTTCTCATTAATACCGTAGGTTGCTAACAATGGCAAATTGCAACGAACGGTGACTAGTACAAGAGAGGATGAATTACCATACAGTCAGTTCGCTTTAAAAGTGTCGTTAGTTTTTTATAGTCTGTTAAGAACGCAGAGAAACTAAATGTTGCACGAACATTATTTGTGTGAAAAGAGCTCTGCATCAGTCAGGGAGCAAAGTAACAGCGTCAAGAAAGACAGAGCTAGAGTCTTTATTTTGAGACACCAGTCCAGAGTTGTAAATCCCATCCCTGACTTCTGTTACTGACCAAAAAGACAAAAGAAGCAATGGCTGTCACTTAACAAGTGATGCAATCGGTACTAAGCGGTTCCATCTGTGACATCGCATAGAAGAAAGCTGTCTTAAGTATATTGTGCTTTCTTCCTGTTCTGAAAGAGAGATAGCGACAAAGAAGAGAGGGAGAGACGAAAGGAATTGTGGTTATTCAGAGGCAATTCCGGTAGGCTACCCTGCGCGACGAGATGGGGTGGTGTGGGGACTGAAAGCTGAAACGAGAGCAGTGAGGGAGGCACAGAAAACAGTCATTGAATGTCACAGAACTCAGTAGTTTGTAAACAGCGCAGTTGCTCGTTTCACGCCTTCGGATGTAGAGGCTAGAGCCGAAAACATATAGAAACCTACCCCTCCACCCTGCTACTCGCTGTGGTAGCTTAGCGGCTATGGTGTTGCGCTGCTAACCACGATGTCGCGGGATCAAATCCCGGCCGCGGTGGCCGCATTTCGATGGGGGCGAAACGCAAAAACTCCCGTGTCCCGTGCATTGGGGGCACGTTAGAGAGCCCCTCACCAGGCCCTATACCAAAATTTGGTTATACGCCGGAAGTTGTTACGTGTCCTCCAGGGAGCGTACTGCCACAAAAGTTCATATTGGCTCAATAATAGCAGAGATAGAAATATTTCAGTGCCGCGAACCTTTGATTTCAGGAGGCGAGCTCCCCTGCCACGCAAGACCCTCTCTCCACTCGCCCCGTATAGCCTCCGCAAGCGAAATTCCTTCCCTGCGTTCTCCCATACCGGAGCTCGAGGATCGCCTGACGCATACATCACGGGCCCCGTCTTCATTTTTTTTTTCTCCTCGTTATTTTTTTTTTTTTTTGTGGCGCGGCGCACTTCCACTGATGGCGTCGTGCGCGAGCTGTAGTGATTAGAGAGCTTTAGTTTAGGGGACGCAAGGGACTTGCGTTCGCAAGAACTAGGGGCGACGGTACTACGTATGTGCAGACCCCTACGTCAGCGTCTGCGCATGCGCAGTATCGTCACCCCTAGTTCTTGCGTACGCAAGCCGCTTGCGTCCCCTAAACTAAAGCTCTCTATTGTCTTGTTTCGCGCAGCGCACGATTTTGCGCGCTGTGCACGAGGACATCTGACTAGCGGTATAGCTCAGTGCTACACGAATAGTGAGACAGACACAAGCGGATCACAGAGCATGATCTCGCGCTGGAACACGGCAGAAAATAACATAGTTTCGGTATCTGCGCACGCTACGGCACGACGCGGGAACATGCAGACGAAACGGAAGTAAGCAAACACATGCAGACATTCGGTTTGTGTGTTTTAATATATCTCTAAGCTTTAATTCGTCTATTCAAGCACCATATTGCACAAATAGCACATGTTGCCTTGAATAATTCTCGAAGTCACGTGTCACCACGAGCGACGTCACAGTGCAAACACGTGTACGTAGCACACTAGCATTTGTGCGTCATCCTCCGGCTTGGAGGCGGCGGCCGCGAGGAGAAGGGAAAACGGCGTTCGGTTTGAAATTTCAGGTCTTTCCGTGGCGCGTAGCGATGTAATACTTTGCAGACACGATCGCTATCACGCAATGTATGCTCTCCGCTTGTCAGCTCAAAAAGGCCAGACCTAGTAAGGGGCCTTTTAAATATTTCCAGATGGTCAAAATCTATCAGGAGTCCACCACTACGGCATGCCTCATAATAAAATCGGGGTTTTACCACGTAGAACCCCAGAATTCACCATTAATTCGTATAGAAACCTGCTCCGACAGCAGGCACTTGAGCAGCTGAACAGTTAAGAGCTGAGCTGGGCGTTTCTGCACACCACGTCGATGGCGCCCACAGATCAGGGCCCGAGTGGATGTTCCCTTCGACGTCGGCGAGGGAAGATTGAAGGTCTAGTGGATTACATTACCGGAGGTCACATTACAGGAGCCGAGACAGTCTACGTTGATTGTAAGGGGCTAATTGTTTATTATTAATAGTAAATAGCAAGCTACTGAAAAGAAAATATTTTACAAAGATTTTCGAAGATTACGAGCGAGCAAATGTTGTGATCTTGGGCCAATCTATTATAAAATCTGAACCTCTCGTCCACGGGCCTGTCACGTATACTTAAAAAGCCACCTCTCCATTTCCGCATCGTTCCTTCTAACCATATACTGTGGCGAGAGTACATGGCACGCTTAACAAGGCTCGAAATGGCCATAATGGCTCAGTTTAGAGACCATAACTTCTGGCTGTGCACGCGTCTCTTGTTTCAGTATGCCACGCGGGACGCAGTCCTGGAAGTAGGGAGGAGAAAATAAAATTTCCTGGTCCTGTGGGGACTATGGTTGCAGGCCAGGAGGAACACATTTCCAGACTCGTTGGGGCGTCTGGGGCGTTTACGGGATGTTTTCGACAGAGGTGCGGTGAAGTTGCGGTGACTTCAATCCGAAGCAACGGCATTGCTCTCATGAACTGCGAAATTTACACCTGAGCTCGTCCGCCTTGCGCGCTCTCCTTAAACCACGGTTCCCTTCTCCCCGGCTATAACTCTCCGCCGCCGGTCTTAGCGTTGAACCGCCTCTACTTTAATAGCCTTTGCTTTCGTAACCGCCCATGCAAACAGCACTCAATCTCCACTGTCCCTACTCACAGGGAATCTCTGCGGTAGAACTGTTCACAAATGCGGATGGCTGCTAGTCGCGATGCTGTACTATTAGCGAAGGCGGCCGGCCACTAACAAACAGCACTTTCGAATGAAAAGCTTTCTGAAATAAATCCCACGGACTGTCTTTTCTAAGACGGTCTCCTCCCAGCATGTGATAGGACCAAGTCGGTTCAGTTGTAGTTCACGCATATACGAAATGATTCGGCGATGTACAATCTAAGTGACCATTGCGAGTACGAAAAACCAGTGTTGGCCGCATAAAAAACTACTTGGGCTATGCGACAATGTCGGTGCAAGAGTTATTAAAAAATAGTGGTCCCTGAAGAACACCAAGCGCAATCGGTTTAACGGCGCACAACTGACTGTTGCGTCTTTCGTGTTCGAGACCCCCTCACGGGCACCTTCCTCGCACGCCCTTAACATTTAACGCATGCCAGTGCCTAGTTCCGCTGCTACTGCTTAACAAGGGGACTCGGCCTCAAGCTCACGCCTTTTCTTGAATCTTGCTTGCCTTTGTCGCGGACGCCTGCAGCATCCCCATCGCAAAGCCAGCGGAGTCGCGCTGACGCGTACACGATGCATTCTCCGGGCGCGACGGCCGTCGGGTTCACGTCTGCGTCGTCCACCGCCGAGGCCCAGCGGCGCACGTGGCCCGGGCGCCATGACCCGTCTCGCGCACCGATCGCGACCCCGAGAGGCGCGTTTACGACGAGCCGGCTCCACCCCGACACGTCGGGCTTTGCACGTGACCGCAATGCGTGGAAGCGGGCGGTCAGTGCGAGAGCGCGACAACAGCAGCGCGTGCGAGAGACCGGCTGCCGGCGGAGGAAGGGCCCACATAAAGTCGGACCCGCGCTGTAAAATTAAAGGCTCCGGCAGAGAAGGGCTCGCGCGCGTGCGTTGCGCACTTGACAGCGGCGCCGGCCGCAGCTCGCGCAGCCAGGGACGATAAACCCCCGCCGCCGGGCGGCATTTCATGGGGATGTAAAAGAGCGCAGCGCCCCCGATGATTAATATAGACAAACACGTAAAGGCAGGAATGCACATATTTTTCTATGTCGCGCTTGCGTCTGGAATTTGCGCGCTGCCCTTTGCGGGCCAGCCCAGGTGGTCCCTCAGAAAGGGCGCGCGGGAAAGGGTTGCGCTCGCAGCGGACCGCCGGGACACGCGGTCACTGCGAACGCGCACACCGGCGAGCTTGACGAGAATAGAGGAATTCCGGATAGAGTTACAGAACAGGTATTCGGCTTTAACTCAGGAAGAGGACCTTAGTGTTGAAGCAATGAACGAAAATCTCATGGGCATCATTAAGGAGAGTGCAATAGAAGTCGATGGTAACTCCGTTAGACAGGATACCAGTAAGCTATCGCAGGAGACGAAAGATCTGATTAAGAAACGCCAATGTATGAAAGCCTCTAACCCTACAGCTAGAAAAGAACTGGCAGAACTTTCTAAGTTAATCACAAACGTAAGACAGCTGACATAAGGAAGTGTAATATGGATAGAATTGAACATGCTCTCAGGAATGGAGGAAGCCTAAAAGCAGTGAAGAAGAAACTAGGAATAGGCAAGAATCAGATGTATGCGTTAAGAGACAAAGCCGGCAATATCATTACTGATATGGATGAGATAGTTCAAGTAGCGGAGGAGTGCTATAGAGATTTATACAGTACCAGTGGCACCCGTTACGATAATGGAAGTGGGAATAGTCTAGAGGAATTTGACATCCCACAATTAACGCCGGAAGAAGTAAAGAAAGCCTTGGAAGCTATGCAAAGGGGGAAGGCAGCTGGGGAGGACCAGGTAACAGCAGATTTGTTGCATCAGGTAACATCAGATTCTTACTCGCCCCAAGATAGACAAAAGCGCGTTGACGATCTCCACCGACGAGCTTAGTTCTTTGAGGGGCACCACCTCTGGGGATATCGTTGCGGGGCATAGTACAGTGAGAATATGCCGATAGCCAGACTGCGTTGCAGGAAGTGGTCCCACTGTGTCTATTATGAGCCGGCGAAACGGCTCCATGATAATGGGAACAAGTCTCATTGGCCCTTTAGCCTTATCTCCGGACTTGCCTATGCGTTGACATGTGTCGCAGCTTCTTACGAGTGCTTCCACTTCCCGAAAGCAGCCAGGCCAGTAAACTTCCTGCAGTAAGCGGTCCTTTGTTTTCCGAATGTCCAGATGTTCTGTCCGAAAGCCCCCGTGAATCAGGTGCAGGAGCTGCTCACAATAGGGATGCGGCACCACGAGTTGGTCGAATTGCACTCCCTTTCGACTGGCGTACTTTCTATATAGAGCACGCCTGCCCTCTTGAGGAACTTTACGTTCTGTTTGACCACACTTTCTTTTGCGTCTGGCCTTAGGTTACGCAGGGCGGAATCTTTTTCCTTGTTCAGCAATCAATGTGGCAGGGCGCACATTCAATCCCTTTCTTCTGCATTCTGCCTCTCGAGACATTTCAGGCTCCGATGCTTTCCTGACCTCTTCATTAGCTAGTGTACTTTCCGCAATATCCCTTATAGGGCTGTCCTGTTTGGTGCTGGTTGATGAATCCTCCGTCAAACCTGTTTCCTCCACCACTGGACATTCGTACACTGCCTTGGCCGCGAGCTCCCTTGCCTTGGGACGAGTTAGGGCTTGCACTATTACCTAACTAAACCCGATTCCCCTGCGCCGCAGCAAATGCTGAGATTTGTTAGAAAACAAAAATGGATACTGTGGCAGGAGATGTGCCGAGACGGCGGCTTCAGTTTCCAGTACTCCAAAATTGCCTTCGGTACGAATCTTTGCCACAGGGAGACAAACACTGGAGGCCTCTACGGCTTGCCTTATCCAAGCACATTCTCCTGTGAACTGGCCTTCCTCCACGTACGACGGGTGCACCACGTCCATTGTGGCTGCCGAGTCGCGAAGCACCAGACACAGTTTGCGTTTACCACGACGTCTCGAATGTACGGCTCTAGCAATTTCAGATTTTCTTCGTTACTAGTTAGTGACATCAACACTAGTTTGGGATCTTTGCACCCCATGGAGATACGCCCCGTTTGCTGGCAGTTGTAGCAAACTACTGATTTATTTGCCTTTCTGCCCTCTGTTCGGATGACTCCTCCTTTCCCTTGCTGTTCTCGTCACTAATTTTCACCGTACCTGACCTTTCCTTGGATTTATACTGACTCGACTTTGACCATCGTTCTGGCTTGCCGCGTCTCTATTTATTCATTTCCTTCTTAGGAGCTTCGTTGCCTTAGAACGCACGGCGAGTTACGTACTTCTCAGTGAGATCGGCCGCTCTCGTGATAGCGTCCACGCCTGGCCTATCCTGAATCCAATACTTGATGTTTTCTGGCAGCCGGCGGTAGAAATTTTCTACAGCAACGCAATGCATTGTCTTTTCAGCGTCGCTGAGTGCACCTTCTTCTCTGAGCCATTCTTTCAGGTTTCCTTGCAAGGTGTATGCGAAATCTGAGTATGACTCACTTTTGATCTTCCCGACCTCCCTGAATTTTCGCCTGAATGCTTCTGATGATAATCTATACTTTTTAAGCAGATTCGATTTGACTTTATCGAAGAACTCTGCTTCTTCTTTCCCCATGCGGGCAATGATATCAGCTACTTCACGTGCAGCAACGTAAGCAAGCGTTGCGGCCACGTGTCTCTCGCGAATTTTGCCTTCTCACACGTGCGCTCAAACTACACCAGAATAATACCTATGTCCCCTCCTACTGCGTAGGGTGCCATCAAATCTGTCATTCTGCGCTCGCTTTCTCGTGCCTCTGTACTAGGTCTTTCAGTATTTTGAGCCTTCAGAAACTCAATCTCTAGACGCCTCATTTCGAGGTCGCGCTCTTCTTTGGCCTCACGTGCTGCCCGCTCGCGCTCTTCTTTTTTTTTCTAGGCGGTTACGCTCTTCCTCCTTATCCGCAATGCTCTCTAGGCATTCCTTCAGTTCATCGTCGTCTGCCCCGGTCACTTCGATCGCCTCAATGATCTCCGGCTTTCTCTTTGATTCGTTAATTTGGAGGCCCAATTCTCTGGCCAAGTTAAATAACTCCGGGTTCTTTAGCGCCTTCAAGTTCATATGGCTGCCCTTAGTGCTGCCAACTCTTTACTCTGTAACAACCTCGATGTACTAAAAACTTCCGTGCATGGTTAAAGAAAAATCACTGCCCTGTACTCCCCCCCCCCCCCAAAAGAATATACGTAAAGCCAAGTGTTATTTTAGTGAAGAAAAGTCGTGCCCTCACCATATGCAGTCATGAATCCTGACCCCTTCCTTCCGAACGTTGTCACGAGGTCGAAGAGGAGACGATCTCTTGATGTCGTCCAAAGTTGGGGTCTCCAGTGTAGCGTATCCCTCCGCTGCCAACCAGCTGTTGCGACTCCTGTTTCTCGAACCTCGACCGGCGTTACTATTGGGTAGCGTGGCGTTGTCGGCGGGCTGCAGGCATCCGGTGGACCATGGCGACCAGGCAAGGACGAGACGATTTCTCTCTCTTTCTTTCATTCCTCATTCCCCTCCCCACGTGTAGGGTAGCAAACTGGACTCAATCTGGTTAACCTCCCTGCCTTTCCGTCTTCGCTTCTCTCTCTAGTGCGAAACTTGCACTGTTTATTCAATGGTTGGTGAAGGATAAGAAGAGAATGAATGAATTGAAAAAGTACATTGCTGGGCCCCTTAAATAGGCCCACTAAAACTGTAAACGAGATCTTGCTCACGTCAACGTCACGTGACATGCACTGAGTCTGGTCGGGGATAGGCGGCTGATCCCTGCTCCCAGGTGAGTTGGCATGGGCTTGCCTCCTCTGGCGGCAACCCGCGGGTCCTGTTAGGTTCGCGGAAAGCGTTCTCCCCTAGAGTTGGACAGTTCGTGGAAAGGGTTCTTCCTTTGGTCGCACACACAAAGGGGCCTGCCATCACTGCGGGGCTCCTGCCAGACCGGCAACCACGCGAGACAACTAGGGAAAATTAGGAATCCATCTTCCGTTTAGGTTGAGCAGGGTCTTTCGAGCATCCTTTTAGCCCGGGGTGTTACACGCCAACCGTAACAGGGGTCACTATATTTGTGCTTCTAGTTCCTATCATCGCGTCATTTCCACTTTGGCCTACCATGCACCTGTAAAGGTATATTGCCAAGATTTCAATAAAGTTGGAATGCATGACTGACTAAGATTGGTTTTTACTTTTTTATATATTTTCAGACTGTCGATGACAGCTTAATATTAGCTAGCGCGGAACATTGTAAAGTATAAATCTAATAGGCGCATCACACAGAAGATATGACGACTTCGTTCTCGCACGAGAAAAATATTGGTCAGGGTTTACGCTGAAACATTGCTGGACAGACGTTACTATATAGGTAGTGCCAAAAAACATGCACTTGCCAAGAATAAAAGAAAAATACAGAACATGACGTTTCGGGCCCTGTACGGGTCCCTTCATCACGGGTTCCTTGATTCTTGGCGAGTGCATGTTTTTTGGCACGAGTATGTTACCTCGCCAGACGAGTTTTAGTCGAAAACTGGTCTATACAGTTACGATATACAGCGCGCTTTTTTTTATTTCGGACACCTACAAAAAAGCCCACATTAGTTACTTGAATCACATCCCTACAGAATAATTATGTACCCAGGCGGAGATCGTTTGCAAGAAAGACCAAATTCATTTACTAATTAAACTAACTGCATCAATTATTTTTTTAATTACACCGATTACGGCCCATGTTTATGTCGGAAAGTTGAAGGGAATCGTCATAGAAGTCTAGTTCCATGTATATTTCAACACGGCCATGTAAACCGAAATAACTTGGGTAAATTTACTCGTTCAGTTTACCTGATTACGCACGCCGCCGGGCGAAGCGCGGCATGCAATGCATCCCCCCCTCCCCCTCCTTGTGACATAGTAGGACGCATGGAAGATTGGCCACACGGCGCGACAAAGTGGTCCATCCCGCGCGTGATGCCGTAGTGACTATGCATCCAATCTGGAGTCGCACACAACGCCAATCGGAATGAGATCGTGGGAAGCGGTAAGTGCGGCGGCAACTTCATTTTAAGCCATGCTTTTACGTCACACAGTGGTTGGACAGAGAGCCGCGTATCGTGGTGCCACGTGTGTAATCAGGCAAGTTGAACGAATAATATTACGTTTCGGTCTACATGGCCATCTTGAAATGTAGCAACATGTAACTAGACTTTCACGACGATTCCCTTCAAATTTCATTGCGATATCAACATGTGCCGTAAAATTCGTAACTGGTAAGTTATCAATGCAAATATTTATTAGTAAATTTATTACGTTGGGTGCTTTCCTTTTTTTTTGCACGTGATGTCGTCTGGGCAGATAATTTCTACGTGATGATATGTTTTGAGTAACATTTGTGGGTTTTTAAAAGAAAAAATGCTCAGTGCAAAAAAAGAAAGAAACACTGTATTATAGACTACATTATAGACGATGCGAACTCCACCCACTTTCAAATAATGATTCGCAGGAAATTTGCTGTGCTGCTGACCTATGAGGCTTTCCCGCTCAAAACAGAAAAAAAAGAAAGAAGAAAAGAAACAATTGCTGCAACAAACACGCAATTGCATCTAGCCCCTACATTCTAGAGTTGTCTCGCGAAACAACGATGAACGCAATATTTTTAAACCCTTGTTTTATATTGAAGACTGTGTCTATGGAAAGCAATCGTTAATGTAGGGTGCGGGTTGTCGTCCTGGTATATGTGCTTGGAACAGAGGTTTTTACGCCTGCTTCCTGCCTTAAAATGCAGCAATGTAGAAATCAAGCGCGAAATGGTGTCATGAAACGGGCACGAAAGTTCTTTTAAGAATGTTTGGGGTCGAAAGACAGGCTGTTAATATGTGAAAATCGGTTATTGTTGATTCCAAACAGTTAACGAGAACGCGCAACCAATCTCACTCTTTCTTCATCACTCTTTCCATGTTCCCACTGCAGAATAGTTGTCGACTTCTTGTTCTTACTCTTTTCTTTTTTATAATGAGCGGATAATACCTTCGTTTGATTGAAAAAGAAGTTTGTTTGAAAAAGAGTGGCCGTTCCGGAGGGCGTTCCTTGCGAGGACGAGGCTTGTTCCAGTAGCCATGCGAAGGTTAAGCAGGCGCTGGAGACCTTGCTCGTATCCGAGCACTTGGGCGACTTTCTGAAATCGTCTAGGGTAGACCCAGATAGGGTGGCGGCCGAGCCAAGGAAAGACCTGACGCGGAAGAACGGAGCGGAGAACGCTCAGGGCTGCAGCATCGGTGACTGCGCAATGCAGTCGTACACCGAAACCGAGTTCTCCTTGCCCCCCTTGGAACAAGCCTAGCCCTTCTTGCGGGGACTAAGCTTGTTTCAGCAACCCCCGCTTTTTCCTGTTTGTGCCCAGTGATGTGCGTGCGTTTCCGATCAAGCTCCCTTCGGAGGGAAAGGGCAACCGACCTCCGGATTGGTGGGACCTGATGTCATCGGTCTCCTGACTGAACAATCACCACGCAGGGCATAAAAGGAGCAACGGACGGCGGGAGTCATCGGCTGCTACAATTTCATCGTGGACTTTTTCTGTATTACTTTGAATTTCCTTGTAAATATGTATATGTTTTAGACTTAGCTTACGACAACTTTATCCGAACGATCACTTCAGTTTATAATAAACATTTCCCACTTCAGGTTTTTAAAAGAACAAAGCGTGCCCGCAAACCTTGGATGACCACAGAGATCCTAAAGATCATGAAGGAAAAGGATAGGCTTTTTCATGCATTCCTAGTTAACCGAAATCCAGATGTTTTGAGGATGTTTAAAAAATGTAGAAATTTGATCATTAGATTACAACGACAAGCTAAACGAAATTACTATTATAACATGTTCGAGGGCGTCACAGATATCAAACAAATGTGGAATAAATTACACTCCATCATATCTCCAGGTAGAGTAAGAAGTAGTTTAGAAGAACTTGTAGTTGATAATGAAGTTATCAAAGGCAAGGAGTTAGCCGACAAATTTAATGAATACTTTACATCTGTAACTGAGAGCTCACATCAAGATAGTGCCTTTGATTACTTACCCTTGCCGCTCAAGGAATCAATATTTTTTTACCCAACTGATGAAAATGAAGTATTAAGAGTATTTAAAAACTTTAAGATGAGTAAGAGCGGGGACATAAATGGTCTAAAGGTGGAGCCGATTAAATATATTATTGATCTACTTAGCCCGTGTGTGACACATATTTATAACCTTTCCTTACGAACTGGCATTTTCCCAGAGAATGTGAAGAATGCTAAGGTGACAGTAATACAGAAAAGTGGAGATAAAAACATTCTCGGGAATTATAGACCTATTTCAATCCTTCCCCTATTCTCCAAAGGACTCGAAAAAAATTATTCATCTTAGACTGTCAAACGTTTTTGATTAACATTCCGTCATAACTAAATCGCAATACGGATTTAGATCAGGTTTTTCAACAGAAAGTGCTCTACTGTTTCAAAAAGAATGGATACTTAAAAATGTTGAAGCAAAAAATTCACACTCGGCTTATTTTTAGATATGTCCAAGGCCTTTGACAAAATCATCCATGAAACATTAATAGGAAAGCTGCAGTGTTACGGTGTTCGTGGTGCTGCCCTAAATCTAATTCAAACTACTTAACAAACAGAAATCAATGTGTATCGATAAGCAGAACTCAGTCTTCTATGCAACCTGTTAAATATGGAGTTCCCCAAGGCAGCATATTGGGCCCGCTTTTGTTTGATATATTTATTAATGATATTGTAAATGTTGACCATTCAGCCCAATACATAATCTATGCTGATGATACAAGTCTTTTCTTTTCAGGAACAAATATACATGATCTCGTGAATCTAGCTAACTTGACATTAGAAAAAATATGCAGCTGGACACTTAGCAATTCTTTACAAATTAACTGCTCAAAAACTAAAGCTATTCTTTTTCGCTCTAAATCTCCACTTTATGAGCTCTCTCATTCTTACAATCTCATGTTGAATAATAATAAAATTGAATTTTCTTCTACAGTAAAATCTCTAGTTGTAATTTTTCACGAATATATGAAATGGGATCACCATACGAAACATTTACAAAACAAACATTGCAAGGTCTTGGGCGTACTGAGAAAATATCAGCGTGTATTGCCAGTTCCTCAATAGCTTTCGATATTTAAGGCACTCTTCTCATCACATCTGCACTTTTGTAACTTAATTTGGGGTAACGGAACACAGCAATCCATAAATAATCTTGTTATCCTACAAAAAAAAGGCCCTACGTTCTGTTGCAAACCTATCATTTAATGCACTTACTTCAGAACTATTCGTTAAATATAATGTAATTAAATTAAACGTGCTATATGAATACACTATATTAGTTTCCTTTAGATCTGATACCGTAAGAAATCGCGGTTATATACACAGTGTAGCCAACTTGCAACTAAATCCTTCTTCGCGCCTAAACAGACACTCGGAAAAATGGTATGTGCCACGGCCGGGCACAAATTATGGCTTTCAAACATTAAGTTATTGCTTGCCGAAGACATTAAATAAATTCAAGATTTCTTATGAAAACGTTCGCACACTCTCTAACACTTCTGTTTTAAGCATGCTGTGTTAAATATGTTCAGTTAAATTTCACTTCTTGTAACGTATGTCTTCTGTGCATATCATGTTTTTTCTCATTAGACACCGACGTTGAAATGTATTTTTAATTTATTGCCATGCTGCCTTAGTGAACCGGGGACGTGGGGCCAGTCAAGCTGCTTCTAATGCAGCTTTTTTTCCCTCGTTCCAACTACTTATGTGAAACTCCATGTATGTGGTAAATAAATGAACTTGAACTTGAAATATAAACGTGTTTGTAAAACGGTCCTGGATATCGGGATAGCCCCACGTTCGCTTACTCCTCCACGAGCAAAGTGAATCCCACATCTTCGAACCCGGAGTCGCAGCAGTGCTTTTCTATCTCGCGGGTGTCGTCAGTCTCTGGTACAACAACCATGAGACCTGCTTTCCGACGTGGTCCTCGTTCAAAACTTCTTTAGTGGCTGTGCTTGGTCACGCTGCTGTGCGCAAGCTGCGTGCGGAATCGCGTTTGGGAGAACGTGCACAGCAGCCGCGTGAATAATTTACCAGCTACATTGAAGATGTACTGGACTTCTGTAAGAAAGTCCATGCGACGATGTCGGACAAGAGCACCCACTCTTGGGCCAGTTGGTTACGCATACCACATCACGGTCAAGTGGCACAAACAAGGACAAAGTGAGAAGTAGACAACACAAGCGGCAACCAGCGTTGTCTACTCCTCATTTTGTCCTTGTTTGTGCGCGCTTGGTCACAATCTGCTATGCGACGATGTCGGAGTTCGACGAAATCAGAAATGCCTTAAAAAGAATAGAGGACGATGCTTTCAACATACTACTGGCCAAGAATCCTCAGTTCGTGACAGACATCATCACTCTATGCCAAAGCTATGAGGAGCTACGCAGGCAGCGCTCGTTGACACGTCGCCCTTCCTCGCACGACGACCTCATTGCTGGTTTGGCTACCATCTCCGACCAGTCAGCGTTGCTTGCTGAAATGAAAGCTTCAGTTCGGGAGGAAGATGCACGCCAGCTCTCCTTGATATCCTTCGCTCAGCCGCCGCATCTCCAACAGCCTGCATCGAATTCAATGCCTCCGCCCCGTCGCGCGATCGAGCAGGAAATCGCCGAGATCTTCCAAGACCAGAGACAACATCTTGTTGCGGCTGCACCACTAAGTTACGCTGACATCGCTGCGCCAGCACAACAGGTCCCGGCGGCTGCACCACTCAGCTACGCTGAAGTCGTCGCGAGGACCTCTCTTCAAGTATGCCTCTCCATTCTGCCGACTTCGTGTCTAGACCCCGACTGCCGCCCGCCGCGCAGTCATGTCAGCAACCACCCCGTACAACGCGTCCTGTGACATCGATGGGAGCTGCCCCGGCGAGCCGGTGACGTACTCCCGACAACCGGCCAATATGCTTTGCATGCGGCTACGCTGGTCACGTAGCACGCTTTTTGTAATCATGTGCCAGCGTCTAGCGTTGCACCACCCATGACAAGCCAGTCCAACCGTTCATATTATGGCCCCCCGTCGGCTATGTCGCCGAAATTGCGCCCGACCGCAACTATACCCGCCGTTTACCTTCTCCACGCCGTCTCTCACTGCCGCCGATGCGACCTCGTCCCGTAACTCGGGACGAGGAAAACTAATCGTCACAGTCCAAGAGGCAAGGGCTGCGTCAACGTCGAAATGTGAAAGTCCTCACCGCAGTACCTCTAACGTAATCGAAGTGTTTGTTGACGGTGTTCGCGCACCTGCACTTGTGGACGCTGGAGCCGCCGGAAGTGCAATGAACGCTAAGCTTTGCCGCTTACTTCGGAAAGTCACGACGCCCCTTTGTGGACTGTCCCTCTGCATGGCCAGTGCTCAGCATGTTCACCCCTTGGTGGCTTGCCCTGCTCGTGTTGTCATTGCCAACTAACTCATCATCCTTTCCTCGTGCTCTCATGACGTTATCCTCGGCTGGGATTTTCTCTTGCTATATATATATGCCGGCATCCCGCACTTCGAAATAAATTTTCCCCCCTTTACCGCACCAAATGCTAACACAGTACAAGAAGAAAAAGAAGAAAGCGTCGTGATGGACTGTGGCCACTAATATTGTCATGATTAATCCGTGAGGACTGTCGCCCTTACGCGTTCATGCGTCACTCCGATACAAACCGGGAATCCAGCTCACAGACTCGATTGTGCGCGTAAATGTTTGATCAAAGAGGGGTAGCATTCATGCGTCACCATTTTTGTTAATGTAGTACTTTCGGCTCGTGACGATCATCGTGTTTGCAACATCTCCGTATTTCGCTGTGTGCTACTATTATCTGTAGGCCATATCCTGTTCTCTTTGAGGAACAAAAGAGGGGACGGGGAGAAGGAACGGTTTTCAGAATGCACTCCGAGAAGACAAACTTTGTTACAGCCAACAGAGAAAAGAATAAACCGCCGAAAGACGGAAATAGCCGGTGTTTCTTCCGCTCCGAGCACTTTTCGATTCCACTTTCGTCCGTATGTCATTGATGACTACGAATAATGTATGGAAGACAGTAGTTAAGAGCAACAAATAAGATACGCGCGTGTTCTGGCGCGTAGGGATTCAGGACTGGCCGACTACATTCGCAGATTTAAATGTGCGTGGATAATGCAACAAAAATTTTGAACATGAGGCTGTGGTGATATAAGCTATACGTTTACGTGATCTCGACAGTTTCGTTGCAAGTGTGGGTGTAGGACTAAAATACAGCTGTGAGGCTCACGTAAAAGCTAATTGATCGGGCCTGGGAGCATCGGGCCGTGTTTGATCCGCTTGCATGCGAGGGGAAGGTTCACAAGTTCGACCAGCTTGTAAAAATCCTTCTGATGGTGGTCGAGTCGGTCCGTGTCACCACAGCCACACTTTCCGGTTCATTCGATCATTAATGGGTTAGATTTTTACAGAATCACGAGTTCTTACAATTTCTTTCTTCTCTAAATGCGCCAGTCCTCTATCACTTCAGAGGGGCAATATCTTATGAACATGACGTAACTGCTCGAGCAAGAAGTCGGGCTTACCCACATCGACACGACTGCGTTAGTCTGTACGTTTTGCCAAGCTGGTGGAGCGAGTCAACCCACGCCATGCAGGCGGGGCGATCCGACCCACCCCTCGTCTCGCCAGGCCAGCGTCTACATGCAGGGTCCCGACAACTGGACTTCAGCGCCACAATACAGCCAGCCCTGACCTTGTCGTATTCATATGATCGTGTATACCTTATGAGACTTGTATTTGTGCAACCTCCTTTTTCAACTCTAAAAGCTGCAGTCGCCCGTACTCTGGAGACCCGTCATCACTACACCATTTCAGGAGAAAATCGCGTGGTACCGACAACGGTTTACTCATATTTGCAAAGCCTTTAGCGCAATTCAAAAAGACAGGGACGTGACAGAGACCACCGCCACCGGTGCTGTCTCAATAGACGCCGGGCCCCGCAATTGTCGCACAATGCTTTAATGGGCTACACCAAAGGCCTACCGCGTAAAAAGAAATTAATGATCAAGCAAATGACATGCGCTGTTGTCATGCATGTAAGTGCGGCTTATAGAGGGGAATAAATGCTGTCGCTTCGCAGCACGCAGAGGGAGAGTTCCGCGCGCGGCAGAGCAGCCCGCTGCCAACATTGCCTGACACAGTAATTCGCTGCGTAAAAAGCCTCGGCGTCTAGTTTTGCTTTACTCGCATCCGTTCCTTGCCCTCCCAGAACAATGAAAAAGGCGCGATAGGAGAAAGTAGCTGCATTATGAAGAGTAGTGGGCACTATCAAATATGAAGAAGATACGCTAGCCCGCCTATAGAGAATCTACAGCGGTGGTGGTGGTGGTAAACTTTATTGAAAGGGGGAAGGGTAAAGGGGGACGTGGCTGAGGGATCGGGCTCAAGTAAGGCCCTGCTTGGCCTTCTCCGACCAGTCCACCAGTTCAAGCTGTCGGTCATTCCCCGGAACTGAGCCAGGCTGTCCAGTCAGTCTCGCTGCTGACGGGGGGATGAGAAAACGGGAGCGAGGTGCATTCCCACATTATGTGTGTGAGTGTTCCTGTTTGTGAACAGAGCCTACATCGGTCACTTTCCTTGCCTCCTGTGATTTTGTTAATGTACTTTGGGTGTGGGTATGTGTTTGTCTGTAGTCGCCTAAACGCGACCGCTTGCGTTTTATCGAGTTGCTCGGCCAGTGGTAGGAGCGCGCGACGCCTCAAGCGATACCTATGGGCTATTTCATGATAAGTCTCGCGGGGTTCCTCATGTCTCTCCTCCTCATTCACGCCGTCCGCATCCGCGGACGAGGCTCGGCGCGCGAGATCTCGAGCCAAACTGTGAGACGACGCGTTGCCGGGTACAGCCGCGTGAGCGGGAGTCCACACAAGGGTTTTCAAGCCGTTTAGGGGGCGCCGCGTGGACATGGTGAGCCTGTTTGGAAATTCTACCGCAGACGAAATTGCCGATGGCCTGCTTGCTATCGCTGATGACGGTATTCGCTTCCACATGCATGGTCATGGCAATCGCGGTTTCCTCCGCTTCCACCACTCAGCCAGCCGTGATTGTTGTGTGTTCTATCAATCCTCCGTTGTGATCTGCTACCACCACGGTCATGAAGTCGCCGCGAGGGTGTCTCGCTGTGTCTGTGGAGACCACTCCATCTTGAGAGCCGTAGCGTCACCAAATGGCTTCACTACGGGCCTGCCGACGGCCCTGATGGAACTCGGGGTCCATGTAGCGGGGTAGAGGCGGGGCATAAATATATATCTACGAGAAAAGAAAAACATCAATTAGCAAATTAGTGCCAGCGCAGCTAGGACTCTACGTACGTGTAGAAGGTTGCATCTGTACGTAGATGCAGCAAAACAACTTTTTTTTTTTAATCTCCTGCGCAAGCCCCACTGTAAACCAGCGTCACAGTCACGGAGCTGAATAACTGTTAAAATAAGAACGTTATCTTTATTTTTTTTGTCATAAGGAACCTTCTGTCACGTGCTTCATTTATCATCGCCTGTGTAATTTTTAATTAGAGAAAGCTAGGACTTGTGTTGCTTCACTTACAATTGCGAAAGAGGTGGCAGTTTTAAAGGACCCCTGCAATGCTCCCGAAAAAGCTTGTTGGGCGTCACCGATAACATCATAACGATGCGGTGGTTTCGAGCACTTCGTGCGGTGAGCGGAACATCGATGCGAGGCACCGTGATCGTTGATTAAATATGTAATGTGCCATTTACGTTCGCACGATATCGCGAGTACTGCGAACAAAAACTTGGGCATTAAGTTTTGCGTTTTACATTACATTACGTTTTACAGCCACGCGCAAGGTGTTGTAACCATGGGAACGACGCATCAACATGCCGACGCAACACATATGGCGCTCCGACGTCCATCTCGCGGAAGCTGTTGCAACCATAGGGACAGGCTTGGAATAGAAACTGGGAGAAAGCTTGGGGTAGACCGTTGGACCTCAGGCACACACGCCATTCTGATCCTTTTATCGCCGTCTTCTATTGATATTTTTTTGTCCTGCAGTGTTCTTATCTCATCGTGGCCCTATTTATTGCAGAAAAGGGTAGCTTACCAGGGACACCAAGGCAAGTTTTCCCAAAGACGTAATTTGCGAGATTGCACTGTCGGGGTCGTTGGTCTGACATATTTTTCTAGTGCTAGAACTGAACAAATAGACAACACAATGCATAGGGACAAGACAGCGCTCTGTCTTGTCGCTCTGCCTAGTATTGTATACTTGGTTGTCCCGTTCTTGCGCTGGGAAATAGCACTAAACAGTTCCTCTTTTCTATGAAAGAACAACGGTCAGCGACCCAGTGTTCGCCTGGAGAGAAGCATGAAACAGACAGCAGTATATAGCACTAAAGTCGTTACACCAAGACGGAGCACTAACCGTGACCGTGTTCCATCAGGACATAACGATAACAATCGCTATAGTTTCATTCAGAGGAGGGTAGGATCAGCTAAAGTTGTGTGCAAAAAAACAGCCCGCAAATTTTAAAATATGCTTGTCTGCGTTTTTAGATGGGCGGTGGCTGGTTTTCGATCGGCCCAACAGAGCCTGCATCTAGGTGCTTGTTGCTTGTCAGTAGGACACATTCAGATATACGAAACCGTGTATCACCCCGCCGACATCAATAAAGGCATATTTCTACCCCCCCCCCCCCCGCCCCTCCAACACACACAAAGGCCCCGGCCTGGATGAGTGCTTTGGAAGGCTCCTAAATGATCGGCGGATACGGCTTACACGAAATACAATTGAGGTCCAAAGGTGGAACCGAAACCCCTCAACGGATGCCATAGAAGCCACAGGCAGCGTCGACGCTGCCTTGTAAAAGATCTTGTAAAAGACCTTGTCGCTGTTGAAGTGTTTTGTAAAGTTCATTATTGTTGTTTAGTAACGTCTTATGGAAACTCAAGGAAAGCGGTAGTCGTTTTCGATCAGCATGTGCAGATCAAAAATTCTAAAGAGCCAACAGAAGTAGTACTTGCATAAGCTGCGTATTTGTATCATCCGATCTTCCTCTAAACAGGACAGGTTCTTTGCGTGCGTGCGCGCGTGTTGTGGCCGTTTTTTACAGCGAAGCTGTTAGCCTCTGGTTGGTCGGAATTCTTTCGTGGCGTGCTCAGCCCAAAAACGGCAGCTGGAGGAGGTGTTTGAGTTTCCGCGTAACAGAATTATATTGTTGCAAGCACGGGGAAAAGGGGTTTATTCAGGCGTGCGAGAGCAGGAACGGCAGGCTACGAACAACAGGAATGGCCGCTGCACCGTCTTCGTTCTCCTCTTCCCCTCTCTTCTTGATCCCCGCGTCCCTTTGACGCGCTTGGACGTAACATACCTCCCCTCGCAGACAAAGCCCCCTGGGCGAGTCAACTAACTTGTCGTGGCGTGCATGATTTCAACCGTGCGACATGTGCGACTTGTGTCCTAGCAGAACGTCTACCAGTGTTCGTGAGGCGCGCGAGAGTATAGTTCACTTCGCTGACTTTGTCGATGACAACATACGGTCCATCGTAGTTTGCCAGCAGCTTTTGACACAAACCGCGCTTCCTTGTGGGAGTCCAAAGCCAAACGAGATCACCAGGGTTATATGTAACTGGCCGATGTCGTGCGTCGTAGCGGGCTTTGGAGTTTTCTTGTGATGCCAAAGTCCGAAGACGCGCAAGTCTCCGAGCCTCTTCAGCGAGGCACAGCGTATCGGCGACCGTAGGATTGTCGTGGTGGTAAAAAGGGAGGACAGTGTCGAGCGTATACCGGGGCGGCCGAGCATATAAAAGGAAGAAGGGGCTGTAGCCGGTTGTCTCGTGCTTGGCGGTGTTATATGCGTAAGTAATAAACGGTAGAACTTCATCCCAATTCTTGTGATCGGACGCAACATACATGGAAAGCATATTTGTGATCGTTCGATTAGTGCGCTCAGTGAGGCCGTTCGTTTGCGGATGATATGGCGTCGAGTGCCTGAGGTGCGAGTGACACAAACGCGCAAGCTCTTCCACTATATCCGCCGTGAATTGACGTCCCCGGTCGCTTATGATAACACCAGGTGGTCCATGTCGTAGAACAATAGCGTGAAGTAAGAAAAGCGACACTTCGGTGGCAGTTGCTGATGGTATAGCCGCCGTCTCGCAATAGCGTGTGAAATAGTCGGCGCAGACAATTATCCAGCGGTTCCCCTTAGATGACTTTGGAAAAGGGCCTAACAGATCAATTCCAACTTGCCGAAAGGGTGAGCTGGAAGGCGGCACAGGTTGAAGGAGACCAGATGGGGCAGTGGTTGGGCGTTTCCGACGTTGGCACTGTATGCAGCTGGCGACATAAAACTCAACCGAATGTCGCATCCGGGGCCAGTAAAAGCGTTCTTGAATGCGATAAAGTGTGCGCACAGTGCCTAAGTGCCCGGAGGTAGGGTCATCGTGCATAGCCTGAAGGATTGCTGGCCGGAGACGCTCCGGCACCACTAGAAGGAAGCGTGCACCCGTGCTTGAGTAGTTCCTTTTGTACAGGAGCCCGTCACGTACACAGTAGCTGCTTGTTGCACTTGAATGGGCAGAAGTAAAGAGTGGCTCCAATTTAGTGTCTGTCCGTTGTTCTGTTTTGAACGCATCGATATCTGGAAAAGCGGGTGTCACAGAAGCGACGAGATGATCAAAATCGTCTGCGTCGCAGTCCGTCGTGGCAAGCGGCATACGGGAAAGGCAGTCTGCGTCCGCGTGTTTTCGGCCACTCTTGTAGGAAACAGTGAAGTTATATTCCTGCAACCTCAAAGCCCAGCGCGCAAGGCGACCACAAGGGTCGCGAAGGTTCACGAGCCAGCACAGGGAATGGTGGTCTGTGACGACTTGGAATGGGCGTCCGTACAAGTACGAGCGAAATCGCTGAACCGCAAAGATTACAGCGAGGCATTCTTGCTCTGTCACCGTGTAATTCCGTTCAGGTTTGCTTAATGAGCGGCTTGCATAAGCAATCACGTGCTGACGGTCGTCATATCGTTGGACCAATACGGCACCCAGACCAACGCCACTAGCATCTGTGTGGATTTCTGTCGGCGCAGTAGGATTGAAGTGGCGAAGGATAGGTCGAGAGGTTAACAGGAACTTCAGCTGACGAAATGCAGAATCGCACTCGGGTGTCCACTCAAACCGTGCGTCTTTATGTAGCAGATTTGTCAGAGGATAAGCGACGTCAGCAAAACCAGGAATAAATCGGCGAAAGTAAGAGCAAAGACCCAGAAAACTACGAAGTTGCTTCACTGACTGCGGTGCACTGAATGCCTCGACAGCTGCCGTCTTGAGGGGATCAGGCCGGATACCGTCTTTGTCAACAAGATGACCCAGCACAAGGGTTTGACGGTCACCAAATTTACATTTCTTGGAGTTCAGAACCAGGCCGGCGTTTTTGATGCAGTCGAGGACAATATCCAGGCGCGTATTGTGCTCATTGAATGTGCGCCCGAATATAACAACGTCGTCAAGATAGCACATACAGATGTTCCATTTTAACCCACGCAGAATGGTGTCCATGAACCTTTCAAAGGTTGCTGGAGCGTTGCACAACCCAAATGGCATCACATTGAATTCGAATAATCCATCCGGGGTTATGAAGGCTGTTTTCTCTCTGTCTGTCGGGTGTATCGGGATTTGCCAATATCCTGAGCGCAGGTCCACTGAAGAAAAATAAGAGGCCGAATGAAGGCAATCGATTGCATCATCAATCCGGGGCAGCGGGTAGACATCCTTCTTAGTCACGGGGTTTAATCTTCGATAATCGACGCAAAATCTCCAGTTACCGTCTTTTTTTCTGACGAGTATGACCGGAGCTGCCCAAGGACTCGAGGACTCTTGTATTATCCCATTTTTCATCATGTCACTCACTTGTTCCCCGATTATCTTGCGCTCGTTAGGCGACACGCGATAAGGCTTTTGCCTGATCGGGCGCGCAGATCCCGTATCGATAGTATGGCGCGTTCGTGACTCGGGAATCGAGAACGCTTTGTCCGGCTGCGCAAAGTCAAACACTGACATATGTTTAGAAAGCGTATCCACCAAGGTATGGCGCTCCCTTGTGCTGAGCGACTTGTTAATCATAGACAGAAGCTTTTTGTCTGAGACTTGGCGAAGGTCAGCAGGTTCACACGGCGAGTCTGTTAGTACGGCTACGGACGAAGACGTGTATTCTGCAAAGTAGGCGAGTTTAAAGCCGTCTGGAAGCAGGACGGGTTCTGCCGAGCAGTTGGCCGTCCACAAGCCAGCACGCCCGTTGCCGATGGATACCACACAATGAGGGACAAAAACGTTCTTCTTCACACAATTTAGATGCATTGGCTCTACGGAGGCATCGAAACTGTCTGGCACTGCACCGCGACATACAACCGGCACGCACACCGAGGTGGACGCAGGCACAACAGTATCTGCAGACACACAAAGTTCACCTTGACTGCAAGTCTCCTCTAAGAGCCCGGACGAAACATGGCCATCGACGCAAACTTCCCCCGTGCGACAATCAACAGTCGCACCACACTGCCGCAAAAAGTCGATGCCCAAAATCACTTCGTGCGTCGATCGGGGAATAACTACAAACTCCGTCGCGAAAACTCCACCAGCCAAGGACACTTCAGCAGTGCACACACAAACAGGGCGCAACGACTCGCCGCTCACTCCACAAAACGTTGCAGCCTGGTCCCACGGAAATACAACTTTGCGCCCCAACCGACCTTTAAAACCGAGACTCATTACGGATACAGTTGCCCCGGTATCCACTAAAGCCATTGTAGGAACACCATCCACAAGTACATGCACTTTGTTCTTAATCATAGCAACTGCAGGGGGCATTTCTGTCGATAGCACGTGTCGAGCGACCTCACCCCCATCGGCCGCGCTAGCTAGTTTTCCGGTTGTGAAGGCGAGGCTGAGCGGCGCACTGGCGATGGAGATTGACGTAAACGCGGTGCACGAGAAGTTGGCGGTGGCGTCAAACTCCTGTCAGATGCCGGCGAGCGGCTCCGGAAGCTTCTCTGCCAGTAATCGTTGCCAGGAGGGACGCCAGCTGACCAAGAGGTGGTGCATGGCTGTTGAGCTGTCCTCGTAGGAGGTGTGGTCCTTGTTGAAGACCCCGATCGACGATTCCACGTTGTTGGGCGACGATTGCAAAATCTCGCTATGTGGCCCGCGACACCGCATTGGAAACACACCGGCAGATGCCGCAAATTTCGATGTTCTTGCACGTAGTCACGCATGTTGCTGTCGACTGCATAGCCAGCAGGTGGGTCCCATTCATCATGGCCAGGCATCGGCCGCCCGGAGGCGTGCGTGCGGCGAGGGCGTTGGTCGTAGTCATGATCTTGATAGCTCAGGGTCCCTCTCGTTTGTGGGGTAGACCTATACTCGACGGTCGCTGAGTGAACCGTGGGTTGCCATGCGGTCGAAACGGCCGTGTTTCGCATCTCGTGTGGTAAGTACGCACCAGCGATGCCGGGTGTGCAACGGTACATCTCTTCCCGATGGAGCAACTCTTCGCGAATAATCTGCCGTATTGTTGATGGAAGGTCAACACACGAACTCGGGTCTACACTTGCCACCGTTGTGACATTAGCCAGGCGACCAAACTTCGGTATTATCCGTCGCATCTTCAGCGTCTCAAAGGTCCTGCAGTGGCGAATGACGTCAGACACGGAATCCAAGCTTTCTTTGCCGATCAAAAAATTGTAGACGTCTTCGGCTATCCCTTTCAACAAATGTCCAACTTTGTCCTCTTCGGACATTTGAGAGTTCACTATTTTGCACAGTTTCAGGACTTCTTCGATATAAGTCGTACAGGTCTCGCCGGGAATCTGAGCTCTTTGCGAAAGCGTCTGTTCGGCGCGTTTCTTTTTTGCGCTAGAGTCTCCAAAACACGCTCTGAGCTCCTCTACGAAAAGCTCCCATGAAGTGAGCGTGTCTTCGTGATTCTCATACCAGACGAGTGCTGTGTCGGTAAGGGAAAACACAACATTTGACAACTGTGCGGTCGAGTTCCAACCATTAGATCGGCTCACCCTTCGGTAGTTTGTGAGCCACTCGTCGACATCTTCTCCGGCTTTTCCTCCGAAAGTGAGTGGCACCCGGTAGTATTGCCACGGAACGCCAGGTGCTGGCCTTGAAGCCGCGTCAGAACCTTCGGGAATCTGGCAGGCGTATTCAGTCATGTCAGGTGATGGTGGCGGAAGTCCGGCAAGTCGACGGCTTCGGCGAAGTTGTAGCAGCGTAGGCTCCGTGGTTACGAGCTGTACCCCGCACCGTCCACCAATTTGTTGCAAGCACGGGGAAAAGGGGTTTATTCAGGCGTGCGAGAGCAGGAACGGCAGGCTACGAACAACAGGAATGGCCGCTGCACCGTCTTCGTTCTCCTCTTCCCCTCTCTTCTTGATCCCCGCGTCCCTTTGACGCGCTTGGACGTAACAATATTTTAACGCGACAGCGTTAAGGAGCTCATGTCGCAGAAAAACCGGTGTCGTCGGCGTCCGCGGCGTTGGCCGTGAGCCATGTGGCGCGCCACTCGCCCCATGACCGCGTCCGCCTTCATGGCGCGTCGGGGCCTGGTTATCTCTGCCGATCGCGACGTTTGGCTGGCGTAGCGCGTTTGAGTAGGCCGTGCGAACGGGGTGCGATGACGCTATCGCGTTCCACTCTTGAAGGCGAAGCTTAAGCGTCCTCCAATTTTTCTCATATGCTCGAATTACAATCCGAAGTTATCATACCTGCAGCTTGTGTGTAAGTCATATACTTTATGCATTTTCTGACGCAATTTACTTTTATGTATTAATTTACTTCAATACGTCACCTGTGCTTGGCGGACAGCCTAGCAGAATGAGGATGTATGCTGCACTTCCGCACACGTGCGGGCGTGCGTGCCGTACGTCGCTTGTGGTGGTGGTGCTTGTGTAACGTCGTCTAATGTCCGCACTAGCTTCGCTGTAGATCTGCTTTCTCAAGGTGGCATGGAGGCGGATTATTTTATGCTTAAAGAACGCAGAATAGTCGTTCTACGGTACTGCCAGCTGCAAAAGTTTGCAGAATCTGCAATGCGTGGCGGAGCGACGCAAAACTGCACTGCTACACCGTCCGCCGTCACACAGCGTGGTGTCAAGGCTCCCGACACTACCCCGCCAGGCGAGCTTCGCGCATGCATGCCCTTTCTTCGCTATCGGGCATGTCTCGCCACTCGCTTCCCCTGATACTCTTTTGACACTTGTGGCAGCCGCTGAAGCACCGTGTCACCATCGCCGTGAGCCTGCTGCGCTCTAGACTAGGCGGAAGAATTGGTGCTGTATAGGGTTTCTCATGCATACATGGAAGACAACAACCTTTATCCATCAGAATGGTATGTTTTCGAAAATCTCCTATGCCAAGATAGGATATTTCGAATGAAGCATGACATCATTAAACCCAACAGCAGTCTAGATGCGCAAGCAATTCTGAGTTTGGACCTCCGCGGAGCCTTCAATAACGTTTCACATTTCGCCATCTTCCGAGAGCGTAATCTCATTGGGGTTAGCGGAAGGACCTATGACTACATAGGCACCTTCTTAGCCAACTGTGCCGCAACCATACATATAGGCACAGAGCAATCCCCTTCATACGCTTTGAGCATCTACGGCATGCCCCAGAGCTCAGTGCTCTCCCCCTTTCTTTTTAACCTCTCTATGATGCCGATGGCGCGAGCGTTGCAATATATTCCTGATCCTGATTCCTCAAGTTTTTGCTCTACACCGACGACATCACTATTTGGACGACTGGCGGCTCCGATGGAGAGATCCAAGACACTCTGCAGGCCGCAGCCAAAACGGTCGTTGGTCATGCAAGAGCTATGAATCTCACATGCTCCCCTAAAAAATCTGAGCTACTTCTAGTGCCATCCCACCGGGAGGCCGAAAAACCCGTCTCTAGTATACAGGTCATCCCAAACCACATCCCCGTTACTAGAGTGCACAGGCTCCGGGTGCTTGGTTTACACATTCAAAACAACCGGCTCAACACATATACCCCACATATACTCCACACCACAGTTGATCACACCCTGCGCCTTCTAGGGCGAGTCTCCAATAAAAATGGCGGACTAAAGGAGGCCGAACTTCTCCGCTCAGTCCAGGCCTTCGTTATCAGTAAGATTACATTCGCAACATCATAGCTACATTTTCTGAAATCAGAATCAGATAGGATCGACACTCTTTTACGCAAGCTATATAATTTCGCTCTGGGGGTCCCCCTAGGTACCTCCCCTGAAAGGCTCATGCTTACTGGCACCTTCAACACACTTACTGAACTCACAGGAGCCCATCTCACATTCCAGGAACCTCTACATCCCACCACTTCTTAAAACATGCGCCCTGTGCACCACAAACAGAGCAGGAGGCAGCGAGAAACCAAAGGCTCTTCAAAACCAATTCTCCACCTCAAAAGACGTGCTCTGTGTTGATGCCGCCAAATAAGCGAGCAGAAATCATTATGCAACATCAGTCATTAACTCTCACGACCAGGTCGCTGCGGTCGCCTCCATTCCTGGATGTTCCTCGGAGGAGGCGGAGAAGGCGGCCATAGCCCTGTCCCTCATGATCCCAATTTCATCAGTTATCGCTAGTGACTCCAAAACAGCCATACATATAACTTCGAAGCGGGCAGGGTCTCTAAGCCAACGCTTTTCCTCCTTTTGGCCCATCTTTTCCATCAAACTGTAGCATTAATCTGCACTCCCGCGCTTGTGGGTCTTGCCGGAAACGAGGCAGTCCATGCCACTGCCCAAGGATTTACAGTCCGGACGCAGGCATCAGATGTGTCTGACTTCGCTAAGGAGGAGGCGCCGTTTACAGCACGGGATCGGCTTATAACTTACCACGATAACTGCACACACTATACCGATTATACCGTTTAACCTTTCCGCCGCTCATGCGCGAATCCCCGCCCAGGTGTGAAGTTCTGTGGCGACAGCTGCGGACTCGCACCTTTCCCTCCCCTTACCTCCTCCACCGCAGTGATACCTCCATTTACCTTCCTCCCTCTTGTAAATTGTGCGTCTCTCCCAAAGAAGACTTAAACCATATCATGTGGGGGTGCCCCAAGCACCCCTTCCCCCTTTCCTCAAATAAGTGCTATCTATGAGGAGCAGTGGGAAGTTGCCTTGCGCAGCTCGGGGCCCGACATTCAGGAGGCCATCCTGGAGTGTGCTGAGAGGATGGAGGAGGCCTACTTCAAGTAGATCCTCCCCCCACCCTCTATCCCGTTGCCTCCTTCCCTTCGAAGTGGCACAAATAAAGTTTTTCATTCATTCATTCACGCATAGCACAGATAACCAGCAGCCCGTTGCAGTAACGTATACATCAAGAGAAGCACGTTCAGTTGCTGAATAAAACTGGATAATGTCGGTATGTGAGAATTTAATAGTTATTAAGACGAAGTATAACATATGCTGGCACGCGCATAACCGTTATTTTCACTGGGCAGCAATCTTCTTTCACTCGGCAGCCCATTCGCCCTCTACCTGGCCCTTAAGTATAACCAGAACGTAAAGTAATATAACTCGTCATTACTTCTCAGGATTTAGGCATTCTAAGTGGTTCATCTATATACTTAACGGTACTCCTTGGTGAAATTTGCAACTATATAGCTGCAGGTCTTACTGAGACTTTGTGGTTGGCTTTAATGTGCGTATACATGTCCGGAGGGGATGTGCCTCTCGTGCGTTTGTATGGTCATTATGTAAATCATACTTTTCACCGAAGACCTGTAGTAGCTTGCCAGGCCGTCAAAAATCTGCTGAGTAGCCCGTGGCGTTGGCCATGTGAAGCGGCCGGCAATTTGTTGATACCACCATGCTGAACGAGTCTGTAAAACGAATAGCAAGGAGCAGCGTCTACCACACCTCAGGAATTACAGAAGAATGAGTGAACCTAAGTGATGACGCCGAGGATTGTTTTGACAGACGGGCTATTACACCACTGCTTTTGATTCTTCCTCGGGCTATCATTAAACAATTCCGCTTCAGCAGTAGCGTTTGTACCAGCGGAGGGATAACATTCTGATGTTAATTGCCCGTATATGGTAGACCACCGTATACATATTTCAGCTGTCAATAACACGAACCTGTGTGCCAGAGGGGAACATATATGATCAAGGACCTTTTCCCTTCCTTTTCTCCTTCTCCACTTTTCTCCTGTATGGTCAAGGACAACTTGATTCGGAGCAGCATACAAACGCATGCCCCACAAATGGATTTGGGAAATTTCATTCCTGCTCCAGGACAGCCAAAGACACCGAAGGCCAACCATTAGATCCCCGACGGTGTAGAAAGAGACGGATAAAAAAGGAATATCGGGTACATAACCACTTAAGATCGGTATTTTTAGTCATACGCCGCCGTCTGGCTCATTGTTCTTTTCGCTCTCTTTTCTTTCGTTTTACGACTGCAAAGCTATACTGATGGAACCGTATAACGATCTGTACACTTCACGCATTTATCCTCGTCTATCTCCACTGGTTGTGAAACTCACGTACTGATCTCGACCAGGCCCTCTACCCCTCCCACTCCTACATGCCCCCATGTTCAGAACCTATAATAGGAAGTTTCCAAAAGAGAACTAGTGCGCGTGACAGTCGTAACCCGTGCGTGTTCGGTGTGTGTATATATCGGACAGCATCCCACAATTGCAACACCTGCGGATCAACCACACACCCAATGAACACTGAAGGTCACCCACACGCAACGATTCTCGCTAGTGAACGACCGCGTAATCATTTTCATTCGGATTTCGCTTTCCCCTCTGAGAGGCGCAGCCGCCGGAGTACCTTCGAGTGACGTCTATACGGGCCGGCGCATGTGACTTTTAATGACGAGTTCTGCGCAACCTTTCTTTCTTTTCTCCGTCTGACTCGCACTCTCTCGTGGCCACTCCCTTTACACACGCGCGCGCCGGTGTGTGCTTTTTCAGGAGCGACAGGTATTAGGCGCAACTCAAAGCCTCCAGGCGGTGGTATTTTTGTATCGCCCCGCAGGCTGGCGGGCCGACGCTATACGCGCGTGATCCCGGCCAGTCTCTCCGAGACCACTTGTGCGCCGGCCGCCTGTGCAGGGGATGGAAATCGAGTGGACGCCCAAGGACGAGCGCAGTGGAGTAGTCTAGTGCACCAATGAACTTCGATGGGGATCGAGAGTCCCGTGAACGTGGGCGCTGGTACGTGCCCGCGCCACGGTTCGCCGCCTCGGTCGTCCACTACATACGCTCATTTTATTTCTAGACACACCGGAGCGGAGATGAGGGGGGAGAAATTTCGTCGATGATATAAATGTACGATAACGCGCGCACTCTTGCCCTTTGGCCGATCGAGAAACTAAGAGGCACATTTGTAGCATTTTCGGTCCTAAAAGAAAACAAGAAAGGAACGCGCGAAATGTGCCGCGCCATTTACGTCATCTAAGCATCCCTCGACGATCGAGCTGCCAGACGCTTTAGTACGACCCCACCTCATCGTGTGAGGTGTAAGTCTGACATTACGCGTCGCCTACATCTAGGCGAATGCTACGCAGGGTTTAATTTAGGCCAACCGAGTCTCAATGAGAATGCGAAAGAGTAACAGAGGCGGCGTCTGCAGCAGGGCGCGTTACGCAAGTCACACGAAATGACGCGTGTGCCGCCTCTTAAAATGTTTCATTGAAGGGCGCTTCAGTAAATGTTGCTCGCGTGGGCACCGATGTGCGAAATGCTAAGCGCCTGAAGCTGGCCGTTAGTATTTTGCACCGTCTGCTCTGAATGTAAGTGTTCATAGTAGGCACAATATTAAGGCTTCATTCCTCCTTGTTGGGCTGATAAATTTTAGGGCCACTGAACTTCAGAATATTGCGTGACAAAAGTCATACGAAAAGAAACCATAAGCAATTTCCCAATTTATTACATTACGAAAATATTCTGTATGCGTCCAAACCTGCTATTAAATCGCACAAAATGTTGGTGCTTCCGAGCTGCCCACGCTACCACAGCCACGTGGAACGACAGTGGCTGTGCACGCAAATAGGAACGCCGTGAGCTCGATAAGTTGTTGTACATGCAACCCATCTGGATAAAAAAAAAAAACCCTCAGCGGCAAGGCTCACGGTTTCGTGCTTCTTCCTGAAATTAAATTTCAAGAAGCATTATGCTTTTGACAACAC
Source organism: Dermacentor albipictus (assembly GCF_038994185.2). Lineage (NCBI taxonomy): Eukaryota > Metazoa > Arthropoda > Arachnida > Ixodida > Ixodidae > Dermacentor > Dermacentor albipictus. Next base: position 242,543,285 of record NC_091821.1, on the reverse strand, counting down.
TCTTAACTGTAGTAGTTAGGTGGCATTGCATGCCCCCCTTTGGCGTACGCACTCTACAGCTCCGAACGTGTTTAGCGGTGAAACAGATACCACAAAGAAGACTGATAAGAACAGAGTTAAAATTGAATTCTGGGGCTTCACATGCCAAAAACCACGATCTCATTATGAGACCTCACATGCGACCTCGACCTCAGCAGCTCAACGTCATGGCCACGGGGCTATTGCAACGGGTAACAACCGTACGTTTGTGATATCAAATGCACGACCAACAAAATATTCAGTTCTGAAGATAACTAACTAGCTTAGCGCCACGTGGTCTTGTACTATATCTACCAACCACTGTCATCGAGGTTTAGGTCCCTTTGACAGAAAGCGTTACACTGAAGGCAGAGTTAACTTGGATGTGCAGGGAGCAAGCACACGACACTTACAACGGTGTTCAAAACGCTCGTTCGAGAGCTATGAACGTAAAATAAGTAGGCTGGATGTGATGAAATCCTCTGGGTGGAGACAGACTGACGTGCCTGTTCGGATCGACGTCAGAGAGAGAGAGAGATAAAAGCGAAAGAAAGACAAGGAGGTTTAAGAGAGGGTATCTCCGGTTGGCTACCCTGCACTGGGAAATGGGAAAAGGATTAAGAAGAGAGAAAAAGAAGGGGAGAATGAGCAATACAGAACTTTCTCCGTGGGCGCTGCCACACAGTTTACGAAGGCGCCACCTTGTCATGTACAGTGTCTACGTTCCACTAATACATTCCACTTCACACAGTGCAGTCACAACTTGTCACACAGTCCGGTATCTGCAGCGTCTGTATAGCGGCTCGCGCTGATTCATGTAGGCCAGTCTACAAAAATTTCACTTTCCGCGGGTGGGCACTTGTCCAGTTGGTCTACAGCGTGGGTGAGAGCGGCTGCTCTATGCTGGTTCAGGCGAGGGCAATCGCAAAGACGGTGCACGGTTGTTTCACTGCACCCGCAGAAGTGACAAAGTGGACTATTGTGCATTCCGACGATAAAGGAGTACACTTTTGAAGATGCCATCTAGGCCATATGGACGGGCCAGAAGGGTGGAGTCACCTCGTGAGAGGTCAGACGGAAGACGAAGCTGTAAATTAGAATTCATTGTATGAAGGCATGCACTTGTAAATTCGGATGAATTCCACTAATCCAATAGGGCAACACAGCTGTCGTCATCGTAGGCAGATCGGGCGGCTTTGTCCGCTTTATCATCTTTATCGATGCCGCAGTGACCATGCAACCAATGAAATAATTTCTCGTACTCTTAGTCAATTGCTAGATGGTGGACTTGTTTGATCTCTGTGATGGATCACGTGAGCAGGTGGTTGCCAGCTTCCCTTTCAAGGTTAGGATGTAGCCTTGCAGTGCCTGCACACCCGCCGGTCTTTTGTCTATGCTTATGTTTGAAAGACAACACCAAGAGACACGTATCAAGTTTTAATAATCACCGCCAGATAACAGAGACAGCCATTATTAGTTTTTCTCGGTGCATTCTAAGAGTCGGAGATTTGAAATCTCTAAGTGATACTGGAAAAATCTTTGACGGCGTGTATTTGCCTGTGTTGCGCATGCCCAGAGTGTGCGTCGTCAGAGAAATGGAGTAGCTGAGGTACTGTTTACCTCATTCTCACCACATCAACCCATGTACAACAAAACACAACAAAAGTTGCTTGAATAGAAGTGCTTATTTAGTGTAGTTCACATTGTTCATTGATAAATTTTCCTTCGGCGATCGTGTTATATGGTCTTTTATATTGTATATTATTATGTATTGCACCTTGTGTATATTATTATGTGGTATGCAATAAATATTATTATATTATATTGTGGTATATTATGATAGATTAGCTGTTACGACTTTCTTAGGAAAAAAACAAAACTCTGGGTGTTGTGTCGGAGAGCCCGTTGCTGTCGCAGTAAGTATGTTCAGAGCTGAAAGAACAACTGCCGTCTGCTGACTTTTTTTTTTTATGCGAAAACATCAAGTGGTTCATTGAGCGCAAAAGGCCGGCACCGTCTGTATAGCAGCGAAACGGCGCCTAAACTCGCATTGGCTGCGAGGCCACTTCACTAGCGCGTCTCGACGGAGCCGAGCGAGCGAATCGGAGCACCTGCTACAGCTCTAGCGCGCCAGGTGTTGCGTGATGGGAGAGGGCATAGCCGCGACGCCACGTCACCAGTGCAGCTCGACGGAGCAGATACGGCCACGCGACGCAGAACGTCTCCGATATGCAGCGAAGTGTCGCTCAGAAAGCGAGCATCTATTGACTCGAAAATGCGAAGCGGAGAGGCGTCGACGTGGCGGCGATCAGACCTGAGGAACGTAGGGAACAGTTAGCACAGGAAAGCGAAGTGCAGATGCGTCGATCCGATGCAGTGAGACAGCAGCGGATCGGCAAAACTCGATAACATGCCGCGTAGAAAAAGTCGAAAACATAATTACTCGCAGCGCAAAACTCTAACGGACTGCTCAGCGGCGTTCGATTGGACAATAATGCTTTCGCATTCATAACTCATAAGAAGTGCTTAGGTGTCCTCAGATTTTTTTTTTGTGTGTGTGCCTTCTAGAGAGTTTTACGTGAATGAATATTAAACTGAAGCTTGCTGTTGCTGCACGAGTACGAGGAAGAGAGGAGTTAATTAAATTAAGTCCAGCGCCTCTTATTTGTAACGTTAAGAGCAAGCTTTAGCTCGGACCCAACTCCGATGCGGCCTATTCAAATACATGTAAAACGAAAAAAAAAATGCTTTTCTGAGATGACCCCTGCACCGATTTTAATGAAATTTGTTGCATATGAAAGAGAAAGTTAAATTCTAATGACTGTTGGAAGCGAAATTTCGATTTAGAGCCTGAATTTTGTTAAAATAACTTTAAAGTATTAGCATGTTCGAAAAAAAAATAGACGCACGAAGTTTATAAATTAATAACTCTGCATCAAGAACAGATATCGCGGTTCTGTAAACGGCATCCGTTAGATCATTCAAAGCGGACAAATTCTGTATGTCAATTTTTATTTTACGTGAATTTGTTAGGTTGTGTAGAAGGGTTCTGCAAAAGCTGTATTTGCTTATTATTGAATTTTTTAAGATTCATGTATAACAAATCAATTTTGTCCGCTTTAGATGTAATATTAGCTGAAATTCACAGAATTGTGATATCGTTTTTCATTGCTGAGTTACAGAGCTGTAAGCTTGATAGTTACGTTTCATGAAAATTTTCGATATTTGCCAATTTTAAATAAAAATTTGACAACCTAAATCGAAAATTCGAAACCAACAGTCACTAGATTGCAAGCTTTTCTTTGATATGCAACAAACCTCGTCAAATTTGGTGCAGTGGTTGCCGAGAAAAGCGAATTCTCCTTTTACATGTATTTAGATAGTGGCACCCGAGCTAAAGCTTCCTCTTAATGGAAATGGTAGATTAGGAATTATGTGCCAGTTGATACCCTGCCCCCTTCCTTCCTTCCTTCCTTCCTTCCTTCCTTCCTTCCTTCCTTCCTTCCTTCCTTCCTTCCTTCCTTCCTTCCTTCCTTCCTTCCTTCCTTCCTTCCTTCCTTCCTTCCTTCTGTCAGCCCTATAGGGCCACAACAGGAGTGGAAAAAGAATAAAATAAAACAAGCAATGCCAACACACCTGATTTAGGCAGAGCGCGCAATACATATGACAAACATGTGAATACAACGTACAAAAAAATTGCAGTGCATATACGTTGAAATAAAGCAGAAAAACCAGTCAATATCCCTTGAGGCATGAAAAAGTAAGAATAACATAGACAGATAATAATAACAAAATCATAATAAAAATGTCGTATGATTAACGCACCGCGCTCTCGGAATAAATAATAGCGTCTAAATTACTCAGAAAATTATTAAAAGAACCAGACTGAACTACGAAATCGGGAAGCAGCTGGTTCGTCTTTTATCGTTCTAGGAAAGAAGCTATGTTTAAGTGTATCATTACGGGTTACTGGAGGGGAAATATACATGCTGTAGCGGTGTCTAGAAGATTCATTAGTAGAAATTCCAAAATAGTTCGCCCTATTAATTTTTATTTCATTATGGATAATAAGGAACAGAAATTTCAACCTATCATACTTAGTCTTCAATTCTCAATTGGAAAGCTTTGTAGGCTGGCATAGTTTTGAAGGAGAGTGAACACGACCATACTTGTTGAAGATGAATCGAGAAGCTAACCTCTGAATCCTTTCAAGTGTGTTACAGTTTTTCTCTGCGTAAGGATCCAAGACAATTTTCGCATACTCAATAACAGGTGTGACGAGTGTTCTATAGGCCAAGTTAAAAAAAAAAAAAAAACTTCAGTGGTTGCTCTGGGCAAATTTCGCCTTAGACTCTAAAGCGCATTATTCGCCTTATCATTTACTTCCTCTACATGTCTATTCCAGCTTAAGTCGCTTCTATATAATAAACCCAAATATTTGTGCTCCTGTACAGTTTTAAGCTTGTTGCCATATATACTATAAAGAAAGTGCATGATCTTTTTTTCTTGTAATAGACATGCATACTGATTTAGTTGGATTTATGATCATTTGCCAGTCATGACACCATTTCATGTTTTCAAGGCTGCATTGCAATTTAATTTGGTCACTGGAAACTTCTATGGTATTATAAACAACACAGTCGTAATCAAATAGTCTTATTGGAACAGAAATAAGGTTTGGCAGGTCATTAATGAAAATAAGAAATAAAAGAGGTCCTAGGGCACTCCCCTGAGGTACTACAGATAACACCGGTTGTAGACTGGACCTATGCGAGTTTATTTGAACGTACTCCTGACGGCACTGTAAGTACGAGGTAAACCACTTCGTGAGATTAAGATTCTTAAACACTGTATTAATCTTGAACAAAGGTTCGGAGTTGGAAACTTTAGCGAACACTTTGGCAAAATCCAAATAAATGAGGTCCATCCGTCCACGAGAATTTATCGTTTGTGAAGTGTCATGAACCAGTTCAACTAATTGTGTGATATTAGATAGCCCTTTATGGAATCCATGTTGCACAGGAGATAACAAGTTATACATTTCAAGGTATTGTGACAAATGTTTGGATATGATGTGTTCGAGGAGTTTTAAGAATGTACTTGTGAGGGAAATTGGTCGGTAATTGCTAATATCTGAAGTGTTCCCGGTTTTATGAACTGGTACTATTCTCGCTAGTTTCCATGCGGTAGGGAAAAAAAAACCATTCATTACTGAGGAATTAAATATTTTTGTGAGGAACTTCGACGTCCACTCAGCATACCTCACTAACAATTCATTTGGAATATCGTCTGGTCTAGGGCTCTTTTTAGTGTTTATATTGAGCAAAATGTTAAGTACACCTTCCGCAGTTATCTCAATATCTGAAATGGGAGGGCGGGCAGAGAATTCGCAAATGCTAGGCATTGCACCATCATCCTTTGTAAAAACTGACGAGAAGAAAATATTAAATTGATCAGCACTTTCAGCATTAGAACAGCACTGCTTATTCGGCGGATTTACATAACGCCAGAACTTAGCCGGTGCTTCTGAAAGGAACTACTTCAATGTTACGTTGTAAAATCGGTCTTTCGACTCCTTAATTAGCCACTTCAATTCACGCCTCATGTTTTGAATTGAAATTTTGTCATTTCTATTGCTATTTTGAGAACATGCTTTCCGTTTTCTTGTAATTTTCCATTTTGTCGGAATAATTTTTCGGTTCATCCAAGGATTTGTCTTCCCGCACTTTTTATTCTTCTTGGGAATAAATTGATCCATGCAATGGGTTACTACATTGTAAAAGAAATTTTATAAATCATCAGTGCTCACCTCCGGTTGATACAAATAGATAAATTTATCAAAGGAGCTTTCAAGATAGTCTAAGACACTTGCATCATCTCTGGATTGAAAATGCCAAATTCTTTTCTTTGTGTCATCCAGTGAGGGGGATGGAGACATGCTGGAAGTAGCTGTTGACATCTTATGGTATGATATTCCGTCTTCTACAACGCAGTCTGTCAAAAGCACCGCCAACCCATGCGACACTAAAATAAGGTCTAAAATAGATGAAATTGTACAACATCACCTGGTGTGTTCTCCTACAATTTGCTCTAAACCATAAGAGGACGCCATGTCCAAAAGCTATTCACAACTAGCCACATCGAACTCCCCGGGTGGGTATGAGCTTCAGTTAATTCCCACCAAGTTAAAGACGCCCAGGAGAATGATATTTACTCCCTTTATTCTTTCCAAATTTCTTTCCAAAGTTTATTTCCATAAATTTCCTTAGGCTGGTCATTACATCAGGTGAAGTAGTTGGGGCCCTATATACACCTCCAATGTAAATTGTTCGATCGTAGCTTAGTCTTAATCTGTGCAGCTTCGATACTATCCGATAGTTAGAGGGTAGTACACAAAATGCTTTGCTTAACTAATATGGCTACACTACCACCTCTTCCACCTCGATCCCTTCTAAATTGTTTGTAACCGATTGGCACAAATTCGGCATCTCTGATATTGCTATGTAACCACGTCTCCGTTATGACAATAACGTCGGGATCATGTTTCAAGACCGCAACTTCGAATGCATCGGCTTTGTTTATTATGCTCCGCGTATTTATGTTTATAATTTTAAAGCCATCCTGTTTACCTTTGTTTGCATCAGTTGCCAGTTTCAATTACCGTCGAAATTTGGTACCTCACCTTTTTGTCCTCCTTCCATCCATACAATGCGTTATTCCTTTTCAGTTTATCGAAATCAAGTTTGGCTGTACGACTTTCTTTTCTTTCCTCGGCACACGAGTCCCACAGTTTCTTCCTAATCTTCACTGCCCGTTTGGAGCAATCTTCACTAATGCTTATCTATGTATCTTTAAGCCTGGTACAATTGCTCAAAATCTTTACTTTCTCCCTTGAGTCCACTAGGCTAAAAACAATCGGGCGGTTTCTACCAGGTGTTTTCTTTCCGAGCCTGTGAATTCTTCTACGTGATTAGCAAAGAAAGTTCACGGAAAGGCATCAACCACAGTCGCTCAGGGAACGCGACAAAGCTATGTAGTGGGTTCGCAGTCCATCAACGGCCACGTTACCTTCTTCCACTGTTTCTTTCTTCAACTCAGGCGTGTACACGTTACATAAGAAAAGTAACCGATTGCAATTACACTAAGGTCTTTCAAAATGTAATTGATTACGGTTGCTAATTTCCTGTTATCTCTTTTTGTTACTTTGTTCTCTCTCTCTCTGCCCTCTTTCCAACCCCTATATCCACCACCCCAGTGCAGGGTGGTAAACCGGAAACTCGCGTCTGGTCAACATCCCTACCTTTCCTCTCTCTCTCTACTAGCCACACATCGCCGGCTGTCGTTAAGGCGCCGCCGGTTTTAAAACCAGTGCATATGCTGCGGCGTGACAGTTCATAACAACAGTTCGCAACACTCCCCAGACTTTCACACTAAAGCCAGATTTTGTAACCTTTGTCAGAAAAGTTCCAGCATTGAGCTCCTAAAAAGATATTTATTCAACTTATAAACTAATGAATCAGAGCCTTATCGAACTAGTCGCCTCGGATATCTACACAAAGCTGTTACCGTTTCTGGAGGCCGTGGAAGCTTCATCCTTGATGTTTTTCAGCACATCAATCAAAACAGTTTGGATTGCTGCCGTATCGTGATGATGCCTCCCTTTCAGTGGCAATTTCACACGGGAAAACAAAAAGAAATCAAGCGGTGACAGGTCAGGTGATTATGCGGGACGTGGTAATGGTGTTAGGCCAGATATTACTGGACTAATGCAGCAGTGCGCAGCCTCGCGTTTTCTTGCAACAAGAACGACCTGTCCGGATGACGGCTAATCCTCCGAATAGCTTGGCGTTAGCATTTTAACGCCTCAGTGTAAATCTTCTTGTTTATTGTTTGTCCTTCAGGCAGATTCAAACAGAAACATGGTGCACCAAGCCTCTAGCATCAAAAAATATGAGCTCATCATCATCATCATCATCAGCAGCAGCAGCAGCAGCAGCAGTAGCAGCATATTTTATGTTCACTGCAGGACGAAGGCCTCTCCCTGCGATCTCCAATTACCCCTGTCCTGCGCCAATTGATTCCAACTAGCGCCCGCGAATTTCCTAATTTCATCGCCCCACCTAGTCTTCTGCCGTCCTCGACTGCGTTTCCCTTTTCTTGGCAGCCATTCCGTAACCCTTATGGTACACCAGTCATCTAACCTACGCATTACGTGACCTGCCGAGCTCCATTTATTTCTCTCACTGTCAATTAGAATATCGGCTATCCCCATTTGCTCTCTGATCCACACCGCTCTCTTCCTGTCTCTTAACGTTACGCTTAACATTCTTCGTTCCATCTCTCTTTGCGCGGTCCTTAGCTTGTTTTCGAGCTTCTTTGTCAGTCTCCAAGTTTATTCCCCGTATGTCAGCACCAGTAGAATGCATTGATTGTACACCTTTCTTTTTAATGATAATGGTAAGTTTCCAGTCAGCATCTGACAGTGCCCTTTGTCTTTCGTCACTTAAAAATAGTCACAAAAATAAAATAAACGTCAGCCTCGTCATTGCTGTTCATAAGCATCACATTTTTGTCAGCATAGCACCAGTAGTAGTCAGAAGACGACACTACACATTTACATGTACGATATCACAGCGCTGAAGGATGATAATTAGAAGAAAAAGTAGCCAGCTGTCTGCCAGTAAGCTTAGGTTTCGACTCTGAGTAGTTTTATTGCTCTCAACCATTTACCTTTCTCCCAATCTCCTAATTTTCAATAATTAGGCTAGAGGCATTCGATTCTAATGAATGCCAATTAATTACTTCCTCTCAAGTGCCCTTCAAGCCGTCTGCCGCACGTACAACATGCAGAACTGGGAATTACAAGAAAACTTAGAAAACTTGCAGTTTCAGGAGAGCGCCAACTACGGCCTGTTGTTTAGAATTCAGCTATTGTCAGTAGCTGTTGGGGCTCGACAGGGAAGATCGCGAAGACAATAAAAGAACTCGGAAAGAGGAAGAAGAAGTGTATCTGTTCGGTCGCTGTTTTTATGTGGTGCTCTGAGTTTTCTGGTTTTTTGGATAGTTACGGTTACCTTTGACGACGATTGAAGATCGGGTGAAGATCGGGTGAAGATTCGACGAGCCAGGCGCCTTACAGGTACGACATTTCTTTTTTGAAGACCTGTCTATTACCCCGCCGCTACGGTGGTCGGAAGCAGGGAACATCGTCACGAGCCTTATGCTCGTCCAAACCTAACAGGCCATATGAATGACGCTACGGGCCGTAATGAAAAGCCTGGAGCCTTGCAAGCGTCACAAAACTTCATAAAGCCGGCACGTTTGGTTCTCCCCAACTCAGAATCAACTTCAGCGAACTCAGGAATGATGGCTGATGGTGAAGCCGAGACCAAGAAACCTCGCCTAGAAGACGGCAAGGACGATGATAGAACATCGACTTATGAGCTAAGTGATGATGAAGATATGGGTGAAGATGCGCCATTTACTGTGGTCACGTACGCCTTTTGATGCTCTCAAGTGTAGGTGGCCTGGAAGTCAAGCCATTCATCCCAGAGTCGTACACGCGAAACGTTGGGAAAATAAAACATGTGCCTCTGCAGTACACAGACGATCAACTCCTAGACTTCTTGAAAGACGCAGGAGTTATATCGGCACGCAGACAGATAAGGTATTCCCGCCAAGAAGATGGAGCAGTGAAGTCATATCCACTTCACACGGTAATCTTGACTTTCAGAGACGACCGCCCTATTCCTGGAAGAATTTACTTGGGTTTCACCAGTCACCCTGTCGAGGAATACCTAGGACCCGCACTTCGCTGCTATAATTGCCAGAGATTCGGGCACATGGCGAAAACCTGCCGTAGCACACGTAGATGCAAAATATGCTCAGAAGACCATGACCACAAGCAGTGCAAGTCACTTCTTCAACCTAAATGTGCGAACTGTGCGGGGAACCATGCCGCCTCCTTCTCAGGCTGCCCACAGAACAAAGCAGCGGCGCAAATGCGTCGACATGAACTAATTCATGGAAGACAACCGCGACGCAATGAACCCGCACCAAACCTCGAGATTGTTCATCCAGTGCCAGATCACCCACCTCAGCGGGCACCGGAACCACCACAGCCAAGAGCACCAACAAGATATCCCTCCTCTAGAGAACAACCAACAGTGCAATCAAGCGACCAATCAAGAGGATCACAGTCAAGAGCCCAGTCCTATGCATCAGTACTACGGAAACCCAGAGGACAACAGGCAGAAAGTAATACACAAGAAAGCTCCTGTACTCCCACACATTTCTCTCATCGACCTTACGCATCCACTGCAGAAGTAACACCAGCTAATAGCGAACATACTACAGCATCGGTGACACAACTGATTTTGCCAATGCTTTTCGCAGCTCTTAAGGCAATCCTATCTGCTTTGCCGGAAGCAAACAACCTACCAGAAGTAAAAGCCTTGTTGCCTCTAGAAGCACTGTTGTGTCAACAATCCGGGCCGAAACTGCGGCAGGCACTACATGAATAACCGCTACAAAAATGTCTCCATATTTCAGTGGAATGCCAACAGTCTTCGAAGAAAGTGCGCTGACTTTCGTAAACTGCTTGTGCAATACAACTTCCCAATACTTTGCATTCAAGAGGCGGGAATCACTGACGACTTTCGCCTCTCGAATTATGTGATATATAAGACTTCTCGTCAAGGTGCTGTTAGCAGAGTGCTCCTGTGCGTCAGAAAGGACCTACCATCTTATCAAATTCAGTCCAGTGATTCAGACTTCCCGGAATTCATCGCATGTAAAGTATCCTTTGGCAAGCTCTGTATAACAGTGATTAATCTATATCTACAACCTTCAAACCGGATTTCAGTAGAAGCGCTAGTGGATATATTCAAAATAGCTCATTCTAATGTATTTATATGTGGCGACTTCAACGCACACAACATCATCTGGGGCAGTGATCACTGTGATGCACGGGGTAATGTTATTGAATGCGCCATAGATAAATGCAACTTGACTGTTTTAAACGATGGGTCGCCAACATTCCTTCGTGGATATAATTACTCAAGCTGCATAGATGTTACCCTGTGTTCACATGATCTAGTGAATGGTGTGGGATGGACAACAGATATGGAAACGCGCGGAAGTGACCATTTTCCCATTCTTGTTAACCACCCTAGCATGCACTATGATATCAGGCGTTACAGCAGACTAACCAACTGGCAAGCTTTTCGATACCGCATAACGGATCAAATTAACCAACATGCAACAGCGGAAAAATTTACAGAATTTTTGCAGGATAATATGAACATATGCACAAAGAAGGTCCCAATACCAAAAGACTATGCTGCAGTTGACGGAGAATATGAACACCTAAGAGCCATCCGACGCCGATCCGAAAGAGCTTACCGACGGAGCGGAAGTTTAGAAGCATACAGAAACGCTCAGAAAATACACAATGTAATGCGCAGACGAATGGAAAGCTTAGGCAAACGGCGCTGGCGCGATTTCTGCGGCACGCTGTCTCCTCACACGGCTGTCCCACGAATTTTTCTAGTAATTCGTTCTTTAAGCGGACCTGTAACACAAAGCTTCCCATTTCGTGCTCTCGCTGTAGCCAGGGACACGTGTGAAATATTAGTTGCAGATGAATTTTGTGAGCTAATTTCCAGATCTGCCTTTTCATCACAATGTGCAGAATTTGATATTTCAGTAGAGTTGGCTAAGCGAAAAATTACTGCTTGCTACTGGGCCCAACATCCTCAGTTAGATCACACTTTCACATTAAACGAGCTCCAATGTGCAATTGCATCATGTCGCCAAAAGTCCGCTGCTGGGCCGGACGGCATTACGTACAATGTGCTAAGAAACCTCGGACCGACAGGTACAAATGCGCTCTTAGACATCTATAATAACTTATGGATAGAGGAAACTGTACCTGACTCTTGGAAAGTCGCTCGAATCATACCAATTTTAAAACCTGGTAAGACGCCCTTGTGCCTTGAATCCTTCCGCGCCGTTAGTTTGACAAGTTGTTTATGCAAAGTAATGGAGAAAATGATTGACGCGCGACTTCAATGGTGGTGTAATGAAACGAAGGTGTTGTCCAACTACTTAGTAGGTTTTAGAAAACATAGATGCACAATGGATGCAATATTAGATATAGTAACCTGTGTGGAGCACGAGCGTGCACGTGGAAACATGACGATAGCAGTATTCCTAGACATCAAGAGGGCATTTGACACCGTTACCCGTACAAAAAAAATTCTTGAGAAGGCATTGAAATATTGTTGGTCAATGTTGAGTTTTTTATTGAGGAATTATTGAGAGTATGTTGGAGAATTGTTGGGTTGAGTGTTGAGCACTCTTGAATATTGGCCACTGAAATCGAATTGAAACACCATTGGGTACCTCAATGTTGAATAATTGTTAAGTTACCATTGAAAGTCCATTGTGCTTAGACGGCCCGTTGTGTTCGTTTTGTTGAATGGTTGTTGAGTTACCATTGATACTGCGTTGGACTAACGTTGTGGTAGTTCTGTTGACCTGTTGTTGAGTTATTATTGCCACAGCATTGAAAAGCATTTCGTGCCACAATTGAGATGCCATTGAGATTTTAGAAGTCGCCATTGAAATACGATTGACGTTTCGTTGGGCTAGTGTATTTTTATTCATATATTGAAATTGCTTCGCTGTACACACTTGCATGCCCCGGTGCCTGCTCATAACTTTCCCAAACACAAACAAAATCAAAAGAGAGACTGATCAACTTGAAGTACCTTTATTTACACTAAAGATGTGTGCACGTGAAACATTATTACAGTACATAAGGCACCACTACATCGAAGCTGGAGACACAGGCTAGTACCTACAGCACTCTAGCAGTGTAAATACATTTGAAAAAACCTATACATATGAATCCAATCAAAAGGATCATTGTGCTCTTCACTATCGACTGAAGTTTATGACTAGAAGGCAAAGCGACTCAAAAGGCAGGGCTTAAGCATACCGTTGCAACAACCAACTTTGAACACATGAACACTTGGAGCTGCTTGCATGTGAATACACAAAAGACATCTGAATATGTTACATTAAAATGTTGCGCACACTAACACATCACAGGAAGAGCTACGGCTGACTGTAAGAAGGCAAAATAACCAACTTGAAACGAATGACTTCACGTAAATATATACAACCTTTAGCACGCGTCTTTCACCGTGATTAAAATTTAATGAAGTACCAAAGTAGACTTGCCTGAGCTTTGTTTTCGAGATATATATTTTTTCATGTTGCCCAATTATTTTATAAAATAACATCACTCAACTTAGCTATTATTTGACGAGACATCATTTAGAAAGTTGTCGGGCATGATGAACACCTGAATTGTGTTTCTGACAAGCCAGGATTGCTTTCTTCAGAAATAAACTTGTAAAGCTTTTGTGTAATGAAAGCAGCTTATCCCATGGTACAAGTCAAGAACAAACAGTACGCCGTTTGATTAAGTTAATTTGGGGTACAGAGGAGTTCGTTAGTGGCATTTCCTCAATTTAGTGAGCTCATTTTCAGGTAATATTTCTGGACTTGCACAAAGCTAATTAAAGCACTTTTGGGGCCTTTTTTCCTATACCCAGCAACTAAGTGCTACCTCAGTCAATAAAGAGATAAGGAAAGGGTAATACCTTGAACGATAAGAGAAAAAATAATTATTTAGCACAGAAAATTGGTAGTAACACATGGATAACACAATTCCAAACAGCCAAATAAATGGTCACCTGCACTTTCAGCATCAAGCACCCCAGAAATAGTCTTACAGTATGAGAAAAGGTTCCAATGACTAGACAGCCCGATTGCTGAGACAGTGAAAAACGCAAATAAACCATATACGAAACACCAATTACCTCAATTTCACAGATAAAATGTTATTAAAATAGCACCAGAATTCTGCTGCATAAAATATACAAAGGTTGCATAAAAATTGGGACAAAGCAGTAACTGAAAGACAGAGGGAGCTACAGCGCACCCATGTTGAAAAAGATTACAAGGAAAAGGATATATATGCATATTTAAGTTTACAATTTTCGCTCCAACATATAGAAAAAGAACGCATGCACTTAGAGCATAAAAAGGTTCATGTGCCTGGAGAATGCAGCGCAGTACAAAGAAGCGTCATGAGAACCGAAAAGTAGATCTTACTACGAATGCTTGCAACCTACAATCAGGCATGTACCATGTCATGCCTTGAATGGATGAAATTCATAAATGTTACACACAAAGGAAGTTACCATCACTCTTATCGGCTTCCTTAGACTCCTTGAAATTGAACTAGAAAAATGTACTCAGTGTCGAAAACAAAGAGAAGATAAGACCCTATAGCGTTCTTCCTGAAATGAACAGCGCAAATAACTTCATGTATCAATTCTATGGACACTTCGCCAATTCGGTGTACATTTATATTTCACAACCACCCAAACAGAGACGAGAAGGATGAATTAAGGTAGGAACACACATGAATGCTGACTCAAGTAGAAGTTTATTCGTGAAGACGAAGATTTTAAACATACTGGCCAACTTCACAAAGAAAAAGCCATGGATGCTCAGCATACACAGCCCGGCACAACAAAAAAGGACCGAAATACGTCCTGTAGAATAAACATGTGCGCCAAAAACTAACAAAAACATGAAAACTGAAAGCTTTCTCCTGTAAGCGATATTAACGAGAAGTACTGTAGCAACTCTTTCCCACTAAGGGTCACAGAAATCTTGTTTATGAATATTTCTTCGTGATCAATAAATAATGCTTCCGTAAGTCCTTTTGTGTTCTGGTCTCTGTGATGAAAGAATCGTTCTTTCTGCTCTTTACCGCAACACCAGAGGAGTTCCAGAAGCAATATTTATTGATCACAAACGAAACAATTGCGTAACCAAGTTATCTGTTGCCCTTAGTGGGGAAAAAGTTGCTCTCAAAAGAGTATTTCCCGTTGGGTAGTATCACTTATCGGACAAATCTTTCGCGTTTTCAATAGATTTGACCGAAAGTTCTCGTTTTTCACGCACGTTTATTCTACATGACATGGCTTTTTCATATTTTTTTCTTGTCGCACGTGGCTGTTTCTGCCACGCACGCACGGATTTTAACCTTTGCCAAGTTGACCAGTGTGTTTAATACCTTTTTCATCAAAAGCAAACATTTAGTAGAGCTTGCGCTCGTGTGTGCTCCTACCTATTTCGTCGTCCGCCTCTGTTCGTGCTGCTGTTTACAGTACCCACGTATCACTTGGTTAGGCTGGTAAACATTCTCACAAACAAAAATAAATGCCTCCCCTCAAAAGGTAGCCCATCCTTTACTACTAAACGCCAGAGCAAATCGAAAGTAAGCCTTCACAGCATCCATGCAGCAGCTGGTACACCACAGAGTAACACAAAAAATAGTTGAAAATCCCACTTGATGCGAGCTTGCTAGTGAATCAGCCGCATAACAACGGGTGTCTCTTGCATGACGCCAAGGTGCTTTTGGCGTAGAACACTTTAACATCTGGGAATTTACTGCATACGTAACCTGTGAGAAGGGAATGTGGACAGAAAATGAGATTGCGCGGATTAAGAATCTGCCACGCACTGCACATAACTACGCACGAAATAGAAGTACACACTATACTGACAAGTAAAAATTTGGGACTATTTACGAGTGCCATCGAGAAAAGGAAGGAATGGGTTGCTACGGTAAATGTTAGCTAAAACACGCACAGTGATGTTTCACAGTGGGGAAAATATTCCCGGCTCTCTCGCAGAACCAAAGACCACGCGACAGTGCATAACCCATACCAAACAGATATCGAATCTTTTGGTAGAAGTCCAGTAGAAGGGATGACCTAAACATACGCCGAGAGCGATGCGAGCGTGAGCGTGCCTGTACGAGTGAGAACATGTACCGCTTCTTTGAAGCTAGCCGCGCTCCGGTGTGGCTCCGATCATCCCGCGCGATTTGTGTGCAGAACGTCGCGTACACGCCCTTGCGTTGCGCGGTAGCGTCCGCGCAGTGAGCTAGCTTCATGCACGCGTCATTCTTCACCGCGCACACGGTGCTAGAGTGCGACGCTTAGCTCGAGGCGACAACGCGCCGATCGGCGCTCCTTTCGCTTCTGGAAACAACCCATATTCGGATCGGTCCAACTCAAAGAGGCAGCAGAGAACGGTGGCATGTTTCGGTTATCGCTTATTAAAATTGTACAGTACGTCTTCAACGGCAAACCGCCGCGCTAGATAAAGATGCTTACTGCGGTAGTTTTGGCGGTGATAGACGATAAGGTGAGCCCGTCGGCGGCTGTGTTCTTTGACCACGTCACCACACCTCTGTTCATTTGCGCTGTGTATCCATGTACAGTCACCGCGCGGAAGCTGTGACTAATCGGTTGGCCGTTCTCCGAAAATCCCAGAGAGGCGAAATATATTTCGCGGTGCGCCGCATCATTAGACGCAACCTAAATCGAGGCGCGCTTAACCGCTACGGCACAAAAGGTGATCACACTAACCGTATGGTATACGATGAGCCACTACGGAAAAAAAAATTCTGATGTTCCACGTGCCAAACCAACGATCTGATTATGAGGCACGTCGTAGTTAGGGGCTCCGTATTAATTTTGACTTTCTGGAAATTTTTACGTGCATACAATGCACAATGCACGAGCGTTTTTGCATTCCGCTCCTTTGGAATGCGGCCGCTGCAGGGATCGTATCCACGACCTCGATCCCCAAATTACCACGGAGGCCGCCATAATTACGAAATGCGTAAGCGTGAAGTGCAACACTGCCTTCCGGTACGAGTGTGGTACAAGCGTAGCACAGCTGCACACCTGCTGCACGATTATTTGTCGCGGTTCTCCTAAACTCGTAGTGCCTGCCTAAATACATTGAAAGGCAGCGCGCCTCTCACGTATCGGAACGCGATAACAAGCGCTTAGACGGCATACGTGAGCCCCCATGAAAAATTACGTGGCAACTGTACAAAATTATCACTGCGCAGAGAAGCCAATCCTTATGTTCCAATTGTGTTCTCTCATACAAATGAAGGAAACGTTATTAGACAGGAACAAATGAAGCAATGAAATTTTACGCACATGGGGCGCCGCTGCCTCTTCGCCTACCATTGTTTCTGTTTCAAACGAAGTGACGGCGGCAGCGAGAGTTAGTATCGCGCGCATTTGCTCCGGGGCATGCAGTTTGCTTCAAGAAAGTGAACGGTGTGCTTAACATGTCACGCTCGTCAATGTCAAAATAGAAAAGAAGGCTACGTGACCAAGAAAACGAGATTACTTACCTATCTTCAGAAGTGCGGCTGCGACTGCTTCGGGGTGCCTTCTCTCCAACAGGCATCATGGCCTCTGCCGCGCAACTCATCAAAACCGTCAGGCTCGCACATCAGTAGAAGACTAGTTGTTGGGTGAGCCAACCACTTCACCGGGTAAACGTCCCACTTATCGTCGTTAAAGCATTCCACTAAAATGTGCGTCATGATGTCCGAAAAGAAAATACTTTCATCAAGAAGCACGAGGCGTGAACTACCGCACAACTGCAACCGAATAACTGAGTCCGAAAGCCGTTCACAGCTTCACATGGTTTCACTATCGTATTCAGTTATAAAAACCTTTCAAACACAAAATAACGGCACTTAAGAACCACTAATTAATTAGCAATAATTTTTTATCAACTAACCTTCATAAATTATTAAGAACTACCTAATTTATAGCGTAAACAATAAATACTACGACCAAAAAATGCGACTACGAAACTAGCGGTTACCATGCGTACTGTTGCAAAAGTGTGCGCAAAACGAAGCTCGGTTGCGCCCGTTTGCGCGCACACATATGCACCCGAACGCTACCTTAACGTTTGTCGCGCCACCTAGAAATAAAAATTACTACTAGTTTTTTTCATTTTTACAAAAATAAAGCTTCTAAAACAGTTTGTAGCGTTTTTGCAGATGACAAGGTGACAAGTAAGGTACAATAAGCGTCCGTTACCTGTATTTCTTTCATTTCCCTTTCGTGTTCTTAACTGAACATACGAGACCTGCAGGCTTGGGAGAGGACGACCGTTCGGCGAGATAAATCGCGTGCTGCGTGCAAAGCGAGAAACGGGAGCAGCCGCAGATACAGCGATTAGCTGTGATACTGTTGCGGCTGTTGCTAAATCTGAAGCTCTTTGAAGTCAATGGTTATAGCGGCTGCGCGCTGCAATCTCAAAGCGCGTTCATTCTTTGATCTCTAGTACCACGGACATTGGACAAAAACTATATTTGCTTTACGGACAGAGGGTACGTCGCAGGAAATTCGAAGACCTCACCCGTGTATGTTTGTAGCGTGTGCGCGCTTGCATCCTACGGTTCCCACAGTGCGTCCGATGCTCGAAGGTAGCGTCGTCGCCTGTCGGCATCTGTCTTATCGCCGGCCGCGCTGCCGCCGTGTCTACTTTTGGGGAACTCCACATGCGCGTAGTCACCGTGTTGGCAAGTGAATTTCGCATTCTTCTGCTCCCCAAAACGTGCTCATTTCGGATCGTACCAATGGTTATGTCATCTAGTGTATGTTAAAACGACGATGGCATTTGTACACCGGCGAAGAAATAAATCGTTATGAACTTGGGCGGTCATGAATCTAGTCTAACGTTGCAGTTTTTACGTAGCGAAAATGGCTACGAAAGTGGGGCGGTCCCGGAGATAGGCGCTTCAAAGCGCCAGCTGTAGCAACAGCACCAGGAAGTGGCACGCGGTGCACACGCCAAGCATTTCAGAGCTCACTGGCTTTCGAATGAGAGGAGTATGCGCGCGCTCGTGGCCTATTGGTTAGAGTACCGGGCTCGACGGCCGACGTTCGATTCCACCCCATCGGTCACACATAATTTTCTATTAATGAAAGCGAGGCGAAAGAAGAACCTACCTGCCGCAAAGTGACAGGAATGAGGTTGGAACTCATCGCAAACCATGTTTGGAATGTCTTCATATGCGAGTCCTAATTATTGTATACTGGACTCAACTGCTACACAACAAAAGAACAACTAGAAAAATCAACACAAATTACCCAATAAATTGTTTATTGAGAACACTCAACGGTAATATTGTTGTGCAAGGGTTGAGTGAATTCAATTGCTCTTGAAAATTTGTTGAAGTCAGTTGTTTCAACAATTCCCCAACAATATATCAATGGTTAATCAACACTCATTTTTGTACGGGTAGTCACGTTCATGTTCTGCTAAGCATGTTGGAACTTGGTCTGTCTGGCCGGTCCTTGCGATGGATTTCTGAATTTTTATCAGGTCGCAAAATATTTGTTCAGACGGGTGAAGGAAAGAGTTCTGAACATATTGTAAAACAGGGAGTACCACAGGGAAGCGTACTCAGCCCCTTCCTTTTTAACTGCGTCATGGCTGATTTAACGCGAAGACTGCCATCACAGTTAAAGTTTTCACTGTATGCAGATGATGTGTGTATTTGGACATCTGGGTCTAAAGCTCAACTACTCCAGATGGCATTGCAAGACGGCATAAATATCATCAACCAATTTTTGAGAGAAAGAGGAATGGTACTATCACATGCAAAGACTGCTGTATTGCCCTTCACTCGGAAGGTGTTAAAAAATTTCACTCTTAATCTGGAAGGACAACCTCTAACGATTGTCACACAGCATCGATTTCTTGGCATAATACTTGATAGGCAGTTATCCTGGGCACCCCACTTAAAAAAACTCGAAAACGAGGTCAATGCCATAGTGACTGTACTTCGCAGACTTGCAGGCACATCATGGGGCGGATCAGTATCGTCCATGCTGACTGTTTACAATGCATTAATACGACAAAAAATTGCATATTCCGCGCCCATCTTACACGGACTTTCCCACACGTCAGAAGAGAGACTTCAAAGACTTTTAGCTAGAGGACTACGCCTGTGTCTAGGAGTTCCACGAGCGACTTCGAGTTCTCTTGTAATAGCTGAGGCTCGCCAATCACCATTTCCAGTTATGCGAACTACAGAAACATGCCGGCATTATTTCCGCCTTCAAACCCAGCATAAAAACCACCCATTGGCTCTAGACATAATGAATCGAGATAGAAGTTATGTTCATATAGAAATTCAAGAAAATCTTCACATATTGCCAGAAAATGAATTTTGGAACTCAGACATCGAATATCCTCCATGGCTGCTTGCAGTTCCAAAAATTGAATTATCAGTAGAAGGGATATTCAGCAAAAGAGACATGTTCATTCAAGCTGCTCAACAACTAGCACTATACCAGATATATATGCGGTATTCAGGATACACACACGTCAGACGGCTCCAGTACAGCAACCTCTTCAACTTCATCATTCATTATACCGCACCTCAACAAACAAGAATCATTTAAGTTATCTCGTGCGACTTCGTCCACAACGGCTGAACTGTTCGCAATCCTATGTGCGGTAAAATTTATATTGTCAGTAGCAGAAGCGCAAAAATGGGTAATTTTAAGCGATTCACAGGCGGCACTAACATCACTCTGCAGCACAAAGGGGAAAACATTCAGCGACAGTATAATATATGAAACACTTAAATACCTCACAAAGGCAAGCGAAGCAAAACATGCAATAGCATTCCAGTGGATACCAGGGCATTGCAACATTCCTGGCAACACAGCAGCTGATGAAGCAGCACGACAAGCGCACCTGAAAGATGATACGGCTCCGCTCCCAATATCAAAGAATGAATTACGCTGCATTATAAGGACAACGTCTTTCAACATGTCTAGAAACACTTGGTTTGACCAGAATTCTAAGAGCTCTGACTTATATCATATTGATCCATTTATTGAATTCAAATTTTCATTGTCATTAGATAGAACTATGGAAACGCTTATTCATCGATTAAGGCTAGGCACTGCCTACACAAAGCATTTCTTACACAGAATTGGCCGAGCGGAAACCCCCGAATGTGATTGCGGATTTGTAGATGAAGATATATATCACCTCCTTCTAGATTGCCCACATCACGACACACCAAGATGCCGACTTAAATCAGCGCTAAGTAAATTAGACCGCAGACCTTTCAGTTTAAGGAAACTTTTGGGCCCTTGGCCAACAACGGCCTTGCAGAAGAGCGCTTTAAAAGCACTAAAGACTTTCTTTGAAGACAGCGGCATCGCTGGACGCTATTAGTGCTTTCATTGTTTTGTTCATTTCAATGTGACTCTATATATCCATCTGTTTGGGAATTATGTTATGTTGACTGCTTTGTTGTGACTGTGAATGATTGTTTACACGATGTATATACCACCCGCTGACTAGACAATGTGCTATTAGGCAACAGTATCGTTTGTACTTTTGAGACTTTCGATTACATAAGTGTGGAGACATTTGCCATGTATACTGTATGTACCCGCTGACCCGCTGACTAGAAAATGTGTTATTAGGCGACAGTATCGTTTCTACTTTTGAGACTTTCGACTACATAGGTGTGGAGACATTTGCCATAGTCTTCCTGTGGAAACGTTGCTTTATAAGTCCTGGTGCTTGTGTGAAATGATTATTTGATATGTAACCGTGAACCCTGAATGATGTATGACGGAACCACTCAAGAGATAAGGAGTAGCCGGCGCCTTAAATTGCGCGCCAACATCTCCTTATATCATATCAATAAAAAAAAAGAACTCGGATCTATTCTTAATAGACCCATGCATAAACCTATCAATTACGTCAAGTCTGAGAGAAAACAGAAAGGTTGAAACATTAGTGCACCTCCTGCGGCTTGGTACTGCATTTACGCGACACTTCTCATACAGGATAAAATGTGCCCTGCCCCTAGTCCGCAGTGTTCTTGTGGCTATGCAGACGAAGATGTACATCATCTACTCCTCAAGTGCACTAAATATGATTCATTACGAAGGGTATTGCAAGAAAATTTGTTACTTTTAGATATAAGACCATTCACTCTAAAAAAGATACTCGGTCCATGGCCGACGGCAGGTCTTCAGAAAAGAGCACTTCTTGCTTTGAAGAAGTTTTTCGAGGACAAACATTTTGGGGAAATATTAAATTTCAGTTTATCCTAATAAGCTAAATGAGTGATATAAATGTTGTACTGTGTTCAAAATTGATTTATGTGGCGATCGTGTTTGTTACGCTATGTATGTTTTGTGCTTTGTAGTGTAATTACTAGTGTTCTGCATTTTGCCTTATCAAGATATTTGACTATATATGCGTATGTGTGCTGAACTCACGCGCAAAACTTTGTGATTCTTGTACTGTTGGACTGTACTGTTTTCATACATCTGGTGTTCTACTGAGTGCCATATTTTGTGACTTTATTCTCTCTTTTTGCGCATATTTGCTTCCTTTGCTAAGTGACAAGGAGTAGCCGGTGCCGCCATAAAGGCGTCAACCCCTTCTGTTAATCCTTTCAATAACAAAATAAACAAACAAAAAAGATGACGATGATCTTCCTGCTCTCAAACCAGTACCAGCGCTTCAACACGAACCCAGCAAGATGTATATGAGGTGAATCTGCAAGCTGTACTATCTGATGCGAAAGTCGAAGAAGGTAGTTTTTAAAAATACAAAAAAACAGACATTTGCTGCTAGATAACCTGTCTACATTTGCCTCATGAAGTCAAGGGACTTCTTCACTTCATATACACACATATACAGTATGTCCGTAAAGTCATGGTGCACATTTCACCGGTCGCAGGAAAGCAGCAAAACAAGCCAAATTAAAAAAAAATTCATGTTGTAGATAGCACAATTGTAACCTTTGAGCTAAATTACTCGATGATGCGGTCATTACTTCTTCGAAAAGTCAAAATGCTTAATTGAATAATTCATATAAGTACAATAATTAACATTTTAATTAATCACTTTACGGCACATATTTCAATCTACGAACATTAAACGGTGAGCTTGCAAGGCATATCGACTCGAATTCTGAGGATGGCACCGGTTTTGATATAAGCGCCTCCAAACTTGCGGTAAAAATTGACTGTTGTTCCACTTAATTTTTTTAAACGCTGTTTTATGCATTGAAGCAGAAAATTATCTGGAACCAACGTATTTCGTCGTATACTTCGAAAATTAATTTCTCGAAACAGGTGTAGTCCTGAGAATTCGTTCGAAGTGGATGAGTCTTGCGAACTCGCCGACTACAATTCGCAAATTAATATATATGCCGTAAAGTGATCAATTAAAAGGATAATTAGCTTAGTTATGTAGACTATTCAATTAAGCATTTTGATTTATCGTAGCAGTAATGGCCGCCTCATCGAGTAATTCAGCTAAAGGACGTGAATTGTGCTATCTGGCACAGGCAATTTTTCAAAATTTGGTGTAGCCCCCCCCCCCAAAAAAAAAGAAAGAAAGAAAGAAAGAAAAGCACCTGGTATATAAAAGAAATTACTTATTTTCTATCCGAGATAGCAGACGGTTTGTTTCCGGACAAGTTGGCGACCTCGAAGAGGTACCTCGAAGAGGGAGCACGCCGACAAGTACGCCATGGTGAAACGCATCGACATTCGAGGAACGGCCCACGAGGTGAGCACTTACGAATCGGCGCCTCACGGAACAGTTAAAGGAGTGATACGAGGCATCCCGCTAGAGGACACCGCCCAAGAAATTCAAGACCTAGTGGTGCACAAGCACAACCCGACGGCGTTGCAGGCGAAACGAATTGGCAAGACCAGATCCGTGGTGATCGCCTTCGAGGGACCCAAGGTTCCCAATTACGTGCGTTACGGGAACCTGCTCGTTGAATGTTCACTGCACCGCAAGCAGATCGACGTCTGCTACCAGTGCGGCCGCGTCGGACACCGAATGGACGTGTGCCCCAATCCCCAAAATCGCATCTGCCGGGGGTGCGGCATCGCCAACCCGGACAAAGAGCATGCGTGTGTGCCCAAGTGCGGCCTGTGCGGCGGCAAGCATCTCACCGCCGACCGGGCCTGTAAGGCAAAATTCAAGACGCCGTACGTGGTGCGGCGCCGGCGCTGGGAACGGCGCCGGGCCATCGACGACAGTAGCCAAGAAGATAGAGGTCCTGCAGGCCGTGCCCAACGCAGCACCTCTTCGCGGAGCCGTTCGGGAACGCCGGCCCGCAAGGGCAGCCACCAAAGCCGCCAACGATCGCGATCCCGTTCCCGGGATGGCCCGAACAGGGCCGACCAGGCGCCATCGGCTGGCTCCAAGGACGGCCGCCGCTGGGAGACGATGGGGAAAGGAGGCAGTCGTAGCTCGAGTGGAAGACGCCGGGGATCCCGTTCGAGGTCCCGGACCAGATCAAGAACCCGGGTTGAGTCCAACCAACGAGGGATACTCGCCGAGAAAAAGGTGGGCTGGACTAACAGGTCTTCCGTCGCTCTAGGGGACGACAGAGAGTTCCCACCCCTCAACCCTAACCCACCTGCCCCCTCTAGCCAAAACGCCGCAACACGCCAAGAGTGCGGCGAATGTACAGACCTTAAAAGACTAATCGAAAGGCAAAACGCCCAGATTCAGGAACAGAATGTGCAGATCAGAGCACTCATGAGTAAAATAGACGCGCTAGCTAGCGGCAGCTCAGCGACTAAATTAACCAAAACGAGCCCGGCACCCGAGGACGCCAACGAGAAACGCAAGGTGCCGCGGAGGGACCCCCTCTCGCCGCGCCTAGAGCGGAGAGGAGAGGCGCAGCCCATGCACCAAGCATTGAATGTTCAAGAAGCGATGGACGCTGAAACCACAGCTGACTGCAAGACGGCAGCAGCGGCACCGCAGCCGTCAAATCAACAACAGCAACCACCGCAAGAGGGCAAACTGGCAGCGATACTCGCAGCCATCAATCAAATTAACGAGAATCTCGACAATATGAATGCCAGGTTAGAGGTCTTCGAGGGTCAAATTAAGATCCTGTCAGTCAAGCACGAACGACTGGCGGCGAAGACAGCGACGATAACCGTGAAGAACAAGTTCGCAGCGCTAAGGAAAGAACGCGCCAATAAAGTCAAGGAATCGATCGCGTACAGGCGCGGTCGCATCAAAACGTCAAAGGAAGATGGCGCAGACGCCGAACAGTAAAAAGCAAATCCGCGGGGGGGAAACAACGATCATTTACCAATGGAATTGCAGGGGCATCCGCACCAAGAAAGCCGAGTTACAACTTCACTTAGATGGGCTCGACCAGAAACCGGATATTATCGCGTTACAAGAGACACACGGCAGACCCAGACTCCCGGGTTACATCACGTACACGAATCCGACGGAAGGCGGGACGGCGTTACTGGTGCGCACCAACATAGCAGCCACCCAGCACCTCACCGCGCAAAAGGGCTGCGAACACACGCTGGTCGAGGTTCACACAAGGACTATTGGCAGTGCCGGAAACCTGTTTGTGATGAGCGCATACTGCAGGCCGTCACAAAGGCAGTACGACTTTGAAACAACAGTGAGCCAGGCGAAGAGGTTGGCGGGAAACAGGCCGCTCCTGGTCCTAGGCGACTTCAACGCCCCTCACACTACGTGGGGTTACAAATACCAATCTAAACGAGGCAAGGCTCTCGCAAAGGCAATGGAGGACCAAGAAATGGCGCTCCTCAATGAACCGGGCGTCGCCACCCGAAAGGGAAACAGCGTCAACAGGGACACCACCCCGGACCTGTCGTGGATGGCGGGCTCCCTAGAAGTGGCCTGGCGGAACGAAGACGTAGACCTGGGCTCCGACCACAGTATCATAAGTGTAACGATCAAGGGACCAAGGTACCGGGCAGCCCTCGGCAAAGCCCGGATCACCGACTGGGACCGAATGCGCAAGCACACGGACGAAGAAAACGAGACCTCCGGAGAAAACGCGGAGGAGGGCAGACATCAAACGTACGCAGAATGGGCGCGAGAACAAAAGATCGCGCTCGACAGATTTACTCAAGAAGTTGTGACAACGATGCAGACGCCCTTCGTCGACGCCAAACTAGCACACATGTGGGAGGCGCGGCACTCGCTCACGCGAAGATGGAAGCGTCAACGACGAAACAAGAAGCTCGTCAAACGCATCGCGCTCCTCAACAAACAGATCGCTGAATACGCAACCAAGCTGTGCCGAGAGAACTGGATGAGTACGTGCGACGGGCTGCAGGGAACGCTGTCGGCGCGCAAGACCTGGTGCCTGCTCAGACACCTGATCGACCCGTTGAGCAGCAAGACCGCAACCAACCGCAACCTCACCAAAGTTCTGAACGCTTACGATGGCAACGGCCAAAGGCTCATTGAAGACCTCAAGGCGATCTACCTCAAGACGGAGAGAGGGCGATTTCCGATACCGGAGGAGTACGGGGGACCGGAAAATCCGGCATTGGATGAACCGTTCACCATCACGGAGTTGTTAACAGCCATAGACGAGAGTAATAAGGCGAGCGCACCAGGAATGGACGCCATTACATACAAGCTGCTCAATAACATGAGTGATGCGGCGGCACGTGGGCTCCTGGGTCACATCAACAGAACCTGGGAAAGCTCGAAGTTGCCCGCAGAATGGAAAGAGGCCGAGGTACGGTTCATACCTAAACCCGGCAAACCTCTGACCATCGAGAACATGCGCCCCATCTCGCTCACGTCCTGTGTGGGCAAGGTCATGGAACGCATGGTTCTCAGAAGACTTCAAGCACACCTGGACGAGACAAATCAGATGCCGGCGACCATGTATGGATTCCGCCAGCACCTGAGCACCCAAGACGTCTTGATCCAATTACACGAATTGGTGATTAAAAAAGCAACGAGGCACGCGCCCCGGGGTATACTGGCTTTGGACCTCAAAGGGGCCTTTGACAACGTGTCCCACGCCAGCGTGCTCGAGAACCTGCGCAAGACGGGGTGTGGCCGCAAGACCTACGGTTATATCAAAGATTTCCTAACCAATAGAGCAACAACTATCCGGATAGGAAATGAACGGTCAGAGCCTGTGGAGCTCGGAGACAGGGGTACCCCACAGGGGTCTGTCCTGTCGCCTCTGCTTTTCAACCTAGCACTCCTGCCCCTGCCCGAACTACTCAATCAGATCGAGGGCGTGGACCACGCGTTCTATGCCGACGATATAACGGTGTGGACGAACCGCGCGGGTTCCGATGCCTGGGTGGAGGAAGCCCTGCAGAGAGCGGCAACGACCGTCCACGAGTATGCCAGGACCTGTGGCCTGAGCTGCGCTCCACAGAAATCGGAGCTGCTCATGGTACAGCCCGGAAGACCGAAGAAAGAGCCGCCGCCAAACATAATCATCACCATCGACGGCACAGAGATCAAACCAACGCAGCAGATCCGGATACTGGGCCTGCTGTTGTGCAGCGACGGCAAGGCGCACGCAGCCGTCAACAAAATCAAGACCACATCCGAGCAAGTCCTCAGCATGATCCGGAGAGTCACCAACCGGAACAGAGGAATCAAAGAAGAAGACGCACTGCGCCTGGTGCAGGCATTCGTCGTGTCACGCGTAACGTACTCCGCCCCGTACCTCCAGCTTGCGAAGGTGAACCGCGAAACGCTGAACACGACGATAAGGAAAGCAGTAAAACTCGCCATGGGCATCCCAGTCTACTCGTCAACGCAGAAGCTGCTGGAAATGGGTGCCCACAACACGGTGGAAGAGCTGGTGGAAGCACACCTATCCCACCAGAGGGTAAGGCTGAGCCGGACAGAGCACGGTCGGGCCGTCCTACGCAAGATAGGATGGCAAATTGTACAGCTACCGACAACGGAGCCGCTCCCCACAACGTGGAGAGACATTATTAAGACCAAGCCCCTCCCCCGGAACATGCAGCCGGGGAGGAACAACGAGAGACGCTCTGCGCGGGCCAAGGCACTGGCTCGACAGCTGGAAGAGGACCCCGAGGTCCTCTACGCGGACGCCTCACTTCCCAAGCACGGAACCAGAGCAACGGCGGTCGTCACCACCATAGATAAACTTGTCACAGGCGCGTCGATACGGACGACGAATACAGCCGAAGCAGAAGAAGTGGCCGTGGCCCTCGCACTCGCACAACCGGGAGTGAGGACCGTTGTCACAGACTCCCAGACCGCCTACGCAAGCTACCGCAAGGGGAACATCTCTTCCGTGGCACTAGCGATCCTCAACAAATGCAAATCACCGGGGCGGGCCGTTGAGCTCGTGTGGGTCCCGGCTCACTCGCAAGTGGAAGGCAACGCACTCGCCGACCACTATGCCCGAGAACTATCGATCCGGGCCGAGGACGAGCCAGGGCTACCGCACCCCGTGACAAGCTACAAAGACATCACGCAAATGTACAGAAGCGGCAGATGTAGGCTTCCCCGTCCGCATCCGCAACTCAACCGAATTCAGCAAACGATCGTGCGACGCATGCAAGCGGGGTCGCTAGCGCATCCAGTGCTCTTGCATAAGATGTTCCCAACAGAGCATGACACTTCATGCCCTTTTTGCAGACGGTCAAAAGGCACTCTAGCACACATCCTTGCAGAGTGCACTAAGCTCAAGAACCCCCCACCACCCCTACCCCCCACCCTCCCCAGCCCCAACCCCCCCGAGCGATGGGAGACCTTGTTGTCCAGCCCCGACCTACCGACCCAGCTCGCGCTGGCGGCTAGGGGCCAGGAACTGCTGGACACATATGGGACCTGAGAATAAGGTTCCACCCCATCTGGTGCAAGCGCGCACCACCCGTCACTAAGGGCTCAGCACAAAAGTTGATTCTCTCTCTCTCTCTGGCGACAACAACCTTTAGGTCTCCATGGATGACTTTTCCCAATACATTACCTCACCTCACATGGACGGCATCAGGCCAGTTATCCGCATGTATCCTTAATCGCATATCGGAAAACCTGTTGACAAATACACGCTTAAAACGCTGCTACACTTGATGCTCGAACTGAATAACTTCGAATTCGACTGCAAGCACTTTGTGCCAATGAGCGGTACCTCAGTGGCGATAAAAATCGGCCTCAACTATTGAAACATATTTTTGGGCAGAAGAGTACGGATTTGGGCTGGTGGGTTCATAATTACGAGCAGTAAGCAGCGCTAAACAACAGGACAAGGAGAGGGACGCATACAACAGCGCTGACTAACGACCAAGTGTCTTTATTCTTTCAGTCAGTTTCAGTTTCAGTTTTTATATATATTGACACGTGTGCATGTTGACCTTTCCCGCGTAACCATGTTTCACCGCTTAACAAATGCTATCGCACAGCGCAGGACGCGCCTGCATGTATAGGAAGTTTCTGGAATGTTATCGATGCTTCTATCCGCTGTCTGTTGTCGCCGAACCTTGTGGTATCTGATTTCGTCGCGTGACGCGAATGGTGCAGAACTTTGTGGAAGACACGCGGGTCCCAGCGATTAGTCTGGAACATTCGACGACATGCTGTACAAAAGCCGACGCGCTTGACCCGCTGATCAGATTTTCGACGATCGCCGACCGTGTTCGCCGCTATCGTTGTGCTATAAGTGTAGTCTGTTTTTGTGGACACAGGTTGGCCCAGTAAAGGTTAGTTTTGTCTGACAGTCTTGCTACTGTGTTCTTAACGTCACCACCACGTGACAATATACTCCGCCGCTATCACAAAGCACCGAATCAACAAAATTCAGCATGCGCAGGAGCGAAAAGTGCAATTAATGAGATAGGAAGGTAATATCCTTCGGAAGGAGAGAAATAGAGGGAAGGGCTTACACATGCTTCGCCGCTAGCATGAATGTGAAAAGCTTCGGAAATAAGACGTGCGCGGTCATCGCGGTATTTTGACAGATAGGTCACATCTTTAAAAGACGGCTTGCAGCCGCATTCATTGCAATGCAGTGATAATTGACTATCTCTAACTCGTTTTTGAACTTTGTTTGAGTGTTCGCGCATGCGGTCATTGATGCACCACCCCGTTTGACCGATATAAAAACGCTTGCATGAAAGAGGACTCTTATAAACCCACACAGTCACAACAGTCAGCAACAAACCTCGGTCCGTGCTGCTTTTTACAACTTTTTTTTTCTTTTTGTTCTCGGTCACCCGATCGACTTGATGGCACAGGCGACCTAACTTATTTCTGACAGAGGACAGGCAGCCTAACGCCTGCCCTGCTGACAACCTTTCTGAGATTATGCGCAACCTGGTGCACATATGGGATAACCGCAACCATTTGCCGTGAGCGATTCTCAGATTGAGTAGCTGCCGATTGCTTTCTTTTAAGGCTTGTTGCGAGGCTTTCAGCGATGCTAGTTAAAAGCGGTAACGTACGGGAAACCTGAGTGCTTCAGCCTGGCTTAATATTGCGATTTTCGCCCCTGCGCGTGCTGAATTCCGTTGATTCAGTGCTTTGAGATAGCGGCGGAGTATATATGTGCTGACTGAAAGAACAAGGACACTTGCTTGTGAGTCAGCGCTGTTGTCTGTGTACCACTCCTTGTCCTGTTGTTTAGCGCTGTTTACCGCTCGTAATATTCTTGGGCCTTCTAGATTTCTTCAGAACTGTGAGGTAAAACACGTGATTGACAAAACGGTTATCGACGATGTATTCTTGATCTGGAGTCATGGGTGAGCAAGGGCTTTTTACATTCCTTTCCAAGTTAATGTGGCCCCCACAGCAACATTTCTGTCATTCCCACTTGCTCGGCCTCACCAATATACTTTTTAGCTCTCACCTTATACAGGGTGATCATTTTTATGTTTTATGGAATTTTTAAAAATCGCCTGCGACAGATAGCACAGTTCTTGTCCTTCAGCTGGGTTATTCCAAGAGGCGGACATTACTATAGCACGATAAATCGAAACACATATTCAACTAATCAATAAAGAATTCACAAATGAACTTCCTAATTAATTACGTTACGGCACATACTGCAATTTACGAATTGTAGCCGGGGAGTTTCAAGACGTATCCACTTGAAATGAATTTCCAGGATGGCACCAGTTTCGAGATGTTATTTCACAAAGTTTGGAACGGAATACATGGGCGTCCCAATTACTTTTGTGCTTCATTGCATAGAAGAGCGTTTTGTTAGAAAAAAAAAAGTAAGTGGCAACAACAGTGCACTTTTAGAGCAAGTTTGATGGCGCATATCTACAAACTGGCGTCATTCTGGACATTCATTCCAAGTGGATACGCCTTGCAAACTGACCGGCTTCAATTCCTAAATCGCAATATGTGCCGTAAAGTAATTAATTCAAAAGATAATTAGGGAATATTTGTTAATTAGTTGAATAGGTCTCTCAATTTCTCGTGCAAGTAATGTTCGCCTCTCTGAATAATCCGGCTCAAGGACTAGGATTATGTTATCTGCTAAAGGCTAACTTTAAAAATTACATAAAACTTACAAATTATCACCCTGCATACGGAAATATCGACGTGACAAGCAAAAAAGCTTGTCACGTCCTTATTTCACGTCCACGTTCTTATAGTGAAAGCTCTTCGATTCAAGCTAATATGCACAAAGAATGAAGACTTTAGGTCATTTTGAGAAAACCTTAATTTGTGTACTGATTTAGCCCGGAAGAATTATCCGCCGTCCGCCATTTGCGACATAATAGAGAAATCCAAGAAAAAATAACGTAGCGCTATTATATACAGGACGTCCCACGCAATTTTAACCAAATTTTCAAGATATCCAAATGCCACGCAGCTGGACAAAACAAAGGTAGTGTTGTTTGCCGTCGCTTGGAGATACTTAAATTATTCTTTTTTCATTCCACTTCATCAATTAATTTGTCCTAGTTAATTAATCAACTTCTCAAAAATTATAATTCGATGAAAAGTGACAATGAGGAAATTGTAGAGCAACATGAAAAACTCCGGATGCAGCTTTCTGTTGCTCAATACGTGCTAC
Organism: Dermacentor albipictus; assembly: GCF_038994185.2. Taxonomy (NCBI): domain Eukaryota; kingdom Metazoa; phylum Arthropoda; class Arachnida; order Ixodida; family Ixodidae; genus Dermacentor; species Dermacentor albipictus. The sequence goes on along the minus strand of NC_091821.1, from coordinate 242,511,457 downwards.
ATAAAAGTGTTTTTTCCGAGCGTGAAAGAAGCTCGGGAATGCACACGAAATTGCCGCGCGACTACCGTTCGAGGCACTTTGCGTGTATTCGCGGGCTTCTTTCACGCTCAGAAAGGCACTTTTACGTAGCGCGTATTGAGCAACAGAAAGCTGCATCCGGAGTTTTTCACGTCGCTCTACAATTTTCTCATTGACAATTTTAATGTAATTATAGTATTTAAGAAGTTGATTAATTAAGACGAATTATCTAATTATGCGTAATGAAAAACAAAATAATTTGAATAACTCCAAGCGACGGCAAGCAACATTACCTTGGTTCTGTCCAGAAGTAGTATTTCCATATTTTTTAAACTCTGGCTAAAGTTAGCCGGGGCACCCTGCACAGGCCCCGACTACGGGGGTGCTCCGGGGCCCGAGCCCCAACCCCCCTCCTGGCGATGCCGAAGTCTATAGCCCTCCCACTCCCCCCCCCCCCCAAACACACACATAAAGTGTCATTACCAGATTTTTTATGTTTCCTTTGACTTGCCTCTATCGTCTTACTTAAAATGTTATTGTGGCTAATAGCTTACAGCATCACTGTTGGCGCGGACGCGCACGGCTTTTAATTCTTATATTAGCTTCGCTTCATTTTTGCAAATCCTGACAATAGGACGACAAGGCTAACGACTCGTGAAAAAAAAAGGAGAAACTTTTCCAATAAGTTATAACATTTATTAGGGATGGGTCGAAACATCGTCACTTGCATGCAGAGGTCCTAAATCCTCAAAAGCCGATGAGTTACCGGACTTTTTGAGCAACATCACGGGCACAGAGGAAAGCCGACCTTTGCAGAAACGCCCAGGTAAATTTACATAATGCACACTATTGGAGCGACACCAATCCACAGTGGGTAAAGCACCCTCGGCATCAGTACCGGTGGTCGTTCAATAGGTGGTGCGGAATTTACGCCAGTGCTATAATCGGTCCCATCTTCTTCGATCACACACTCACTGGTAAGCGTTGACGGAGTGGTGGTGAATCCTTGACGTGGCGGTGAATCCTTGAATTTGTTCGCAGGCATCCAAAGCTCATTTATTCAATTTAGCTCAATTTCTCTACGCAATGCTTGACGATTCCCTTGAAACGTTGCCACAATTCTACAGATTCACTAGATGACGCAAGTTCAAATTCACTAAATGGTAGACTTAAGTTATTTACAATTGTTGTATCGTCTGCCCGTGCGTAGTCTTTTATAAGATTAAAAGCAGGTAATCGCCGGCGACCGAGTATACCGATAGGTATATCGACGGATATAATTTTGTGGTCTGATATTCCTGGTTCGACTGACACACTAACAGCAGCTATTTTCCAAGATAGGAACACAAGATCTAACAATGACTTAAAATATAAGGTTTCTCGTGTAATTTCTCCAACAATTTGCCGTAAATTATGATAAATCATAATTTCCAGTAGTTTTTCAGCACTCGAAACTTCCGTGTGTCCGGGCGAGATAGTTTTCCAGTTTATGTGGGGTAAATTAACATCTCCAGTCATTATTAGCCTTGTACTATTATTCAAATGAGGGCACAAAAAGCATTTAATTCGTCCAGGAACTCAGGCGTGGTAGCAGGGGCCCTGTATATGCCTCCCACTATGAACCATGGCCACGCTCGTTTATATCTCCTTCCGTTTCTCTACCGCGGGTGCGCTTTAGAATCACGGCGCTGCAATCATGCTCCAGTAATTTTCCTTTCCTTTCTTTTTTCTCCTCCCTTATACTTCAACTCGGTCTCTTAACTATACTACACGCAGAAACAAAGCAACAGCGCTCGCATTTGATCCCATAAATGAGAAAAAAAAATTATATATATATATATATATATATATATATATATATATATATATATATATATATATATATATATATATATGATGCTACAGAACAGCCGCCACAGTGTGGCTGCACTGAGGAGGAAGACGACGACGTGGGCCCGCTTGATATAGCGTCGCCATTTTGGCCTTCCGTTAGCATCGCTGTAAATAAATTGTATGTAGCATTGGGCTTCAGTTACACGTAACATTAATTTAGTGGAAGTGCGGGGTAAGGAGAGTAGTGAGCTGCGAAAAACATGCGGCATGGTCAGGTCCCCAAGAAAACGGGGCGTCTTTCTTCAAGAGGTCGGCAAGGGTACGTGCGATGGTCGCAAAATCCTTCACAAAGCGTCTGAAATAAGAGCACAGCCCTACAAAACTACGAACGTCCTTGGTAGACTTCGGAACAGGAAAGTTCGTAAAGGCGCGAATTTTTGTCCGGATCAGGTCTCACACCTCTGGCGTCCACGACGTGTCCAAGGACGGTGATTTGGCGGCGAGCGAAGTGACATTTTGACGAGTTCAGCTGTAGACCGGCGCGGCGGAACACGTCAAGAATCGCTGAAAGACGGTCGAGATGAATGGAAATATATAGAGATATATAAAAAAATTATCAGTCATAGCACTCGTAGCACAGCCCTCTGGGCCGTTCACTTTTCGAAAGTAGTCTTATTAGGGTAATTATAATTACACAAAGGTATTTCGCTCTCGTGAGCAGCAGTCCTTAGTATAGTTACTCGGGCTAGCTTCCCACTCTAAGCGTGCCGCGCTCGCACCTGCTTAAGCTTTTCCTAGTCTCTAGAGCCGCTCGGGTTCACTCGATTCAAACTAAACATTGTCCGCGCAACCTTGGGCGATCGGAACACACGTTAGCTGCGCTCGGCAGGCAAAGAAAGGGGCTTTGTTCCGGCCACAGAGCTCCATGTCTCAGTAAGGTGCCTGGTGTCACCTCGTGCGGACGCCATCCTCTCGGTAAGCGCGGAGACTATCTTACATTCCCTCATCTTTTAAAATGTTCAATACTTACAAGCATTTCTCTCGCAAACCATACTTAGTTCAAGGGAATTTTCCATGTCTCAATAATTTCTCTTGTCGTATTTGAGTGCTGATTGTCATGTTATCGGCGATTATCGGACAACATCAGTCTCTTACCACGTAAGTACGAGGCTCTGGACAGGAGCTATGGCGCTTCAATGTAACGTGGGGCCTGATGGACCAACCGACTGAGCTATCTCTCCGGGCAACATCCAAGGGTCACGAGTTCAAATACCCTGTTATCTTCCTTTTTTTTCCTTCTCTCCCCCCCTTTTTATTATTTATTTTCTTTTACTTTATCACTATACGAGAAAAGTGCAAATCTTTTCCACGACCATATGGCCACTCATGTGCAGGTCATAAACTACCAGGTTTCTCCAGTTGAGTGCCAGCTCAGATTGGTCTACCTTGACTGATCGAAGAAGGCACCACTGTAGGTTAAATGAGGCGTAAAACTCCTGCGGTGGCGAAGAGGTAGAGTATCCGCCTCGCGTGCAAGAGGACCGTGGTTCGAATTCCGAAGCCGCGCAATTTTCCACCGGAAAAAAAAGCGCGTGTTGAGAAAATTGCATAAACAGGCCTGGAGTGCGGCCTAAGTCCGCTGACCAGAACCGGTAACGCACTCTCTCACCAGAGCAGGATTAGCCACCCTGGTGCAGTAATTGGCCACAACCTCCTATATGAATACGACACTCAAACCCCGGCCCTCAGTCCCCAGCAGCTGCGAATCAACTGACCACAGCGGCGGTCAGACCTGCGACGCAGCAGAGGGTGCTAAGAATCCCTGGTTCCGGACAGGCCGCCATTGGAATCTGAACCTGGCAACGTTTAACGCTAGAACGTTATCTAGTGAAGCGAGTCTAGCAGTGCTATTGGAGGAATTAGAGGGCAGTAAATGGGATATAATAGGGCTCAGTGAAGTTAGGAGTACGAAAGAAGCACATACAGTGCTGAAAAGCGGGCACGTCCTGTGCTACCGGGGCTTACCGGAGAAACGAGAACTAGGAGTCGGATTCCTCATTAATAAGGGTATAGCTGGTGACATACAGGAATCATTTGCATTAACGAGAGGGTGGCAGGTCTTGTTGTGAAACTTAATAAGAGGTCTACGCCCCCACATCCAGTCATGATGACCAGGAAGTCGAAAGCTTCCATGTAGACGTGGAATCGGCGATGGGTAAGGTCAAAATACACTATATTGATGGGCGACTTCAATGCCAGGGTAGGGAAGGAGCAGGCTGGAGACAAGTCAGTGGGGGAATATGGCATAGGCTCTAGGAGTAGCAGGGGAGAGTTATTAGTAGAGTTTGCAGAACAGAATAATATGCGGATAATGAATACCTTCTTCCGCAAGCGGGATAGACGAAAGTGGACGTGGAGGAGCCCGAATGGCGAGATTAGAAATGAAATAGACCTTACACGCTCTGCTAACCCTGGCATCATACAAGATGTGGACGTGCTCGGCAAGGTGCGACCATAGGATGGTAAGAACCCGAATTAGCCTAGACTTGGAGTGGAAACGGAAGAAACTGGTACTTAAGAAGCCGATCAATGAGTTAGCGGTAAGAGGGAAAATAGAGGGATTCGGGGTCAATTGCTACAGAACAGGTATTTGGCTTTAACTCAGGAAGAGGACCTTAGTGTTGAAGATATGAACGACAATCTTATGGGCATCATTAAGGAGTGTGTAACAGAAGTCGGTGGTAACTCCGTTAGACAGGATGCCAGCGCACTCGAGTAGCTCTATCGGAATAAGTCTGATATGGGTCTGGTGTGCGGTGAGCTGTCGCGTCAGCGCGACTGCGAGCGTCAGCGGACTGCGAGCTGTCGCGTCAGCGCATAGGAATCCCAGCTATGGCCTTCACGGAGAACACGTACGGTTCAGTTAAAGCTCGGCGAAATAGCGCATGCATGCATTTCCAAAATAATTAGGATTGTCCCGGTGCTCAGGCCTTACTTGCGCCATGCCTCATTGCGCCGTGGTTACAAATCTTAGGACTGCTTACTGCGTGCATGCATGCATGCATGGTGATTTGAGCGAGGGAAGACAACGATCGACAAGCTTTGGAGGAAAACTAAATTGGTTGTAATACAATATCACGTTATGTTCTGCATGCACAATACCTCGCCGGCCTTTTTTTTTTTGTGAGGGGCGTTTGAACGAGGTTCCTCGGCAATAATAAATACCGGCGTCGGCGTCGGCGTCACCAGCATCTTCACCAATCCAAGCCTGCTATCCGTTTCGTGCGTGCCCTGCCGTTGCTACCGTTCCTTAAAAAATAATGAATCAATGAAAACCACCCACGTGACACACCGATGCACGCGCGAAAAGTAATTTTCCCTTTTTTTTTCAGGTGTATTTGCTTCTATTTTATTACAATTTATAATTTTATTATAGTTGTGGCTGCGCTGACCAGGCTTCGTGGGGAAAAAGTGGGGAAACAGCAGACTGGGGAACAAGTTATTGGAAACTATGGTGTCCATTCTAGGAACCCTAGAGGAGAGACGCTGGTATAATTCGCAGAAAGGAATAAGCTTCGAATAACGAACACCTCTTTCAGGAAGCGTAGCAACAGAAAGTGGATCTGGAAAAGCCCTAATGGCGAAACAAGAAATGAAATTGATTTCATGCTTTCTGCCGACCCCAGCATAGTGCAGGATGTAGAAGTGATAGGTAGGGTAAAGTGCAGTGATCATAGGTTAGTGAGGTCTAGGATTCACCTCAATTTGAAGAGAGAAAAAAGTAGAATTGGTCAAGAAGAAACAGGTCAACCTAGAGGCAGTAAGGGTAAAAGCAGACAAATTCAGGCTGCTACTTGCAAACAAATATGCAGGCTTAGAACAGAGAGATGATGATGACATAGAGGTAATGAATGAAACCGTAACTAGGCTGGCTTCAGAGGCAGCAATTGAAGTGGGAGGCAAGGCACCAAGGCAACCAGTAGGCAAGCTCTCCCAACTAACTAAGAACCTCATAAAGAAACGACAAAGAATGAAATTGTCCAACTCAAGAGATAAGATAGAATTCGGGGAACTGTCAAAACTGATCAACAAGGCGAAAATAAGGGATATTCGAAACTGTAACGTGAGAAAGGCTGAAGAACTGAGAAATCACTGAAATCAGTGAGAAGGAAACTTGGAATAGGGCAAACCAAGATGTATGCACTGAAAGATAAACAGGGTAATATCATCAGCAATCTCGAAGTTGTAGTAAATGCAGAGGAAGAATTCTATACTGACCTGTACAGTACCCAGAGGAGTCAGGATAGCGCCATTAGAAACAGTAATGAACAGGATACAGAAATTCCTCCTATAACTAGCGATGAGCTGTGAAGGGCCTTGCAAGCCATGAAACGAGGAAGAGCGGCAGGAGAAGATGGAATAACAGTCGATTTAATCAAAGATAGAGAAGACCTAATGCTTGGAAAACTGGCGGCTCATTATAGGAGGTGTCTATCGACTGCAAGGGTCCCAGGAAACTGGAAGAATGCAAGCATTATACTAATCGCCAAAAAGGGAGACGTTAAAGAATTGAAAACTTATGGGCCTACTAGCTAACTCCATGTATTATATAAAATATTCACCAAGATAATCCCCAATAGAATAAGGGCAACACTGGACGTTATAGTCAACCAAGGGAACAGGCTGACTTCAGGAAAGGATACTCTACAATGGATCACATCCATGTCATAAAACAGGTAATCGAGAAATCCGCAGAGTACAATAAGCCTCTCTATAAGGCTTTAATAGATTACGAAAAGGCATTTGATTCAGTAGGGATACCAGCAGTCACAGAGGCATTACGCAATCAAGGAGTACAGACCGCTTACGTAAATACCATGGAAAATATCTACAGAGATTCCACAGCTACCTTAATTCTACACAAGGAAAGTAGGAAGATACCTATAAAGAAAGGGGTCAGACAGAGAGACACAACCTCTCGAATGCTATTCACTGCGTGTTTGGAAGAAGTATTCAAGCTATTAAACTGGGAAGGCTTAGGAGTGAGGATCGACGGCGAATATCTCAGCAACCTTCGGTTTGCCGATGACATTGTTCTATTCAGCAACAATGCAGACGAGTTACAACAAATGATTGAGGGCCTTAACAGAGAGAGTGCAAGATTGGGGTTGAAGATGAATATGCAGAACACAAAGATAATGATGTATAGCCGGGCAAGGGAACAAGACTTCAAGATCGCCAGTCAGCCACTAGAGTCTGTGAAGGAGTACGTTTACCTAGGTCAACTAATCACAGGGAACCCTGATCATGAGATGGAAATTCATAGGATAAAAATGGGTTGGATCGCTTACGGCAGACATTGTCAGCTCCTGACTGGAAGCTTACCATTATCATTGAAAAGGAAGGTGTGCAATCTGTGTATTTTACCAGTGGTGACAAATGGGGCAGATACTTGGGGCCGTATAACGTAAAAATATTCCAATATGTTTTTATTCCAATCTGCTGACGTCAAATTTGCGTAACCGTCGACGCGAGCATCGGGCGGTCACCCGCAGGGTTGCCTGAACAAACCAATCAACTGCTCCCCTTGTTCATAGGAGGTCACTTTTGTTTGCTCGAAAAACGAATAACATTGCCTGCACTGAGCGGCTTGTCTTATATAATTGGCTCACAAGAGGCGAGGAGCATGCTCAAGTGGAGAGGGATTTGATGGGGCCGAGTCACTACAGTGAATATCGGTAACCGGATCAAGAGGGTGGTGCCGGCGTCTGCGATTGGTCCACTTTCTCTTATTTAGCTTGCGGTGGCTCGTCGACAATCGCGGCGGCATGCAACGGAAGCTTAACAATAGCGCTAAAACGGATCCTCAGCAAAGAAGAGTTGGCAGAATGAGGTCGTAAACGTGCCGAAAATTCTCGAAAACGTTACACGGCCACGCAAGAAGTTTTATTATACGCAAATGAACCCATGCTCTCCGGCAGGTGCGAGTGGCTAGCCAGCGCGCCCGAGCGATCGGCGGCAGCCATCTTTTGTTCCTTTCGGAACGGGGCAGCCTGCGGCTGTTGAGAAAAAAAAAGATTTTTGTTCGGCATATTAATGTATCTTTAACTCGTACACGTCACTTTGACGCAAGTTTTTGCGGTTTTGTCATGTCGCGTGAGAGGCAGGTGAAGTGGGTGCAGCCCGAAATCTTTTGACCAATAGCCGATGGCTAATGGCGAAAAGGCGTCGAATCAGAAATAACTATTTTTGTTTTGTTCGGTCAAATTTGTATAATCAGTGTGTACACGTCATATCAGATGGGCAGCTATCGCGGTTTTCGTGACGTCGCGTGACAGACAGGTGAAGTGGGGGTGGTCCAAAAAAGTTTTTGACCAATCGCGGTGGGCTGATTGCAGAATTGGAATAGAAAAGTTTGGAATAGTTTTACGTTATAGCGCCCTTGGAGTTTGACAAAGAAGCTTGGGACCAAATTAAGGACCGCGCAAAGAGCGATGGAACAAAGAATGCTAGGCATAACATTAGGAGACAGAAAGAGAGTGGTTTGGATCAGAGAGCAAATGTGTATAGCCGATATTCTAATAGACATAAAGAGAAAAGAAATGGAGCTGGGCAGGTCATGTAATGCGCAGGTGTGATAACCAGTGGACCATTAAGGTAACAGAATGGGTACCAAGAGAAGGGAAATGCAGTCGAGGACGGCAGAAGACTAGGTGGAGCGATAAAATTAGGAAATTCACAGGCGTTAGTCGGAATCGGTTGGCACAGGACAGGGGTAATTGGAGATGGCAGGGAGAGGCCTTCGTCCTGCAGTAGACATAAAATAGAATGATGATGATGATGATGGCGGCCAGATTTCGCTTTTTATGTAACGAAGGGACGTCAAGTGAGATGTTCAGAGAGGTACGCTCATCAAGACATGCACAAACCGCATGTCAAACGCAGTCGGTCCCTAAACGCACCTGCTGTTCCCCCCTTGTACAACCACTATGCCGAATCACCACTTCAGTAATTGGTCTTTACTGCCACAGTGAAGTGTACTTGCTGCAAAGCGGTGTGGCACACTGGCGTCCCGTTGATCAATGACAGGCCCCTTCTATTCTCCCACATTTCAAAATTCAAACTGGGCGCACAGGCCTTGAAAGAGCCCCAATATTAGGGTACCTCGATGCGCTCTCTCACCCCCACTCCGAGGCACTCCACCCAACATCCCAGTGGAAACACTTCAACTAAGGACATTTGCGAATCATGTCCCAATGTCCATATGCACCATTTCGGATACAAATAGGACATCCGCTGGACGTACAGTTTCGGATATTCTATTACCGATGTCCCAGTCGGGATACCACACATTGACCTGTTTAGAATATCCTACCATGAATCTCCCAAGCTTATCCCACACGGACCTTTTTTTTTACATACACGTGAATATTTCCACTCCAACTGAGGCCTTTGTCTTTGAATTTTTCCTAACAAAAATATATTTTCGCTCATGTTCGAATTTCATTGCATCGAGGTTAATGGCATGCTCCATGGCTAAAGGTGGGAGCAATGCCAGGTAAAGCTGCAGGCTATCGGATGCAGCTATCACCTTCCTAACCATCAAAATTCTTCACTTGTTTACAGGCTCCTCATCATCGTTAACATTCACATCCTTTCCACCTAGAAGGCTTTGAAGACGTCACTGGTAGTCAGTTGCGATAACATCATGTTGTCATCAGGTGCTTATTTTAACTGTTACAACAAGCAGCGTACGGGTTGCGAGATTCTGGAAGCAGTACAGCAGGACTGCAAGACTTGCTGACATCATACCGGGGGTGTTCTGTAAGTGTCCACCTGGTGGACATGTCCATTTTGTCTGCTGCTTAAGTTCTGATTGGCTGGGCTGGCATATGCATGAGAAGAAGACAGGCACCCCAAGCCGATCAGCACTTCAGCAGCAGATGAAGTGAACATGCCTACTAGGTGAACACTTAAAGAATACACGCCCCCCCCCCCCCCCCCCCTCATGCACGCTTGTCAAGTGCACCGTTAGCACTGCCGTTTGTGCAGAGTGCAGCTGAGTGGAACCGCTACACGGTGTTCATTGTAAAACAGCAAATCAGCCATGGGGCGCCTAAATTCCTTCACTGTACAGGCAAATTCATTGCAGCAGTCTTTCTTGGATGGGCATTCAAAGTAGAAAGATAGAAATTCGGTCAGGACAAAATTATTCCTTCGTTATACAGGTCATTTCATTATATATGTGTTTGTTGAAGAGGCGTTCGACTGTTTGTTTACTGCACTGCTTCTGCCATCATGTTTGCGTTATCCTGGCCTCCTGGGTTCAGATATAATTTTTTTCTGCCTCATGCTACTGCCTTGAGAAACATTCTCAACATAGCTAGGTGCTGACAATGGCAAAAGAATAGCAGATGGCACAGCTCTCAGTGCATGCGTATGTGCATGCAAGTCTTTGTGACAGCAAATTATCATGAGCAAATTTGCCCCTGCTCATCCACCACAGTGCAAAGACTAAGTTCAACAGGTCCGTCCTCCCTGAACTCCTCTTGCGTACTACCCTAACCCCCTAACCTGCTTCTCATTTTCATCGCAGTATGTGACAGGCAGAATGGAAGCAAATCAGAAAGAGCAAAGATTTTTTGGGGGGAAGATGACTATGACCTTGTCAAGCTCCTTGGATTGGAATGTGTGCACACTCACAGCTGCAAGCAGATTCTTAGTTCACTGGAAAGATTTCCTTTTGCCAACTATTCTTGGTTAAAACCGATTTCCTGAAAAATCTTCGGCGTACCTGCCAAATTACTAAAAACGTATAATGGGCTGAATTTTTTTGTTGTGCCATCTTGCTGTGGTTAGTTAGCAGCGAGGAACAGCTGTCTGATGGAACGAAGCTTGAGTTTTGTAGGAGGTAAAAAGGATGAGCTACTTGGTTAAAGTCTGTATAATAGTAAATCTTTCCCATATTTGATTTACCGATACATAAAAAAATGTACAACTGTGACCACCATAAAGGGGCCCCGCAATGCTTTTGAACAAAGCTATGGAGTGCTTTGCACATAAGGTGGTATTACTTCAGGAATCTCTTCAAGCAAGATTTTTTTTCAGATGTTTTGCATCAGCTGAGTTATGAGCAAAAACATTCCCTCAAAGCTTTCTTTCCCCATTTATACTTCCTAATGCAGTTCAAGCTGCACTATTGTTTTAACTCCTTGCAAGTAAGTGCAAGCACGAGTGTGTGTGATGCGGCAAACTATAACTTGACTTTAAAAAATTTTTAGTTTGTTTTATCCATCATCTTGCTACCCAAACATGGTTCCTGCTGTTCAAGGGTTGGCACTGATTAGCAATCATTAAAGAGGACAGGCCAACTGCCCAATTCAATAAACGAAATTAATTCAATTAATCTTCCATTCTCCCTTAATGTAATAGGGATGAAAGATTGGTGGGGATTCACGATTGTTGCGGGAAAGCGCGAGTGATAGGTTTCCTGTGGCATATAGAAACGTAATATTTTGGCTAAGTGATCATGACAGAATTATATGGCTTATTTATCACTTTTGAAAGGTGATGCAGGCCTCCTTTTATTCATGGTCGCCATAGAGATCCATAGTATCTTAAGTCTTGGAAGCTATCACAAACCTTTTAGACAGCCTTTTAGCTTTGGGATGGCCTGTTTTGATATTTAAGCAAAAAACATCTAAGTCAATGGGAATTATTTTCCAGTAACTGCACTTAACATAACCATTACCATAAGTAATATAGCCAGAAAATTCATAATAATCTTACAATTTTAGTTTGCAGAGTAGGGGCCATTTGCAGGTTACACAGAGTAAGTTTTGTTGCTAATCTGCGTTAGGGCAAAAAAGAAAAAAAAGAAAAGAAAGTAGAAAGCAGCAGGACAATACATTGTCTGTGGGCAGTACACATAACTTGGCATATAGCAGGGAATAATCAGTTGCCGAGTGTTGCAAAGTTTACGACAGAATAAATACTTGTGCAAGTGTCTTCAAGATAGAAACTGAAGAAAATATGGAAAGGAACACATAAACACATGCACAAAAATCTAGTGACCATTGACATTATCTCAAAAATTAGGATTTCTTTAATGCAGTTGTACGCCTTTACACAAGATGAGACACTAAGTTTTGAAAACTCAGCAATCCATGGGCGACAGAATCAAACTGCAGTTTGTAAGCTGCTTTGTACACCTGTATTGAATAGATATATTACAATACAGTAGTGAATACTAGACGCTGTCCTCACTCCACCTGATGCAGTGAGCAAAGTGTCATTGAAATAAATGTTCTATCAACAAATGGCACCTAAAAAAAAAGTAACAACTACCACATACCTTTGTGTTGGAGCTGCACACTTGGATATCAACTTGGGTGATGGGATGCATTTTTGCAGGGTAAAAAAAATATGCATGCCACAAGAATATTTCAGTAAGGAAAGTTTACGACACAGTTGTTGCAGTCTGTTTGTTTTGTAGCTTTATCATATATACATTAGAATTTATTACAATGAAATGTACCAAATACAAATGGCTGAAGTGCTGAAAGAAACACTGCTCCAGTTTTTGTGTTGTCACCAGACAGCACTTGGAAGAAAAATATCTCAACAGAGCATTTTATCACGTTGAACAAGAAACCCTTTTACACTTGTGAAAAGAAGAGGAATAAAAAAAAAAAGAAGGACTACTGCATCACGCCAATTTGCTGCAAGTGAAAAGAAACCAAAAGAACTTGCACAATGTTTTAAACACCAAACAATTAAACTAGGCAAATGGCATTAGCATGAAAAACAGGCCAGTACAGCCCTTGAGGTGAACCATGGCACAAGTCTCCTGCTAAAAAAAAAGAAACCACACGAAAATATAAGGACCATGTTCACCCAGCTTAAGTTTAGGAAATATTGCACAAAATAAACGAAGCATGGAAATAAACAAGTATCCTACAGCCTAAAAAGATTATAGTTCTAAAATTTAGCATTCATAGAAGAGAGAAACAGGGAGCAGCTTATATGCATCAACCTCTTTACGTAAAAATTGGCTAATGAAGAGTGGAGCACATACTCCTGATTGCCGACGAAACATGGGAAATGACATTCATACAGTAACAGCTGCACTATGACAAACATACTCCATGGCATGAGAAGTCTTCCAACAGTAGTGACACTTCTAGTTGCAGACCATATTTGCAGATGACCAACTTTTTCACAAGGCTGAAGAGGGGAACATTTGTAAACCTATCTACGCGCAAAACATAAACATGTCTTCATTGGAATCCAGTACTTCATGGGAGAAACATTGTTTGGCAGACAGTGGCATTTGTTTCTCTGAAACAATGTCCTTGGCCCACTGTATGATTGCTCTGCTATGTATATATTTATATATATATATATATATTTATATATCAATGTGTGTACAAACAAGACCCATTCGAGCTTTCGAAACAATGTAACCACTATGTGTCAGCAAACAGCTGCTGGGTCATTTGTAATAACACACTTTCATTCTTATGCTGAGCTGGGCATAAAAGCTGCGTCAAAGCATATCTTAAAAGTCTAAAATGGAAGAAAAATAAATTTGAGTATTTGCAAGATCATTTAAATGAAGAAGGCTTGCCTGGCAAGGTTATGACAATGCACTTTGTCAAGCGAACCTTTCATCTGTCAGCAGTGTACTTCACATATGTTGGGCATGGAAGATTCCCGAAAGGGGGCAACTTGCTGCCCTTTGACCATCTTGGAGGAACCACTAATGCTGACATGTCTACATGCACCAATCTGGCAAAGTATGCGCAAACAAAATGAGATATGTAGAGTTTGCAGTGCTGTCCTGCCCAGTGGACAGCCGTCACGAACATGCCTGTGATGCACATGCCCACCACTGATGGGCTTGCTCGGTTGAAATGGCACATCTATTCCATATCGACATCACCTCAGGGGGGCCCTTGCGACGGGAAGGGCGTGGAAGCATTCAGTACAGACGAGCGTTTTTATGGTCAGTGAAACAATGAAAGTACCACCAGACAAAAACTCACACACAGCAGTGGCTAACAGGGTACAAGTGAACCTCACAAAAAAAGGAAAAAAAGAAAGCATGGATAAAGTAAATAGTGTCTAATGCATATAACAAAGGTCAAAATATTATGGGCTGATTTTTTTCCAGCATTACTTGTGGCACATTTCAATCCACCAAGCTCGGAAATTAATCTGGGGCATACCTTATCGTAATCACCTGTAGTCTGTTGCAGCTCCTAGAAAAACAGATGTGAAGATACCTTGAGCGCCTTCCTCTGCTTGTGCCGTAACAGGAGAGCAGTTATGTCTATGCACAATAAAGTAAGTCTATGTAATAACACGCTTAATAAAGTCTCTGTCTTATAGTGAAATAAAAAAGCACGTCTTTACCACTTGTCCCACAAGAAGGGAAAAGTGTATAAAAATGATGCAGGAGTGCATGCTCTACAAGAAAAAATACAGCTGGCATTTACTCTACTAGAACAACTGCCTTGATCAAACATGGGCAGAGTCAATGCAATTCCAATATGTAAAATGCATGGAATGTATCTGAATAAAATTAAAATACTGCATGAACACGAATTTAAGTTCACGCTGATTTTAAGCACCCCCCACACCTCCTCTTTCAAAAAAATTATTCAAGAAGAAAGGTTAATTGTTGAACATGAGTATGTACGTTTCAGTTCTTGGCATCCTCCCCTAGTTTGAGGGTCCACAACTTGGAAAAGAGGGGTGCTTAAACTTGTGGTAATTAGTCTGGTTACTATCATTTTTGCTATTAATTAAAAGAGCTGCCAGTGACAATTATTTTTGATTAAGCATGAAAGAACATAGCAATCACTATTAATGGGTACCCTACAAATGTGAGGCTTAGCTACACCTGGTGCGTGTGTTATCTGACAATTATGCTTTGCTGTAAGCTGATACCTGTTTGCCAGCCGAAAAGAAAATGGTATAGAAGCACAAGCAGCAGGTGACTGTAGAATGTGCAATGAATCAGGTACAAGGACTTGCTACCTTCTTTACCCAGGGGTGGATCCTTTCTTCCTACAGAATTTCATAGCCCAAATGATGTTAACTCTGCTAGATAGTTACAAGAAATATACCAGCCACCAGTATTCATTACATGATTTCTGTGAGCAGTGTGGCCTGGTACCAAAGAATAACATATCATTTGCATGAAAATTTCTAATCTAACCAAGCCAAGAGAAAGCATAGAGGCATGCACAACTCAGAAGACAATTTCAATATGCAATCAATAATATGACAACAAAGAAAAGCAACAAGATAATGGCAAACAGCAACAGTTGACCGATCAAGATGTACAGATAACTTTTGCTGAGGAAGAATTTTGCCCCACCAAGCAAGGCTGGCTATATACCTGCCTGTTTGGCATGTTTATTCACAGTTCCAAAATTCGGCTGCCAATACCCTGGCAGTATTAAAACTGAGAATGGCGCACACAGTCCCACACGCTTCGGACGTACGGCAGCAAGTACTGGTCAGCCTCAGCTTGTCCCCGGGCACACAGCAACCTGCTGCAAAGACCCACAATGGTAACTTGGCACTTGAGGAGGTACGAGTCGCGGGTCACTGATGCTGTTGCTGTCATGATGGAGTGCTGGCTTGAGACCGGGCACCGATGAGCAGGGCCACCAGGGAAAGGGCTGTACTTGCTGACTGCCTATAGCGTCCGCTCTCGTGTGCAGCTTTCACTCGCCGTTGAACAAAGAATTCAGCTGCCCATATTTTTACACATTTGCAGCATCACAGAATAGTGTCCAATACGGACATGGACTTTGAAATGTTCTCATCCTGCAAAGAGAAGTACAAGAAAACTCTGTTTAAGTTTTATGAGGCTAAAAAAATTTTACCATATATTGTTCTCATGCAGGTGTTAAGCTAGCATAATGAATGTTTGCTACCAACAGCTGGCTTTTTTAGTTCTAAGTGTCAAATATTGGCCATCAAATGGAATCAGCACAGAGCTGGCAAGACAATGGCAGTTGCTACGCAATGAGTGAAAGAAGAATGTTTTCTAGAACAAGTTGCTTGGTTGGTTGGCTTACACTTGCAAGTTAACAAGTCCACACATTAGACAGGACAAGAGAAAGTAGACGCAAGACAAGCAAATGCACAAATAGGCCTTAAGCAATGAATATGGATCAAAGACAATGGTCTTGGCTTTCACTTTTGCAGAGAAACTTTGTCAGTTGAAGCAATGAAGCAAATGAAGCCATGGGATAAATAATAAATAGTGCATGGCAATTCTTGAAGATCTGTTTGCAACCAATTGCATAAAGGACAGGGAGGCTTTGGCAGTATACGGCAATGAATTGGAGATAACAGGTGTGGATATCACCTCTCATTTTCGCTTGCAGACTATTCATGCATTCACCCTGTACGCAGCATCAATCATTCGTTAGTACTAGTATGTTTGCGATCGCAAGTCAGCCTCTAGGGTATGTGAAGGAGTATGTTTACCTAGGTCAACTAATCACAGCGAACCCTGACCATAAGAAGGAAATTCACAGAATAAAAATGGGTTGCACCGCATACGGCAGACATCGTGAGCTCCTGACTGGGAGCTTACTGTTTTAATTGAAAAGGAAAGTATACAATCAGTGCATTTTACCGGTGCTGACATATGGGGCAGACACTTGGAGACTGACAAACAAGCTTGAGAACAAGTTAAGGACCGCACAAAAAGCGATGGAACGAAGAATGCTATGCATAACTTTAAGATACAGAGAGAGAGCGGTTTGGATCAGGGAGCAAACAGGTATAGATGATATTCTAATAGGCATCAAGAGAAAAAAATGGCGCTGGGCAGGTCATGTAATGCGCAGATTAGACAACCACTGGACCATTAGGGTGACAGAATGGGTACCAAGAGAAGGGAAGCGCAGTAGAAGATGGCAGAAGACTAGGTGGTGCGATGAAATAAGGAAATTTGTGGGTGCTAATGGGAATCGGTTGGCACAGGACAGGGGTAATTGGAGATCACAGGGAGAGGCCTTCATCCTGCAGCGGACACAAGTAGGCTGATGATGATGATGATTATTATTATTATATTTGAGGGACGCTGCGCACAAGTGTCCAGTCATGTGGTACTTTTAAAAAATCTTGTAGGCTTTCTTTGCAGCCCAGAAAACTTCAAACCACAACAGGCATCTTCAAGGAAAAAGAAAACGATGGCATCAGGACCACGAGCCCATACCCAGTGGCTCAAGCTATTAGACAACTTGGGCCACTGAGTCAGAGCCCAAGATGCGGCTGCTGTGGCCAGGATTCGATCCCGCAACCTCATGCTTAGCAGCCCAACACCACAGCTGCTAAGCAACCGCAGCAGGTATACTTAATATATATATATGAACAAGAAGAAAGGGAACTGAGGTGCTTGATTTTTATTAATCATATAATAGGAAGCCAACAACCAAACATACCAAAGACAACATAGGGGAAATTACTTGTACTTATTAATTGAATTAAAGAAATGAGAAATTATTGGAAATGAAAGTGGATGAAAAAACGACTGGCCGCAGGTGGGATATGAACCCATGTCTTCGCATTATGCGTGCGATGCTCTTACCAATTGAACTATCGCAGCGCCGTTTTCCCCTCCACTTTCTGGGATATTTATGTTTTTACTACTAGAACTGACCCTGGGAGTGTTAGCCAATGCCATCACTCACAAACCTTGGCGACGGATGTGGAATATCTTCTCTGCCACAGGTGTCACGAGTATGTAATCTATTGGGTGACAGCAATTGGTCAATAAACAGACACATGCTACCTGAAGGCACCAATGTTGCCGGATTCGAGACCCTCGTAATGCAATGAATGAGAAGGAAGGGAACCAAGGAGCTCGATTTTTATTAATCATATCATGGGAAGCCAACAACGAGCCAGTTTGCCCCTGACCCTGGCCCTGACCCAGTGGACCCAAGTTGTCTAATAGCTTGGGCCACTGGGTATGGGTTCGTTGCCATGATGCCATCGTTCATATATATATTTATAGTATGCTCAAAACGGCTGAAGTAGGCTAGAAATGCCATTCTCATTAAAAAACGTCACCGTAAGTATGCTAAGTGCTAGCTGTGTTTGACTGCTCTTTTATTTAGTCACTCATCCAAGAGCTCCATTCTGTTTAAATACTTTATGAACAGTCATTAGGCCCTTGCCACCTACTGTAAAATGACATTGTAATAATGTTGCATAATTATGCAAAAGATTTCATCTTAGCTGATTTCACAAACCTACCGAACTTACAAATGGCAAGGCCCTTTTACATTAGAGATGCTTTGATGCAACTTATAGCTCAATTTCCTAAAAAAAATGCAATGGACTCTAGCAACGATAATCTGTGGCAAAAATTCCACGTAGACAGAAGAGTCTAAAGTTCCATTCAGGCAGAAATTTAACCATCACTGGAGTTTCAAGACAATACAATAACTTACATCCTGTGGCAGGTACTGTTTTATTAATACAATAACTTGAACATTACAATAACGTGTAATGTTCCACTTGTTCCATGCTTATCTCATTTTCCAACTCTCACTTTGAAGGCTTTGAATGCACATATCTGTTTTTGTGTCACCATTTTGCTTACTTTTCATATATAGGTAAATCACTATTTTCCATCTCTGCCTTACCCCCCGATGAATCTGGTGTGCTGCTAGGACATATTGTCTGTGGGTGCTTTACAATTATACTCTGCTTTCCTCCTACTTTTTTCATACACAGGACACAACAGGTTTATTATTATGTCCCTTTCATTCGGGGACAGTGCTGCAACAAATGTAACAGGGACCATTAACAGGCTATGTGGATTACTGTCAATCCATCCATAACAATTTCTGGACATACCCCAAGCAATGGTTATGATTCTGTATGGACTTAACTCTATAGTTGTGGTTAGCATTCTGTAGTGACAACTGCACCTATGGCTATAGTTCTGGCTTGACGGTTTGTTAGTCATTCCAATAAATATAGACTGTTAAGTTTTACCCTCTTCAACTCTGGTTTGTTTGGTTATTCATACTGCAGTGTATTTAAACTTTTGGCTATGAGAAACAAGAGGCGGTTTGTCCCAAATAAAGCTAAATGTAATTCAAATGCAAAAGCTTTCAAACTGCAAATTATTTCAATGCCTTCTAAATTTTGTACCTCAAACTTGCTTGAGCTCAAATGGATAGTAAGGGCCTGCTAAAAGGCACTTCCTATATGCCACTAAACAAAAATATTAGTCGAAATTCAGTTCCTGCAGGAAACATATGCATCAAATGATTTCAAATGCTTGCAGCTGTTTTCACACAGCCTCCGACCTCTGCACAAAATGTGGTGTTCTACATCGCTGGATCTAAGCTGGCGATATATGGCCACACTTTGACACAAAATTTGCCATGCTCGCTAAGTTTGTTTATGCTGCTGTTTAATCTTTTTGCTATTGCATCAACTTGGTGCACTCTGCAAATCTAAGCATTTCATACCTTTGATAATTAGTTATGGAGAAAAAAGCATTTAATTTTACCTTTAAGCACCTTCCCTAAATAGAGGGCCTATCAGTTGAATACTAGAAGCACCCATATTCATGTTAATATTGTAATAATTTGCTTTGTCTGCTGCTCCACTCATTTCTGGCGTTTGAAGAAAATTGGCCAATAATTTTTTCCACTGTTACAACAGATGAGTGCACAAAGGATAGTGGGTATTTTTTTGTGGACACACGAAAGATAGGCAAGCTTTTGAACAAGGCTGCGCATCATGTTTTGTGTTTGGAGGGATCATGGTTGGTCAAGATGTTAGTGACAAAAACGGTCCAACAAGTGGGCTGGCTTATTTAGCAGGTTCGGAAAGTGTTGTGGGGCACTCTCAAAAGCTGCGAGCTTGTTAAAAAAGAAAAAGAAAGAAGAGAGGGAGGTAGAGGGTATTAATTATTGAACAAAATTCTGCCAAAGCCACTTGTGCCAGCAGATGTAAAAATATGTCCCACTGACAAGGTTATCGCGATGTAGCTTCCAGAGCTTGAGCAGCCTTTCTTTTAAAGCAAAAACATTATCTTCCAAGGAAGTGGAGGGTGAGCATCGCCCTACTGTTGGCCTCACTATGGCAAGGGCAACAAAGTAGTTAAGCTGTCTAATTAAATGCCTCCCTAAAGGTGAGTCCTTAGTTTGGTGTAAGTCTATATTTTTGCAATTGCGGCACACTAATCCATTGTTTATAATGCCATGAGCTGAACTTGAAGCAAACAAATGAGGAAAAAAAAACAGCAAAAAAGCCTTTTAAGAAACAATCAAGGGGCGAAGTCAGGCAAAGAGAGTGCTCTGACCCTCAAATCTGGTTCTTGGTCAGGAATGTGCTTCATCCACCATTAGGAGCTCAATCAGAATGAGACGTTTCTGCTGCCACACTTTTACTGCCTTGAGAGTGTTAGGCTACACAAAACTATTGACAAGCTCTCAAAAATTACTGAGGCAATTAGAGCAAGCTTTTTTGTTGCTGCTGTGAGCAAAGAGCAGGAGGACGATGTTGTAGGCTGTAGGCGGATTTAGCCTTGCAATGCTCTAACGTAGGTAAAAGATGGCTTTGAGAAGTTCTGCTCAATAATGTGCCCCAAGTTGGCACAGTGGCATGTCCTTTTGCTGCAGTAAAGGATAATAAACTCAAGAGTATGAAAATTAGCAGCTTTCACCCACTTAAGGAAGCTGTTCTTAGGCAACTGTTGGACGGCCATAAGCACTATCCTTTTTAATCAGTAAACAGAATTGGCTTAAATTGAGGAGAGTCCTAATGGTATGCTTTTAAAAAGGTCCCACAGTGCCCAAATATTGACATTGAGTGCTTACTTTGCACTCTAACTTGCTGCTATGATGTTCAAGTACCATTCCCACAATGGGAACACGCATTCAAGGAGTAAACAGGTCTGCGGTGCTTAAATAAAAATGCTACAAGTTTAGATGGTAATGTAGTGAAGAAAAAATAATAAATAATAAAAAGAGGAATATGCCAGGTAGCAAACATTATTTGGAGCAGCCTTTCATAACTTTACGAGAAAACAACAACAAAAAAAACAAGTAGAGTGCATTCCACAAAAGACATGCAGTTTCTGCTTTTATTCATATCAGTTGTAGAAATAACATGTGAAAAAAGATACCCTACATTCATAACAAGGAAACTTCACTTTCATACGGGCATTTCCTGATTTGCATCAGGTCTCGCACCACTACATGTAATAGCAATTGATGCGATGAAGAGACAGTCAATCATGGCTAATGATGGAGTTCCCAATTACACAAGATACATTTTGTGAATTTGGACCTTGGTCTGGAATGCCTTAAAAAAAAAAAAAGAAATCAAATTTCTTCCCTGTTATCCACTAACACCAATGCCTCTCTCTGCCGTTCCAAGATAATCTGAAACATACAATACTGAAATATGAATAAATCTGAAGAGTCACCATTGAGAACTATAGTAGGCTTTTTAGAAATGCTCCCTTTTTCTTGTAGTGAATGCTAGCTTCGATAAAATTACCACTGACAATTTCCGTAGTATATACACCACAAAGAAACGCAGCAACCTGTTAGATGTACACATCTACTAAAACAAGAACTGAACGGCAAACACACGTGCTTACCTTTGTACAAGAATCCATAAATTCATCAATTGTGACAACGCCATCCTTATTGAGGTCGAGCTTCTGAAAAATTGAACATGTGAAGCCAAAGGTGAGACTCTCATGCCACGATACATGGCAGAAGGAAACAGGATAATGTAGTACTAGCACATTTTACAGTGTCTGCAAAATATGACACTTAACTGCCTTGAGAGTTTTACGGTAGAGCCAGAGTCATAAAAGGGGAGCGCACCTTGTGCACCTGCTAGTTTTTATCTGCATGCTTAATGCCTAAAATTTATTTCTTATTGCTGGGGGCAAACAAATGTCTAGGGAGTGCCTACGTGTAGTAACACCATTTTTAGACATATTAGAGTAGAAGGCTCCAAGAGTTCGTTGGAAACTTATACAGATTTCCTGATCAGCTTTGATAGCTTTGTTTTATAAATATTTATGCAATTAATCCACTTGTATATCCATGTCTAAACACTGCTTTAAGAAAAAACCGGCAGCTGTGTACAACAGCTCTCAGTTGATGGTTCTTATGTTGCCTGATGTAAGATTCCCTTAAAGGGACCCTGCAATACTTTTTGAACATGGTAAATAAGTCTACGCAGTCATTAGAAAAGGTTGTTAAGAACAGCTGAGCCAAGTAGTAGTCCAATTTGGACAGCATAGAGCCTAGAATTTAATTTGAAGGAATGCTTGCACTTTCTAGCAACATTTTTAAAATCCACAGGAACTTGTGTGTTTATTGTGGTGTTACACGAAAACACAATGACAACCAAACAGTTTCTTTAGAGTTTCTTGATTAAATTTGATTCTGCTTTGCCTGCATCCAAGCCCGCTAGCAGGAAAGAAAGCACGCATGATTCTTTTGCTGGCATTGACTTCGATGGCTTTCTTTTCTTTTTTTTTTTTGTCCTCTGCTCTGCTTCAGTGAATTACAGAGGCAGTGGTACAGCAAAAATTTAATCAGTGATTGTGTTGCTGTGCTGCATAGAATACAGCAAATATTTCAGAGATGAATTAATTGTAACATGACAACTTTACAGATCACCATAGCTCTTCCAACTGCACAAACATTTCCTTTAAATGGCCTCGTTTCATGGAGATACCTAAAGAGGTATTCATTTAGGCTATATTGCTAGAATACACATCTTAAATCACAAATTTGTTGGCCTTGCTCCTTTGTTGCTTTGAGATGTCAAACCCCTTAAATCGCGATTGCTGCCTTTTTGAAGCAAGTTGTGCATGGTTAGCAGAAGTAAAAACCGGAATGTTTATGACTTAAGATTCCTTGGTAGATTGTGTGCAGAATCAGCAAGTGTGCCCATGTGTATGTGTCCTAAATTGTGGTGAGTTGTCCTTCCTTCTTTCCTTGACCAGAAGTGACACTGCCTGCATCTGTGTGCATAGTTTTATGCATCTACTCAAGGTAACACGACTGTATTTGTTTGCGAAGCTCAAGCTCAACAAGTTCAGCTCTCAACACAGGTCGCAAGCAATGATTTGCCACAGAACTTCATGCTGTGGTTTCCTTTATACAAAGTATAACAAACATTAAAAACTGCTTACAGTCTGTGTACAAAAATTTAGCAACTGACAACAGCACACGAATGCAACCAAAGATTATTAGAGGACACTTATAAGGCATGAATAGTTGGAATATGCCCACATTAGATATTTAAAAGCTGCAGTATATTGATGGACGCCACAATGAAATGGCACTGAAACATTTGCTTTCACTGACCCTTTTTCGGTTAAAACCGCTTTCCTGAAAAAAAATTTGGCATGCTTTTTTCAGTTTATGGAACCGAGTTAAAGAAAACCTGGCTTTAAACTCCTGCTACTTGGCAAAATGCAGAACTTTTTCCATTTCATTATTTACGGTGATTTGCCTTAAGAGAAGTCCCCACTGGTACTGGGGCCTGACCACAATTGTAGCCAGCTAAGCATTACTGTCATATGTGAAATTAAAATTTAATTGTGTAATGCTTTAATTGTGCTCATCGATTTGTGTTTGCTAAATTACCAAGCATGTATAGTGTAAATAACCACAATGAAATGGCACAATTGACCTGGTCACTTGAATGTGGAGGGTAGGATGCATACATTTCTTACTTAATAAAACACATATTTGGGCTAGTTGGTGTCTGTTTTACCGTGATTAGCATTCGTGAGATACTTCAAGCCCATTTCAGGGGATGACTGTGTATCTACCTATGCCTATAATCATTTTCCCGCCAACCTGGGTCATGGGTAGTCCATGGTCAAATGTGTAGTGCACATGGGTGCTGTGCTGAATGAACAGGGTTTGAAACCAACCGTCGGACGAACTTGAGTCACTGGGTATGTAGCACTATGTACCTATGTGCCGCTCTTCAATGAACCTCTTTGAAGACAACTTGAGTAACTAGGTATGTGCACTGGGTATGTGACATTCTACAATGACAAAAATGAGCCCTGAAGTTTCTACAATGCTCGGCGGAATTGAACCCATGCCACTAGGTGGCGGAGCGTGTGCAGTAGGAAGTACGAGAGAGGAGGCTGGCTGCATACATGTTTCAATGTTGGCAATACGGTGTGTCGCTACGTTGCTCCAATGCTAATCGCATTATCGTCAACATTCATCCTGAGATGGGTTCTGCCAGACTTTTTTTAGACCAGAATTGTGGCACAGCAACGAAGATATGGACATAGAAACAGCATGGTCAACCACACATTTTTATACAATTTTTACCCACTTATATGGTGGTCACAATTATAAGGTGAGGGTGCATCTGGAGGACTAAAGAAAGATAAATGTATGCACATTAACATAAGGCGACTCATAGGAGATTGCCTGAAATTCCAAATAATTGGGAGTTTGAAAAAAAAAACAACAACAACAAGAGATTTACAAGGAAAAAGAAAAAGTGTCTTTACTGCACGAGTGGCCAGGAAGGCTTGCGAATGGAATTACAACCTTTGTCCGTAAAGTTTCGAGACTGATTTATTTTCTTCTCTAGAAATGATTCTCCAAAACAAATGTTGGTGCATATGTGTAGGCCATCTTTTTGGGCTAACCTGAGCTATTTATGTTAATTGCTGTGGCAGCCACTAGATGGCACTACATGTAGAAAAAATATGTCACTAGTCGTCTGCGCATTCTACTGTAAGTGAATGTGGAGAGATGGACGTCCACCTCAAACAGCATGTAAACATAAAATTCTGTGTGAAGCTTGGCAAGACAGCCACACAGACGTATGAGCTCCTTCGTGACGCTTACGGCAACGAGACATTATAGCAGGCGCGAGTTTTCGAGTGGCACAAGAGGTTCACTTCAAGGAGAACGTCGGTGGAAGACGACACAAGGCAGGGGCGCCCTGCAACCTCACGGAATGAAAACAACGTGGCTCGGATCAGGGAGATCGTACAGCAAGACCGCACCACTACAGTCCGCATGCTATTGGATGCTCTCGACATTAGTAAGACAACATGCCACCAAATTTTGCGTTAGAACTTGGGGAAATGAAAGCTGAATGCCAGACTTGTGCCGCACTCCCTCACACAGGACCATAAGGGCATGCGGGCATCAGTGAGCGCCGATTTGCTCCCCGAGGCAGAGAAGAATGCTGCATTTGTCGACAGCATCATTGCTGAAGAGGAAACATGGTGTTTTCAATACGATCCTCAAACAAAGAGGCAGAGTGCCGAATGGTGGTTCACAAGCTCTCCGGCGTCGAGAAAGGTGCGGCGACAGAAGACCAAAACAAAGACGATGCTGATAGTTTTTTTTGATGCCAGAGGTGTCATACACCACGAGTTCGTCCCACAAGGGCACACGGTGAATCAGGAGTTTTATATCCGCATGCTCCAACACATGATGCACTGCGACGCCGTCGCCCTGACTTATGGGCATCTGGACAATGGAGCCTTCTCCACGATAAAGCAAGGCCACACACTGTGCTCTCAGCGTGAGAAAACTTCTCGACAAGCACAGCATTACTGTACTTCCCCATCTGCCATACTCATCTTACCTCTCCTCATGCGATTTTTTCCTGTTTCCTCGTGTGAAGAGAGCCCTAAAAGGTCGCAGGATGAGGAGCGTGGGGGCCATTCAAGACACCACGACAAAGGAGCTGACAGCCCTGCCAAAAGATGCGTTTTCAAATTGTTTCCAAGACCTCAAGAAGCGTTGGATGCTGTGTATAGACTGCAAGGGAGACTATTTCGAAGGGGTGCTGTACAAATGATTTCAATGTTGAACGCATATTTTTTTTATGGACTCAGTCTCGGAACTTTACGGACGAAGGTTGTATGTACACACATATTTACATGCGGCAACATCACGATGTATTTTGACCACTGCTATGCTGTTGTTAAGACCAGGGAAAGTATGGTCATAGCTTGCGCCAAATCAGCATTCCCTAGCAACTAGAACAGAGGTAACCGCTTTCTGCTAGCAAATTGATCGTGAGTTTGCAACGGTGGCACTTTCTCAGATCACCGTGCCCCACGTCAGGACAGACAGTGAGTGTGCATGCAGCTGGCCGATGATTATGAGCAACAAAAATTCATGACAGAAGACACCAAAGTCGCTGTAAATTGCATCACTATTAATCATGGGACACTAAAAAGAACCACTAAATCTGTTTAAACTAAGTGAGCATACTGTGAAAACTAATTGTTCTTAATGTTATGGTAATAATAATAATAATAATAATAATAATAATAATAATAATAATAATAATAATAATCTTTATTACATCCAGTCATGTCATGGTTACAGATCCAGCCTGCATAATCAACATTGCTTGTGTGCGAGGCTGGGCAGTCAGCTGGTAGCGCTGATATGTGTACAAATAAATAATTTAATAAAAAAATATAGGAAAAAATGCTATTGCAAAAAGTGAACAAAAGATATTATTTGAACAAAAGATATTATTGCATCAACAGGAAAAAAAACACATTGACATTAGAGATGACTTCACAATCAGGTTCGCATGCTTCAAATCCCGAAGAAAACTTCAAAGAATATGGACATTGCGTATCACCCATAACCTTAAATGTGATTTTATTTGTTTAAATGTTCCCACGATATCATTCTCATTCAATTTATTGAAATTAGCCGGCACGTAGAAAGCACGAGTCCTCTTGCCATAGTTTGTGTACACACGAGGCACCACATATTTTTTTGTCTGACGTAAGCTGCGAGATTTCCCGTTCAAGTTTTTGAATTTAGTAGAAAAATAACTTTTACACATGGTGTCGAACAAAACTTGTTGCTCGACAAACACCATGTCTGACTGGTACATGCTCAGCAAGACATCTTCCCCATGACCAAGTGTGCCATACGAGAGGCTATAGGCAATGTTTTTAAAGATGCAGTTAATTATCTTAAGTCTACTAGAAGAAGCAAAGCCATAAATTTTTATTCCGTACTTTATGATCGATTCCTCAAGTGCTTTGTAAACCATTTTACGAACATTTACATCACAGAAAGATTTTAGGGCATACAAATGAGCGCACACAGCACGTAAGCGCTTTGCGAGCTCTTCAATGTGGACATTCCATGACAACGTGTCGTCGAAGTGTAGCCCCAGGTATTTTGTGCTATTTACCAGAGTTACCGGAGGACATGAGCATTCAAGGCAGTCACTGGTGTGGAGATAAACAGGGGAAATATCCGCGACTGCTTTATATGGGCTGTGAAAACACATCATATTAGTCTTCGATTTATTAATGAACATTTTGTTGTTAATGAACCAATCAAGTAGTTTACAGACATCATACTGTAACACTCTAGCGGCTTCGTTCAAAAGTTTGTTCGATACAACCAAAGCCGTGTCATCAGCGTATAAATAAATTTTTTATTTTAGTGGTAACCAAGCAAGATCATTCATGTAAATGTTAAACAAAAGCGGTCCCCAATACGGACCCTTGCGGTACCCCTGATTTAACATGCAACAAAAAACTATAGGACTCCGCCACACGGACACACTGCTGTCTGCCTGTTAAATAATTTTAAAAAAATCAGAGTTCAGTCAATAGTTCAAAAATGAATAAAGGTCAGAGTTCCAATTTTAAAATTTAGCACTGACAATGATGCTACTGGTGCATGCCATTTCGGAGCCGCCCTTGAAGCAGTTTGGAGCAGTAGAATGGACCTTCAGAGCAGGCTTATGAAAGTGATTTCAAAATATATTATACTGATGGTAAGCTATGTGAAAGCAGGAAGTGGTCGCTGAGCAGACATGATTGTTAGCGCACATTGTATGCACTGCGCTTATCAGCTCAACATGGCCAGACCTGGTGAGGGGCCCTTTGTTTGGGGAGGCCTGGCTCGGTCCACCACAAAGTAAATGCTGCTGCTGGTCCACACCATGCCACTTTCAAAGGTGTGGAGAAACGGCACTTGAGGACTAAGTTTTGTTTCCTAAAGCCCGAACGACCCTTTTGGCATAGGGTGGGCACAGGTTTCTCATATTTTGCTGAAATGTAGCAGGATGTAGCAGGGTTTGCCTCTTGGCACAGTTTCCCACAATTGGCGCACCAATAGCATCACTGCACTGATACACCAGCACTGGTGCGCCAATGTGACTTCCCCGATTTCAAGGTATTTTCACATAAATGGGCCACTGTGGTGCTGTAGAAATTCTCTGAACTTAAGTCCAGTTTTTGGCCTCTTTAGAATACAACACAGTCCATCTTTACTGATAAATAATTAACTAGGCCCATGCAGACATTATCAAAATCCATACATCACAGCGATCTCTTCAAGGAGGCATTGCCACCGGCCTTTTGTTCTTGCCTTCTCTTGTGGTAAGAGTGGCTTGTATGGTACTAGAGAAACATAACTTACTAATAGAGCTCGACTCTTTTTTCTCTTTAGTGTCCCTTAAGCCATTGAACATGCAAGATGTACACAATGTGCACATAAATGAGCAGGCTTGGTTTGGCTTGTCTTGGGGGCTTGGCTGACCACTACTGGACTGACGATGCTGTGAACTAGGCCAGAAGAGTGAGAATGTACTGTTGGGCTAGTTTGTTCGACACAGTACTATTTTCGAGCATAAAGATGTGAGAGCAGAACAGACAGTGCTCTGTCTCGTCTATTCTGCTGTCATGTCATTATGGTGGAAAATATTACTATGCTAGAGGAGTGGCATCCTTCAGCTAGTTTTCGTTTCAAAGAGGGGCTGGCACTGTAGTAAATAAAAAATCTCACTCTTTCTGCTCGTAATGATGCTTGAGGTTTCACATCTTCATGCAAACATAGTCCAAAAGATCTAACAGTGTGCTTTAAGGTATCTGAAATTTCATTCACCATTACGTATTAAAGATTGGGCACTAGTGTCACAACTGCAATGGTGCCCAACTAACTGAGCACGTCTGTATATTCGAAGTCAGAAAAATAGGTAGTCAACTGCAACTGACTCAGAAGGTTTAGTTTATTCTAATATAACAGAGGAAAAAAAGAGACCTCAAAATATAATCACATCATGGTAAACATCACTTTCTGTCATGTTCCACAACCGTTGTCTACCAGCTGTTGAGGCTGCCCTTTGTTGTCATGAGCTGTCATTGATGACGACTACAATTTTCGTATTGGTGTGATGGCAAATACTCCCCCGCCTGCTTAAATTTATTAGTTGCTATGATTTACATTGCCATCTAAAAACTGGATTGCTAGAAACACAGAATTGCTGCCATATTAAAACAGTAACTGAACCCATCAGCTTCGCATATAAGGTGGAGGGGTGACTTTAAGGCTAAAAATTTCAGGAAAAAAAAGTGTCACCTTATATTAAAATAAATATGGTACATTTAAAGACTGGCTCTGCACAGTTGTTCATGTAATAAGTGATAATTCGCTTCTGTATTATTTATTTATTTACACACACTCAAGCCCGATTGGGCTATCGCAGGAGTGGGTTTGTACCATTGCATTAAACAAAACATTCTTCTGAACAAATCAACTTCAACACCATAGGAATCATAACTTCAAAGCAAAAGATACAATGAGTAATAATAAACACAGCATGAATCAAGTTAACTTATACAAAAATTCCTCTAAAGGCAGTGACCTAATTTCACCTGGTAGTAAGTTCCATTTTTCTAAGTTCCAATATACAGTAACTGTCATATAGCGAAGAGGACAAAGTAGTGTGGACAGGCTGCCCACAAGTGAGTGAAGGCATGAGCAGACATTAAAAAAGATGACGTTCATTGGAATGCCTGTCCTTGTCATTGCTCGGTGAACTGCTCAATAATACACTTTGGTGATGAGGATTTGTTTAACCCATGCAAAGTTCCTGGCAAAGTGGAACACAATGAGTTTCCTAGTGTTGCAACCACTGCCTCATTTCCTGCTTTTGCATTGGTCATCCTGCCTTTCCATGGCATCAGTGGAAGCAGGCCTTTGAGGCGCACATAGTGGCCCCCGGCACATCTGAGCATCCTCCTGATCACCGCAATGCGATTCTGCTCACTTGTCTCAGCATAGAGGGGAGTGAATTTTCTCTACACTGCAGCCAGTGGACCTGTAGTCAGGCGCTGCTACCATTACTACTTGCAGTGCTCATTCCGGTCCTTAAAGCACAGATGACGCTACTTCATCATGCAATGCGTGCGACACTACAATTTTCATGCTGTCCGACCATTGCAAGCAGTTGATCAGCATCATTGTGACATGTCGGTCGTTCACTTGACGTGCTCAACATGCAGGTGGGACGATGGAAGAATACATCGCTATTATAAGAACGCTTGGCGAATGTACCTTTGGAAGCCTTACTAATGAAATTGTACGTGACCAGCCTGTTTTGAATGCCAAAAATCATTTAAATGAGCAATGACTTTTTCAAGGTACTTCACTGGCTCTCATGGGCTACCACTATGGCAAGCAAGTACAAACGAGCCATGAGTGAAGCTAAAAAAAATTTGTGAGGATGCCTTAGTTCATCATGTTAAAGAAGCATGAAGCACAGACCCGGATCATCAGGACTTACAGACAAACATGCATATTGTGACAAGTGAAAAGCACACAAGCATCAAATATGAAGTGTCTCAAGTTTCGAAAAGTAACAGCGCTAAACAGACAAGGACATAGGCAAAGAAGAACACGACACTCGTGCTGTGTTGTACTCTTCTTTGCCTATGTCCTTGTCTGTTTAGCGCTGTCACTTTTCAAAACATGAATTACCACCAACTCGTCCAAGTTTCCCTTCTAGTACGAGGTGTCACGAAACTTCAAGCGTGACTGATTATCTTACAAACAGCACTGCATGCAAGGCACATGGTCATAAATGTTGTCGATATGGCAAGATTGAGCACTTGGATTTTGTGTGTAAGTCGTCAGCAATACTGGCAAAGTTTGACAGGTAGATGACGACGATGACTCAAGTTCACAAAGTAGAGGAAAGACAATGTGTCTTGTCAACAGATGCAAAAAAGGCATTGATGCATTAATCTTTGTGGAAGGTCAAGCTATCTCTTTCAATGTTGACATGGGATTGTCTATTACTATTCTGGCAGAAGCACTGTACCATCAGTTCTTTACAAACAGTTGCCCTCTGAAATCTACCTTGGAACCACTATTTGACTACTTCAAGTCAAGAATAAGAGTTAAAGTATGCTTCGTCATGTCTGCTATGTTCCAAGACAGAAGTGCTTGCATTCTTTATGTTGAAACAATTAGAACATTGATGGTACATCACTTGAGTGACTCACATTAACAATTAGGACGCCTCTATTGCCACCTGAGCTACATTTTGAGTACGAGCATCTGTTCACTAAACAATTAGGACTTGTGAAGGGATTCATTCATAAAGTCAAAGTTTGTAAGCCCATTCAGCCCGTTGCCAACAAGCTCTGATGTGTTGTGTTTACCATTAACTAGCAAGTGTCAATTGAATTGGAGAAACGTGAAGCACAAGATATCAGTGAGCATGTTGAAGGCTCTGAGTAAGTTCCACAAATAGATGTGGTTTGGAAGAAGGATGGATCAATACGAATGTGTGTTAATGTGAGAGAAACCAACAAAGGCATAACTGTCGACAGCGTTCCACTTTCACAGTCAGTGGGGCTGCTGCACAGCTTAGCTGGTGCCAAGTGATTTTCTGAGCTGGACTTGGCCTCTGCTTGTCGCCAAACAGAACTCAGCCCAATATTTTCGATTTGAATACTTTCATTATGCATGACGGGCTTTCCTGGTTCAAGAGCATTTGCTTCAGCTTGGCTTCGGCTCCATCAGCATTCCAGAATAGGATGCATCTGATACTCAAAGGAAGGAAAGGTATGCTTCTCTTCCTTGAAAACATTATTGTCTGTGGCTGATACTGAGAAGATCATCTTAAAAAGTTACATGCTGTTTTGCAATGACTTTCAAAGGCGGGTTAAAAAACTCAACCAGAAGTGTGCCTGACGTCACAGAACTCGCATTTCTAGGACAGTGAATGGCAAAGGATTGTTTCTGCTGCCATAATTGATCAAAACAATAAAGTAAGCTCCTGTGCCTTCAAACAGAAATGAACTTCATTCTCTCCTTGGATGGACTTGCAGCATTTTATTTCAAATCAAATTTATTTTCCATGCATACATGACATAGGCGCCACAGAAAAAAGCCAATATCAATTCGGCTTGACAAGAGTCTGCGCCCCTTTCAAAATTTGTGTACAAATTAAACGAAAACAAGAATTAGCAACAGCAATCGGACATTTTAGGTAGCGTTATACAATGGCAAGAGAAGAATCTAAATATATGCAATGAAGAAAAGGTTTAATTCAAGCTGTTGCATACAAGGACAATCATCATCGCAGCAGAGAAAAATAAAAGAATTAGAAGTTCGTTCCACATTTTTTGGTTGATGTGGAGCCTTTATATCCATTGCTTCAAGGCAATAAGCCATTTTCTTGGATTTGGCTGCTGAGGAGAGCTTCACCCATTTAGAATCACTACTGATGGCTTGCAACATGCTAAATTTCTTTGACCCAAACCTTCCTGTCAGCGTCACAACTGATGCCTCTGGGTGTGGACTTGGTGCTGAACTAGAACAAGATAACAAGGGATCCCCAACAGATAAGCATCTTACGTTAGTCAGAGCGTCTACTTTGCTACAACTACACCAACCAGTACCACGAGGGAAGCAATAACTTTGTGGCTGATGCACTCTCTCAACTACCTTTGCAGGAAGCGCTCAACAATGTTGCTCTTCAAGATCAGTTAGTTTCCATTCTTCCCCCAGTAGTAACGATGCAAAAATTACAAGGAGCAAGTACCAATAACAGCATTAGTATACAGGTCATGAAGTTTACTTCGTCATTTTGGCCTGATAAGTTTCCACAAGTGAAATTTAAGCCATATTTTCCTCTACGCATTGAACTCATAATTGTGCATGACTGAATTTATTGTGGTGACAGAATAGTAGTTCTGGGTACACTTACTTGATGTTCGATGGACATAGCACATGAATCCTTTCTGGGAATCAGTCACATATATCATAACTTTTCAGCGAGTAGTTACAACAGCAACTACTCGCTATTTTAGTTCAGTGCTGTCAAAGTGGCATTCAAGCTTTTTTTTCTTCTTTCACTCAAACCCATAATGAGAAAAAACACCATTATTTTCTAATAACTTCTCTCCCAGAGCCAGTTCCTCCCTCCCAACCTAATTCTTAGAGGAACACCTAAGGAAAATATTAAGCGAACATGCACCGCTAAAATGCCATTCCAGAAACCTTGCAGTGCTTGTTTCATGCCAGGACAACACTTAGTCCCAGAGAAAAACGTGACTGAAGAGGCTGCGTTTCTCAAGCGTAATTGAATTAGCTTGCCACGAGTGAGGCAGTATGACGCTGCATACGTGGATGGATGGATGGATGTTATGAGCGTCCCCTTTGGAACAGGGTGGTGGGTTGCACCACCAAGCTCTTACTATTATACTGCCTAATGTCCTACCTAGGTTAAACAATAAAAAAGGAAAAAAAAAACCCCTATGAACTCCCACAACCAAATTTTCTGATCCCCTATTGCGAACTGTGTTTTTGTACGTCTTCATTTTTTGTCGTTTCCCTACTTTTCTTCCACCAATCCTCCAATCGCCTCTTACTAATCCCTACTGTGGACATGTTTACTTTTCCACTGCTCTCGCTGAACCCAAGGGCTTTAAGGAAGTCAGTGGTGCCTAAATCGACTGCTGGGTAGACGTCTTCACATTCTAATAAAACATGCTCCATAGTTTTCCTAGCTTTACTGCAGCAAGCACATGCTTCTTCTTCCTTCTTATGTCTCGCTTCATAGCTGCGTGTTCTAAGGCATCTCGATCTCGCTTCGAAAAGTAATGAGCTTCCCTTTGAGTTATCATAAATGGTTTCTTTCCTGATTTCGTTTTTTCCTCTTAAGTAGTTACTCATGGCAGGTTTCTTTTCCATTGCCGCCACCCATGAGATTATTTCAGCCTCTCTGACTTTCCGTTTGACGTTATTTGTTGCTGCGCTGCCCACCCTACAGGCCATAACTGTCCTTTACTGCCACCGTTGAGTAAAACTGCACCTGAGAGCTGGTGCTATATTTTCTTTTGCCTAAAATGAAAAATGCGGCCAGAAACTGAGCCCAGGCAATGCCGTGTCAAAATGCTGCATCACATTACCGCAGCATTTTCTGCTGCTTGCAGTCAGTATGAACTTTGCGACCCAGCAAAACCAGCGCAGCATTATTGGTAAGGTAATTGGTAAGTTGGTAAAATGGGCAATTTGCTTCATTATATTGAAATTTGATTTGTTATGCAAATAACTACAGTCGCCAGCAGATTTTTCTTACACGGTAGGGGCAGCAAAATTTTGTAACTTATTGGGCATATAAAGAAATGCACATGTGAATTAGAAAAAAATGTATTTTGTTTAATTTGAGAGGAGACAATGAAAGATGCGGTTTCATGCCTTGTTGATATCTTCACATCAGCAGTACGAAGCGAAGCCAGCCACGCTTTAGCATCCACTCTTCCCCCATGGCTGTCAGTGTCGGCCACTGTAGGAGGACGCTTTCATGAAAAGCACCAGAAGCAGAGAGCGGATGTTTCGTCTGCCTCCCGCTTCAATGCGTTTCCGAAACTCAAGCATATGTAACCTCCAGTACTAAGCACGAGGGAAGTCGGCACACAAGATGCCATACCGTCTTGGCACGCCCCTTCTTTGCACTCGTAGGATATTACCTCTAAAATACCTCTAAAACAAAAAACAGTGTGTGCAGGCTGCATATGTGCTCAGCCGCACTGAATGCCGTGCACAGCCATGGGTGCACTAAAAAAGGAGACACGCGCCAACCTGCCTCACCCCCATGCGCTTGACCGCATTACCATGATCTCGCTCCCCTCCCCCTTTTCTCCTTGCTCGTGCAGGAAGACGGTGCTCATCAGCTCATCAAGCCACTATCCTACTCAGTTCACCCCCGCACGCTTTCACTTACACCCAAAGCATACAGCGCGAGATAGGATCACATCGCACTTGGACTTTATACAGAACATGCGCTATTGGAGAGTTGTGCTCGCAAGCAGCAGCTTGTAATTCTACCATATCACCGTATGTGTCTGTGGAAGTTTCCATTTATTGTCTCGGTATTCCTTCGTGGCAGCAATGAAATTTTGTTTTATTGAATTTCATTATATCAAGGCTTAACTGTACGAGAATTTCCCGGGAAAGTTGCAAATCATGTCCTACATTTACTGTAACTTTTCGCTTACTAAAGCTCTGTTCTCTAAAATGTTGATGTCTTAGATGTTTTTGAGCTTTAATCTATTAGTTAAGCTTGACTTAGTACAGTAGAATCTTGTCGATGTGATTCCATTTCATACGATTTCTCGGCGACAATGTTTGTGAATGACACCACAAAAAATGACCCAATAGAGTTACTCTTCTTTTTTACTCCTTAATATGTTCCCAGAAAATATGACCTTTCGGCACCAACATCCAAACTGCGATCGTATGATATGTTTTCCCGCCACTAGATCCCATGTAAACAAGAAAGATGCGAGGCATGTGCGATCGAGAGCGGTAAGTGCCCATCCTTGTCATGTGAAAATACTGGCACACATTCAGTTTCCCCTTTCGGTGCCAACGAATCTCACGGGTCATAACACGTCACATTCACAGCTATTACCACCAACCCAGCTGCGATAAGCATCTTCACCTTTCTTTGTCACAGCATGCAGTGCTGTTGGAGGCATACTGCAAGCAATTTTAATAGGCGATAACTCAAACGCGCCGGCATTTCTGGCTTCAAGCGGGGCAACGTGAGCATCATGTTTTGCTCTTACAGCATTGTATTTCAGTGTTGCCTATCAGATGGATTTTATTTCACTTCCCCGTTGCCGTCTTAAACACTATGCAATGGAAAAACAGCAGAGCGCATCTCGGACCACTTGAGCCCCACCAGGGGGAGGGGGGTATTCTGTAAGTACTCACCTAGTAGACATGTCTATTTCGTCTGCTGCCAAAGTTCTGATTGGCTGGGCTGGGTTATGTGTCAGAAGGAGACAGGCACCCCCAGTCAATCAGCACTTCAGCAGCAGACGAAATGGACATGTCCACTAGGTAGACACTTACAGAATGCCCTTCCCCACCCCTACTCCCCAGCTAAATGCCCATCGGCATCTTGTGTTGCCACAATTCGTGCATCACTTTGCATTATGTAGATCTCATACTGTTGTGTCTGCCAAATTTTAACACGAAAGTATTTTATGCCGGGGTCCACCATCAACTTCCTGTAACGGAAGTGACGGCGCAAATGCACAAAATATGATCTCTCTTGACAGGGATGGCGCCACCCTCTAGATGCGGTGAAGCGAAGTACTGCATCATGACACTAACAAGCACCGACAGTGGGAGCTTCAGCAGTCTCAGTGCAGCGGAGAATCCAACGCAGCGTAGCCTGGTGTAGGCGGTGTAGGCCTTCTGCTGCGGCGATGACGCAGTTTCTGCACATAGTTTGTCTTTCATGTCAGATTAGCCTGTGATACCTCACTGCCTATGGAGCACAGCTTCACAATACATCAGCAGTGTTTACTGCCGCTTACTGCTTTGCTTGCGATGGCACCAACTAAGAAAACTGCTGCGCTAGGCAGTGCAGAAAGGCAACAACGTCGACGGGTGAATCTTGCTTTGCTGCGGCGAGAGACACATCAACCTTCGTGCATTCACGGCGCACGCTGCGAACTCTATCACTTGCATACCTGACGCTGAGCCCGCTGCAACTCAACTGGCTGCCCAAGAAACTACAGAGCTGAACCTAAATGCTCTTACTTTCACCGCAGCGACTTGGCAGCAGGACGACGTTCGCCAAGAGGACACCATGTGCCAAGCAAACCCGCAACACCGTCCCATGCGCACAAATATGGCGCACCTTTCGCTGCAGTCGACCTTGAGCTCACGAAGGAAACATGCAAGAGGTTCAGTGAAGACACATCCACTTTCGTATTCTACCGATTCCTATGAAAGAGGGATAACCATATCTTTTTTAGTGACTTTGGATCATATGTTTTTCTGATTTACATGTTTCCTTCTCGTGCTTCTTTCCAAAATGTATAAATAATGTTTTACTATATTTGCCCTTAGTGTCGTGTCAAAGCACGCTGCAATCATATGATGATGGCCGTTTCACTCAAATCCTGACAGAAAGGTTTTCAAACAAAAATTTGTTGCCATGGAATATCAATGATTCATGGTGGCTAAGCTGGCACAGTAAATGATTAAATCACTGTGTGTTTATATGCAGACACCTAACCTTGAATTCAGCATAACAGCATGCACCTAAGCTGTGGAAACCCTAACAAACAAAACCAACAGACAGGGAGCACAAGTGATATGTATGCTCGATATTGGTGAGAATAGCAAAACAATGCTCATTCCCAAGTATTCCCTGTACTAATCTGTTTTCCTTGCTATCTGTCAATGGAATGTGCTGCCAGTTGACACTCCACATATTACTGATCACAACATATTTGTAAATTATCTGAAGTGCTTTCTAAAACTATAAACTTCTGTATATTAGTAATATTAGTTTCACAATTTTTCATCATCTTCTGACAAACTGAAATTCCCTTTACAACATGAGATTATTTTCTGTTGTATGCACTTTTTCTTTTTTTTCTTTTTTTTAGTTGTGTATGCTAATAAGTTATGTTAGCCTGTTGAAATCATTGTTGGGTCCTCCTGTGAAACACCCATCAGACCTTCAGAGTACTAGAATAAATAAATAAATAAATAAATAAATAAATAAATAAATAAATATGCCAAAGTTTGTGGTCTCAGTAATGAAGAGCTGAAATGTAGTTGACACAATCTGCATTGTTTGCACTTCATTTTGAGGATTACAATGGGCCGAAAAATTCACATTTAGTGCAGTACACATTTATCAAAGCTACTATAAATGCAAGAAAAATAAAAATGCAATGAAAACTCAAAGGGTAGTCTTCAATATGTACAGTGGTTGCCACAGAACACAGAGAAATGCCAAGATCGACATTTCACCGCATGTAATATATATATATATATATATATATATATATATATATCCTGTGGCACAGGAAGGAAAACATTGAAATCAATACTGCTTATAAGCACGACTAACTGATATGGCCACAATAGAATGATAAATTAACTGCCTATGTAGTCACCAAGTGTAAATATGAAGCTTTGAGAGCTTCCTCTGTGAAGCATACATGAAAACAGCAGAGGCAGTCATGGCCCCTGTCACCACATATCACTGATACCAGAGCAGAACCATGATGAGATACACAAAGGTGCATGAGTTTCCCCTGATGTCTCATAAATTCAACCAACCAGCTGTGCATATGCAAGGAACTTGATTGATAGTCTGGTTACTCTTTGTCCCTACAGCCTTGAACCAACATAACCAACGGCCATGGAAATGTGCGCATGGCTGTCAGTGGCTCAACAGTCTCAACAGTGAAAAAAGAGCAAGACATTGCACATGAGTCCCCAAGAGTTCTTCCTCAAGCACTGCTGAATTGCACTGCAGTTGTCCAGGTCCATACTTCACCATGTTTGTGTAGGTCGGCAAAATGTTACTGTGTTTATGAATCTCGATCTCCGCTTGGATTTAAATGTTGAAATTTGTGGTCTTGAAGTCTTAAACAATGCACAAACTTAAGACAGTGATAGCTGGGCATGTGTTTCTAATGAACCGCTTCTTTTGGACATGTTCAACAGCATTACTTTCCGTTGCAAGCATGGTAGCAAGACGTCCAGCAGTGGTTTACCTGAAACACCCTTTCAACGTGTTCCCTTGTTGTGTTTTCTTCCACCATGGGTTCCACAGCCTTTCCCATGAGGTCGTAAACAGCCTTAACAATCCGAGCAAGCTCATCTTTGGTGATGTAGCCATCGCCATTGATGTCGTAGAGGTTGAATGTCCACCGGAGTTTCTCTTGGAGCGAACCCCGGGAAAGCACGGACAGTCCAATAACAAAGTCCTGTCAACAATAAAACAAAACAAAGTAATTATTTTTTCAGAGATGCAGTATACAAAAGAAAAATTATTCCATATCTTCATTACCTAATTATAAACAATGCAACGGCAAGGTTCCCGTTCTGCCTGCACGGGTGTACAAGGAATTGTACTGTTTCGCAGGTCCTTGCCACATGTGACAAGCTATTCACTAACCATGCTTGGTCATTTTATATAGACAGGTGCAACGTATACATCACATGCTGATGATCATGTCTGCAAAGCATTGCAGCATTGCATGCCCTCCCTTTCGAGAAAATTCCACTGTCTCCAGCCAGAGAGTCAAGGTCACATGAGCAAATGCTGTGACATAAAATGCATTGCTAGCTATGTCCCACCATGGCACGTGACTTCGAGTAATCATTGAATGTGGAAGGTGCAATGCTGCTGCTGTAAATGCGCTGCAGAGTAAAACAGGAAGACGAAAAAAAAAGAAGGTGGGGCTTGACATGTGAACATGACGCAGTCCCTCAGCTTGGGTATGGGAGAAGGCAGGGAAGGAACACCACTTGTGGATGCTAGTCGAGGTAAAGGAAGAGAGTGTGTCCATTTGCAGTAACACTTGCTGCCTTATGGTGTGGTAACAGGAAAGTTAATTTCTTCTATCTCTTCCAAGAATAAACCAATATGAAAAATTATTTGGGTACTTTCAGTAAACTTTCAGTCTATGATTTCAGTTACATTCAGTTACAGACTTTCAGTTACCAATTTGGGTAAACTTTCAGTTTACAACCAAAATTTGCAATGATGCGTGGTGAGGGGCCCTTTAAAGCTATACATAGTGTACATGTAAAGTGCCTACAAACTTGCAGTTCGGGTGGTTTATCTAGATATTTGTAATATCCCATAATTAAATTCATCATACACATTTCACGTGACGTAATGTTTTGCACATGCACACATATTTAGCAAGTGCTGCACATGGCCTGGTGCTAAGAAGTCCTTAGGTATATGTGCCCTGTAAATGGATTAGTATACTGCTAAATGAAGCTGAATGCAAATATTTGGGATCTTAAATTTCAATCTAGTACTCTTTGTCTTTAGATTTGACATTATTAAGATATTCGATTTTAGCCTCCACAAATATTAAATTACCACAAAATATATGAAATTGTTATAGTTAAGGCCTGCATGGGGACAAGCACAGAGAAGTAGTCGCTCTTTACTGGTTGCCTCAAGTACCTGCAGTTAACCCCACAAAGCCCAAGCATTATTCCAAGCCTAAGAAAATAAAAACAACTTGTTCCCCTTTACTTCGGGCCATGGAGAGCGCATTCATACCAAGGAGAATGAAATGTTATTTGAGTGAGAACTTACTATAGTAATTTAATAAGTGGGTTGCTGGCCTATCCACAACTGAAACTTCACTTCAGCATGTCAAAAACGCTACTCGGCATATAAAAAATGACATGTTGGGCAGTTAAGCAAACTCGGCCTTAGCAAATCACGAATCCATTCTTCAAAGTGAAGGATTATTCTGCATAGAGGGACTGGTTACTTGGGGAGTATGTGAAGTGCCGAGTTTTTCTGTGATAACTAATGGTGTTTTAACCAAGAATGCCTTATATTTAGGCTGCCTGCACATTTAGCATCTCAGTTTAAGCGATGAGAAATTTTCTTGCCATGAGGGAGCCCACCCTCTTTGCAACTCTAGCGTGGTGCACAGTCCTATCAAAAGAAATTTTCAAGCTTATACTTGCATGTAACCAATGAAACTATTTAAAGCTATTAGCATTCTTTGCCTACTTCAGGTGTTTTGCGCCTATCTATCTATCCATACAGCCTCCTACGTTGACACAGCGACACAAGTTGTCTACCAGCTTGGGCTACTAGGCATGTGCTCGTGGTCGTGGTGCTGTCACGGTCATTCCATCGTGGTCATTTCAGCTTTGTGACCTGTCTCTCGTCATGCCGTCGACGTCAACCCATTGTCGTCAGGCCATCGTTGTCATACAAGCAGCGTGATATTGTCTTCGTTACGTCATTGTCGTCATGCACTCGACATTTGATTGTCCTCATCAAATCAAATCAAATCAAGTTTATTTTTCCATAAAGAAATGGAGGGAGGCCTGAACAAAAAGTGAAAACTAGTTCACTTGACGAAGGTTTAGGCCCCTGTTTACATGACAGACAGCCGTGTTGACCAGGGAAAAAAAGGGCACTTAGTAATACAATTCAGTCGCAATTATTATACAAGTGTGATACAAGCACAACTATGAACAACATAGAGGGATGCAAAAGAGAATATAAAGCATATAACAATGTGAATGAGTGTAATTTGAGAGAATTATACAAAATATACATGATATAAATACAAGGTGTCCTACAGCTGCATAACAAAACATGTGCGTAAGGTTTTTTAATTTACATTTTCTATTGCAATTTCGTTCTCATGCAGATACTTCAGAAGAGCAGGGAGAGTGTGGCGAAGCATCTGCGTACCATAAGATGTGCAGGAATATGACACGCTCTAAAAATTTGTATGACGTGTAGGGTAAATGCGTGTCTTCAAAGTTAAATGAGCAATCGAATCTAGTATCTTTTCAGGGGTGATAATATTTTGTTTGTATTTTATTGCCAGTGCATATGAATAAAGACTGGGAACGCAGATAAGGTTAAAACACTTGAAAAGGGGTTTAGTATGGGCGTGGAAAGGCTCACCAGCTATGTCTCGAAGTGCTTTCTTTTGAAGTGTATGCAGACAGTTTATGTTTGTTAAAGCTTTTTTGCCCCAAACAACCAAACAATAATTCAAGTGAGAGGCAAACAGTGCATAGTAGGTAGACAATTTAATACTAGATGATAGAAAGAAACGG
Source organism: Dermacentor albipictus (assembly GCF_038994185.2). Classification (NCBI taxonomy): domain Eukaryota; kingdom Metazoa; phylum Arthropoda; class Arachnida; order Ixodida; family Ixodidae; genus Dermacentor; species Dermacentor albipictus. The sequence goes on along the minus strand of NC_091821.1, from coordinate 242,469,644 downwards.
AATTTCGCCAATATGCCGACAGCTTTTGATATCCGAGTAATTATGTAATTGATGTGAGTATCCCAGGACATGTTTTTATGAAAGTATATTCCAAGTGTTTTAGCCGAGTCAACCACCTCCACAGCATAATTGTTAAGAATAAGATTACCTGTTAGTGCGGTGGTCGATCGTCTTGGAATGAAAAGATGGGCACTCGTTTTGTTAGTATTTACCTCTAATGAGTTCAATGTACTGCATGTGCTCAAATTTTCAAGGCATTCATTTATGTCACGTTGAAGCGATTTGCAATCAGTATGACAAAATAAGTGTTGTGTCATCTGCGTACATGATGAATGTTGGTTTTTGGTTTATGCAAGTAATATCATTGACATAAAAATTTAACAACAGTGGTCCAAGAATACTCCCTTGGGGAATTCCAGTGCTTATGGCTTTAAAGGGCCCCTGAAACGGTTCGGACAAATTTTGTAGGCGCGTAGGGTACAGCTTAAGTAGAACATTCGCACCACAATTTAAGTGAAGCGTTACGTATTAATGGAGCTGCAAGCGATTAGAAGTTACCCTCCTCCCTAGCTATGCTTTTCCTCCTCAACTCGCTCGCCGAGCGAGCGGCGCTAAGCTCCGCCTTCACTGGTTCAGCGTCACGATGCGACGTCACATCGCTCACTTCCGGTTGTTTAGGAGCACGCCTCCTCCCGCGCGAGACCTCTCCGCTAGCCGCTTGGCCGTCGACCGAGAGCTATCGAAGCAGCGTGCATTGCGAGCATTCTGTCGTAGCGCCGAACGTGTCCGGTACTCCGCTAAAAACAGGCAAGCTGGTCATTTCGGCAAATGACTGAAGGCATAAACTCAAGCTGATGAAGGAACTTTAGCGTAGACGTACGTGAGCAGCCTGATCGGTCTGCACGATCCAGACACTTGCTGGCGCAGCGCTTAACCAGTCAAACAAAGCGCTAATATTGCTCTAACCAAGTGTAAAGCATTTTAAACATTTATAAATCAACGTGTTGATGATTACACTCCTGCGAAAAATACACACCCGCAGCAAAGAATACACTTCGTTGCTGCTACTGTGTATGGTTGAGCTCTGTGCCACCAGGTGGCTGCACCGTGCAGACCGTTCACATTTGCCCTTCTGCTCATCTCGTGGCTCATCCCGGCACAGTCGAGCGGCCAGACCCTGTCCCCTTGCGCTTTCGTTTGCCCTAATACTGGACTCGCGGTTTGCAGGTCGCTAGGTTTGCAGTCCACAAGGCAACAAAGTCGAATCATAGTGCTCGCGAAAAGACTGAGACCGACTCTGACCGCGGAGCTCTCGTCAAAATGGAGTACGTTGTAACACAAGCAGACGACACTTGCTGTGTGCCGGAAGTGGTGAAGTGTACTAAAAAACTATTCTTGTGTATTCTTTTTAAGTTATTTTCTTTTTACAAAAACAAAGTAACTAACATTCCAACTATTACGAGCATCATTTGTTCACCATAAAGTTCAAAAAATTGTCGACTACGCGCCCTGGTCAGCCAATCAGATAGCTCGCCCATGTGACGTAATATGGGTTATTTGCATCATATGGGTAGGGGCGGCTTAAAATTCCGCCGAGCAGTGCGCTGCGATCGGCAGCGATGTGTATTTTTAAAACCTTAAAATAAATTACACGCTTTACGCAGAGCACTTAGATGCATCAATTAATGATCAGAAGAACCTACTCTAACGACTCAATACGTTTGTAGAAAATCGCCCAAATCGTTTCAGGGTCCCTTTAAGTGTAGATAAAGTATCGTCTATAGCAACACTTTGCATGCAGTACGAAAGAGGTAAGTTATAAGCGTTAAAGGCAAACCTCGTATTCCGAAAGTTCCAGTTTATTTAGCAACGTTGTGTGGCTGAGACGGTCGAATGCCTTTGTCAAATCGATGTACAGGCCAGCTACGAGCTCCTTTTCTTCAAAGGCTTTGAGTATAATTTCTTTTTGAGCTAAAGGTGCTTGTCCAGTGGACCTTCCCTTGCGAAAGCCGTATTGAGCGGATACCATTGTCATGCCACTGTCATCATGCATTCGTTGTTTACTGTGGTTGTGATGTCGCAGCGGTCGTTCTATCATCGTCATTCTAATTTCATTTGTCATCACTCAACTCTCATCATGCCGTCGTCACCACACAGTCATCGCCATACCATTGTCGTCCTGCCTCATACTGCCTTCATCGTTCCATCGGCCTCAATCCTTCTTCATCATTCTATCATAATTGTGCCATTGTCACTCAGTCGTGGTCATTCTGTTATCATTCAATCATGGTTATTCTGCCGCCATCATGGCGTCTTCTTCAGACAGCCGCTATCATGCATTTGGAAGGTACCATGGAAGGTGGAAGGTACCATGGTTTCGAAACAATTACAGCCTACAGTCCTTAACACATAATATACTGACTGTACTAAACAAATATAAGCACACAGCTACGCTAAATAAAAATGGTTTGCGTGACTACTTTCTTTCTTTAGAGTGACACTTTAGTATGTTGCATTCAAGTGTAAAATGTCATTTTTATGCATACGTGCAATGTGTAATGTTTGTTGCGCATAAAGACTTCAGTGTATATATCATGTTATCAGTGTATATCTTGCTACTAACATGTAAGGGACCCTGGGCCTCCGTCAAGCTGCTGCGACAGCTTTTTGCTCAGATGTCCCTCCAGTTCCTTTTGTTTCTGGTAAATAAAATTGATTGATTGATTGATTGATTGTTGTACCACCACCGCCAAGCTGTCCTCGTAGCGCCATCGTCATCATTCCAGCTTCGTCACATTGTCGTCATCAAGCTGTTGTAGTTATACCAATGTAATCATTTAAAAAATGATCATCACATCGTCATCATGCTGTTGTCATCATACTGCCCTTGTCGTTCCTTTTTCGTCATTCTATAGTCATAAGTGTGTCGGCGTCATACAGTTTCCATCATTCCGCTATGCTCAAGCGTTACTATGGCATGCAAGGGCCATAGCAACATGGGAGGACACTGGAATATGCCACATATAACCAAAGCAATGGAAGTCTCAGAATTAGAGATGTTAAAGAAACTTGACTTCACACAGTGTGTCACTACATTGCTCAAATGCTAATCGCTTTATTATCAACAATCATTGTGAGATGAGTTCTGGCATATCTTTTATACATCTACAGCTGCAGTTACTTTATTTGTTTTATTACTTACATTAAGTTATGATCATGCAAACTGTGGTGATGTCACATGTAACTTCATCATTTACAAGCTGTTCAGTTCATTGTATCTCTCTTTGTAATTGCCATGAAATGTATCGTAGCATGCAATGAAATCCTTATCACACAAACTGTTATGAACTTTCACTTGTCATTTTGTAAGATTTCTAGTTAGGCCAGACTAACTTGCAAGTGGCATTTACATAGACATACTGAAAGATATAAATAAACCTTGTTTGATGTGTCAGGTTGGATTTGGACTAGTTGATCATTCATAGTGAAATTGTTTTAGTGCTGATAGACATGGATGCAAGAAGGGGCACAAGACACATGAAGCACTTTGACCTAATACTTCAACACATGAATTGCATTTCCAGGATGTATGCATGGTAGCAAATGCTGACTGTCCACCAAACTACAATGAAAGATGACTAGCAAAATACTGTCAGCTGCACAGCTCGAAAATGGGTTATTTAATAAAAATTGAAGCAATGCTCAGATTAGTACTGTGTGATACTGTGCTGATGAAATTCCAACCTGATGCCTGAAAACAATTTTTGCTAGAACAGTTACTCAGCAATATGAGGCATGAAAATGCTTTATGTTCAACAATTGATGAAGAATGTTCGTTTGATACAAGTTCCCGAATACATGGCTTCCCGTGTAAGTTTTCAGATCGAATTATGATGCATTTCTAACATCTGTTATTTAGCAACAGTGACAATAACAGCAGTATTATTTAGCAACAGCAACAATGTAAATAATTTCTTGAGCTACCTATGAACGTCAGCTAGTCACGACCATACAAAGAAACAGACAATGAAGCCAGAGAAAACATAGGGAAAATGAAGTGTTACGTTTAATTGAAATGAGGAAATAACAACATAAAGGGAAATGCAGTGCTTTATAAATTAAGCTACTGCGGTGGCCATCCTCTCATCCACTTTGTTGTGTATTTGTGTATGTGTACGAAGATTAGCCCTGGAAGTGTTAGGCAACACCGCTTTGGTCATGAGCGGCGCTGGATAATATTCTCAGGTGTGGCACGTGGCACTTTTTCCAGCTGATTTACTTTGCAGCAGCTCTACATTGCTTATATCTGGGAAATCAACCTATCTCACATCACAGTCAAAATGCACACATTTCTCGCATCATGGTTCTGACTAACAATAGTATGGCCTAAACTCCTTGAATACAGACAGACAAACATAATACGACTACAAGCTGATAATAGTTCACGCTGACCACAGCATGCAAATAAACAACGTGAGCAAACACACTGCATGAGTGAACTCCCAGTGAATGGCTGGTAGTCGGAATGACAGAGAGCTAGAAATTTTAAAATTAAATTATGGCATTTTACGTGCCAAAACCACGATCTGACTATGAAGCGCGCCGTAGTGGGGGACTCCGAAAATTTGGACCACCTGGGGTTCCTTAACATGCACATAAATCTAAGTACATGGGTGTTTTCGCATTTCGCTCCCAATCGAAATGCGGCCACCATGGCCAGGATGTGATCCCACGACTTCGTGTTTAGCAGCCCAACACCATAGCCTCTAAGAAACCACGGCGGGTAATGACAGAGAGCTGAGCGAGTTAGTAAGGATTCATAATTTGAAAAGGCCGGCTTGGAAACACAGACACAAGAGAAACGGAAAGGAATGAAATTAATATTGTTTGTATTGTCCTTTTCTTTCCTCTTCTGTCCATGTTTCTATATCTGCCTTATGAAACCATTAATGATGAGAATTTCACTACATATGGTGTATGCACTTAAAATATATATTCATAAGCGTGTGTGAGAGACAAAGACAGCAATTGCTCTTTAAAGATAATTTGTGCAGCCCTTTAACAAAGAACATCCCGCACACAGCAACAGGAGATGCTGACCTATAGGAAGTGCAAGTTGCACATGAACAAAGCTTACCCACAAAATGTAGCAGCAACGAGTATGCTGCAGTGTGACATAAAATTAGCAAGGTGCAGATCACAACTCTTACCGTGAATGTTATTGCGCCAGTGTGGTCCTGGTCAAAGGTATTGAAGACGAAATGAGCATACTGACTAGCATCTGCACCTCTTGGGAAGAACTGTGAGTAGATTATCTTGAACGTCTCCTCTTTAACCATCCCAGATGGGCATTCCTGCAAGCAATATGCAGCAAAAATATAGTGTCAACAGTCAGCACAAGCCCTGGATAGTAAAACCAGTTGTTTTGTTTACTTCAATACACAGTAAACATACACATGCTTATCAATAATAAATGTTGCATTGCATGCAATCATATTTGTCATAGTTAAACGAAAGAGCTCTAATTTACAGGCAAATTTAAGAAACATTTTGTCTAATCTCCCAATACCTGTAAAAAAAAGATTTGGAAAAATGTGAAAAGTTACAACAGCCACAGCATTTAAAATATAAAATAGGTGTTTTAATTTATATCCAATGTAAAATTGTTTTCATAATGATGGCCTATGCAATGCTGATTTAAGTCGCATATAATCTTCATAATTAGCATCTTGAAGGGATCAACCTTTTTAACTTTTCAGGCACTTGGCACATTTCATGCAGTTTCGGTAGATTCTTGGCTTCTTGTTTTGCAGGATTTTGCAATTTTTCTTTGTTGTATTGCTGCCTCACATCTAAAGCATGTTATTGCCAGAGAAGGAAATTTGACTGATCTGAAAGTAATTCGACTCTGGCCATGCCCTCTATCTCACACAGGAGCGTTAGGTTGTTTTAATTAAGGAAAGGAACAAATGAACTCGTTAATGGACCCTGCAAAGCTGCTTAATTAATTATCAGGGCAGCTTTTTTATGAAATGACACTACTTCAGGAATCTCCTCCTGCAAGAATAGTTCACACAGCTTTGTATCAGAGGACTTATATGAAGATCCAAGTGTTGCTTTCTGTGACCCATTTAAAGCTTCCCTCTGCTTTCCCAATTCCTAGCCAATGCCTCCTTTACTAGATGCCAGCCGCGTTGTCCGTAAACTCGGTTCCTGGCCCTCTCCCTTTTCTCTCCTCCGCGAAAAGGCAACGAGCGCCGCTTGTGGTGGACGTCTGAAACCTAGATCACTAGCTGCGGCCTCTGAGATTACCATGGCGTCTGTTGCCATCTCGGAGGCCCGCGATAACGCTCGCTAACAGACGCCCGCGCATATAAAGCGCCGGCGGAGCATTCAGCCGCCGCTGCCACATCCGCCGGAAGTTGAAAAGGCAACGAGCGCCGCCTCACGGAATTTATGCTGAACTAACTTCAACTAAGGGAACCGCCGCCGCAATGGGAAAGCGAGCAACGCGGCTGGCATCTAGTAAAGGAGGCATTGTCCTAGCATGCTGGAAACTCCAGTCTTCTGCTAGCAGGATGATGATCCAGAATAACAGTGTATGCTTCTTTTGAGTTTTGCATTGACCTAATCCAGCTGTGGCTGCTTTCGGGCAGACAAATTGAGTCATTCACCTTATTAATTTCTTCTGCCACTTTATTTTGTTGCTTGCTCTCCCTGTTCATGGCCCCTGCTGTCTGCAAGCTAACAGTGACTAGTCATGGCAACTAAAGGAGTGCAGCTCATACAGCCAATAAGTTATCTCTTCGAGGTACTTCAATTTTAGGTGTACGTGTCAAGCTGACACTTACTCATAAGCGACCAATGAAAGTAATGATTTTCAAAGCAATGCTGCAAACACCTTCCCACACTTTGGATTAGAAGTGAGCTGCAAGTTCTGTTAGGCTGCATGAAGTGTTACAGAAGGAAGCACTGGAAGATAGACATGTAAATCATTACTTGCAGTGCAAATGTGTGGTCATGTAGTGGCCTTTTTTTTTTTTTTTCAAGCAAAGGTTGATATCAGGCATATTCTTTAATGCACTGCTGCTGTGTTTGTTGTTCAGTAAAATGCATGTTAAATTATCCATTTAGTTCCCACACCAAGAGCATTTTTCAGGGCTCAAGTGTGAAGTCTTTACTTGTTGACATAATGGATAACCTAGGTAACCTGGGTCACAAGTGAATTTAGTTCTCAACACATACCTCTACCATTTTTTTTTCTAAACAAGCAACCAGAATTAGGGAATCTGAAAAGCGAGCAAATGCTTAACACAAAAAAAATCAAGAGCAATGCACTATAATAGCTTCCTGAGCAATCCAAGTGCCACAGCTCAAGCTATAATTAAATGGAATTAATTTAGGAGTGAGCCTATACTGAAATTTTAAAAAATTAATAAATTGGTTATCTCCACAAAGTCTAATGTATCAATTTTGATACGATCATTCTGACACCTAGAAATACTGATTTAAGTGGAAAAACTAGCACAATGCCGATGGCTAGTGCTTTTCATATCCTAGAGCAAGTGTAAAGTTATGGGTAGTTGAGGAAACCAATTACTACTTCATTGATATACACATTGTTTTACTCAACTAACATTTTATTGTTTTTTGTATGAATGCACTCCCAATAGCCAGATATAAAGGTGAACAAGTTGTTGTAAATTTCCTTAATGAGCAATGGTGCTTGGGCTTTGTGCAGTTATATTTAACTAAGCAAATGATATTACTGAACTGCTGCCCCTACACAACTATTGCAGGGTGACTGTCATAGCAACTGAGCAATGTGCTAGGCACCTGAATTGGCCCCAATACACTCTATAAATTGAGGTGCATTCTACCAGAAGCACAAAGTGCTGAGCAGTATTTTTTGCATCTAGTTAAGAGGAAGCATTGACTCTTGCATTAAATGGTGACTGAATTCAGAATAAACGAAGAAAAAACAATTTACTGTTACTTTACTCTAGGATGGGCATTATGCTTCAATTTAGGTGTACAAAATGTTCCAGAGATATCAGTGCATGGGATGAAACAGCATGACGCCATTACGAAGCAGCATGAAACAACCTGAAGCATCAAGAACAGTGAAAGCCAAACCAATGAGTTCTCTAACACTGTACTGTTCACAGTATGTATGATGCATACAAATAAACAGCACCAAATGAAATTACTATTACTTGGAAAATGGGAGCTTGCCATTTCTTACCTGCTTAAAGCCTCTGTACATAAGCTGCAGTTCTCGCTTATTGAATTTAGTGAGCTGACACAGCGTTTCAATTGCTTCTGGCTTGTAGTGCACAGTCGGACCTTCTAATTCATCAATCTCGCTGTCTGAAAACAATAAAGAAAGGACATATGAATGACTCTAGTACTTTTACAAATCGCAAAAAAACTGACATACTGCAAGTGGAGTTAAGGCTTAATAGCAAATGTCAGCAATAAATATAAGTGCACAATGTATGGCTATAGGTAATCAGAGGCCACAATCTGAACAGCTCACCAAAACACACTTTCTGGTGGCTAACTGGCCTCTTGGTCTTACTGGGATGCAATCATGCAAGACAACCACAATAAAGGAACACGATTTACTTTATTTTTGACAAACACAAACATGCAGCAAGTTCTTGCAATGAGTCCTTTCTGACCCCGATGCAGCATCACCCATGCACGCTAAAAGAAAAAAGGAGGCCTTCAATGCTGATATAAGGGCTATCAAAGCTCTAACTACGATATACGATTACTATAATGTGATTTCTGAAGAGACACTAAGGCATTATTTCACAGGGCACAATGTTAACTTGCATCAATTGGGAACGTACATGAGGTATATTAATATGATAATCATGAGGCGTGTGTACTTCATCACATCACCACATATTTCACTTCACCAGTGAGCACGGCATTTTGCTACAAAGTCCTCTCTTTGAGATGATGTAACTACTCTTGCCAGGCAGGCAAGGAGTTCATCTCTGTCGGGAACGTCCAGCAGACACTGACCAAGTGACTGTGCAAGTGCATCAGAGTCATTAGTTCTGAGGTATGCCTTCATGTTGATGCAAACACTGTTGTAGTCAATATCATTTAGACACTTCTTAAGTGACGCCAAGACAGACTTCCAAATATCCTTTGATGACTCTGAACCCCTAGCGTAAGATGTGCCAGCACCATCACAAATAGCAGAAGACTGGGGAGGTCCAATTCCCTTGAGTGGCACAAAAAGTTTCCGTTTTTTGGGATTCTGCATATAGTGTTCTTCCGTCTGTTTGTCATCGGTGCTTCTGAAGTTGACCTTGCGGAGGCTGCAAAAGTCCAGTGCCTTTGATGCTGAACTGCTGTTGAGGACATCAAATAAGTTTCGTCCTTGCTGGCCTCTGTCTTGTGACTGTGAATGTTCCTTGGTGGGCCCCCCCTTGCTGGCCAGGTAAGTCTTCAAAACATTTTCATCATTGTCAGCCACTGGCTGTCCAGAGAATGTGAGGCTTCTCAAATTCGGTGTGCTTTCCTTTGATGGGATTCCAAATGCATTTCCATTTCTTGAGCCCACCAGCATTTTTCCTGTAGCTCTGTTGCTTTCATTTGACACACCTGCAGCTCTGAAGAAAACAGAGAGCTCTTTCAGGACAACACTAAAGCTAGAACGTAGCCTGGCTTTCTCTTTCACCCATTTTGATAACTGACTCAGATTTCGTGGCTCACTGTAACGCTTGTCACAGAACAAGATTGCACCGAAATCACGCTGGTGGCGTATGACACGACCAACAGCTTGATTGACTGCTCTAGTTGCCTGCAGCACATACCAATCGTTTCCAGAGAAAACAGTGCGTGATGGAGACTCATCAAGATACTGCTTCTTAAGCTGAACCCTGGGATCAAAGCAAGGGGGTAATGGAAAGCCAACTATGATGGCTGCACGAGCGTACTGGTCTGTGAAATCCATGCCCTCACTCATGCGTCCCCTGCACACTGCCATAAGAAGGCAACCCTTTTTTTCAGGTGAGTCCACATTTTCACAATACTCTTGAATGAGTGAGGAAAAGTCTGTACTCCTCTGGACTTCCATAACTGTTGGTTTGACAAGTGCAAGTGAAGTCATGGTTCCATTTGAAGTCCAGGCCTCAACAAAATTTCTCATGACAGCATATGATGGGAAGAAGAGCAATACACCCCCTGGAATGATCCTGCAAAGATTACAAAGTGTTCTACCAAGAGAACCTATGTAGGCAGGATTGTTCCTGTTCTCATAGCTGCAATTCAAGATTTGACCATCATAACCATTGCTAAGCACAGACACATAGATTTGTTCTTCCTTAATAACATGTGGGTTCTCCAGTTGTACAGGGAATGGAATACCCAGTTCAGCTGCAAATGAACTGAGTGGAGACAGTGTGCCACTAGTTAGAATAATGCAGCGGGCACCCTGCTTTAAGAGGTTGTCCATACTCACACTTGGTGAGAAGCACCAACAATTAAGACACCAATCGAGCTTTTTGGGCATGGTTGAGGGAACAGTCCAGACATCCTGAGATCCCTTCTTTTTCTTGTTCACATCTTTTTGGATGTGAACCTTAAACTTAGTCTTGAATATCAACTCTACTGACAAGCCTTCTCCCTCAACAGAATAGAGGCTGCTGAGAATAGTTATCAGGCGGTTCAGGCCTACACCTCTAGGACTGAATGCTCCAACTGCGTTGACTTCAAGGAAAGAAACAATTTTGTCCAGGAGGTCCATAAGTTCATCTTTGTTTTGTCGACTAACACCCGCTCCTTTCAGCATGGTAAACATAAAATCTCCAGATTTTGTTGTTGATTCTCCATTCACCTGCATAAGCAGTTCATCCACACACTTTTCAAGGGAAAGCAAAATAGCTTTAATCTTAGCCACATCAAGCAATGTGAAATCTGGATCAACTCCTTCGACTCCAGCAGCCGCTTCAGTCTCTTTCTGCTGTTTCAGGTCTGCTGCATGAGTTATTTCCTTTATGCACAATGCCAAATCCGATGAGAGGAGCTGGAATGACATGCTCTCTTCACACATGCCTTCTATGTTGTGAGCTTCATCAAATATGACCACATTTCCTTCTAGCTCAACACCATGTGCCTTTCGTGACTTTGCATCGACAAGATAATTGTAAGGCATAAAGACAATGTCGGCTTTCCCTTTTAGTGTCTTGGCCGCATAATACGGGCAACAGACAAATTTTTTGCCAAGCTTGCCCAAGTCTTCAATATCCATTACAGGAGTGTCTTGATACTCGGACCTTGTCATTTTGGTGTCATAGTTCAAGTGAAAGGGGCAAGTCCTTGTCGTTACTTTATGTCGGCAAACCCGCAATTTCGTAGCATTGTCTTGCAGTCTCTGCACCTCTGGGTTGATGCACAACTGATCTCGGGAACCTAAGACTACGGACTTCACATATTTGTAGTTCGTCTTTTTTAACTCGTTAATGGCTTGTGACAGCTGTGAGTGAGTTCTTGAGCTGTAGATAATCTTGGGACACATAGGACTTGGTCGATTTGCCGATTCCTGTTGATCAAAAAGATGTTGCAGTTGCGACAGGAATCCCGACGAGTTCACGTCAGACAACCGGTGCTGTCCAGCGCTCAGTTGAATTGCTGCTTTGTGATCTTCAAGCCAGGCTAATGATGAGCATAATAGTGAAAGTGTTTTTCCCGTTCCTGTTGGGCTCTCCAGGATGCCATTCACGCCAGTCTGCAGACATTCTATCACTTTTTCCATGTACTTCTTTTGCACATCGTACGGCTCATGCGGGAAGTGAATTGTCACACCCCGCAAGTTTAGCATTTGCGACGACATCACTGTTTCGTAAGAGCACTCCAGTGACGATCACATCCAGCGGTTCGGCACTAGAAGCATGTGAGTTCAAGGCGCACAGCGTGGAAATCGCCAAAATACCGCACTGGCGCAGTAGAATCGATCCGTTAGTTCCTTTCGCACACACCAGCGAAACCAGCTTGTGGTAAACAGCGAAATCTATAGCACATTTCACCGCTGGCAAAGAGCGCCGTGATTTCAGCGAAACAGATGCAGCATTATTCCACAGAAGGTGAAAACGCGAAAGCAGAGAGCGCGGGAAAATCGCGCATGGAAACCACAGCGACCGCGTAAACGACGACGACGATGATGATGAATACGGACGGGGACCGTTGCAAGAGCTTCGGGCACTGCTATTTTTTTGCTCAATCAAATGTAAGGCAAACACAATTTTGCACAAAAAATGTTATTTAGTTATAACACTATAATACTTTCCAATGTGTACTAATAACGTTCTTGTCTACATTGCAACGGCAAAAGAGCTTTCAAGATCACACAGCTGACGACGCGCAATCTCGGAGGTCATAAATAAATCCACATGTTTTTGTAGTATTGCACGAGATGGCAGCACAGTCGTGGGTTTTTCATTTTATGGGGTGTTTTTATATTCCGTTTCATTCCCGACGAGGAGGAGAGCATTCAGACCCGCTTCGCGGTCATAGACACGGGGAGACACATGGCCGCTTTGTTGATTAGTGGTTGGCGGTAGCGTTTGGGCGGGTCGTTAAATCGTTTTCTTTCGTTCGTAAGCGTTCTTTGCCATTGTCCGGGCTTCTTCGCTGTACAGCATCACGACTGGCTAGCATCTGTTGTTGTGAACGAACGTCCTAGAGGTGGGCAGTATGAGATAACCGAATGTGATTACAAACATAGGAGCCGAAATGCGTACACGAAATTGGAATAGAAATTGCAGCGTGCGTTTCGCTCTTTACTTGCCGGATTGCCACAGGGCTGTCAGGCGAGTGTCCTTCATTCATTCATAGGCACCGACTACGGGGGGGCGCCGGGGCCCGAGCCCCCACCGGAAAATTCCGGCGGAGGCAGAGCCCTCCCCCCCCCCCCCCCCACACACACACACACACACGCATCCAAAATGTCACTACCAGAGTTTTGTCATCCACACCATTTGAGGTTTCTTTTGACTTGCCTCGACCTTTTCACCTAAAGTTTTATTCTCATTGTTGGCGCGGACGTGCACGGCATTTAATTAACTTTCGCTTTATTTCTGCAAATCCTGACAATAGGAGGAGTGCGCATTAGAAGCACTAGCGCCGGCTACCTGGTCCGTATTTTCTCACTTCAACATTGTTTTAAATTTCCACGGTAAACACCATGCACATATACAATATATTTAAACATGCACACAATACAAAGTTTATCATATTTTTGAAAGAGATGCCGGTAGCCAATTGAAAATTATTTCTAAAGGTATGGGCAGCCTATGCCTAGAGAGTGAATATGTTGCTGTATGTTCACCTGCTTCAAATTGCTTTGCGTACTTTTTTGACCCTAAAAAAAACTTGCAGACTTCAGTGGGCAGAGTTTTTTATGAACGGCGTGTGAAATGCAGGTGAATGATATGTGTCTCAGTATTGCTTCTCTTTCCAGTAAGCAATACTAACGATTCACACACACACACAAAAGAAACTCTTCTAGTAATTTACAACATTTATAACGGATGAAAACATCGTCGCCTGCACGCAGAGGTCATAAATATATACAGGGCGCCCCAATTAACTACCATGCACCCAGATTTAGAAATAGAGCAATTGCGTTACTCGAAGGAAACCTAGTGCATATTGTTTCCGGTACAGTGGAGTACCTGCCAGTAACTCTTTCATTACTGAGATTCAATTAGGTAATTGTAATTAATTATATATCTCGAGCATACTATGCTAATTATCAAAGTGTCAATGAGGCATTTGTAGGCGCAGCCAAGGGACATCTAACTGCTGTATTTTCAGCGACGTACTAATTGCGTAGAAATTTTTTCCGGCTGATAAATAAGCCCCGCCAAATATGAAAAATACCACGTGACTGCGCTCCCGCCTGCAACACAAAGCAGCGCCCTCGAACAAGCTCCATCTGAGTTAGCCAGAACGAAATAAAGGAAATAATGATTAAAAAAAAACATGGTCGTGCTATCTGCCGCGCCCCGGCTGAAGCAACACGTCGCGTTTGGGGTTAATCGGAAACAAGCTGTGATAGCTGCTTTCTTAGCCTACATAAAGTGAACAGATGGTTTTCTTCTTTCATTTTCTTTTTTGTCACAAAACCTATCACCACAAAAGCGAATTGACAACGTCAGTGCAAAATTTAAATATGCGTTTTGTTTCGTCCCAGCCGCCATGTCTTTCTCTAACGTGCAGGACGAAAACATGATCCATGCCTTGAGAGCTGCAAATGGCAACAAGAGGAAGACTGCAAATATATATTAGTCATGGAAGTGTGGCGCTAGACCAAACGCATCGACTTTCATGAGAAATCATAATAATAATAATAATAATAATATTTGGGGTTTTACGTGCCAAAACCACTTTCTGATTATGAGGCACGCCGTAGTGGAGGACTCCGGAAATTTTGACCACCTGGGGTTCTTTAACGTGCACCTAAATCTAAGCACACGGGTGTTTTCGCATTTCGCCCCCATCGAAATGCGGCCGCCGTGGCCGGGATTCGATCCCGCGACCTCGTGCTCAGCAGCCTAACACCATAGCCACTGAGCAACCACGGCGGGTCATGAGAAATCATGAAAACCTGAGACAAATCCGCATCTTCCAGAAACAGCGGCGGAGGACTCCATCTTTGAGTTAGCCTACGCACGGATGTTCCAGCATTTATAGCCTCAAGGCCTCATGCTAGCGTGCGGGACGTGGCCGCCCAGGTACGAATTTACAAGTCACCAGTTTGGAGGATTCTAAATGACTAGGCCTTTCACTCGTACCACCTTAACCTGCACCAATACTTGGAAGATAGGAACGTGCGGAATCGTCTAGATTTCTCGAATCGGGTCCTCACAAAAGCCGATGAGTCACCGGACTTTCTGAGCAACATCAGATGAAGCCAATTTTTGCAGCAACGAACCCCGGCCACGGCGGCCGCATTTCGATGGCGGCGAAATGCGAAAACACCCGTTTACTTAGATGTAGGTGCATGTTAAAGAACCCCAGGTGGTCCAAATTTCCGGAGTACCCCACTACAGCGTGCCTCATAATCAGATCGTAGTTATGGCACGTAAAACCCGATAATTTAATTTAATTTAATTTAATTTAATTTAATTTAATTTAAATTTCTTCGATCACACACTGACTGGACAGCGTTACGTGGATGGAATCCTTGAAGGTGTGGTGGATGAGTTTCTCAGCGAAGTCCCGCCTTCACGTCTTCCACGTCTGTGGTATCAGCAGGATGGGGCGCCAGCACAAAGCAGCAGAGCACGAAACTGGCTGGATACGACTTTTCATGCGCAATAGATTGGAAGGCACGGTTCTGTAAACTGGCCGGCCAGGTCACCTGACCTCTCTCCACTCGATTTCTTTCTTTGGGGTTATGGTAAAGATCGCGTTTACGACGTGGTCAAGACGGACGTCAGATGAGCTCAAGGCAAGGATTACGGATGTCTGCCGTAGAATTGCAACGTCGATCATCAAGAAAGCCACAGATGTGGATAAAGCGGGCTCAGTACTGCGTAGCTGCTGAAGGAGACCTATTCGAACACGTCCTCTAGGCAGCAGCTGGTGCTTGACGGCGCTTACGAATTTATAGATAATAAGGGCCGCACACTGAAATCTGATGGCTTTAGATGCGTAAGTATTTCTAACCTTACCCAACGGAAAAACGGTCCCTCCATCCGTCCCGTAGGACGACTGCTTTCAGCAGGCCTCTCACTTCAACGCCAACGAAGCGGCGAGAACGCAGCGCTCACGGAGCTCTCAGCCCATGCCGCACTCTGCGGCTTTCGCAGATCGTTTTCAACATACGGGTCGCGCCGCCGCGACCGACGTAGCCGCCGCCGGAGCCCGGTTGATCACGGTTCATGATGGTTCAGACTGCCTAATGTATCTTGCACATATTTCCTTCATTTGCTACATCTGCCTGGTCATTTCATCCCACGTCCACATCCGCTGCGGTCCATCTATAACACCAGTGACCATTGCTTCTACTCGCTTCTTCTACGTCGTGTCGTGCAGGCCTCACTTAACAGCTCGGTGTTGCAACCGCGATTCTCCGTTTCACGGTTCTTACGCGGTCGTTATCGCAATTATACGAAACACGCCAGCATACTACCACGAAACACCACGTCAGTACTACGAAATACCTAGCGCGTCATTCAGATTAATCCCAGAGAAAATTCTGCGTGGATATTTTTTTTTTGTGTGTGTGTGTGTGTGCCGACATCTCGATTGCCAATTCGGCACATTTAGAAGTGTTACAGTTTACTCTCTTGAACGCATCGGTTTTGCCTTTTCTTTACACGTGGATTGCTTCCCGGTCTGTTTATTTCGCTTTTATTTTTGCCACGAAGCTGTTTTTGCAGCACGTGTACCCTATCATAAAAAATAAAACTGTCACATCAATTTCGCTTTGGTCCGAAGCAAGTTCCTGGCGTGAGATATAGCTCCGCGCACACTATTTCGATGCGGTGCGAGCAGAGCCAATACCACCTATTCTTCCCCGTGGTGGCCTTGTGTTTTACGTGTCCGTTCTTCATTTACTTCGCGTCGCTTTTTGACGCTGAGTTTTCTCCTAACGATAAAAGCTCTCCACGGAAATGCACACCAAACGCTACCGTAGCAGACTCAACTACTCGGCACACAGGCTGTGCAGGCACTGCGCGTACTTCGCAAGCTTGTGAAAACCACGGCTGCAAACAACTTCAGTCGCGGAACACAACTCTTCCATTTCCTCTGCGAAGCAGTGAGGCTTAAGTTCGCTCCGCCCTTCACGTCTTTGGTTCCTATAGCGCTGTCCTCAAAAGCGCTGGTAGCCAATACTGCACTTCGAAGGGTGTTTCGAAGTTATTTGTCCAGACATGTATCAGTGGCGCATTCGTATGAAGAGAAAAACGTAACGCTTGGGTTGAAGTCTTTTCTGGTACTATATATATATATATATATATATATATATATATATATATATATATATATATATATATATAGCAAGTAGTGCGTGTATGACACGAATGGACAGTCATCTCCCGCCGAGGGCTTCAGAAAATAACTTGTCAGAAGTGCTCACTACTGTCGCAGCACGCATTGTGTTTTAAACATATCAGTAACGTTCAATCGGTTTCTCGAAACGCCTGGCCGCTAATACTTACTGCAAATATTTTCTTATCGTTACGCACTGTGGCACTCAGTTACCACATCGTTTCTCTGCTTCTCTTGCTCGTTGGAACTTTAACAGAAACGTCATTCGTACACTTCAAAGGCTCCATCGTTAAACGCCAGTGGATTTGTTTTTGAGACAAAAGAAACTATTATGGCAACAAAAAATCTTACTTTTGCCGGTTGAAGGCTATAAAATTTATATACATTCTTTTTTTTACTACATATAAAAATTAAACAGAGTGGGAGTGTGGATAATGCATCATTATACCTCTTATACTATATAGTAATTTTACACGTGTATGTACATAATTCCTGTGAAACTTTTGTTTTTTCCCCATTCTTCCGTCTTCTGAACGTATGAAAGAATGCATGAATGCATAGGCGGAAAGCTTTCATTTTTCCGAGGGGGGGGGGGGGGCGGAGGGGAGCTCGTGCTGGGGCCCGATCAGCTTTCCGAACCCCCTATATATATATATATATATCCTTTATTACCAGTTGCACTTGACGACATTTCGTGTGACCTCGAAAAATTGTTCACTGAAGTGACGGCCTTTTATGAGTATTTACGAGACCTCATAGTAGGAGACAGTTCAATTTCACAGCCCGAGTCCTCTCGTACCACCAAGAATCTCGCGTATCTCGGTGGTGTGATCTTTCTTCGTGAAATTGTTTTATACTTCGCTATCACTAAACTGCAGCATTTATCTCTTATTTTCTGCTTCGTATTAAGGCTCTTAATTCTGATTTCGAGTGAATCCGGCTTGGCCTCATTTTGATTACTGAGTGAATTATACAGGGTGTCCCAACTATCATGCACCAAGATTTAAAAAAAAAGAGCAATCGCATTACTCCAAGAAAACCTAGTGCTTATTGTTTCCAGTACAGTGGAGTAGCCGCCAATATATTTTTTCGTTATTGAGATTGGAATAGGTAAATATAATTAATTATCGAACTCAAGAAGTACTGTCGTAATTATCGAAGTGTCAATGAGGCATTTGTACGCACCCCCAAATGACATCTAACTGCGGTGTTTTCAGTGACGCGCTAATGGTCTATAATTTTTCCCGATTGGTAAAGAAACCTTACGAAAAAATGAAAAATACTTCGTGACTGCGCTCCCACCCGCATCATAAAGCAGCGCCCTCAAATAAGCGGATTGAAAGCAACTGCTTTGCCTGTCGCAAACCCGAAGACACAGCTCATCCCCTTGATAATGGTACGGAAGGAGCACCAACAGCAGGTTTTGCGGCTTTGGAGTGATTCCTTCCTCTCATTTCTACGTCACACTTATTATCCGTCTCACAAGGACGACTGATCACATAGATAACAAAAGCCCCTTGCTAACGCGGCTGAAGTGCCGCTCTGACCACGCACGAAGCACGAGAAGCAGTGCAATAGGGATAGAATGTTTCAAAATCCTGGCTCTGCCAACACCACCTAGGTAGCACATGGCGTGTTCACTATGTTATGCTACTGGCCCAGAATTTTCATTGCCAAGGCTGGCGTGTCGAAAGTGGTGGCATCAAAATCATTGTTGCCTACTTGGGACCATCCCTATTAGATTATATGGCTGTCGGGCCACTAGCATGACGTCAAGGATCGGAGTGAAAAGGCCTTGTGCTATGAAAAGGCCTTGTGCGACAAGACTCGCCGTAAACTGCAATATTTTAGCTTCGTTTTTATTTTTTATTTCCTCCCTTTCAAATCTAAGAACCAGGACAGAAGCGAAATTATCTCACTAGAGGGGGATCGCGCAGTGCGGCCAAATCGGATGTGCGCGCTTGTCAATGGTGATGACTGGACGGCGCGCACTATATCTTCACTTATGCTTGGGCCACGCGCTCCGCTGTTCAACTTTCATTTGACGCCGATAGTACGTCACTATATGACGACCTAATCGAGGAATTGCAGAATGTTTCTGCTTGTTAAATAAATGTAAAATATAAATTAAATAATATACGCCAAGTTTTGAAGTATAGACTTGTGGTGCCGGGTGTTTACGCAATGCAGAAGTAATTTATTAATGTCATTCTTTTTTATTCTCAGCCCACAGGTGGTATCGTAAGCGCAAATGAGTTGGCAGAGCGTAGCGCTATGTCGTCTGCTACCAGGAGCTCGCACGAGGCATGCAACAGGAACGCACTGCCAGCACTTCTCAAGTAGCTAGCGCGACAAAGCCGTGAACTGGTTCTTAGGGACACCTTTACTAGCCGACTATATCAATTTTCCTTCTTTTTTCGCCCTTCGTCATCGGCTCAGACATGACTTGCTCGCCGCCGCGCTGCCGCTATCGCTGCGATCTGCCCCACGGCGCGTCGCGTGATAGAAGCAATGGAACTTAAATCGAACATTACGATACACGGGTCTGCATTGCCTGCGCGAAGTCAAATCGAAGAGTGTGGTGCTGACGGTGCGCGCTGTGCCGTGAAATTGAGAAACAAAGTATGGCACTCCCGAGCTAGAGAAAAAAGGGCAGCCAAATAAAACATAAGAGAGCTCCACAATACCTTCCCGTCCTGTCTGTATAGTTTTATCAGACGAACGAAAGAAGCGCTGAACCTATAGGTTGAACCCTTCTGACTGCTGAACGGCGATCTGCGAGCTATTCACACTGGCGATAGCACTGAGAATTCGATCTCACCATGCAAATATTTCCTTGGCACTGACTTTGAAGCTGAGGTCACGGGAAAGCTGATCCAGCCCTTCAACCGGCCAACACAGTAATTGCGAGAGCAACTTTGTGGAGAATGCCGGCAGCAGATATCTAGGCAATTCCGATGAATGCTTCGCGTCCGACTGAGCTCTAGGAGCTGCAGGCCGGTGGCGATGAACCGCAGCGCGCAATATTTCTTCCTCTGCGGGGAATGGCCACTCGTACACTTGCAGCCGAGTCTCCTCCATTTGATAGCGTAGCCTGCTAAAGGTCTACTTAGAAAGCCAGCAAGGGCGATGCAATCCATTATCCGTCACTTCTTCGAACGCGTATCGCACTTCCAGCAGTGGTCGACACCGAAAGAGCAACGCCAAGCAGACGATGAAGGCAAGTAATAGCCTCCGAAGCAAGCAACGCACGCGCGCGCGACGCCCGCGTGTCTCCGGGGACGCGCGACCGGCGCGCGCGGCCAGGGTCAGAAGCCAACAGCCAAGCCACAGCAACGGAACCCAAAGCGGACTACCCCTTCGCCGGTTCCTACGACCGGTTCGCTTTGAAGATGATTGACAGATGCGTGACGTATTCGAAAATTGCGATACCGCCCCGCTGCCTCTGACGACCTGTGACGTAATCAAAATTTTGGCCAATCAGGTGAGGCCAAAGGAACGGTTCCCCAACCGAACCTTTATAAGATTCGGCCCCAGCTGTGGAAGAAGTCGACGACGCTCGAGTCAATGCTGATGATCTTAGTTTTTGCTGACACATATTCGTTGACGGGCACGAAAAATGCACGGAACCCTAGCCATAAGCAGCTTCGCTGTAATGTGAATTATTGCGCCCGCAGTATAAAATTAAATATACACAGAAAAGTGAATTAAAGATGTCGGGATGTGAACAAGCAGGGGGCATATTTCAACCACGCTGATTAATCGTTTACTTCCTTAACAACCGTTCGCTTGCGGTACCGTTCTGTCATGGATACCTTTCTTGCTGTAAACAAATTGTAGATGGCGTCAAGAGAGAGAGAGAGAAAAAAAAGCCAAGTTCATTTAGTCACATTTACAACCATAGAGAGAGAGAAAAGCAAACTTTATTGGTGGTGTAAACTAGTAGTTGAGACCCCGGCAGAGGAGCTAGAGTGGAGGCCATTTGGCCATGACGCGGTTAGACCACTCTGTCAGCGTGACTTGGCATTCTCGGTCATTCGTCTTGATCGCACACTCCCATGCAGGCCTCGAACGTGGGGGCTTGCCGAAGAAACGTCCTTGGCGGGGGGCTGGATGGGTACCCCCATAGTATGTGCATGATCTTGGTCTGCGGCTATAGCGCTTCGCAGTGCCGGCAGTTAGGTTTGAACTCTTGCTTGGAAATTTCAGCCAATCATTTGGGGCTTAGCCCGGATCGAGTCTGTACCCGCCGTAGAGTCGTGGCCTGCTCCCGGGAGAGAATCGTGCTTGGGGAGGGATGCGCTCTGTGCGAATCGTTGTAGAATTGCGTGAATTCGTGATAGGTGAGGATGGGTTCAAGCGGGCCATCCGGGCACGAGCGATCCCAACTCCCGGTTATCTGCTGCTCGGGCGGCTAGGTGAGCTGCTTCGTTACCATGGGTTGCCGGGACGATCTGGCTCCCAAATTAGATGGATATTGTCCTGGGGTTTGAGAAGCCTGCTTGCAAGGGGGCCAACCAAGTTACAATTCGCAATTTACAACCAACTCAACGGGCAAAAAGTATATAGGCCCGCCAAAATGGAACAGCACTTGCGAAGCGTTGCTGTTTGAATATGGTATTCGTCACTGACTGACGCCCTTAGCGACAAAAAGAGTGACATTGACTTTTACGGACACCCCGTAACAATTCACGAGTAAATTATAGAGTCTGTAACGTGCCACAAGTTTTTTAAAGGTGTGACCGTCAATCGCGACTTATCTTGATCTTTGCAAATTTCAATGCTTCGAAAAATGTTTGACAAGTTCTTTCAAGTTATGCACAGCTGAACAAACCCTTCTGAACGATATCGAATTTAGAACTCAGCTATTGTAGGGTACTTTAATTAAACCATAATGGCTAGAATACACTATATTCTAGGCAATACATAGTCAAACCACACCCGTCCTTTCTGGTATCAGGACATATTCGCTGTGCCTATACACTAGAAAACGCTCATGCTCGAGAGTTACAAGTATATGTTCCCCGCCAACTCCGCCTCCAGAAAAACGATGATCTCGAAACTACTACAGCCAAAGTCCCCGCAGCTGGAAGGAGTGAACCCCTATCGACGAAAGCCGGAAGAATTATGGCGTCCTCTTCTGGTGCAGCGCGTAAAGTACGTGCTGGGCCAGGATGCATCAGCCTACGAGGAGGCCCGGACTGGGGCCTTAGTTCCTTTAGGTCTAGCAAATGTTATTTCTCTCTCTCTTTCTGTAAACGTGGGGTACAGTCGCAGAAGCCCGTGCCGCCCAGCACGAATATGTATACGCCAAGAGCCACTTCGGGTGCACGTAAGATGTGTAACTCGCCACGAGCCACAGTATCTCGAGGTTATCGACCGGCGCTAGACTGACCGAGCAACTAGTCACTGACATTATGATCCCCTACAGTGAAGCGTCTCGTAAATGACAGCTAGTCACACTGCAGAAGATTCGAAGCCGTTGTGGAGTAGCTGCAGCAAAACCGGCACACACGTTCGGCGTCTCCAAAGCAATCACTTCTCACGAATTGATGTTACAGCCCTGCTTTCACGTTCGATGAGAACGGTCACCGAAAAGCATTGGGCGGATCGAATCATCCCAGGACCGCTGGCATAGACTGGACGCAGGTTTAAGATTTGGGCTTCCTCTTAAGATTTGACGAGGCCAGGGGCCATTATTACGTAAACAAAAGCGTCCTGTAACTTATTCATGGCCATGCATTAAAATAAAAGAACATTGGTACATCTCTGACTCTTGCATACGTGTGCTCTGCTCTACTATCGAGACTATCCAACATGTCCTCTGCTTGTATCCACGATATGCGACTGAGTGGAGCTCATTTCAAGCGATTGATGTCTTCTCTAAATTTCCGGCCTCTTTCTGCGCGAGGAAACACTTCTAACGCCGGAGAAGGTGCCGAGAATGGGCTACATGTAGCAAAAGTTGTTTTAGATTTTTTGAGCGAAGCCGGTCTGAATAGGAGGCTGTGATCTATTGATATGTCTATATCTATGTGTTGTGCTACATGAAATAATACTCATTATTCATTCAAATAATACTCAAATAATCATTTGACCTCTATGCTGGTTCCGTTTTATGGTGTGCATATTCACGCATTAGAAAAAATGAAATCTTTCGCGGCAAAGTTTACCCTAGGGAGATACGATCGCTTCCTATGTGTCGCAGCAATGAAAATAAAAAAAAAACCGTCGCAGTTTGGACCGAAAGGCGAAGCAGCGATTGCCATAGCAAATTAGTAGATAGTTATACGAAGTAAGGATACTAGTGTTATAGTCCGTATAGACTTGTAAACATTCTATTATAACTAAGTTAACAATTATATAATAGGTAAGCGCGACTGAACGAGGACGCAGAAAGAGACACACACAGAGACAGTGCTGTCTCTGTGTGCCTGTTTCTTTGTACGTCCTCGTTCAGTTGCGCTTACACATTCTATCATAGATTCAAACCAACTAGCCCGCCAACGTGTTTTAACTAAATTAACAAGCATGGTCTCACGCGAGCACAGGTGAACATGACCACACGTATATCTCGATGAGCGTGGGAACTCGCTGTCAAAATGCTGGAGTGAGGAATCGCGGCAGCAGCAGCGATCGAATTGACCTTCGTGCATCTCTCGCTTCAACGCGAACGAACCGTCGAAAGCACAGCGCATACGAAGCTACCGGCACTAGGCGCACTCTGCAAACATTGCAAATTGCTTGGAAGATGAGGCCCGCGGGGGCACCCACTTTGGCCACGTCGCAGGTCGCCTTCACGATACGGCGCCCGCACGGCCGCGCCGAAGGGTGCAAAGCCCCAAAGGGTGCAAACTTTTTTTCAAGAGATTATAAACTAACAAAACCAAATGAGCTTAATTCATTAAAGCGCCTGCCTAACCAAAGTGCCCTCCGCGATTTGAAACGCCAGCAAGATATTTAAAATATATAAAAAGAAAGCAGTAGTCTACTTGTGGGAAAGAAAGACGCCCTCGCGAGTGAAGTGTTTCGAACGAACCAGAATAGTATCAGCCACCTTTTCTCAATGCGCAAGTTTCTTATCCAAGTCGCTCTCCTATGCGCGTCGTATGCTTTTTTTCTGGAAACGATGAGATCATACACTGCTGTCTTTTTTAAGGGAATGACACAACAGCCTTTCGACATACTTTTTTTTTTTGGGGGGGGGCGGGGGGTGCTTGTGCGCGGCGGCACCACGACGATTTGAGAAGTACGAGGCATTCAGCGCATGCCGTGATAGGAGACTCTATTTCACTTCAAGCCAGAACCTAGACCGACTGGTTCTCGGCGCGGGAGTTGCGATATCGGCGATATGCGAGCGTACTTTCACAGTTGCGCGTGTGTATAAATGTGTGCGTCTTGTGCAGTCGTCAGGGGCAGTGATGAAGTAGGGCATCGGACAGCGGGTGCTTAGCTCATTGTATTAATCCATCATCATTCCTCATCCTCTCCTATATACTTTCCCATTTTTTCACCCTTTACCACAGCGTGGAGCTGCAGGCATGCTCCTGCGGCCAACTCTCTCCGCATTTTTTTTCATTAAATCTTCTCTCTCTTTTGGCATTCGGTTAATGGCGGATAAACGCAGAAGATGCAGTCGTGCAGAATGGATGCGTGCGTCAAGCGAACTCAAGGTTGGCGTAGTAAACCGCGAGTGTCTCTGAGCCTGGCGCAACACGCGTGCTGTTTACATTGACTTCGGACCGGTGCCTCGTGGGACGTGGATGACAGACGACTAGAGATAAGCGTGCTCTCCCGACGCGCGCAAAGCGAAAAAAGAAAAGAATGAAAAAGAAAACGAGATGGCCAAGCTTGGAATCACTGCTTGCAAGGATGGGCGGTTCTCTCCGCGCCTCTTGTCGCCGCGGTCCGTGGTTTCTACACCAAAGCGAAGATGACGCGTTGGAGAGGGGCACTTCAGTACACGGATTGGGCCATTACGGCAACTGGAAGCGAGCATGGATTGGCAGATTCGTACACGCACCAAGTCGATAAATCACCGGCATGCAACGATAAGCGCGAGGTGGATAAGGTAGAGAGAGAGAGAGAAAAAAAAAAGAAAGCTGCAGTAAAACAAGAGATAGGTGTACGACTGTACATGAATATATTTATTAAAAGAGCTCACGCTAGGGCCGAACGCGGTGTCGTATAACTTCTTTTGTTGCCGTCAAAAATATCCCCGGTCGCTTCTCTGAACTGCTAAACTTACTCGACGCCCCATTCTGCGAGGCAACGATCGAGGCGTCTGTTGCGGTTTCAAGCAAGCTCAGGAACCCGATAGAGAGGGCGCTGGGCTTCGCGTCGCCTTACCGCGTGTGGAGCGGCAGGACACTTCGATGCAAGATTGAAGTCTAATCCTCGTCACAACTGTATAATAAAAACGCCATCGGGGTCCAGCTTCGCGGACGGCTCCTCCTTCCCGCCGGTCGTTTGGTGCGAGTGCCGTTTCTTTACGATCCCAGCCCTTCACTCTTGTTCTTGCCTTCGCCCTTGGTATACGCTGTCGCCCGGCAGCGCTTCGACGTCGGACTGCCTGTGCGCGCGCTAATAGCGGCAAGACTGACGACGATGCCGAGTTACGACCGCGCTCAGTCGTGGCGGCTAGTGGCGGCGACCGCGCGGTCAACTCTCGCGTCCACCAACTGTCAGTATCGGGGCGGGCAGAACCGGCTGCGGCGCCGTCACAGGCGTGTGCCCTAAGTGGCATGACATTTAGTTGACGCGAACGCTTCGCCAAAGCTTTATCATAAACCAAGTGTACCAGAGATAAAAAAAGGAAAGGGCGCAAGAAACGATTCGAAGCAATCTTAATTACCCTGTCACACTGCAGTTGTTTCACTGTAGGAGCCGTAACTTCATCGCAGAAAGAGCTAGCGTATTAGAAGTAATAAAAAAAAATATGAAAAAGACCGCGTTTCATGACCAAATTGGCGTAGCCGACTCCACAGTGCGATAGTCATAGCCTCACGTACCTGTTCGAGCTTTTCTCACGCGCGGGGAATATATAACTGAGCCGTCGCTGGAGTGTGCAACACGTAACAGTTCAAACGCGCAGCGAACCTTTTCGATAGCTGAGCGTGGTTTTACCTTGTCGACATGCCTTTGAAGCAGAACAAACTGTTACGTAACGAGGAGCAGGTGAGAGAAAGGGAATGCAAACCAGGTTCCCTCACCTGGCCCTCAAGTGTGCGCACTAACACACGCTCTCTCTCTCTAAATCGAAGCTTTCTTTGCCTACTCTCCCGGGTTTGGTGTGGCTGCGACTGTCTGCTGTAATTGGGTCGGTCAGTATCACGGCAGGTATATTTGTGGTTATACTATATATGCTGCGCCGGACGCAAGCATCATTGAACGGGTTTATTGAACAGGCCCTTGTATGCTGAGCGAAAAAATACAGTGCAAATAGCACACCTATGGTCTGCGCACAAATAAATAAATAAATAAATAAATAAATAAATAAATAAAATTTGACATAGAACTTCAAATTAGTATATCAGATCACACACACACACACACACACACACACACACACACACACACACACACACACACACACACACACACACACACACACACACACACACACACACACACGCGCGCGCGCACGGAGAGAGAAAGAGGGTATGCAGGGAGGTTAACCATAAGCAAATTTCCGGTTTGCTGCTTGCAAGTGGGTTGGGGGAAAAAGGCTGTTAGAAAAAAAGGAAAGTACCTCTAAAGCACACCGACCTATTAATGGTGTAGCGCGCTATATTTAACGGAATCTTTTATTTACTTCAACTTCTTTGATTCATTCATTCGATATATGTGCCGCTGCGTGCGTGCCTATTCTTCGGCAATCCTCCAGAGGGGGCATGTGCCACTGTTACGCAAAAGGTAACACAACATAAAAATTGCATGAGAATAAAGTCATGACCATTGCGGTCGATAAACATAGACAATGCATGAGATTTCACGTTGCACAAGATAAAAGCAAACAAAATTGTTCGCATCGTCCGATTAGTTATAAATCATTTAATGAACCACTTCTCTTCACATGTATTCCATAATGTGCGTTGTATCTGCATAATGTTTTTCATTTGTACACTCTGGAAACATTTCTCGGTCTTCTCGCCGGCCAAACTGAAAAATACAATTAGCTTTTGCTGTGTTCAAAAATCGCAGTTGCATGCAAACGTTCTCTGCCAGCGAAACCCCAGGAAGATGGAACCAATCAACGCATAGAATAAGGACCCAACAAGAGAACGAACAAAAGGTGTCGAAGCGTCTTTGGTTTCTGACCTGCTTAACTTTATCCATCTACACGAGGGAAATAAAAAACAGAGTTAGCATCACACCTAAAAAAGCCGCCCTTGTTGATGAACGCCCTTTCTTTTCACCTGTTGCATTTTCCACTAGTAATACGATCCATAAATATGTACTTTCCCACGGTTCTTTTTCTTGACTTCCGTTTTCAACATATCCGCTGTTAGCCGCTATCGGTGTTCTTGGCGGCAGCACGCTCGCGACTATTCCATGCCTATGTTTATCTCTCTCAGACACTGCCACAACATGGTGCCCCCGGTTAAGTCAAATTCCGAAGTGACCCACAATGTCATAGAGAAATAGAAAGCCTACAAGAGATAGATGTAGCCAGCCCACAAGGGGGAGGACATAGGACCACCTGACGAGGGATATAGGTAGTACAAACTGCCCGCTGCGCCCCATAAGCAGGGCCACCTCCACAATAGCATACTTCTGATGTGACTCAAAACAAGCTCACGGACGCAAGTGGTGCAAAAAGCTGTGATAAGTGGGTACACCCACCAGCTCACTCCCTATGCGTTGACAAACGCGCCTCGTCCCGTAACCGCACAGAATGTTTCAGAAGTTTTATCAAGGACGCTGATATCACCCCTTTCACCAGTTGATCAGATGTGACCAACCATAGAGACGCCGTATTCCATTGTCTCTCTCCCCCCTCCCCACCCCCTCAATCCCCTTAGTCATATTCTAACTGGGCCATAGTGCCATATATACCATTTCTATAGATTATAATTATGTAACATTTCAGAAAAAAAAACGCAAAACACAAAACGCATGCTTACCTAGCCGAGTCGGTATTCGCCTCGTTCCACGCTGGCTGCAGGTTGTATAGTTTGGTCGTTGACATGAATGAATGACTGTCTTTACCATCCTTCTATCTATGGTTCGTTGACGCTCGAGCTCCTCAAAGCCTTTTTATAAAAACCGCCTAGCAAAGGCCTGTGTCGTCGATCTCTATAGCGTTCCCTTTGGCTTGACGGTAGCCACCCTCTGCACTACGGTTTACGTTATTCGTTTCGGTCTACTTGAGGATCTTCTAGTGTGTGGTTTTCAAGCAGTTGAAACCTAAGGTGGATAAAGAATGCTCTTTCGTTACCACGCCTATTCAAATCGATCACCGGTGATCGATGCTTTAGATCGCCGATTCCGACATGTTTGAGGCGTTTCTTATCCACTTAAGGCCATCCAGTAGTTAGTACAGGCACTGAACTTTCAGGATCAGCTTAAATTTTTGCGCTCCGGCGACGTTGTGATTTCTGACGGACCTTTTTACGAACTAATGCGCGCATGTTGTAGTGAAAAGGGGCGTGGCTCTCTGTCCCCTTCTGCCGCTCTCGTTTACGCTGCATTAGAATCAAAATTTTGCGCTCAAATGACTCCCAAAAAGTTAAGAATTAAATTGTATGGTCGGCTTTGCCGTCCGACAGTGCTGAGCGTTGATAATTAACCGAGAATGACGCCAGCTGTTCACTAGTGAGCTTTGGTTTGGAGTCCGAATCGTTTTATTTCGCCAAAATGTATTTATGAAGGTCCACTGCATGTCCAACATATGGACCTGGCATTTTCAGCCAGTTTCCAAGAGTTTCGGTTTCACTGCTCTCGTATAATCCAGGCAAGGGGCGCTGCCGTTGTCACTACGCAGTTATCGAAAGTCGCTCCCACAGCATCGTCCCGAGCGGCTGCGTCGTGAGAAAAGCGTCATGCTCAAAACTGTGCTGCACCCGCTCTTCAATTTAGTAATCAGGACTGAGTTATGATTCCGAAGATGACGACAAGCAGATTCAAGCTCTGACGGTGACGATGTTCCGAGTCAGAATGGGACATCCGCAGATATTGTATTCTGAATTTCCTTTCATATTAATGTTTTTGTAGATATCATGTTTTTTATTGTTGTTTTTACCAACTGGCAGCAAAAATGGTGCTTTCTAGAATTCTTTTGTTTTATATTTTTGTTTGGAAACGCATGTTTATGGAAAGAGCATTTCATTATGCCCAATATGCAACGCTGCAATGTGTGCTGGAATATTATTTGTAGCGGTAGATATATTTGTTTTCAGAGACCTATGAAAAACGACCAGTTTCTCGCGGAAAAGAAAAGCATTTTCCTGCTGCGACACAGTGTGCTGATTAAAAGTTCCCGAGCAAATGCAGATACGGGGGGCGGGGCCTGGTGTCGGAGGTAGGGCTGTGGCCATGACGGTGCAAGTGCAAAACGGTGACATTGCGGTTGCCTCGTCGTTGTTGACCTTTTACACGCATATCACCTCACTGAAATTCCCTGCAAACGATGCAGAATTGTTTTGCTTGATTAGTTCTGTCAGCAGATATGGAATGAGGCGCGTTGCGGTGGGGTCGATACGTTGAACCTTGCACACATGGCGTCTCCGGCGACCCTTCGGAAAGTACCGAAAATTGCATGCCTGAACACTCTCCGCCACACGTGGTCACTCATTACAGACGTCTAGAAAATGTTTTTATGTACAAATGCTGCATTCGCCTCGCAAGACCTCATACCGCAGTACACGAGTACTTTTTGTGATCTTACTATATAGCGGTGCATCGATCTCATGTAGTACTCTTGCCTAAATTTATCGCTCTCTGATTGTAGTTGCAGGCACCTTGTGACAGGGTCTCATTATTTCTCCGCGGACACGTGTTTCTTCGGCTTTGTCTAACTCCGCAGTTTTGCCTAACGTAGCCTTTCGACGTCGCTCATGTATTCACGCTCAAAGTTCATTCTGTTAAAATGCACGTACAAAGGTGGGTATGATGTCGTGCAGAAGGAGGTTCCATAGTGAAAACGCTGTATGGGGGACCTCCTGTAATATGTTACGTTAAATGTAAAATGTAATGTTACTAAAGGAAAAAATAATTTCGCGAACAAGCCTCTCAAGTGTCTGTAGGTTAGAAGTGAGCAGAAAACCAACTCCGCTCGCAACGTCTTCGTATATTTCATGCACGGTATATATATATATATATATATATATATATATGTGACGCATTCGCGCTTATAGTTTACTGGTGACCCGTTTTGATCGCCTATTATTGGTATTTTTCTTTTTTGTTGCTTTTGTGAATGTGCTCTGTATTACAGCTTATTTAAGCTAGTTAAACCTGATCCATTTAAACCCTTAAGTTTTCAAATTCACAGTTTCGGGCATATGATTTTATGTGGCGCAGTGGATCATTCTTTTTACAGTGCTAGAAGAAGACATTTTATAACATCTTTGCATATTGACACGTGGACTTGCTTATATTTTTCGGGTGAGCGCTTTTCACCGTCTAACAAATGTTATCGCTCAGCGCGGGACTTACTTGCATGTATCGGAATTTTCTCGAATGTTGCCGATGTCACCGAACCTTGTGTAATCTTATTGCATGTATGCGCGATGCGAATGGTGTGGAACTTTCTGGAAGGCACGCGGGCACAAGCGGTTACTCTGTAACGTTCGATGGCTCTTGTATAAAAGCCGACGCAACTTGTCCGGCAGATCAGATTTTCGACGATCTACGACTGTATTCACCGCTGTTGCCGTTCTTTGAGTGTAGCCCGTTTTTGAGGGCACAAGTTCACCTAATAAAACGCTATGTTTCGTCATTCCCAGTTCTGCTGCTTTCTTCACCGTCACTACTACGTGCATGATGGCATCTGGTGGGGGCGCTAGTGCTTTCATGTACCGAACGTTCCCGCAAAGACGCGATTCAAGCCCGAGGACAACGCCAACGTCGCAGAGGGCCAGCGAGCTAGCCGTAGGCAGCAGGCTCGGAACATTCTTTTTGTTTCGCTTGTTTACGCTTGTTTACATATGGGCATCAAAGCTTGTTACACGTGATTGCGAAGCCCTGTCTCGCGCACTAAGTTCTACAAAGAGCGGTAATGTGGTCCATGAAGAGCAAATCAGGTCAAGTTGGGCCACCTGACGTTCCTTAACATGCGCCCAAAGTACGGTGCACTAGAGTTTTTGCATTCTGTCCTTCGATTCCGGTCGCCTGGCGAAATCGGGAGAAGTCTCATGAATATGGGCTCAAATATCTTAATTCTGCACACGCAGGAACTGACTACTTGCTCAAATACATCCCCGAGAGAGCAAAGGTGCTGCTCTATTTCGTGTCGGCGATTGTTGCTGACTGTTATGCCCCTTTTAAGACGTTGCCGACGTATGAAACTTACTACAGGGTGCCGGGCTGCCCTTATTTATTTATTTATTTATTTATTTATTTATTTATTTACTTATAAGAAAACTTTGATCATGTGAGTACTGGATATATATTTGCTGTTAGGGCGTTGCACTAAATATAACTGCCGAGCTCAAAGGTTTCTCTATTGGTGACCCTTTTTTGCCACAAGAAGACCAGAAAGTTCCTGTCGCTTAAATGTACGGATCTCTACAGAAAACTTCTAATGCATTAAGGCGCTGCAAATACGGGTTTCGCAACGACGAAACCAAGTGCGCATGCAAGGAGCAGTGAATGGTCTCGATGTTAAAGACGATTTTGACCGCCTGCCGCTGCTTATAAGCTAAATGATTAATTACATTTCAAACGTTCATTTGACTTCTACCGTCCTTATACTAATCACTGAATGATGCGCGGCAAGTCCTTCAATCCTCCACAGAGTGCGCACTTGGCGCAGTCCCGCCACCGCCTCGCTCTCGGTTCACTCAGGGTTGCGAGAATTAAGTTTGAAACATTGAGTCTCGCGCGTTACACCCACTCCATTTTTCATGGAGGCAGCTTGCCCACTCAGACGCGGAATGAGAAATGCAGTCGCGCGAGAATTAGGGTCAGCCGCACAGACCTTGGCTCGTCGAGCGGCTGCAGCCTCACAGTCGGCCGCGGCAGGAGCACAGCTGCCGAAAGCAGCGCGCGCGCGCGTCACACGCAGCCGCGTCCAGTGTCGGGGCGCACGTCAGGGTTCGACGCGGCCGCTATAAAGTTTACGGGCGTGCCGTCATAAAAGGTGGCCGAATCCCCGCCCTGGACAACAGGCCGACTTGAAACAATAAAACTCGGAGGGCGGTCGTCCCGCAAGGAAGGCCGCCGGCCGAGATGGACGCCGGTGGCCTTCTATAGGGGCACACCGAAGGAAAGGACTACAGGAGGGCGCAGAGGCTGCCTTCCACAGCATTTCTCTTTCTTTCTTTCATTTTCGCCGCGAAGATCTTGAATCACCTACATACTATACTAGCACTTTGTAAAGGGTCACCAACGCTATGCACAGCGCTAGTTACTGTTTTGACAACTGATCCATGGGTCGTCGTGGCACGACGCTGGCGCATAAAAATATAAATTATAGCCTCCGTATACCAACACCCTGCTGGCGGAAACGGTAACTCAGCTCCACTGCCCCTGGATATCATACTGAGTCAAATATGGCGCAGGTCCGAAAAATAATCAAAAATCGTACCGAGTTAGAACTTGGACCGCGGAGATGATCCTCCCACCAGAAAGTCACGAAGAATTTACTTTTCCTCCGCCCCATTCAAGTGGCGCACGGACGACCGTATAGATCAGAGAGATGGGCGAAGTAGGCAGCATGATACCGAGTGTAGACTGCGCAACAAACTTATCGGTAACCTAATCTTGTATTCCCCGAGCAATTCGCATACACCAGAACGGTTCGTAAGAAGAGACGCCGGCCAATCGTGGTAGCGAACATAGTACTATATATAAGCGGACGCGAACGGTCAGTGACGGACATCCTTACGAACGAAATTATTCTGAATTCGGTCCATGATGTTTCTCAGAGGCTTCGATCTAGGACAGCTTTTGCTGGCTCGACATACCATTCATAAAAGTTAAAAGCTATTATAGGCTGCACCTTAGTTACACCTGTGAGAGACGCCTTAGATAAAATTGGTTTCTATCGTAGCTGTCGTAGTCCCACGCGGCTGCTGTTCCAAAGCCATTAAATGCGGCAAGCAAAGGCCCACTCAAGGCCTGGCAATATCCATGAGTTTATAGAATGCGTACCACTATCAATAATGTTAAGACGTCATGTGTATCAGTCATTCCCACAAGTCAAGTATGCAACAATGATATAGTCCAAGGTTAACAAATGACCATTGAGAATGTTTGAAGAAAATTAAAAGAAAGAAAGGGCTATTGCAAAACAAATGGAGAGAAAGAACGCCCAAAGAATCCGCCACACAAAACCAGCGTGTGGACGGATGAGCGAGATGAAATGCCGATCTGAGTCAGCGACATCCTGCTGTAGTCTCTGGACGAGAATTTAGCGAAAAGAAGGAAAAAAAAAAGAGCAGAGCGATGAAAGCTGCGGGGGAGCTGTGAAGCAGGCGCGCAAAATAAAAGTAGAAGAGCAGAAAGTCACCGTCAAGGACACGGGCACCAACAGAAAAGAAAAAGATATATTGAAGGCAGTCGCGACGGGCCAACGTTGCACACAATAACAAGGAAACGATGAAGCGGAACGCATCTTGAAAAGCTGGGCAAAATTCGAGAGGAAGCGCGAGATGCGAAGGCAGCGTCTCTCTGGGCCGCGGACAAAGCAGGGCGCACCACGCGTCGCCAAGCGAAAACAAAAGGAAGCCGGAGAAGGAAAAACAAAAATGCGAGATGGCGCATGCGGAGGAGCGGCCCAGCAGTTTGCGCCGTCGGCAAGCCACAGTTTACTCATATAAAAAAAAAAAGAGAAGGACGGGCAGTGCTGTCGCGCTATAGCGGGCTTCTACAAAGGCAGAAAATGATTGCATCCAGGTCTGGCAGCCCATTGCGCCCCGCTGGTTGGGGAGGCAAAAGGGGTGAGCAGCCGACGTAACGAGACGTGGCACGGAGAAGGGGGCGCATGGGCACGAAAGGAGGGCACGCGCTTCACTGGCAACTTATATTCCGCCGTACAAGCTGTAGGGTACGTGGATTAAAAAAAAAAAGAGAGAAAGAGAGAGAGAGAGAGAAAGGAACGTGGCGCGGAAAGTAGAAAGTCGAGTCAGATGAATGTTCTAAGAGAAAAAAGAAGACGAAGGCTGCTGACGGCGCAGGTTCATGCGGAGGAAGTAGGTGAGAGGGAAGGGGGGGCGTGCATTGTTGCGGCGATCTTGCGGAAAACCCCCACGCCTTTAAAAGTCAGTCAAGACCGAAAGAGCACGCTGCCGTGCGCCTTTTGTTCCAGCTCGTTGTAGAAGCGCCGGAGCGCTCAGCCGGATCACTAAAGTAATGCGCCCGACGCGAGACGCTAACGACGTGATGTAGCGATTCAAACGGCGTTCGCGCCATCCGACTAAAAGCGGACGATGGGCTTCGCTCAGGAATATTTAGTCGCTGCGTCACGCGGCTGCTGCTCGTTTTAGCTTCTTTCTCACCCACGCTGTTATTCCTCTTTGTCGCCCACGCCACGTCGGGCTTCTCGAGCGTCTCGGCATTCACAACGATCAAGACCGAAACCCGGAGGTGATCGGGTGATAATGACGCCCACACACACTCGTAATTAATTTTTTTATTGACATGATAGAAGGAGATGTTAGAAGAAGCGCGGCAGCAGAAGAGAGCTAACTGACATTTCTGCTATTGCGCTGCTCTATATGCGGGTTATTAAAGCGAAGGTTTCTTTGCCTATATACCCTCCCGTGTTTGGTGTTTCTGGCTGGCTGTTTGCTGGGTCGCTCAGTATCTCAGAGGATATATTTGTGTGTGTATATCGGAATGCATTGCATAATTGACTGGTATCGTACATAGTGCACATTGGCACAGGATGTGGTGCAAACCGTGGTGGCCAGGGCCGGCAGGTCGCGTACGTAAGCGCGGACGTGAGCTTCGGCACAAGCACAGTGATGGTGGCGGATAGTATTTCATGCACCGCTTCACTAAAGATTCACTTCACATAGATTCCAATATGTGATTCCTATGTGCATATTTTTTTACAACGAAGCTGTTAGCTACTTTCCCCACTATCATGTCCACGTGTAGAAAAAAGCCCGAAGATAGTGCAATGCCGGACCGGCCCGAGGCTGAGGTGAAGCAGGCGTTAAGCACTCCCCATACGTGAGCCGATCCCGAAGATAGTGAAATGCCAGGCCAACCCGCGGCGGAGGTGCAGTTCGGGGCTCCACATAAACAGCTTCGCTGGTATTTCTTCACAGAGTGGAAGGGCATTCAGTTTTTTTTTTCAGATTAGTTCATTAATAGCAAAGATACAAATATTTGAGGTGCCGCGAACGCATGGCTTCTGGAGGCGAGCGTCACCGCCAACATATACATTCTCTCCACTTGCTCCCGTCTATCCTCCGCAAGGGAAATTCATTCACTGCGTACTCTCATACCGGAGCTGGAAGATCGCGTGACGAATACGACACGGGCCCCACCTTCCTTTTTTCTTTTGTTCCCCTCTCTCACGTTTTTGCTGAGTGGCGCACTTTAGGTGACGCTTTCACGCGCGAGCTGTTGCGTTTGTCTCGTTTCGCGCAGTGGACGATTTGGCGCGCTCTGCACGAGGACAGCTGACTAGTGGTATAAGTCAGTGCCACGATCACGAGCTCTGAGGCAGACGCGAGAGGATGAAAGAGCATGGTCGCGGTGCTGGAACATCGTGAAAAATTACATAGTTTCGTTCTCTGCGCGCGCGACTGCACAACGTGGGAACAAGCAGACGAAACCGAAGTAAATCTCTCTTGCTGCGGTACGAAGTAAAACAGAAACACGCAGACATTTCGTTAGTATGTTTTATTATTTCTCTAATGGCGTTTTTCACTGGTCGATTCGGAGCAGACTTTCTTGCTCCGCGGCAACCAATCCGAATTTCATTGGTCGATCTGGAGCGGGTTCGCGCGTTCCACTGGTCGTTTCGGATCAACTCGCTCCGCGCCGGACCGCTCTCACTTGCTCTGCCGCCGAGGCGCGGATTCGGGCGGAAATAGCTCGCGTCACTTCCGCCTTCGAGCGAAACAGGTACCCAGTTGGTATGCGCAACATTGTGTTGCTTCGAAAATGGCTGCGTTCGGTGCTGCTGCAGAGCGATGACAGCTCGGACGACAGTGATTACGAGGTGACGCAGGTGCTGTACGAAGCCTTCTATGCACGTTGTCCATGCGCAATCCTTGTGGGCGCGACATGGAAATGACGGACTCTGCGACTGCCGCGGTCAAATTACGCACGGGGGACGGCGAGCTTGGTTGCCGTGGAAACGTGCAGAGCGGAAGTCGGGCATGGTTTTCGGAACCGGTTCGTGCGACGTGTACGCAGACTTCCTGTGTGATCCCCCGCGGAACGTTTTTGCGCTCCGCTGGCCGTTTCGGATTTGTGAAACCCGAGCGCTCGCTCGAGGATTTCGGCGGCCGCTCCAGATCGACCAGTGAAAAACGCCATTAACTATTCGTCAAACAAATAAGTGATGTTGCCTTGAATAATTATCGAAGTCACGTGCCAATGTGAGTGACGCCACAGCACCACCACGAAGTAGGCGTACTTGCGCGATTGACGTCGACTCTCCGGCTGGGAGCACGGTACCCGCGAGGAGGACAAACGGCGTTTGGATTGAAATTTATGCTCTTTCCGCGGCGCGTGGGCATGTAATATTTCGCAGAAACGATCGTTAGCGCGCATTGTATGCACTGCGTTTGTCAACTAAAGATGGCCAGACTTCGTGAGGGCCCGCTTAATGGAGACTTCTACGACCGTTTTCGTGCGACGACTGCGTGCTGGGTATCAACGAAAGAAGAGCCAGCAAAGCAGTCTGCCCTGAATCTGCTTTGAAACGTAATTATCAAGAGTAATAGAATGAATATAACCTCGGGTATACATCACTGAAATAGACAACTTCGCTGTGTGTTTATCTTAACCATGTAATTCATCCTTTTTGTTTCTCCCGTCACGCTTAACCAGATTCACTTTGGAGGCCTGCCACGCGCAGCCCAAATTGACAAACATTTTGCCGGCATCGCGTCTGGGCTTTTTGGCTACATGGGGCGGTATACAAAACCTCTCGGCGTCCGTGTTTCCGCGCGTTCAGCGTCCCATCCATGGTTTCGGCGGCCACCGGTCTGCCGAGGATCCCTCCTCCTGCTAATCTAGGGGGCCTCAACCCATCATCGCCGTCTCCGGCGGCCTGCCCTACAGCAGCCTACGAAGGTGGCGTCCAGACCTCGGCTTCCGACTGTTTTACATTGAAAGCGATTGAGAACTCCCTTATACAGCTTCACCGTCCTTCATGTATGACATCTTCGGATCGGCATGGATCTGCGAAGTTGTTTTTTTTTCGTAAAGAAGTTTCCTTTGACTGCGTTTCCAGCGAGGAGTCGTCAAGAGCAAGACGGTTTTTATGCACACTGCTTCGTGATGAGGGATGTGTTATCTCTATTTTACGAATGTGAACCTTCTCAGATTGTTACAAAACGTATCAACGACGCCATTAACGCTACAAGACATTAGTCGGTATTGCTGTTTTGTGAACCGGAGCGTTACTTTATCACGCCAGAATAGGGCACATTCGCTCAAAGAAGTCATTGTTGCTATGCCGAAGTAATTTTGTGCTTGCTCTTGTAAGTAGGGGTGCTTACACGAGCATTTTTTTTTCGTACTGACATAAGATAGACGGCTTCATGTAAAGTC
This sequence comes from Dermacentor albipictus, assembly GCF_038994185.2. Classification (NCBI taxonomy): domain Eukaryota; kingdom Metazoa; phylum Arthropoda; class Arachnida; order Ixodida; family Ixodidae; genus Dermacentor; species Dermacentor albipictus. Next base: position 242,431,718 of record NC_091821.1, on the reverse strand, counting down.
ACTACTGCTCTGCTGCGGCTACGCGTGTCCTGATGCCGCAGCGTGCATTATATCAGCGCTGGATCGATTTCAGTGGTTGTAACGAGCTGCACACAGCTTATCATAACGGAGGCTCAAGTGCTGCGTAACATGATATGTTTTTTTTTACACTCTGTGCGTTGAGTATTTCGATGGAGACAGCGACTATCGCAAAATTTCTAGTGTCCGCTGCTCGTGCCCCCCCCCCCCCTTTTTTTTTTCTCCTCCTTCCGCACGTTCCTTTCTAAAGAAAAGAAAAAAAAACGCTCTCATTTTTCTGCACTGCTTTAAATAATGGCTTAATATCTTCGTTAGAACATATGCTCTTGCGGCTTAAGACGACCGCCAAATTCGTTGCCTCAAAATTGGCTTGCATTAAAACCTTTGGCACGCGTAGTACAGCGTTCTATAGAAGCGAAAAGTAGGCCCATTTTTTTTTCACGCCAGAGTGGGCATGGAACAACAGAAGATGGAGCTGATGACGCACTTAAAACAAGAAAAAAGAGAGAGCGGTAACGTGCCAAGATGCAGGAAAGCAGCGACGCGCAGGGGTAGCTATTCGGGCTCAAAAGACCTCGCAGTGTCGAAAGCATTTTGAAATGCACTAGCGCGTACAGTTCCTTGCTCGGTACAAAACTAAATGTGTACGAATACTCTTTTCATCCTATGCATGGACATAGAACACAGCCAATTCAAGGAAACATTCGTAAAACAGCAAGTACGCACTTCCAGCGCATTATGGATTTATACGGAGCTCTCCAGGGATAAACACCTGGTCGTTGAAACTTGGGCGCATGACTAGACAGAAGTATTAACACTATATATATATTTTTTTTGCAGGATAACTTTCTATATTGCTCAAACGTCCACCAGATCGGAGTCTCTTCTCACGCCACCATATATGCTGGCTCGCATTACGGACATTTTCCGCGGCATGTCGCATATGACCTGTATACAGTTACGAACGAGAGAGCACCAAAGAACACAACCAAGTGCGACCTCAAATGCACTTGCACGTCCCTGCACCACACCATTAAGGTACTCTTGCACGTGATAGATCAACTCTTTATTCGCGCGCACTTTTACGAAGAAAACCCCCCAAAAAAACATTACGAAGAAAGAAAAATATATCTATAGGGACACCTGTAGGAAAAGTAAAGATGAGAGAGAGTCGCAAAGAAAAAAAAAAGAACGAAAAGAAATGGGAAAGAGAGAAAAGAAGCTAGCAGGAGAGCTATGATAACGAAGAGCAAGAGCGGCATGTAACACAAATTACATTCTTGATATATATTTAGTCAATAGAAGTATTAAAAAGAAAACACAGAGAAAGGCTGCCACGTATACTCTCAGCCATTTGCAAGTGCGAGTGATTGATTCACGTGATACCTTTGGCAGTGCTTTTTTGTGAACGAAGAGCCTATGCTGAAGCCTATATGCAAATTTTTTCCTCTGTCTAGTGACAGGAAGCTATACATTTTCAGCGCACGCGTGATAGAGCGATTTTTTATGCGGAAACGCTATCTTGACTCGGTTTACGCTCGTTCCTTCGCTATAAGGCGCTACGTAGTGAGCTACCACGCCTTCTATAAGGTACCCGCTGTTGAGTTGAAAAAAAGTTGAGAGAATGTTATTGGGCTGGATATTTAATTTGGGTAGAATCTTGGAGAACAACCCTGCGTTGCTCGGTCACCGAAAGAAGAGCAACGACCGCGAGAAAGCTTTCTGCAATTCGCCGATGCCTTGCACCATTTCACTCGTAGGGAAAAAAAACACACACAAACAACAACAAAAAAAAGCAAGAAGAAGAGGTGCGTTGCTGTGCACCTTTTGCTGTTTCGTTATAAACTTAATGCAATGGGCTTTGCAGACGTCTGCAGCCGTTCATGTTCGCAGTGGTTGATCGAGTCTGAACTATAGCCAGCTGAGCAGATTTCAGCAACAGCAGATTTCAATGTAGTTACAAAAAAAATTAAATTCTGCAATTTGATGTGCCGGAACTACGATCTGATTAGGAGGCACGCCGTAGTAGGGGGCTCAGGATTAATTTTTTGACCATCTGGGGTGCTTTACCGTGCATCCGATGCACAGTACACGGTGCAGTTATCAATATTTCAAAAAAAAAGAACAAATAATTACCAATACTATTCTTAACGCTAACGACTGTACGCGTCACTTCTGTGACACAGTATACCTGCCAGTCAGTATCCGAAGGTTGGTAGAATGAGCAGCTATATACAGGTTCGACGCTGCTCCACGTTTCTTATGCCCGCAGAGTTATTTTTAATTTCTTCTTTTACTCCTTTAGCGGAACGACTGATGCCACGGTAGAGGCGCGCAGGTGCCCGGCGCTGACCTCGGCAATATTTGCAGTTCCGGGCCTCCACAGGGACAGCGCGGGTTGTTGTGTAGCCACTGTTGTGCGCCGGCGCTCGGTCTATTCTGGGCGCTCGCAGTGCGAGCTCCGGCCACCCCGGGCTGAGCCCGCAGTGGTTGCGGCGATGTGAGAAACGCGATCACCCAGCACTTAGACCCGGGTTCACAAAGCTGCAGTTCGCGCGCTGGAGCGGCCCGCAGCAACAACAAACGCCAGCCAGTCGCGATAGCGAACATGCATTTCATGTAAAGCGAAGACGAGTGAACGATGGCGAACAGCGCTTACGAGAACGAGAAACTTTGCTAATTTCGCGGCTCGGTTGAAAGGTTCGTTTGTCGCTTGCAGAACCTTTCTATCCAGTATGCAACTTCAGTTGGCCTGTGTACACGCGAAAGGTTCTTGTGAACATTACCTATATGTTTTCTTTAATTTTTTTCTTTTTTTTATAGAGGAAGGGATGTGGAGGCGCAGCACATGCTCACATGAACAAAGACATATACATGACTTGTTGCCCAGGAGTTTTATATATACGGAATGACTTTCTGCGGCAAGTCGCCGCGTGACCGAACAGTCAATAGTCAAGCTTATTGACTGATCGCCCATTTAGGCGAACGGTGTTGCGGCACGAACAAGAAGTGAGAATGCCGAGCGCCGACGTTTCGCAATGAGCGCGGCTTATAATGTAGAAGCGCTGGAGGTACTCGATTGCGCGACCTGCACTAATGTGCCAAGTCTACTGGCGCGCGCAGTCCGCGCACGTTTACGGTGCAGCGCGCGTGTGCTTTCCATTGCGACAAATGCTCCTCTCGTTCATGGTTAAAGTGGACGCCACTCGGCGCGGTCCGCCCGCAGAGTTGCGCATCATATTTTGCCTGCATATCTCCACTCGTATGTGCAGGCACTGCGTCGTGTAGCGAGCTTTGTGGCTACGTCTCCTGCATGATTTAATAAAGCCGGCGGCCGCAGTGCACGTGGGTGGAAGCGGGCTCGGGCGCGCAGGCTCCGGCACCCCGGGTCCACTCAGCGCGCGCTGAATCATTGAGCGAAATCCTGTGGCCGCGAATGTGAACGCAGATGTGGAGGAGATTGGGTTTGCTCGTCCGAATGTTTCATGCCGTGCCCGAAGGAACAAACACGATTGAGACGCCAGAGGAAGACGACTGTAGAAAAACATCGATGCTGACTTGGGGTCCCTTAGGACGCACACCACTCTTCAGAAAGTTCTTTGACGGGTCTACTTGATCCGAGTTGGTTGAATACAGTGTTGCGGTTTTTTTTTCTTTTGAAGGAAGTGTGCGTTGTCATGGCTTGCACGTTTTATTGTTACCTGCGATTATTATCTCCTGAGATGGTGGCGCCTGTAATGATATCAGTGACAAACTCTCTCTCTCTCGAACACACACACACACACACACACACACATACACACACACACACACACACACACACACACACACACACACACACACACACGCACACACACGCGCGCACACGCACACACACACACACACACACACACGCACGCACGCAGAGAGAGAGAGAGAGAGAGAGAGAGAGAGAGAGAGAGAGAGAGAGAGAGAGAGAGGGGTATGAATGAGGTATCTCGCGAGTGCTACATTCCAAACACATTCGTGAAGCCGCATTCAAGAGCCATTTAACGTTTTACCGAGATGCAAGGTACAATACTGAGATTTGGTAACTTTTAGATATTCTTGCTTAATTAACAGTTACCGATGAACTGGTCGGTTATTCTTACTTAGTTAAAAGTAGCGCACTTGGAAATCTCGGACAAAGAAACTGAGGACACACTCAAAGCGCTCTGGCTTTTGTCCTCATTCTTTGTGTCCATGTTTTGTAAGCGTGCTCCTTTTAACTAAGATATTCGTGATTCTTCAAGAAACTGTACTAATGCGTATGCAGCACTGTGGAGTAATTTTTCTGGTGGCCACGCACACTAGATTTTTCCAATGATATCTCCATCAGCCTCTGTTGTTTGTGTCATTTTCTTTTGCATTTTTTGTCGTTTCTTTGGTTTCAATTGGGCTATTTATTATTTAAATTATAAATTTATATTTTTGCTGAGTCAGCACGACAACTTCTGTAAAGCGATACCCTACTTTCGGCCACTACACATGTCGAGGTTTACCCACGCAAACGTACTCGTTGAGTTTGTATTTCCTCTGCGCTGTTTTCTTTTTTTTACAATAGCCTCCCGTTGCCCTTCAGTTAAAAGCCTTGAGTAGAAGTTTATAAAAAAACCGCTTTTTTTTTGCACCGCATTCTCTTGGAACGCATGTCGATGTTACGGCGCTTGGCCTCGAATCATTGTCATTCAAGTAACACTGACGTAACTCGAACTTATACTTTTGGTAGTGACTACAGTGACGGGGCCCGTCACTTTAACATCTGCACTACAGTGACGGGGCCCGGTACTTTAACATCCTCACTACGGTGACGGGGCCCGTCGCTTTAACAACAACACTACACCGACGGGGCCGTCACTATGTCGGTATTGGGGGCGAGGTCGACTTACGGAGTCGCCATCTGTCGGAAGCGCCTCATATGCGTCGGCGTTAAATAAAGGTTAAATAAACATACTACGCGGCAGCCCTCCTGAACAATTTTGCAAGTACTCTCGAAATGGCAGTATTTTACCTTTAAAATAATCATGTTGGACAAACAGAAAGCACATAATGGTTTACAAACGCTATCTCTTTGCCTACTACGTACAGTAAGCTGGGACTGCGAGCGGTCGCCGCAATCGATTCCACCGAACCGGTTTGCGTGAAACGTAAGCAATCGCTGAGAAAACTATGTGAAATATGTTCTTATAGTGGGATGGCTGTCTGTGTAAATAAATGTAGCATAACAGAATGAAGCTGCAATGCAGCGATCGCACGGGTTCGCGGTGACAGACTTCGCGTCTGCATGCATGTCCTCGCGCAATGTTTCGCTTTCGCTCCGAGCACGTTTTCGCACCGTGCCGTGAGCTTTATGCCGCAGCATATGAGCATTTGACAGTACGCAAGCTACCATTGTTGCATGGACACTATCGGAGCTGTTCAAAAATAATTTCGTTATAGCCAGGGGTCTTCGACGCCTACAGCGACTTGTGATGTTCCGTCGCGATGATTCAGTCTTAATTTTCTTTTTCTTTTCTTCTAAAGTCTTGGAAGCTTCAATATCATTATTTCTCAAATTTCATCGAACTGCATGTTTATCGGTCTTCTAAGCGAGCAATTACCCGCTGCTTCTTTTTCTTAATTCAGTAGAATATTGATTGTCAGGTGCTCACAAGCAGGAACATGGGCCGTGACTTTTTAAATGTGTTTTTACCGTTCCCCTTCCATTAGAGTGAACTTTCTTTATTATAATCATCATACGTGTTACAGTGCATACGCAAAAGATTGTACGTACATTCGTGGACAAGTACCCATTGCGGTCGTTCGATCCGTATGTGTGCAATCATGTATTCGATTACTGCACGGAAGTTGCTGACATCGTGAAATTCACGTGGTGTTGTGGACAGTACTGGAATAAAATACCGCGGTCCGTAAAGTGCTTGGCATCCCCATAGGCGCCAGCACCGAGAAGCTCATGCAGCTGGGGGTCCACAACACTTTCGATGAGGTTGGGTCACAGAAGTTAGTCCGCTGGACTTTAACCCGTCAGGGAAAGGCAGTGCGTGCTCGACGCGTGGTCGCGGGAGGCCGTCACGGTCTCGCCGTTCCCGCGCAACGTGCACCCGCAACGCAATGTAGGCACACGCCGGGCCCGGGCCGCACTTCTCGGATCCGTCGCCGACGAACCACGATCGGTCGCGTTCGTCGACGTCGCCCAATACGGTTCGTCCGACCGGTTCGCGGCGGCCGTGGTGGATCACAGGGGCAACCTAATGCCGCGTCCGTGCGGGGCAGGTGTCCGGATTGCGGAGATCCATTCTGCACTTTAGAACACATGCTCTGGCGGTGTCCCTCGTTACGGGACCACGGTCATCTCACCACGGATGAAGAGTGGGAGGAGGCGGTCAGGCACGGCCTGCCCGTCCCAACGTCGGAACGGCTCGCGGCGGCCCCCTCCCTCATAAGGGGGTTTCGGAGTCGCTCCTCAGGACCTTAATAAAGTTCACTGCCTGCCGTGAAGTGCTCGAAGTTGTTTGCATAGAATGTTTGAAAGAAGTGCGGCCATTGACGTCGCTACAGTGTCGACGTAAAGTGCCGGTCCCGTCTGTGGTTAAGGAGACGGGCCCCGTCACTGTAGTGTGTATGTTAAAGTGCCGGGCCCCGTCACTGTAGTGCACGATTATGTTAAAGTACCGGGCCCCGTCACTGTAGTACAGATCTTAAAGTGCCGGGCCCCGTCACTGTAGTCACTACCTATACTTTTATTAACCGGTGAAACATACTGGCCGAAGCCTTTTCAAGTGTGCTAGAGCCTCCCAGTTAGGCCTCCTTTTTTTTCTTCTTCTTTTTTTCTATTTGCTAGGTATAATACACACAGTGAATTTGTGAAATCACACAACTGCTGCCGGAGTTGAAGGCACTGATAAAAACATCATGTCGGTGGTTGAGAATCAATAATTAGCTTGCTGGTGTCGGCTGGGTATATCTCATCGCGTAAATGGAATGTCGAAGCCAGATATTACTATTCGTAGTCAACCTGTCCCCTCTTTTGTTCTTGTTGCGCCTTGTTGATTACTCTTCATAAAAAATAATATATATATATATATATATATATATATATATATATATATATATATATATATATATATATATATATATATATATATATATATATATATATATATATATATATATATATATATATATATATATATATATGTTAGCACTGTGTAATCTTGCGAATGACAAGGCGAATTCTATGCATTTGTGTCAGAAATAACGACTACACCCGGCTACAACTTTCTGTGGAAGCACAGCGAAAGCTACGGAGCCGAAGTACACATTTTCTTTTAGTGCGCATCTGAATGTAGTCGGCGAATGCAAGCACTAAGCATGTAAGCTACGTACCGTAAAACAAACCCTACGCCTTATTATGTTTAACTTTTTGTTCAAGATTTTTTTCATAGCAAATAAAAAGGTTGTTAAGGAGAAGGATTCCCGTTTCTTGCTGCCCCTAGTTTTCTGGCTTTCTGGTATTCATGTGTCGTTTTCCTGGTCAGTCGAAATTCGGCACTGCTTGGCGTAGTAACACAAGAGCAGAAGCTCGCGTAGCGTACAGACTGCCCCTTCTTCACTCCCGGCGTTGCTCAAAAAAAAAAAAAATCGCAGCAGAAGTCACGTAACATAAATAAATAATAACAATATATATATATAAAAAAGAAACACTGTCTCATAAACAGTGGTCCTGCTATGTCACCAAAGGGAATCATATTCCGGCGACTGGGGCGCGAAACACCTCATCCCTGCATCCATTCCATTTCGACGAGTCATATCAAAGGTTGAAGATCTCCGCTCTTTTCCCATGGCCGTGTTTACGGATGGAGCGACACAACGTCATCAGCGACAGCACCGACCGAAGCATCGCCTTCTCCACGTGCCAGAAGGCACGGAGATTTGTCTCGCCACATGTTTTCGCGCACAGAAGCCCAACTACACGCGCCACAGAAACGCGCGACATTGAATGCGCGATTCTGGGAAAAGGGTGAGAGAGAGAGAACGAAAAAACTAAAGGCAAGCGAGAAACATGTGGGAGTGAAGGCTCAGACCAAGGTGCGGACGCGCCGTCGGAAGCTCGCTCGGCGCCCAAGCAAATAGCGCGGCGCGGGCCTGGATGGCGCTAACCGAGGCAAACAGCTGTGCGTGGCGTAAATATTGGACTTGCGTGGGAGGTAAACGAGACGCGACCGACGAGAGGAATGAAACGGGGCTCGGTGGAGCGCGGCGCCTCCGATATCTTTCCCGCGACTATTTGTGTTTGTTCTCAGCGCGGCCCGGGCGCGCTGTGCGTGCGCTTTGCACTTGGAAATTAAGCACACTGCACACCGGCGCTGCCGCGGTGTTGAGTTTATCCAATGCGGCACGGGACGACACATTCCTCAGCAGTGGTGTGCGAGAGTGAGAGACAGGCTGAATCGGCAGCCGCCGATCGAGACCATCTCTCCCTCGTGTTCGTTTTTCACAAATAACGAGGCCGAACGGCAGCAAGAGAAAACGCGTCGCCTCCGATGTCGGTACAAGGTCACTGCCTGGAGACTGCATGCAGCAGCAGCAGCAGCAGAGTAAAAGGAAGGAGCGCGGAATGCTCGTACTCCGAAAATATAGGCGTACAGAACAAGGAGGAACTGAGAGAGAGAGAGAGAGAGAGAGAGAGAGAGAGAGAGAGAGAGAGACGGAAAGACTGGGTTGTGTAAGAACGAGATGGAGAGAAAAGGCGAGGCCTCAAAGGGAACAAGAAACGTGTCACAACAGATCGGAAGAAGGACAATGCACAAGGGCCGAGTTGAACTGAAGGGAAAAGACGACAACCGCACAACATGCACAAAAAAAAAAGTCCGGGGAAGCGCTTCGCGAAAAAAAGCCGTTTCAAGAATTCAGAAGCGCCATTCATTTCCTTCTTTTCACCGGCACTTCGCGCGGATCCGCGACAAAATTCCCCGTGTTCCAACCCGCGTAAAATAAATAAATAAATAAATATAAGACGGTAACAACGAAAGCACGCCTCCAAGTTGCGTTTCTCCAGCTTTTAGAATTCTTTCGCCGTTTCATTTGAACGGCCGAGCGAGGAGTATATGTGGGTCAAGAGGAAATTCCAGGCCGTCCTTTCTTACTTTGTTGGGCATGTATTAAGGGTGCCAAATAAATAAAGAAGCGCATTAAAACGCTGGAACAACGACACCCAGCGGCACGACCGGAGTGTTCATCGCCAGAGACAGCCTTTCATCTGAGCTTTAATTCTCCTCAGGACTTAGTTGCCGCGGCCTTCGAAGCCGAGCAGCTGCGATATTTGTGGCCGCTTTACAATTACAAGCCATAACGACGGCTAAAGAGGCTGTAGCTAGGTGCATGCATGATCAGAACACGCAGCGGCCATATACGTCAGCTCAACCCCTCCGGTATCTACAGGGGCGGGCATATATCGCTTTGAAATGTTCGGAAAAGAATTTGCGCTTACCGCTGCACTGTTCTTGGTCAAATTTCGCAGCAAGACTGCATATTGTAGTCTACGTCGTTTTGTGCAAAACTTAGTCTACGTCGTTTTGTGCAAAACTTGGAACATTTAATTGGCTGGTTTTTAAGAATACAAAATGCAAATTTGCCTTCCTTTATGGGAATGCAAGCTGCTGCCGCGACTGTGCTAGCTTAAACTTCTTTCGCCGCCTGCTGGCAGCTGTAGAAAGTAGCCGTTTAGAGATGCGTGTTGCCCGTTCCTCTGAAATAACACGTGGTGACCCTCCCTCAACTGCTTTCTGCAGCTGCCGGCAGGCGGCGACACAAGTTTAAGCTAGCACAGTCGCGGCAGCAGCTTGCATTCCCACAAAGGAAGGCAACTTTATTTTTTCTTTCGTTTCTTAAAACCTAGGTAATTAAATGTGCCAAGTGTTTTCAAAACGACGTAGGCTCCAAAATGCGATCTTTCTGCTAATTTCGAACAAGGAAAGTGAAGTGGTAAGCGCGAAATCTTTTTTTTTTGTGAAGAATTTAAAGCGAAATATGCACGTCGCTCCACGGCTGGCGGCGACCGGCTCCTTCAGCTAAAAAAAAAAAAAGGAAAGAAAAAGAAAACAGTTCTACCATCTCGATCCTCCTGGGCAAGTTCCCGTCATTCTTGCGTGCGCGGTGGCCGCAGCTGCTGCACGTGCCTCCGCGAGCAAGGCTGAACTGCGAGGGGAAGCGAACATGCCTCGCATGCCACGCGGACTCCGGACCGAAATTCCCGCTGTCTGCTACCCCTTCCTTCTATACCAGCATTTCTATTCCGCCTTTTCATGCGCGGTGAGACGCTGAAGACGTGAACTACCATAACACAGTGAGGGCAAAAATACAGAGAGTGAGATAGAGAGAGGGAGACAGATAGATAGATAGATAGATAGATAGATAGATAGATAGATAGATAGATAGATAGATAGATAGATAGATAGAGAGAGAGAGAGAGAGAGAGAGAGAGAGAGAGAGAGACGAACAAATCTTAAGAAGCGGTACACCAGGCATCGACGCTTTTCCACTTCGGTCGCGGACGCGTGCTACGTGGCACGCAGCTGCAACTCTCCTTGCTCAACAGATGAAGACGCAAGTCGTTCGACTAAAAGCTCTTAGTTGATGAGAATAATCCTCGCTCTCTTACAGGAAATGTCGGGCACGTATGGGCAAATATCTTATGCCTTCATTTGTGCGCCCGCGACCTCAAAAGTGCGTCTCGAAATTTGGCCGCACATTGAGGACGACAGACCGCACAAACTTAGCGAGCTTTGTCACGGAAGGTGCACCTACTTACAAGAGTGGAAGGTGCCATTAGACAAGCCATATGAAGGCCGGTTAATAAATGACGTATACGTTTAGCATCGTAGGTAGTGCCATTCATAAAAAAAAAGCTAAAATTATCCCGGTATCAAAAGAAAGGCTGAAGGGAAGCCGTAACTAATTATAGACTCGTCTGTCTTCGATCAGCAAGCTTCCTGAGCAGTTGTTTGTTAAAAGATAGAATTCGTACCTTAATAAATTGAACATCATTAAGCCATGCTAATTTGAATCTCCTCATGATAGCTCTAACAATTTAGCCTTAGTTTCTCTGATGGTCTTCATGAAACCCTACCCGCCGTTTTTGCTCAATGGCTGTGGTGTTGCGCCGCTAAGTACGAGGTCGCGGGATTGAATCCCCGCCACGGCGGCAGCATTTCGATGGGGGCTAAATGCGAAAACAGACGTGTACATAGAGTTAGGTGCACGTTAAAGAACCCCTGGTAGTCTAAATTATTCCGGAGTCCCCTACTCTGCGGTGTGTCTCATGCTCAACTCATGGTTTTGGCACGTAAAACCCCTTAATTTTTTTTTAATTTCATGAAACACTGAATTGATGATGACTGTTTTAACTGCTTTAACTTTCTCGAATTATTTGCGCGACAGACAATGCGTGGTTTGCGCAGCTAGTGTATGCTAAGATTAAAAAAAAAACATAAACCACAGGGTTTTATTCTAGGCCCCTTCCTTTCTGTCTGATACATTAACGACCTTCCCGACGTATTGCGCTCATCCCATTGTGTTTTGTACGCTGACGACAGAAAAGTATCTTCTACCTTTAGAAGTCACCTTTAGAAAGGTAACTTCTAAGCTAAATTTCGCGTCAACTGTGGTCGTTAACTTGTGCGACAATAATGACTTAGTTATCAACCCGTCAAAAACTGAACTTTTGGTTTTTAGGTCAGCTCGGCGACTTTTATCGATGCAGATTGTTTTATCACTCGGCCCTGCTTTCATATCTGCCTCTGACAGTGTATAATTTCTCGGAGTCTACCCTAATTCTAACCTTGAATATAGCTCGCATATCGTTCACGTTGTGTGTATATATAAATAAAACTGCGTTCGGGATTTGTGCAATAATCAACGCTCGGTCCTGTTTTTCAACTAATGTGCTCTTATCTGTTTCATTCTCTTTCATCCATAGTCATCTTACGTACGGAATGTCACTCTGGGAAAAAAACGCATCACTGTCACACTTCATCTTTGTTGCACATTCATAACAGGGTATCCGCATTATTACATACACTACACGCCATTAACCAGGGCTTTTCCATTGCTCCGTGAATATCGCATTTTACCCATTAACAAGTCGTTTCAACACTGCATTACTAGTTAATGCTTTTGATATGGTTAATAATGAACTGACCTATGAACTGATCGCTAAGGATGTATTGCGTGACACTATACTAACATCACTTTACATGCAACATAAATGTATAATTGCCACTTGTGTATAAGAATTATCGTATGATAACTCTACCATTTGCTGCAATATCTTTTTCAAGAAAACCTACCACTGCATATAAAATTGCTAATGTACTATAAAATCATCACTATTTTAATTTAGAAGAGCTCTCAAGGCATTTCTCCTAAATACATGATATCGGCCTGTGTTTCTTTGTGCGTACTGCTCTGTACTTCTTTCCTGTTTTATCTGAATGAATTTTGTACAGATGTACTTTTGATCTTTACAACCGTTTAATCTTGTTATTTTTTCTTTCACAGTGTTGCTTCCTTATTCGTGTAAATTTAACCCTGTAACCCTGATAGTGGGTGCCGTTGCAGTCTTTGGACTATGGTATACCCCAGTCTGAAATACTGTTTTTGTGTATATTACTAGCACTTTGTACTACTGATCATCATAACATTCTTGAAAATCTTTAACAGCATTCTTCTCACGCACTGCTGTGTTTTGCTTATGCTGCCAAGAGCAGACAAAAGCGACGCGCCTCTATTAGATTTTGGAAACGAACCAAAAATAATTCACGTTTCTGCACGCGTAAAAATGGCACAGGTGACGAAATGCGGGCTAGCGAGGTGTTTTCAAGGCGCTGTTCTCGGATGGCACTTTGCCCCTTGTTTTCAGGAGTGAGACAATGTTCCAGGAAATAGAACTGCATAGCACAGAGACAGTTGACGTCTTATGAATGGCCAATAAATTTTGATTGCGATGACGGGAGATATTCAACTGACTAAAAAAAAAAAAAAGGCATGCGCTTCCGATTAGGGCGCACTCAAAATAGACCACAGGATATAATCTAAAACGGATCCAACAGCTGGCCTATACGACTGAGTAGAATGCATTGTGCTTTTGTCACCTCTCCGCTCTCGAACAAGCTAACACATGAGAGGATAGAAAGACGGCTAGCCATTATTCACTTCCTCTAACAGAATAGAACACAGCCATAAAACACTGACGCCATTGTACAAGCAATATTGCGCTAAATGCAGCGTAAAGGAATCAATAACAGCAAACACAACTCCGGCAAGTGACATGGTGCCTCGAAGGTGACTTCTTTCTCCGCCTTCAAACTCGAGACCGTGCTTGGAGCGAGTCAAGGGAGTACGGCATTGAGTGAACCAGGCACGGAACGGCCACTGACGCGAGCCATTGAGTCTACGCTGTCGTCGCGCCGAAGTCGAGTATAGCTGCTCGCACTCAATCGACCCGCGCTCGTGGAGATACGGGGGCTCCACACGAGGCAGGCGCCCAGCGTGCCCGAGCAGCGGGGCGGCTCGGGCACGCTGGGTGCGTTGCGAACTCGACGCCAAAAATGCGCGTGCCACCGACGTGACTGTCGTCCGAAGGCCTCGCGCCGGCGCGCACTGGTGTTCCTGTATATATGCTCCACACTAGCCGCCCGCACTGTTCGCGGACCGATCTGGAAGCGCGCTGGTCAGCGATGTGTACTCACTGTGCGTCTGCGACCCGCTGGCCGACACAGTCCTGCGCGCGTTTGTGCGTCTGACTGCGGCCGAGGGGTTGCCCCCGCTGGTGCCCAAGCTCTGCATGCTGAGGCGTCGGCGACGACTGCCGGTGGTACACTGGCGCGCTTCGGGGGTGCTCGAGTGGGCGCGTCGCCCACGCCCTCCCTTCTCGCTCTATTTCGGTGGCCAGGCGCGCGGGAGAGATCAGGGGCTGCGAAGGAATCTTCGGGGCTTTGCCAAGTGCAAAAGCCGGCACGCCGCCGAAAACCCGGGCAGCATGTGCACATGCCACGGGTTCGGCATTTGCCAAGGTGCGAGGGGCCGATGAAGGCGCACTTTATTTTATTGGAGCTGGGCGCTGGGTTCGAGATGGAAGAATGGCGCGAGTAGATTAACAGCACCTAGCTTCCAATTGACAGCGCAGCAAACTGCGAACGCGGGTCTTGGGAGTACCATGAGGAGCAGGACACGTCGCAGCGTGGCATACCGCGCACGGTATAGCCCGCATCAGTACTCGGCCCGTTGTAGTCGCTGTGCTCGCACGTTCACTAGCTGACGCGCACAGATACCACTCGCGGCAGTCCTTTCAAAACTCCAACAGCCTGATATATTTGCGTGAACAAGGAATGAGAACGCGCTCAGTTAACACGAGCTCTCTCTAGTGCATGCACTTTGTACGAGAAGCGTGTTCCAATTAAACCGACGGTCACGGTGTCATCAAGATTTGGCGACTACAAGCGGCGAAGAGAATACCACGGAGTCGCAACGGTTTTGGTACTGTATTTTAAAAAGAGGCTGACGAACACTTCAGACAGTTTCTTCGCACGAAACTTCGCTTTACAGCGATAAAAATGAGGCCCATCGCAACAAGCCAGTCGTTTGCAGTTCCTCTCGGATCGGCTGCTGGTCACGTGACGCGTGGTCGGTCGGAGCGGCGGCTGCGTACCGACTGCGCTTGATGTCACGCGCTCCAGCCAAACCGACCGGGCGAGACAAAGACGGGATGCGGACACCAATTTCTCGACCATGGATAATTCGCAAGAACGACAGACAGAGAGAGAGAGAGAGAGAGAGAGAGAGAGAGAGAGAGAGAGAGAGAGAGAGAGAGAGAGAGAGAGAGAGAGAGAGAAGGAGATGACCCCAAGCCAGTAGGCAAAGACTCAGGACCGCTATACCTGATTCGACAACAAAGCCCCCCCCCCCCCCCCCCCGCCCTTCCCGTTACCGTTCGTTTTTCAAGCGCGTCATATTTGCCCTTTGGGTGAACCAAAACTGGGAAGCAAAATCTAGTGCCAGCCAGTCAGGGTCTCACAAAGCAGATCTCAGATGATAACGGTTCCTGATTGGTCGATTGGCAGATACCGGCACATCACGGTGGCCAATATACCCTATTCATCGCGAGCTTGCTGTTGATACGCCGGAAATTATAGTTTTGAGATTGAAGAAAAGGAACATTCGCGCTGCGGCTGCGCTTACACTATGGGCGTTTCTGCAGTGGATCGACAACGCTGACAACGCACGCACTAGCCACACATCTTTAGTCAACCCGAACCGTGGAACCACCGTGGCGTCGGGAAAGCGCACTTGTCTAGCACCCCCGAGGCCCGGATTCGATGCCCACCCAAACCGAAATTTACCAAATGTTCTTTTCAAAGCCATTAGTTTACTTTGTTTTCAGGAACCATCGTGAGAAATGTGACGTCGATCCGAGGATATTTTGACGTGTGTTTACTCTTTGCGACGTCGGCCATTTTTTGGTACCATCGTTCGGTCAGGCCGACGGATTTTCGCGTGAAGTGGAATGTAATGCTTTCACCTTAACACACCGATGTCTCGTTGTCTCGTTTATTTGGACTCCCTGCATCCTTGTTATAAATGCAGAAAACGATGAGGTTTATGGAGTTCGTTTGAGCCTGCGCGCTAAGAACGTGCATCGAATCGCCGGAAAACCACCATCGACACCGAATTTGTGAAGTACACTGGCTCCATTGGTATAGCATAAAGTATAAGGTACAGGCATATAAGGTATAGGGTGGGCCAGCCTTCATCAGACTGACGAAGACTGGCCCACTAGCCGAAACGTTTGACAGTAAAAAAGAGCGTGTTTCCACGTACGTCATGTTTATTCTTTTTATATATATATCAAAGAGCCGTTACTTATAATTTATAGCAAAAAAGTAATAAAGTATCGCATGTGCGGTGTATGGAATTAGTAGTACATACTACAGAACAAATGAAGAAGAACAGAATAAAAAAAGAATAAGAATCCGAATTCACATCCATTGTACCGAGCAGAGGCTCGCAGTACTCTGCAAGACTCTCCAATTAAAAAAAAAAAAAGCGCCAAGGGCGGCGCGCCTCAACACACGACAGCGGTATTTCAATGGAGGCCCTACTTCATGACCAACATTCCACCGAGTCACGGCAAAAAATTTTCAGAAGAGTGCCATTCCTGCCGTCGGAAATGAGCGCGTAGCAAGCAACACTTTTCATTATGAGAGCTCTGTCACGTGGCTGTTTACTACTCGCCATGAAAGAGAGAGAGAAAAAGAAAAGTCACAGCTTTAGCAAATGTTTGAAACAATGACGTTTTGATCAGCCTTGATCTAACGACAAAGACGAAGAGACATTGTCATAAACAATGACTCCGACGGTTACTTACGTACAGCGCCCGTGGGGAGCGCAATCCGCGAGCTAACAACACCGTGTGCACCATCACCGCGCACTACGCCAAAGTTGAATGTTTACACGCACAGGGAAAAAAAAAAGAAAAGAAGCAGCAACATGTGGGGTCCCGAAAGTGGCAGAGAAAGAGATACTCAAATATGCCAAAACACGGCGGCAGCCAGAAGCACCATGCATGCGCGGCTCGGCGACGCGCGAGCGGAGGCGAAGAGCGCGCGCGCTGTTGTGGGTAAACTTGGCCGGAGCCCGGCGCGTGGCTCATTGTCTCCTCTTCGCGAAGGCTGCCTCGCTGGCCCGGCGGCCGCGTTTATTTTTTCGCACTCGGCGACGCGTCAGCCCCGTTGGCAGCCGGCTAGCGGCCAAATGAGAAGGCGCGGCGATAAAACGAACAGCCCCAGTGTGTCGCACTTTTACAGGGGCACCAGAGCGAGCGAAATCGGCTCCTCGCCCCGCTGCCTTCTCGCACTCTTGCCCTCCGCACCATCAAAGCGTCGACGGGCCAAGCATTAGATCGGGAGGGGGGGGGGGGGGAGGAAAGAAGGAGTGCCCGAGCTTGAAAAATGACGCCCGCGCGCGTTTTCTACAGCGCCACGTTTCCTTAATGCCCCGCGCGCGCGCGCGTATTTCGCTATGGGTCAGGCTCGACGAATGACGGCCCGCGGGCCTGCCCGTCCAGGGCCGCAGGGAACTCTTAAGAAACTCGCAGAAATTTAAGGGGACCTCGAGAAAGTGAGTTCGCTCCACTGAAGTGTTTGTATGTGGGCGCTTGCTATGATCGACAAGTGTCATCGCGTCGCACATAACGGCACTTGTTTGGCCCTGCTTAAGAATACGCAGATCTTCAACGTCCAGGGAGGAAACAAAAAAAGTTGACGCTATTCTTGGTGTACCCGCGCGTTGAGTACAGTAGACGTGAACTGGCTGAACACACTTCTTCAAACTTATAATCAGCCACGGTGTCCAGATGACGGAAAAACTCGTTAATGCCACAAACCTCTAAGCGCGCCACGTTTTGTGGCGAGGAGTGCATCCGGTGCAGGAATTTTTTATCTGCCGCTCTGGAAGAGCACCTTTCCGCTTGCCGCCCGCGCTCAAAAACGATAACATCAGGAAACATGACAGCATCCGTTCCGCTCAAAACAGGCTGTTTCAGCTAATTTTAGGCAGAGTTTAAAAATATGCCGATGCACTCGCTCTGAGACGACGCGACTAAATGCATGTTGCTCACTTTTGCATGCTGTGTGTCACGCTTTTTTGTATATTTCTTAATTAGATAATTGGTCAAAATTAGTTAACCAACTTCTGAAGCAACGAAAATTCCAATTAGAAAGTTGTAGGGCGCTAAGCAAAACATCCGATTAGACAGTTTCTAACTTTCTCTCTGTTAAGTATTAGTCTATTTCAGCTTACTGCGGATGCCCGCGAAATACAAACACCCTATAACGAATCCGCCGCTTTTCATGCTGCGCGTTGTGGTGGAGCTGTTGTTGCTTCTGCCGGCGTCCCGTAGTCCGCAGTCAGTGGCGGCGATTCCTCCGCCTGAGCACCACTTTCCGGTAGAAATAAACAAAATGCTCTAGCACTAGTCGATCCGTTTATCTCAAGGCCAAAAAGCAAGGCGAAGGCGCGAGACCTCCTTTGACACTATTCTTTCTGGGAACAGAGGCGCATATGAAAGTACAAGAGAAGGAATCGTGTATGCCAACATGGTTTAATGAAACAACTTGGGAATCGATCATTTACGAAGTGAACCCCCAGCTCACATACCAGCTCGCTGCAGAACTTTCAAAAAGCACCGAAGCACAAATTCATCGACTGCACCTTGGAACAGCATACCAAAAGAACTCTTATATATCCCATAAAACGAGCTTCACCCCGGCTTGCTCCTGTAGCAACGACCATGAGGACGTTCGGCATCTGCTCCTCGAATGCCCTGCACACGCGACACATAGACGGCAGCTGGAACAAGAGGTACAGGTGCTTGATTCTCACCGACCGGTGGCGCTCGCAAAATTTCGGGGCCCTTGGCCATCGAGAAGCATTGAACGCACTCGAACATCTTTTCGAAGACACGGGCATCCTTAACGAGTCCTACTGGTCGTAGTGAATAGTTGCCACAACGTAACCACAACTTGATTCCATTATATGTATCTATATGCGCTTGTATATTACGTGTCATAATCTTTTGTATCCTGTGCTGAAGCTCACTTTTTGCTGTCATATCTCTGTGTGCATTATTTAATCAGTATACATTCATGATCTAAATATGGAGAGCAAATGCTCCAACACAGCATACCTGTACTTCTAAATTTTCTTCATGAACGAGAGATCGATGTCACAACTGTTAGCAAAAACACACTGCGCTTCATTTTTATGACGCATTCATGGTATCATCTGTTCTGCGTGGATGTTTGTCTGAAAACTAATATGCATTTCATTATGGACATTTCATTTCATGCATACAACCCTGCAATTCTCTGTATTCTCTGTATTTTTTTGTCTTTTTTCCCACAGAGAATATGCGGAATAGTAGTCCGTGCCTGAAAGTTTGATATTGAAATATATGGTGCTTTGTTTTTAACGCTTCTTGTGCTCATATTATGTTTGAAACGTTAGTCACTGGTTTACCCTACTGTATGCCTTCTAAAGGGGGTCCGAACCTCTGTCAAGTGAATTCACTTTCACTTTTTAGTTCGGACTTTCCCCCATTCAATATAGAAATAAATTCGATTCAATTCAATTCAATCTGTTCACCTGCTCTTGGAAAATTGCATCGTGGCCTGGGACGTGTGTTTATGATTGCACATGCGTGACTGTGTGCTGTGCACTCTTAGTCCGAGGACGATGTTTAGTTTCTTATATATATATATATATATATATATATATATATATATATATATATATATATATATATATATATATATATATATATATATATATATATATATATATATATATATATATTATGTTGTTACTGTTATGCGAGAAGGAGTAGCCGATGCCGTTATAGGGTGAGTATATATCTTTCTTTTATTTTCATCTTGAATAACCACGAAAAAAAAAATACTCAGGGTCCTTCCACTCTGTGAAGAAGGATGACTAGTAAATTGTGTAGGTGGGCCCGCGAACTGCACCTTCGCCGAGGGTCGGCCCGGTATTGTGCTATTTTCGGGATCGACTCACGTATGGGGAGTGTCAACGCCTGCTTCACTTCCACCATGGGTCGGCCTGGTATTGTGCTATCTTCGGGATCGGCTCCTGTATAGGGAGTGTTTAACGCCTGCTTCACCTCGACCACGGGTCGGCCCACTATTGTGTTATCTTCGGAATCAGCCCACGTATAAGGAGTGTTTAACGCCTGCGTCATCTCCGTCGCGGGTCGGGCGGGCATTGCACTATCTGCGGGGTTTTTCACTACACGCGGACACGATAGTAGCGAAAGTAGCCTTTAACAGCTTCGCTGTGAAAACTGTCGACCAAGTCTGTTGGAAAGCAACGCACTATTGCTGCTGAAATGGCGACTTAGAATACGTAAATATGGCGAAACCGTATGCAGAGCACGCTCTCAGTTTGCGGAGCGCGGCAGAAACAGCTCCCTTTTCTGCATGTACCAATTAAGAGACAAAATCCAATACGCAGCTGAGCATCGAGCGGCGTCTACATTGACTGATCCGTCGGCGTAGGCTCGTATTATAGGTGGCGCTTGGGACCTGCGTATGTGTGCTTCGGCAATAAATTCCGGACCTCTGCAGAAGGAATAGAGCGCTTGAGCTGCACCGGGTAATAACGAAGCAATAAAAACGGCGTCCGCGAAGAAGGAAAACACATTAACTTGTGTTATTTTTGAACGATCTGAGGCAGCGAGATGTATATTATTTTAGTGCTCTATGGAGATTATATCGACGCCTCGTGTTCATTCTTCAAATAAACACTGAATGCAGGCTTTCACATTCTCTCATATCACCTCGATGACAGTTTGTGAGCGATAAAGCACCTCTTTTTCTTTTTTAAGCTGAGCGGTACTTAGTCAAGCGCGTGGGTCAGTTTATTTCTGTAATTTAGAGGGAACAAGAGACAAAAACAAACAAAACAACAAACAGAAAACAAACAAAGAAACAAACAAACAAACCTGTCTCTGTAGGAAATTTCACACCATGCCAGAACCAACAAAAACTAAGAAATAACTGAGTTGTTGAGAGTAACGGAGCGTTACTAAAAACTTCCGAAATTGTAATTTCTTTCTCACCTAAAAACTACGTGGTTGAAAATGCTTCTTGGTTAATCTTCTATACGTTTTATAGCAACAAAACGCGCAGAGGTACTCGCCCATGAACGAGTTAACTGCAGTGTGCAGAAGTGGACAAAATGCAATCTTAGGGGCCGTGATTTCGTGTACTGCATGCACTTGATACCCGAAGTGCGCTCCTCCGCGCGATTCCTCCCCATATGGGGCCGGAGTACAACTTTCTGGATCAAATGCGCGTGCGGAGAATGAATAATGTGCAAGGTTAAGGATACGGCAGCCCAGGGTGACGACGTCGCAGTGGCGTTGGCGCGCCTCCTTCGGGTTTCGTGGGGCGGCGGGGAAGCGGAGGCCGACCTGCGCCAACTTTTTTTTGACCGACGGCTTGTCAGGGGGCGGCGGCGCGCGCTGGTCATTTTCGGACACTGATGGAGTGGATCTCCCAATTGTGACAAAAGGATGGGCCCCAGTTTGCTTTCCATAACGGCTTTTCCGTCCGTCTCCACAGCGAGCGATTAAATTATACCCTCGGTTGGTGTTTTGCTTCGGGGCATGCGCAGCGACGGTTCCCGTTGCAGGGTCTTCCGCTCTTCCCGATTTCGTTTCCCAAATTTTGGCGTTTGCACTGGCTCTGCGCGAAACGCCGCGAATAGCGGGCGTCTTTCGCGCGTTTTACTGCCACCTCTCGGCTCAATATGCAGAGGACTGAGCGGAGCTGCAGTGCGAGCGTAAGAGTTTGAGGAGCCAGACGAATATTTTGAGACCGTCGCGTAGGTTAGGCTTCGGTGCGCTTGGGTAAACAATACTATAAAACTCGTCTTGAGTCCTTGTGAGCTCTTTTTGAGTTCTTTTGTACATCCGACCAAGAGTGTCCCCTGACATACGGCTCCACCATTTCTAAAACACTAAATTTTTTATGCAAGCGTGCGGGAGTGCGCGAGTGCATACGCGGGTGGTTTGCGTGCGTCCGTTTTGTGTGCATGTTTGTGGAGTGTTTTCCCCCAATTCCTGGCTCGTTCCCCAGTCTTACTTTTCTCTGTCTCCCATAAAATCTGAAAGCAAAATAGGAGTGAAGATTTAAGAGCCGTTTTAGGGGCTTGCGCAAGAAGTGTGCAAGGAGAGGCTTAAACACATGGGCCAGTTGGTTCCACATAGTGTTATTTAAGCCAAAAGGAAGGAAAGGGGCATGTGCTAATAGGACCGATCTTTCATTGCTGTAATGTCAACATGATGCCAATGGCTCGGACGTCGCTGATGACGCCGGGTGGGTATTACGTAGCTGCTATTAATACGCGTCTGGATGTAAAAATATGAATATGATAGGTGAAGTTTCAAGTTCATTGGCTGCCTTGCACCATGCTATAAAAAACCGCTGAAGTTCCTTGCGCCAGGAAAACGTGAAATAGTTCGCGTCGTTTTAAACATAAGGCATTAAAAATACCTATAGAATTTGTTATGTCGTATCAGGCTGCTCATGAGCGCCAGTGAGAAATATAAATTTGCCTCTGGAAGTTGCAGCACTTGATCTGCATGGTTGGAATAATTCGCCGCAGTTTTGTTGCGCGTAAGAGCGTGAGAATTGCAGGCTTGCAAGTGCCGTCATCATTCAAACTATTTTACGTTGACCGTTGTCCTGTGCAGGAGAACGGTCTCTTTTTTAAAATGTAATTGTAATTTATTCACCGCAGCCATTCATTCACTCGGCATCGCAAAGCAATTTGTAGGAAACGAGGGGCGCTATAATGTAAAGCTATTCCAAACTTTTCTATCCCACTTCTACAATCAGCCTTCCACGATTGTTAAAAAAATTTGCGGGCCATCCTGTCTCCTGTCTGCCATGCGACGTCACAGAAACACCGGAAACGCCCCATCTGATGTTACGTGCACACTGATTATGCATGATTTGAAAAAAACGAAAGGAAAATAATTATTTCTGATTCGACGTCTTTTTCGATATTAGCCCTCCGCTATTGGTCAAACGTTTCCGGCCGCGCCCACTTCGCCTGTGTGTCACGCGACGTTATAAAACCGCGAAAACTCACCGCGTCAACGTGACGTGTACGCGTTAAACACGCATTACTATACCGAACAAAATTGAATATTTTTTCTGAATAGCCGGAAACTGCCCAGTTCTGAAAGCAATACAAGATGGCTGCCCGCCGATCACTCTGGCACTGGCAACTCGCAGCTGCTGGGCAGCATGGATTTATTTACGTATGATAAAAAATTCTTCCTGGCAGTATAACGTTATCGAGCCCTTTCGGCACGTATACGACATCGTTCTGCCAACCCTTCTTTGCTGAGGATCCATTTTAGGGTCATTAATTATTAACCTTCCGTCGCACGCCGCTGCGATTTTCGACCAGCCATCACAAGCTAAGTAAGGCGGAGCTGACTAATCGCAGACGCAGGCACCACCCTCCTCAATCGGTTATCTGGTTTCACTGGGCTGGCTCGGCCCCATGAAATCCCTGTCCACTTGAGCGTGCCTCTCGAGTCTTTCCGGTCAATTAGATAAGAAATACTGCTCAATGTAGGCAATGTAGGTTTTGAAAGCAAAAGAAAGTGACCTCCTATAAACGAGGAGCGCGTTTCATTGGGTTTTCCAAACAACGCTGCGGGTTACCGTCCGATGCTTGCGCCGGTGCTTACGCAATTTTGACGTCAGGAGATAGGAATAAAAACATATAGGAATAGTTTTACCTTATAGGGCCTCAGCTGTTTACCTTTACTACTACCGCTCCCCGAAACTGCGCATGCACAATAAACGCCCGCGCATATGGAGTTGGTAGAACGGTAATGGTAGAACGGTAGCGCTATGCTAAAATGCTCAATACAAAGCGCTTTGTGACGTCATATTTCACGACTTTGTGAAATGTGACGCACTATGTTCGCAGTGTGTTACGTCATGGCAGACGTGCATGCCACGCTTAGGACACATCCAATGGCCAGGCACATATAGAAAGTTTACGCACACTATGATGGCAAAGAGCATCCACTTGAATTTTCTCGACATTTTCATTCTGTCCCTTTTTATTTAATCATAATAACAATGTAGCCACCAGAAAGTGAAGTATCCAGCGCCTACTATTTAATCACCAAAGTTTTTGCAGATGTCTGCACGCATTTTCTCCTGGATCTGAATTCGGCGGCACTGTGTATAAATGCAGGCGTGATTAATCAACCCAACCTCGCCTTCTAATATTGTTACTCATGCGCATATTTCATTTGATCGTAGTATTCGACAGTAGTGAGACGAGTGAAACAAACACACACGCACACGCACAGACGTGAAAAGAAAGAAAAGCGAAGCAAAGTGAGGAGGTAATCACGAACACACAAACAGAGAAATCGCACAGCTCAGGGGCATGCTGTCCCGAGATGTCGCAGTGTGTGCTGGCGCCTGACTCGGCGCTCCTTTCAGGGCCTGAGTGACGCGCCTCTGCTCCGGAACAATGCCGGCAGAAAAACAAGCTGGTTGCCGAGAGGCCTCGGTGCTACACAAAGGCCTCGCGCGACTAGAACTGACAGAGAAGAATTCGTTTCACTGGACGTCGGCAGAGACAGGGACCGTCGCCGACCGTCGGTTCGGGTGAATGGCGAGGGCAGTTTGACGTACATACCATTCGCGCGTGCGACAACCTATTGCGAGAATGGCGCGTCAGTGTGGAAGGGAAAAGACTCGAGCCACGAGAAGACGAAATATAAAGGAAGCATGTCCACCCATCTGTCTTACCGAGCAAACAGAGACGTGTATTTTGCTGTGTCATCTCCTTTCTTTTTGTTTTTGTTTCCTCGAAGAGGATGCGATCTTGTTGCTTTGCTAAGCATCGACAGTCTTTTACGGAGAGGAAAGAAAACTGCGTCGTACGTCGGCTGTGCGTTTACGTTGTGTCGAACGACGAGTTGCAGGAAGGAAGTTCGTTCTGTGAAACGGCATAAACGTGTTCGCGCATGCTTCTCTATGTATAGGAGGGTTAAGGCACGCTTGACAAGCTTGCGTTGATGCAATACCGGACGAGACACTGTACGAGTTGCCTCCTATACGCTCATCAAATTGAAGCTGACGCGGCGATGTGTACACACTGGTACGTTTGAAATCGTTATTCCAATGGGAAAAGTACCGAAGTACCGTGCATTGGGTGCACGTTAAAGAATCGCAGGTGGTCGAAATGAGTGATTCGGAGCCTCCCACTACGGTGTTCTTCATAATCAGATGGTGGCTCTGGCACGTTAAACCCAGACATTAACTTAATTTAGTAAAAACCTTTATAGAGACAGAATAAGTTTATTTTTGCTGCTCTACAAAGCCTGCCCCTTGCTTTGTTATGAAGTAACAACAGATACGAGAATAACAATTTCTTGTAGCATGAACTTCTGGGTGGCGAGAGAGAGAGAATGAAAAAAAAAACATTTAAATAAAGTGAACTATATCGTTGAGTAAGACTGCTCGCCTAAAGAAAGTTAGTGCAGCGTGTCAGTACCGTCTAACAGGGAGGCCATGGTGGAGTGAGGAGAGCTGTTTAATGGCATTTACGATCGTACATTACCAACACCAGTAATGCTAACTTTTGAGGGACACTAAAGAGGCATATCAAGCAGTATTAGTAAATTGCGTCTGAGCCATAAAAAAAATGGCTACTATTACTGTAAGTGGAGGCCAGGTAAGCCAGAATAAATTACAAAAACAATAAATAAGAATAGAAAGGGAGACGAGCTCGTCTGTAACATCACAAATTTCGATTGCACATATTGGGGTATATAGTTAATCGATTATCGGTAAAGAATGACTACGTTGCATTCTAAAATAAGAAAATGGTCAACCTAGCAAGTTTTCAGAATCTTCATTGCGTGAAAAACGGCCCAAATAAAAGAAAATGCTTCGAAATCTGTGACGTCGCTCTGGCGGTCTCGGCACGAAATTGAGAAAGGAAAGTTTGGCGTCGAATTTTGTTAGACATTGTCGCTCCCCCCCCCCCCCCCCTTTTCTCTCCCGCTGAGTAATAGAATATGGAATATTGAAAGTATATCTTATAAGCTTAAAGCGTTTTTTAAATGTTGATCGATCTTTATTATATATAGCTCTAATCGCAAAATAAAGGTTACAAAGCTGAAAGTCTTTAAAATATATTTGCAAGAAATTTCCACGAAAGAATTAGAGACAAGTTTGAAGCACGGTCTACATTCTATTTTTTTTTTTTGCCTTGATTTCGTCAACTAGGAATTGGGGAGGAGGCGAGTACCACCGATTGTTTTCAGTGCACTCGAATGCGGCGTCGAGTGGGCACCGAAAACAACTCCAAATTTTTCAGCGAGCGCGAACATAAGCCACACTTTTGTCGTACCTGCCTTCAATTAAAATCTCTTCGCACTTGATCGACGCGAAGGATTTGCTGGATTTATTTTTCTTCGGCGCGCTTAACTGGGCGCCGCGTCACGCACACCTAGAAAGTAAAGCGCCAACGCTCAAGTGCGCTGACGAAAGCGTGCCACCAGAGGTAGCGGCACGAAACCGGAGAGTTAATTAGAAAGTTTGCGCGCGCCCTAAAACCGGCGCTGTCGCGCGAGCATGTAACCCGAGAAACGGAGGAGGGAGTTTTTCCGCTCCTGCTTGTGCACGCGAAGGGAACCGGAGACGCTGTTCGCACGTGTTAAAGGAAAACTGGCTGTCGGATCAAGGCGCTTCTGTTGCGCGTCCGAAAGCGCGAAGAAGATGGAAAGAGAGCGAGAGAGAGAGAGAGGCACACGTGCCGAGAAATGAGTCTGAGCCCGTTGGTGAAGCTCACCAGATATATGCTCACCGCCATTCGGAATAACTGCAAGAAACACGTGGTACGCGTTGCATAAACGAGACTTTGGCCCGACTCGGCCGCCGCTGCTAAACGCTCGGTCGCAGAGTTCTACACGTATGGCCAGCAATCGGTGGGGTGGGGGGCGGCGTCTGCTGGAAGGCGGCGCCGTCGAGCACCGCAGACAAGGAAAGGCGAGTGGCCAATGTAGGGAGCCAATGACTCTTTCATAACGCTCTTTTCATCGCGGCCGCAAAAAATATTTGCGTCAGTAAGAACTGGCGTGCGCTCTTTTCGCTTTAGCTTGTTTATTTTTACTTCGCCATCTCGCCGAATTTCGAAGCCAACGTCGCTTCATTCGTTCTTCTGCCGTAGCAGAGGAGTCGACCTATGTCTGTACGTCGCGCAAAAAGTAGATAGATAGATAGATAGATAGATAGATAGATAGATAGATAGATAGATAGATAGATAGATAGATAGATAGATAGATAGATAGATAGATAGATAGATAGATAGATAGATAGATAGATAGATAGAGAGAGAGAGAGAGAGAGAGAGTAAGCGGAGGCTTTGTGTTACAAAAGAGACCTTGGCCCGTAAATGTTAGTGCTAAGCCACTCTGCGCCAACGTGTTTTTGCGACTACTTCGGTGACTCGGCCAGATGTCAGCTCGACGAGGAATTGCCGTCAGCCGTTTGTTATTCTCCCATCAGTCCCCGCTGGCGGAGTAATGGACTGCTAAGGAAGAGCGCTTTGCCTTCGTCTGCCGCTGTCCCATTACCGGAGCTTGGTACACGGAGCCTAGAAAAGCAAAAGCTTGGCACATGCACACGTGCCGTGCGCTACTTCGAAAGACTGCCAGCAGAGTGGGCGTTCGGTTGGGCCATACCTTGAGTTAAGATTACGGGAGCCATCAAAGTCCTACATCGCGCGCAGGCGAAAGCGGAAGTTGAAGCCCCTTTTCGCAGCGGTGACATGTGGATAAATATGTCGAAATAAAAAAAATAAAAAAAATAGAAAAGCAACATCACTTTGTAGCAGAATGCTAATACTATGAGTATTGTCCCTGGCGCGTCTTTTATTGTGCATAAGTACTTAGGGAAACGCAATGGCCAGGTCTTACTTTGAAATTATTTGAAACACTCGGTGTTGATTTTTTTTTGTACAATTGGCATTCGTTAATAGCCATTTCTTAATGGACACAGTTACTGGAAATTGGTCAATGAGCACGACTGCTGTAAGAAAAGCTAATATTATGATGATTAAAAGTGCGTACACGCAGAATGAATATAAATATATATATATATATATATATATATATATATATATATATATATATATATATATATATATATATATATATATATATATATATATGTAAGCACGATGCGTTTACCCGTATGTGTGCTTTCAGTAGAAGCTACAATAATACGTTTAAGCTCTTTAGATGAAAACAAGGCAGTTAGTCCAAGAGCTTCATTCACAAAGCATCTCGTTCGCCATAATAGTTTGTTAACGGCCGGTTGTCTTCGCGAACATGTTAGCTATTACGATTGGCTGGCAACTATTCTCGTGGACTCTTCTGGAGTAGGAACTGCTCTGCCAATGAAGGATATAGGTTCGCGTTCGTGATTCGTGGCGTGCACCACGTAGCTTCAGATAGGTCTGTATTTTTTTTCGCCTTCAGATAATAAATGCTTCCCTCATGAGAGGTCAAGCATATTAAGCGTTAAAATGATCATGTGCCACCCATACTCGTTCTCCTATTTCCTGATTGGGGCCTTTGTCGATGCTCAGTTCATGGCGGTGAGTAGTTCGGGTTAGAAGCGTACTGGAAATGCCTTTCGACAGGCTAACATCGCATGACACTTAAGACCAACCCCGTATATGTTGCGGAAGCCGGTGGCAGAGAGCAATCAAAACAAGTCCTGCGGGTAGCGCTGGTCACTTTTGTGATGCAGATATTTGCTTGTGGTTTACTGATGCTACATTGAAAGGATAAATGATTTATTTCGTTTACCCCTATACAAAATAACCTCGACAGTGCTACGTTCATAGCGTGGATACATAACTAATAAGCTTCAGTACTCACTATGATGACACTGCGTTAATGGACTGGGAAACGACTACTACGCCATACCTCGTTTCCAGAAAATACGCACAGAAATATCTATGCACAGTGCGTAAAATAAGTAGAAACATTTCAAGTACATCTGACTTGGTCGTGTTCGTTTTTCTCGGAAACATAGAAAGCAACAGAGGAAAAAAAAATTTGGGCGAGAACGTTTGGGATTGGCTGGTGGATGCGACACGAACAAACCCAGGCGCACGAACACGTGCGAGCACCCACAAAAAAAAAGAAAAGAAATATAGAGAGAAAGTAATCCCAAGCAGTCAGTAAAACTCTGAGAGTGGGGTGGCCGAGGCGCCTGCCACCTGCGCAAGTCTACAGAGCGGCGCTGATAGAAACGGGCACGTAAGAAACGGGCTAGACGAGCGACCAAGGCAAACAAACATACGAACTGAATGCAGGACGCCAATGCTATCAAAAGGCGGACGCGGCGCTGTCGGAAGCCCTAGAACGGTGCAATTTCAAAGGGGGCTTCTGTCAGCGTCTTTTCTGCGTGCAAACTAAAAAAAGAAGGGTCTTCGTGCGAGGCGCGGGGAAGAAACGCCCGGGATTAAAGTATGGAAAAGGGGGGTGATTACGCAGGGCGGCCTTGACAGCGGCACCATTCTGCCAAGGACGAGGCCGTAGAGGAGGCGGTCGACAGTCGAGATGGTGAAATGGGGAAAAAAAGGAGGTGTTCCGGCAGCGGGTGGAATGGTGCACCGCAGATCGGACGCGCTACCCTAACGAGGCGGATAAAGGGGCTTTATTTTTCCATCTCTGGGCGCGGGAGGCGCACGCGTCGAAGTTGGCCTGAAAGAAATCGCGGCGTGCGAACGAGCACGCGCTTCGACGTGGCTGCACGGGAGACCGACTGCAAACGTGGGTGATTATCATCGCCATCCGCTGGGTCATCTTTTTCCCCAGATTCGGCGAAGAAATGAACAAATCATCAGGAGTTGTCGAAGGCAAGCCGCCGATTTATTTCACACAGGCTGCTGGCATGCAACGTGATCGAGATTCTATACTACACTCTCCTTTTTATGACGACTCCGACAGTGCGCTGGGCAAAATCACAAAAGCAGAAGTGGCTGAAGAAAAGATATGCAGCGCAGCGGTAAATGATGAGTCAGAATTTGAAAAAATAAACATGTTGAGCGAAAAAAAAAGGAAAAAGAAAGTAAACTTAGGAGGTGCGCTTCATTCGTTCAGATGTACTACCTATCAACTCGATTTCATCATTCCTTTTTGATTCCTCGTTTTCGTCCTCATGGAAGGTATCCGCCCACGCGGAGAAGCGGGAAACGCTATTTTGAACTGCTTCTGGCAGTATTACTGGCGCACATTGAGCAGTGTGGGTCGGCCGAGGGCAGAGAGGTATCACGAATGCGGCGGGGCGCGAGATAACAAGCGCTGAGGGAGAACTCACGTGAGAGAGCGATCGGGGGGAACCAAGAGTCGGCGAGTGAGACGTTCCCTCTCTTTTCTTTTTTTCCAGACGAGTCGGGCGGTTGAGGCGCACCTGGACCTCTGGCCAGAGAGGTTCTCCCTGGACATCTGCGACCCCAACCTTCTCGGTAGCCGCAGTTGCGAGACGCCGCGGGAATCACAGCCACGCCGAACATCGGCCTCCCGGGCCCAGAAATAGATTTAATAAGAGCAGCCGAGCAAAAGACCTGGCCGACCGGGCAGACCGACAGATCCCCTAATCTTCCCCGGCTGAGGCCGCCGCCCTGGCCAGAGCACAACGAGCACGTTGGCGACGAGCGCACTTTGTTTGCTTTCTTTTTCTATTTTTTTTTCACCTAGGCTGCTTGATTCTCGCTCGTGGAGAAAGGCTCGCAAGCTGACCACTGCGATTACGCGCTCGCTTCCTCCACATTGCTTGGCACGCAGCGCAACAGAAGCAACCATCCACCTCCTCTTCCCCATTTCCTCGACTCTGCACTCAGGCTGTCTGATCAGAAAACAGCCCAGCATGAGACAAGCGACAACAACAAAAAGGAGGCTGAACAGCAACGATTTTCAGTGGGTCTGACGGCAGCTGCCTAGAATAACATGGAGTTTTCTCCCTCTCATTTTATACTTTTGTGCGAAATAGTGCTGAAGAGGCGAGGCCGCCAAACAATGAAACGAAAAAGCGCTTAGCAGCGAGAAAGAACAAAACCGGCATTGTCAAATGGGCACATGCAGTTTCTCGTATCTGAAACGAAAACGTACCAGCCAGTTTGGAGAGATACAAGAATTAGGGCATTATCCAGAAAATAGGATTGTGGAGAAACAACAGCTTTTCTTCCAGATCCTAAGTTTTGAAGACCTAAGCTTTTGAGATACCGGGTAAAAAGACCGCAAATAAGGAGACGAGCGCTCGGCTCCTGCAAAGGGTGCTTCACCTTTAATAGACTGTGAACGTAGGAAAGCGCACTCAACAACAACAAAAAAAAAATGACTAGGGATATATACTTTAACATATGACACACACACACACACACACACACACACACACACACACACACACACATATATATATATATATATATATATATATATATATATATATATATATATATATATATATATATATATATATATATACACACACACACACAGTTTTTGTTTTCGCGAACAAACAAGCTCAGAATTGATCGAAGCTGCGAGGAAACGTCGCGATGGACGATGGATGAGGAGGCTGAGCAGCAGATTTGCGAATGATCATGTTGCAACCGTTGCCTGAATTACGAACACGCTCCAGTCAAATTCTGCCAGGACAGACTTGCTTTTCAAGGTAGCAAGGGAAATCTCGTGACGGCGCCTATGTGATAGGGATGAATAAATAGAAACAGTGGAAACGCTCCCCTGGGTCGTGGCTCGATCGCAGTATTCAGAAGTGTTATTGACCAAACCGTTGAATTTTCCGTAGCTGTTGAATAATCAATGACGGGACACTTATGCTGGATTACGGATAAGAAATGTATCGGGTCGTCATGGTGCACAGGAAGAAGGTGGATAAAACACCCATAGAGAGACAAATGAAGCTGACCAAAAGTGCCTATTTCGACGCCACTTGAACCAAAGATATCATAAATAGCCCAGCAAAAATTAAAGCAAGAATAAACTTTAAAAAGTACTATTATAGTTTTTTTATGCGTATCTACATTATTTGCGATGCATCGCCATTAGACGCCCACTTTCCGTTAGCTAATCACATTCACAAAGGGTTCACAGGTGCGTCAAAACGGGTCGTCGACCAGTATTCGCCTGAAGTAGGATAAAGAGGAGTGCTGCTGCCTGCAATGGGACTTACAGCCTTGCAATCGACTCCAAGAAAATTGCTTTGTCCGACCGGCGACCTGCAATTGAGTCATATGCCGGCTACCCAGAGGACATAAAACCTACAGGTGGTAGTGGTGATGATGATGATGACGACGATAATAATTTTATTATTATTATTATTATTATTATTATTATTATTATTATTATTATTATTATTATTATTATTATCGCGGTGGTGACAAATAGTCACCGAACCTGTGTGAGCTACTCAGCTCTCACGATATCATTATGTAACACACTGCCTATCTCTGCTTCCTCTCGTAAAATTACCCCTGCCAGTGCAAATTGCGTCCCCATCTCATCTTTGCTTTATTTTATTGCGACAGCAATTATATGGACACTCCAGGCGCATTTCTGCCGTCGGTGTCGCCGTCGCCGTGAGGTTTCGTATAAAGTCCAAGTGCGATAAAATCGTCACCGCGCGCCGTATGCTGTATGTGACAGTGAAAGCGTGCGAGAGTTAGCTGGCGATCGCGGCTCAATCTCGCGCACGCGAGGGAGGAAAGCAGGGAGGAAGCGCGCCGTCTTCTGTCGCGCGCAAGGCTCCGGATGGAGGCAGGGTAGGGAGGGTGGGCGCTCTACTCCGGGTGGCCCAGCTGGCCGCCCGGAGTCGCTGTATCTTGAAAGCCATCTGCGACGGGGATAGAGGCCGCCGTGCAATGTGTTTTCCCGGCTTAGTTCGCGTTGTTACGAGACGAAGCAGGAAGGTCAATTCGCTCGCTGCTGCTGCCACGCTTCCTCACTCCAGTACTTTGGCAGCGAGTTTCCGCGGTCATCGAGTGAGATGTGCTCATGTTTGTGCGCGCGTGACACCATGCGTACAATTTAGTATGCCTACGTTTACAAGTTTATATGGCCGATAAAACTACTATGCGTACTTCTTATAGCTGTCCGTTAATTTGCTATGGCAATCAATGCTTCGCCGTTGGGGCGAAAGTGCGACTTTTCCCACCATTATTCCCTTGTGTATCTCGACCTTTCACCCGTTAGCGCTCTCAACAGTTTTGAACCACAGCGCTTTTGGAAGGTGGACGTTCCTTACAGTTTCGGCTGGATGGATACCTTGGTATTCCATCACAATGCGCTGAATGTTCTCAGGAGATTTTCTTGCGCAGACACGCGCCTACCTAGCTGCGAAAATTGGCTCCGGTCTGTTTTTCTCCTCAGGCCGCCAACTCAGGCCCCAAAAAGCAGGTAATTGTCCTTTGTGTTATCCTACAGTTTTTTTTTCTTGCTTTATTGCATGCCGTCGTTGTTACGTTCCTTACGGGACACACAGGCAAGACCAACGGAAAGGACAGAGTCTAATGCGGCGCAGTAGTAAGCGTGAGCACCGCAACGCCAATCCATCACGGGCAGTCCGGCCACAAGGCCGCGCGTATTTACGGTTGCACGGCCATCATAAGTTACAGACCACCATGCGAGTCTGCAAAAGGTCCACATCGTCATACCGCGAGAATACTACCGAACATTGCGCGTCATTTTGCCTGGCGACGGTGGGCCGACAGCGAAAGAACCCGGAGTGAGAAGTGGATGGCCGCCGTCGCCACCGAATATGTAACCGTGGTTGCACCAATAAAAGGCGATGAGCGCCACGGCTATCGGGCGTTCCCAGCGGTGAAAGCGCCTGGACCTTATTTTTTGCCTTCTAGGCCGCTTCATGCGTCGGGCGGCTCCTCCACCGACCGCTGGGCTTCCCCAATGGGCCGGGATCACGACGAAGGCTTTAGGGGCGCGACACCGGGCGAGCCTTCGTATTATCCGAGCCATTTGCCCGTCTCCGGTGCCACAGGCGACGCTGTCGGGTCGAGGAGAGCCCGTCGCAGAAATTAGGCCTCTTTCCAATGCGCGATCGCACTGCATTGGTCGGGCCCGGAGACCATCGGTGGTGGCGGCTTTGTGTCAGTGATAATTATGAGCATGACTAATGTAGTAAGTACAGCTCTAGACGGAAGTGGGGCCCGCAAAAAGGGAGAAGGCTCGACCACCAATTCATATCAGCGCTAAAAGGTAAAAAAATAAATGCTAGCGCATAGTAGCAATCTTTACTGTCTATCATTTGACTTAGTGATTCTAGGATAGCATACCCGATTATTGCCCAGTAAACTTATAGATGTAACTCTCTTGTGTGTGGGATTTTGTACAATGGCCATATAAAACATCTTGCGTGACAGCACACACGAGACTATTCAGAGATTCGTTTTTATGTTTTCCTAGGGTAAGTTTTCGAGCCCTTTCTTTTAAAAGAAAAATTGCCCATTGTAGTGGCGAATATTCAGTCTATAAAATCTAGCATAACTCTTTATCACCTCTTATATATACTGCAGTTCTACCTTAACGCATTTTAATGCTGTTTTTCAAATTCCGGTTGGACCACCGTCTAAGGATCTGAAGGTACGTCAAGATTACTCTGCATTTACGCCGACTTTGTATTACTATATAGAACCAAAATTGCGAAGGTGCAGTAGGTCGAACGCACATACTGATCCAGCGCTTTGCACTGTGAGACCGGGATTAACGTTTGACATCCATGACGCAGATAACTGTTGCACGTGACTGTATCACTCTTTGCGTCACCTTGTCACGTGATCATCAGGGTTTGAGGGTTCTCGGGGACATTGGCAGCGCGGCTTACTCGCACAACGCGTTATGACTTTCTCGGCTAATGCTGCCGCAGGACCCGGCTATAATGCGCGCAATAATGTTTTTCATTTATATAACTGCCTGCTATATGACATATCTTTGCTGTGAGGCTTGTGTTGCGCATGAACAAAAGGAATGTTTTATTGAATCTGTTATCGTGTGCAGATCACTTTGTCAGAAAGTTGGGTTAAACTTGAGGCTTCTCTTGTTCGCCCACTATTGATCCATTCAAATCTATACCTCCGTGTGAACCCCTTTGTCTTGCCTGCAGTTTCAGAAGTCTCATGTGGTTAGTCCTTTCACGACTCTAGCTTCTGTTCAATAAGTTTGTAAGAAGTGTAGCGCAACACACGGATACTAGGAGGAACGGCAGAAATTTCACCCGTTCAACAAAATGTGACTGAACAACAAGCCCACATGAACGCCACCTTCGTGCGTTCACTGCGTTGGCAGCGTTCTGCGCTATAATTGTTTCTCTGGCAACGACTTTTTTATTCTTGTTTATTCATCGCTTGTCGCGATTAAGAAGGTACAATATAAAATGACGGAACATCGAGTAAGCTGAAGGAGATGCTAGCACGAATTCGAGTTCGACTACATTCCTAGTGCATGCGAGTTTTTTTCGTCGGCTGGAAGCTGGATTCTCTTCCCCGTCTCATCAGACTTCGCGCAAATGTTGGCCGCCCTGACAAACTGCAGACGCTGCCGTATGTACGAGTCCGTTTTTAGGCAGGAGCATCCCAGAGGTACCGCGCCACCTAATTGGTCATCGTGCTCCCCACCTTTTTTTCTCCTCGTCCAGCGTCCCCATCTTGGTATCCACGCAGCCTCTCGACGGGAAAACACGCCACTGTCCAAGTAACAGGCGCGGCTACCGCGTTCCCGACTCCCACGCGCCCCTCGCAAATTAGCCGCCCAAGAGGCTGATTGCGCCGGGCCCGGATCGATTGGCTCGATTCGCTTGTCTCACGATGGATCCGCTTATAACGAGTCGGGTGGACCGCAGGGCCGTGTAATCCGCCGGCCCGCCGCATTTCTTCGCTGGGCTGCCTTGCTTCGGCGTGCCCGATGTTGGTTCTGCCTATCGACACTGCTTGCATGCCGGGCTGCCTCTGTCGCGACGCTTGGCGACGAAGCGGGCCGTTTGCCGGAAGAGCGGAACAACGGCGCGGCAAGTCAGCGCCGTTGCAAGACTAATCAGTCGGCTGGCGACAGCTACAGAGACGGGCGTGACGGCAGACGCCAGCAGTATGCCATCCAAATCTGTTTGTTTTTCGTTCACTGGTACCTCAAGTGCCGCGGCCGGTGTATCTTAGGGTAACAGAACAGCAACAAAATGTGGCGGCGTTTTAGAGGTATTAAAGCGTGCAATGGTGCCAGAGGGCAGACATATCGGGTTGTAACAACGTTCGGGTGAAATAAAATATGACGATAATTTATTCATGAAATGACACCTGTTTAATAAGCGTAGCTAGCGAGCTTCCTTTGAAGACAGTATTCTTTTGAGGCCTGTAGTGTTATAGGAAAGTAGTCGTGGTAGCTGCTCGCACGTGGTTTCTGGGTTTCCCTTGTCTTGTGAGATTCCTGAAAACGGCCTCGCCGCCTCGCATGATAGGAAGAAGGAAACAGACAGATTCGCGATGAAAAAAAAATTGAAGCAGAGGACGCATATTACTGAAAGGAGGGATTTCTTATACAGTTGAAGTTGGTCTCCGTGGTTAGTGCCGTTGCTGTGCACATGGTATGAAAAATTGATGCCCTAATCACTTACACATGCTTGTGCCGTTATCAATCTGACCCCGTTCTCACCAATTGTCACCTCGTCCGTGTTATTCTCTCACTACCTCCACAACATGTTGCATGAAACAGAGTTTATTCCTTCTACATTTTCTGCAGCCAGTTTGCTTCTCATATTCACCACTATCACGAAATAACAATTAGCTCATAGTATAGAAAGAAGAAAAAGAAAGCTGAAAAACATACACAAGGTTTATTTGGCGTACGTGATTGTCTTTAGTACGCAGCAAGTTCCGCCAACGTTGTAGAAGATGTCCTTAATCGAGGTGGCAAGCAAAAATAAAGGAACAAAAAGAAAGGTTTTATGAGCAAGAAAATAAATAAAAAAAGAAGCCGCACATGTTCCTCAATAACCCCTTTAAATAAAGTCGGTTGCTTAAGAGGCACCGCAAACTTTTCATCTGGGAGGAAACAGACGTTAAAGTAGAAAAGTCTACATCTTGTTGCCAAATACAAGTAAGTGACATTGCGAGATCACATAGCGTTGTTTTCAGTATACCACCAAAGCTCAGCGTCATTGCAAAGCACGCTATGAAAGCTTTAAGTATTCAATACAATATGCATCTAGGCACCACAGGTGTAAATAAAACAGCAGGCTATCATATTCACTGTCTGCGCAGTAAGGTGGATAATGTGCTGGTTCAGAATGCACCCGACAGGCCTACTTTGCGGACACAGAAAATAACAACAAGCGGTATCCTATTTTTTTTTCGCTCATCGTTTTTCCCTCCCATAATATGTGCCCGTCTATCTGTTCTGCGGCGCCGCGCTGGTCGGACCTTTTTCAATACGCTCGGAACATTAAAGTTGAAGCACAAGCGCAGCCGTTGCCACTTCTGTATGCAAGAAAATGAAAAAAAGAAAATTAACCCTCCGGCCAGTAAGCCGGCTAGACCCAGACGCTTCCGAAATGCAAATTCCCTTCCGCATTTCAAACCAGGCACGCAGACGAAAATGAAGCAGCCGCAAACCGGCCACAAGAGTAGCAATAAGCCAGAAAAGACGACGTGACTGAAAAGGTGTAAGGTTGGAGCGAAGAGAAGCGCTGCACTGAAACACGCGTGGAGAGAATGGGCGTAGCGAGCGCGCCGCCGTCACCGCAGCGTGAGCCCTTTAAGCTCGCGGTTATTCAAATCTTCCGGCTGGAAGTTAGATTCAGGTACAAAGAGAGAGTTAAGGTCAAACACTGCTCAGAGGTATTCGCTGAATGCATCACAAGAACCACGTTATATCAGTTTGAAACGGTATGCAGAGGTGAAGAAGGACACGCACGCACGCACGCACGCACTATGATCGCAATCGTCAGAAAGTAAAATGCCCTTTCACTTTGGAAGACAAACGTTTACAGAATACGCGTCGCCTCATTTTCGTTTTCTGAAGACACGCATACTGAAAGACGCGAGGGCATTCATAAGCCCCGAGAAGGGAATTTAGAGGAGCCGAACGAGATGTCGGGTGTTTGAAACTTCACTGCTCAGTTATAGAATCAGACGGAATAAAGTTCGGCACTACGGTGAGTAGCTCACGTGTCTTAATGTGAAAATCGAAATAGCGCTGCGCCAGACGGCGGATCGAGCCTGTGTCCACTCAAAAGCGCAGTGCGTGCAAGGTGCACAACACATCGTTTTCAAGTAACGCGCTCGATGCGCTACATTGAAGCGCAAACCATTTCTCAAGAAAGAGAGAAAGAAGACAAGTTACATCGTGGGCGATGGAGAAAGAAAGAGTAGCCCGTGTCAGGGCACGGATGCGCTGGGGTGGCAGTTTTCTTAAGAGGATATGGCCGAATACGCGTTCCATCGCACGTCCATCGGCCGCCTGTGGAACCGCGGCATAAGAGGTTGATGGCAGTCGTCAAGCAGGCAATCTCTCTCTGCTTCCGGCATCTGAGTTTCTGTTTACACAAGAAAAAAAATAGAGAGTAGAGGACATTAATGTTCGCTGAACCAAATTTAGATTGATGAGACTGGAGCGGCCAAAGTCGTCGTTCTTCTCCCTCCCCGCCATCTCTGCATAGAAGTGTGGCTCAAGCCTCTGCGGCGAAGTGCGCGAAAATCGGGCGAACCTATCTTGGCCACGTTAGATTTTGCCTCGCAAAGATGTAACAAAAGCGGCTTACGCGCAGGAGACGCTGACGCGCGCCTTGTATGCTTTGAGACGTTGTGCATTTTTTTAGCAACTATTCGCGGAGACGCAAATAAAGAGAGATAGAGAGAGAGGGAGAGAAAGAAAATATAAGAACCAAAAATGAAACCTTGGTTTTCAATTTGCATGATGCTCCAGTGTTTTCCTTGTGGCACTCACTTTGCACAGAAAGCGAAGCAGATGGCCTATGCACGACTCGCATTCTTTAGAATTTGCGGCATTATTTTGCATGTAGCTTAGCCCACGTTCAGCTAGCGAAAATGTGCGCTTACGAAAAGGTCGGTACAGGGCTATGAAGGTTGAAACCTCGCACGCCTGGGCTCAACTGCACTCAAGAGAGTACGCGCGGAGTGCATAACTTTAACGCCTTCCGCTAGGATAGCGGCTTCAGAAAATAATGTCCGACGGTCGCTTAAAAGCGTTGTTATGCGATTGCAAACGTGTCGCTAGGCAGCTGCAGCTTCTAACTCTGCCCAAGCGTGTGATCTTTGCAGTACGATAAAGCGAGTGCATTCGCAAGCGAGGTGCTGGGGTTGGAATATTTTTCTACCTAATGCTACCTTTCTTCTAAAGTCCCGGAAGTATTTGATTGGAACGATGAAATGTGTTGTGCTCCTTCCAAAGTGCTCTCATCTTTGGCATCACCTTTTAATGCAACGCTGTTTTCCTGCGTCACACTTTCTTGTCGAGGCTTTGCTTCTAGCGACACCGGCTTATGTTCCCGTCTATCAAAGTGAACTAGAGATCGCTCATAGCCCTATAATACAGATTATCGCTAATAATGATAGCGACAAAAATAATTTGAAAACACCCTTTGCGAAACCGCTCCTTTTGGGCAAAATTACGACTCACTTTACCCACCATTTGTGATAGTGCTAGTAATGAAAATGTAAGTGCAATTAGACGAGTCCATACGTACTGCCGCTCGACGCCGTCGCCGACTGCGCGTGAAATAACGCCGCAATTCTGACAGAACGCTTGAGAACCTGCGCGTCCGAGTGCCGCCGGAAGAAATCAACGCCACGTGTGTGTATAATTATTCGACGGCGCTCCTTGTCATGAGAAGTTAATTTACGGGAAGCAGCCGCGCCGTGACTGTTCAGAGTTGTCTAAGCGAAATGCTTCTAAGTGATCTCCCTATGGATAAGGACATTACGGTGCGACAGCTGTGCTACCTATAAAGGGTAATAATTGGTTCATTATGAGCTGGAATCTGGCATTTGGGCGCGATTTGCTACACTTAGCGCCGGTTCGTGATGTGTGGGTGGTTTCTGTATCACATAAACTGCTACTACTGCTTTAGGCACGTCCTGTCATTAGATGTGCTGGACTTATACAAACGGGATATGAAGAAACGGCGATTCCCTTAACGTGTTTCCGATTGGGCACAGACATGCTGTTAGATATTTTCCACGTTTATCGTATTTATTGCAAGCTTGACCAAGCGTATATAAATTTATTATTATTATTATTATTATTATTATTATTATTATTATTATTATTATTACGATATTACTGCTTTAGTGTATACCCTGTGTGCAAGACTGGATGATGTGCATGTCTAAGAAAGTTGCAGACAAAATTTTCACAGTCTGTCATCCTATGAGCCGCAAGCTGCGCGCCATCGCAAACGGCCTCCACGGGCGTCACACTGCAGTTACGGTTAAATAAGTCAAGACTAATATAAGCGCTGAGAATGGCTTACTTTCCACAAATTGAGTGCATGACTGGGAAAGCTCTTTTCGTAGGTATTACGTGTGACGCTCTCCGAATGCTCTCTCCGATTGTTTTTTTCCCCACTCATTACGTAAAGCAGTACAGTAGCTGTGCAATTAGCTTAAGTTTTCTGTTTTGTCCAATGCGCCTTGACTCTGAACTGACTCCACGGATGTCAGTGGCTGCACTGAAATATAACAGATACTTATTATCGAAAGTACAGGCATTAGTTATATTCTGCAAATTTGTCTACAACGTGATTATTGAAATGAGCGCTATCAATCGTTAGTTCTTTTTTTAGGGAAACCAGCTTGCTTCCTGGGTTTGCTGAAATCAGATGCTGGATAACGTAGCTCGACTTATTTTGCCCGAGTTCATTCCATTCTTACCACACACCACTCCAGATCAGCCGATGCTCATGATAACATGTAGGCAGGGTTCCGCTTGGGCCAGGGACAAAGCATGGAAAGGAATGAAATTGGAATAAAATCCTCATATTATTACAGCTTAGTTGTCGCACTATTTACACTCGACATTTCGTCAGTGATTATCTTCTAGAATACTGGAAGTAAGATATATCTGTATGTACACTTTTTTTTTCATTCTTAGATGATCACCTTTACTGTATACTTTGTTATTGTTTTAGGATTCTTCCATGCCCAGGATACACTTACGGTCATGAAGCGTTGTGTATGAATGATTAAAATGATTAACAGCGTGACATTTGTAGCGTTCTTATCAGAACCATCGTTATTTATCCATCATCCCTAGTTAAAGCTGGGACTTATATCAGGACGCGTTATTGTTCTTAACAAGAGCAGCTCTACATCAGAGTTAACTGTAATAGACAATTCCGAAGAATTTTTAGTTTGAACAGAATGTTGCGAAGCTTAAAATTGAATAAAAAAAAGAAAACTAGCTTCGCG
Source organism: Dermacentor albipictus (assembly GCF_038994185.2). NCBI lineage: Eukaryota > Metazoa > Arthropoda > Arachnida > Ixodida > Ixodidae > Dermacentor > Dermacentor albipictus. The sequence continues at coordinate 242,390,534 of NC_091821.1, read as the reverse complement.
AAGAGGCGATTGTGGTGTGCTGATTCGTGGACCCTTAATTAGCTTGACAGCTTGTCTCAGCAAAAGGTGAAGGTGGGAAAAATGGTGGTTACGTTTTAGGCAGTTTTAGCACCCATCAGCACCCCTTAGTCCGCTGCTCAACGTTCCATTGAAAAAGCAAGAGAAAGAAAGAAAGAAAGAAAGAAAGAAAGAAAGAAAGAAAGAAAGAAAGAAAGAAAGAAAGAAAGAAAGAAAGAAAGAAAGAAAGAAAGAAAGAAAGAAAGAAAGAAAGAAAAAGTTGAAGACGAAAGCATCCATTGCTCGCTGCACCGTTTGAGTTCGCTCTCACGTCTCAAAACTGAATTCAAGTGACAAGCGAGGAACAAGAATGTTTCGCTCGCTCTTTTTTTTTATTGATATGATATAAGGAGATGTTGGCGCACAGTTCAAGGCGCCGGCTACTCCTCATCTCTTGAGTGGTTCCGTCATACATCGTACAGGGTTCAAGGTTACATATCAAATAGTCTTTTCTTAAACTCAACGCTTCGCGTAGGCACGGAAGGGAACGCCACACGCGATGTAGGTCCCTTACAGTGACTGCACTGTTCTGTTATCACTTCGCGTGCATGTGTCGATTATGTAGCGCTGGGTATATAACTACTGGGCGGCGACGGAATACGAAGTCTGTGGCGGGCCTGATAAAGAAGGTCCGGGCTGGCTATTGCTGTGGGAATGCACGCTCAAGCATTACGGCCAGCACTCCGAAAAATAAAACGAAAAAAAAGGGAGACCTTTCTTCTTAAATACGAACAAAGAGGCATGGCTTCATATCAGCCGCGTCCAGGCATGGCGCAATCAAAACGATGAGGCGTGAGATGTTTTCGGCGCGACAGCGACTTACTAGAGCCGAGTGAAAATAAACAAGCAAAAAAAAAAAGAAAAACGCGAGCCGAGGCGTCACTGCCTTAGAATTTGGGGACGCTCCTAGGCGCTTACACAACGCGGCCGCGACAGCACCCGAGAAACAAGCGCCGGCCACTTGCTGCCGATTGCTGACACCGCTGCTAACACTGCGGCGGCGCTACACTGCGAGGCTGCACCAGGAATGACAAGCCAGTCACTAGTCTCTTACTGTGCAATGTTACAAGGAAAACGTTGTTGTTTATCAACTGGCGACGCTATGGCCTACTGAAGAGCCCGCGATGCCAAAATCGTAGCTTTGTCTAAGACTCGGAAAAAAAAAATGATTAGGGAATAGGCACGAATTTAAATGCTGCTGAATCGGATGTTTGTGAGAACGCTTTAGAATTTCTTAAGGATTTTCTTTAAGACTTGCAGGGCTATATAGTTAGTCTCGACTAATTATGCAACTAAAGATGCTGCAAAAAAGTACAAAAAAAAACAACGAACAAACCATGATTCGCTCCTCAGACTGGCCGACAACGTGCTTTCAGTCGCGTCTTCCTCTACAGCGCCCGGATATTTTTAAACCTTAGTTAAAGCTAGTTAAAGCCCAGTATACGTAGACAGTAAGATAAGAGAAGCAAATGTGGGGAGCGAACAAAGTACATAAGTTCAACTTGCCAAGATTGTACTTGAAGAAAACATTACTTTTTCTTTTGTGGAATACGTGACATACCATAGTCTAATTTTTGCAGAACCCTTAAGAAGCCTTGCTGCCAAGTAAACTATCTACGTCAAGTGCGGTACACTCGTAAAAGCGCTCGTGCAGCACGGCGTCTGTGAAATACTGAGATTGCTCACCGCATTTCACGCGGTCATGTATGGGCATACGCGCTCTTCTCTTGAACACGCAATATCATCAGTGCACCATTGCACTACTGGATAGGTGCGTTGGTCACGAAGAAGTCCAGAATTTTTTTTTTCTTTTTTACTAACGTCATAACCTTTAATACTTTGACGCACAATAAAGATCACTGTAACTTAGATGCGTCTAGTCTGTGCATACACATCGATGAGAGGTGAGTTTTGTAAGATCGGAAAAAAAAATCTACATAATATCATCACGGCGGAATTGGACCGTCCATCCGATTTAGGCTTGTTTCGAAGCTGGAAATGGCCCTGGGGACAGCCCGTTCACTGCATTGCATCACTCCCCGAGTAAAAGCGCACCGCAGCTCTAGCAAAGCACCCCTCGGACAGTGATGTAACCGTCACTGGGACTCTTACCTTCAACTTACGGTAGCAGTTTCATTAAGTAACAACGCCTAAGCGAACTGTACGTGTGGTTTTGAGCTGTGTAGAAGCCATGGCTCTTGCAGGTTTGGTCAGAAAGCATTCGTATAAAAGAAGGAAGCAGGACGTTTGCAAGAACGAATGCTTGGCCGAAAAAAAAAATAATAGAAGAGAGAGCGCCGTAATCCGTCCCAAGGCACTTTCTGTGAGATGAAGACTTCGCGCCTACGTCTAGAATGGCCTCTCCATCTGTGTGCGCTGCCTTAGCATGCTAATGAGGCCGTTAAGAGGCCAGCTTGCTTCGTCGGCGCCAGCGTCCCTTTAAAGTGTGTCCGAGGAAACGAAGTTCAGCAAAGGATCTATACGAGATGAAAGAAAGCTTTCGAATGAGAAGCCCGAATAAAATTAGTTAACGACACCACTCACTGCTATTGCCTCGAATAAGTGGCCAACGTTTTTCTCGGTGGTCACCAGGAAAAGTGAAGAATAGGTAGTTAAAATTACCTACATGAGCACACACTCCCCTCGCGCCTTGGCTGAGGATGAAGTGTAACTACAAATAGCGGTGAGTCGGCTTGAATGTATCCCTGGGCGTGGTCGAAGAGAATTTGGCCCACGAGCAGCTGTCACATGCACTACGAATGCCCAGCGAAACGGGATACAAGAGCTCTTAATCCTCGTTTACCGCGGGCATAACGGTGGCGAGACGTTGCAGCTAGAATCAAATGCATAAAAAACGGTACAATACATGCGCATAACTGTTGTTTTGCTATAAGTAAACACGAACACTTGGGGCGATCAATAATTAACGTATGCGTAATCCCCGGTGGTAAAGTCTGAGTAGGAACGACGTTTATCAGACTAAAAGAAACCGTAGCAGAGTAGCGCTTAGGAACACCCAGCTTCAAATTTCTAGAACTGGTCTCACATGAACAGTCGATGTGTGGACAGGAGCCAACACTTGTGGCTACGCGGTTGCTTTACATACATTTAGGCGAGCAGCAGAAGTGTACAGACCCACTCACTTTTGTGTAGAGCGCTCGAACGGCCCGCTTCGGCGGCGCGAAGGCGCTTATCCAGCGTCGCCACTCGCGAAAATGAACGAGCGATGTTTTGAACGTCTCTATGGATGAGCACGCACCTAAGAGGTGCTATGACGACAGAAAGAAATGCCGGCGTAGTCCGTGTAGTACAGACATGGCTGCTTGAGAGCTCTGTGCAAGAGTGAGTGGGTGTGTACATCTGCTGGACAATGCCTTACGAAATGTCCTTGCCAGAAGGCGAAAGTGCGGGACGCGTTAGGTGCCGTGTTCTTAATTGCGGCTGAAATCCGCGAACGCACCCTGCCGTGGCACCTGATGTGTCGCAATAATTATCTTCAATAATATAGCTATACAACGACGTATGTGTTAGGAAACAAAAACAAAAAGGAAAATAAAATCACGGACATAAGTGTGCGATAACTGGATTTGAGAGCCTACCCGTCTATCTTGCGATTCGTTTGGCACGTACAACACACGCCTCGCCAAGCTTTAAAGCGTTTCTCTTTACACTGCACGCATGTCTTCCCCATCATCGTTTGCATTCGGGCTATTCTATGCAATTGAACCGGTTACCTAGTCTCCCCGAAGTGAAGAAACGTTTTGTCGTTTACTACTGGGCGTTGCATTCACCAACGCATATTTTAAAGCGACGCTTTCTTTGCAAATCCTCCCGCACTTGGCTGACCGTAGCTGCCGCCACTACCGCCGCCGCTGCTGCTGCTGTATGGCCCAATAGCTGACACACAAGACATTCCTAATATAATGAATCGGCTCACACGTAGCCCCACCTGTTCTACTGCTACAGATGTGCCGTTTACCAGCTCTGTTCCCTACAGAATTGCGCAGTGAAACTAGAAACAGTACTTAGTCTGTTAGCTGGAACAAATATACAACACCCGAGCGCATAATTCCTTCATCAAATAAAACCTTTCTGCATGCCTTCTTTTCCGGGGCATGCTCGGTCGGCTTCTCCCGAAGTGATACCTACTTACTATTCCATCTAGGATCGGCCAATTTTACTCTGCGTGCCGACCATGAAGACAGTGTCATAGCAAAGTGGGCCAACCCCACGGAGACAATGAAAGCGCGGCTGGCGTAGTTCGCGTAGTGGGCGTTTTTCGCTTGTTGCCATCTTGCCTGGCAGGCACGTAATCACTATGCAGCCCAACGCTGCGCAGAAAATGATCAATTGTTTAGTATTTATATAATCACTTCACGAAAGCTTTGCTTCAGGTAAATTCTAATAACTACGTCGGATACACGTAATTTAATTCCCGACAAAAATGACCGAGGGCGCCGATTGCAATGCCTGCGATTGTCAAGACACTGTAGCACACCTTCTATGCTATACTGCATGTCCTTCGAAGGTGAAAGGCTAGGGCTGCGCACCGCTCTAAACCAGGTATACGGATGACCTTTCTTGTTGAACAAGAACTTCGTACCATGGTCTCACGTATCAGAGCTGCGGAAGGCCGCAAACGCGTTGCTGCAATTACTGAAGGCGACCGGACTGAGCGACCGCCTGTAACACAGCGCTGAGAATTTAATTACGTCGGCAGCTCCGGCGCACATCAACTCTTTAGCTTGTCTCCTTCTCTTAGTCTTTTATTCGACTTTCCCTTTCCTGTAGCGCAGAGTAGTCAACCAAGTTTAGTTCTGGTTAACCTCCCTGTCTTTGATTTACACTTCTTCTCTATTTACACCGCTAGCTTCCTCTCTTGTTCGCGCCTGTGTAAGGTGTTCTCTTTCGCTTTTCTTTCCTTGCCACTTGTTAGCTCCAAATGCGCGCGCCGTAGTGACAGAGAAGAAAGTAAAGATGTCGAGCGCATTGAAACGAACGGTGCCCGTAGGCCAGTTGGACAGCGCCGACATCGCAAAACGCGGCCACAATCACCAAGCAATCATGGCATCGAAGTGCATGTGATCATTATTTGCCGATGGAAAAAGATGCGCTAGGCCCATGGCCGCGCTGCCTGGTAGTTACTAGATGGGAGTTATAGTGCCCCTGTATATGCTCTCCGCAGGCAGGCTCCCCCTAGGAGCAGTATCCAAATGTAGATATGTCTAAACTTCAACGCCACATATGTAGCCTTCCGCAATGCTAGAACTCCGAGGACTTAGGTCAGATAGCGTTATCACCAGATTCAGCACTCCTGTCTTTCGAAATTCGTGCTGTTGGCTCTGGGCGCTCAAGTACAACCGGTACTACTAATTTTCGTGTCTTCTGAGCGGATATTCCTTAATGCGTTTGCTTTGCGTTATACACGCTGAGTGCTTGTGAATTCCTAGAACGCAAACCATTTTCAATGCATGCATTCTGTGCGTTTCCGGCCCGCATAAAATCCGCTACGCTCATATCTTTGTCAATTATAAACCCCAAAGGAAGACCATGAATACACAGCTACGGCTAAGAATGTCAAGCATTTTTTATTCAACTTCACAAGTGTGTTCAATGTTAGCGTGCGCGCTCGGAATCGTCTGCATCATTGAACGTTCAATGAGTCAACCAATCAAGGTTCGACCTTCATCCAGTCTAAATTGCAATCGCCAGTGTGCCCCTGTAAAGAATGCTCTTCTTTTTGCTGCAAAGTCATGCAACAAAGCTTACTCTGAGCAACCATAGCAAGTACGGTAATTGAATTTGTCGAGAACATGAACACACACATGAAAACGAAGTGATTCCATAAATCTACACAGGCATTAATATACACATGAAGACAGTTGTGAAAGTACTTTGGAAAACTGGAGGCAGGCGAACCTTAGAATCGGTGGCGTTGAACAGACAACACTGCATCTTTGTGTCTGCAAACGAAAACGACCTTGTTGTAGTAAGTATGGACTTCTCTTTTCTACAAATATACGCGCACGAAAGTTGCCATACTAGAAAGTGCTATTTTGTAAGAGAGATGTTGAATCCAGTGTTCTTGCAGCAGTATCATGTGTTTTATTGTTGTTTACTATATTGCGGACGAGGTGAAGTTTTCTCTTATCACTCTTCACCTGGCCCTGACACCTTCGAAATAACTCAATAAATATGTGTAATATCATTTACCTGCGCATTATTGCCCTGTAACACAATGCACAATGTCTTCTGTAAGTCGTAAAGCAGCGTTGTGTTGAGAGAAAGTCGAACGCATCACCATCCTGCATACACGTGGCAGAATTTCTACGGAGTAGCTGCCTCTCCCTCTCATGCGATAGGTCAGATTTTACCTTTATTCTGCTTACAACTGCATCTACATATATTGCCCCCATTTCTGTGCGTTGCATATGCAAGTGGAAATGCGCTTTGTTATGCATGAACGAATGACATCGCCATTACTGACTCGAAACTGACCTGCGCTACCTGTAAGAGCACCAAATAAGCTTCGATCGCAGAATACGCATAATGTACCGCTTAATTAAGGAAGGTACCGTTTGGGAAGGGAAATAAAGAACAGCGTTGTCTAACTAAATGTTGAATAAATCAGTGATACTTTGAGGAACGAGTGGATGGCCCACGCAGAAAGTGGCCTCCGCGTTCCTGCACACATGGGGGGAGTAGTAGTTTGATAATAGCATGAGGCACGCTAGCGCCGTGGCTTCTGCACGGTTGTTCGGGCCAGACCTAGAGGAAAAAGATGGCACAGGAGCCCTGAGAGGATGTCGACATTCACCGAAACATGATGGGAAGCGAATAACAATATAGGAATCGTCATGAACGATGCGGTTCTATAACTGGCAGTGACATCGGCGCATGTCAACGCGATGTTCCGCAGCAGCTTATTCAAACAACGCGCACTCGATGCAGGCTCGTCGTCGTGGCACGGTGAACCAGGCGCAGCGCATTGTCGTCGTTCCTCACGGGAGCACAAATGGATGCGGAACACGGCTCTGGCGGGAGACTGCCGCGGCACTTTGTGCCATTCGCAACGCATGCATAGCAAGCAGAGAGTGAGTGGGACAGGGCAGCGTCGATTCCCATGCAAATCCTCGGCGCGCGTCGAAAAAATCCCCGCGCGGGGTCGCGGCAGGTTCGCGTTTTGCTGTGCGTCCTTGTTCCCCCGTATAGCGCAGCCGAAAAACAACTCCACAACCAGACGAAGGGGACGCGGCAGCCAATGCCAAGCAAATGAGGCGCGCTTGCCTTGATTTCATTTGCGCGGCAAACAGCGCGGGGGCTCACGCGCGATGTCCGCGTCGAATCCAGCGCCAAGAGTAAATCATGCGAAAGCCAGCTCATTCGCTCGTTACTGAAAGATTGAAAGAATCCGAATCGATTTCCCGCTACCCGAGCCAAAGAGCCGCGGAAACGAAGAGAACGCAAAACCGGCGCAACTTCAGCGCGTGCTCACTTATCTTGCATGTTCACGGAAAGCTGCGCGGGAGTCGCCTCGCGCTGACCGGCGCGCTAATTCCATTAACGCCGCGCCGATTTGCTACTACGCGCCCGCCCCCCTCTCTCTCCTCTTCTGCTAATAGTCTTGTTACTCGCCTCGCAAATGAGGCTCGGGGTCATAATTAAGCGATGGTCGCGGCAGCGCCATCGTTCACACGTGGGAAACGGACGAAGGACGCCAGCATGCGGTGATGAGTGCGCGCCGCGGGTCCGGCTCGCGCGTGTGACGCCGCTTCTTGTTCGCACCGCGGCTCCGCAAATCGCTGCGCAGAAAGGGACCGTTTCTAGGAGCGGGCCGTTCATACGCGCTCCGGCAGCCGCGCGTCAGGAACAGGGCCAAGGTCAATCGCGCGTTAATTGCTCATAATGCGCACATTGTTGCTTTGCCGTCTTCGTCGCTGCACAAGAGCGTGCCTGCCGCCAACGACACTGCGGCTGCTGCGCTGTCAAAGGAGCGAACGGGTGGCGGCGAACACCTTTACCGCGCCGCGGCCAAAAATAAAAAGAAACGCCTGGTGCACACCTCCGCGTTCCAGAGTTGGGCGTCGTGATCACGTCGCCCGCGGTTGACATCAAAGGCTCGTCACTTTATGCATGCACGCAGATACGCACCCTCGTGGAACGGTGGTGGTGGTGGAGAGGCTGCCGTGGCATTGAGATGACGACTTAGAATTCGTAGCACGTCGCCACGAGTATGTTTTCTCGGCTAAAATTTCTATCTTCATTACGTTCGCCGCGATCGTTAGCTTCCCCGTTGTCGGCGTCGCCTTCATCGAATGCTCCATCTGAACCACAGCTCACTCCACTTGTTCCTGTAGTCAGCTTCATTCGGCCTTCGACACTGAACTCCCTCAATTCCTTGTGCCCACGTAATTATCCGCCTTCTTGTGCAACTGCTCTCGAGCCACACTGCGCAAACTCGGCTAGCACTTTTGGTCACCGGTTGTTTCGTGCGCAACAGAGAACAAACCGGCCAACCGTGAGAGTGAACGAGAAGATAACCACTGCCCTGGTCGCTTGAAAAACGTGTTACGAATGAAAATCTGGGCGAATCCGCCACGATGCGTTCTGCCAAAACACACTTCTTCATTGCGTAGCTGTTAGGCTATAAAGGTGGCCAATCGTGTTGGTTCGTGACGCTTTGGGTTAAGGCACGGTACAAATTAACGTAATATAAAGATATCCGAGCATGTATACCTGACACTGAGCCAGCGATCGCCCAGTTTCAAGCAGAGCGGAGGAAGAAGAAGAAGTTTGGTTCGGCACAGTCGCACTGCTGTCTCGCTCCCTAGTGTTTTTGAATTTTTTCGACGTTTTGTCAAATAGATTTGTCGAAGACGTCGGACGACTCGCCAAGGTACCTTCCCTACCGGAGGCCGGGGGGGCCTTCGCCTCCCGTCGCTTCGATAGGAGCCTGCAGAAGAGCCCGATCTGGTAGCGGCGAGCGCCCCGTCATGACTACGCCTGACCTGACACCGGGGCAGAGGCCACCGACTGACCCTGAGAGCAACCGTGACTGTAAGCGATACAAGGCTACAGAAACAGACGACGAGTCTACGCTTATTGACGCTTGTGACATAGCTGACATCACAGATCTGGACGATGAAGGCTTCAGGCTTGTGCGTCACCGCAAGAAGAGGACCATCGGAATCCCAGTGATTGTTACGCCTGCTACAGAAGGAGCCGACCTGAAAAAAGTAAATCCCATTGTTCTGTCTACGGATATTGAAAAAATTCTTGGCGCATCGCCAGTTAGGAGCCGATTTACTGCTCAAGGAGCCCTGCTTCTAGATGTACAGACAGAAGAGCATGTGAATTCCCTTCTCAGCTGCAAGTCGATCTCAGGGACTGCAATCTCAGCACGCGTGCCCAATTCGTACCTGCAAAACACGTGCATTATTAGAGGAGTACCGAAGTGGTACACTGACGAGGAACTGTTGCTATACCTTAAACCACAAGGAGTTTACCATGCAAGGAGAGTCATGCGACGCGTCCAAATTTCCGAAACCGATTGGGAGTCCAGGCGAACCAGCTCCGTGGTTCTTACGTTCGCTCCAAATACAGACCGTCCAGAGAAGATCAACTTGGGCTTCACAAGACACGAGACCATTGACTACGTTGAGACACCACCTCGGTGCTTCAAGTGTCAGCGCTATGGACATGTGGCCAAGTACTGCCGTGGTGAGCAGCGGTGTAAGAGATGTGGAGGACCGCACGATTTCAAAACATGCGCGTGCAGAGAGAACGTTCTATGTGCAAACTGTAGTGGTGGTCATCCAGCTAGTTATAGCAAGTGTCCTACGCGGGCAGCAGCGATAAAGCGTAAGAAAACGTTTATCTTGGGGCCAACAGGGAACGATGAGAAAAATACGACGAAGAAAACGACAGAAAGACACAGAGAGTCAGACGCAATGAAATTGAGCTCAAAGAGTGAAACTGATTTTCCAAGCCTGAAGCCTTCTCCAGGAATCCAGGACACAGTGGTGCCATCGCGCAGCGGACAGGCTAAAACAGTCAAATCAATGAACAGCGGCCCCATAGAAGAGAAGACTGCTGAACAACCGGAACAGCGAAGTTATGTGTCTGTGCTGCAGCGACCCCAATCGCGTTGCGATGAAAACACACCACAGGAGAACTGTCAGCAGGTGCTACGTGCTCTCTTCAAGGCCTTGCGATCACACATAGAGAAGATGCCGGCTAGCTCGATGAAGGAAATGCTCGAAGTAGTCCTCGCTCTCGAGTCAGTGATTCTCAGCTCTACCTCTTCTTAAAGCACCTAGCAATATGGATGCGGTCAGGACACAATGTTCACCATCTCGTCCACAGGTGCCACTTATTATGCAATGGAACTGTGCGGGTCTTGCGTGCCATTTACCTGAACTGTCGCTTTTCTTACGCAACATGCCTGTGCCAATATTGGCCCTGTCCGAGGCTGGTCTTCCAGGTTCCAGAACAATTGCTGGTTACGTCGCACATGGAAACCAAAGTATTCCAACATTTCCGAACGGAAGCGCCATGCTATATGTGAGACGTGAAATACCACATTACGTTCTTCCAGTTCAAGACCTTTGCAGCAGTGCTTTGGAAGTCACTGCTGTACAAGTGCGGCTGGGAAATCGAAGCCTCAGCGTGGCCTCTGTGTATGTGAGCTCTCGCCTGAAGGTCTCGATGGGAGAAATTATCAGAGACCTCTGCAGCCGCTGCCCAGCTCCTAGGATTATATGTGGCGACTTCAACGCGCACCATACTCTCTGGGGCGACAAGGCGACTGATGCACGTGGAAAGCAAATTGTTAGAGCTTTAAACACCGAGGGACTCTGCGTGGCAAATGACAAACAGCCAACGTTTTTTCGACCACCGGCCTCTTACAGTGTCATTGACTTGACGTTACACTCAACGGACATCCTCGCATCGTCAACGACTAGTAAAGATAGAATGGACAGTGATCATTTTCCTGTCTTCGTTAACATTGCTGGATATCGCACCAACGGCCGAAGGTCCTGTCCTGTGACGCATTGGGATACATACAGGGACGGCCTAAGCGAATCATCTGGAAACCTGTTCGCGGACATGCTACGTAGCAAGAGATTGGCTACCGCTGAGCTGAAGCTACCCGACCACTTCCCCGCTCCCGATCTAAAGCTCAAAAATCTATGCGCTGCCCGTAGAAGAGCGGAACGGAGGCTGATGAGGACGAAAGGCAACCCATCAATGAAGACTATATATAACAGGATTAACGCAGTAATTCGACGTTATACAAGGAAACTAAGAAGAGATCAATGGGCATCATTTTGTGCAAGCCTATCGGTCTTCACGCCAGTTCCACGGATATGGTGGGTCGTTAATAACCTTGCTGGAAACTTTCGACCAAACAAGCCATTTGAAGTCCTAGCATTGAAGTTAGGCAAGACACTCGCTTGCCTTGCGAATGACTTCGCTGAAATATACTCTTCCGGAAGGTCAGCTGGCACAACCAACCCGCCACCGCCGCTATCGTCGTCTATAATGGATGCTCCTTTCACACTCAGAGAGCTGGAACTAGCTATGAGCAGCCTCCGACGTCGCTGTGCGGTGGGACCTGACCTCATCAGTAATCAGATGCTGACTAACCTACCGGTTGAGAGACGGCGTGATTTGCTGGCATTTTTTAACCAAGTCTGGGCCAGTGGGGCTATCCCACATTTATGGAAGGTAGCATGGGTGGTACCGGTTCTGAAGCCTGGAAAGAATCCTGCAGCTCTGGACTCATACAGACCGGTATCACTGACCTCGTGTGCAGCGAAGCTAATGGAGAAGATGGCGTGCACAAGACTCACTTGGTATGTCGAGGAGGGTCGAAAACTACCATCGTGCATGACTGGGTTTCGGCAGCGTCTAAGCGCTCAAGACAATGTACTGGACCTTCTAAGCCACATAGAGCATTACAGTGCGGATGGCCTGTCGACACTTGCTGTTTTCATGGATGTTTCTAAGGCTTACGACTACGTGTCTCAAAGAGCCATCATCAGCCAGTTGCAAGTTATAGGCGTCACGGGTCATCTCTTGCACTTCATACATACGTTCCTCAATGATCGTCGCATCAGAGTTCGTCTTGGCGACACGTTGAGCGATGAAATACGTATATTTCGTGGTGTGCCACAGGGGAGTGTTTTATCTCCCTTATTATTTAACATTGCCATGAGTAGCCTCCCAACAGTACTAAACCATCGAACACCAGTGAAGATATCTATATATGCCGATGATATCTGCATTTGGGTCTCCGGCTACCAGCATCGCCGCCTTGCACGAATAGCCCAGGGAGCAGTAAAAGCCATTCAGGGCCACTTGGCAACGATTGGATTATCACTATCAGCAGAAAAATCATCATTCGTACTATTTCCTGGAGTGAAAAGAAAATCTACACGTTTGACGCTGCATTTGGACGGATACCAGATTCGACAAGTCACCAACGTCCGATTTCTGGGCGTTACCTTAGACCACAGGCTACTCTGGCGCCGCGGTGTTGACCACGTTGTGGCGTCATCGTCACCCAGGCTACATGTGCTCAAGCGAGTCGCTGGCATACGCTGGGGCAACCACCCGACGTCCATGCTACGGCTACATACAGCGTTGGTTACAAGTCGAATCCTGTATCAGCTAACTCTGATGTCACCCTCAGACAGCCAATACGATCGCTTAGAAGCCATCCACAGAAAAGGTATCCGACTTTGCCCTGGAGTCCCTCAGCCAGCGTCAAACAAGAAAGTGCTCTACGAAGCTGAGTCACGCCCTCTACGACTTCAGGCTTCCCAGGCTCTGATGATCCAGCTCCTACGATTGAGTGAGTCTACGCCCGGTAGAGCGCTCTTACGACGTATAGGTAACAGGCCGCGCTCTCATTTTTATGCAGCATTGAACACGCTTCGCGTATTAGGATTGCGCTGCTCGAGACAAAGGGAAAGGATAGAACCACCCTGGACATTCGAGGACATCATATGCAACTTAAGTGTACCACGATTGCAATCAAAGAGCTGCATTCCATCTGCAGAAGCCAAGTCATTAGTCCTGGAACACCTGAACACGATTTACCCGAGTCACCTACAAGTATACACAGATGGCTCTGTCAAGGCAGACGAAGACCGCTGTGCAGCTGCATTCTATATTCCCTCTCTAAGATATACGTGGTCTGGCCGTCTGGACTGTATAGTCTCGTCGACAGTTGTGGAAGGCGCAGCAATAGCTTCTGCTCTGCGCAAATTAAAGACTTTGCCTCCGCAGAATGTGGTTGTCCTTACGGACTCAAAGGCCGCATTACAACAAATATACCGTGGTTTGCCATCACTCAAGTTCCCACGCAAATCACTAGCCATCGTGAAAGAGCTCAACAACAAAGGCTTCACAGTAAAGTTTCAATGGATTCCTTCCCACATTGGTATCTCAGGAAACGAAAAAGCTGATGCGCTTGCATACGCCGCGCTCTATCATCCTCCCAAAATCAAGGCCCCAAAGAGTAATCAAGTGCAAAAATCTGACATTCGAAATCACTTTGCGTCGCTTTGGGTTCCACCGCATATGCCCTGCGTAACCAAGCGATTGCACCGAGAGGCAGCCACACTTCTATATCGAATAAGGACAGGATCTGCAAATACACCGGCCTGGTTATTTAAAACGGGGCGAATCAATTCTCCGAACTGTTCGGCATGCAACGAGACAGGAGACATTGAGCACTTTTTGTGGTCCTGCCAGCAATTCCAAGATGAAAGAGACACTCTCCTGAAGAATCTGCAAAGCAAGAACCTTCCGCATGCGCGCCTGCAACACCTTATATTTCCCGCGGGATCAGTTATAGCCCGAAAAGAAACTTCACGTCTCCTCATCGAGTTTTTAAGAGAGACTGGTTTGAAGGACACATGGTGAAACCCTTCAGCGGTATTGTGCGAGACGCTCGGGCGGAGCAATTGCCGGCCTTGTTCGCCAGGCTAAACCCGCCTGTTGCTACAATTCACCACCACCACCACCACATCAAGCAGAGCGTTCTAACCACTACGCCGCGCCAGCTTTGCGCAAGTGAACAGGTTATTATCATTATTATTATTATTATTATTTAAAACAAATTAACAATTTGCAGAGAGGAAAATAAAGGAAAAAGCAGGAAAAAGCTGCCACCAAAAGGGGCACAACGCCTGCCTACTTTTCAGGAAGGAGCGAGCAGAAGCAAACTTTGCATTGTTAAATCGTCGAAAAAATTGTGAATTGCCAGAATCGGCAAATCTAAAGCCCCAACCAGACGTACGCGTTGGAACGCGTCCGCATGCGCCACGCTCACTCGACGTCGCGTCGCGCCTGGCGGAGGAAGAGGGCGCGCACCCAAACGATGCAGGAGTTGCCGCGCGCTCGTCGCCTCGCGTTTCGTCGCGGCGATTCAAAGGCAGCCCAGCCTACGCTTAACGGTCAAATTAAGCAATGTGCTAAAGATGGCAATAGCACACAATAAGTTCTAACTTAAAATTTGTTTTTATATTGTAAAAAATGACGTTGCAGGACTCCTAGTGGTTCAGTGAGCTCAACTGTCAGTATTGTGAACTCGGTGAAACCTGCAGCAGCGTCGGCATAGCATCACTCGCGTGGTCTGTGCCTTACGCATTCTGCACGCTGTGTCAGGTCGCGAACGTCGACGATGAACATTTCGTTAATAATGCAATCGTTGCGGCTGAACACTTCAGCGGCTGCCATCAAAAAATACCAAAACCCGCGCGGAACTTCGATCACAACGCACGCAGCTTGCCCGAGCGCGCATTTCCAATTGCTAGTAGGTACAGCGGGGCGTGGCACTTGCGGAGATGACGGACGTTTGCGCGCATGCGCGAGTAAGAGCGGGTGCGAGAGAGGAAATGTGGGGAGTTTTGCTCCTTGCAAATACGACTCTGCCTAGGTACTACGGAGGAGTTTCTTGGCGCGCGTTGTATGCGCTTGTCCCTAGGAGTGCCGGCAGAAGTTGCGGGGCGCGGTAGTAATGAACTTAGCATCGCAAGTTGGCGGCTCGACGCAATTATATTTATTCGATCATGTTTTTACTAATGAAAACAACGTGTCATTATTTCGCATTACTGGCGGCGCCAGCAGGACATCAAAGCGGCAACGGGGACATCAAAGCTAGAAGCCGGACTGGTCCGTGGGTTGGGGCTCGCAGAGGCTTGCGTGTGCCAGGGATGTAAAAGATCGGCTGTCCGCTATCGCGAACAGCCAATTTTTTATGCGAACACCCCCTCGCGCGCTTCGGCCTCTACGGCCCCAACCGACGGGCCACTATGCTTCCAGTTTTGATCCCCCCGCTACCGCTTCCCCCCCGTGACATAGGAGTCTCCAGAGTTATCGGGGCTCTTAACTGCTGTTCGCAATAACTGAGCTAAGGGAATCAGAGTCGCAGTTGGCAGGAAAGACGCTCGTCGCCACAAAGCACCTTTCCTGCTAATATTTTTCACCTTATTTCGATGTTTCTTGCGCACTTGGCTTTGCTTTAGATTCGCACCGAGTTCCATGTACTGCTTTAATTATTTTCTAGTTGTGTTCTTTTAATACACAATATTGGCTTGAATGTATAGTTATTTTTAACAAGCACTACCTATTTGAATTATGTATTGTAACTATCCTTGATTTATTATAACATCAAACGGGGTAACGGGCATATGCACCTTCAAGGTTTTGGATGTGTTCTTGTATTCCACCTTTTCTCTTCTTCCCATTTTCTTCGTCTGAAAGTCTGAAATGTTTTTCGTCTGAAATGTTCTTCGTCTGAAGTCTGAAATGTTTTACAGGAATTACCCAAAATCGGTAAGTTAAACAAAAATGTAGAAGCACGAAGTTTACAAGTCCGTAACTCTGCATCAAAAGCAATATCGAATTTCTGTAAATGCATTCGTTAGAGCATCTGAAGTGGAAAATTTTGATGCATGAATTTAAAACTTACGCGACTTTGTTACAGTTTCTACAAGGATTTTGCAAAAGTCCGACCTACAAGTTAGTCGTATACTTCAGAGCGATGTATCGTACGCCAATTTTGTCCATTTTAGAGGTATTATTAGGTGCAGTCTACATAACTGTGATATTGTTTTTCATTGCTCAGTGACAAAGTTGTGAACTAATAGTTTCGTCTTCTGAAACTCACAAATTTTCAAAAAATTAAAATCGATTGACGGCCTAAATGAAAAAAAGTATGCTTCCTGCCATTCGCAGATTTTAACTTTTTAATTTAAATGCAACAAACGTCATCAAAGTTTGTCCAGCAGTTGCCGAGAAAAAACTATTTCTCTGCTGTCATGTATTTCGTGAAAACCTCCTAGCTCAAGCTTCCTCTTAATTTTGTGTCACTGAATTTCCATGGAAGGCATTAACGATAGTGAAGACAAACGTCTCGCCATTATGACAGGACATGATATTTTTCTCCTATAGAAAGTCCAGCGGCATTAGGTAGTCCAGGTCAAAATAAAATTAAACCGGCGCTACCCAGAATGCAAGCCCAAAATAGGTCCAAACTATGTCGGTCCGAACGAACAAGACAAATGAACAGGGTAGAGGCTGACGTAATCGGTGAGAGTCTCACCTGAGGTTAGGAAACACGCGAAGGTCAAGAAGGAGAGAAGAAGCAAGGGAACAATCAAGGAACAAGGCAAAAAAACGTCAGACGAAAGCTGATATGGGCCCCCGGTACGATCGAGGACCGAGGTCGAGCGAGGTTCGAGATGGGGTGGCAGGCTGAAAGAGAGACTCCGGAGGGCCTTAATAAAGACCGGACTCAGAGTCCGGCGGCGCAAGCTCTTGATTTACAACGAGCGTCCCGAATGGCGTGGCTTCGCCCGAAGCCAACGGCTCTTCGGACGCCATTGGCGGCTGCCGTGGCCGCGCGCGTAATTGCAGTGGGCCGCCATTCATTCCGGCGCCAGCGGTGGCAGAGGGGTCAAATAGGCGCTCGAATATTGCCAGCCGAGGCTATCTTTCATGCGACCACCATTGCAGCGTCAAATTACGTACAAGAAGAAATAAACAAGCAAACAAATAAATTCACTCCTCGCCCCCATTTCTATGTTTCCTTTCAATTCTCTGTTTCCGCATTTCGTTTCCCGCGAAGCCGTCACGATTTTCTTTCTCCTCCCCGATATCTGCCGACATCAGTCTTTCTTCTTTATGGGGGAAGTATTAAAAAATCCTGAAAGAGTGGTATACAAGAGATTGTGGAGAATGCGTTGTTTAGAGCAAGAAAAAAAGAAGAGTGATACGCAAGATTACAGCCTAAATAAGAAGCAACATGTACTTCTGATGTTGAAGCAGCTGTCATCTCAGCTAAACACAGACTATGACTCCAACCCATTACCAGGCTGTCTTGGTGGCACCCTCCAACATTGAACATTTATTGTGCCACTGTCATCGACTTCAGTCGGAAAGACAAACATTATCTATCGCCTTGCGACGACTGGACGGTCGGCCGTTGGACCGGACTGGACGATCAGCCATGTGGACGGCCTTGAAGACCGTCCACATGGCTCGTTGGCCCACAAAGCTGTGAAGGTACTTTTGTTTTTCTTGACGGTGACTGGCCCATATGAACGCCTTTGACTCGCTCAGGCCCTCCGCGTGCGTGCGCGAGTTCACCGCGGCTTTCCTTCCCCTCCCCTACCTCTATCTCATCTTTCTATGCCCTCTCTCCCGTGCCCCAGAGTAGGGTAGCCAACCAGACGCATTTCTGGTGAACATCCCAGCTTTCTCGCTTTATTTCCTCCTCCTCCTCCTCGAATGGTAGCCCTCGTGGATTGATCAGGGTGACTTATCAAGTCGGCTGGGAGCCTGACAGTGTATACTTCTTTGAGCGCTAGTAATAAGTGCGACGCACGTGCGGCGAATCGCTGTTCATTAAGTCAACGGACATGATGAGATCCGGCGGCAAACGAGAGGCGCAAGAGTGGATCACCAAGGGAGGCAGGCTCAGGTTATGCTCACATTACGCGAAGGGTGCTCATACGACAAAGTGAAATTCAAGAAAAAAGAAAAAGAAAACATAACAATTTCATTCTGTTTTAACGACCTCAAAGCTCGCCCGCGGACGTCATTATTAGCTCCTTTTTTACTCCACAAGGTACTTATCGATATTTCTCGAGGATGACCGCCCTGTGAGGGCGACTTATACAAATACGAAAAGTTGCCATGCATGAAATGAGATATGCCAAAGCCAAACAGCCTCACATCATTTACCGTGAGACAGAAGCCAGATGTTTTAAGCCAACATATTCGGAGCGATCGAAAAAAAAAGAAGATATACTTCCGTACTTTTCATAATTTCTGCCGACATACACTCTACGCGGACTATAAGAATGTTCCGTTAAAAAACTAGAAAAAAAAACGCATATTATATTTTGGTTGATGACTGCAAAAGGTAATAGACTCCCAGGCTTGTCAGCAGTGCGTCATGTGCGTCGTGATGAACATTCAGAAAAAGCCGGCGACAACACACGTTTTCGAGATTTTCAATCAATCAATCAATCAATCAATCAATCAATCAATCAATCAATCAATCAATCAATCAATCAATCAATCAATCAATCAATCAATCAATCAATCAATCAATCAATCAATCAATCAATCAACAAATCAATCAATCAATCAATCAATCAATCAATCAATCAATCTTGAGCAGGGAATTACCCCTAGGGGTCCACTGTCTAGCCGCTCCGTTGATTGCCCTGTGCTGCTGTGACTTGGAATTATAGAGACAATTTCATACTCTCAGGGATAGACTGGCACTAGCTACAAATCTGCTACTTGTCCATGTGAATGAACAAGTACCTGTGTCACCTGGTGATTCATTTGGCATCACTACCGCGACTGTTAACTCGGCATTGCACAATGTTAACAAGCCATTAATCGTTTATAGGGCGCATAAATAAACCCCAAGGTCGAAAATTTGTTCTATAGTGCCGTTTATGTAGGACTCTACGACGAAAATTCAGCCGCAAGAATTTTCGAAAATGGCGCCGTAAAAGCTGATTTACGGGCGTTTGAAAGTCAAGAATGCCCGGCCGCTGGTCGTTTCTTCCACTCCTTTTCTTCTCTCCTCTCGAGCGGTCTCTTCTCTACGCTGTGTACTCCTCTAAACTCCTCTACATGGCTTGTGGACGCTACGTCGTTACCAACGACACTTTCGCGTTTATTTTTCCTTGTTTCAAAACACTGTCCACATCCGGTTACCAGGACTCCGCGGTTTTCGGTTTCCCGCTGTCGCTGCAGTACTAGCCCGTGCTTCTGCGAGGCAGTGCCGCATTGGACCCAGTGTTGTGAACGATATGCGATCACCACCCGTTTTGTTTACAATGCCTTCTTAGAGGCCCAATACCCACTGCAGAAATAGAAACGGGAAAGTGTAAACAAACACAGCGATGAAGGAGGTCCCGCTACCCGCCTCCGGCGCTTTGCCAGACCCGCAACATGACACCGGACCGCCATGTTTCGCAGAGATCGCAGAGACGTGCCATTGCCGCTTGCAGGGTGTACATCACCGGCGCCTTCGACAAAAACGACAGCTGAAGCATCGCTTCAGTGGCGAAAGAGGACTTGTATTGTAAACTGCATGGCGCGCTAGCAGACGAACCAGAAGTCGTAGGTTCTCTTAGGTTGACCAATCGACAACGTTTACCCTGTTGATGTCACCTGCTGACATCAAGATGAGGAGAGAGGCATCGGAAAGGCTAGGAGAGGAGCACGAGAGTGTTTTTTTTTTTTAATTTGGGGCGTCCGACGTGTAGCTCAGCCGCGTTCGCCAAATATGTTGGTAACGACATTCTCTACACAATGCGTGTGTTAATTTCAAATTTGTAAAAATATGCTACATGTTGTTCAGGGGCCACTTAACAACGAATCCCCATGTTTCGTTCACTAAAAAAGGACAAATATATATTCGGTGGGCGACATTCCCGACTTGCAGTGCGTTAAAACTCGAGACAGAAAGAAACAGGCGGCCAAATTGAGGGGAGGGGGAGGCGTAACCCAAGGAAAAAAAGACGAAAGCTACGTGCGCTATTTAAAATTATCTACAATGTTTTATACAAACATCTTCGAGAGCTGATTGATGAAGTTAAACGGCCTAAGTTGCACAGAGGCTGCAAGGACGCCGCAGTGGAGGCCGATGTCCAAATTTTTTTTTTGTAACCTAGAATTTTTCAACAGGCTCTTTACAAGAGCATTTTCCTTCAAGCATTCGGAAGAAGAAGAATAAGAGAAGAAGAGAAGAGATGTTGATATCGAGGGCGAGGCGGGGGTGCGGGTAAGTGGGGCGCTTCACGAAATCTCAAGCACGGAGGCATGTTTGCTTCGACGTCGAGTGACGTAATACGTGGCAGGCTCCTGATGCTGTCGGAATCTTGCTGTGAGAGCCATCCAAATATTGCCTGAGATAGACGCTTCGGCAAGTTAGTTTGACGTACAGAAGTACAGAACTGGGGCGCAGACAAGCACATACAGCGCTCACAAGCACGCTAACCGCGCCGCACGCTCTCTTTGCGAGACTGTGTGGTACAGCGAGAAGCACCACAAGCGCGAAGCACCACACAGTCTCGTGGAAAACCAACTAGCCCAAGCCATCGCCCTTCTAAGTTCTCTTTGTGCGTGGTCGTCGTCTCACGCCTCGACGAGCACCATAGCCAGGAGCGTCAAGGCGCCGTCGGGCCAGGCGCTGTGGCCCGCACGCCAGGCGCTTCTCAAAGGAACCTCGGAACCGAATTTTCGAAAGGCAAGCCGTACTTCCGATCGGAAGCACTCAATCAGGCTTGGCCACGCAAAAAGGACCGCCGACACCGGGGAGCGCGCGGTGTGACGGCCGCGCGCGCAATCAATACGGCACCGAGCCCAGCATCGGCGGCGCCAGCCGTCGGCGCGTTGAACGCCGGGGCCCGGAAACTGGCAGGAATAATCACTTTAGGAAAGGCCTCAATCGCTGCTCTCAAGAAGGGCGGCTCCGCTGAAAGGAAGCGCACGCCGCCCAGTTTCGGCTGTCAGCGCAGCGCCATTCAGGCCGCCCATCCTCAAAGCGTGACGCCGCTCGGGCACCGGACTGACAGCGGCGACGCAAACGGCTCCCCATCGTGTTTACGAGTGGAGCACACAGTGTGCTACCGGGAAGAAGGGGGGGGGGGCGGCAACGCTTGTTCCAGCGCAGGCTGGGAAAGTGGCGCTGAGAGTTGCTCAGAACCCATCTGAGATCAGCGTGGCTCATTTCGACGCGAACTGTTGGCCACGAGCAAAGTTTTCGCCGGGCGGAGGCGAAAGGAGAACTAGTGCGAACATGCTAAACTTCACTGATGAGAGCATGACAAGGTGCGCACTGCTGGAAAAACCTAATGGCGTAACGCCTCAGCAAGTGAAAAAAAAAAAGACAGAAGCAGTATCTGACGGGAGACATTCAAAGGGCGAATATTTAATCGGGACGCCGCTTTCCCGCCTTCGTCGAAACTTCAAAGATCTGGTAGACGCGATGACACAGAGCTGCTCTTTCAACGCAGGACCGCGGACCGACGCAGAAATGTGAGCTGACCTTGGTCTACATGCTGCAGACTTGTAGATTCTTTTTCAATCAGGCCTTCCGAGAATAATCACACCACCTAATTGTTCGCTCAGAACGTTCAGACACCTAGACAGCGCAATGAGCTGTTCTAGTCAAGTACTGTGCAACATAAAATGAACACAGCTACACTTCCTCGCCCCCAAAGCTTATCTTCGGTTGACAAAACAATCTATCTATCTATCTATCTATCTATCTATCTATCTATCTATCTATCTATCTATCTATCTATCTATCTATCTATCTATCTATCTATCTATCTATCTATCTATCTATCTATCTATCTATCTATCTATCTATCTATCTATCTATCTATCTATCTATCTATCTATCTATCTATCTATCTATCTATCTATCTATCTATCTATCTATCTATCTATCTATCTATCTATCTATCTATCTATCTATCGATCTATCCATCCATCCATCCATCCATCCATCCATCCATCCATCCATCCATCCATCCATCCATCCATCCATCCATCCATCCATCCATCCATCCATCTATCTATCCATCCATCCATCCATCCATCCATCTATCTATCTATCTATCTATCTATCTATCTATCTATCTATCTATCTATCTATCTATCTATCTATCTATCTATCTATCTATCTATCTATCTATCTATCTATCTATCTATCTATCTATCTATCTATCTATCTATCTATCTATCTATCTATCTATCTATCTATCTATCTGTCTATCTATCTGTCCATCTATCTGTCCATCTATCTATCTATCTATCTATCTATCTATCTATCTATCTATCTATCTATCTATCTATCTATCTATCTATCTATCTATCTATCTATCTATCTATCTATCTATCTATCTATCTATCTATCTATCTATCTATAAACGAGAAGAAAGGGAACCGGAGGGTTCGATTTTTATCCATCATAAGATGCCAACAACCAAAGACACCAAGGACGACATATGAGAAATTACGTGTACTTACTAATTGAATTAAAGAAATGATACCTTGATGGAAAAGTAAGCGAATGAAAAAACAGCGCAGATGGTCGCAGATGCGATACGAACCCACATCGCATTACACGTGCGATGTTCTTACCAATTGAGATACCACGGCACCGTTTTCTCATCCACTTTCCGGGGTATTTATGTTTTTACTACTGCAACTAACTCTGAGAGTGTTATATAGAACGAGAACATTCTCTGTTTTCCTGCCGAAAGCGAATATTTTTAAGAGGTCCGCATTGAGGTTCGAGGATACTCTGCCACTCAACATTCACGCCGATGATTAAAAATGCAATAGGCCGTCTGGCTGGCTGACGCCTTCTGCCGGCGGCTCATAGAAATTCAGTCCTCGAGGAACCCACGCTCAAGGAGTGTTCACTCGGGAGGCCAGCACAAAGCAGCGAGCAGCAGCTTTAATACCAGACCGTTATTTTGGCCCTTCATGAGGTTTCCCATATTCTAACTCGCAAGCTTTCTAGGTCTCTCGGTAGGTGAAGAAGATCTGGCTGTTTTGGTAGGCCGGAGAAAAAAAAAATGAATAATATAGACTCCGTGGGGTAGCACATGACCGCACCTGTCAGGGGGCTCCGGCCATGTAAGCATCGCCAACCGCACTCACTGATCAATAATTTAATAGTGTTCTATTTCTCTGTTTAACATTTGACGCAACCTCGCGGAGGCTACTTCTACTGCTCGTGCTCAAAGGACAAGACAAGAACGGGCGAAAAACGCGCGAGGAGTCTGTGCACAATGCAGGCATGACCAAAAAAAAAGAACTTGTCGTTGATTTATGCAAACACATGGTACACTACAATGCGGATGTGAGGACAGCGCGCTGCGACAAGAAGGCAGCAATGAGGCCCGGTATATAATGCACAGTCACGACTCCGCTGTGGCGTACACGGGCTACCAGCACCTTAATGTTTGGGAAAATATGTTGGGTGGGCTACTTAAGACTTGTAAAGTTGCAAAGCCTCATATCATAAAGCATTATTTGCCTTGAAACTTCAGTCACAAAATACCCCGCGGCTGTGCCATTCTGGCTGTAATTCAGTGAGCTTGCACTCATTACGAAGTCTGTAAAACGCACTGTGTACGATCACGCGATGCAGAATAGTTGCACTATTTCATTTTAGTAAATGTTCACAACTGACAAGCAGCAGCCTTAAGAAGACGAGGACGATGAAAAATAGGATCACAAAATAAGCGCCGTCGTCGTCTTTTTATCGCTGCTGCTCGCCAAGTATGAACTTCCAACAACTCGCCCAAGTTTCCATACGTACTATTTGAGTAAACGTTGCTTCTTTTTTTTGGGGGGGGGACTCATTTAGATACTATGATTTTACATTGGCTCATTTTTCTTAACGAGTGAGAGAAGATAACGCTGTCTTTCTTTTATTTGCTTCAGCGCAAGGAGGTGCTGACATTTATTTAAAGAGAAACAGAAAAGCCGTGCGGAGAAAAGAATGTGTCAAAAAACGGCGAGCGATGAGCTCACCATTTTAATAATTAACTCTAGAATTTATTTGGAGGAGTCGTCACAATTGTACGCTTTCCGTCAACATACGTAAATAAGATACAGAGAGAAAAGCTATCGCGTTCCCCCTTCTCACTCACTTGCCCTTCTTGCACGCACGCGCGCACACGAGCACAGAATGTATCATAACTTGTAACCTCTTTCCCAGAGATGGCTAACTACAAAGCAATCAAGGTTCCTATTGCAGTCGGTCCACTGAACGTTAACGTTCCCTGTACTCACAGCTAGCAACTTTATTTGACGGCGTTAGCAAAAACCCGACTAATCCGCCCCAGTAGACAGAGACTACTCAAAGCAGCGTGCATCGACGCTAAAAGCTGCGCTGCTCTGGGAGGTTTCATAGGGGTTTATTAGTCTCCGAAGGGAATTGGTGATCCCTTTTCCTCATGAGCATTGGCCGTCTGGGCACGACCTAAGCAACCGACTCAAGGCTTCCACAAAGAAGGAATCAAATATAATCCGAACACTATTGAGGAAAGCCTAAGACACTCCTGAAAAGGCTCCATCGCTTCAACTCGCGCGGTGCGTTAAGGAAACCGTGAGGCGGTTGTTCAAAGCGCCAGCATTCATGGGCCGTCAGCGGAAATTATACACATATAAGGAGCGCGTTTAAACTGATTATGAGAAAAATATTCGCGACAAAAAAAAAAAAAAAAGGTTTCAATATTGCTTGTCGTGAAATGTTTCCGCCGACCCCGGAGTACACTTTTTAACGCTCAAGACCACATCCAGACCCAGCATCGCCGTTGTTACGGTTGGCGTTTAACACCCCGGGCAAAAAGGATGCTCAAAGACCATGCCTAATCGAAACGAAGGATGGAGCTCTAATTTGCTACGGTTGTCTCGAGTGGTTGCCGGTCTGGCAGGCACCCCCCGCAGTGATGACAAGCGCCGGCAGAACTTTTTGTTGGGCTAGTTGGTGCATAATACTGAAGTACTATAGCGCCAAACAGACGACACAAGAAGAAAGACACGGACGAGCGCTTACTAACAACTGAAGCTTTAATGACGGAAACACACAATATATATACGCAAATTTGGCGGCGCAACTCGCGCCGCCAAAAATTCTGTATAAAAGTGAGATGTCATTTTTAGAAGCCCATAGCTAAAACTGAGCATGTTGCTGCGCCGCCTGCGCCTGGTGAATATTCCTAATCTTTTAGTTTTTATGGGGTACTCCCTTACGGCGGTGTTTGTGTATCGCGTAACCATTATCATTTATAGTCATTTGGCCCTGTACACCACGTGTCATCGTCACGAACGTCACCTTCACAATCGTTCTATCGCCTTTTGCCTAGTTACAGCCTACAGCCTTACAGCCTTACAGCCTTACAGCCTTCAACAACATAACATGAGAACACCAAAAATAAGAACCAATTACGGAAAACAACTAGTCAGTTACCAGGCACCTTCACTACTAAATCGCCTACGTGATTTTGAAGATGAAATTATAGAATATTCGAATAAATCATTCAAACACTTTCTCATCCTGAACAATATTGAGTTCGTCTAATTAGAACCACACTATAAATTGTCAGTCTTTTGTTTCTTTTGTTCTTTGGTTGTGGTTGGTCTCATACAAAATGCATCGTACTTTGAGTATCCTGTTCGTTTCTCATATTTCTTGTATACATGTTTTGTTTCACGAAAACAATATTGTCTCGTGACTATTCCAGTTGATTTCAGTATGTATGTATGATACATGTTGCTGCGTACGGCCTGCGTGCCGAATTGTTGCGGGAGCAGAAGCCTTCGTCAGGCCACATGGCCTTTAGCTTCTGCTTCCTTTCTGTTGTAAACAGGAGAAATAAATTCATTCATTCATTCATTCATTCATTCATTCATTCATTCATTCATTCATTCATTCTATCGCCTTTTGCCTAGTTACCATGTGATGTTTTGACAATGCGCGAGTTGCGCCGCCAAATTTGCGTATATATATTGTGTGTTTCCGTCATTAAAGCGTCAGTTGTTAGTAAGCGCTCGTCCGTGTCTCTTCTTCTTGTGCCGTCTGTTTGGCGCTATAGTACTTCAGTAACATGACAAGCCCCTTTGTGTGTGTGCGACTCTGGGGGAGAAGCCTTTTCAGAAACTGTGCGACGCTAGGGGAGGACCCTTTCGCAAACTGTGCGACCAAGGGGAGAAATTTCCGCGAACTGTCCGACTCTGGAGAAAGGATCAGCCGCCCGTCCCCGACCAGACTTCGCGGGCTGCCACCAGAGGAGGCAAGTACGTTCAATATCGCCCAGGAGAAATGGAGCAGCCGCAAAGCAATGACGTGCATGCCACGTGACGTTGACGTGAGCAGGGTCCCGCTTACGATATTAGTGGGCCTATTTAAGGGGCCCCGCAATGTACTTTTCAATTCATACGTTCTCTTCTTCTTATCCTTCACCAACCATTGAATAAACAGTGCAAGTTTCGCACTAGAAATCGCCTCCGTCCCTGCCTGATCGCCATGGTCTACCGGACGCCTGCAGCCCGCCGACAACGTCACGCTACCCAATAGTAACGCCATGTCGAGGTTCGAGAAACGGCGTCGCAACACCGTGTACAAGCATCTACATCAATAGCTATGAATGTCTAAATAATTACACGTGGCATGACACGGCATAGTAAAAATAGAACTTACCGTTCTCGATACCGCTATGCAAAACACTATCCCCCTATTATTACAATTTTGAGCATCACTGCAGCGTAATAACGTTGGCGCTCGCTTCACCTGTATATTTTTTCTTACCTTTCGCTCGCCAGACTATCGGTTGACTAAGCTGTAAGCAGGAACCCGTTATTCGAGGGTCTTCACGATCGTACTTAGGCCCAGTCACGTTCGTGAACTTTAATTGCAGCCGTTAAACCAACCGCGACGTAGGTGTCTAGGGTAATCTTCCCTAATATATGCATTTACACTCACATATAAGAGAGCTTACACGTGGCCGACTGCACATGACACGCTTTCTGCTTGTTCATTCAGAAGAACGAGGCCTCACCTGATGTGATAAATTTAATTTCACGGGGGTCAGAGCTTCTCGTCGACTGTGGGTGCGAAGAGGCAATTTCACCGACGTACGAAAAAATACAGTACAAACGTAAGGTGCTCGTTTTATTATTTTTCTCTTTCAACGGATGACTTGATCCGATTAGGTGGCTACTCGGATGAGAAGCGCTACACTTTATGCGCGCTTATCTCGTAGAACCCAAACACCCGATCCGATTAGGAAGGGCGTCTAAAACCAGTTTATAGCGTTATGGCAAGTTTAGCAAACCTTCATTTCCTGAGACTTCTTGGAGTTATGTTTTGGGTATACCTTGCGTCCATTTCAACCACCCAGCCATAATCGACAGAAATGTGACTAGTAAAAAGAACTTAATGTTAGCGCGCGCGAGACACTTAATGTACAGCGAAACGAACGTGGCAACGCCTTGAACGAACCTTTGTGAGAACGTTGCAGAGCTGAGCAGGCGTACTTTGCTCTTTTAAATGCATCCTAGTGGTCGGGCCATCAGAATGACCCTCGCACTTTCCAAGTTGGTCATTTTATTGCAGTCTAGAAGACAGAAACAAAGTTTGAGCGTGTTTGTTCTCATCCTTCATGAGCACTGTTGAGACTTACGGCGGCTTCATCAGTAGACGCACATGAAGCGGCGCAGCATAAGAGCTCAATGGCTTAAATACATATACCCTTTGCGACCGACCTTAGCGTACATGTAAAAGCCATAAGCTACAAGATATACTACAAAACC
Source organism: Dermacentor albipictus (assembly GCF_038994185.2). Classification (NCBI taxonomy): domain Eukaryota; kingdom Metazoa; phylum Arthropoda; class Arachnida; order Ixodida; family Ixodidae; genus Dermacentor; species Dermacentor albipictus. Next base: position 242,362,595 of record NC_091821.1, on the reverse strand, counting down.
GAAAGTAGCAAGTCTTTTTACTATCGGACCCATAGTAACTAACAGGCGACCAATCTCCCTTCATTTCGGATGAAAAATAGAATACATGCCACATTTTCCAATTAAATGGGCTTTTGGAGATTCATGCAGGGGAAGATGTACATACGGAGATTATTTGGTGGAATACTTAAATGGTAAGCGAATGTTCTCCTATGCATTACCAATAAAATATACTTTGCAAGACTTTGTTTTCCTTCTAGTGGGGTTTGCAACATGCAACATCATGACAGAATTGCGTACAGTATTACGGCGTTTGCTAGAAACATGGAAGTAATTTGCTCCAGTGGTCGGTATGCACCGCGATATCTACGCCATTACAGAAACATACAATATCACACAGTTTCTCTCTCTCTCTCTTTTCACCTCCCCCCCCCCCTAAACACACGCGCGGGGGTACTAATAGATTTCGTAGAGATCAATAATAGATATTGAGCACGACGGATGCTGTATGTGCCGCACTGCGACAATATTCCGAACCTTGGAGGCAAGACACTCGGCAAGCATGCAGGCAGTCCATAAATCAAAGGAGGACGCCGGCAAGCAAGGTACTTGTTGCGATTACGTTTTCCTGCTTTGCAATGGAAACATCGGTCCACAAGCATGCCACCGCTGCTCCTATTGGCCGCAAGATCGACCAGAGTCGCCGCCTGGCGGGTACTGGCTGAACCACGGAGAATGTGGATAGCGCCGCACGTTATTTGCCAGGCACTACGTGTTTACACGTGCGTGCATGGCATGAATATCTTTAAATACCGTTTCTTCCTTGGTTGTAGCAAAGCAGTAAATGCTAGTCTGCATTTTTTTGACGGAGTAAAAGATCACTTAGCCTTGCGCTGTCGTCTTTGAGCTGTTGTAAGGTAAGTGACTGCTCGTGCCGAGCGTGCGATGTGCGACTGTCGCACTCTCCTCTCGCCAGAATTATGTAAATTTTATTACCAATTCGTGTTTCGAGTACATCACAAAAAAAAAATATTTTTTACCTCTTTTAAGACAATAAAGTGGTGGCAGCGAGACGTGAACGGAAGCGATTTAGAGACTTGTCACGATGTGTTGGTCACTCCGCAATCTCTGTGATACCACGAAACAAGAACGGGGAGGCGTGAATCCCCCTCGCGGCCCCCGCGTGGCCCCCCGCGTGGCCAATGACGGGAGTCCCACTTTCTTCCGGCCTCCAGCTTCAGCCACATCTATAGAACTAACCTTGCATTCACCTGACGTCCCCGTGAAGTGGTCAACTGCACCTGACCGCATGGGAAGTGATTACTATCCAATTTTAGTGTTTACCGCCGACTTCCATATGCGTGGCTCTAAAATTAGCCATGTTGTTAATTGGGAGAAATACAGGGAGCAACTTGCAAATGTTTGTGGTGATGTCATTGACAAAATGATTTCTGGTAAGATGGCTGCTACCACAGCGGTCAAGTTGCCTAATAATATTCCAACTCCGGATTTAAAACTCAAGAACCTTTGCGCAGCGCGCAGAAGGGCGGAGCGGCAGCTGATGCGGAAGAAGGACGACAGATCCTCGAAGACGACCTTCAATAGGCTTAACTCTGCCATCCGACGCCATACGAACAAGCTCTGTAGGTCACAGTGGGCGTCCTTTTGCGCTAGATTGACTGTTTTCTCACCGATGACGAGAATTTGGCGTGTCATTGGCTGTCTTGCTGGTGAGTCTCGTCCTAGTAAACCTTTCGAAGCGTTTGCACTGCACAAGCAGAAACCTCTCGTGTGCTTGGCAGAGGAATTTCCAGATGCATTTGTAAATGCAGGTTCAGGAATTCATCCCTGCGCTCTGCCTGCAACATCTACGTCTGTGATGGACGCCCCGTTCACACTTCGAGAGCTACAGACAGCACTCAGCAGCCTGCGGCGTTGATGTGCACCCGGTCCTGACGGCATTACCAACCAGATGATGCAGAACCTACCTCTGGAACACCGGATGTTCCTAAGCTATCTCAATCGAGTGTGTGAGACTGGCGACGTTCCTCCTTCATCGAAGGTGGCCTGTGTTGTCCCAGTGCTGAAGCCCGGCAAAGAAATGACAGATGACTTGGCCTCGTATCGTCCTGTATCACTGACGTCGTGCGTGGCTAAGCTCATGGAGAAGCTGGCAAGAAAGCGTTTCTCTTGGTGGCTCGAAGATAGAAGGGCTCTGCCAACATGCATGACTGGATTCCGAACAGGTTTAAGCGCGCAAGATAGCGTCTTGGACTTGATAAGCCATATTGAACATCAAAGAGCTTTCGGCCTTTCAACACTAGCTATTTTCTAGACGTATCAAAGGCTTATGATAGCGTCCTTCAGAGCTCAATACTCAATAGTTTGCAGGCCATGGGCGTACAGGGCTATCTTCTGCGATTCATTCACTCATTTATCAGTCAGCGTAAAATTCAAGTGCGGTTAGGAAGTACCATAAGCACCGAAAGGGCGGTATCGCGAGGTGTACCTCAGGGAAGTGTTCTTTCCCCAACGCTCTTTAATGTTGTAATGGCTGGTCTTCCCGCTGAAGTGCAAAAACATTGCAGGCACGTCCATATGTCAATATGTGCGGACGACATTTGTCTTTGGTTAACCGGATATCAACACAAGCGTTTAGCTCTGATAGATCGACAGACATTAATTTAAGTATAAAATTACCTTCAAAGTGTTGCGTTGACTCTCGCGGTGGAAAAATCTGGCTTCATCATGTTTCCAGGTAGAGGAAGACGGTATGCACGGCTGAAGATAGACCTTGATCAATCTTGCCTTCGTCAATTGACGCACAAGTGCTTTTTGGGCGTCCTTATTGACTACCATCTACAGTGGCGACGAGCTGTGGACTCGGTTGTGACATCACTATCTTCGCGTCTCAACGTGATCCGTAGAGTTGTAAGTGAGCAATGGGGAAATCACCCTTCTTCAATGATCAGGCTGCCCGATGCACTGGTGACGAATCGAATAATGTACCAGCTCCCTTTAATTTCCCCCTCGCTATCACAGCTGGAACGACTTGAAGTTTCGCACAGAAAGGGCTTAAGGAGGGCTCTTGGCGTTCCGCAGACTGCTCCCAACAAGGCAGTACTTTATGAGTCTCTATCGCGACCTCTTAGCCTAGTCGCTTCACAAAGGTTATTGATGCAAATTAGCCGCCTCAAACAGACGGCAGCCGGGCGAGCCCTTCTTCAGCGCTTTCGAAAGAGATCTGAGTCCTGAGCGAACTCGGCACTAAATACTCTTGGTTGCGTGTGTCTCGACGCTAGAGGTCGAACTAAGAGGTTGAAACCACCTTGGTCATTCGCGAGCCTCGATTGTTCGTTGACAATTCCTCACGTTCGCGCTAAGCGGAGTTCTCCTTTGGCGGCAACGCGTTCGCTGGTACTGGAACATTTTGAGACTGAATATGCACGTCATCTTCAAATTTTTACTGATGGCTCTGTGGACAAGGTCAGAGGATATAGTGCAGCTGCTTTTCACATTCCCTCTTTGAAGTATGATTGGTCTGTTCGCTTCACTGCAGTCATGTCCTCCACAACGGCCGAAAGCGTTGCCATTGAGGCAGCACTAAAGAAGCTACGGTTTTGTACGCCTCAACCTGTTGTAATTCTTACAGATTCAAAATCTGCCCTTCAAAGATTAGAGCACGGGTTCCTTACTGATGCCTTATGTCTTAGCTCGCTACTCTCGGTGCACAATCTCCATGTCAAAGGCTTCTCCATACGTTTCCAATGGGTGCCCTCGCACATAGGTATCATAGGCAACGACATGGCAGACAGCTTCACCCATAGAGCGCTGTCTGGGAATCTATTGAGAAAAGTGCCTCAAGAGGACAAGAGACTCTTCAGAGAAGCGGTGTTGTGCGACTTCAGTTCTTTGTGGAGCTCACCTCACAAGCCATGTGTGATCAAGGGTCTCAAAAGAAACCAAGCCACTTTACTGCTCCGCATTCGCACAGGCTCTGCTTGTACCCCTGCGTGGATGTATAAGACTGGCTTGGCGTTGTCTCCATTATGTTCAACGTGTGGTGTGTGCGGTGACATAGAACATTACCTAATGTGCTGTACTCTGTATAACGCGGAAAGGAGTGTGTTATTCGGGCCCCTCAAGAAGGCAGGAGTTCCTCACAGTTCTCTTCAGGGCATTGTTTTCCCGCGCGGGAACCAGTTGTGTAGGAAGGAGGCTTCTTGCCTTCTTTTAAATTACCTGCAGGACACGGATTTGGCCTACACATAGTGACCCTAGGAGTGACCATTTGTAATTGTGAGGTCTGTGTATGACTTATGCGAGTTATTTATTTTAAGTGTCGCTACGGTAGAGCAATTGCCGGCAGTAACCGCAAGGCTAATCCCACCAGTAGCCTACAACCACTCAACTCAACTCAACCCCTCAGAAGTAGCATAATAAATAGTTAGCATGCACTCATATCATACTGCGTAATACATTTTATATTACGATAACTTATAAAATGTATTACGCAGTATGATATGAGTGCATGCTAACTATTTATTATGCTACTTCTGAGGGGTTGAGTTGAGTTGAGTGGTTGTAGGCTACTGGTGGGATTAGCCTTGCGGTTACTGCCGTCTACCCAGACGATGCGTCTACCCAGACGATGCGTGCCCCTCGTGCGGGGTCACGGCGACACTCGCACACGTGCTCTGGGAGTGCAGAAACGCTCCGGCCGACTCTACCTCCGACAAGTGGGAGAAGACCCTAAGAAGCCCGCTCCTACAAGACCAGCAATGGGCCGTCCAGCAGGCTCGCGCAGCGGCCGCCAGGTATTCCCTGTCGGTCCCTGCGTGGGAGACGCCCACTGCGCGCTGACGTGCGTCCTGCAGGACTTTTATTAAAGTTTTTCCAATCCAATTACGATAACTTCATTATGACAAATGCGATAATTGCATGGCTCTCACTTAGTGTTGGTTACGCGACCAGATGTGTTCTTTTAATATTTGGTTCTGATGCCACTAAGGTGAATTCACTTTGCCTCGCAAATAACTCGTGGACTTTTGTACTTTGATTCACTGCTACAAAATGAAAGCTCAATTAGGGTTGATATGAGGATCCTGTGTGACACGGCACTCTCTAGACACAGGACGTCGTAACACTGCGTTTAAAGATAGCTGTTATTTCTTTTCGCTCTTCAGTGCGGCGTTGTTAGCTTGACGCAACACAGTGGGCACTATTAGCTACAATAAAACAACGTAATGATGTTAGCTACTCAAATAATTACAACTTTGTCGCATCGCTGTCGTGCTCGTAAACGTGCAAAGGCGATAAAGATAACCTTGTCTAAACCAGCGTGATGATTCTGCTACCGTACTGTCATTCACAGTGGTTTAGCTTTCTTAAATTCCACAGTGAATAATAAAAAAGAGAGAAAGAGAAAAAAAAAGAACAGAAAGAAGATATATGCGTACCCTTCGTGATCTCGTGAACTCACAGGGACGTGGCAATCTCTGCTACTTGCAGTTTGTACGAGTTTCGCGAGCCAGCAATAACCTGCACTACTGAAGCGCGAAAGCGCGGGCGGCATATAGTCGAGCGAAAACGAAACCTTGCGACCGGCCGCGTCGTTGTCAAGGGTAACACCGATAAATTATTTTTACAACAATCAAATAGAACTTGACAAGTAGCATTCTTCTTTCGTCTTATAATGTAATACAATGATCTTTTTATTATCAGCGGTAAAGTACTAGTGACAGAATTATGCGGAGCGCATTCGCAATCGCGCTAGTGCTTGAATGTCCCGGGGGAGTCTCTGATCGTGTCCTGCATTTAGATCAATTTCTCGATTACTAAAGATCTGTTCGGGATCATGTTGACGCCTTAGACGTTCTCCAGCACTAACACATCACTTTAGCTTGGCTTAATATTTGCCTTTAGTGTCCGTTTAAAACTAAAACGCCTACAACACCGATTACTAGACTCAATGGCAATCTCGGAGGCCACGGAGAAGTACATCACTACGTTCAGCATGACTCTATTCATTTGCACTAGGCGGCGCCACATTTCTACACGCGCTAGCGAAATCACCCTCTCACGCCAAGAAAAGTTTGCAGAAGAGCATAAAATAAAATTTCAGGCAACACAATACTGTACAGAAAGAAAATAACTCTCCCTGCGCGGCTTTTTGGTCACTTGAGGGTATACGGATGTTTCTCTGTCGAGCGGCGTCACATGTCATTCTTGCACCACTTTCAGAGCCAAATTTTATATATATATATATATATATATATATATATATATATATATATATATATATATATATATATATATATATATATATATATATTTTCTTGTTCATGGGATGCAGGCGTGCTCGTTTCCGTCAATATGACACACAACCGCCTCGTTCCCACCACGATCCAATGTTGAGCCGGAGTTCGCTACACGTCTGTTCCCAAAACGAAGCGGGCTGACACCATTGTTTGATGCCAAATACTTGGAAACAGGCTCGCGCTTTTGCTCAAAAGAAGTCTACAAAATGGGCTCGCTACCAACAACCTTTCATCCCTTGTTAAATAAATACATAAATCCGCAATGAACGATTATTTATCGTTTTTGGTTGTTTAATCGTGCGTTTGGAAAATTTACTCTTGCAAGTTATGACCGCTAAGAAAAACAACGCCGCTGCAATGACTGTCGGTCACCTCGGTGACATAGCGTTTGAAAGCATAATCTGCGTAAGCTTAACTTTCGACGCCCCGGATGCAATATTTTTCAAGTGGCGGCATTCAACGCGGCCCGTTGTTGCACTCACCGATATTGAGGGGCCGAATCGGCTGTGTGACGACGCTCCACTTTTCGTAGAGTGCGTAGCAAATGACAGCGATCCGACTGTCACCCAGTCGCTCTTGAATCGCTTGTATCTCGAATTCCGAGTGCTTGAAAACTTTTAATCCGAGCCTGAATGTTTTCATTATGCAATCAGATATGCGCCCCGCCATGCAGACGTCGGAAGCCCTTAGCATACATGCTCCGAGAAAACAGGGTTGCTCATCTGTGAATGTGTGCAGCGTTTCAGCATTTTCATTCTTAGTCGTGCCCGATACAGCAAGCCCCAGGCTGCTTTATTCTGCAGGAACCGCCGGATCACCAGGCAAATAGAAGCCATCCGGGCCGCAAAACAGCTTCGTTGTTCCGAGTTTTTCTGTGTGGCCATTATTCTCAGTGTCGCCCCAAAGATCTGCACCAGAAATCGTGGACGTTAAACCATGTTTGCTTCTTTTAGGCACGTCCCAGTCGGCAAAATCAGATGCGAAAACAAGATACAGAGACCATGCCGGCCCACGGTACCAGCGAAGGAAATAGGCGCAGGGAGAATTAAACGCAGAGGAAAAAGAGCGCGAAAAAAAAAAATCAAGGCGGATAGACCAACATCCTCAGCGCGCCGGAATCTCGCAAACGTTTCGATAGTGTAAAAATGTTTGCCAAAGCTAGGCGGCCGCTCTCCGGCGAGGCTGCTTATGTTAATTCCTCTCGGTCTAGAGCAGACTCTGGCCGACTTTTCGCTTTTTCTTCTTTCTTCCCCCTGGGAGGACTCGCCGTAAGAGAATGCCCAATCTGCATAATGGCCCCGCGAGCCTTTCAACGGAGACAAGTTTCAGGGCTCTTCCTGCTCGTCGCGTGTCTTGTCCCCGGCCGCCATTTGCGTGTTTTTCGTTCTTTTTTTTGTACTTTTGTAATTGCTCGATTAAAAAGCAACCTAGAAAGAGCAATCGCGAGATCGCGCGAACACGATCAAAATCTATTCGGAATTGCACTTCGTGTGCCTAAATCAAGAACTACTGTTTCGAATGAGACAGGAAAAAAAAAAAAACACCGAAAAGGAAAAGACGCAGTTCGGCTAGCGTTAATGTTACATCCAGTGTATATTCGTTCGCAAAGTATAGTGGAGTCGAAGCAGACAAACAGAACTTTCTCCAAGAGGCTTTTCTTATTTGGTTCTGCCACACCAATTTTAGGCTAACAAAATGCACCGAGAGACAAGAAATGAGGAAATGAGGCTTTTAGTGCACTTACAAGCGTCATAGCTAGCCTGCACTGAACACCAGAACTAGCGACTGCTATTTGGCAGCGGTTTTGTTTTTTCGTCCCTCGTCATTGGCTCGGAAGAAGCCGCGCTTTGGCTGTCGCCGGAGTGATCCACTCGGCGGAGTATGTATAATTAAAAAAAAATGGGTGGGATTCGGAGCAAAAGAACGCTTACAAAACACGGCCCGTGGCACTCTATAGCATTGGGAATGCAGTCTCCGAGAAGTATTTAATCAGCCGATGGCCCATCTAAGTGTTCTCTCGAGGACGCCAATGCCAAAAAGGACACTTCCTACTTGTTCTGGGGCAAAAGAAAAAAAAAAGCAGCAGCAAAGACAGAAAGGAACGTCATCTCAGTTTGTGGTAGCTTCAGAAACCAAACAGTTCACGCGGGCCCAGATTAAAAAAAAACAAGAAAATAGTTCTTGCGCTTGAACTATTTGCAAGAGCAGATAGCCACTCGTGATGATCCAGTGCCAACCAGTCAAGAGCCAAGGAGGCCGGCCAATGAAAAACAGCTCTTACGAGCAAAAAGCTTTGCGTTTTCGACAGGTAGCTCTTGTGACGCATTCGTGGAGCTTTAGTATCAACACCATCTTGTCGATGATATCACGCTCAGGGTTAGCATTATGCTACTTAACCGTGACAGGTATACAGCTATACAGCAAGCCCCTGTGCAGCGGCTAAATAGTAAAATAATAGAAGAAGAAAAAAAAAACGGGGGGTGGGGGCAGAGGGGCAGGGGTGGTTTTTGGTTAGGAACGCAGGATCGGCACTTCGACGAATGTAGGTGGATAGTCAGCGTCGCTGGTACAGGTAGACGGAATACTTTATATTGGGGGCCCGTCAGACGAAAGTCTGGGCACACCCAGCATTACGAAAGCGAAGAAGAAGTGACATCTCTGAGCCCATTCAAGTTACAGACAGCCGGACGTTAAAAAACACATATTCCACTTCATGCGTTGACTCTGCTAAGAGAAAGTCCTCGTTTCTTCATTTTTTCCCCTGCTGGCGTCTCATCACCCACGCGAGGATGCTTCAAGTTGCTACAGTGTAGATGCTACAATGTAACGCCGCGTAGTTGTGAAGCGTATGAAGCTAACTAACGTTCAGCCATTAATTCTTTGTCATGTTTATTTGTTCAGCTTTAATACCTCTCGACATATGTCACTTCTCGGCTTTACTTTTAAAAGCACTGATAGTTGTTAAATTTTGACTTCGTACTGAGCACAGAGCTGTCTGGCATCGTGGCCACAGCCATTATTTCACTGATGCTATTCACAGTGCACAAGCTATATTCCAACCACGCCCTTTTAAAAATTGCAAGGATCCCACCGACAGTCGTTGCATCACAGGGCGATCGCGTATGGCGAAAAGCGGTGACCAGGCACCGACTAAAACACAAAGCAAAAAAAGGCTCGTTGCAGGAATACCCGATCCCTATTTGTCATTTGCGAAGAACAGACACACAGCGAAAGGAATACACTCAGCGACTCGGATTTTCGGCACTTACCAATACTGCAAGTTAGCTTTTGTTCGCCGGGCTCACGCGCGCCCGTCACTGCCATTTATTGTGTAAGATTTTGTGGTCCACTAGCGCTTGGCGCCGCAAACCGCCCGTAGTTCGATGGCGTGCATGCGTATGTGCAAGCGTGGCGTGATAAGCGCCGGTCATGTAAATGCTTCTTTTTTCTTTTCATGTCCTGAACGTGTGTGACAAAGCACAGCAGGGAACGCTGCTTGCGAAAACGCTGAGAAGCTCGCAGTACTGCCGCATCCCTCGGTATTTTAGATTCAGTGCATGATGTCGCTTGGGTCGGGAATCTTCTAGCCTCATCGCTAGTAGTAAATTAATTAAAAAAGAGGCTGTTGTGGATTTGTGGACCCCCCTCCATTCTGAACGTGTGGTTGACGTGGTTGACGATGATTAACGATGTCCTCTAGCTGATTCAGGTAACAACATTAGAAGCTGGCACTTCGGCTGTAAACGCACGTGCTGTCAGGACGTCGAGAGAGAGAAGCGCGCTCTTCTTATTTATTCACTAACGCTCTTCTATTTTTAGCACGTGCTGACATGCGGGAAACGAGGTCACTGTCAGGCTCACCGAAAGCTGCGGCAGCAAGTCTCGGTGTGGGGGATGGCTTTTCGAAGGCTTCTGGAGGCATACTAACGCGCGATCTAGTATTCCCTATATACTCTGCGCAGTGTCGTGCCGCACACGGAATGCCGCGCTTCGCGGGGGAGGGGTGCGGGGGAAAGTCCCTGCGTTGCCCCGTTTTCCTACGGGGAGCGCAAGGACTGCTTTGCTCCCAGAGCTCGAGGCCTATGTGCGACTGTTATAAAGAATTTAAAACGGTGAAGCCCGACGTATACAGCGAAACACCGCGCGGGCCAAGGTAAAGCGAAATAAAACTTGGGCGACTTTAGGCAAATATTGCCAGTGCCCGTAAAATATTCACCTCCCGGGGTGGCGGGTGAATCGCGCTGGGCTCCACACGCGGCTGCGCATGCCGCGCTCTGAGCGAGCCCGATCGTCCACAACATTGCCGAGAAACGCGGCACCGCTTCGCGCCACTCGGAAAGATTAGGAGCGCGAGTGTGCGGGGTCGCGGTCCACAATTATTCATGCACGCTCAGCAGCGGCAAAGAGAGTTCGCTTGACTGCGTGAAAGAAAAAAGGAAACGGAGAGAAAACAAAAGCGTTTGATCCGACTGCTGCTCGGCCTAGCGGATGAGCGCACGAAAAGCAGTCGCGGAGAACAATGCAATACTGTGACGAGCAGTCTCCATCTGCCGTTGCAACAATGCAAATCATCAAATGATACCTATAACCAACGAGAGAAAAATTGTTCGAGCCCACAGACTTGTCCTTAGTGGACACCTTCACGCTGAAACTAGTTCTCCTTGTGCATTTTCTCCTCGGTTTGTAACTCCCCACAACAAGCAGAATCGCGCGCGCGCACACACGCTCATGCCCTTTCTTGGGTTCCTTGGTCATGGACACTGAACAGCACACCAAATACGACGAGGACAGACACACAGAGCAGCATACACAGAGCTGAGTGTGTGACGCTATGTATCTGTATTTTTTTTTCTCTTACTCATTTACAAGTGTGCTATACCAACTACTCCAATGAACGGTATTGGTCGAATTTTTCCGTTGTAGATTCAAAGTGCGTTTGAAGGACACTGAGCTGTAGTTCCTAAGATACCATAGGTATCATAAGATATGGTACCAAGTTATCAGGTAGATGCATACGCCATTTGTCTCTCTTCCAGAGAAGACGCACTCAGTATAGAAATGAAAACTGGGACAGTTGGTATACGCTGTATATTGTGCATGGAACAAGAACAGCGCCGGCTGCACGACACAAAAAAAGAGGAGCAAACAGGACGAGCCCTGGAGGCGCACTCTTCGGCGAAGGACATACAATGCTTCTTGACAAAACTGCTGTTGTTGTAAAGCACATTCCATCCTAGGCGTCGCGGGCAGCGTTTCCTTTCATGTACAGTGACTTGCCCTTCTTCTTCGAAGGTTATTGATACTCCTACGCAGCTGTTTTTTTTTTTTTTCTGTCGTCGCGGGGCGGTAAACACGGCGGCCAGAGTGCGTTCTCAAGTCATGATCCTATATCGTTGCGTCGTCCTTGGAGTCTACTTTGCGGAATTAAACCGCGAAATATCTCGTGGCAGCCATGAGGTAATGCGCGCTGGTCAACACAACTCTTCGGATAAAAAGTCCGGGCCGAATGGAGTAAAGCTTTACTTAAGAAAAGAGCGTTCTAAGAAGTCAGCGCCTGTGGAAAGAAAGAAAGAAAGAAAGAAAGAAAGAAAGAAAGAAAGAAAGAAAGAAAGAAAGAAAGAAAGAAAGGAAGAAAGAAATAAAGAAAGAAAGGAAGAAGTCGGAAACTATATAAAGCAAACGAAGGAGCTCCCGCTCTTTGAACAAAGAGGGGTGAAACATTAATGAAGCGAGCGAGGCGTCGTTTGAAAATGGCAGTCGCACGAGTGCCCTCGTGTTTTGAGCATGGCAGGCATTTATTGCAATATAACTTTCGATCTTATTATTTTTGTTTTAATCAACAGTGACGCCGGAAAAAACGTAGACGCCTGCGGGGATCAAACAAGAGGAGCGGTCTGGCGTCAACCAGCCGAGAAAGCGGGAGTCAGCTATGAAGAGAAATTCGGCCCCTGTATTATGCACGCTAAGTGCGTCTCAACTGTCTCCAGAAAAGGATTTCCACAGTGTGCACGATGGCACCACTAAATTTTACACATACGCGCCGAGTGTCTTTTGCGTCGCTGAAGCAATGCTTGAGTTGGACTGTCGCATTCTTAGCACATCTTCCCTCTATTCTCGCCCCTGGATAATTAATTACATTTAATGCTTACGCTCCTCCGTTCTCTCGTGTTTTTTATATATTTTTTTTCTTACGAAAGTTATTTTTTGTTTTCTTTCGCGAGCCCTTTTGTCGCTGGTCAAGGAGCGGCCGGAGGTGCCATGGGCGGCCACGTCGTGCGCGGCGCGCCTTAAATTGAGCCTGATCCATCAGCCTTCGCGTAGCGGTGGAGGCGCTGCAACCAACTGTGGCCCGGCGAGGTTGGTTGAACGTGGCCGACGGCGTCGAGACAGCTAGCTCGGCTCCGATCGACCCGAGGGGGGGTGCGCCCCTGGCCTTTTTATCGGCGGACGTCGCTGTCAGCTGCGAACGATTGCGGCCGACCGCAGATGCGCGCTGCATGGGGAAGATGTCCCCGACGACTTTCGGCTGTGCGCCCGACGAAATGGGGCGCGCGCGCTCCATTGGCGGCTGCGTTCGGCGGCCGCCCCCGCGCCGCCTTCTTTATTGCCTGCCTCCACTACCACGCGCCGTGGAAGGCACCTGTCTCGAGTCGACGTATATCTCGCATGCCGAGTCGAGGCTGTTTGGCAAAGATTAATAGGCTTCTGGAGCCAAGTGCTCCCGAGCCACTCTTGTGAGGAGGTTGACTGAACGTGGAAGACAAGCGCGCGCTTCTTTCGCGCGGAACTTCGCAGGTCTATGCGCGCCGAGCAATATACTGACCGCAAAAAAGTGACAGGTGTGCCTTGCTTCCCCAACGTTGCGATCGATTGGTTCTACAGCGTCCCCGGGCTATGCGGCGTATAGTTGCCGAAGGCTATGGATTAATTTTGGTCGCCTCGGGAACTTTGCGGGGGCGCAATAATATCGGCACAGGTGCTGCATTCAGTACAGTCTGCTTTGCAAGCCTGTATTAAAGTAAAAGAGAAAAAAATTAAAGGAAGAAATGACGATACCGCTATTCATTTTGTTTGTCAGCTGGTATGGCGAACACTAATTTAAAATTTATTGTTAACGTGGCAACTGCAGACATGTTTGTGCGCGCGCTTATATAACTTTTGTTTTGCTTTACGAGTTCTTTATCACCTCCGATAACTCCAGTATTTTAAAATGCTAGAGGCTGCCTAAAGTAAGCGAAGGCAACTGAAATTTTGTCAGACATTCTTATTTCACCCTCATATTCCACACTTTCTCTCTCGCTCTTTTTTTTTTTTGCATTTAGAACGTATGTAGAACCTCGGTACAGCAGCTTCGCTAGTACACTGAATACATATAAGAACCAGCATGGGAGCTACTGATGGATCGTGATTTCTTGGATTGATCGGTATCATCTTTGTGACAAGCAGAAGAATATTTGTAGTTGTTAGTGATGAGAGAGAGAGAGAAAAAAGCCACTGAATTAACGCCATACCTAGGGCCGCTACAGACGGGACGAAATTCATACGAACCGGATGCGCTCAGAAGTGTCGATCATTGCGCTGCGCAATATACAATTAAGGCAGCTCTTTAAGTGCATGCTAGATTTCACGGCAGAGTGATGCGCACACAAAAGTAAACGCAAAAAAAGTGAAGTCAATCGGAAAAAGAGAATACACACAAAAAGGCGTTAATTCTGCAATACGTGTCTGTGTTGATATGTATACGAAATGTAGGGAATGCTGTAGCACTTTTGGCTTGATTGATTGATTGACTGAGTGATTGACTGATTTACTGCATCAGGGAATGATGTATAATCAAAGAAAGCTTAACTGAGTGTACACAGAACCACTGCAGCATTATTTCAGTTTCTGGAAAGTACTGGACGCATCCGATGTAAGAGGAAAACGACAAGAAACAGCTAAAGCGGAGACCGTCCGTCCTGCCAGTTTTCTGCGATAGGTGCACCTAAGAATTCACGGGGTTGCGGATTGCGTTCGAGGACAGTAAATCGGCCAGGCGCAAACACACGGGACAAGAGCTGCGGCGGGCAGAAGTGGCGGGAACAGACAAAGCGAGCTGGCCGCAACAGCGGGGCGTCCAGGACTGACAGCGACAGAAATGGGCCGGCGGAAGAGAAGTCAGCATCGGCCGAAATGCCTGCGCACCGTCAGAGCGAAGTAGCAGCGGCGGCAGCAAACACTGGCCAGCGGCCGCCGAATTCCAGTGTAAACAAGAGCGAGCATCGTCTCCGCGAGCAGCGCGCCAGGAAGGGCGATAGGGATGCGCGTCGCGGGCAGCTCGTGCCTGTCCGCGCGGATCAATGCCATTAGCGGGAAGCGGCGGTGACAGAGAGCCACACTGGCTCTCCCAGCGTGCTGCACACAACTGCGAGCGGCGCGGGTGGCCGCGGCTGCCCTGCGCACCTCACTGGTGTACGGAAGGAGTTGCGCAAACTTACGGAATCGCGAGCGGCGCAGTTACTAGCAAAAAGGCGTTAGCCAAGCTGCCCGGAGAGGTTGAGAAAGAATCAGTACGCGCAACGTAATCCAGGCGTGGCCCGAGACCTTCGTCTTCGTCCGTGACCTTTGCGCGGTTTGACCTTTGCGTGCAGACAATTATACGTACAAAAGCCACATCAGAGAGTGTCGATATTGGACACACGGGCGACAACGGCAAACTGAATGCCGTCAGTATGCTCTCGGGGAAGAGAAAATGAATTCCCGATGTCTCGTTCACTGACTTGGAAGTCATCCTATAGTATAATGCGCGGATCGTTGTCAACCGTAGGTTATAGTTCTTGTGCTCGAAGGAGGCAGCTGCGTGGATATAGCGAACAACCATGGCATCGAGACAATAGACGAGGGAAACGGACGAAGGCTGAAGCGGGAACAATGACCCCATGATCGTATTTAGAGACGAGGATGTCGATGCGGCCGAAAAGATTGCTGAAAATGAAGACGAAGTGGGTAAAGTAATAGGGTCGATACATTTCCGACTTGTATTCACATAATGGGACAAACTAAATGATTATATATGTTGGCAGTCGGACGAATGAACTCTAAATAAATAAATAAATAAATAAATAAATAGCTCGTCAACATAGACTCCTGTAACACGTGATGGCGAAAGCCTGCTGCACACTTGGTAATGCATGAGGTATACGATCGGAGGGGCCAGACTTCTTGCGAGGCATAACGAGCCGCATTGTGAAGTAAACGTGTGGCAAGCCGTTGTCTGCGAGCTTCGGCCTCCTCTCGACGCTTAGCTGCGGCTTCGCGCGCTCGTATATCGGGGTAAGACTCGCGCCAACGACGTTTCTCATCTACTTTGCGTTGCATCCTCTAAGCAGGGGAAAGCGGCCTTCCCGGTCGAACGCCTGGCTCCCGCCGCTTCGCACGTCGCACCTCTTCTTTCGCTTGGCGAGCATCCTCGTCCGTAGCGTACTTCCGGGGCGGGGGATGTAATGCTTTATTAATGGTTCGGATGCTTGTTTCGAGCTTGTTCTTTATTGAAACGTATGCTCGTCTGTGTGTTGTATGCGCGATTTCAATGAATGTACGCACAGTTCGCTTCACTCTGCTGAGCTCTTGTAGCCTCTGCCTTAAGGGGGTATGCGCCATTGCATTTTTTGCTTGCTCACGGCGGTACGAGCCATTGATGACGATATTTTTACAGCGGAGCTGTTATACGCCAGGTTATCGCGGCTTGTGTGCGTAAGCAAAAAAAGATGGCGGCCAACCCAGAGCTAAAATAGGTAAAGCATAAAGCAAAAGTGCATCATCGGGTATGTCAAAACGTAGTGTCAAAACGTATAGGGATAAAAAAAAATATCGTAATAAAAAAAAAGTAAAACCGGAATAGACACTGGTTAGTATGGATTGCGGTTTGACGTCACGGGCTCTATAGGGAAACCCCGTAACCTTATCTCGGTTCCCTTCCATCCGTGCGATGGTATAGGCCGCGTACGAGTGAGGACTGCGGAAGACAAGCGCGCCTACGAAGAACACCGTCGTGAACTGAAGTGGGAATGTGCGCGGCGACGGCGGGCGGCACGTGATACGGACGAAGATCGTGCCGCAAACGCCAAGCGTTACGCATGTTTGTTCGGATCACCCCTACCCGTACCGACTCCACTCCCATCGTAATTGTGCCCGATTTCAACATAGAGGTGTCTCGGCTGGAAAGTGGTTCGCGGCGTTTCTCTTGGAAACACTCGGCATTCAACGTTACACAAACATCAGTGAGCCCATGATGCGTCATCAGTCGTGTATAGACACCACATTGCCCAAGAACTTTTCCAGTGTCTTCACAGAGCCACTGGCCGTACAACATAGCAATCATAAAGCGATAGTCACCTTGGTGACCAAATAATAAATCTAATAAAGCAAGCAAAAGAAGGTGAAAAGTAAAAATAAAGCATTAAGTATTCGATTTAATAAATCAGGAAAAAAATCGTGAAGAAACAACATTCATTGTGGTATGTGTCTTTTATTTTCAATCATCACATTTATTATCAACTTCAACATATTTATCACCATATATACAGCTCCTCTGGTCATCCACCTTAACAGGTTGGAATGGCTCGGAATTTTTTGTGCCACCCGACTAGACGACGCTTTTTTTATGAATGAGCCATTGCAACCTCGGCACCTAAGCTTTCGCCTGAAAAAAAGAAGAAAACAAATAAAAAACAAGAAACAAAAACCTTAAAGTGGACGTAACGAATGGTTAGCGACGAACAATGCAACTCATGCATGAAGGACGGGTATCACTGAAAAAAAATTTCAAGATCAGTTAACCGAAGCATGTTGCAACAAAAAAAAAAGAAAGAAAGGAAAGAGAAAAAGAACATAAATTCGTTCGTTTCTTTATCGTATCCATAAAGATGCAGGAAGTTAAGGAAAGAAAGTCGCAGAAGTGGCTTCAAAGACCCTAATATAGTTCGCGTGAAATAGATTGCGCAGTGTACACAAATGCCCGACTAAAGAAAAAAGGTAAGCCGTCTGAGCCTGGTAAACTAATAATTGCATTAGGAAAAGCACTGGTAAACTGCTAGACATCATGAGAAACATCGATTCATTATCTTCACTTGCGCATTTTAGATGTCCAAGCACTGCCTCTTTCGGCCAAAAATGCGAGGGAGCTGACATTTCCCGGTAGAATCAACTTCTTTTAGCACTTAATTTAATGCAGTTGAAATTATGCGCTGTGAGTTTCTGGATGAAATCCAGGGTATGACGGAATCCAGTCTGATCGGGAAGAGGCATGATGAATAAAAGTGAACGCCTACCAAGACCTAAAAAAAAAAGAAAAAGAAAAGAAAAAGAAAACATGACAAAATTGAAGACATTTCGGCTTCCGTAAGGGAGCATAGTTCACTTGTGTGAACATCTGTGGACAAGGCTCCCGTGGGGTGCCGAAACGTCCTTTTATTTCATTTTTTTCACTAAAAGTTGTTTAGTTCTTGGTCATACGCGTTCGCGTTTATTCACCGTGAGCTTCTGGATGAGGCTTTGATGCGCACGCTATTTTATTTATTTATTCATTTATTATTAATTATTATTATTAGTTTTTGCAAGTTGCACTAATATAGCTGCGGTATTTGGTTGTACTTGTGGGTCTTCCGCCATTTCAGTGTGTTCAACTTATGTATGTCCCAGCTGGGGCTCGGAGAGATATGCGCGACAGTCTGGCTCTAGTGCCCGCCCCTTGTTCATCAACTGGAGGCGTCATGTTGTTGAGCATGCCTCTCATATAGCCTGCCTGGCTCCTCAAATGAAGGCCTTAGTACCTGAGATTAGGGTACCTGTATATGCTCCCGCAGGGAGCAGAGTTGCGCATAACTTTACCGGCGCCGCTCGCATCGCTATTCGCCGAGCGGTACCACGTGGCCCAAAATGACGTCAAATGTTCAACCGCGCCGCTTCGAAGCCAACTTTACGCGCGCTACACCTACCCGTCGTATCCGTCAGTGCCATCGACATTACAATCAGCGGACCGTCGAGCATACTAATGCGTTGCATTCGTCCGCTGCGGGTTTCAGGTACGGTATTCGACGAGATCAAGTCAAGGACCTTGGTGAAGCGATACGAAACACATCGTAGTCACACTTGTATTCCAGTACGACGCAGTGCAGCGCGCCAAACTGCACAAACCGCACCGAAGGTGGCAAACCTTCTAAGGGCCGATTTACGCTCGAGCCGCCCATCGCCGCAAGCCGCACCGCACGCTTGCGGTTGCGCGAAAAATTGCACGTATCCAGTACTTGTGCACAAATTACCATTTACACTGTGCGCACCAATGTATACCTTACACACTGTAAACTGAAACTTGTGCACAAGTGTTTGATACTTACAATCTACCGGCCGTGGTTGCTCAGTGGCTATGGTGTTAGGCTGCTGAGCACGAGGTCGCGGGATCGAATCCTGGCCACGGCGGCCGCATTTCGATGGGGGCGAAATGCGCCAACACCCGTGTACTTAGATTTAGGTGCACGTTGAAGAACCCCAGGTGGTCAAAATTTCCGGAGTCTCCCACTACGGCGTGCCTCATAATCAGAAAGTGGTTTTGGCACGTAAAACCCCATATATATTATTATTACCTGCAATCTTTCGCGCGGTCGCACGCGTGCGGCTTGCGGCGATGGGCGGCTCGAGCGTATCGGCCCTTATGTCGCGCTTCACATATGCGCTAAGAATGTTAACTTAGCAATTCGCCCAATTTTCTGCGTTGCTTGTACGATTGTGCTGACTGTGCGGGTTTCGAACAGTGCGTTCAAAACAGTGTAAATACTAGCAGGTACAATTAGCCCGCTGCACCCTAGTTTTTCTCTCTTCTGTTCTTGTTTTATTTTTAGTAGGCACTGTAATTTTCATGTAGCGTTGATTGATGGGCTAGTGTTCATTTTTGCGTAGTAAGCGAAGATCTCGCGCACTCCCGCTTATTAGACAGCTGTGATAGCTTCAGCATTTACCGCCCGCAACATCTTGCCTGTTAGATCAGCCTTAGTCGACATGAAGAATATAAAATTCTGCCTGTATGCTTAATAAGCGCTGTGTTAAAATATTAGATCAAGAGAAAATGTGTTGTCATATTACAGTCTGTAATGTGTGAATAATTACTCTGCAAGTTTGCCATCTTGGTGTGATTAGTGCAATAAAAATAGGCTGTTTTTACTCTTAATAGCTTGTTGCCTTTCCAGTTGCTTGGAATTCTGCCTCCCAAGGCTCCGAGAACCAGCACTCCTGCCCTGCTGCCAGCAGCCATTGGTCATCCATGCCCGTGTACGAAAAGAATTTGATCTAGAAACTCCTGCATCTTGAATCTTCTTTCACTTGCGAATTTGCTGATACGAAGCAGCTGTTTAGTCTGCGGTATGAATGAATCGTAAAAAAAAAAGCTATGCATAAAATGTGTGCATGTGAACATTTGCAATGCGTTTAAATCTACGTGTCTGCACCGCAGATATCGAAAAGGTGCAGGTGCTGTGAACGACGGTTTGTGAGGTTAGTGATTAACGACGCTCTATTAACGGTCACTGACATAACTGCAGTAACGATATTTCGTTTGGCGACGATCATTAATCGGCTGGTTTCGGCAGCCGAAATGCGCTCACAAAATTCTCCATCTTACGTGTATGAAGTTTTCTTTAAACATCCTTTAAAACATTTCTTGCCTTCCGGCCTCGGCGAGAAAACTTCATATGCATGCTGAAAACCATTGCACAGCTTTTTGTTGCAAGGTAATGCGGGTTTGCACGCGAACGTTTGAGCTGTTCGAGCCACGGGCGTAGTCGGGATATTATTTGAGGGGATGGAGAGGGGTCCTAGGCCCTACATGCACGTTCGTGTGTGTATATATGTACATACAAACTAAAAATTTCTGAAGGTTGGAACACTACTCCCCTCCAGCTACGCCAATGGTTCGACCATAGCCTACATTAATAAGTGTCATCTTGCCCAGCACTTGCGAACAATAGAGAGTTTTAGAATAGGGGCCCCGATATTTTGGGGCCCCAAAGAGGTTTGCGGGTGTTGGCGTTGGGGCACGCAGGAGTGAAGAGATTTAGAATAGGGCTTTGCGTTTGCGGATAGCGTCTTGCGGTGACAGCGCCACTAAGGAGTCTAAGAAAAGCTATTAGAAATAATTAAATAAAATATACCATTTTATGATAGGAATAGTAAGTTTGATTTGCGTGTATTCGCGTTTAATTACAATTTAGAGGCTATTCTTCAAGCAGCAATCAATTAGTTGCGCTTAGTTTTCAGCAACAAACCCAACTTTACGTGCCTTCACCAGCCAAGCCTAGCCGTGTTAGGCCTACGAGCCATAAAATCCACAATCGAATTCGGAATCAGCGCCGTCTAATGAATCAATCTTCATAACACACGCTAGTTGAGAGAAAGCGATAACCGCAGTCACTTCTCCTAGCTTACGTACTTCACGTGTTACCGCGAATGAAGCCCAGTTTGGTGCTAGGTTAGAGCCGTCGCTTCGATGGGTGCCGCCGTGTTTGTTGACGCAAAGCTTTTGGGGCCGCTATTTGGGCTCCCGCTAAATCGGTGAAATAGCGTTCCCAACGCAAAACCCAAACACAGTTTGCGTCTCGCGCATGCGCAGTGGTTTCGACGCTATTTCTTTGGGGCCTCAAAACGTTTGGGGCCCCTATTCTAAAACACGCTAATGCCGCGCGCAGCTGGCATTGGAACACCGCGGGGCATTTGCCTTCTGCACGCGCGAGGAGTGGCTTCACTGCCTAGCTAGAGCATAATGCCGGACCTATGCGCAACTCTGCTCCCTGCGGGAAACATATACAGGAACACTACCTGGGATCGAGAAATGATGCCGTCGGGCGGGCATACACCGATCTCTGATAGGCGTCCCAGTTGATAGACAACTGCTGGTACACATCTCTATACGAACGGTCTTCAACGAAATGAACCGTGCACTCAGGCTCTGTTTCCATCACGGGTGCCGCCATAACAGGGATAATAATGGAGACGGGGGACGCCACAGCACTGTAAGTAACGGTAGCGGTGTGTCGAGGAATGCTAGTGCTTACGTGAACGCGAGGACCGCAACAAACGTATCCAGGCAGCCTTCACTCTGCGCGTGGCTTTGAAAAGCAGGCTGCTCAAGCATACGCTCAGTGCTGACATACGCTGGGAGTAATTCGTTGCTTTCTACTTCGACATTCGTGCCACCGGTTACGGACACTCAAGGAATGTCCGTATACCAGTACACAAAAACCGGATACCCAAATATCCGGATATTATAACCGAAATACCAGGCAGCATAACGGATTACTCCCACTGGTCCGGTTTTCGAATTCGCATAACGGGTGAATCGAATAACCGGATGGCCTGTTTTAGCCGCTAAGCCGGCTTGATGGCGCTTCACTATTCCTAACACACATCACGTCAAACAACGAGGTGCAGCGTAAAACTATGCGGTGTGACCCAATGCGTGATACACGCTTTACGTCACGTGTCACGCGTCTTTCCCGTTACGCATCAGCCGCGTATGATGGGCGACTGCTATAGCACCGACGGTACTCGCATATTCCAATTCCTATAGTTATCTGCTTTACGCGCACGCACGTACGCACACGCACGCACACATACACACGAAAAAAAAGAAAGAAACGAGTGCATCTCATGCCTCTATAGTTCGACTATAGTTATGCCGCTAAAGTTTGACAAACGCAATGTTTCTACGCGTTAAGACGCAGACCGCCTAAAAGTACTATTATTTTTTTCCTTGAAAAAGAAGAGCAGCTCTGAATGGACACAAAAAATATAGCACGAATGGTCGTAAACGCACAGAAACACTTCGAAAAGCCACGCAAATGTCTTGAGCTTCACTGTAAATTTATATTTGCAGGATCGTCGGAATTAGTGAGAGTCATTTTTCTGAGGCACGTATTCGTATAGATAAGGACCAACGACAGCAAGATCAGAGCAACATTGCGAATCGCTGGAGCGAGCTGTAAGCAGCTGAAATGGTTTGCAAACACGTATATTTCCTGTTTATCCTGCAGGCATCAACGCCATCAGAAAAAAATATATATATATATCAATGCCAGCAACATTTCGATACGGCGCATATAGAGTCTAATGACGGCATAAGCTTGCGCTTTAAAGCAGCTTGCCAAACGGCTTTCACTGCACCTTTTCGCATTTCTCACCAAATAAAGACTTAGCTAGTGATGGTGTCGCTGCAATCACAGTTTTCCTTCACGCCGCCAGTAAATCTTCCAAGAGATTAAGGTTTCCCGCAAATCTTGCCCATTTCAGCCGCGCCTTCCGCACATCGCCATGGCTTCGGAGGCTGCAACATCGACATACAAGTTAGGCAACGCGACTCCGCGATCCGACAGCATTTTTCTTCTCCACGTATTTTAGGTCCGTTCAGCGGCTCGTACCGCAGCCATGTCTTTATAGACATGGCTGCGGTACAAGCCGCTCAACCTGTGTTTTGATAAGGACTACGCATCGCACGATATGCTATTACTGCACATTGGAACAACTTAATGCATACACGTGAGGCGCGAGCGATTGATCTGGGTGCGCAAAAAAATATCCGCTTGCTTTTCAAGTATCGATTACGTAAGGGCGGCAGCCCTCGGCAGCGTTAGCGTTGCCTGATACACATGCCGGAGCGCGGTGTTCCCGACATCGTTACCAGAAGCGACTGTGCGCACCGACTGCATAGTGTCACTCCGCTGGGCAGCTGATTGCGAGTAAATGACGCCGCATCAGATTGCACCGGACCTCAAACAAGGTATTGCAAATGGGACTCCCACCGTAGAATGGCGACTGCTACGTGGCCGATAATGAAGGGAAATCCCATATTGGGCAGACGACCAGGACACATGCCCGGCCACAATGCCAAGCCTGTGTTAATTCGGTCCAACAAGGTGCTCGAAAGCTAACGGGCTTGCAGTGCGCCTACGCCCAGTCCACGTGAGCACGGTTCCAATTTGACCACAGAATTCTCGCATCGATCATCGCTGCACGGCCCCAATGCAGTCGCCAGGTCACCACCGAAGACGTGTTAGTGCAGCGGCCATGTTTACCCCGCCCAGCCGACGTGGGAGTAGCTCTTTTCTCCGTGAGGCCTGCCTTCGGCGCCATAATGGCGCGTCGGCAGCTGTAGGCGCTAGCTTGACGTTACGGCAAATAAGCGAGGTAGCCCCGGGGCGTCGCTTGCTTGCCGTGGGACTACAGCTGCAGAAGCGCGGCTTGACGAAAAGGGGCCGCGCGCGAGAACAAAAGAGAAAGCGCTGGGCAGGAAGGCGCACGGTAATGCAATACAGGCAATCAGCTGCCACTCTGGAATGCTCCCTTGCACGCGCCTCTCTCTCCTCTCGAAAAGGCCAAACAGCGGGGGAGCATCGGCGAGCCGTATGTGGTCGCTCTTGGGGATGTGAGAAGAACACGAAAAAAATGAACGCCGGGCCACGTAAAAGTGCACGGAATTGCTGTCAATTAAGTTGACTCTCTTCGCTGTTTCTTTCAAGTATTGAATACATTGGACCGGATAATACGTTAACCCCAAAATAGTCCAACTGTGAAGTAACCCTTCTTTTTTCGCTTACGGCGACTGCTATTACGAAAATTCACACTTTCCTTTAAAAATAATATCTATTAGTACTGAAAATACAAGTTTATATTTTCACTTTTTTTATTAACATATACTAGTGCGATTTTACATGTAAAGTTATTGCCTACTTTTGAGAACACAGGGAATAGGGATCAGTCTCGATGCTGCTGCTTCCCGCTATTGCTGTAGCCTAAGCCGACTGTTAGGGGAAAACCTGCTGACATAAGCTAACACGTTTGAGAAAAAGAAAAAGAAAACTAGGGAGTGTTCTCTTGTCCTTGACTTGTTCCAATGTAGCTACACTGGCACGTGTTTCCAACCTCTCCAACTGATTCACTACAGCTAAATATATTTAGACAGAAACAACATGCGCTAATGATATTTGCTATGGTATGAGGAAAAAGAATTAAAGTACCCAATGCTTTGATCAGGTGCCAGTAAAATTATATGTTTATATGGACGCATACGGTGCCTTCAAAGTTGTACTTTCTTGAATTTGATATGAGCTCTACCTGAGATACAGAAATGCACTTCGATTGAAGCGTGATCCTCCTCGGCGAAAAACATTGTATACGGGAAATTGCGACCAGAAAGTGAATACACTGAAGTAACAGACTGCTTAATTTTAGCGCTCGAATAGTGCATTTATACTGGAAGCTTGGTGACAGTCGTGCCCTAAGACAAGTTCCTCTTGTTTGATGTATTCTACAGGGCTCGCTTTGCGAAATATTCATCCCGAACTGTATCACCCAGTATTTTCATACATTACGGGGCAAGAATCTCACCGCAAGGATGAGCCTAATAGTGTAATAATAACGGAAAAGGGCCCAAAATAAATGGACGCGAGAAAGGGACAGACAACAACGCCTCATGTCCTGCTATGTAGCGCTGTTTCCACTCCGGTGATGAACCAACCAGCCCAACTGCGTGCGCTTCTGCAGTTCATCCCTAATAGCGGTGCCGCTATATATGCGGCAGTTTCTTTTTTTTTCGCTAGGTGAGCATGATAGAGGATCCGTGATCAGCTCGACCCTGCTTTCAGGCCGGCACCAAATACGCGACGATTTCGACTACACTAATAAGACAGATTGCGGTGTCAATTCCACCTCAGATTGCGATTTTTAGCCGCAACTGAGTTACCGGGGACGACTGTCTTGGAAGGCGATCCTTGCGGAAGAATAAAACAAAATGAACTTGCGTTAGAATACGGCGCTGTTCGAATTCCCGACACAAATCAGCGCCTTAGACGCATAAATAAAAAAAATAATGAGCTTTGGTTTATTACTAGATGACTACAATTTTCGCCGCAGAACATAGTACCTCTGTGCAACCTGCATTTCCATAGCTCACTTCCCTCTTTAAACAAAGCCAGTAGAAGTTTAATTTTGAATGCATGGTACTTGCTATAGTGACAGCAAGCCAGTTTATTTTTGTGCATCCTTGTTTTTAGATCTCATCATTTCGTCGTCTGCGGCGGGACAATGTACAGGGCGCATATTATTCGAGCGGCGCAAGCGCAGAGCTAACACAAAGAACCAATGACAATGCGCACGTTCATAGAGCTGATGGCGATAACTATTGTCTGTAAGGCGGATATTTTTATTCACCCGTCCCTAATTCGGCGGTTTCATTTCCCTTCTTTCTCTAGAGGGGAGAGGGTGGCGGAGCGGCGGCGTTTGCGAATATCAGAGTGAGCGCACTCAGCGAAACGCACCTGTTACTCCGGAAACGACAACTGAGAGAGCGCGAAAACGCGATAGTTGCGTAAGCCACACTGGAGCCCATTTTCGACGGCATTATTGAGGGTGGCTTTCCTCGGAAAAGCTTTTATGTCGCGTTGTGAGAACGCGCTAAATCGATGCAGGAGGATGGGAGCAGGCAGAGAGGAAGCAAAATAAGGAGCTTTGAAGGAGTGCTCACCGTATGGAATAGCTTTCAAGCGATAATCCACGCTCACGAATGCCCGCTGTTCTCATTAGTGCTCACTGGCACGCTCTAGGTACGTTATGGATTGGTTCTACAAATAAAGCGAGCCAGAATGTGCGCGGTATTGAAACGGCAAGCACAAGGGATAATGCGCGCGAGACGCCCAGTGGTTTTGCGGACATTTCGTCTGTTCACAAGCGTGGAGGAGATATGTGCCTTCTGCGTCGTGGCTGCCGTGTAGGGGGTCATCGACTGCTTACATCGCGTGCTGCTATGGTTCCACGTAGAACAAGGCTCTGACGTTCGTGCTCTCTTCTTGAACCAGAACAGTACGAGGAGGGACGCTGATCACGTGGTTATCGTGGGCGATGTGAGAGCAGCGGATAGGCAGAAGGCAAGGGAGACGGAGCAAACAAGAAACGAGGTTGGAGACACCACGTTACGCAACTTCTCCGCATAACTGAAGTGCACATTATAGCCGTTCCTCTCTGTCCTCTTTCTAACCCATATCCCCCAACTCCAGTGTAGGGTAGCAAACCGGAGAAAATACTGGTTAACCTCCCTGCCTTTCCTCTTCATATATATATATATATATATATATATATATATATATATATAGCGGCGTATCAAAAGACAACATGCACAAGAGCTGCTATCAGGAGCGTATGGTGAAGTATAGTGCAAGAATGCGCCTCACGAAAAAGGACATAGAGAAACAAGCGGTTCGTTTAGACACAGCTCAAGGTTTTGATGCTCCTCATAAAGGTCTTTGCCAAGATAGAACCAGAATGCGGTAATTTATTTGGGCTTATGTAAGTAAATAATTAGATTTTAACACTGAAGTCTTGAAGTGGGGAATGCACGAACTCTCGGAGAACACGTGCAGCCACTGAGTCGCATTCAGTCGTTTGCGCCTTAAATTTAAATCTCGTTTGGATGAGGCGCATGCGCCTGGAAGTGCATGCAAATGTTCCACAGAATGCGACAGCACACTTTTTGGACGCAGTGAACTCTTGTAGTATACATTTTTAGTGAGAAAACAAATGGTGAATTTTGCTTGGCTACCCTAAGGAAGTAAGCTTCGTGTAATCAAACCATTGATGTTTAAGGTGATGATAGAATGAGTAAAAGGCGGGAGGCGGCATTCAGGAGAACCAAACTAAACAAAGTGTTCGACAGAAACGCGCACTAGGGCAATATTGAAAGTAGGAGAAAATGTATGAACGGGGGTTTGAATTTTACCTCGAGGGTGGATGCAAAAATCGTTCTACGGAGTCGGCGGCCAGGTCGATAGATTCTTTCCGACTGCCTGCGGCATAATAAAGGCTGAGTTTTTGTATATTCCGGGAAGAAAGACCTCAGCATTTGCGCGACTTCTCCGCGCACTGTGATTTGATCCCTATAGAGAGGAGAACTTTCGCACCATTTTCGGCTCTACAGAACGATTCCCTGGTTCTTATGGGACAAAAGAAATTCTCGAGAGTGAAACAATTGCCACTGTCGCCTCTCAAAATGTGATGTGAAAAGTCGTTCAGCTTTCAAAGTACAGAAGGACGAGGTCGCCAGCATTTGCATGAGAATTGAAAACGACAGCACATGGGTAAGTGGTCCTGCACTGATCGCTAAAGCACCTGAATTCGGATTCGCCTCCGGCTCCGGGTATTCTTTCAAAACAGAACAAGCAAAAAACAAAAATATTTGTCGCCATTTCTCTTCAGGTGAAAAAGAATAGACGATGCTAGTTTGGACATGCACACAAACAAAAATAGAGCCAATTGTAGAGAATTCTCAAGAATATTACAATACAAAAACGGAGCCGACGCACACCGTTTCGAGAACAAACGGCACAAAATCTCTAGTTTTCTAGCAGGAAGGTGAGTAATACGGAAGAATTCACAAGTTCCCGTGCTAGGATGTATACTTAGGTTGGTTGGCCGATTTATTCGTTTTGAATGTTCCACAGCTGCACTAGGTCTTCAAGGTACGAGGTAATGGCGATCACTTAATTAATATTGAATGTCTATGGTTCCTTAATGCACTCTGAACCTCACCAAACGTTTTTTTCTTCTTTCTATTTTCCGTTGTGCGACCCTCTCAATCCAGCCATCCGATTGTCTAAAACTGGAATCATGAAATCGTGCTCATCCGCGCAATTCACTTGAAGTAAACCGTTTACATGGTCACGATGCTTTCGAAAGGACCTCATACAATCTTACATATAGCGCGTTCCTTCAGTTGGAGTTTAATCAATCAATCAATCAATCAATCAATCAATCAATCTTTATTTCCAACGACAGTTGGGGGTCCCTTAGGCGAAAAGCGGTAGTAACACCACTTGAAAATACCTAAGGGCCCACGTACATGACAGCGGTATTACGATTCATACGTTCAAAAACAAATTTACAGAAATCAAGTAAAAAAATCCAGTAAAAAAAGAAATTAAGAAGAGGTTGTGCAAATACAACAACGGAACAATAGAACAAATAAAGTCAGTATATAAGTACACTCCAGAACAGTTGTACATTATAGTTGAAATATTCAATGTTCACATGAACACACATTATAAA
Organism: Dermacentor albipictus; assembly: GCF_038994185.2. Lineage (NCBI taxonomy): Eukaryota > Metazoa > Arthropoda > Arachnida > Ixodida > Ixodidae > Dermacentor > Dermacentor albipictus. Next base: position 242,334,180 of record NC_091821.1, on the reverse strand, counting down.
ATGACGAAAATAAACGTGTTACAAGCAATAATGAAACATACTTGATCATGTTCGGACAGTACAAAAGACATTAGACTAGAGTTAGAAAAAATTCACGCATTTCTTTTTTTGTAAACGTAAAAAAGTTGGCGTCTTTCTCTTCATATTTATTAAGTAGGGACGGCAGTGTGAATCTAAGAGACTGCATAAAATAGGTCGTGCGGGAACGAGGAACAAGCCACTTGTCGGTGCTGCGGGTGCGTGAATCAGTGTAATGCATGCTTATATTAGATAAATCTTTAATAAAAACTTTGAATTGTTCGTTTGAAAAGAAATAAGCATACATTAAACGAAAATCGAACATGCGTTTCACACTGAATATCTTATAGCGGGTAAACAATGTAACTGTAGAACTATTGCGCGGGACGTTTGCAATATACCGAAGTGCTCTTTTCTGCAATAGCTGAATTGTATTTATGTTACTAAGGGTTGTGGTGCCCCAGACTAACAGGCAGTAATTTATATGGGAAGAAAACAGAGCATGATAAATCTGAAGTTTAGCATTTTCTGGAAGAAAGTGCCTACATCGTGACAGAACACCAGCAGCACGCGATAACGATTTAGTTAGTGATTCAATATGACACGTCCATGTCATATGAGCAGAAAAAGTCACGCCCAGCAGTTTATGTTTCTCCACTATTTCGACGGGTATTCCCTCAAGCGTTAATGATTGGTTGACGTCGACTTCAGTGCCTCGGGATCTGAAAAAGACAGCTTTTGTTTTTGTCGCATTTATTCGTAGGCCATTAGCTGTAGACCATTGCAGCACATCTGCAAGTACACTTTGAGTTCTTGCAACAATTTCAGGTTCTTGCAACAATTTAAATAGTGCGCATTTAGAGCGAAAACTGCGAAAACTAACAAAACAACGACAAGGAGTCGCCGTTCCACTGGTACATGATGAAATACGATGTACCAACTATCCGAACAGCAAGCACTTTCGAATATCGGTATCATGAGCTCAGATAATTGCCTTAGAAACATAGGTATACTGCATGACAATATTTCTTTACATTCGGGAGGACTCTCTACATGTTCCAAACGGGTTATTGCGACCACAGCGTTCTGAGATATGCGTAACGTTTAGTAGGTTCATGAAAGCAGTCTGGCATGCCTTAACTTTTTCAATTGTTATATTTCTTTTTCCACAGGGTGTCCTTGCGTGGCTGGATATGCACTATTTCAGTAAGTGTAAGTACTCATGTTCTGTGGACACGCACATTTTGGACCACACTAAGGACATCTTGTGCTTTCTGTGTCTCTTCGGGCCAACTCATGTTACTCATCTTGCCACGATGTATGCACGCGCGCATAGTGCGTTCTCACTAACAATTAGCCTATTTAAGTACGTCAGTGAGAAAAAGTGATCGTCGTTCTCTACAGGGTGATTAAGCCTGGTCTGTTATATTAGCTGCAATAAAAAAAAAATGCTTCCTCACTAAAGTGCGCATGCTGGCAAACACGTCTCAAGGGAAGGCGCGCCACTTGCTGGCTGAAAGTAAGAAAGTTTATTAAAGGTTTGTTCATTCTTTCTTGACAAACTCCACGTATGGCGTGTTTTTATAGAGGAGCAGGAGTATAATTTAGGTAAAGCTATTACTATGGAAAACAGCAGCGCCATAGGCGACATGGGGAACGCGTCAGGAAAGAAATAAAAGCCGAAGTCTTTATGGAATGGCGAATGTATTTGCGCACATACCATTGCTCATGGCACACGCGCGCATACTACACACTACAATAATAAAAAGAAAGTAAAAAAAAGGGGGGGGGCAAGGGGAGCAGAGAAAGAAAAAAAAGGGAGCAACTAGCCCTTGTCCCTATTGTTTGCACAAGCCGTGAGTTTGCACAAGTATGCATTGCGGAAATATTTATATTGGTGAGGACATGCGAAAAAAAAAAATGGCAGCTTACTTTGACCAGAATCACTTCCCCTATAAATGCAAATATGTTCTTTTCGTCCTATCGCTCTCTCGGGGTCGTCGCAGTTGCACTGTGAGGCAAGCCGTTGCCGTGCCCGCTCAATGCTGGCTGCGCGTTAAAAACGCGAAGCGGCGGCGATTATCGGAGCTTATTGAACGCACTTTACGATCTCGAAGGAGGCCAGCCGGAATAATCTTTCTAAAAGCACGTATTTGCGTTCTTTGCACTTATGTACCCAGCGCTTACATGCACATAGGCCCGAGGGCTAGCATGCTACGTATTTCCGAATAACAAAATTCTCGCTTCCTTTTTGGATGCAAATAACTCGCTAAAATGCGTGACCGCGCTGTCACATTCTGCATGGCTCCTTTCTTTGTTCAGTACATGGCAGCCTTGTCTCTCGAAGCTTTCGACGGTGCTTCTTTCGGCTGTTCAAGTGGTACCTTTGTACTTATCAATTGCGGCCAGAATATTTCAGTGAAGCCTGCTTACATTTTCCTTCCTTACGAATGTGCAAGCTTGACATTTGCGTTCATTGTCGCTAATGAAGTTGGGTCATTCCATAGCCCTGCACACCAAAAACCGACAAGCTGTTTAAATATGTGTCAGAAAATGGAGTATATAACAATTTTAGTTCGAGTCATAAAAGTGCCCTTTATTTGTGCGATGTCTTTAGGACTAACAGCTCTTGTGCGCTTTCGCGAAAGTCACGAAAATATATTGCGATAGTTTTAAAGTTTCGCTCTCGCTCGCTCTTAATTATTATTATTATTATTTTATTTTGCGCCGTATGTGCACATGAGCGACTGACCTGCTAAGCCGGTTTCGTCTCAAATCACATGCCAAGTAATGACGGCACAGGCATTTTAAAAGGTAGCCGTTGGTGCGAACAGCTTCTGTTCGGCCAGACACGGGAGATGTCGATTACATTATCGTGCAACTGTTACGCGCTAGCGTATGCGCGCATTCAGACCTTACGCCTTTGTTAGAAAGATGACCAGTGCCGTCATCTGGATGAAGGCAGAAAAAGCCAACTTGGCCACAAAGAAAGACAGAAAGGAAGAAGAAAAAGAAAACGGGCCCTAAGGAAGACAACTTATAAAAAGCCGAGGAGGGAACATATAGTTCACACAACAGACACGAAACGAGTTGCAAAACTTTTTTTGAAGCGGCCTAGCCATGTTCATGCCGCGCTTCGCTTCTGTCATCCTAGCGAACTGAGCTTGCTTTACGTCTGGTTCACTTTCCTGCCTACACGATTGCACAACACGTTCATGCAGTTCTCGTCTGCATGACCTGCCCGTGCTGCGGAGAAAACGCCGCCGAAGTGGAGCACTCCGCGCGGCGGGCCATGCACAAATCCATGCACACGAAGTAGCAAGCGAGATGAAAGTAATACTTACTATAATGTGCTAGCGTAAGAGAAGCAGTTAACAAAGCCATTAGTTGGGAGTAAAGGCAAGAGTCAAATGGCGCTCACAACATCTATAGCTTTCAAGCTGGCGTCGACGGCAGTGGGTCAAGGTCAGACGCTGCGCCGACGCCAGCTTTCGACCGTTATCCGTCACAGATGCACGCACAAAACTAACAAAACATCACCAATCAGCGATTTGTGCGGACGGAATTTGGAGGAACATTGCGTTGGACCAATCGCAATCGCTTATATACGGCGGAATGAGCAAAAAATCTCGCCACACGATTCGTCTCGTACCGCGTAAAGTTGCTCTCCTACAATTGTGACCATAAAAAGAAAGACGCTGTCATTTAAAGAAAACTAAAAATGCAAGAAATGCTCAAGTCGGTGAAACACACAAGAGTAGTCACTGTTTTCTGGCTAGCCACATCCTCCCGTGGTTACTCTTTTCTTAGATTTATATGACAGTCAAATCAAAGGCAAAGTCCATACGGCAAATTCTTATTCACACAATCCTTCAAAACCCTAAGAAACAAAAATCTCACACGTGAAAAGTATTTTGTCTGTTTTCACGATATAGTGGCTCCTTACAGCATGAACTTCCCCACATGTCCCAACCTCGCTCATTCACAGGTCGTGCAGTCCCAACAAACTATAGCACGAGCGTCGCACTCGTGTTTCTACATTCGCTGGACTGAGTTCAGTGCGTTCTCAAAGATAGGATACAGTTGCTAGTTGCGTGCTTCCCCCCCCCCCCCCCTCGCCCCTTATTTTCGGTGAATTTATGCAGCTCTACTGCTCACTGAAATCGCGACGCTACAGTATGACCGGCGCGATCTTCGTGGAGCACCGACTGCAACAGATGCTTACCTACGGCCATGGTGAATCCCGTCCAAGTGTGCTTCAAGAAGCCGACAAGGCGACCGTACACGTTGTGTTGTCCGCCGCGGTGCGACAGGGAACGCGCGGGCGACGCCGTGTGCTGTCCGGTGCCGCTGCATCCCGGCGTGGCCCGGGGACTTCCCCCCGAGGGCGCGCCTCCGAGGGAGTGCGAGGTGCGTTGCCTGGAGAGCTGGTGCCTGCGCATCGAGCGGCCCTTGCCGCCCGACTGCGAGGACACCATGCCGTACATGTCGGGGCCGAGCGGCCCGCGCGGCCCGCGACACTGCTGGACGCTTGTGGCGAGACCCGGACCGCGCTGCTGCCGACGCCGCACTCGCGCGTGCCGCCCCCACTTGTTGAGTGCGCGCGGGCCCCCAGCCTCGCTCCCAGCCGGCCGCGGGCACCACGTGACCGGCGGGAGCACGCGCGCGCGCTCCGACGACGTCGACGCAGCCACGCGCCGGCGTGACGCTAGAGGAGCTTGTTCGCGCACTTGGGGGGAAGCGGCGGAAGAGAGCACGCTGCTTGCGCGGAGGCGGCGGCTGACAGCGTCCCGAACGGAGGACGTTCCGCTCGCAGGCATTGGGAGGCTTGCTCTGAGCTTTCACTTCGCGTTCGCGATGTCACACGCTTGCTATGCAGTTTCAGTGTGACGTCTACGTATTGTAGTTGCCTTATTACGTTGCATACGTGTCACAATGAATAAGAGCACCAATCTTGTGACGCACTGCTCGAACCTAAATTCAATGCACACTTAAGGAACTTCAGTAGGGTAGTGCGAACAGCAATTTTGGAGGCCGAATCGAATACATACGGAGCATCAGAAGCAAATAAACAGTTTATCTGCATACTGAGGAATCATTGGTTAGCGCGAACGATGGCGGTCTAGCCAGAAACGACTGGCTTTCTGAGCGACGCAGCGTGCTCAACTACGTAGCCTATATTGTTTTATGTCTGCTTTGGCTGCCGGGATGAAGTTTATCGCACGCTTGTTCCAATTTTGTGCTTGATGGTGCACATTTGGTGATTTGAAATATTCGAAAACTATCCGAAATATATTTGTATCTACGAATAGTGAGTACTGGACTTCAAGACCGAATCGAATAGGGAAATATTCGATTCGATATTCGGAAGTTTCGAATATTCGCATGCTCCTAAAACTCAGACATAATATCTCATGGATTTTTTTTTTAAATAAATGCAGAGCTCTTGGGACCCACTGTGGCAGGCGACATATGCGCACATCGAACATAGCTGTATTTTTTTTCTCCATTGACAACGATTTAAATTCCCTGCAACCACAAACCCTGCAAGCGACATCATTTATGAGTGTGCGAGTTCATTGATTTCCTGCGAGCCAACAAAGATGCTACGGGAGCCGGTTACTCCGTTCGCTGATACATTTATTGCCTCGTGTACTCTTATTACCTGACACTCCGATAGCGTACACGCTCAATGTCACACTAATAAGGTTGAGCGAATCCAGGAGGTCACGCTGCACCGACTGCCTTGAACGCTGATTACAAAGCGACTAATTTGACTTGTGCTTCGTACTCTGCCGGCAGTCGAATGTTTCTAAAACGAACGCCTCTACAGCAAAACAACCTGTATAACGATGGATCGATTATGTACCGTCAGAATTCCTGCCTTTATTATGCAGCACTTTTGAAGGCCACAAATCTAGATTCCCGATAATAGCCTACCATTTTGCTCCAATTTTGTGCTATTTTGTGGACCATTTGCCGGACGTTAAGTGCCGCCCCATGAATGTTTGACGCACATGCATGTTTTATTCTGCCATTGTTCTTCACTCCCCTCCTCCCCATTTTCCTTTTTAATTTGCTCTCCCTCTTAATATATCTCCTGTCACTCACTTATTCCTTTTCTATGTATACCTTTTCCCTTCTAGAGCCGGCAGGCTCTGTGCCCTCCTGGTGGCAGTGGCCAGCTAGCTCTCTTCCTCTTCTATGTGCGTTTTTCTTTGTGTGTGTGCAAACCGAATAAACAAAATAAATGAATATGTATTGTGAACACCTCTACAACTAAGACCACTACAAGGAATATGTGCCTGTATAAGGAAGGAATTTAGGCGTCCCCGACGACGGCTGATTTGTTGCTTTACAACGAACGAACCGTAGCGGTGCCGCCACTGCCTTACACAGACGTCACCAAGCTGCGCTCTGTGCTGGCGCTAATGGCAGCGCTATAGCGACGCACTTGACGAGCCTGCCGAAATCCCAAGTGGTCCTGCTGCAATAGTTTAGGAATCGCGAAACTCGTACGCTGCTTGTTGTAATGCATCAATGGGTGCGATGACGCACGACTATGTCGCAGTTGATGACGACGTGATGATGTATTAGTAGCTGGCATGACCGATGACGTCTTCAAAGCCATGTAAGGCGGAAATGACGCGAACGTCAAACGAAGGCAATAGTGATGAAGACTCCTGCAAACAAACCGACAATTTTGACCACTAGGTAGGCGACAGCGGCATTCGGCAATCTGAAGCTTTATACTTTGCACGTCTCTTGCGTTTCGCCGCAGAGAATGCTGCGAACCTCGGTGGAGTAAGGTTGCCTGCAGTCGTACACTCTCTCAAAGTGTACACACGAACAAAATTGGACTCATTTCAAAAAGTCTCTCTCGAAGTCATGTTCAAAGTTTCCTTCGTTGAGCGTGCTTAGCATGCACTATGGTGATGGGTACGGGGCGCGATCTTTACAATGAAGTGGCTTATGTAACGAACGATATTGCAGGTCCCGAGCACTTCGTCATAAAGGTGTTTAACTATACAGCGGTGCGGAATGACTGTCCCGATAGACGATAACCCGCAGGAAATTACGTTGAGGGCACCTCGTTCTGTGCGCAAAAACAGCGCTCATGAGCCTCTGAATTTGGGTAACATGGCTTATACTTAAGCTCAAATTTACCAACGTTCAAGAGGAAAACAAAATAAATATTTGCAGTGACCACAATAAAATTCCAGCTGTGTTCAGCCTTCAGTTTGTATGCAATTCTGCGCCCATTCTATAAGCAACAGTGTAAATAAGCTCGCACTCCAATAGCGCTACATGTAGCGCTATGGCATGTGAGCTCCCTTACGATTTTATAAGGGACAATATACGATAGCGAACAGGATGTATAGGAGTGCGATAAAAAATTCACCCCTGGATATCCCTGATGCTGCTCGTAAAGATCAATATCACTGGCATACAATCAATTACACACAAAATTTGACTAATGAAAACAGAAGCGCGCGCGGGGGGGGGGGGGGGGGGGGGGGGGGTGGATGGTGAAAGGGGTATTTAAATGTTGTTGAGGATAAAGCATTGTCCTATTGAATAGTCAAGCACTCGTGCGTTGACGATGCTAAGTGCTCACGAATAAGCACGACAAATTCAAAGAAATAAAATTTGCACACATGAGAGTGCATGAAGAATGCACAGTAACGGTGTGATTCTGCCGTGGTATAAAAAAAAAGCGGCAAAAAGCGGAGCGCGATGTAGAAATGTTTCTCAAGTTCACTTTGTTTCAAATTAAGAGAGGTTACACGTCAGAAAATCTTTTGAACGAGGACGAAAAAGGAGAGGCAAAAAGAAAAAAAAGAACGATATAAAATGACCAGGTCTAACTGAGATAAAGAGAAGTGGTGCACGCGGTCGCATACACGCCGCTCGTACGTCAGAGGCGTGGCTTTCAATTGTTGGGCCCGCGGCTCGTTGGGTCGCGTTCGTCGAGGCTATGACGCTACCGCTAAACCACTCATAACCGGCGCCTTCGTAACGAAACCTGATTATCGAACAGGCCAGCGAGGAAAGAGTGCGGTCATTTTTCAGCGGTCCGCCAGTCGACGTGAGACAGCCTTATAGCTCGAGTCGCGAGACACCGCCCTGAGTCGCTATCGATATTATGCTGCTGCAAGCGCTTTATGAAAGCTGAAGGGCCTGACTCCTGGGATCGCGTGACCAACCGCACCATAGTGTGCTTGCAGGACTCGCATGCGAGTGCGATGGTTGGGCTGTGAACACGCGTTGCGAAAAGCGCGCAGCGCTGTGAAAGCTACAGCCGGCTTCGGCCTCTCAGCAGCTGAGTTCTGTTCGCGCGAATTCCTGAACCGGACCGACTGACTACGTTGCCTGGATCCAATGCGACTAACCAGAGCCTGAGCGGCGTGCGATAAGGTGGCACAGACGTTTAGAGAGTTTATGTTTTCGAGGTATACTTGATTGTGGCGCGAAATACATCTCGTGAAAAGGGACAGCGAAAAGAAGACAGTGAAGCGCCAAACTGCCAACTGTTTAATGACAGCCTCAGAAACGTATAGAAAAAAAAGGACAATTTCGGCGCGTGCGCAGAGAGCCAAGGCGTGATGTAAACAACATGGTCATGAGAACATGGGCGCTATAACGTAAAACTATACCAAACTTTTCTATTCCATTTCTGCAATCAGCCCACCGCGATTGGTCAAAAACATTTTTGGACCACCCCCACTCCACCTGTCTGTCACGCGACGTCATGAAAACCGTAATAGCTCCCTATCTGATATGACGTGTACACACTGATTATGCAAAATTTTACTGAACAAAAGAAAACGTTATATCTCATTCGAGGCCTTATCGCCATTAGCCCTCGGATATTGGTCAAAAGATTTCGGGCTGCCCCCACTTCACCTGCCTGTCACGCGATGTCACATCACCGCAAACACTCCCCGCGTCAGAATGACGTGTTTGCGTTAAAGATGCATTAATATGCCAAACAAAACTGAATTTTCTTCTGAATAGCCGCAGGCTGCCCCGTTCCGAAAGGAATAAAAGATGGCTGCCGTCGATCGCACAGGCATTGGCTACTCGCACCTGCCGGAGAGCATGGGTTTATTTGCGTGTAATAAAACTTTTTGCGTGGCCGTCTCACGTTTTTGAGCACTTTCGGCACGTTTACGACTTCGTTCTGCCAACTCTTTTTTACTGAGGATCCGTTTTAGCGTTATTCTTAAGCTTCCGTAGCATGCCGCCGCGATTTTCGACCAGCCACCGCAAGCTAAGTAAGGAAAAGCGGACCAATCGCAGACGCCGGCACCACCCTCTTCATCCGGTTATCGATATTCAGTGCAGTCGCTCGGCCCCATCGAATCCCTCTCCATTTGAGCATGCTCCTCACTTCTCGGGAGCCAATTAGATGAGACAAGCCGCTCAGTATAGGCAATGTTATTCGTTTTTCAAGCAAACAAAAGTAGCCTCCTATGAACGAGGAGAGCGTTTCATTGGTCTGCTGAGACAGTTCTGGGCGACCGCCCGATGCTTGCGTCGGCGGTTGCGCAAATTTGACGTCAGGAGATGGGAATAAAAACATATTGGAATAGTTTTACGTTATAGGGCCCCATATTTTGAAGAAAGCACATTTCTGCAGAATACAATAGGATATACGTATCGCAGACACAATCAGACCCTCTCTTTTTAATATAAAGCACTTCCAACAGCTCCCTTGCAGTTTGGTCCCCACTTTTGCCAAGATTCAATACTTGCTCAAAGCATATCGCACAACGACAGGCTTTACAGTGTGCAGGAAGATGCACATTGTCACACTTACCAGTACTATTAGCATGCTCTCTCATCTGTCATTAATACAACGTCCCGTTTCTCCAACGTAGGACATGGCGCAATCTAGGCATATCTCATGGACCACCCTTCAACACAGTCCCTGAAAAGTTTGGCGTGCTGCTGCAGGCAGCCGCGCGGCCCATCACGTGTAATCCGGGGGAACTTGTAATCCGAGCCAACTTGTTTAGAGCCGAAAAGACAACCGGAATGCCATATCTGGTAGCTACCTTTTTGAGATTATGGCTCACCCGGTGCTCACTCGCTGCGCTAGCTTTCAGCTTCTGCAGCAGGGACTCAATCACGGAATGTAAGACAGACTGAGGCTAGACTGCTTTTAAAAGTCTCTCAAGTTGATTGCGAAAACTCGCCTGCATCATACGCACACATGACTTGCGCAGAGGCGATTCCAGGCAAAGTAAGCTGATTCCACGCTTCACAGTCTTAAAGTGCGCTGAGTCAGTCGTACTGTAACATTTCTTTTTTACCTCGAGGGAGATGCGCACAGCAGACGTGATCACTCAAAAGGGGACAAACGGGACGTTGAGGGAGCATGCTAATAGTGCTGGTAAGTATGTAAATGCGCATCTTTCTGCGCACTGCAAAGCATGTCGTTGTACGCCATACTTTGAGCAAGTATTGAATCTTAGCAAAAGTAGGGACCAAACTGCAAGGGAGTTGTTGGAAGCGTTCTATATTAAAAAGAAAGGGTGTGATTGTGTCAGCGATACATCTATCCTATTGTATTCTGCAGAAATGTGCTTTCTTCAAATTATCTTATCATGACCATGTTGTTCTACATCACACCTTGGCTCTCCGCGCACGCGCGGAAGTTGTCTTTTATTTTTTTATACGTTACTGAGGCTGTCATTAAACAATTGGTAGTTTCGCGCTTCACTGTCTCCTTTTTTCTGTCCCACTTTCACGAAAAGTATTCAGCACCCCAATCAAGTATACCTAGGAAATATAAGCCCCAGCTTGCCCAAGAAGAAGTCCTTTTAGAGAGTTAATGAGATTGCTCGAAATATTATTGGGTGACCATGTACCTGTAACAAAATGCACCTATAGAGCCTCCAGGATCGAGCCAGCGGACTGTCTGCGGGAGCGGCCCTTCAAGCAATGTCTACTGTGTTGCGCCTTTGAACAAGCATTTGCCAATGGGTGAACGCACTTCTACAGGGTAACAATCAACTATAAAAAATGAGCGTTTTGTATGTGACACGCGGCCACACGCGAATATGTATTTCATAAACATGCAGTCGCGTGGATTCATGTACAGAGGACGGTCGTGTGATATACTATGGCCAGTCCTAAACGTACCCATGAAAGTATACAATGCTCCCAATACTTGCCAAATGACAGCGCGTCCGCGCAGTATCCTACATAGCACCTTGGCTAACACCGTGGAGCCCTGGTGTTTCGTGCGAAGGCTGCGAAGAACAATGTTGTCTTACGTAATTTTTTTTATTTCTTTTTCTGCGCAGTGTTGGCTATTTAGAGAGGAGTATTTAGGGGTGATGGCGTATATTATCACGTGATAAATAGGAGTCCTCGCATTCGAAGAGTTCCGAGGCATCGTACCACTGGCTAACGCCGGCTACATATCTTCCACGACGTTGAACGCTTTGGCGAGACCAGACCGACGCGGCGTTCTCTACGAACAGTCACATTTCAGCCAGATTTCGCTCATTGTTCCTATGATTTTTATGAGCCAAAACGAAGGATGGCGAAACACACTTCGGCGTCCTCGGCTGTACGAATACGAGACATACGACTTCTTGACGAAAGGAATCTGAGTACTTTTAAGAAGTCACGTACAAGATCCTTTGTATCAGACCCCAAGAGGGTACTCTCAGTAACTGCTGTTCTTGCAGAAGGGGTTCCGACCATACTGCTTAACGAGTACTTCACGTCACAGTGACGGAGACCAATTGCTGTAGTAGCGTAAACTTGAAGAGGAGAAATGAATTCGTCGCCCGCTTCAGAATTAAGGGCGCAAAAGGTAGCGAGGTTCCTCTGTTCATGGCAGCCCCCCCCCCCCCCCCTCCCCCTTTCTTTGTTCATTTTATATACACGCTTTGTATAATGCTCTGTAAGGGAAGTGAGTGAACGTTCAGTATAAAAATATGATTAACTGTGTATGCGCTTCGTTTCTGCACAGCAGCAGCAGCGATATCAAGACGAGGAACTGTGCCTAAAGCTCGGAAATCGTTGTACACGTGAAAACTGAAAGCCTCACGGACACTGGGAAAGATTCATCTCATATGCGCGCATCAACATGTAATATAGGTTTCAGAAATGTCCTATAATAGTCGTGAAAAATTGGCCGAGGGAAAATGGAGGGATTCGAGAGGACCGATGTATATACTATAGGCAAAATCATCGCTGCAGGTTAATCTATCTGCACTCCTTAATCTTAAATTCATCCGTGCATATATGTTAAATGTTCAATTTCGAGCATTGGAATTAAAAAGAGATGAACGCATGGAAAAAGAAGGAAGCAAAAAAAAAAAGCGCGTGTTGATCACGGAAGAGGTCGGGACACTGTGTGTGGGGACGACAATGCGTTATAAATAACTGGTGACTCAGCTATAGGCAAACAAAGTTTACAAGCCCGCAGCTTCAGTTTTTCCCATCGAGGCGAAAACACGAAGCACCTGGTTCGACCTTGAATATTCAGGCTTTTCCCAAAGACGAGCGGGAACAGAGAGAGAAAAGAAAAGGGGGACCCAAGTTTCGAAGCGTAAACAATGTTTACAACGAGACAGGTGTGCCGAGGATTGCTTACACTGCAGTTTCCGCTCGACCAAAAGTATATCGCTCGGGAAGTTGCAACAGTAGCAAAACAGGAAAACAAGAAGCGCACGAATTGAGTCGCTGGGGCTCAAGCTTAGAGAAAGGAGCGGGCGCGTGGGGCGCGCGCGCGAGGGTCGAATAGTAGTCTCTGCGTGCGCGCAAACAAAGCGCGCTGCCCTGGCCTCTCTGCCGAGCTCCGGGGCCGCCTCTCGGGACTGCCGGCTGCACGTGCTGGTGACAGCGCGGCCTACCGGCGCCTCGACTCCTCTCGCGGAGGAAACGGCGGCGCGCGGGATGGTCCGGACGGGAGGGCGAGCGTAAATCTAGAGGGAACGCGACCTCAGACGCAGTAAAACAAGACGGTCGGCTTCGTCCTCGCCGCCTCGGCGCGAACAGCTATACGGCGCCCGGCGAGACGCTGCTTTTAAAGTGCAAGCGCACTTTCGCTCTCGTTCGCGCCGAATGAAGAACCGCGCCCGCACAACTTCCTCCGATCGAAGTTTGTTGTCGCCTGGGGCGCGGTCAGGCGGCACGCCGAACGAAAATCGAGATGAACGCGGGTGGGCGCGCCAAGCGCGCGCATTGTCCCGGCGTTTTCGCATTGGAAATCGCGCGTTTCGCTCCGGTCGGGAATTGCTTGGCGGTTTTTCTCCCCGCGTGGTGCCGCTCTGCTCGTCGCTACACACGAGGTGGCGTTTCTACTGTTGTTAGATGTATTACGTATTGAAACGCGTCCTTCTCGTCCCTGTGGTTCTCTGGGGCCGAATTCACAAACATTTTCATTCGCAAGTGTTCTTTGCCATTTCGGCCGCCTTCGCTAATGATATGCCCAGCACTATAGGATTGGCTAGAATTTGCTCTTACCAACAATTGTAGTGGACAAGCTTTTTGTGAAAACGAGCCCTGGTTTCTAAAACAGTTTCAGCGCGCTCAGTTGTTAGGCTCCGAAAAATTCAGCTTGCTCTATTTCGTTGTTATTTACACCTAAAAATTATGTTTCTTTCGGTGAATATATTTCTCCACGGGAACGTTCACGGGCTTCTATCGGCGCATAGCTTTCTTACATCGAGGTTCCCATTTATTGTCGGCGAAGATGAGTAGCAAAGTTCTGACAAAGCAATGCAGCAAGGGCACAGTAGCCATACGGCGGTGTGATTATGCAGGTATTACGATTGAGTAAATTTGATATATTCGAATGCAAATAGAATGGAACTTTGTTCGTATAGAGTACCAACGAATATCATCATCATCACCATCATCATCACCATCATCATCATCATCATCATCAACAACAGTAAATAATAGGTAGGCAAGACCCACGATATGGGTCTCAACTTGCTCAATTCATCCACCGCAGTGGCCGTAGTGCGAAGGCAGCATGCAAAACCCCAGGCCATGGCTCCCTGTTCCCACGTTTTGTTTTTTAGGAAACAGCGCAAATAACGGGACAAAGAAAAGGGGCGCACGACACAGCGCCTTAGTCGTTGCCCCTTTTCTGTGTCCCGTTAAGGCTCATTCACACTACGCCAACACGAGACCGATTTCGGTCTGCCGACTGTCGACGAAAACGTTTTTTCCTTCATGTCGACGCCTCCATCACACTGTACCGACGCCGACAAACTGCCGACAGTCGGCGCATAGCTCGATATCGTGTTGGCCTAGTGTGAATGAGCCTTTATTAGTGCTGTTCGCGAAAGTATGTGTTCGTACCAGCAAGCCCGGCTAGCCACTATTCTGAAGGCTTGTTTTTGTTGCAGAGGCAGGCAATACGGACGCAAATAGGAAAGGTGAGGTTGCTTTGGTGCAGACCTGTACACGTTACAGAAAAAAAAATGTACCCGAATACAATTACAATTGCTTAATGAAAAATATTTGTTGATTACTGTTATCAATTACTGCTTCAGGAAAGTAATTGAAACATTACTCAAAAGCAATGAAATACGCCTGTGTTACCTTCCTCCGAATATTTAATAACAGCACAGATACAGTAAATGGAGCGAACTGGCCTAGCACTTTTAATACGACCTCTACGGACACAAAGTCCGCGCCCGCTGAGAGTGCGTGAGACTAATCCTAAAGCTTTACGATAATTTATATGTCGTTGAGTAGAGAGAGAGAGAGAGAAAATGATAAAAGAAAGGCAGGGAGGTTAACCAGGACTGAGCCCGGTTGGCTACCCTACACTGGGGAAAGGGAAAGGGGGACGGAAAGATGAAAAGAAGAGAAAGTCCACTGGAGATATCAGTCGGTCACTCAGTCCGAATCACAGGCGCTCACTCAATCCGGTCGCTTTCAGATATCGCAGCAGCGCTTTTGTGGCCTTTTGTAGCTGCGATATGCGAGGCCATGGTCCCAAGATCTTCTTCAAGGTGAACGGCTTCCCATCTAGCTGATTGAGAGCTGTGCAGAGGTCTTGCCTTTCGTTTTCATAAGATGGGCAGTAGCACAGTAGGTGTTCTATGGTTTCCTCGACACCGCAGGCATTGCACTCGGCGCTATCAGCCATTCCAATCAGAAATGCATAAGCATTTGTGAATGCGACTCCCAAACGTAAGCGGCACAGCACTGTTTCCTCATTTCGCGGAAGACCTGGTAACAGCCGCAGTTGCATAGAGGGATCGAGGGAATGCAAGTGGTGGTGAGTGAATTCAGATGTGTGCCACTTCTCCAATGTCAAAGAGTGCGCTAGCTTGCCTAAGTATTGGGCTGCGTCGGTCCGCGATAAAGGTATTGAAACAAGGGTTGCTCCTTCGTGTGCTTTTCTAGCAGCTTCGTCAGCGAGGTCGTTGCCGGAGATACCGCAATGACCAGGCAGCCACTGAAACACGACGTCGTGTCCTTTCGCGATCATGAGATGGTGCATTTCTCGTATCTCCGACACGAGTTGTTCACATGACCCGCGACGAAGAGATGCCAGAAGACATTGTAAGGCCGCCTTGGAATCGCAGAATATAGCCCACCGATTAGCCGGTTGGTTATTAATATAATCAACGGCACCTCGGAGGGCAACAAGCTCCGAACCAGTCGATGTTGTCAAATGAGAAATCTTGTATTGGATGCTTAGTGATCGTGATGGTATAACCACTGCGCTGGTGGAGCTGGTCTGAGTGGAAGAGCCATCCGTATATATGTGTATTCGATCAAAGTAGAAAGTGTGCAAACAATCCAGAGCTGCTTGCTTCAAGGCCAAGGTAGGCAGGTCGGTCTTCTTTCTTATTCCTGGAACCGTAAGACGCACTTGAAGTTGTTTTAAACACCACAAAGCTGAGGTTGAACGTGCAGAGGGTGTGAAACCCGATGGTAAGGAGGCACGATGGATGCTGACCTTGTTGGAGAAAGACGCCTGTGGTCGTCGTTCCGGCAGGCACGCAAGAGAGCTTGACTGCATCCGTGAAACATGCTCTAAGCGTTTCGGTACTAATATAAGTCGTGATCGGATGGTCTTTAGCCATTACAATGGTTCCAGCTGTTGAGGCGCTGCGCGGAAGGCCTAGGCAAACACGTAGTGCCTGCGCCTGCACGCTCTGAAGTTCTCGAAGATTTGACTTGCATGTTTTAGCAAGCACGGGAGAAGTGTAGCGTAGGAATCCGATGAACAGTGCTCGATATAACTGTAGCATGGAGCCCACTGACGATCCCCATGTTTTGCCGGCGATGAACTTGAAGACGTGAACAATAGATGTGAGCTTCTTCTTTAAGTGGGCAACATGAGGGCTCCAAGTAAGGTCTCGGTCTACAATGACGCCCAAAAACCGGTGACTTCTCTTGTAGGAGATAGGCTGACCATTGATGCATACCGGATAAGGAGTCATCGCTTTTCGCGTAAAAGCGACTAACGCACATTTGTCTGTTGAGATGGTAAGGCCTTGTGCGTGAAGGTAGTCAGATGCCTGTGTTGCTGCTTTCTGTAGCCGTGCGCGAACCTGCAGGCGAGTGACCGCTGATGTCCAGATGCAGATGTCGTCGGCGTAGATTGAAACACTCACTGTTTCCGGTAGGGATTCGGCCAGCCCAAGAAGCGCGAGGTTGAAAAGAATAGGGCTTAGAACACCACCTTGGGGAACGCCTCGGCATGTGTAGTGGTAACTTGGTGTCGTTGAGTAAATTGTTTAATGCGATTCGGGGTCGGTGAAGCTGGTCCCTTCGCACAATCCTTTCGCCAAGTATGCGCCCAAGGAGTGCCATAAGGCACTCTGCAGTAACTCACTTTATATACAGATTTAAAAAATAATTAGGCCATAGAGAAATTTTAGTTAAAAGGCAATGAGGCTAGCGAACGTGGTCTTTTTTGCAGATGAGTTACTAGGCGAGGCGGAAATACTTTGCCGTGAAGAATAACGCAGCTTTCAGAGGAATAATTAAAATAAATTGCTCATTACCTTTTTTATACGAGTTGTTTATATGACAAATTTGGAGGCAGACGCATTTTAACAACCCATATTTTTCTTAAATAATAAAAATTGCACCTGAGTTGAGGTGTTTCAACGAATTTCAACGCTCAATCCAAAAAATATTCAACCAAAGCGCGCCGGGAGCACAGAGAAGGCCGTCCTGCTATACACATCAAAAGGAAGTTTGAACGTTGCGGCCAGTCGCGGCAGATACACATACGGCGCGCGTTCCCTGGCAAGCACCTGATGCGACGTGCCAATTCAGTACTTGCTACGATGTGCCATCCTTCCAGTTTTGTCCATAGAAATATTAGCGTTGCTCTTTTTGCGCCACCGGTGCGCTCGGTTTGGATATTGCGTGAATTGAATCTTGACATTCCATTATGAATACTTGAAATTAGATCAGAATCTGAATATTTTTCTTTAAAGAAAGGGTGCTGCGTTACTCGACTGCTTCTAAACTTGCTATGTAAACCGCTGCCCCCGAGGTTATAATGAAGAAAAAGTTGATTAGCGATCTTTTGTTACTGTGCCACGCTCTTGTATCGACTGTGGTTGGGCGTTGCCTTCACCAAAGCCTATGCATTCCGCATAGGGATGACCGACACCGCAACTTGTGACCACTGCGGCCATGACGAATTAATCGACCATATTTTGTGCGCTTGCCCGCAGTACAGTCCACTGAGGGAATGCCTTCGCTTTGAACTTGACTAACTGGACGACCAACTGCCATCGGAAAAAAGAATTCTACACCAGCGAAGGAACCTAACGACACAGAAGAAGGCCGTGCAAGCGCTATTGCGCTTTCTGCGATCTACCGGCCTTTGCGAACGTCTTTAACTGGAACGCCTCTTGTGTGTGTGTGTCTCCATGTATGCGTGTTCTCTTTTGCTTTTTTTTGAGCGTTTTCCTCTCAGTCATCTTTCTAACCCCTATCGCCAATTCCCCAGTGTAGGGTAGCAAACCGGAGACTGATATCTGGTTAACCTCCCTGCCTTTCCTCTTCATTCACTCTCGTGAAATCTGTACGAACTGACGATCGAGTAAACAGACAAGACCGCGACACGAGCATGCGGTAGCTGATGCTGATGCTGCCATTGTTGTTGTGGCCTGAAAAATAATAACTTCTCTCTTTTCTGCCTGCATAGTCGTCCTCGTTGTGGTTGTTGAATTGAATGAAGTGCGACGGTTTCGCAATGTTGGAGCACATTTTTTCGCGTGCCTACGAAGTTTTCCCGTAATGCACTGTGGTATATGTCACTGATTAGTTTTTAGCCTTTAAGCTGTTATATGATGGCCGCGAGCAAACACTAAATACACGAGACCCGTTCTAGCTTCATCGCATTTTCACTTGTCTTGCACACAAGACTTTTAAACAATCATTCCACAGTAACGAAACCTATTAGACGCTAGAGAAGAATCCACCAAGTGAGAGCGAGCTAGTACGCAAAACGTGTAAGTCCAATAACGATGCGCTTGAATGAACACTGATCTCGTAATACCCTTTTGTAATAAAAGTGAGTACAAAGATATTCACGTCGAGAGGGGGAACACGGCGCAAATCGGTGATTTTCAGGCCGACATCATTGAGCGGCACTTGAACCTCTTCAAAGAGCGGTTGCCGGAAACGACGATAACCAAAACAGAGGATAAAAAAAAAAAAGGCGGGAAAGGACGAAAAGAAGTCCATTTAAAAAGAAGTGCACAAAGACAAAGAAGACAGGCGGGCTTTAGATCCGGTAGTGATCCAAAAGCTTCCAGAAGAGGCCGCGCGCAACCCCGTGGGGCTCCCTAATCAAGGCGCAGGCCACCAAGCTGAAGAGCGCGCGCGTTCGGAATGAAGTGCGGATTACCAGGTTCGCAGCGCCAGCCGGCCAGGCGCGTTCCCTCAGTGGTCACCTCGCGATAAAGCCTTTCGCGGGGACACCGGTGCCCGGCGCAGGGCCGGGGGTCTCCCACGTCGAGCTCGTTGCTCGCTTTGTTGGCGCTTTTATCTCGGGCCGGCTAGCCTCTCGCAATCGGCGCCCCTTTTAGTGCTCGCTCCGATCACCGTCGCGTCAGGGCTCGCGGAGTCCGCGATCGATCACCGGGTCCCCCAACGCCAGCCGAAGAGCGCCGAAGCCCTCGCCGATATTGGTTCCGTGTTTTTACGCGCCGCTGTGCCTTTGGCGCCCGCGGTGCTGCTGCTGCTGCTGCTGTTCTCATTTGGGGCTCCTCTTGCACAGCGGCTGCAGGGTCGATGCCTGTGTACAAGCGCGTGCCTTCCACGGGCCACCGCGCTGTTTGCTTGACGGCTACGTGCCCGGGCCCCCTATACGTGACTCATCCAACCCGAGACGGGCATCGAGTGTCGAATACGACACTGGCCTCGGGGGCCAGCGCGTATCACACTGGCCGATGAGGGGTGGTCCTCTCCTTATTCTCTCGTCTGCTGCCACTTTGCATGGAGACCACCCTCCGTCGGCCGCATCGCGCAAACCCTTCGCGAGCTCAGGCTTGCCGACCTCCCGTGGCGCAGCAGTACGCCGATAGGTCTGCGCTGGGGCTACCGTAAGTGCGACGCAAACTTTATCATTCTTACAAGACGCTGAAAAAGTGGCTAACTGCACGGGCTAATAAAAACCGGCATTGCGATGACTGGGCGAGTTAGTGTATGATTGAATAAAATAAACAGCGAACAAAAGTTTAACAGATGGTAGCGAAATTGACTGCAGGAGGGCAGCTGCACTTACAGATATGATAATGAATATAACCAAAATGTAACCAGACGAGCGCACACAACGACATGCAAGATTGTGTGATCGGCCCTCGCGCGAAATTCCAGATGCAAGTCCATCAACGTCGAAGAAGAGGGGGAGAATGGTGGTAGGTGGTAGCTGCATAGCCATGCCGGCAATTGCTCTGTCCGAGCATGTATAATTTTGGCTTGTGCGGGTTAAACAAACCACAGAATTACATGTGGCGTAAGTATTTCACTTATCATCCTGTTAAGAGAAATGAAAATGCGGCGACACAGAGAAAAGGTAGGACGTCTGTACTCCGCCAAGTCCAGTTTTACTACATCAAGCGATAGGTGGTCATTAGGAAATACTGCTACACGTCGCCGCTCGCTAGGTTAATTGGTCTCTCAAGAAGCTTAACAGTATACCACCACCTTCCTTCCTCTTCCCATCCTATCTCTGTTATTCCCCAAACCCCTTCCCCAGCGTGGAGTAGCAGGCTATAGTCGGATACAACTTTAGAAAAAAGGGGAGGCCCCGCCCAGATGACCGAAGCGGCGAAGTCACCGGCCGGCCGGCACATGACGTCGGTCCAGAGTGCGCGCCCATTGGTGGATGCTCGTGTGCATCCGCCTCGGAGGAGTAAACGCCCCCTTTTTTCTAAAGTTGTATCCGACTATAGAGGCACTTCACTCAGGCAGACCTCTCCACCCTTCTGCCATTAAATATTATCTCTCTCTCTCTCTTTAAGAGGAAAGCGAAATACCTCCCTCCAGAAAATTCAGTGTCCCTGATGGAAGGCCAACAACGCACGTACGCAGCCGTTCTGTATACGTTTCAATCTTTTGACGATACCTTTTCGCTCCCCCCTTGTACAATTTTTGTCTTTGTTATGAGTCAATGTAAGCCAGCATCAACATTCAGGGAAGGGAAACCAAATAAGAAACGTTAATGTCATGATAACCTGAAAACAATATTTCTTCACAGGTCTAACTTATTCACCTTCTGTCGAGGCACTGTCATTCTGCATATTTTTATGCTGACTAATGGCGTTCACCAGTGCCTACGCCTTCCGCGTTGGAATGGCAGACACCACAGCCTATGACCACTGCGGTTAAGAGGAAACCATCAGCCATATTAAGTGCCAGCGTCCGCTGTGTTGTGCCCATAGGTGCTGACTTAACACTGCTCAACAAGTTCGACGACCCACCTCTGTCGGAAGAGATAATTCTCTCTCATAGACGCGACGTGACTCGGCATCCCATCAGAAGACTGGTAAATCATTGTTGTGTTTCTTTTTGCAACGCACTGGACTCAGTGAACGCCTATAAGAAGCAAATTTTTTTTTCTCTTTCTTCCTCCCTTCTTTCTAAACACCCTTTTCACCACACACGTGGAGGGTAGCAAACCGAACATTTGCGTTTGGTTAACCTCCCTGCCTTTCCTTTTTCTCTGTCTCTCGATTTAGACAACTGAATGAAATAATAAATTGAGATGCGACTAGAGAGATTCTACATTTCTTAAAAGAAGCCATTTATGATGTTCACTTGCAAAATCATGCTGCGAACAAGGATGATGGGGAGGATGAGGAGGAGGTTAGCTGCAGGCAAGCCTGGCATTGCAAAGGCTTACCGGTAATTGCTCCGACCGAACGCCTGCTTTTAACATGTACGAGGCTTAAACATGCCACAAATGACCTTTTGCGTCGTCGATGGGGAGCTTAAACAGGAGAACCTAGAAGAATGTCGCCTAACTCGCAAGTCGTGGGAAGAGGAAACGCATATAGCACAGCAAGCATAAAAGTAGTGCTTGATAGTCGGGCAGGCATGTGGCTGAGCCGCGCAAGGGTAAATAAATAAATAAATAAATAAATAAATACCATGGCATTAGATGTATCCTTCATCATCGCTATGTTCCTACACAACACAGCATGCCGACATGCATGTTTTTTCACTTCGTCTTATGTCCCAATAGCCCATTTATGAACGATTTTTTTTTCAATTTGAAAAATTTGTCAGTTCCTATACATTTTGTGCACAGTCTCACATGCTAAGCACTGTGCTGTCATAACGAAACTTTCGTTCTTATAGTAATAGCGTCCATCTGTGTGCCTTGTATGGTGTGTAATTGATGCAGTACATGTTAAAGACGACATTTTGTAGGGGACTTTTTAACACAAAGAGAGGACCCTCAGAATTTGGACCTAAACGAGATACGAATAAATAACGGTGAAGTAAAATTACGGAGCAACGAATTCAATGGCCCTCGCGTTGTTCGGACTTTCAACCTTTGGATTGAAAATCTGAGCACTCCGACTGCTTGGCTTTGTCCGTTTGTTTACAGGGATACGCCATTTATGCGCCTCAGTTGCACAGTTGCTTTTCGAATCAGTGCAGTCTACGATTTCGCCGCTTTCACGGTGGTTCTGTGGGTTGTTGATCAGGCCACTGTTGGCTTCCGCAAAGAGCTTCGCACTGGCCGTCAGGAACTAACCCGGCAAGCTTCGTCCGCAGGACCATGACGGTGACCGTCATGCGTGGCTAGGGAACCGATATGTTTCACCGCGCAAATAGCAGCTATTTTTATGGCGCTCAGGTCCACCAATGCTGGACATGGAGAACTAGCGCGTCTGGCGGCTGCGATCCGGTAAAATGCCATGAAGGCTGTCTTCCTCAAAGGTCGCAGAGGCAACGAACGGAAATTTAGTCGAGGAAATACATTTTGTAAAAGCTAGTCGTACATTACGCATGCAGCGGTACTGTTGTCTGGAGCTTGCTGCAATACGCGTTTATTCTGTCTAAACGCTTACAAAGCTTGAACTATCTGAATCTCTGGAAATCATAATACTTTTTCGAACGATGGAAGGATTTGCAAGACAGAAAAAATAACTACATAAAATGATACTTAAAAGCTGCTATACATAATTTATGCCCCTCTCCCCTTAATCTCCCCCGCCCCCCTTCATTTCTTTCTAACAACGGATCTTCAAAGTACATAATTGTAGTCGCCGAATTCCAGCGTTTAATAGAGAGCGACAAAATCTAGAGGAAGCGTAGGTGTAAGCCAGTCCGCCTCAAGAAGTGCCAGCGAAAGTGGCGACCTCCCTGTTTCTATTATCGGGTAGGTAGGTCTGAAGTAAGCAGAACGGGAGCTCACTGGTTCGATCCTGTCACCGCAGCAATGTTTCCGCGGTTGTCTCATGCTAACGAGAGTGAAAGTAAAAAGAACGTAGGCCGATGTAGGATTCCTTTCGTGACGAGTGCGCGTTATGACCTTTGCATCGAAAAACTATCCGAAGACGTGTAGCGAAAGTTACTTAGCGCTGTGGCAGATGGAACAGAAAACAAATGAGACAAAAAAATTATAATAAACGTGCATAAAACGATGGATTTCCGTTCATCAATGCCCACTCCTTGTTTAAATGCTACTTATGCCTGTTGCGAAGAAAAGGCTTAATTAACAGCAAACGGAATCGTTTGTCATTAGCAGCGGTATTAGGGATTTGCTGGAAGCACTATACGAACCCCGAATGCAGTGGGCCGTGTGTTGCCGTTCAGTTATTTCGGGCTGTGTGTTCGTTCTGGGGATGGTCCTCACGAAAGATGAGTCATTTCGCAGTGCGGTCCGTAATGCCCCGCACAGAGTGTACAGGGCTCATTTTCACCGGCTTTCCCCTCCGGTTATTGCGGAGAACGACACTAGGTGTGAGTCGCCGGTTGCGAAAGAACGCCTTTGCTCGTTTCTCGTCGGAGCCATTTCGACGTCGATCCGCCCGTTCGGTTGGAGTCCCACGGCTGCATTTCCTCTATATTTTCTTTGTTTTTCTGCCCGACATATATTCGATTTTATTTGCGCGCGACGGAAGTCAGGCATCGCTTGTACCCCTTCTGGGAGAGGTATACATGTACGCCATCGGCTCGCTAACAGGACAGACGTGCAGAAAAAAAGTGTCCTCAATTTTGCTTTAATATAATTCCTTATTTTGTAAAACAAAGAATTGCTTAAAAAATATAATATTTTTTTCCCTTTTTACTTGAAGCGAAATCTGTACACCTTTTTTTAGCACCATGTCGGCATTCTTCCTTTCACGCGTTTTCAACAGAGAGAGAAAGATGGAGAAGAAAGGGGAGAGGCATGGGAGATTAACCAGAGGGGAAGACTCGGTTTGCTGCCTTTCGCTGGGAAGAGGGACGGGGAGGTAAAGTGACGGTAAGGTAGTAAGGTAGCAAACCTTAACGCTGTAAGTAAGGTTGTTAGTAGGTAAGGCTGTTACGTACGCAATAGGTACAAAGGGAATGCAGCGATTTAGGCTTGCATTTCGCTTCTGTTCACAAGTCGCTTACGTTCACAAGCCATTTGGATCCCAGAAAAACCCAAACATCTTTTGGGTTTTAAGTGTGCGAGCAGCTTGCGTCCCCTAATCTGCAGTTCTTTAATATTTTGTTGCGCCACCCAAAACGGGTATGGGAGCTGTTTTTTCACGGATTGACGCGCGTTAGTTGGGTCATGCAGCCTCTGAATCCTTTTGCAGCTGTCTACATGCCGCGCCAATTTGCTCCACTAGAGCAGGCGTAGTTTTACGCACAAGCGGCTAATTCACTGCTTACATAGTTTTCAAGGAAGAGACTGCTATCCCAACTTAAAACCATGCTGCCCTTCGTCCTCTGTAAGATGGTCAAAAAAAGAAAAGAGAGCGAACTTAGGCTTTCTTAACAATTGAACGATCGGAAGAACAAGGCGGCAGGTTGTTTCGTAAAAACAGGCGGATGCTGATGGGAATGTTGGGGCGGGAATCCCTTTTAACACCTACCAAGCAGACAAGTAGAAACGAAAAAACATAAATATTCTCACTTGGTAAGCATATGCATGACTGCAAAACGAGAACGAAGGAAATAATAAACGAGGGTCTTCACAGCTGTATGAGCGGCCAGACTGACTGACCGCTTATCACGGCTCTGTTTTGGAGCATCTTCAATAATGCATGCGCCTCGTTGGCCACCTTTGGCGCGGCGTGGCGGCCGCTTGTCGCGCGGCACCTCAGTCGCCCGCAGCCGCGGTTCTATAATGGCTCGGTTTTCGCAGCCGCACGCCTCCTCTTCCGTTCGGGAGCACGGCTTTCCCGCACAAAAGAGCTTCGTTCAGCCCCCCCGCCCTGCGCTTCCCTTATTTTTCTCCTGTCCCCTAAACCCGTCTTCCAACTTTAATTTCCCCTCGGCGGCTTTCTGCGGCGAGACGTCGCCAACACGTCGACAGCTCGAATGACGCGGCAGCGCCTATTATGCTAAATAACCGGCCCGTTATGTATTCCGCCCGGACATCGGAAAGCGGCAGGGCTGGCAGTTGTCCGAGAATGGAGAGGGTGTCCGGCGAAGGGCGAGGTTGGAGCGGCGGCCCAGGCGCGCCGCTAAATTTGAAAGCGCCGTCGACGGCCGCCGAGCACGCACCATGCCGTGCCGCTGCCGCCGCTGTATTTGTTCGCGCGCGAGCTGATAGGAGACACGCTGCGCGGTGTTCGACGCGTTCCGCCGGCGAGAATATATGCATCCCGCGCTGTCGACCCGAAAGTACACGAGCGACGCTACTAACGGCCACCCCTTGGCACCGAGCAGCAGCGAGAAAGAACGGCGCAGGGCGAGAACAAAATAGCGCGGGGTATTTTGTTTCTCTGTTGGGCACCGTGGCGTATGAACGCGAGGGACAGGCCGGTGTCATGGTAGCGGCCGTTCAGCTCGTTGCACAACAGTGGCCCCCCCGACTCTTCTCCGAGCCGCGCCCGGAAGTGTCGCGCTCAAGCAGCATATTAGTTTATGGCTCTGTATACCCGCTCGGGTCCTGCTTTGTGCTTGTCGGACCACGCGGCACGAACACGGCTGACGGTACGAACAAGAGTCTCTCCTTAATAATTATTTATTATTTATTTAATTCCGACAAGGCGAGAGCCTAACCACGGGCAAGCAATCTGCGTTATTTTGGCCAAGATGAATGTTACCAGACAAAAACGAAAAAAAAAAGCCAGGGCGTCCCCACACAGAGCAGTAATTTCAGAGAGCTTTGCTATACTCACGCTGTGCCAGTCTTGTAGCCTTAAGGTTTTCTGTGCCAGTGCCAGGTATACTTAAAGCGATCTAGAGACCTACACTCCTGAAGGAATAGAGAGAGAGGGAAGGAAAGTCAGGAATGTCAACCAGAGACGCTTGCTATTTACCCTGCACACGCCGAAAAGTCCCTTAACGCTATCGTGTTAAAAACCGCTCAATATAAGCAATTCCATTCGCTTTGAAATCGAACAAAGGTGACCTCCCATAAACGAGGAGACCGTCTTATTGGGTGGTTCGAACAACGTTACGGGTCACGCTCGATGCTTACATCCGTGGTTACGTACATTTGACTCCTGTATATTGGAATAAAAACAAATTAGAATAGCTTTACGTTATAGGGCCTCTCATCTGTTTCAAAGACAACGCAAACAGCTTGGCCTTTTTCTTCTTTTTCTTTCTTCATCTGTGTGTATACGTGGATGTGAACGGGTGAGTTATCAAATGGTCGATAACGATACTTTGCTTCTGCACGCCAAAGAAAACGAAGACTAAACTTCCAACATTGACAACACGAGCGCACTGTAACGCAGGAATTCCAAAAGCGCTGCATATAACTCCAGTATCGAGTTGCCACAAGTTTTGCCATGTAGAGCAAGTGTGCCATATAAGGGAGCCTCTTCTTCAAGACTCCAATGGAGCAAATAATCGATTATCGCACCGACGAAGCTATAAGTGTTGCCGTAGGAGACCAATTGACCATTAGTAGAAATCAAAAGAGAAGTACAGCTTAGAAGTGAGCTACTTCAATAAAGTAATGATGTAACCGTCTTCTTAATAACACTACCTGATTTTTAGCGGATCAAATTCATATTTTATGAGAAACTACGAGCAGTAAGTAATTTTTTAGATGAAGTTTTTAAAGGAACAAGCCACTGGGCACAGGTGCAGGCGCCACTACGTGCATTCTGAGGCTACAGGAACTATATTGCGAACAATGAAGACATTATTGACGTACAAGTTTTGTCAAAAAATATGGGCAACTTCACTCATGATCTGAGCTTCCCTTGTGCGTGTCTGGAGCGTGGAAACCCTCCATATACAATGGATACGAAAGCGCTCATCGCCCACAGGTTTGAACGCCTGGAGATAAAAAACAAGCCTGGAAACCCGACCAAAATCAGTTCCGCGCACACTATCTGCCCTGTGTACCGCTGAAGATGAATGATGAAAGTGAAGCAGCCAGGGAGAATTGCCAGTGTGCCTTGCGTGCATTGCACGGCAGGCCATGATCCCACACATGTTCTTCGGTATACATCCCCTTCCCCATCTTTCATCGCCCCCCATCCGTCTCCCATGTGTAGGGTAGCAAACCGGTTAAGCTAAACTGGTTAACCTCTCTGCCTTTCATTCTCCACTTTTTCCTTCCTTCCTTCCTTCGGTATAGCAGCTTCGTGCTTTCCTAGGACATCTGAGCGAAATCCAAAATCTGTATCACGCCTCGTGCTTTTGGACATGCACGGTGCCTGGAGAAGGCGTTGCACATACGCCGAGCACTATACAGAGGTGCCCTGAGTCGTTTTGATAGTGAGAGGACGTACTTCATGGAAGTGCGAGCATGTGTACGCATTTGTTCTATCCTTGCTTTAAAGAAAGAAATAAATTCTGGGGTGTTGCGTTACAAAACCACGAACCGATTACGAGGCACGCCGTAACGAAGGGGTGTGGAATAATTTTGACCACCTGGGGACCTTTAACGTGTACCTAAATATAAGTGCGCAAGCGTTCTTGTATTTCGACCCAATATAAATGTGGCCGCCGTGGTCAAGATCGAAGCCGCGACTATCCTAATCGCTGCACTCGAGGTAAGCAGTGCAACGCCATAGCAACTGGGATATCGCGGCGGGTTCATTGCTTTTTTTGGTGGCTCTTCCAAAGTTGATGGCAGCAGGGTTACTCTGGCTGGTACCACGACCTTGCCGGCGTATCTTGAATATTAGCACCTATATAACAGCTCGTGTGGGGATGGCACGCAGGCAGAAATTTCAGCCGACACGATGAACGTGAAGAATAAAACTGCGGAAGGCATTCACTGAAGTGGTTCCTAAAATCAAGAGCCGGCCTATCGTGATAGCCAGCAAAGATAGATAGAGAGAGAGAAAAAAAGTTAGGTTGGCTAACCAAGACAACCCGGTTGGCTACCCTACACTGATGGAGAAGGAAAAGGGAGAAATGGATAAAGGGAAGGGGATAAGACAGATTTCAGGTGCGCTGGAGATGCAGGCGAAGTGGACGCTGACTCAAAGACGGTCACTTAGTCCGCTTGACTTCGGAAACAACAGCAGTGCTCTTGCGGCTTTCTGCATTTGGGACGCACAAGGCCATGCTTCCAAGACCTTGATATCAATAAAATGTCTTTCATCTAGTGGGCTAAGGCTGTTGCGGAGGGTAATTTGCTGGCCTCCAAAAGAAATGACATTCACGTAGGAGGTGTTGTTCTGTTGTGACAGCGATCCCAGGTGGCCGGCCAATGACAGATTCTTTTTCCAAGAGAGATATAATTTTTTTTTTGTGAATTCGGCTCACAAGAATTTCAGTGCAGGTTGGTTTACTGTACTGCAAAATCTTAAAAGCAAAGCTGCTGCGCAAAATCACGAAGACAACGAAGAGGGTACGTCAAATTATACAATGGCTTTGAGCAGTAGTTACAAGACCTCCATTCCATCTGCAGAAGTCAAGTCACTAGTCATGGAACATTTGAACACGACTTACCCGAATCACCTACAAGTATACACAGATGGCTCTGTCAAAGCAGCCGAAGACGGCTGCGCAGCTGCATTCTATATCCCCTCTCTAAGATATACGTGGTCCGGCCGTCTGGAATGTTTAGCCTCGTCAACAGTTGTGGAAGGCGTAGCAATAGCTTCTGCTCTGCGCAAACTAAAGACTTTGCCTCCGCAGAATGTGGTTGTCTTTACGGACTCAAAGGCCGCGTTACAACAACTATACCTTGGTCTGCCATCCCTCAAGTTCCCACGCCACTCGCGAGCCATCGTGAAAGAACTCAACAACAAAGACTTTACAGTAAAGTGTCAGTGGATTCCCTCCCACATTGGTATTTCTGGCAATGAAAAAGCTGATGCGCTTGCATAAGCAGCGCTCCATCATCCTCCCAAAGTGAAGGCTCCAAAGAGTAATCAGGTGAAAAAAATCTGACATGGGGCGTCCAGCAGGCTCGCGCAGCGGCCGCCAGGTATTCCCTGTCGGTCCCTGCGTGGGAGACGCCCACTGCGCGCTGACGTGCGTCCTGCAGGACTTTTATTAAAGTTTTTCCAATCCAATCCAATTCGAAATCACTTTGGGTCGCCTTGCGTTCCACCGCATATGCCCTGCGTAACCAAGAGATTTCACCGAGAGGAAGCATCAATTCTATATCGAATAAGGACAGGATTTGCTAATACACCGGCCTGGTGATTTAAGACGGGGCGTATCAATTCTCCGAACTGTACGGCATGCAACGAGACAGGAGACATTGAGCACTTCTTGTGGTCCTGCCAGAAATTCCAAGATGAAAGGGACGCTCTCCTGAAGAATCTGCAAAAAAGAAAAGGACCTTCGGCATGCGTGCCTGCACCGCTCTATATTTCCCGAGGGATCAGTTATAGCCCGAAAAGAAACTTCACGTCTCCTTATCGAATTCTTAAGAGAGACTGGTTTGATGGACATATGGTGAAATCCTTCAGCGGTATTGCAAGAGACGCTCGCGCGAAGCAATTGCCGGCCTTGATCGCCAGGCTAAACCCGCCTGTTGCTACAATTCAGCACCCCCACCATGCCTTCCATTCAATTCACCCTGTGTTCATTTGGCAAACTGGTCCCCATGAAGCACAGCGACACTTACGTGACAACGATAGCGCGGTAAGTACTGAAGGCAGCCGTGGAATCAAATCCGTTAACTCGAGTCTGTTTACAGTTTCTACATGCATGCATCATTATACATTTTAGAGCAGTCGGTGTAGCACGCGTTGGTTTTACAATACACTACAGCGTTCGCCATATGTGTGAAATCTCATTATGATGGGCCTATGTCGGTCTCGAAGTGACGATAACGTGCGCGAAATTTCCGGTACAACAAGCACTTACTGCGCGAAAGCGGTAATATGATAACATCGGTGCAGTAAACAACGCGAGCGTGCCACTGTTAGCGCTCCCTCATACGGAGTAGCGTGCCGGGCGTATGGCTGGACAAACAGAATTAATTAACGAGCTTTTCTCTTTTTCTTCATGCAGTATGCATATCACCACAACTTCCAGCACAAACCAGAATGCTGTTAATCTCGCTGCTCGGTTTGCAGAAGGATTTTTATACTACAACGAACGCTTAACTACGCTTGCCTCAAGCAGATAAACTTTCGTGTTTCGAAACATTGATGCGTAATGCCTAGTAAGATATCATTACTTCCGGCACTCGTCCCTTCCGTCAAAATCAGCATTATTACAGCGCTGCGCAAATTCACTGCCAGACAAATTATATAACATAACATTATTTGCGACAGTCATACGAGCCTATAACTGAAAAGTTCATCACTCATGGAACGAGGACACGGGCGGCGCGTCGGTTTCATCATTCCAGGCTAGCGTCACTGAAAACGCCTGGGCACAATTTCACGCACTTGCATAGCCGGTTCTGAAAGTGTGTGCGGCCCATAGGCAACAAGAGACGGGAAAAGCGAGAGACAGGACATCTGAAAACAATAAATGCATTAAAGTGTAGAGATTGATATCATGGCGAACGACGTCCCTAATGATTCAGCGATGTGAGCGCGGTTAAAGCGTTATAACGAGCGTAAATGTTCCAGGCCAAGTTTTCACTTGCACGAACGCTGTCGCGTGAAAAAAGAAAGACAGAGAGAGAGAGAAAAGGAAAGGCCTTTAACGCTTGCTGATGGGGATACGCTTGTATTTACTCTCCCTCAGAAGAGGTAATAATATAGGCGAGAGGGGAAGAGGGATGCTGGGATGCGATATCTCGGATCATGCGGATAGAGTAGAGAAGACCTAGTCGCTTAAGCACAAACACAATGATAATGATTAGTGCAATAACGTATACGTCATAGCTTGGCAAAAGCTTTCCTCCTTTGTGGTGGCCGACTCTGGTGTAGCAACTATACCCACAGTTGCAGAAGAAACGGCAGTGAAGTTATGTGCATAGGAGGAAAAAATTAAACCACTCAGCCTTTGGCTTGAAATATTGACTGGAAAATAGTTCATTAAAATAATTAAAAATACCGTTGCGTAGAGCTTGATGTGCAAAATTAAAGAAGGTTAAATCGTCAACTAACGCTGACCACACCGCATGATGTCGGTGCGGGCACGATTCAGGACAATTAAGGGCTGCGTCGTGTTCTGTTACGACGCTAAGTGCAAAATGTAAGACGTCTGCACCATTTGGTCTTACATTCTTTCTGCTGAGTACTTCGTTATTAATGCTTTATGCACAAAGGAAGCGTGACGGCCGCGCAGATGAAGTTGAGAAGAAAGAAAGCGAAACAGCAAACTGTTTTTTCTTTCATGGTGCTAACTCTGAATCAAGAACAAGTTGTGAATTCGTCTCCTAGAGTTCTCCCCGTCTGGTCTTTTAACAACAGTGAGAAGTTGGAAACTATTTTCTGCGTCCGTCTGTCCTTCGTTGTTGCCCGGTCACTTCCTCAGCTTCACCATCGCCATACAGCGAAGAAAAAAAAAAGAAATATCCGACCACCATCAGAAATCGAACGCATGGCACTGCGGGCTGCCATCAGTGCTTTGTGTTTGTTGTTTATCTAACTTTCATACAACGTCATCACAAGTGGAACTCGTCGCGTCAGCTTAGCGGCTATGGAGTTGTGCCACCGGGCACGAGGTCGCGGATTTGAATCCCAGCCGTGGCGGTCGAATTTCTATGGAGGAGAAGTGCAAAAACGTTCGTGCACTTAGATTTAGGTGCAATCGAAAAAAAAAGCACAGCCGGTCGAAATTAATCCGGAGTTTTTCACTGCAGCTTCCCTCTGATCGTGGTTTTGGCTCGTAAAACCGCGGAACTTTATGATTTTTCATCTCACCTGCAGTAGCATGGCCTGGCAGGTCTGCCGCTAGACTAACCTATCCAGATATCGTTAAACTTTTTCTCTCAATGTATTTTTCTTTACTGCTTCGCTATCACGCCGCTTCGGCCGTTGGGGAAAATCGTGCGAGTTTTTTGTGCATCACAGTGACTCCGACTCCAAGAGTAGAGGCGTCTGTGCATGTATTTCGGAGGCCACGGCAAACAATAATGTAGGCAACGAAGACGACGTTGTGTGCATTTCTAAAAACGAAGTAGTCCATTTCTGTTTCAGTGATATGATTTAATGATAGGTTGGTGCGTTTATGGGAGAAGATGGAGTGTCCGTCGCGCTGCTACGGCAGTAGATGAGTTTAGAGTTGAAGGAATTGCTCGACTCTGCTGCGCCGTAGACGTATTGTTGTTTCGATCATTCTCTTTTACCGTTTCCTCCGCGTCGCAGGGCGCCTCTGTCTTGCGGTTCCTCAGGCATCGTCTAGCTAATTGTGAATGCGTTAGGGCTGGTATAAGAGCAAGCTGCCGTGAAACCATATGTCACGTTCGTAGACGGCTGAAGTTTGTCTTGCTGTTACGGTCTCAACTATGCGATGAATATTCAGCGAGTGGTGAAAGTAGTGAAGATATTAACGAGAGAGAGAAAGAGAGAGACAATTACCACCGGAACAAGATAACTGCAACACCGTTTCGCGTTCATTTTTCCCTAGACTCCTAAACTGAGTAGGCTGCCTTTATTCACCGCCGGCCTACACGCAATGTCGATGAAGTTGTGGACGGGCGTACGACGCCAGTGACCGTAGCTCATCCCGCCATCGAGTTTCATACGAATTTTCTAGAGGCAAGCCTGACGCCACAATCGCTAATGCACTAGAGCTCATGGGTAGTACATGAAGTTTTCTACGACTTGGCACTGTTGCATAACGAAAGCATACTGTAGTTTCTTATATTCCTCTGTGCGATTCAATTGTGTGGTTTTGTTTTCTCGGAACGCCTCTATTCATCGCTAAGGCATTTGACGTTCATAAGTGATTAGAAACGTCATCTCATTGTTAGTTCACAAAATTAAGAGGAGCCCACAGCAGTTATACCATATGGCCTGTTAAATGTACATGATATATGGACAATAAGAATAAAAAAATGTTCGTACTAAACAATATTTTTCTTTGCTGCACTGGTTCAATAACGGATGCATGATAGCAGTCACACTAAAATAAGAAAACCACTGGCATATAGAAAATGTGTTATGAAAAATTAGCTTCGAAAAAGTATTTAACCGACAATCCTAAGTTACAAATGCCCAACAAGTCTCCAGCCGAATTGAACGCTATCAAACGCAGTCGAACGCTCAAAGCATACAAATCCGCGGGCTACATTTGAACAGCAGTACCGGTGGGTCACGCATGCAGCGTCAGATTTCCCCTCTAGTAATGTTTTGTTAAAATCAATGCGTCCTGCCGGAGATGGTGCGCACTTCTTTTTGGGTCGGACTCAAGAGCTTACATCTGCGGCTGCTGGTGACACACGCGCTATTAGTACAGAAAACGCTTGGTATAACTCTGCATCTCGGCATTGCGGTTATCATGTCGTGCCTAGGCTATCGATAAAATTTCTGCAACGGATGTTTATATCGTAATCAATATTTCAGGCACCACACTGCGGCTGCGTATAATATGACGTCACTGCTTTTCTGTCTTCGCGATGCTACTTCTGATATTTACTTAATTGCCGTCTCATATCGCTTTTTGAAGAACATTTATTAGTTATTACTCTACGCTTCGTGAAGCTCCCACAACAGCTTTCATTCCGATATTTCTAAGCAGTTGGCTGCGCAACTCACGGTTATGTCACCCCAAGACCATTCTGATGCTTGTCTGAAAGGATGCATTCACTTATTAGATTGTTTTTTGTGCTATGCTTAGTTACGTTTCATATAAGTTTACCTTGGTCATTATCGACGAAGGCTGGTCCACCAGCCGAAAAAGTTCAGTAAATAAGTCTTCCTAAAAGTTGGTCGTCTCTTTCCTGCGTATGTTACATCGGGTCCCACGTGCTGAACATTGAAGAAACCATATATATGAAAAATGAAAGTGCCCAAAAGGGGTAGCTTGTCGCTGTTAGTAGCCGAACCCGCAACCTCCGCATTACGAACCGTCCACTAACTTGGGTATTTAAGTTTACTAGGTCCCGCCCTGAGAGTGTAAGCCTGCGCCACTCAAAGCCATGGTGGGTGGATGTGGCACGTCCTTTTTTTGGCCGATGGCGTCGCGTAAAGCGCAAACTTAGGAAAGCAGGCACGTGGCTCAAAAACCCTCTTATGCTACGTAAGGACATCCGCACTGCCAGATTCGAGAGGTTCGCTATAAATGAACGAGAGAAGAAGGAAACCGAGGGGCTCGATTGTGTTAATCGTGACCAGAAAGCCAAAATACAATGACACCAAGGAAAGCATCGCGAAAATTAGCTGTGCTTGAAATCGAAATGTAGAAAAGAATAAAGAAAAGGGAAATGAAAGCGGACAGAAAGGTAACTTGTTACCTATTATTATTATTTTACACCCAATACACAACATAGAAACTTCTGATTGATCTTCAAATTCATTCTCATGCATCTAACGCGCACGTAATTCAATATATATGTTTGAGGTTA
Organism: Dermacentor albipictus; assembly: GCF_038994185.2. Lineage (NCBI taxonomy): Eukaryota > Metazoa > Arthropoda > Arachnida > Ixodida > Ixodidae > Dermacentor > Dermacentor albipictus. Next base: position 242,299,643 of record NC_091821.1, on the reverse strand, counting down.
CATAACGTTTTGTACGCCTCACAGTGTAACGTTAAATTTGTTATTGTCATTAACAAACGCTTCACGCTTGCCTCTTTTTGTATGTTTGATGCTTTCATATATTTTGACACAAATGGCGTCTAGCTGATTATATATAGGCAAGTAAATTGTGAAGGAGTATCAAACAGGAATTCAATAAATATTTACAGAGTCCATCTGTCTGTTAATAGCTTCGTTCTTAACGCACCAGACAAAGGGGAGGTGTCCAGTACGTTGGCGAAAGATACAGCAACAGGACGCCACCAGATCCACAGATGAGGGTGCAGCTCAGCTATATACGCATATAGTATTTTATTCAGTGATGCGACGGCATATGCGCTTGCATACTTAGGAAGCATATGATTATTCAGTGAGAAGAGGGCATGATGATTCTGCTTCACCAAGTCGTCATATATCTGCGTGCTTCTAACACTATGAGCGTAATAACGGCATTGCCTTTAATATACAGTTCCTTTTTCTTTTGAAAATGCCGTTTTATCCCGGGTTCGAACTTTCGCTTCACATCGCGTTTTTCATACGCGGGGCTTCTCTATAAACACGCAGATAAATTCGCAGACACTCAATTGCATCCGGTGAATGGACATGCGACCCAGCCCATTATGCCGCTCTTTAGCTGCCATTTTCCGCATATGTTTACTCTCTATAATGTCGACAGGTTGCGATAATTTCAAGAGTGTGTGGATTTTCGGGAGGATGGTCTCTTTCACATTCAGCTCTAGCGTCCGTCGCCTAGCGCGCGAGCGCTTCTCTTTGCACGGTCTGCCATATTGCCTTCCAGATTTCCCACTCTCTTATGCATATGTAGGATATGTGGCGTTTTCATATCTTCGAGGTAAAATTCAAAGGCGGGTTGTGCAGACTTCAGGTTAGCCTTGGCGTTGCGCCTTGGTATATAGGACAAACTGAAACCACCGGTGTCCGGTGGTTTGCAAAGTGGCGCTCCAGGGAGGTTCACAGATCGTCGATATAGGAAATGTACGAGGCTCACCTGTAAGTGCTCCTCTACAGAAGTAGGGCAATAATCGGCCAGATATATCTCTGCGCAAGTGGCACTCCGTACTATATTCACTCCGAACTCGTTGTTCGAAATGAATATAGGTAAAAAAAATTACCCTGCTTGTATAGAGGGAAAAAGGAAACCACGAAACTGACACTATAAGCTCTAGCCCGAGTCGCAGCGACGAATTTAGCGATAATGTTGCAATGTGTACCGATGACAATATGTTGGGGAAGTTAGTTCATTTGGGCTCTTACTTGAATGCCCGCTAGGCTGAGCTTTTTTCTTTCTCTTTGTCAAGGAACTGCATTATTGCGAGAGTGAGACAGAGGAAAAAGAAAAAAAAAGAGAGAAAAAAATCGAAAAGGCGCGTGAAGTATCCACCGTGACAACATATCCTGTCCTCGTGGGTGGGTTGTAGCAAAAACAAAACGTAGTATAAAAAACTGCCTTTTGTTCATCGCGACCATCCACCTTTCACGAGCACTGACAGATATTTTAATGAGCAGGCTTCAAACGAAGCAGCTACACTGATATCGGCGTACACGTTCCCTATACGCTCCTTTTTTTAAACTAATGCTCCAGTGCTTCTTTTCAACGGCTGTCCATTAGCTGGGCAAAGAAACTCGAAAGAGAGTGAAGTGCAAAAAAAGGCACACGTGCAGCAAAAGGCGCCCGGTCTGCACTAGTTCGCGCGCGGCTACCAGGTGGATGCTGCTTGGGGAACTGTTTTGAGAGCGCAGTGATGTATGACGCAGGGAATGCGCTGCTCTGCCAGCGGCCGCGCCTCTTCACTCGTTAAGACAAGTGCGTGCCTCACTGCTCCCGAGGTATACTGACAGCGTTCGTGGAGGCCCTGAGGATTATGTACACTGAGCTCGCTTCTTGTTTTATCTCGCTTTCCTCTCGTTTATCATTATTTCTGTTTCTTCTCGGAACAGAGGGAATATTTGGCCGCAGCGGGAGGCGCCTCCAGCAATGCCGGCGCGATGCGGTGCGCGAATAATAAGAGGAAGCAGCCGCCAGAAACTCTAGCGCATCGCACGCGTCTGGCGGAGCAGATTAGTTGTGGCTATATGAACGGAGGAAAAACAGAAATACAGGGAACCAAGCACAAAAAACGTGACGAGGCAGCGCCTACACCAAGTTCGGCTGTAGTACCGAACTACGAAGAGGCCCGTTATAATGACTAGAGCACGATGTGTCGGAGAGGGCGCAAAGTGTGTGTGTGTGTGGGGCGGGGGGGGGGGGAGGGGAGAACGCTTCTATAATTAAGATCTCCGAGTATACAGAGCAAGTCGGCGAGACAGGAAGGTAAATAAGCCGGCACGCCAGTCTTCTAGTCCTAGTAGGCTGAAAATACCTGTTGACTAGTGATTACGGCGGGGAAGAAAGCGCGAAAAAAGCAGAAGCTCAAACAGCGATTTCCTATATTTCCTGCGATGTCCAGTGTGCTGTTCGCTTGATGGAAGTACTTGTTTAACACCACTTTCCCGGCGTCTCGGATCAGCACGAAGTAAGGTGCCGGCGCGGCAGAGTGGACGGCTACTTATCTGTCTAAGAGATCACTGGTGGCTTACGGTGTTGAACCTAAGCCCCCACTGAGATACCTCGCCACTGGCGCCTACATATGCATAATTCGAGGCACGTCGCATGCAGCAGCTCTACGCTTTAACCCTTGAACACACAACGAGTAACGATCTTCGCGGCGCTAGAATTTTGTCTTCCTGAAGGCTATAAGCTTTGTTCTTAAACCTTTGTTTTTGTGACAGAACAGAAAAAAAAAGAAAGGAAACCCTGTCCTATCAATTCTCACAAGACCTCATTAGGGCTCTCGGTGCAGTGGATCATATGCATGGCATCAGTTCCTAGCAGCTCTTTTTCTAATGCTTTAATTAACGTGGTTGCGTATCACTTGAGCGTCCAAGACTGATTATACTATCTCACGAAAAAAATAATAAACGACTGAGGCAAATTGCAGGCAGTTCCACGATTATGTTACCCGAGCATGAGTCTAGAAACATATAAATATTGACTTAATGATTCTATCCCTGTGTTGTAATCAACGCATTTTTTTCTTCTATTTTTTACCTCATCTGAGAGAACATTACTATTAACTTACTACTACTATCACGTATTTTGTTTGCTGAGAACATACCGCCATCCTTAGCAAGCGTCAAAAATAAAAAAAAATTAAAGAAAATAAGGGGAAAGGAAAAGGCTCACAACAAGCGTGATCTGTTGCGGCGGTACAATATGGCATATCCGCACCGGCGTTGTGTGCGTTTTGCCAGATGTATGTATGGTGCGACGCACAACAATATTTGCTGGACTCCACGAGTATTGCTGAAGGTCGAAGAATTGTACTTGACGGACTGAAGCGTATGTGGGCTCCAGAAGTTCCCATGTAGGAGATTGTGTTCACGCGATGCCATGGCTCTCCAGAATGGGGTCGCCTCGGCTCCTCCTCAAGTCTTTAAGTTTCCGTCTGGATAGTGAAGCATAACATCATCACTTTGGGGCTTTCGATAATGGGAGCAGACTAGCAGGCCGGTATGGACCGGATGGTGTTCACAATGCGCTGATTTTCATCATACGTAACCCGCCCTGTCTCTACTTTAGTGACGCTCAACCATAGCTCGATCTAGCAGCGATGCCGTAAAGACGGCGCTCCGGCGCTGTAATCAGCGGCCGTCCAATAAACACTGACCGAGACCGTTCTCAGCCCAGAAGACCTTAAACACGTGACTTCGCTTCCTGAAGGCACGCGGACTTTGTGACAGACTTTGTTCGAGTGCATCCGGCCTCCTGCTGTACGCATACTTTTTCTCTCCCCCCCCCCCCCCCATTTCCTTTTTACTCTTTGATGTCTCTTTCTATCATCTCAAGTCCAGGAATCCGGGACATCGACTACCCTGGCGTGATGCCGTCAGCGTAACTCTGTGAGAAGCATTTTTGAAAAATTGATTGCTGAGCAATACCTCGTTTTTCGCAGATTGCACTGTAGGCACTCAATCCGGACGACGGTCTCACGCTATATGTCGCGTCTAGTTTAATTACGCTGGCTGGATTTTTTTCCTGGTACACTTTTGTAGACCCATTTTAGATGCATGGGGTGATTCTTAATAGGCTGATTACCGCGCAGCGAGAATCCATCCACTAATTGCACTCTAATGGCATATGCTCTACGACTCCCTCTATACGTAGGTCCAGCGTGTTTTTATTCCACTGGTTGAATTTTTTTTTTCTTAGGGCGCTTGTGTTCAGGTACTATGCGGCGAAGCAGCACTACAGGTTCAAAAGATTCGTCCGTCGTTGAATTGACGTGAAAGGGCTCGATGATGATGTATGAAATCCTAGACTCTCATGTGCATTTATGCACATTCGCGCCCTCGTGTATAAGGAAAGATGACGCTGTCAGATTCTGCAAGAAGCAGCGGACCAAATGGCTTCATGAAATGACATCCAAGCATTAAGCCGGCTGCGCGCGCCATTGTTTCTTAAGTTCCGGCGCATGGTAAAATGTTGTATTTGATATTTAGAAAGATAAACATTATGTGCTAGCTAAACTAACGAAAACCAATCAGTAGTTAAACTGCATTAATGAGCAATCAAGTAACGCGATGCAGCAAACTAATACGATTATATTATTGAACACTAGTTTCTAACATACTATGCGATGTCACGATGTCAGGAGAGGGCACTTTGTTTCATCACCATTAATTTCATGCATGTCAATTGAAATGTCATAGAACCAGTGATTCAACAATGAGGTCGGCTTGAAACAGGCATGACGAAGCCAATAGCTACAATAAATAATTTATTAAATTAATTGGTGCAATGATATTTTTGACTCGCGCACGACGCCATTGGTGTCATTCGCAATGTAATTAAGTGAGCGTTCTGAAATACCTTTGCTAAGTGATAGCGCCTAACTATCATACAGCTTTGTGTCATGGATATCAAACGAAAAGTCATTCAAACAGTGACTCATTTATGATAATAAGGAGTGGTAGGATTGAGTTAGAAGTGATCACGAATCACTTTGTTTCATATGACAGTGGTAGCTTTTATTAATATGCGTCGTCATTGATATCAATCCAAATGACATTAAATGACTATGTCTTTGGTTACCGCTGCTAACCGGTCCAGCCCGGTTATTAGTGATCACAAGTTATACGCTCAGTATAGCGTTCTCGTATTTTATACCACGTGGGCGTAACGGCTGTGAAATGAAAAGTAAAAAAAAACAAAACAAAAAAAAAGATGATTCAATTACATTAACTACGAAATGGTAGGACAGAGTCATCAGCCATCACAAATCACTTTGTTTAATATGACAGTGTAACCTTCATACGTGCAAGCCGTGATTTGTATCAATCAAAAAGTGATTGCATGAGTATTTCAGTTACTTTTGTTAATTGTTGATAACGAGTCATTAGTAATCACTTGTGGTCCGCTCCGTACAATGTGCTCGTACTCTTAAGCAGCTTTGCGTTATGGATATCAAATGAAAAGTAGTAAAAATGGCTAATAAAATATTGTAATTAAGATATGGTAAGGTTGAGTCATCAGTGATCGCAAACCACTTTGTTTCATGTGACAGTGGTAGTGTTCATTTATTTATTGGCATTTCTATGAATTAGTTTCATTAAACTTATTCTTCATGAATATATAGCAGACAGGGTCGAAATACTGCTGATCACTAGTGATTATGTTCACTTCAGTGTTCTCGATTAAACTCTTAACATTTTCACAAATTATTGCTTGCCTCGGTATTCGAAGGTTCTTGAAGGACGATCTGCTTGGAATAAAGTCACTGGCGCTGGAAATAAATCGGCTGGTGCTTAGATTAATTTGGGCAGGAAAACCTGTAGTTTGCACCAGCGAAACCAAGTGCCGTTGCAAACTCGCGCTCATTAGTGCATCTGTTTATGCTTCGCATAATTAAGCCAAAGGTACGCTTGCTATCAAAGGTCTGTCATTTCGTTCCAGGCGTTGCGGTCAGGGCACTCCTAATAACAACAACACTTAGATGTTGCTAATCGTGGTCGTTTACGGGAAAGGAAGAAGGCACTCCTACCACGCGCAGGAACCACGTAGGTTTCTGGCGAGGCGGAAGGACTAATTTCGCACCGTGGCGCAGCGGGTGCTTCAAGCAATAGAGAGTTTTAGATTAGGGGACGCAAGCGGCTTGCGTAAGCAAGAACTAGGGTCCACGGTACTGCGCATGCGCAGACGCTGACGTAGGGTTCTGCGCATGCGCAGCACCGTGGCCCCTAGCCCCTGCGTACGCAAACCGCTTGCGTCCCCTTACATAAAACTCTCCAATGATAGTGCATGTGGCGGCACGCGGCTGGCCGACGTGCACCTGCGGTGGGGCTGCAACTCGGGCGTGGCGGGGGACGCACGCCGACGCACGCCGTATCGTTTTTATCGCCTAGGTTTTGCTTTATGCCACGCGCTTTGTTTATTCCGTGTGCATGCTTCATTCAGAACGCAAAAGCTTTTCGAAGTGAATAGCTCTATTTGTCTCTAACCCGCATTATCGCGCTGGCTGGTGGTGTTTGTCACGCCAGTGGCTCTATCTGATTTGGTCAAAACAGGGTGAAAGTTATCGAGAAGATGTGACGTGGCATAAGTAGCGATTATTGCTTACCCTAAAGGAATTGATTATTGGTGCCAAATCTGTGCCACAAGCTTAACAAACTTTCAAAGCGATAGCTGTCGCCTCGTGTATCCTAAGAGTGCATGGCTGTGCTGTTGCTTCTGCGAAGGGTAGCGAAACTCAGTGGGGGCTCCCGCTGGAAGGCGAGGTTTCGATATGACGGAGGTTGACGCCGACCATTCAAAAGACGGTTGATGTTAAAGCGATAGCTGTGTACAATTATTAATAATAGTAATAATTATTGTTATTATTAGTTTTAGTAGTAGTAGTAGTAGTAGTAGTAGTAGTAGTAGTAGTAGTAGTAGTAGTAGTAGTAATTATTGTGGCCACCTTCGTTTTTACACGTTCACGGAAATGGTCAGTGGTTGTTGCTCAGCGAAAGCGATAGACCAGAGTTGACATAGATATAGTAGAAGAAACGAAACGGACGCAGATTTGAGTTGGAGGCACTGACGCACCTAATTAAGAACGCAGTTAAATTCGCTCTTTATTGATTTAGAGGCTCCTATGGCATCGCGGCTTCTGTGCAGATGACTGGCAGAAAATCGATGAAGCTCCGGGAGCGCACCGCTTTAACGTCCCAAATTTTTATGCTGCCTCCAATTTCAGCAGATGGAACACGAGATCAGAGGGCGGCAGCAGAGGTTGTAGAAGTCACATAACTATAACGCTTAACGAGCGTGTCAGCGACCGCTTACTCCTTACGTTAAGAATATGAAATGCGTTTTATAAAGTAGAAAGTAAATTCGCCGTCACATATGGATGACAGATCAGTGAATTTATTCCGTTGCGTCAGGTTTCCAAAAACGCAAGTAGCTCTAGATGATTCGGTCGTAGGACTTGTACATATATATATATATATATTTAACCAAATTGAAAAATACCACAGATATGTAGATCTCCTGCAAATCGCCGCGAAGCGCTTGTGGATGTGTGGCGCAGTTAAATGCCCTTAGAAATTATTTACTATTGCGGATAGGTAGCTCGCAGCAAGCGAAAAAGAATGTGTCGGATAACTTTACATAAACAAAACAAAGTACTATGGCAGTGAGAAAGAAGATAATGTCGGTTGTATATCTGAAATTTCAGTTGAGCTGTGCTAGGCTGTTTTGCATCCTTACTGTTTCTGACCTTAACAGAGGCACCTCTTCGACTCCTGGAAACAGGGCTAAGTACAGAGCGATGAATGGCGTGTCTTAGCTGATTGAGCAACCATTTATTAGGATTTCACATAGCCTAGACTCATTATGCAAAAAAGAAGTGAGGCGTGCAGACAGGACACAAGAGTAGAGAAGTGGACAACACGAACTTCTTTTTTGCATAATGAATCCTTACCAACTAGCTCAGCTTTCTGTCGTTCTAGCCTAGACTCTCAGGCCATAAGCTCAGGTGAAATTAGCCGCACCACTTTAACAGCTTATTCTGCATTGGCCAATGCATACAGATGGTATTTTAATAACTTAGTAAGCGTTTTATTAAAAAAAAGAAAACTCGAAAATTTTTCATTCAAGCTGGTTGAACACTTCAGCGCAGGTGCGACATGGTAAGCGACATTAGCCGCACCTGTATTAAGTAGCTAATCACGCTGTGGATTTTCCCAGACTGTGAGACGGCTAAAAAAAAAGAAAAAAGCAGGGGCACCATGAGAAACCATTTCTTGGCACGTATTGCTCGGCGTAAAATATCGGTAATTATCGTTGACTGATTTTAACGACCCGAATTCGAACAAGGGGCGATGGGGGACACCGTAGTCGAGTGTACCGACTAAACTTGATCTATAGGTTTTTTTTAACGTTCGTTAAAACGTAAAGGTACACGTGCCTGTATTTTGTCGTTGAAAGAAAAAAAAAAAAACGACCGAAATAACCGGGTTTCAACTCCCGACCTCATGCGAAGCAGCTGACCATTATATGCGCTGAGCCTACGCGGTGGGTTTGGCGAGCTTTAAATTGGTCGCGTACATCGGTCTATAATCGGTTACATTACGGTTTCACCAATCCTTCGACAAGGGCGCGGCATAACATGCCACGTGCACAATGAAATAAATGACTTCGGACGTCGTTATTTAATGCAAGCTTGCGAAAAGATCGAGACTATTCCAGGTTGTTCAAAGTAATGCGCCTTACTTGAAGCCCTTCAGTAATGCAGTTCTTTGAACATTTACCAGTTACACACGTTTTTCTGCATCTACTCCCGTCGCTTTCCAAGCGCTTAGAAAAGGTACTCGGCTTGCACACGTCCTCTATAGAAAGAAAGAAAAAGGAAAAGAAAATAATGCGGCAGTGAACGTAACACTACCAGGCACCTGCCCGCAAATGCGCAAACGGACTCGTAAACTGAGGCCAACCGAGATAAAGGACGTCAAGCCTGTGGGCACATCCTCAAATATGCGCCCAACACCACCGTTTAGCAAGCTTGCATTATTCTTTGAAAGTAATCTTTCGAGATTACCAAAACTGCAGCGACAAAAGGACGAAAAGGGGGCGAGTGGAGGGGCAGATCGCTTTCTTGAAATCCTGCACTCGCTTTCTCGAAGCGCGTCTGAGCCTCTAAACGCCCATACATTGCAGCAGAACCGCTGATTCGCAGTCGATCAACTGGCCACTCGCGGTCCACGCGCGTCACTCATTCCCGATTCGCACTCGGCGGTGGCGTGGTCCTGTTTGTTTTTCTTTTTGTTTTTTTATTAGGTGTACTTTCGTTTTCGTATAGTACACTGCGCGTGCCATCGCACAAACTTTGAATCTTGAAGGTCCACAGGCCACTTGGTGTAAAAGCTGTGAACTATGGGCGATGTCCGGAAATGCTGGGGTTTGTTCCCTGTGCACCATACCCCAGCACAGGGTAGCCAGTCGTTTCACACTACCTAAACTACTTGTTTCGAAAGAGCGAAAGAGCGAAAACTTTTCGAAAAATTTCGAAAGAGCGAAAACTTAACAAGTTTCAAGAACTGGTAGTGCACCACATGGCTCAAATATGCGAACATACTTTGAATTTCGTGACGTCCCACTGACGTATTCCAGCGCTAGGATATTGGTGCGAAATTAAAAAAAAAATGAAAACTTGGCCCTGAGTTACTCTTCTAGCAATGAACATGTCATTGTAAAATTAACGAAAATAATAGTTTTGAAAGAATACTTTATCAGTATAAACTGATTCATTGTTTCTCTTTAGTGTCAGTTTAAGTTTGTCATATCGAATGGGCCAAAGTTCATCTATGCAGCACCGAGTGTTATCGAATTTCCTTTTTTTTTAGTTCTGCAAGTTGTTCAGGGAATGCATGCAGAACTGGTAGCAAGATTATAATTCGTAGAAGGCCCCTAAATGCGTTAGTAAGAAGCTAACGACAATGGTTCCAAGCCTGAGCGCCCTGTTCTAATTAATTACCTGCTTTACGTGTAGTGATGTGGTTTTGACACAAGTGCGATTCCTCCATTCACCTATAGCTTCTACGTACATTCGCTAAGAGCTAAGCATCTAACGCATGTGAAAAGTGGCGCTCTCGGGACAATCGACTACCGGCGGTGTCTGCAAGGCTATGGATACACCCCCATGTAGCCAGACAAGCACCTCCTTCTTCCTTCCTTATAAGTGCACCCCCATAATTTGTTCATTATGTAATTTAGTGCGGCATTTCTAAGCATCTTCCCCTGCGTCTATAGGGAAATATTGAGGAAGAATCTCATGTACCACGCGCGACCCGTTCGTGCATCCTTTCTTTGAAAGACTTGGCTGAAACATCCTGAAAGTTGGGCGATGTCTCGGCTGCGCGTCGATTTTCTTTATCTTTAATATTGTCGCGGCTACTCGGAGGTCCCACTTGTGCCTCTGCTGGTTTCTTGGCTCTTCAAGGCAGAAGGGACGCGGCAGTTCACTTTGCAAGGGTGGGGTGGGGGGCGTGGGGGAGGGGGGAATCCGCGTGTCGCCAAGTTCTGGGACGTCGTCGCACTCCACCGGGGTCCCGCTCCTTCGTCGGCCCTTCCCCGTTCCTCCGGAGGCGCGCATTCCGGGCGCGTTCACGGTGGCACGCGCTGCCGCGGCCACCAGAGCCCGGCTCGCAACGCAGCGCATGCACACGGCGTCTTCGAAAGAAAGCCGGTGGTGTCGAAGAATACAAACAGCGGCATTGCGAGAGTGATTTGACGGAACGGGACGCGCGTCGCAACCGGGTCACGCCCGGAAATATGAAGCCCCAAAAAAGCCGAGCAAATGCGCAGGAGCGCGAAAAGATGTAGATAGGAACGAGATAGCGAAAAAAAAAGAAGTGCTGACCGAACATGCGAAGCAGGAATGCGCCAGAAAAAAAAAATGTTGGGGAAATAGTATTACACCTGGAAGCCCGTGGCTGAAACGAAGTATAAAGCGTCTCAGTAGCTAGCTGTGGGGGAAAAAAAAAATAAAGTGAAGAGAGAGCCGGAGAACGAGGGGCGTAGTTGACATTCATTGGTGAAGCTAGCCGCACAGAGCGCCGGGTAGAGCCGCTCCACGCACAATGGGCGGTTGGGAGCCTATGGCGAGTGGCGCCTGTCATTTTCAACCGCAATAGCTTCTACGCGCCAGCAGAGCCAGTGCCTGGACCCCGAGGGTGCGGCGCAGCGGCGTTCGCGTCTCTGAGCAACATGTTTATTTTATCCACTTTCTTTCAAGGACACACTCCCTCCGGTCTGCCCAATATTTTCTTTCCATATAAGATGAAGCTTGTAACAGGGCATCTCACAATGTCTCGTCTCCCACGTCTTCAATGAGAGCCTCAACGAAACCTCGACGTGCGACATTAATGTGAACAAAACCTCATATTTCCGCGACGTCACGGCAAAGGCCAACTTCTTTCAATATCGTCAATTCTCGCCGACTATAGCGCAGTGATTTCTTGGCTTGTCACTGTCGGTTCTAAAGCGCCTCTTGTGTTGCCGTTCCCAAGCCTGCATAGCATGCCCTGTGCATGCAGGAGCGGTTGTTAGGGTTCTGTTTTGTGTGTGTGTGTGTGTTTGTGTTCACTCAAAAAATATATATGCACTATCATTAAATCTTCATGTCGGCTTTTAAATAGCGAATACTTATCTTTGGCCCAAACAGTCTCCAACCCGCCATTATCATGAACGTAACCTGAAACGGCTTTTCGTTCTCACTAGCACCCTTAAATGCAGCTTTCTTTTTCCCGCGTACCATTGGCCTATGGAATTCTTTACCTGCAAGTATCCGTTCTCTCCAATTAAGGGAATTTTATCGTCGCGCTAGCTGACCATGTAGCCTAATAACATTTCCACTATTTTTTGTATAACCTCTAATTGCGTTGCGAGAAACATCTTTACTCTTCTGAAACTTGTACTTTAACTGGTACACCGAAATATTCCTTCCTGGGGTGCATTATGTTCAAATAAATAAATAAATAAATAAATAAATAAATAAATAAATAAATAAATAAATAAATATGTTCTGTTTTTTTTCCCCTTTCTAGAATTAGGGTATCACGTGCCAAAACCACGAACTGATTGTGAGGCAAGCCATATATAGTGGGGGGCCTCCGGATCAATTTTGACCTTCTGGGGTTCTTCAACGTGCACCCAGTGTAATACACGAGCGTTTTCGCATTCCGTCCCCATCAGGAGGCGGCAGCCGCGGCCGGAATCGCATCCGCGACCTCGTGCTCAGCTAAGCGCAATGCCACAGCCGTTGGGCTACCGCTGAGGGTCACGTGGTTTGTGTGCGTGCGCGCGCGTGCACCGCGACGCTTTAAATGTGTCGACTAAAATGGAGTTGTCCTGAAAACACGATTGTCTTCAAGTTTATAATGTACACGTATAATGTAATCGCGCAATTCAAGAAGTCAATTAAAATCTTTTCTTATAGTTACGTATTTGCTGACTCTATACTTGTTGGCGTGCCCGCGGACGCGCGTAATCCAATTTAGACTTTTAATTAAAGTTACTGATGGTGTAACATTAAAGATCCTGTATAGCATGTCTGGCGAATGAAATACGAGTACTGGGCCTATAATTACGTAGCTCATGTGCGCTACAAATGTCCGTAAATAGAGGAGTCGGCTAACCATGATAGGTCGTATATTGGTAGCGATAGCGGCTGGCCAATGACAAGCACTTGCTACGAGCGAAAAGCTTTGTCAATTTGGAGCCAGTGTTCACACAAGCACCCTTGCGTACGAGTGCTCAATCATTGACCGCTGTTCTGGCACCCGAGGAATTTATGACATGTATTGGCTTGATAAAAATGCCATCGCTGTAGAGATAAGGAAATTAAAGCAGGACCGGGAAAACGTAACGATTTCATTCCTAGTCTATTCCTTTTTCGAGCTCCGTCACGGAACCAAAGCTCCGCTCCTTCTACGTCATCAGCATGATCAGACAATTATGGGCAGTGCATGATGAAAAAAAGGAATAGAATGGAGCGAAAGGAATCCTTACATTATACCGGCTCAGTTAACATCCTATAGAGCGATTCGTAAGGACAGGCGCCGGCCAGTCATGACAGCGAACATATGTATTAGAAAATGTGCTCGGACAACCTCAAGCAGTTATCCCGAAAGAAAGGCTTAGTGAACTCAGATGCATTCACAAAATTTCTCGTTATCAGTTGCGCTACAGCTTACTTATCGCGATCATCGTCAGCACTAGCTGCTCATGAAAAAGAAGGCTCTAATAAGAGAACTGCTTCGACTATTTATCGATCATGAAGCCTTCTATACCAACCGAGCGCTCCCTCTTGATTCGGGGACAGTCTTTCGACGAGGCCGCGTGAGGGCCGCTACAGTTGGTTCACTTCAGAACCGTGGCACCCCAGGTCTCTTCTGCATGAGGTTCAGCGCAACGGGGACACAGTAGCGAGTTGGGACACATGCCATTGACGTGTCCTAGCCTGAAACACTGGTAGCATTGAAGCGGCTTCTGGATGAATGGTCGAACCGGATGACGGAAATTTCCGACTTTAACGTGGGATGGTATACAACCTCCCTTGAAAATTACTTTTACGCAGCGCGTATTCCCAAGGCGGCGCACTTGCGTAATGATCGTGTCCTCGTTTGCCGGCTTGATGAGGCTAGGTAAGTCATCATTGGGAATGGCAATGTCAATGTCGTAAATTACACCGGCTATGGATGTGTCGTCGCGCGGGATAAAGGGGCGCATTTTGATTCTGCCTAGCTCCGTGATTTCTTGAAGTTTTCCAACGAAATGGCCAGAGACAATTCTGCCCACAGGGAGGCAGCCGAGTAGTCCGGCGTCGGCGTCGACACCATCGTGCATGCGCATGCACGAAGTGATAGTACCCACTCCCCTGCGGCAGCACTTAGTCGCCCCGCGAAAGGGCCCACAACTTCCACGAAGCAAGCAGATGAGACTCTTTTTTTTAGAGGAATGGGCTACGCTATACCGAGCTGCTCCCTTGCTAAGGAACCTCAGAAGGTCGCGGCCCCACCGGAGCCTTCTCCGGCCATGGATGATTCACCTAAAACAGATCGTCAAGTCATCTCGGTGCTACGTTCCCTGATGGAGGCCATCCGAGCGATTTTAGTGAACATGGCGACACCGTCTGCCCGAAGCGCACTTAAAGTGCTGGACGCCTTAAGCCCAGTACTTGAATCCCTCAACTAGAAAGATGGCTACGTATACCCCATCCTTCTGAAAAGAAATCAAGGCAGCGTCCGTCATCCAGTGGAACGCCAGAGGGCTAAAATCACGAATTTCAGATTTTAGTCAGTTTGTGTACACCAATGTGTTTCCACTCATCGTTATTTGTGACCCCAACTTGTCGAAACCAATCAGATTTTTATCACGTCAACAACGAATTTATCATGTCATCAACAAATGGTACATGCAGCAAAATTATCGTTTTTGTTCGTCTTGAACTCACCTATGTTTTGCAACCAATTGCGCCCCACGACGACAATCAATATATATGCATCACAGTTAAAACGAACCAACTCTTTTTTACTCTCATAGGCGTGTATATATCGCCTTCCAGCAATTTCGATACTAAAAGATAAGCGGATATCTTGAGTTTTTGAACCACCCCATGGGTCATCATAGGAGATTTCAATGCACACCATCCAGCATGGCTAAGTACAAGGACAAATGCAAGAGAACGAAGATTAGCAAGCATCGCCTACAACTATGGCCTTACTCTCCTGAACGATGGTAGCCCCACCTTTCTTCGAGGCGTGACATACGGCTGCTGCCTCGACCTTGCTTTCGTCTCCAACTCTCTCGCCAGATATGTGAAGTGGTTTCCAGATATTGATACACATGAGAGTGATCCCATTCCCACCTATCTGAACATCAAAGGCTTGTCGTCTACATCTGGCCCACGGAATATATACCATTCGGACGATTCAATGGGCCAACTTCAAATCTTAGATGGAAGATGCCTGCCGCGAGGGCCTACCCTCTGGGTTAGAGCACACAATTAAAGATACGATGCAAAACGCCACTCGCATGATGACGATCTCTTCCATGCGAAACGACTTCGACATAGAATTAGAGCGACTTCGAGCACTTCGTCGCCGGGCGGAACCTCGATATCGGCGTAGAAAATCAATCCCTGACCTTAGGGAAGCCAGGAGGATGCAAAAGAAGATTCAGCGTCGTGTGGATAGATTAGCGTCGGAACGTTGGGCAACGTTTTGCCAGACACTTGACCCCCGCAAGCCACTGTCTCACATTTGGAAAACAGTGCAAGGTCTGCGCTGCCTTCCGGAACAGGTTTTCCATTCAAGGCGCTCGCGATTTTCCAAGGGCGGCAAGACATCAATGTCGCAGAAGGCTTTTGTGCGCGGACCGCAAACCAAGCGACTCGTCCAGATCCTCCAGCCCGAGATGACGACCCCCATTCCTGTGATTGCCGCATGGACCTTCCTTTTACAATGGAGGAGCTCGAGGCGGCACTAGCTCTCTGCAGGCGCTTATCATCTCCGGGTCCACATGGTACATCATACCGAGCCTTGTGCTATCTCGGAGAATCCGCACGGGTAGAATTGTTGAGTCTTTACAACTCCTCATGGCAGGAGGGAAATGTTCGTGACGAATGGAAAGTAAGCCGCCTGGTGCCACTCTTGAAGCAGGGCAAATCCCCACTAGAACTCACATCTTACCGCCCAATAGCGTTGGCCAGCTGTGTAGGAAAGATAATTTAACGGATGATCCTTGGCCGCTTGGAATGGTACCTTGAACACTACAAGATTTATCCGAATTTTATGGCTGGTTTCTGACGTGACCGCTCTTCCACCGGCAATGTAGTTGATCTCGTTTCATATGTCCAGTACGAAAGGTCCCGTAAGCGTTTATCTGCAGCTTTATTCTTAGATGTGAAAGGGTCATACGATAACGTATTACATGAGGCCATTCTCGGCGCTCTTGCGACGGTTGGCCTAGGTGGTCGAGTCTTCTTGTGAATTGCAAGTTACCTATCTGCAAGATCATTCTATGTGTTAACTGATGATGGCTCCACTACGCGACGCTATACCAGCAGGGGTGTTCCTCAAGGCGGTGCTCGCAGCCCGATACTATTCAACCTCGCTCTTGTTGGACTTGCTGAATACTTGCCAACTACCATCAAAATTTCAATATACGCAGATGATATCTGTATCTGGACTTCGGCAGTCACACGTCCTCAGATACGTGCGCGGCTTCAAAGAGCGGCAACTTTGACAGCGAGCTACTTGTGTAAACAAGGTCTCAGCATATCACCAGAAAAATGCGCACTATTAGCATTTACTCGCAAACCAATGACGCCTTATGTCATCTCAATCAATGGGCGGACAATTTCCTATGTCATAACCTACAGACTTCTTGGTGTAATTATTGACCGAGACCTCTGTTGGAGCCCGCACGTGGCCTACATGAAACGGCGCCTGACAGCAACTTCCCAGTTGTTTAAATACTTGACAGGAAAGACGTGGGGCATGTCAGTAGATGCAATGTTGAAACTCTAGAGAGCTCTCTTACTCGGTTTTTTAAGATATAGTCTACCTGTACTGAACAACATCTGCAAGACAAATATTCGTGTTCTGCAGGCAGCACAAGCTCAAGCACTCAGAGTTTGCCTTGGTTTGCCCAGATGCACGTCAACAGAGGCAATTATTGTGATTGCTCGGGACCATCCAATGCAAACTCACATTACGGTGGAAGCCCTGAGAACGCAAATCAGTCATTTTGCACGTGCCCCCTATCACCGCCTTGCAACATTACCTTCAGACAAGCACCAAGCATCACTCCCTAAACCTATCGCCAAGTACAACGACAAACTTCCCTCGGACTTCACCACTGCATCTAAACCATCGATACCCCCTTGGTGTTTTATCAGCGCCACAATCCATCTCAGTGTACCAGGAATTGGGAAAACGTCTGTGCTGTCATTGCCTGTGCTGCAACAACTATCTCTGCTTCTTATGCACGAGAGGTACGCGGGCAGTGAACACATTTATACTGATGGTTCCACAAACATCCAGTGTTCATCCGGTGCTGTGGTTGTCCCAGCAAGAGCTATTACCATCAGCTTTAGGACTGACCACCCAACGAGATCGATATTTGCGGAACTAGCTGCTCTTTACGCTGCACTTGGTTTTGTCAATCGGGAACCACCTCGACAATGGTCAATCTTCAGTGAGTGACTCAAAGGCAGCCCTACATGCGTCGTGGGCCATTCGAACAGCTCGTATTCAATATTAGTTGCCTACTCCATACACCACATGAGAAAGGACACCACGTGACGTTTCAGTGGCTGCCAAGTCACTGCGGCGTCATAGGAAACGAAAACGCCGATAATACCGCTCGGGCAACTCTTGAAGACACACAGGAAGAGGTCATACCACTTTCACGGTCCGACGCAGCCAGCAGACTTCGAGTGCTTGCACAGGAGGTCACGCTCTCGCTATGGTGCACACCAAGCAGCCAGACCAACCGGAGCAATCGTCGATACGACCGACCCTCTTTGATGCATCTCTGTATGCCAACCGAACTCTGCTTTATCGCTTATGGCTAGGGGTGGCCTTCACGAAATTTTACTCATTTCGCATTGGAATGGCTGACAACGCTCTCTGCAATGCCTGTCTCAGCAAGGAGATGCTAGAACACCTTCTGAGCGACTGTCCTAAATATAATGTTCAGAGACAGTCCATGGCGTCCGTTATAACGCACCTTGACAATTGTCAGTTGGCAGACCATTGTCAGACCATTGTCAGTTGCAACTATTTTCACATATCGCCGACAGAAGACATCGCAGCTGAAGGCGACGAAGGGACTACTGCGGTGTTTGAAATAGGCGGGCTTGGTCAAGCGGATGTGACAGTGATGTCGCGTGCCGCGCAAGAGTGACGGACTGTAACTGACGATGTGTGTGATGTGTTATGTGCGCTCTCTCTCTCTCCTTCCCATCTTTCATCCCCCCATCCCGCTCCCATGTGTAGGGTAACAAACCGGTTAAGCTAAACTGGTTAACCTCCCTGCCCTTCCTTCCTTCTTTCCTTCCTTCCTTCCTTCCTTCCTTCCTTCCTTCCTTCCTTCCTTCCTTCCTTCCTTCCTTCCTTCCTTCCTTCCTTCCTTCCTTCCTTCCTTCCTTTCTTTCTTTCTTTCTTTCTTTTCCTTTCCTTCCCTTCCCTTCCCTTCCTTCCTTCCATACCAAGTGATGTCACGTGGCGCAGACTGGAGAACCATTGCTTAAAGGAATATAAATATAATGGTCGGGTGCATGAGAGCAACACTACGCGTTCAAAGTAAGTTTTTGTTGTACCTACGTCCACATGTCCATGCATGCGGGCAAATTATGCATGCAGTACATCATAAGCGTAGCTGCATGCCCCATGCCTTTACATGCACACTTTGAAAGCCTAGCAGCGTATATATCTTGCAAGACGCAATAACTTGGTGGGCAAACTTTCTATACTCTGTACATTGAGTACTCAATCCGGTGATACACAATAAGAGGGGCAAATAGCAAGCACTCTCTTAGGAAGAAAGCAACAACCCTAAATATAAACTTTGCTCGTTAGAGCATCTGTCTGAAGCTATGCAGGTCAATTAACCCGATCTCAGAAAGGGAAAGTGTTCGTTAAGAAATAGTAACATGCGCAAAAAACCCACATTGTTTCACTGCGCATTTACAAGGCGGCAACGCATTAACAACATGCACACGCAAGTAAGGTTTCTCTTAAAGCGATCACGCCAGCCTGAACACAGTGCGGAGCGTGAGAAGACGCCTTATGGCAGTGCAACTGCACTTGGATCTCGGAAGCAGGGAGAACGGCAGCAGGTAGTCACGGGTAACGATTTGCCATTACGGAGATGAAATTATAAGCGAGTAACGCTCTCCCATCAGTCACGTGAGAAAAAAAAGAAGGAATCCGCGGAGGCACGCGTAGTTATCACTGCGGCTTGCTCTAGCTGTACTATATAAAAAAAGAAGACTGACAAGGGTTCACAGTGTCGGGTGTCTTGCGCGCGATGCCTGGAAGAAACATTGGGACGCAGGCGAGTGCGGCGAGAGTAATGAGGCCGCCTAACTACTTGGGAGGATGCAGAGGGGAAAGAGAAACAAGATGAGGGCAAGCGAGCAGAGACAGCCGAAAGAACTCACCCCCTGAGCCATGACGGTACGAAGCGGGCGACACGGAGCGAGAAGGAAGAAGAAAAAAACAGGAGAGAAATGATCATGAGCAAAAATACACGTGTGAGTTGCTCCAAGGATGTACGACAACACGGTCTCCGCAAGGAGCCGGTCGCAGAAAAAGGAAAAAAAAGGAAAAAAAAGGAGGTGGGGGAACGATAGTTTTGAGCAGCGTATACGCATACATAAGCTTCTATAAATGGGGAAAGGGTAAAGTGGTATGATAGAAACATGAGAAGCAAGACGTTCAAGAACACGCGTGGAAAGCGTAGCTGAATATGCTTGTTACGTACGTCGTGAGGCTGGAGTAAGATGGCAGAATGGGTGCTCCTGGACAAACCGCATACTTACACGTAGGAGATTCACGTTGACTGAAGAGCTGTGCCGCCAACATGACAGCCCCAGAGGCATGCTCGATTAATGCGGGAACGTTTCCGCCCTTTCCGGTCCTTCAAGTCGGCCACTAGGGGTGCGAGCTGTTCTCACTTTAACTCCTTCATTGAAGCGCGAATAAGAGATCTAAAGAAAGAAAATTGAACACGAAAGGGACATAAAAAAAATTGAAATGTCGTCATGAATGCCTTAGTAGGACGAAAACAGCGTATTATTATTTGCGACACTTTTCTAAAAACCAGCCGCCGTGTCCTTTCCGTAACGACACCGAACAAGCCTTGAGAGAGGGCTAGTTGTCCTTCCATCCCTAGTAAACTTGAAGCGCTAAGGAAAGAAAACAGTGATGCAAGGATGGACACGGACATGCGCTTGAATTGTGCTAGAGACAAAACACTTTCGATGCACAAACAATACGCTTGATTTGCTGGTGGATAATTGTCGCAAGTGCCACCTAATGGTTGGCAACAGCTTCAAAACAGACGACAGTCTTTCCATAAAGGTGGCAGAAAATAATTTGACGCAACGATACACGCTGCACCTTTGTATGTTTGTGCTGCCACAGAAGGGGCCTTGCACAATACTTCGTCGGCACATGATATGTCAAAAGAAGGTTGAATCAGACCAGGCTTCGTATAGTCCTCTGGACTTTTCCCGCGTGTCATGTGCGGCTATGTTGAAAGGTGTTATCTGATCCAAAACGAAAGAGCGCACGACATTCGGTTTGAATCTTCATTTTGCCACTCGGATTCTTCACTCCGTCGTGACTTGCACTCTATCCCACTCCTGATTTTACAGAATGTTTTGCTGTCTCCAAGATCAGAACATGACAGCGCCACTGGGCACGCGGAAATATCCTTACTTTTCTCGTTTGCCTTACTTTTGTTTGGCATCGTTTCCTTTTTTTTTTATGCGAAAGCATCAAATGCCCATTAAGTGAAAAAGCTAGCGTCTGTACTCCGTAGTTGCGAAACGGCCTTTGATGTCCCATTGGCTGCGGTATAACGACGCGAGCGTGCCTGGACGGTGCACAGCGGACGAAAGAGGACACCTGCTGCCGCGTTAGCGTGCCAGGTGTTGCGCGAGGGGAGAGGACACTGCCGCGGCACCGCATCACCATCGATCTCGGAGGCCTGTGTAATCCGCGCCTTCCGCGCAAGCTCTGGCCTGCGTTCTAACTAAGCCTCGGTAAGGCCAAATCAAAACGCGCCAAGCGTCTCAACGCAGCCGCTGGCCCGCGAGGAGTTCGCAACTGTAAAGGACTGCTCTGCGGCGTTAAATTGGACAGTAATGCTTTCGCACTTTTCAGTATTGTTTCTCCTTCTTCTTCTTGCTACAATCAACCTTGTTTATAAGGTCATTACTGTCTACGTCGGCACTTATGCGTGGTCGAAAATATATTATTATATGGTATTGTTATTATTATAGTGTATTTACCACTGTATTTATATGTGTGTGTGTCAGTGTTATTTGTGCGCACATCTATGTCATGTGTATACAGGGTTGCGCAATCACCGGCCCCATTAGCTTCAGGATCGGTCAGACGTGAGCGGACAGGAGCAGAATCAAGCGAAATGAATCGTCACACTATTGCAGCCAATTCTGCCAGTGTAAGCATGGCATAGCGCATAAACAAGAATGGGATTCTTAAACCAGTGTGTGCGTGCGTGTGCTTGTGTGGCCGCTGAATTTTGCCGCAGTTTCTTCAACCACTTCTTAAAAGAAAGCGAAATTCACAAAAAAGTGGTATGCTGGCATGTTCCCTTGCCAACGGCTGTAGCGTACTAACGTTTTTTTGTGAATACGGAGCGTGACCTCAGAAAGCTTCACCACTTGCTTACCAGCGCCTTCATGTTGACTAGAATGCTCCCGTTATCACGCCGGAGTGCTTTAGCACTCCTTGGGAATTGCCACATTCGCATGGGGGCGCGCTGGTTTGCAGGTCAAGAATAACAAATTTTGAAAACAAAATAATTAGTTGAGTGTACTTGCGTCGAATAAACCATGGCCGCGTGTTACGCGAAGGCGTAATAACATTAATAGCAGACTAAAAAGAAAGAATGCGATTAAAAAGAAAAAGACAAGACAAATAAAGTAGTTGCTTCGATGTATACACGTTGAAACGCCGCGTGCGTATGAAAGAGCAAGTTAGGCGAAATGAAATGACGGGGGGCAAAAAAGAAAAAAAAGTAACAAGTAAAAAATGATATACGTCGTACATCATTATAAAAAATAATGAACGCCCCCCCCCCCCCCCCCTGCAAAGGCTGGTTGAAAGTTTGGACTTGTATAAGTCGGAGAGTCTTACTCTTATGAGTTCCGGTCACATTGAAAGACGTTCTGATTGCCGTTCACTACAGGACTCATGTTAATCAGAATTAACATGAATGATTAAGAGCATTGAGTTCCGACCTAAACTCCAAGTAGGGTACGGGTACTAAAATTAACCCACGATATGTAAGCAGCCATTAAGGTTTGTGTGATGAGCCTATGTTTGACTATAAACAAGAACTACTAGAAATTATTTGACCATCGGCAAAGAAATACCGCTGACTGGTGCACTCTGCCTTCCAAAGTAACTGCATGCGCTAAGTGAAGGCACACATTACATGGTTCTGTTGCGTACATACGTACGTGGATGCTTAACGTATTCTAGAGAGCGGAGATGGTATTGCCCCATCATGAACGTTTCACACTGCAGCTGGAAGGAAGCTTGCCCAGCAGAGACTCGAAGCAGAGGAGCGCGTAGGAACGAAACAGCGGGCATAGCTTGCCTACATCGCGAATTATAGGGAATACTAAGCTAATATCAACCCACATGCTCCTTAACTGCACCAAAGCATCAGATAAAAGCAACATTCGGTGGGTGAATGAGACTAAGATCGTTCAGTTTCTCTTACAGCAGAAAGTAGGCTAACGATGTGTCTCTTTCTCTGTTCTCGAGGCAAGGATCAGACTGTCAGTAATAATGCTTAGTGATTTTGTCTTTTTCTTTTGTTATTATTTTCTATTGCGAACAGTGGTTAGGAGCGAGGGAATGAGGCTGAAGGTGCACGTCCGTCCGCGGGAATGTTGGACGATTCTCATGAAAAAAAAAAATTGCGTGGCGGTGTGGTGAAGCGAGCTAGCGCTAACACGGCTTCAAGCCGAGAGAGCTCTAACCACCACTGCATGATCACCTACTACGGCGATCAATCGTTATAAGCTAGAAAATGTGCCTGAGCAGACCCACGGTGCTGTCCAGAACGACGCGCAGTAGGACATAAAGGGCTTCGGCATGGCGGCTGCGAGTGCACAGATGAATATAAAAGAGCTTCGCGCCGGCTCTCATAATCAGTGCAGAATGCCACCACGAAGAAAAGAGGCGCTTTCCATGGGACCGAATTATGGAGAGGCGGATATTTTGTGCTCTATCTTTCCCTTTAAAAGTTGCATAGGTTTTATCTGCTATAAACGTTATGTAGACAGACAGACAGACGGACGGACGGATTCTACAATAACGGGTATTTTGTATTTACCTTGAAACTTTCTCTTTTACTCTATAGAAGAAAACAAAAGTTCCAAGACGCTATTAAATGAAGAGTTCACCCTCATGAAACTGTTTCGAGTGCGCGTGCTGGCAGGTGACATTTTATTGGGGACTAAAACGAAGACGGCACCAGGAGCATAGTGTAGCTTGGCTTACCCAGCGTTTTGTTAATTATTCTGTTTCCAGATGCCATTTGTTCTGCCCTCTTTTGTCCACTGTGTTGCTATATCGCTGCGTTGTTGCTGCGGATATGTCTCCCGTGAGCCACAACATCGTTCACGGGCCCCCGCTTGAGTGCGTTTCTAAAGGACAGTCATCAGTGGTCATCGCGAACAGTCAGCCAATCGTGAGGTGGGATTTAAATATCACGTACGCAATGACAGGCCATTAAGGTCTATATGAATAATACCCCTGAACGGTGCTTGCACGTGCATATTTGTGCATGCGTACGTTCTTATGCCTCGTATGTAACCCATTTCTTTAGTACCCGAAACTCACCGATTAGCTTCTCAACAACTATAGCGCACGTGCCGTAATTATTGAACAGAAGCCGATGAGTGCCCGTGTAGTGATAATCCTAACACTGACACCAGTTTCCGGACATGCGTCCCCAATATGCAAAGCTCATAGAGTGCTGTTACACATCGCGGGATAAATCTAGCCACGAGCGGACATGTTAAATGCTATAGATCTTTAATAAACAGTATATCTATCTCATCCCCTCGACGGAAGGCGTGGACCACATGCGAAAACAAGTTCCGCGTTCCATGAAACGGACAAAAAGAAAAAAAATAACGAGAGAAGTAGAGAGAGAACAAAAGAACGGCACATTGTACCAGTGTGTCTCGCAGGGTTGCGTTCAAGCTTCGATGCTTATGCAATGTGTAGAATTTTTCGAAGGAATTCGGTGTGTGACTGGTACCGTTGCGGAACTGCGAATAACATTTTACGTAATCGCCAAAACAGCAGCGGACATCCCATACCACTCCCCTGTGAAAGCGCAGCTATTCTACAGTCGCAAGCGTATAATTAATGTCCTCGTTACATTCTCAGTTCTGGCACAATAGAATGAGATCGTCGCAAAACGATCAGTGCCTGAAGAGATCCAAGTGTGTCCTCATTGCATCGGAAAAATGAAATAAACGTGGGCTGCAACGCGATCGACATAACTGAGCCGTCTTATTGCGATTCCTGGCGTATCCTTAAACACTGCGGATAGCACGCATAATAACATATCGATGAGCGCTGGTATTGTCGCGCACAAACCGATAAAGAAAGAAACCTCGGAGTGGAAGTGTGATGCGCTCAGCCTTCAGCGCAGCGTTGCTAGGAGACGGCCGGCTGAGGATTCCGGACCAGCATTCAGCTTCCAGCGCGGACCGAGCGTTGTGCGTTCGCGCGGACGAGGATTGAGGGTCATTCTTCGCCCGCCCCGCTGTCACCACGCTGGAGGTGCAACAATAACAGCAACGCGGCCATCGGTCAGTGTCGCAGCAGCCAAGGAGCCTCACACGAGGCAGCACCGGGCTGCTGCAGAAATCAACAAAGAAGCGGCGGAATGCAACTCCAGCGCCATCCTCTATCGGGCCGACCCAGTAGCCTCTTCGCGTGCTGCAGAAAGAAAACCCCGGACGCGTGACCGAGCACGTGGGCTTGCAAAAAGGAAACGAAAAAGAAAAGAAAAAGAAAACCCACATACATAGACACTTTGTCATTAAAAAAAGAAAAAAAAGACGAAAAAAGAAGAAATAGTGCTCCTCAGAGCTTCAGGAAACCCCGCGGAACCCTTTTTGAGTAGGCGCCATAAAGTGAATAATATGAGCTGATAGCATATCCATGGCTTCTGAACGTGAACTCTTGCATCAGAGCGGCTCGCGCGCGCATGAATGAGGCCTAATGAATTACGTACAGTGATCAAGGGAAAACATGGGGAAGGCGGGAAATGGAAATTCAAGACGATGAGCAAAACGAGAACAAGGTAAAAGCGGCAGCCAACGTTTCGACAAGTGGACTTGCCTTTTTCAAGGCGACATATGCTTTCATCGGCACCGTATACATAGGTATAGGTATGGCGCTCCCCTTGTTGCCTTCCGTCCTTCCTTGTTTGCACCAAAGTGATCTTTTTTATTATCAACTCAGCGATATATAGGTAGGGTTCTTCTAAAGGGGAGAGGGGGTAAGTGGGTGGGCGAGACAACGACCGAAGGTGTAGAATTGAAAAAAAAGGTGTGCTATTCAACGTCGGTCGGAGAAGGAATGTGAGATAGCACCGTGTGGCAGCCGGTTGACGTTTCACTGTAGGTTCCTTTGTTCGTGAAAGGTGCTTGGACGCCGGGGGGGGGGGGGGGGGCATTATCTGCTTGGTTGGTTGTCAGTGAACTATCGTCTCTCTGCAAGAGAGAATAGAAGAAGCGCCAGAAAATGGTGCTCGTGGGGAAAAAAAATCTGAGAGACCCGTTCTGAGAAAAGCGTTTCCGGCGGTACCAAGGGTGACCTATCGCCGTAACGGAAACGTTGGTGCACGCAAATGGAAAGAAATGTTAGTACACGCAAGAATAAAAGTATGTTGTCACCCCAGGTGCAAAATTTGCAGGCACCTTCAAAGTGACATTAAAATTAAAAACACCGCAAATAGCTATACACACGAAGTGAAAACTAGCTTTACTTGCATTAGTTCCGATGTAATTTATATGCATGAATGTTCCTTCTGCAAGAAATAATATATCGGTGACACGGGAGAACTAGTGAACGTCAGGCTAAACGGCCATCGTGTGAACCTAAAAAGCTTCTCAAAGAAGTCGCTGAGCATTTCAACCAACCAGGTCATAACTTTGATGGACGTAAACTATGGTACATTCCAATTTCCGTCCTGCACGAGACAGACAATACAGCGAATCATACCTCATCCATAAGTTCAAGGCATTACAATCAATGGGCTTAAACGTTTCAAAGGGAGCTTTAGAATCTATTCCCTATAGGCTAAATTTCAAGTTATAATCAACAGCACCTAGTTACGTTTCATTGGGTTGCTTAGTGTTGTTCTTTCCTTTGCTCCCTTTATTCTTTTATTTTATTTAAATATTTCTTCCATTTTTTTTTCAGGAGCACCCTTTTCTGCAGCTTATTTTATTCTATCTTGCAGAGAGACGATAGTTCATTGACCTCCAACGGATTAGATACCCCCCCCCCCCTCTCCCGCCGTCCAGGCCCCTTCCACGAAAAAAGGAAGCTACAGTGACACGTTAAGCGGCTGACACACGGCGTTAACTTACATTCCTCCTCCGAGGTTGAAAGACACACCATTCTTTTCAATTCTACACCCTCGCTGCTAACACACCATAGGTCGTTGCCTCGCCCACCCGGCTTACCCCCTTTCCCCTTTAGGAGAACCGTACCTGCATACATATACTAAAGTCTATCCAAATAGGTCGCGAAGCTTCGGGCGAAAAGCGGTTCAGTACAAATTTTCACCGACATCGGCAAGGATGGTTATGCGAGCAGCGATTGAACCGCGGCTGTGTTTGGAGGGAACAAACATTGGGAAATAAAAAAGCGTTTTTTAAGTCAAGTGAGACAGAGTTAGATTCATTCTACGAAAATAAAATTCCTGGTCAATCTCATATATTCGTGACGAGTAAAGAAAAT
The DNA here is from genome assembly GCF_038994185.2 of Dermacentor albipictus. NCBI lineage: Eukaryota > Metazoa > Arthropoda > Arachnida > Ixodida > Ixodidae > Dermacentor > Dermacentor albipictus. Next base: position 242,272,763 of record NC_091821.1, on the reverse strand, counting down.
AGAAGTTTATTTATTTTAGTATTATTAATAAATACATTTCTTTTCAGCGCCCCGATGGGGCGCTGAAACGGCGTGATAGCGGCGATAGCGGCGTGAACGCCCCATCGGGGCGTTCACGCCGCTATCACTCGCAATGCAATGCCGCTCTTGAAATGTGCACAAAGGCGCGTTCGTAAAGTTCACCTGTTGAAATACGCCCCCCTCACACGTTGTGCTTTTTTTTGGTTGTCGATGATGATTGGTGCCTGTCTGAAGGTAGTGTTGCAAGGTGGTGATAGGGGGCACGTGCAAAATGACTGATGTGCGTTCTCAGGGCTTCCACCGTAATGTGAGTTCGTATTGGATGGTCCCGAGCAATCGCAAGAGTTGCCTCTGTTGACGTGCAGCTGGGCAAACCAAGGCAGACTCTGAGTGCTTGAACTTGTGCTGCCTGCAGAACACGAATATTTGTCTATCAGGTGTTGGTCAGTACAGGTAGACTATATCTTAAAAAACCGAGAAAGAGAGCTCTGTAGAGTTTAAGCATTGCGTCTACTGACATGCCCCACGTCTTTCCTGTCAAGTACTTAAACAAGTGGGAAGTTGCTGTCAGGCGCCGTTTCATGTAGGAGACGCTGGAACACATTCGGTGCGACTGTCCTGAATATAATGTTCAGCGACAGTCCCTTGCGCACCTTGACGTTCTAGCGCACCTTGACACTAGACCATTGTCCCTCGACACGATTTTCACATGCCGCCGACAGAAGACATTGCAGGTGAAGGCGACGAAGGGACTACTTCGGTTTTTTAAAAAGACTGGATTGGACAAGCGACTGTGACAGTGATATCACGTACCGTGCCAGATTGATGGACTCTAACGGACGATGTGTGTCTGCTGTGCTATGTGCTCTCTCTCTCTCTTCCCCTTCCCGATCTTTCATCGCCCCCATCCCTCTCCCATGTGTAGGGTAGCAAACCGGTTAAGCTAAACTGGTTAACCTCCCTGCCTTTCCTCTTCCACTTTTTCCTTCCTTCCTTGGTTGTCGAAGTTTGTCTGAATTTGGTGACGCGGGCAGCTTCATCACTGCTTAACCTGTTCAGTCAAAAGTAGTGAGTTACGACTGCCAGAAAATTGTTTAGTTGTTTTCGTGTGACTGCGCTAGCCGACGGTCATGACATCCGACGATAGGATCAGCACTCTACACCTAAAGCTTTCGTCAGCTTCCAAAGAAAGTTCCTTCTGCGCAGGGGTGCGATTTCGACAACCGTACGGCTGGCCTTTTCCTACATCGCTTTCCACGCTGAAAGCTCGAAATGCCATCAAGTCAAATGGCGGGGCATTTGAATATACAGCTCTAAACGCCGGCCAACAAAACAAATTTGGCCCCTTCGAAAACAATTTTGACGTCACTTCTCTTTTTTAACGGATATGGCGTCACATTATTTTTTCTTTTGCCAGAAGTGTTCCCTCCACATACAGACGGCGCTAAGCCCCATGAACCGTCGATTAACCGCCATGTTTTGAACGTATGGGCTCCTATGGTAGCTTCGCTACCAGGTATACTTACCTTGCATATACTGTGCCGAGGAAACCATATGTCGCCTTGAAAAAGTCCACTTGTCGAAACGTTGGCTCGCGCTTTTATTTTGTTCTCGTTTTCCACACAGTGATCGAGTTGTATAGGCCCACAAACCATCTCGACAACAGGAGGAAGTGGCTACTAAAAGAAAAAGCAGGTTACCACAGAAGCCGCAAATTTCGAGCTCAAAGCGCATGGCTAGGTCCATAGGTTCTCACGCTGGAGCTGTTGGTGAGAGCACCTGTCAGCCACTCATGATGTTCGACATATAAGCCAAGGCGGTCGACCAACGGTATACAGAGTATACTTACGAACGAAAAGTTTTGTGAATTCAGCCCTTTAAATGTTTCGCGGCAGGTCATGGCAACACCATGATTATAGAAGCCTTTTCTATGTGGTTTAGCGTTTTGGATAGACAACTATTCTTCGTCTCAGTGTTTCCCGTTGTGCGCATAAATGTCACTGTTCGGTGCTCGTCACGACCAGCACCATAAGGGTCAAACCTGACAGTCAAATACGAACATACAAAGATTTTCATTCCTAAGACCTGTTTGTTGCTGTCCGACCGCTATCATTGCTTGTCTATTCGCCATCATGAATTGACAGCTTCTGCCTTTGCGAAACATTCTAGCTGCTTTGTGATTACGGGCAGTGTTTAGGTGACCATACGGACCGCGTTGCGGCAGCGGCGTGCCTCAAGCAATGTAGATATTCCAGCCGCTTGTCTTTGGCAGGCGCCTTTGAGAAGGAAGAGAAATGTTTTGAGCTGGTATCACTTATGAAGGGTGTGCCTTTCGATGTGTTAGAATATAAGAAGCGTGTCTGACAATTCTAGCTCGCGAGGTGCTAACTTTTGTATCTTTTAGCAAAGTAAATCTTGAATCTCTCATTAACTGTCGAGCAGAAGTCATTGCAAGCGATGTGTCCTATGTATACTGGCGGACTATTGTGGCCAGCTGTTCACTATGTATGCATCAGAATTGGCAGGTGAAATTGTGAGGGCGAAATTGTAAATGCCGTTACGTTATCGAAAACGTCTATAGCGTACGGACTCCAGAACGTTCGGTTTTATTAAGACGCGTTTTATACACGTTAGGAACAATTCATTTCATCGCGGCGTTTTCACACAGTTGCTGCGTTGGACATACTGTGGTATAGACGGAACGTTCGGGCCGACCGCACACCACTTGGGTAACTAAGTTTATGAGCTCACCATCGAATATGACGTTCAAATGTTCCCACTTTTCGCATTAGAGAAATTACCGAGGCCCTGTCTTAAGATAGCCAATGTAGCCTGTGGCACAGCTGCTGCGAATTCATCTAAATGAATAAAAAACGTGCAGAAATCATCAATGATCAGTGTCAGTGTAAACGAATGAACGAACGGACGTTTGCCTTGCTGAGTTCGACCACTGACCATCCGTCCAACTAAGAAAACGCCCAAAAGAGCCAAATAATTCTATTCGCTTTAACATGCAAAACCCGCCATGCGCTCGGAACTTGTTGCGCATTAAGGAGACGAATAAAGGCTAAACCACCCAACAATTCCTGCCAAATTCACAGCGGTTTTCTTCTGTAAGGACACTCTTACGAATTACTTCAACGTATACGCCAGGAATCCAGACATCCCAGAGGTTCACGGAAAGATGGAAACTTGTAGTGATCGAAAAGGGATGTCATCACCACGAGCCAGCGTTTCGAAGCATCACCACAAGATATCGTTTCTTCAACCGATCTGGTTGACTTTAACGGACGAAGTCCTTTATGTATGCGAGCGCAGTTGTCCCGCGTTAATCTCACAAGCCGTTTTTCCCTGGACCAGTTGTCAGCGCGTTCCACCAGAATGGCCGAACATTTAACTGTGCATGTGATAGCTTATATGGTTAAGGCGTAAAGCTCCACCTGCCTAAAAAACGGGGCTGTTTATGTTGGCGCCTATAAAAGCAACTAACGTTCCCGGTATTGAACGCTGTGGAAGCTTTACTCTTGTTGCGATCTGGACTTGTATAGACGCAAGGCCTTGCCGAGGCGGTTGTTTTTACGTGTTAATTCCCCTGTGTTTACGAAACACAGGCGGTCCCGACTCTTCCTCTGAAAATCACTCGCATGTAAGAAACGAAAAAAAAAAGAACAATAATACGCCCGGCGCGAACGTGCCAGACGGCACATTTAGCATATCGACCACTTATTCTCCACAGTCGCCGCGACGTGATCTGCAATACTGCGCGCGGTTCTGAAGAGAACGCCCTTGAGCGAAGCGTTTCCGCGCGCTGCTCCCGCGTCGATCACCGGCAGCGTGCGGCTGAAATTTTATGCACATTTCATTCGATTCTGTCGACCGTTTTTTTGACAGCCGCGGTAAAAGAAAAGGAACTTCGCGCGCAGCAGAATTATAATCTTATACGCGCCTCCCAAAGCTCCCGTTATTTCTGCGGGCGGAATTGAATTCTTAGGTGCGTGTTGCCAGTGGGACGTAAAAAGAAACGATAATCAGCAAACTCGGAGAGAAGGATTAAATCCCAATGTTTGCATGCCGAAAGTAAACAAGCGTGCTTTTCTGGCTCTTGATTTGTTTAATTTGTGCCAGTCATGTTTTTTTTTTTTTTGCCTATGTGATATGAACGCAGTCGTGAATACTAGTCAAAGATCGTCTAGAGATTAAAATATCATGTTTTCATCTCTGAAGAAGTGGAACAGTAAGTCGAACGCAACGTGGGACTAGAATAGAGAGATAAGATAATGCAGAGAAAGGCAGGGAGGTTAACCAGAGGTAGTTCCGGTTGGCTACCCTGCGCAGGGGGAAGGGTTAAAGGGGATAAAAAGAGAAACAGAGCGGAAGAGGAAGATAGAAAGAAAGAGAGACAAGCACGAACAAAGCGCGTACAGTAAAGAGCGGTAGGGGGCGGCATTTTTAGAGTCTGTCGTGAAGCCCCGTAGACCGCAGGAACCTTAATAACGCGAGTAAGGCCTTTAACGCGGATGTTTTTTCGGAGCATTGGCCTAAAGCTTTTAGTTCTGATAGTGGACGATTGTCCAACTGGTCCAGTACTCTGCACATCACTTGTCTCTGAGCACTATAACGCGGGCAGACACAGATAATATGTGAGAGCGTCTCGTCGATGTTGCATGTGTCACACGTGGGGCTGTCGGCCATTCCAATGAGGAAAGCATATGAGTTAGTAAAGGCAACGCCTAGCCACAGACGGTAGAGCATGGTCTGTTCACGTCGTGGTAACCCAGGCGGTAGGTGCATCCGTATGTCCGGAGACAACGAACGCAACCGACACATGGTGAAAACATTTGAGTCCCACAGGGGCAAAGTACAGTCACGGGACATCAATCGCAGCCCAGCCGCGGCGTCTGTTCGCGAAAGCGGAATGAAGACTCGTTGACCACTTTCATGCGCAGATCGGGCGGCTTCGTCGGCGTGGTCATTCCCGCTGATGTTACAATGTCCTGGAAGCCACTGAAAGATTATGTTATGTGCCTTTTCATGGCTTTGATGATATATGTGCCGAATTTCTGAGGCCAGTTGTTCACTGGGTCCGTGGCGCATTGGGCTTCGTATGCACTGAAGGGCTGCCTTGGAGTCACTAAAGACTGTCCATTGTTGCGGTGGCTTCTGCTTAATGAAAACAAGTGCAGCACGAAGCGCCGCGAGTTCTGCACCCGTCGACGTGGTCGCACATGAAGTTCTTACTTTGATTTCCTCAGATGTTGCAGGGATGACGACTGCAGCAGCAGAGCTGTTCAGTTTTACTGAACCATCTGTGTACACATGTTGCCGGAATCTGTGCACGTTGTGAATGTGCTCCAAGGTTGCTTGTTTCAAAGCTTGCAGTGGCGCTCCAGCTTTCTTTCTGATTCCTGGAATTGTCAGTTGCACTTGCGGCCGGTGCAGACACCACAATGGATCTGATAATCGCGTAGCGGGCGTAAATTCTGATGACAAGTAGGACTGATTTCTTACAATAGTTTTGACAAAAGTTGAAAGTGGCCTCTTTGTTGGCAAGCAAGCAAGATGGTGGGAGGGAATCCGAGTCAGGTGTCGGATGTGTGCTCTCAGGACATCTGTATCCATGTAAACGGTCAAAGGAGCGTCTCTGGCTATGGCCACTGTCGCAATCGATGACGTAGTTTTGGGGAGACCGAGACAAGTCCTGAGTGCTTGGGCTTGCACGCTTTGGAGCTTGCGGATATTCGTAGTGCAAGTATTTCCTAGTACAGGTAAGCTGTACCGCAGGAAGCCCAAGAACAGTGCTTTATATAGTTGCAACATTGACGGTACTGTTGCGCCCCATGACTTACCGCCGAGAAACGCAAGAAGGTCCACAATGGCGGCCAAACGCTTTGTCATGTACGAGATGTGAGGGCTCCAAGACAAGTCTCTATCAATGATGACGCCAAGAAATCGGTGCGTTCGTCTATAGCGTATAATTTGGTCATTAATCCGCAATGCATACGGGGCCATCGCTTTCCGAGTAAAAGAAACGAGTGCACATTTCTCAGCGGAAAGCTCCAGGCCTTGTCTTCTTAGATATGTTGACACAGCTGTTGAGGCTTTCTGAAGTCGTGCGCGGACTTGTACACGTGTCACGCCTGAGGCAATGACAATGGCAATGAGGCCTGAAACAATGAAGCAATCAGAACGAGTAATCATTCTAGGATTTGGCCATATACAGAAAACCGTGTTGCACTCTTTATTTCCATGATTTGAGTGCAAGACAGCTCGAAGAGCCGCTGGTAATACGCGTTGTTTTGTAGAATGTCAAGTGAGCCTCGATAAGACGAAATATATTGGGACCACGCGAGAGCTGATCTCTATCTGGAAGTGCAACACTCCGCTGAACCCAACTGCCTGTGTCTTGTGGCCGCTTCCCTCAACCACCGCTGGTTTCGCTGCCCTTCGCTGGAATTTCAAAATCGGCTGCCTTCGACATCGCGCATAACTAATAAAGACCAAGAAAAAATAGAGAATTCCACTGACTCAGCCAGTCGCGAAACGCACCTGAATAACATTTTCCTTCTCCCGTCGTTTGCAAAAGGATAGACAGTTGGGCGAGTTGGTACGGTAACATGATTTTGGCTTCTGGCGCGAAGTGAAACACGGACACAGAAAGGAGCAGACAGGACGTCGTTTGCCTGGACTTCGTAAAACGTGGACAAATAGCTTTGAGTAGTTCAAAGAGTGACAGCGTCTACATCGATGCCATTGCTCGTTTAATATTCACCAATTCATTTCTCTCCCATGGTTAATGGTTGCGTAAAATAAGATGAATTTCACCCCATGTTTTGCGTCAACATGGTGGTTGAACCTTGAGTATGGCGGGTTGCTTTTGGCTCATCTTTTAAATGTGAGAAAGAAAACTCTCGAAGAGAGTTTTGGGAAATCACTGGCACAGTAGGCTGATAGACAGGACACGGTGTATGTATTTAATGTCCTCTGAACGGCCTTAGCGGTGAGTAACTCTCCTGAGCCATTTGACTTTGCGCAAGTAAAAACGACTTCCAATTAATTCCATGATTCGTTTCCCGCCAGAGGGCCCACGATGCGGCGGTCGGGCAAGGCCTGACTGTCCCAACGAGGGAGCGGCCCGCAGCGTGCTGAGTCGCGTACCTCAGGACCTTATTAAAGTTTCGCATCCATCCATCCATTTCCCGCCGAGCTTCCATTCGTGCTGCCATGGTAACTTCGAGCGTTCGTATGTAGTGTTTTGTTTTTCTTTCTCGAATTAAATAGAAGTGCGGAAAGTACTTTAACAGTTTCAGTATAGTAACTTCATCGAAATCCCACGAGCGCAATCACTGTAGTCCCTGAGAGTCTTTTGCCAGTGTCAGACACCGTTTCTCACGAATAATCGTTGCGTAAGGAATGGCTTTCTGAATCGTGGCTCAATTTTTGTTTACGTTCCCGAAGAAAATATGTAGGAGAGAGCAAACGATACGACGCGCACATTGACGCGACGCGACGTGAGAAGCCATTACGTCACATGTCGCCTCTGACTTTTGCGCGCACGCCATCTCCGCCTGTATGCATCAAGAAGATGCGAGGTGAGTTGCGCTATGCTAGGATGGCAAACGAATGAAGTGCTTCTGATGGTGGTGGTAAGTTGTAGCAACAGTCGAGTTCAGCTTGGTGATCGAGGCTGGCTATTGCTCCGCCTGACGATCTGTTACAATGTTACTGTGATATGTCACCACGAGTTCAGCAAACTAGGGGCGGAATTCACTGAGCTGCGCTGTTCGTACGCAATTTCTTAGCCAAAAAGTTCTAACGCCGAGATAACGCCGAGATAAGTTCTAACAACCAAAGTGGCAGCGCATTTAATTTACCGCGTCGTATGAGAGTGAGAAGGAAGCAAAGCTTGAATTATTAATAATAATATTTGGGGTTTTACGTGCCAAAACCACTTTCTGATTATGAGGCACGCCGTAGTGGAGGACTCCGGAAATTTTGACCACCTGGGGTTCTTTAACGTGCGCCTAAATCTAAGCACACGGGTGTTTTCGCATTTCGCCCCCATCGAAATGCGGCCGCCGTGGCCGGGAAAGCTTGAATTAAACGACTAGAAATGAAAGAAGTACGGTCAACTGATAGCATGATGGCGCATCATGCATCTGCAGTTGAGGCTATATTCTTACAGCAAATCCCTGCACACCCGTTTCCGACAGCTTCCTTTTCCGGTCGTTTGCTGCTGCGACGACAAGCGCAACCGCTCTCGCCCGTTCACAGCACTGCCGTCAAAAGAACTGCAGTCGAAGTGTTACGCATTCTTCTCGCATTTCTGTGAGAGACAGGACTGATGGACACTTGGTGACATATTTGGCGCAGAAAGAGACGCTCAGTGGCAGCAGATGCCGGCCCGGTCTGTCACGCTAACCGCGCCTGTATGCAATTGTGAGTCAGCGCCCGTGTTGTCCGAGTTTTTCTCCTTCTTCCGTGTTGCGCTGTTTGGTTTCGACGAAATTTTCTCTCGCTCATGTCGGCACAGGTCACTGCCCTCGCTTGTGCGAAGAGTATTTGCATTTGCCATTTTCGAAAGGGTTGCCAACTTAGTTCCTCAAGAATTCCAAGTAGTGCGGCCGCTACACTCTTAAGCAAAATTACACCCTTTGGGTCGTACCTTGCCACACAAGAATAATCGTCATCTGTCTTGTCCGCATTTCCTTTCTTTAACGATGCGAGCCCGGTACTTCCAAGTCACGAACTGCATACGCTTTATCTGCATGACAGAGGATTCTCGACAGGAAAGTAGCGAGCGCAGCGTTTTCAAGGAAGGAAACGCAAGCAAGACAGATGACGATTGTTGTTGTGTGGCAAGATACAACCCAAAGGGTGTACATTTGTTTAAGAGTGTATGCGCTGTTGATGGGGAATTGTCAGGTTTATCTGCTGCTCATCCACAAAAAGAGTTTGCGTAGTGTCTGTGCAACCAGCCTCTAAGCAGACTGCTAATGGCAACATCAAGAGTTTGAGACTAACTCTTGAAATTCATGAATCGCATCCTCACTCCAAGAGGCCCATCCTGGAATATGGTTGACTCCCCGGTATCTTCTTCAATATTTTGACAGCAAATAGTCATATTCGCTCCATATTTAAGTGCATAAAGCACATATTTGAGTAAAATGGCGAATGATTCTATAATCGTGGGGTACCTTATAACCTTATGTAGACAGAGATCACAGAGTGTGTGGCTTGCTTCTGTGTAGGTGAGGGTCGAACTTGCAGTTAGACATTCAAAGAAATAAGTGAACGTTAGGGCTGATAACTGTTTTTCTCTTTGCTTGTAGTACGTACGCTTACAGAGCTGTCTACATTTAACATGATCCAGCGCCACACTGCAACCACCAAGACCTCCCTAAAACATAAAATCAAACAAAAACAACAAGAGCCCGTCCCAGCAGTACTCTTCTTTGGGATAATTGATTAGACAAAGCTATCAGAAGAGGAGAGATGAAATTTGTTATACGTACACAGATGAATGCACTCGTCCTGCCTATACAGGTCTTTCTTTTAAAGACTATATACATATTATAAAAACGCTATGAATGTACCAAATGGGGCGGTATCGCAGAGGAGTTCAAAGGCGAGGCGGAAGTGCTTTGCCGCTAATAACGCGAGCTTGAAAAGACTAATTAAGAAACATTCGTTAAGGAACTATTTTATTAGAGCCTCGGGAGCACTTGCTTATAAGGCAAAAATTCAAAGCAGTAAAATTTAATCCACCCAAACTTCTAACGGTTTTGAATATGGCATCCAATTCGAGATATTCACGATCTAATTTCAACGCTTAATCCAGGCAATATCGAAACCGAACGCGCACTAATGCTACGTCAGGCGGAGAGCGCCCAGTGATGAAGCGTGTGACGTATTTTTAATGATGGCATATACAATAATTTGCGGCAAATGTCGCGGCAGATATTAATACAGCGTTTCGCCACAGATGCTTGCAAACAACAACAACAACAACAACAACAAAATAGCTTACAATATCGGCCGTGAGTGCCGCGACATTCAGTTTGAAACTACATCGTGACCTTTGTCACGCAGCGTTTTCCGTCTGATATGATAGCGGGGCGGTCTTTTCTTCGTACTCGGCGCGCTCCGGTTCGATACTGCTCAATTAGCGTTGAAATTCTATAGTGAATATCTCGAATTAGGTACGTTTTTCAAGGTTTCTTAAAAAGGTAGGTCGATTCAAATGCTACTGCCTCTAAATATGTCATTCAACAACTGACCCCAAGGTAGTAATAAACAAGCTAATTAACAACTATTTGTTCATTTAGTCTTCTGTAACTCACGTTATTAGCGCCAAGGTATGTGGAACTCCTTTGCAAAAACTCCACCTTAGCTACGCTCATAGCATTTTATAACGATCTCTATAGTGTAAACAGTGTAAAACATTTTTCAGATTAAGTTCTAAGGTTTTACGTGCCATAACCGCGACCTGATTATGAGGCACGCCGTAGTGGGGGAGTCCTGATTAATTTTGACCACCTGGGGTTCTTTAACGTGCACCCGATGCACGGTACACGGGTTCTTTTGTATCCCCCCCCCATGGAAATGCGGCCGCCGCGGCCAGGATTTGATCCCGCGACTTTGTGCTTAGCAGCATAACGCCAAAGCCCCTAAGTAACCATGGCGGGTAAAAAAGAAAAAAAAAGAAATTTTATGTAGGCGTTTATTTGCGCCCCTCATCTAAAAGCACATTCTTTTCGCTGAAGAGTGCACATATTACTCTAAGTACCGTATTTTCCGGTGTATAAGACGCGGTTTTTTTCCAAAAATCTTGCTGGTGCGTTATATACAAGGGTGCGTCTTATATGCGAATTTTTCGTTTTTTTTTGAGGGTTCAGAAATTACTCAGGTTCATGCTCAAGCTTTTTTCACCGAAAAAATATCACTACCAATGATGCGGTAGTAGCACGGTTAATACTTCAATACGGGGACCGCCGTGCGCAACTTTTTTTAGGTGAACTTTATCATGAAACGGCGGGGATGACGACTTCCAGAATCGCAAACACGTGGTCGTTTCGGAGGCGCAAGCAAAAGTAATGTGAAATTCCCAAAGATGGCGACTGTCGCGCTTCTCGACATTGTCAAGACAAGCCAAGCCGGCGTTCTTTTTTAGTCATTCTTTGCAACTTCGCAACCGTGTACGTATTACGTCTGTGTTGGTGACTTCGGCGTGTGTTTTCCACTACCTACACCTGTCGTGCTCGGTCTTACTACAGTATGCCACCGAAGTTGCGCAAGAGCTACACCGCAAAGTTCAAATTATCTGCGGTCGAGTATGCTACCGAAAACGGAAATCGGGCTGCGGGCCGCCATTTCGACGTCACCGAGAAGATGATTCGCACGTGGCGACAGTCGTCCGCCAAATTGCAGGCGATGAAGAGCGGAAAGAAGGCTGACCGCGGGAAGAAGGCGCGGTGGCCTGAACTTGAAGACCGGCTCCTCAAGTGGGCTCTTGAACAACGGGATCAAGGTAGGGCTCTGTCAACCGTGCAGTTGCGCTTGAAAGCACGCACTTTGGCGAGTGAAATCGGTGCCGCTGATTTTGTTGGTGGGCCGTCATGGTGCTATAGATTTATGCAGCGCAAAGCCTTGTCAATAAGAGCGCGAACGACAATGTCTCAACAACTACCAGACGATTTCGGAGAGAAAGTGGAGAAGTTCCATGAATTTGTGAAGAAGGAAGTCGAAAAGAATAACATCATCGACAGCCACATCGTAAACATGGACGAAGTGCCTCTAACATTTGACATCCCTATGTCAAAAAGTGTCGCTCAGAAAGGTGATAAGACTGTCACAGTACGAACAACTGGGCACGAAAAGTCTCACTTCACTGTCGTACTTGCGTGCTGTGCTGACGGAACAAAGCTGCCGCCGATGATAATTTTTAAAAGGAAAACGATGCCAAAAGAAAGCTTTCCGCCTGGTGTTATTGTCACAACTAACCAGAAGGGCTGGATGGATGAGCAAATGATGGGAGTTTGGCTCGAAAAGTGCTTTTCGAAGCGCCCGGATGGATTTTTTCACTCCCGTAAAGGCCTTCTGGTTATGGATAGCATGCGGGCGCACATTACTGACATGACACTGAGGCAAATCAAGGCGAAGAACTGTACCCCTACAATAATACCCGGTGGTTTGACGAAGGTTCTACAGCCTTTGGATATTTCCGTCAACCGCAGCTTTAAAGCTATTTTGCGACGTATTTGGGAGGCGTGGATGACGGAAGGCGAGCACAGCTACACCGCAACTGGACGCATGAGGCGCGCTTCTTACAGCGAAGTTGCGAAGTAGGTCCATGAGGCCTGGAGTGCTGTTAGAGTGGCAACCATAACTGCAGGGTTCCGGAAGGCTGGCCTGCTAGCTTCATCGCCAACCGAGCACGACGACAATCAGACAAGCGGTTCTGAGTATGAAGAGAATGCTTCAGCCGCGTTGCCTCCAGAAATGGGCGAGCTTTTTGAGAGCGCATCCGAAGATGAAGACTTCGATGGTTTTAAGTAAAAATAAAATGTTGTTATGGACATATGGGAGAGTTCTTTCGTCGTAGTTTTCTTTCTTTTTTGCTAATACGTGGGCGGGTATGGCGTGAGTGTTGCCTTTTGCGATCACTTAGCGTTGCTTAAGAACTTCTCAGAGGCCGCCGCGGTGGCTCAGTGGTTATGGTGCTCGACTGCTGACCCAAACGACGCGGGTTCAATCCCGTCCGCGGCGGCTAGAATTTCTTTGAAGGAGAAATTCTTGAGGCCCGTGTACTGTGCGACGTCAGTGCCCGTTAAAGAACCTCAGGTGGTCGAAATTTCCGGGGCTTTTCACTACGGCGTCTCTCATAGCCTGAGTCGCTTTGGGACGTTAAACCCCATAAACCAAGAACTTCTCACAGATAGGTAGGTAGGTGGGTAGGATAACTTTATTTAGCTCTACGGAGCTTTTATGCGATCAGATGAGTCCACCCATGGTTCATTTCGCGATGGTCGATCAAGCGTGTTTAATTAACCCTGACTAGCCTAAGTGGGTAAATTGGGGTGCGTCTTATACACGGGTGCGTCTTATATACCAACTTTTTTCAATGAGAGCCTTCATATATCGCGAGTGCGTCTTATACAAGGGTGCGTCTTATACACCGGAAAATACGGTAAGCAAGAAACAGCGATGTGAGAACAAAATGTTTTGTTGTATATTATGACTTATAAAGCTGGCACCAAGTAATCATTGGAAAGAACATTTTCAGCCACACGGTATGTGGTTCAGCCGAAAGAATAAGTGAACCGAACGTGTCAATATGTCAATTAGATGAACATTGAGCGTTTTCTGTGGTGCTTCTGATTAAATAGACACTTTTTTTCTATGCGTAAAGAGCACCCTTGAAGCCCCTTCATGAGAATTAAATTCTTAGCACCATGAGCAATACTATAACAGCGATCATATCAAAGACGAAAATTTGTGAAACGAAAAAGAAAGTAATTCAGTGGGCGAATACATTTGAGTCGACTTATGTGGTGGTAGCGCCACCTTTCTGACGTATTTACAAGCCGTGCAACGTCTTTCCTTGCCTCCCCCCCCCCCCCCCCCTCCTTTTTTTTTTCTCGGGTCTGAGGCTTGAAACTCCCGCCGGCACTCCCTCCCGCCCATGCTCGATGCTTCGGCCGTAGCGACATCTAGCGCTTGTTTCTTGAATCACCGCATTCGCAAGATAACTGCTCCCGTCGTGAAGCGCCCCTCGTGCTTGATCGGGCGATCGATGAAGCGCCCTCTGTGTTCGGCACGCGAAAGTTTCTAGAGGTCGCTCGAAGCTAGATGGCGCCACATGCACGTTCTCTTTCTCCGTTTGGCGCACAAGGCTGCACACGGGCTAAAATGAATGAGCCAGTGCAGAGCTTCTCCATTTACTTTGTAGGTGGCACTCCTGTGCGCTCTAGTGTCGCGCTTGTTCACAGTTGTAGAATACGCGTTCTTTGTACATATTATCCCGTACGTTGTCACATGGCGTTGTTATAAGTACAGTTGAGGCCCCTTCTCTTCTTCTTTATTTGGCACAAGTCGTTTTCTGTTAAGTCCACCTCACATTCCGTCTATGCGAATAGATTCTGCAACGTTCTTGCCTATGCGTTTTTTACGCGTGGGACAGCTATTCGTAACAAGCACATAGAATGCCCTCAAATTAACAATATAAATAGCAAATATTTCGCTTGCGACCTAAAAAATTCGCGCGTGAGAGAATTCGTAAAAGCATGCAGCGACGGCGTTTATCTCCTGTTAATTTTTGTCTTCTATGAACGCATAAAAGAGAAGGATAAGGGTCTTTTATGCTTCACGTAGGTGTTGAAACAATATTGTTTCCATCATGTTCACATTTGACTATATTTTAGGACGAGTTGCGCCTAAGAAAGCACCAACTCGCCCAGCAAGAAGTTCGAAACTATCTCACATTTGACCTCGATCCCTGCACTCATTCAGAAAGCATAAGTTTTGCCTGTAAAGGGTACTCTGCTGCAGAGTGCCTCCACGTGAGGGAAAGCCATTTTTATTTAGTACAGACAGTATTCACGTTTACTATTGCTACTTTGTAGCGATTTGCTACGTTTGGGTAGATGTCTCGTTTTCCCATTATGAATTACTTCTCTACACCTTGCGCGTTTTCGCAGAGCTTTTACGTCATATTCATGTTTACGTGCTTAATTTTTGTATTTTATACGAAGATGTGTAACAGGCTTGGTCAGGTGGTTGTCTTGGTTGATAATAGTTTTGTCGTTGTTGAGAGCTTCATGTCTCTTCTCCCGAAACAGAAAAACTATATAACTGGCGCTACATAATTCGTAAATGGATGAAACCTATGGCATTTTGATCCCTGTCGTCTTGAATGACTCATAATAGAATATTTGGCATAGACTATGGTTAAATCGTTAAATTATATAAATTATCAATATGTTAGGTATCAATAAAAAGCGCTATTGTTATGTGGAAAGTTTTAGAGCAAGTTCGAGAATACAGGACGTCACCATTAGGTTCTTTTTGCCTTTTCTTTTTTCTTTCTTTCATTTCGCTGCAAAGAAAGCCCTAGAAATAACGTCACTGAGCGTTTGAGGAATTTTCTTGTCCCATCTGGATTCTAGAACTCCGAAGTGCCTTAGTAACATAAACGAACGACGCGTGCATGTTGCTAACAAAGAAGTGACAACTGATAACACTCGGCTTTCGTCCTCGGGTGCAGCTTAGTGGGACGCTGATCAATTTCCGTCCAGCAACTAAGGAGTGTGCGTTACTTCGTCATGAGCATGACATGATTGATTTCGTGAAAATTCGCTTGAGGAGCTTTTAACCCCAATGTTAAGGCAATCAGCGACGTCGTATTTGTGTGTTCGTTTTTGAATAAAAGAATAAAAGACGCCATGTGGCTTCCTTCTTATTTGCGCAAATAACCATCAGCCCACATACGATAGGCAGGCATTTTAAGCCTTTAGCCTCTGCCCCTCTAGCAGGCTCTGTACTAAGTCTGTTGAAAACAAAGCATTCAGCTTATTATGTATGGTTTTAGCATCTTAGTATTTCAGTAACACACACACACACACACACACACACACACACACGCACACACACACACACACACACACACACACACACACACACACACGGACGCACACGCTATGCAAATGCCACGTAGCTGGAATGAACCAAGGTAACGTTATTTGCCGCCACTTGGAGCAAGTCAGAGCAATACTTTGTATTTCGCCTAATTACATAAGTATTTATTATTAATGAATCAACTTCTCACATGTTATATTTGTAGTGAACATGCAAATGAAAGCCATGGAAACACGGAAAAGTGCAGCGCATCTAGAAAGTAAAGCGCACTATTTAGCTTTAACAAAACTAATAACAGCTTCAACAAAAACTAATAAAAGGAACCCCATACGGGTTTCTCAAGCAGAAAACTCCCCAGTTCAAGATAAGATTGCCCTCCTCCGGCAATCGAACCCGGAGACAGGGTCAGAGTTCCTGCGTTTCGAGTCGTCTATTAATTCGGCCTCTTTTTACGACCTTGCTGTTCAGCTGAGCAGATGTGAGCGCAAACGGACCGGAACGGCGTGGGTCTCGGATTCGAACCCCGGACCAGGATACTTTTTTCTGCTTTCTTTGTGAGAAACCCGTAGAGGTTTTCTTTGTAACTTCGCGCCACCGTGCACGTATAAGGTTTCTCCACTTTGCGCAAGTGAGCACAGCAGATTTACCACAGCTTGAAAACACGTAAAAGTTACAATATCAAATTTGCGAACGCATTTATCCTTAACTGACTAAGTTATATTTGTCAACTTCATTTTTAAGGTAAACGACAATTTGAAACTATATAGTTTTTCTAATGCAACGGGAAAATGTGAGGTTGTCGAAGGAAAGTAAATGTGCTCCGCATATCATATTCAGATGTGAGCGTAAGCAGGCATAGAATCCAGTACAATCTCCAAGTGCAAAGTACACAATGGGAGCTGCAAGTATGGTCTTCTCAGCAAGTTAAGTTTACCCAAATATCGAGACACGAATAGTTCATGTAAGACAGCTATCTGTTTCACTATATTCTAATCAACAAATTTAAATAAATTACGGGGTTTTACGTGCCAGAACTACGATCCGATTATGAGGCACGCTGTAGTGAGGGACTCCGGAATAATTTGGACCACCTTGTGCTCTTTAGCGTGCACCTAAATCTAAGCACCACGAGTGTTTTCGCATTTCGCCCCCATGGAAATGCGGCCGCCGTGACCGGGATTTGAACTCGCGACCTCGCGCTTAGCAGCACAACACCACAGCCCCTAAGCAACCACGGCGGATTAATAAATAACATTACTCAAGGCCTTTTGAACAATATCGAACTTGCATAAAAAATCTCTCGCCATTCAACGTCAGCAAGTAAAAGCCAGAAATTTACCTAGCTTCTGAGTTTGCCCTTACACTCGGTGTAGGTCGAGTTGAGAGGAAGAATAAAAGAAAACAGTAATTGGAATTTACATATGAGAGCAAGAGTCAAACTACAGCAACCCACGTATTCCTGTTGAGTGGAACCATTCTTCATTATTCTGATAGGAGAACGAGAGCTTTAAACACACATTTGCGACTTAATTTTGTCTAGCAAAGCAATGAACGGGGCTAGTTGGTGGACGTTCATAATTTTATTGCTCTTAGTGTTACACTTACACTTACTGTTACACTTTTGTCGTTTGTTGTGCAGCGGCTCGAAAGTTTCAACAGCATCGGGAAATACTCAAGGTCAATGTCTCACCACAAGCTTCCATCAGATCAAAGCACAAGTCGCTGACAGCAAGGGCGACATGAGGTACATCTTTAAGAATACGATGCGGCACTTCCGTCTAGTAAAGATGCCATGTTAGAATCTTTCTGGGCGAGGTATCCAGCGACTGATCTCAATGTCAGTGACCAGGGGCGATATAAAGTAAAGTTATTCCAAACTTTTCTATTCCAATTCTGCAATCAGCCTTCCGCGATTGGACAAAAACTTTTTCGGACCACCTCCCGGTCGCCTCTCTGTGATGCAACGTCATAAAAACCGCGATAGCTCCCCATCGGATATGACGCGTACACATTGATTATGCATGATTGGACTGAACAATAGAAAAACAGTAATTTATGATTCGACGCCTTTTCGCCATTAGGCCTCGGCTATTGGTCAAAAGTGTTAGTGCTGGAAACATTTCACCTGCCTGTCACGCAATGTCACAAAACCGCGAAAACTCATCGCGTCAAAGTGACGTGTGCGCGTTAAAGATGCAATAATATGCCGAACAAAACTGAATTTTTCTGAATAGCCGCAGGCTACCCCATTCTGAAAGGAATAAAAGATGGCCGCCGCCGATCGCTCAGGCACTGGCTACTCGCACCTGCCTAAGAGCATGGATTTATTTGCATACAATAAAACTTTTTGCGTGGCCATGTAACGTTTTTAAGTACTTTCGGAATGTTTACTGTTGTATATGCTGCAGTTAAGGGGGACATAGTTCCCCGTGACTGCGCGGGGTCGGCGATCTCGCAGCGCATGCTCTTCTTCTTCTTGAGATAGAACACGTCTGAGAGACTATTAAACTTGTGCGTATGTGAGTCCTCGTCTGGCCATCTCACTCTTCCTTCCTCGCTGCAACATGGTGTCATAAGAACAGGTTCTACCAGCGGACATCGGCTCCTAGCCCTTCACTGTTCGAAGGACTATGGCAGCAACGAAACGCCGGTGAGCTGCTCCCTATACGCACATCTCGGTACTCAAGCAACGCGACCCTTTAACGTTCGAGGCCATGGCGTCATTCGTAATTCAACCGCCGGACACCTTCAACTTTTCGTCGCCGAACGAGTGGCTGTAGTGGAAACAAGAATTTGAATGTTTCCGAGCCTCTTCAGGGTTGTGCGTTCAGCCCGAGAAGCATCAAGTAGACCCGCTACTCTACATCATGGGCTATAGCAAGCCGAGGAAATCTACGCCACTTTTGCCCTCTCTGAAGAGAACTCAACGAAATTCGACGCAATCGTGGAGCAGTTCGACAAATGCTTAATCCCGCGGCGCAACGTAATATTTGAACGAGCCAGATTCAACACGAGAGTGCAACAAGAAGGCGAGTCGGCGAAAGATTTCGTTACTGCGCTTCACACACTTTCGAAAGACTGCGTGTTTGGCGCTCTTCGAAAAGAATTCATGCGCGACCGTCGCGTAGTTGGCATAAAAGTTAAGCAGCTATCCGCCAGGCTACAGCTGGACGCAGACCTCACCCTTTAGAAGGCCCTCGAGTCCGTCCACCAGATCGAGAGCGTCCGTCAGCAAGAAGTCGAGCTCCGCCAGGAAGTGCCATGTGTGAACAAAGTTGCGTCCGCTCTCCAATTCACTAGTACTTCGAAATAGAACGAAAGCGGCAGCTGTTCGCGTGGGGCAAACGAGCCATCTTCATCCTCCGGTAAAAACAGCATGCAGAAACCATGCTGTTGGTGCGGTCAAGAGCGTCACCCTCGACTCTGTGCCCAGCACGCTCGGAAGTCTGCAGTAATTGCCGGAAAAAAGTTCATTACGCCTATGTATGCATGTCGCGGCCCCTCGATTCTGTCGAAGCGCAACAAATCAATTTACAAGCAGGATTCATCGGAGTAATCATGACGTCGGATGCTGGAACGTGGGAGGCAACCGTCTTGGTTCAAGGTCAGCCAGTAGATTTCAAAATTGACACTGGCGCCGACGGAACAGTCCTGCCGAAGCAAGTATTCCAGACGCTCAAGGACAGACCTTTTCTCTCAGCTCCTCCTCGCCAGCTACATGGTCCAGACGGAAAGCTTCTTCCAGCCGCAGGAGTGGCACAACTCGAGCTCATCTACCACGACCGTACGACTACTCAGGATGTCTACGCCTTAGATGAGGTCCGCACTCTGTTACTAGGCAAGCCAGCGATCAAAGAACTCTGGATGTTGACATCTGTAAGCGCCATTGCTGAGAAAGTGAATCCCAAAGAAAAATTTCCAGCGTTGTTCCAGGGACTCGGCACGCTACACAAGGAACACTGAATTCAGCTGCATGCAGGAGCGAAATCTTTCGCGCTCAGCTCTCCGAGGCGCATCCCAATTACATTATACGAAAGGACAAAGTTGGAACTACTAAGAATGCAGAAACTCGGCGTCATAGCACCTGTTGATGAGCCGACTGAGTGGTGTGCACCAATGGTAGTCGTCCTAAAGCCCTCCGGAGACGTGAGAATCTGCGTGGACTTCACAGAACTGAACCGCCACGTTCTGAGAGAATGGCATCCTATTCCTTCCGTGGAGCACACTCTTGTACCTGTTCATGGAGCTAAAGTGTTCTCCAAACTGGACGCTAAGGCTGGATTTTGGCAAATTCCACTTTGTGAAGCTTCTAAAAAGCTCACCACGTTCATTTCACCTTTTGGACGCTTCTATTTCAACCGGTTACCGTTTGGAAATGCGTCTGCTCGTGAGCACTTCCAGAAGCAGATGTCATGCATTTTACGAGGCGTCAGTAGGGTTGTCTGTCACATGAATGATATCTTTAACTGGGGTTCGAATGAGCATGAGCACAATGGGGCACTCAGAACTGTGCTGCAGCTACTCGTCAAGGCTGGACTGACATTGAATGAAACCAAATGCTTGTTTGGTGTGCAGCGCCTCACGTTCAAGAGCAAGACGGTATACGACCCGACGAAAAGAAAGTTGAAGCCATTATGAAAATGGAGAGCCAAAGCAACAGGAACGAGCTGCAGCGAATTCTCGGAATGACAACATACCTCGGCATATTCGTTCCCAATCTCTCTGAAGTCCTGCAACCACTTTCTCTTTTGCTGTCAAAGAAGCAAGAGTTTGCTTGTAATGCTCCACAACAGCAGGCTTTCAACAGATGGAAGTCGGTGCTCTCATCTCTCCCCGTCCTTGGAGCGTACGATCCATCGAGAGAAACAATCGTCACTGCAGATGCATCGTCCTTACCCGCCGTGGTTGCTCAGTGGCTATGGTGTTAGGCTGCTGAGCACGAGGTCGCGGGATCGAATCCCGGCCACGGCGGCCGCATTTCGATGGGGGCGAAATGCAAAAACACTCGTGTACTTAGGTTTAGGTGCACGTTAAAGAACCCCAGGTGGTCAAAATTTCCGGAGTCCCCCAGTACGGCGTGCCTCATAATCAGAAAGTGGTTTTGGCACGTAAAACCCCATATATTATTATGCATCGTCCTTCGGACTTGGTGCATTAATCCAGCAGAAGAAAACGAATGGGAAGTTTTCCGTCATCGCTTATGCTTCACGATTACTCTCAGAGACCGAGAAGCGTTACGCTCAAATCGAAAAGGAGGCTCTAGCTTTAGTCTGGGCATGTGACAAGTTCGGTGATTACCTTGTTGGCAAGCTGTTCAACCTGGAGACGGACCATAAGCCGTTGGTTCCCATCTTCATTTCGAAGAGCCTTGACGACCTGACACCCAGATTACAGAGTTTAAAGATAAGAATGATGCGATACCTGTATGAGATTGCATACGTTCCAGGCAAAGACCTTCTAGCCGCAGAGACTCTTTCCAGAGTGACTCTCCAAAAAATAGAAGACCCAGAGTTCGAAGAAAACGGGGAAGCTTTCGCATGCTCTTTGAAAACCTCTTTTCCCATCAAGGATCACTGCCTTTAATGGTTAAAGGCATCCCAACAAACAGACCCTGTTTGTGCACAACTTCGCCGTTGGAGCAAGGAAAAAGAGTGGCCCTCCAGGCGAGATTTACCAGTGGACCTAAAACTCTTCTACGAGCATCGACACTAGCTCACTCTGGAGAACGATTTACTCCTCAACGCTGCTCGAGTTGTCGTCCCTGCCTCTTGCCAAAACTAAGTCCTACGACTCTTACATGAAAGACACTTCGGCATAACAAAGACACTTGCTTGAGCCAGAGATTGTGTCTGGTGGCCCACTATAGGAGCTCATGTCACGTCCCTGGTGAAGAAATGTCAGCAATGCATCGAAACAAGTATCAGGAAAATGCCACTAAAAACTTCCGAATTTCCAGAAAGACACTGGCAGCGCATTGCCATGGACTTGTTTCATTATAAGAGCTAGTGGTGGTTGATAGCAAGAGATTATTATTCAAAATACCCTGAACTGTCTCGGCTCGAGAAGCTAACGTCCGTAGCTGTAGTCAACCACTGCAAGTAATTTTTTGCACGCCACGGGACTTCTGAGGAAGTGGTTTCTGACAACGGCCCGCAGTTTTCGTCGACTGAGTTTTCCCTATTCGCTCAGGACTACGCGTTCAAGCACATTACCTCTAGCCTTCACTATCCTCGGAGCAATGGACTTGCTGAGGCTGCGGTAAAAATCATCAAGACCTTTATGACAAAGACGAAAGACCCTTACTTGACGCTTCTAGCTTACAGGTAGACTCCTTTGAAGAATGGGTATAGCCTTGCGGAACTTCTGATGGGTCGTCAACTAAGAACGAAGCTTCCTCTTAGTTCTACCAAGCTGACACCCCAACTGCCGGATCAAGAGAGCCTTCGGAAGTTTGAGGAACAGTACCAGAAACGTCAAAAGAAAGACTTCGACAGACGTCACGCAGTCCGCGACCTGCCGGAGCTATTCTACCGAGACGACGTCTGGTTGACAGACCTCAAGTGCACAGCGACAGTACAACACCAGTACCTATGAGCCTCGGTCCTACTGAGTTAACACCGACACTGGGGCTGTACGCAGAAGCAGGACCCAGCTAGTTCGGTATTCCCCTGCTAAAACCAACGCAGAAAATGTTTGTTTAAGCGACGGTGTATTTTCAGTGCACTGGCTTGGCCTCATCGAAACCCTCTCCACTTGAGCGTGCTCCTCGCCTCTTTTCAGCCAATTAGATAAGACAAGCTGCTCAGTGTAGGCAATGTTATTCGTTTTTAAAGCGTACAAAAGTGACCTCCTATAAATGAAGAGAGTGTTTGATTGGTCTCTTCAGACAACCCTGCGGGTCACCACCTGATGCTTGCGTCGGCGGTTACGCAAATTTGACGTCAGGAAATTGGAATAAAACATATTGGAATAGTTTTACGTTACAGGGCCCCAGGTTTCAGAAAGAGCCAGGACTGTAATTTGGTAGAACAATTTGAGTTAGGCAATGCAAGCAATGATCCTAGTGTATTTTCCACTGGCGAAGGGTACCTTTCGAATTTGTAGAATGAGTTATTGTCATAGCATTGCTTGTTTAACCGTGAACTTCCCATCACTTCCCATCAACTTCCCATCAGAGCACATGCGCCACGGCTTCTGCAAATAAGCCAGCCGAAGAAGCTTTGATATCATTTCGCCTAGATCGCAAACATGCATCATATGACGGAAATACTGTCGCCTTCGCATGATATTCAGGTGAATCAGCAAGAAACCGAAACTTGTGGACAGGAGCGCACGTGTTCGCCTTTATTAACTTTTTCGCTCTTGTATAGCTCCAAGGTAAAAAAAAAAACATAACTTGTCAACAACAGTAGCACTGCGGGAGGTAAAAGCAATGCGCCCATCGAACTAATTATAAATTAATCTTGTGCTAGCGGACGCTAAGCCGGCTTAGCGAAGCTGCTTAGGTCTGTGCTGAGTCATAAGCCTCTTATTATAAAACAGCCTCCAGTGTGAGTATAATAATTTGAACGGAATGTTGTTGTAATCTGCGAACTCCAGGCAGAGTCACGAATATATACAGTGCAATGGGGACACATCAAAAGCGGAAATTAATAATGGCTGGAAGCGGTGTGGGCTCTTCAATCCCTTTGATCACCTGGGATTCTTTAATATGCAGCCAAAGCTCGGTACGCGAGCGTTTTTTGCATTCTGCTCCCATCAGAATGCAGCTGCGGTGGCCGTAAATCGAACCCTTGACCTCGTTCTAAGCAGGAGGTTGTCATAGCCAAGAGGTTTGCTTACCCTTGCAAGGACCGATGTATTGCCACTATGAGGCCGAAATTCACATCACCGATATATCACTGAACCTCATGCACAATGTTGCGGGTTTTATTAGTTTAATTTGAATTTTCCCGTTCCCGTTTCATTAGTCGATAACTATAAATAACCTATACGTTTTACCCGCTGCGGTGACTTGATGTTCATGGCGTTGTGCTGCTGAACACGACTTCGGGGTTTCCATTCTCGACCCGCGGCGGTCACATTCCCGACTACGGCAGAATGCAAAAAAACGCTCGTGTGCCGGGCTCTGTGCGCATTGTAATAATGCTCTTTTATCCTTTCATTAAGACAGCGACCAGTTTGGCCTATATATCCCGTGCACAGAGCGATTCGGTGGCGCGATTGTGGATGTACGCCTAATCTTGACCGGTGTGAAGTGCTGAGAAAAGCACCGATCAAAACTTACGCGAGAGAATATTGAAGCCGATGTCATAGCAAGGGCTGGCAGCACGTGTGTTAGTGCCCCATCTTTGTGCCTGTTTTTCACAGGAAGTGCAATTTCTTGATCAGTTCGACCATGCATGAAAGAATTGCACGTGTTCTGGGACTAATGATGGTGCGGTCCCCTCTCGGTGTGACGTTTTGTGACGCGTTTTTACTATATTGTCTGATGCTTTCTTGTCGCTGAATATCTCGTGCAATCTACTAATAAAGCCAGCTGGAAGTCGGTGCTCTGTTTTTTCTTTTGGCCGGCTCGGCTGTTTCTTCCTTTCCTTGTTGTGCTGTACCAGTTTGAGCACAGGAAACCTCGTTGCGTCAAAGTGATGTATACGCACTAAAGATGCAATAACATGCCAAACAAAAGTGTCATTTTTTTTTTCGGAATAGCCGGAGGCTGCCTCGTTCTGAAGAGAGTAAGCGATGGCTGCTCACCGATTGCTCTGCCGCTGCAGCTACTAGGAGCTGCAAGGGAGAATCGATTTCTTTGCGTATAATACAAATATTTGGGTGGCAGTATAAGGTTGTCGAGACTTTTGGGCATGTATGCGACATAAGTCTGCCAACCGTTCTTCGCTGAGGATGCATTTCAGCGGTAACGTTAACCTTCCGGGGTTGCACGCCACCGCGATTTTCGGCCACCGCAAGCTAAGCAAGCGGAAGCGGACCAATCATCGACGTCGGCCCCATCCTCCCTACCTGGTTATCTGCTTTCACTGTGCTAGCTCGGACTGACGGAAACCCTCTCCACTTGTGCGTGTTTCTTGCCTCTTTTCAGCCAATTATATATAAAAAAATTTGGACGGCGCTTAAGCTTCGCCTTTAATAGTGGAACGTGATAGCATTCAAAGATCCCCGACTGCTTTTCCCGCTTCCCGGGAAGGCAACTTGTGTAACCCTGATGTTTACCGGGAAACGCTGGCGGCGAACGCTATGCACGAAGGCGAGCTTTCTGGAAGAAACGCGGCCTCTTGCGTGGGCCGATATCCTGTTATTGTTTCGTACTTTTAATATTTCTGTCTGAGAAGATCTAACATAAAATGTATGCGCTGTCGGTGTTTCTTTTCATGACATTTACTTGTGGGCTGCCGTTCTCAAAATTCCGAGGAATAACTTTGTAAGCAATGAAAGACAAGGTATGAGCAACTTTGGCGATAGAAGAGTGGTTGGGTAAAGTTGGGTATGCGTGGTTCGGAATGACTTTTCGCGAAAAGACGATCGACGCTGGACTCGGACGCCGACGCCGGATTTTCTTAAGAGCACTTCTTATTGGGCTAGTTGGTCGCTGTTCATTATAAAATATAAAGACGCTAAATAAACGGACACACTGAAGCGAGAACGGGAGGTGCTTTGTCCCGTTCTCTTCTCTTGTGTACGTCTGTTTATTTGGCGTCGTTATATTTTATAATGGCCGGATTTCCTGCGACACGGGGCCCACAACACTGTCGCGTTAAAACCTGTCAAGGGAGGCAATACTATTTGCTTTCAAAGTAAACAAAAGTAACCTCCTATAAACGGGGAGAGCATTTGCGTGGGCTTTTCAAACAACGCTGCAGGCGACCGCCTGATGCTTGCGTCGGCGGTCACGTAAAGTTTACGTTAGGAGATTGGAATAAAATCAGACTGGAACAATTTTAAGTAATAAGGTCCAAGATTAGGCAACGTGTTAGCAAAAGAACACGTGCAGCTTTCACTGATAGCTTATACCAGTTAAAGGAGTACCGGCGAATGCGACGGCTGTTTGGTGACGCGGTGGCAAACCGCCGTTAGGCTTGCCCTAAGGACATTCTGCCAAAGAGGCAATAATCGAATTCAGTTATTACGCAATCCACAAATGCATTCCAAAATTGATTTTCTTTCTGGGTAAGCTTGCGTAACCTGCAATATATTTTCGCAAAATTTTGTTGACTGTTTGCGGCATCGTGGCCTTTCGGAATCAATCCGGTAAAACCACCTTCAGCGTGAACAACTGACAAAATTTGGTCGTAGAAGACGCACCCGGTAGCATGCATAATATATAAAAAACTCGGCGCCTGTGTTAGGATTAACCCTCCGGTGAACGACACCGGCATTGAGCGAAGGAGTTTCATGTGGTCAGCTTGCTTTGTAACAAAAGCTTCGCTTTAATGCAAGTGCAGGTATCTGGGAAGGTAGTGGCGCTGCTGGTTCACGGGCCAATCTCCGGGTTACAGGTCGAACGACCATGCAAACCGGCAACGTTGCGACAAGTTCTTGCCTTGGTCGCACAAGCACTGTTGCCTGCCCAGAACGAGAGACCGGACATTCAGCAACAAGCCCGGACGACGAATCGACCAATTGTCGACATCGTATCGGTGGCAGTGTAATGTACGTGCTGCAGCGACCGAGCCGGGATCATCTGTGGTCTTGTTGACACAGAATAATGTGACACGGCATGCGGGTGGCATCGTGATCGAGTGGTTTGATTTGATGTTCGAGTGGTGAGGTTTGGTTTGATGTTAAGATTTGAGGCGATTTGTTCCTGGCACTGTCTTTGTATTTGTAATTCTTGCTGTACTGGGTGCACAGGGTATTAGGAGAAAGGAAGGATATTTGAGTGAAACTGCTATATTTTCACTAAATTTTGTAGATTGTTTAGGGAACCGCGACCTCTAGGAATAAATATAGTAAAACCACCTTCAACCTAAACAATTGTCTGAACTGGGCGTCGAAAGCAGCTGCATGTTTATACAAAGTGCTGCTTGTTAGCGATCGTCATATTTTGCTACAATAGCAGCCTGCTGTGAGTTTTATGCATGGCGTGGCTGTTTCTTAGTCTCCCTTTCAGTGACGCTCCAGACGTAATAGCCTAGCGGATTCTAGCCTAGTCTAACCTGGCCTAGCAACCTGTCTTACTTGCATTATATTTATAGAATAGAATTGAATTCTGGGATATTACGTGCCAAAACCACGATTTCATTACGAGGCACAGTGCAGTGGGGGTGGGGGTGTCCGGATTAATTTTGACTACCAAGGGATCTTCAACGTGGCCCCAATGCATGAGACCCGGGCGTTTTTGTATTTCGCCCCCATCGAAATGCAGCCGCCTTGGCCGGGATTTGATCCCGCGATCTCGTGCCTAGTAGCGCAACACAACTAGCCGCTAAGCCACCACGGAGGGTATTATTGTGTATAGCCTAGCGGATCATAGTCCAGCCCACCCTAGCCTAACCTAGCCTAGCAACCTGTCTTACTTGCATGACCTATAGCCTAGCTGCTTTAAGTCCTAGGTACTAGCAGGCAGTGACGAGTGCGACGTGTCGAGTGGGACGCATAATCTTGCATATGTGATCGTGCTTTGTTCTTGTGTGTTTCATTAGAATTACTCAGTGCGACTTGGCATCCATGTTCAAGAACCAACTAGCTTACACAGAGCCATTCAGTGTTCGTATAAGTTCGCAGTGTATACACAATGGCCTGCACTTGTTGCACGAGCTGAACCACCCGGAAGATGTTGAAACACTGGACATGCTTCTTTATCTTTGCCAGAGATAACAAATCACCGTTAAATATTATGAGCTCTTCCCTCACTTAAAATATACGATTCTGCTTCTGGTGACCTCTAAGCAGCTGTGGCAGGCGGCTAAGGAAATTAGCGTTGTGAGTGTTTTATCTTTTCTTCGTCAGAATGAAAGGACCTACCACGTAAAAGGACCCATTCGAATATGCGAAGTGCTCCGAGCGTCACACCGTGCACTTCGGAGATTAGCATCTTGGGTATTTCAGCTAGCCTGCGCTAAGCCCTAAGAAAGTCAGGTAAGCGCTACGACAATGCAGCCAACCCAGCATTGTTAATTGTCCTCTTGATAAACTAAAAATATATTTCATTCTAAGCTTAAACCGTTATTAACAAAAATTATTCACTGTCTTTAGAAGTTCTGGCACAAAAGCGACATGTTCAATAGAAAATTTGTATAATTTCTTTGCATGAAAATATCTGCTGTGGCTGTAATTTTTCGGGGATCCAAAGAAAGCACAAAATATCTGAAAAAAGTACCATGTGATGATGCGCTTGCGCGCAGCGACATTAGTGATACCAAGCATGCTACTAACGAATGCTCGATGCTGCAGGCAGACAAGATGTACAAATAGTCCTTAAGCGATGGAGATAGATCAAAGACAATGGTCTTCGCTGTGAATTGAATCAACTGGAGCTATGCGATATAGCGATAAATAGTGCGTGGTGATTCTTGAAGCTCTGTCAGTATTTTTGCTGTCGACAGACAGCACAAAGGACGATGAGATTTTTGCTGTGGATGACAACGCATCGAAGACGCTGTTGTGGCCATCGCCTCGAATTTTTTTTTGCTTGCGGCCTATTCATACGTTCCATTTGCATGCAGTAACGATTATTGGATGGCAGCATGTTTGAAGGCACCAATGTTCATTTGCGCAAGTGCTTCCTCACGCAGTACTTTATCAGATTGTTTCTCTTTGGAGTACCGAAAATTAAAGCCGTAGTAGCTATATTAATAGAAAGAAATCAGTTGAATATTTTTCAACAGGCTCTACTACTTGTCCAGTGAAAATATTGCGTTTAAGTCACGACTTCAAAAGATAGTTGAGCGTTTTTCTTTAACAATGACTTTAACAATGACTTTTCGGATGAAAAAATACTGAGTTGTTCAAAAGGACAGTGAACAATAGTGAGCTGGACGCATTGACGTAGCGGAGAAATAAATTTTTAAGGCTTCGTACAGCCTAGCTGAAGCAACCTGTGTAAAAAATATTACGAAATACCAGAAAGCCATGGCCTCTCGAACCACGAACTCAGTATTGACATTTCCATGACCACACTACTTCCTTCTGACCGGTTAGAGAGAGAGAGAGACGGAAGAAAAATAAAGGAAGGGAGGTTAACCAGAACTAAAAACCCGGTTTTCTACCCTACAATGGAAAGCGAGACATAGAAAGGTGAGAAGGGAATAGAGAGCGAGCGAGAATTCGTGCTGTGGCAAAGAAAGTGGATAGCGGTCTTGGTTTTGTCTTTCAAAAGGTTACAAACAGCACGAATAGTGAATCGCGTTGTGCCTGGTTCTTGAGAGCACGCACCCTAGCACGCACGCATGTGCATACCAGAGCCAGGCAGAAGCTGGAGTGAAAATAACCTCTCAAGACCGCAGAACTGTAGCGGTGAACCGCACAGGTTTCCGCAGAAAGGAAACAGAAACGGAAAACAAAAATTTAAAGTGAAAATAACAACACGAGATAAAAAAGTGAATGTTGAAGCACAACTATATCGCAGAATGCCTTCGCAGACTGGTTGGGTTATAGCGACCAGCGAACGCTCGATCGATGGTAATGCGGCGAGCGGACGCCCATTTTCACACGTGGACGGCACCGAATGCTGTTTGCCCAGCGAGCAGAGCGGCGCACGACGGATAACGCGAAAAAGAAAGAAAGAAAACGAGAGAAAGGCAGCCCCAGGTAAACGTGGATGCCACGTTGCTCGACCAAACCGAGCAAACGCCTTGCCGTTGCCCGTGCTACCATCCTACCCGCCGGCGTACTTCTTACTGCAGATTCACGTTTTCTAAAACGCAAGGTCAAAATAAAAGAGCAAGCGATCACAAGCCCCGACGGCCGGTCGCTGGGATGGAAAGAAAGAACAGTGCTTTACTGGAAACGCTGCTGGACACCTCTGCAAGGTATCGATATCAGTAAGCAGTCGAATGATTAAAATAAAGCAGAAACAAGCACCCACTCGATGGCATCGACTCTCTGTAATCTATCTGGACAGTTGTTCCGACCGTAATTCAGCCCCACTGCGCGTGCTTCTCCATTTCAAACGTCCTTTATCTTTGTTCTCTCCTGAGCTTCACGCAAAATGCCACGCATGACCGAGCGCATCGAGAGAAATAATGCGACTTGCGCTAGGTCTGTTCTCGAGCAAGATACAAAAAAAAAAAAACGACTCAGGAAAGAAAACGAATGAAAAGGGAAAAAAAAGAAAGAAAAGGAAAGAACCGATAAAGGGAATGAGTCTCTAAAATGAACGCCACGCTGAATCCGTCAGATATAGAACTGTTCTTCGCCCCGAGAAGAAAAGTGAAGGAATAATGCGATACCTGAACAATCTAGAACAATAAAAAAAAATGAAAGAAAGACGCGAGTAAACGGTAGTGGTAAATACACTCTCTGGTTGGAAACTCCGGAGCGCGTGCTCGCACGCACTCGTCCGTGGCGATTCGTAAACAGAGCGGAATGAGGGCCGAAGCGAGCCAGACGCGCAGGCACAGACGAGCACCTTCTTCTTTTGTTATTATTTACACACTTTCGCTTTGTTCTCTCTCTCTCTTTTCTTTGCTACATTTTCTCCCCTTCTTCCGTCTCATGGCCACATTTTCTTATCCTGCGTATGTCAATGTACTCAAAACTATGCCGGCAACGCGCCGGGAAAATGCTTTGCTAAATAAAAATGCAATGCTGCAGAGGCGACGGGAGGGGGTGGGAGGTGGGGGGAGTAACGACCGCAGAAAATACGGAGTGAAACAAAGCCAACACACCCGCGGCCCGGTCACGTCCCACGCTATAGCAGCGCTGCGGAAAGCGGAATTTCTTTCTTCTTTCTTTGTTTCTCACTTCGAGGAAGGGGTGGAGTTAAGTGCTTGGAAGCCACCTAAGCCTGTCGCGGCTTCGTGCAGCGAAAAGTGTCGACGTATTTATTCTAACAGCGGCTACAAGAAGAAGAGAGATGCGACAGGTATTCCGAGCTAGTGTACGTTTAACAAAGTAACGATCCAGGTATACCTTTTGCGTGTGACTTTTGGGACGTCGGTTGGAAAAAAAGTGGACGCCGGCATGCGTGAGCAATGTGCAAGAAATTGTAGCGCACTTGCTTTAACGAACAACTAGGATTTGCTGCCAGCAGTCAAGGCGACGAAGAAATTGCACCTCGAGTCACGCAATATGGGCATTGATAGCCTAGGCGAGGTCGTTCGTTTTGATTTAAACACGACTGCCTTACGTGCAAGTACAAGGCTAAGATAGGCTGATGAAACATTGGCGTTTGTATATAAATGGCTGCAGGCTGCGTCAGGAAATAATGGCTAATGAAGGTTGCAATGTACTAGTAGGCTGCTTGGGGGGGCATAAAGATTAGGTTAGCAGTACTGAAACATCAGTCGTTAACACGGTGTCTTATCCAAATACATATCCCAACTTATCCCAACAGTTAATACTTATCCAAATACATATCCCAACAAACACATTTCACTGCCTAACCGCGGCCATGCCAAGCTCTGGCACCAGCTCCTCTCAGTGGAGGATCACCAAACACTCATCAAATCGCTGCAACATTAGCCTGAACTTTTTTTTCCGCAGTACTTTGCGGTTTACTTTCCTCCAAGTGGTGCAGAACACAGCCCACTTGGAGTAGAAAGACAAACATAGCACACGGAAAGTGCATTGTTG
This sequence comes from Dermacentor albipictus, assembly GCF_038994185.2. NCBI lineage: Eukaryota > Metazoa > Arthropoda > Arachnida > Ixodida > Ixodidae > Dermacentor > Dermacentor albipictus. Next base: position 242,241,359 of record NC_091821.1, on the reverse strand, counting down.
ATGTCATAGGCACTTTCTGCATGATGCCTTTCGAGCCCTCCTCATGTCTTCTTTAGGGAAATTATGTTGTTTAGCGTCCCGAAATTGCCCAGCGGTTAATGAGAGACGCTGTAGTGGATTAGCATTGGCCACCTGAGGCTCTTTAGCGTGGACCCAAAGCACGGTACATGGGCGTTTCTGCATTCCGCCTTTATCTGAATGTGTCCCCAGCGGCTGTGAGGACCGAACCCGCGAAAACGTGCTCAGCAGCGCAGCGCGATAGCCACTGAACCACAGCAACGGGTATCTTCTTAAGTTACTGGCACAAAATTTTACAGCAAAGCTGTTTATGCGGACCCTGTGCCGTCGTTATCGGAGCTCGCTAAAACTAATATCAGCAATGGCTAGAGAATCGTCGTCTTCTTCCACAGCTGGCTCCGTTTCTGCTCGTCATTCCAGTGAAGAATTTCACTTCTGTCGTCGTAATGGCGAGGCTGCGTTTACGGGGTTATGAGCCATTGCTTAAGGGGGTATGAGCCATTCATTGTCTTACGTGACGGACAGATTTAATTTTGAACCACAAGGCTGTGATTACGAAGTGTAAACGCCGTCATCTGCCATCAACTCAAGAGCAAGCAATGCAAAATTCAACGTCTCCAGAGAAAGCATTGCAAGCGGAGGAGGCACACCGAGCAGCGCAGATACAAGAGAGGACAACTCAAGATCATGGGGTAGAAGAGACTGCACAAGACCAAGCAAATCAACATTACACTCACAATGAATAAAAAAAAATTATCAGGTGGGTTTTCTTGCTCTCATTACTGGCGCGCAAAATAGAGCGGAGTAACTTGCACGCAAAAAAAAAAACAGAAATATGCATGGCAAAACACAAACAGAACGCTCACACGTAAAAAAAGAAGAAGGAAAGAACACTGAGAGAACCGAAAGCAAAAAAAAAAGGAAAGCACTCCTAAAGCATGCACACTACGCGAAGCACGCAAAAGCAAAAATGAGGTGAAAGAATGACGAAACAAAAGTTTTACAATATAGAGTGCTTGCGAAGTTTAACTTGCATGATGTAACACTCGGTGTAAGTATCACAGCTTCGCTGTTCGACCATCTCCACAAACTGGAAGGGGCGCTAATTTTTTTGTGACTCCTTTTTCTTCTTTAATGGATAGCTTCAGACTTGCCAATACCGATTTTAGGGCTCAGTTGGTCGACAGCGCACCAAATAATTTATTTTTACTGCGGCCAGTTCAACACGTGCGCCAGGTGCAGCGGGGCTACGGACGTTACAGCCATGGTTGAATACTTCCAGGAAACCTGAAATAGTAGTGAGTCACCTGGTTCCACCCTCTCTTGGCGCGTGCTCCTACAGTGTGACCCGATCACCGATAGCCGAATGCTTTTAGAGCTCGCGACAGGATCAGAAAACAGAGCAGGTGAGAGGCACGCCCTGGGTTCCCAGAGAAGTGGCAGCAAAGGACAAGGCTTAACTCTTGTCGAATGGGGAGAAGACTAGAATGAAGAACAATGGAAGGGCACATTTGGGGCAGCGCGCGATCAGCTTTCGGCGACACGTTCATTGCGCGGAATCACTGGTCCGCGGGATGATTGCAGGGGACGTGAGCGGTTTCCGATAGCACTTGACCACCACATCAGTTTTGTTCCCCCCTCACATATCCAGTCTCCAGTTTCACGTCCAAAGCCACACTTCACTAGGAGCGCGTTTTTGAACAATTATCAATAAAAAGGTAATGTAATTGCCACCCTTATCGCATTCACCGCGCGGATTGGTGCCTCGTTGCGACGGATGATATGAAAAGGTGTTCGATGAACTGTGGCTTCATGCTCCAATTAAGGAGTGAACAGCTGCCTAAGAAACAGAGATAAAGCCTTTTCGTCACCAAAGGCATCATCCACCCCTTGGAAGCCATGTACTGATCACACGTGCGCAATTTTCACGCCGATAAAAAGCGCAACTTATTCTCCACGCAGAATTAGCTCACCAAGGTACAGCTCACAGCGCCCCTGGCTGCTGGCAGAAGCATAATTATGCAACACGGAGAGTCTTCATATCGAACTTATTACTCGCGCGCGCGGCCTGTCATTGGTCGGCGTCTTCACTATCACTTCGCTATCTATCGTAATCTGTCGAGCTCAGCTTTTACGAAGCGAGCTCGCGTACGGACAGTTTTTGTGACCAACAATCCAGGGGCCAGATATTGTAAGGATGATTTCCATTTTCCGTTGATTTACGCCATTCTTAACTTGATCGCATGCCACCCCGCTGCAATTGCCAAGCAGTTCGGGCACTCATTGCGGCGGACGATATGAAACGAACAGAATCGAAAGAAGAACAATCTTAACAAAATTTGGCCTCAGTTGTCGAATTCAAAGTCCTTTAATTCCCAGGAACCACCTGCCAATGGCTGACTGCCATCGTTTAGCCCGTGTTCGTCATCATGAAGCACGATCGACTCTGTCTTTTTTTACCAACCAGTTAAGAATATCAATAGCTTTGCAAATATTGCCTCCTCGTATAACTCCTATTCACTCTGATTGATCGTGATCAGGCATTGTGCATAGCTGTGTGTCACAAAACCGGACTGAGATTTCTCAGAGGCGACATATGTGAAATTCAAACGGGGAATAAACTAGTCAGCTTAGCGCCGTCCCAATTGCAGATAGAAAAGATAGCTTAGCGCCATAGGTAGCAGCTGGCCATAATGCTTTTTTTTTCAAATCTTTTATGATTATATATTTTCTGGTCCCAGATGGAAAGTGGAAAGAACTCCTAAGAGAAACCGGGCGATTACAAAGACTAAGTGGCACTTTGCTCAGTCGGCATGGGCAGCTTTGTGACGCTCTAGCCAATATGTTATATCTCAGCCGGCGTCCCTGCCACCGCGTGAGATGCTGTTCCCGGAAGTGTTCTTTCCTTTTGAGCGTGACAGTGGGCTTTCATTTACTCCCACCGACTTTGCCGCCAGCACAAGCCGCTCTGAGCTTCCTCCTACGCAGAAGCCCAAATGAGGCAACCTTATTGCAGCGCCCGGTGCTCGCTGGAGTGCTAGTGTCAAGTCTTTATGACGTCGTACGTGAGCGAAGATAGGTAATTACGGTGCTTAATAGCTTTAGCAGGACCGACAACTTTGGACAAATCTCATTTCGCTTCCGCTGCTGCAACAAAAAGAAAAAAAGAAAAACCTCTGCCATGCACTTACGATGGTAAGCACAGTATTGCAATCAGCATTTCTTCACTTGTTCATTTAGTTTCTCAATCTATGCTCTGCTCGCGGCAGCCATCTACGCAGTTGTAATTATCGAGACAGAGGGGGACAGTGACTACCCGTCGCTTCTTTAAACGAACGCGCGAATTCGACGGCCCTACTTCAGAGGTTTTATAACACCTCTATGATGACGTTACTTCTGAATGAGTTTCTCCTTTACAGAGACAGAATGTAAATGCATCTAAAGTGATGTAGTGCTCCAATTTCTGAATGATTGCTGCTCTTACGTATATCAGCAGTACTCAGACACTTCAGACAAGCACCAGTGAAAGAGGCATATAGTTTTATATGGCTTTAACGCAAGAGAAAAAAGAAACAGAGTGCCCATATTGGATGCCCCTCTATTGCTCGCGAGAGTGATCAAAACACACAAAAGATGCCGAAATGAACGTATCAGTGCTCACAAAGCTTGTAAAGTTCACATGGTTCTCCGATTAAATGAGTAAACATGTCCGCGGTAGGCACGCACAAGCGTTAAGCTTCTTGTAAGGCCACCTTGAGAGGTCTATAACGGTTGTCGTAGTGCACTGCAATTAAGACCACTGGTTGCCATTTTCTAAACAGATCTAAGGACCCTTGAATATAGATATCACGAAAGGACAAGCCCGGTACAGGAGTCCGGTGTTATTTAGCGTTATTTTGGCGCTTTCATAATGCTTAGTAATTTGGAGTCTTATAAAAAAAATGAAATCTTGTCTAGTATGCACCAATAGATACCAGCGAAATTTCAGCTTTTTAACTTGTACGCTAACTTGTATAACCCGCGGACTACAGTCCATAAAACGAAGTAAATAATTCACTATTGATTATTTTCACAGCTATCGTACTGGGAGCAAAAAGAAAAATCAAAATTTGCTTTTCTGCTCGCCAAGCAGGCTAAGAACAATAGGAGTGCTGTTTTAATATACAAAAACGGTTTTCATCATTCGCGTTAAAAAAATTTGCCTAGGAACTGTACCGTACGTCTAGAATATTTCAATTTGGCGTTCGGAAAAGCAGAACCACTATTTATAGCAAAAGTGAGCACAAAAACCACATTTTTGTCGAGCCGCTTAAATGATTGGGGAATGATACAGCTCTAGAATGGTTCCATGTATACATATAATAGCAGAAAGACAAAAAAGAAAAGTAAAGACGATTCAAGCGGCATTGAAGCTTGCTTATTATAGAATAAGGCAAACCGGAAGCGAGAAGAGCCCCAGAATAGGATGCGAAAAAGAGCATAAATCATGTTAGACAGCTTCATTAAAAAGAATCGAGAGCGATAAAGTTTCAAAACGCTAAATCCTGAAGGGAGCCTCCGAGCTGGCGACACGGGATTGACACAATAATCCCCCTCCAACAGGGAGGGACTTTCGTAATCTTAGGTATTCAGTCATGATACAGGCGTTAGATGTTGGCATGGACACAGACAAAAAAATAAAAATAAATAAAATAGAAAGCTTTTAGATTGAAATTCCTATTCCTTTTTGCCCTTTCTTCTTATTTTTTGTCGGTGTCCATGTCTACATCTAACGCCTGTAGGGGGAGAGAGAGAGAGAGAGAGAGAGAGAGAAAGGCAAAAGAAAGACAGGGAGGTTTACCAGAAATTATCTCAGGTTGGCTACCCTGTACTGGGGGAGGGGCAAGAGGCTGCAATGGGTGAGAGAGAGAAGGATTTAAAAAGATTAAGAAAGAAAAAAGAAATAAAAAACCTACACACACACACGCACGTACACACAAACTGTTTCTGTGCATGGGCACTGTCACGCAGCCCGCAAAGGCGTTCCTAGTGCTATGCAGTGTCGCCGTAATATCCTGCGTCACACAGTGAAGTCACAATCTGTCTGGAAGTCCAGTGTCGTTTAAATACCGCAGCAGCGCCTTCATAGCCGATCGCGCTGATGTAATGCCTGTATTATGACTGAATTCCTTCTAAGATTATTAACGTCCCTCCCTGATGGAGGGGGATTTTCTTGCACGTGAAATCGAAACACATATTCAACTAATGAATAAAAATTCACTATATGTCGTTAAAAAGTTATCCGTTCTCTCTCTCTCTCTTTTGCCTGCTTTGTTCCAAGAATTACTTGCACGTACCGCCATTTGGCATGTTCGTTTAGCTGCATTTATGTTAACGCGAGTGCGGGTAGCACGTCAAACATTCGGCGAAGGAAACAGCGTCTAACGTCAGACGATGAAATCATAGGCCCATGCCATTTGCTTCCAATGAGCGGACGCGGCTGCCATGATGCGGAACCGATCCGCCATTCTATATAATTCAGTCCCATACGACGTGCCTTCCACTTTCGTCAACCTCACTTACACGAACATGTTGCGCTAAAATGATGACAAGGCGTGTCTGTGGGCTAACCTCGATTTCGCAAGTTGAAATTGCGAATGCGGTGCTGATTTGCGGTATAAAATCTAATTCGTATCTTTACAACGCATTTTTCGCATGTTTAGAGTACAATGTATTTGATCATTAATGAATCATTTCTGTGAATGTGTCGGAAACTGCGTTACTTTCTCCTGTCAAAGTACTGGCCTCACTGCGTGTTGTCGTTTGCTGCATATGAGGCATTACAAATCAATCCCCTGACCCCCCCCCCCCCCCCCCAAAAAAAAGTAAGAAAACTCCTCTTTTGCACAAAATTTCATTTCTGCCCCTTTCGTGATCTGTTTACGTATTTTTTCCGTATGAGAATAACACGCAGAAGTGTATACTTCTAAGTGAATTCAAAGTAAAGCGTCACCTAAAGACTACACGAGCGATTACCTTCACACAACAATATTAACATTAACATTAACACAACAATATAGTATAGCTTCCAGTGACGTATCAACTATTTCTCGATACCAGGGGGGTGGGGTAACCGCAAGCGGTCTCATCTTTCTCTCTCTCTCTCTCTCGCTATATATATATATATATATATATATATATATATATATATATATATATATATATATATATTGCGAATTACTAGTACAATAGGTGAAGCAGCATGGCAATGCGTTTGTCAGTATTATTTAACAGACAGTTCAAGACGATGCAGGGACAAGAGGCAACGAGCACATCACAAATTTCCCGTATTCCGCCCAGTAACAGCAGTACAGCGCACATAGAAAATGCACATTTGCTACAAACAATTTTAATAATTACACAAAGAATTGTACTTGTTACGTCTACAGCATAAATGTATCGATAGTTTACATACCAGTATTGTCGAGGTTATAGGAAACGAAGTATAATCAACATAAATTACGTGCAATATTCACAAGAGAGGAAGAAAGCAGATGTAAGCGACCTTGGCGAGTTACAACCCGATTTCCAGCGAAGCTCTGCCTTTCGAACAGTTGCAATAAAGATTTCAGTTTCTTGTAATTATTTCGCATACCTTAAAAAGTTGCCGAATAAATAAATATATATATATATATATATATATATATATATATATATATATATATATATATATATATATATATATATATATATATATATATATCTGTTCCGTTTGAAATATTTCCCGCATGTAATGCTTTGGATCAATTATGGTTGTAAATCTTTAAATAGCCAGTAATTGATCAACAAACATGTTACTTCGGCATAACATTTATCATGGTGTCCTCCCTCCCTCCCTGTCCCTCTCACCCATTCAATTTGCCCTAGATTTGATATTGGTTGAGTTCATTGTTCTATCAATGCTACGGGATAAATTATTCGTTCGCTAGACACATTCATAAAGCTCCGGATTGCTTGCATGCGTAATTTAATGCAAATTTCATAATTAGTCCCCTGTCTTTGAAGTTCCCCCAATATGGCCCATAAGGCGCCCTTTTTCGCTAGACCTAATGAAATTGTGTTGTTTAGTTCACAGAGGACATCGCTGAAACCAAGCCGGAACGTGTTAAGACACCTGAAGATAGGGAAAGAAAAACAACGTCTCCGTAACTATTTTCCAAGTTTCTAACTATACCGGGAACGAAATAACTCTGTCGCACAATGTAGTCACCATGCGCCCCCGCCCTCCCCTTTTTACAAAATATAAACTTGTTGTAACTTACAGCTATACCGGGACACTGGAAAGCAGCGCGTTCATATCACATGCTCTAACACTTCAATAATATTTTATTTTTACAACGGCTGTGTTTGGCCCAACCGAATTTCACTTCGCACAAATAGTTTCGATAGCTTACCACCAATTTTCGCTAAATTTGGTCTTGGTGGCTTTTATAGTTCTGCCACGGCAGCGGGTTCAATTTTTCCCTACTCGTTAGACACGCTCGTTACACTCTAGAGTGCCTGTATACGTACCTTATTGCGAAAGCCTCAATAACCCATGTAGTTTGCACTTCACCTACACATCAACTAATAACTTGTCCTTACAGTCGCCACACATAAGGAAGCTGCCTCCTTTAGTTCAGTGAGGAGACCAGGCGAAACTAATATATCACACATGAAAAAGTAAGAAGAAAAAAAGATGAGGGCTCAATAATTATTCGTAACACTTCTAAATCAGCCAGAAACATTAAAACCGCATGACACTTAAAATGCTGCCTAATCCTTCAAACTATAAAATCATTAAAACGCAAAATTCTCTTTGGACATTGGGAAACGTAGCCAATAGCAGCAGCGTGATACCTTCAAACACTTGCTTACAATTTTTTTGACGCTGTATTTGACCAACACGCATTTACTATCGCCCATAAACTTGGCGTATTGCTCCCCTTATGTTCGCAAAATTTGATCTCGGTTGTAGTTGTAATTATGCCAGCGAAACCGTCTAAGTTTTACAGCACTCGTAAAATAGACTAACAACGCTATGGAATATTTGCATACGTATTCTACTGGAAAATGAGATTTAACCCATCCATTTAGAACACTGCCTACACATTGACCAGTATATACTGCCCCTAATTTTCCCCAGATATAAACATGGTGCCTTGTTCTGCTCCCCGAGGACACCGGGGAAACAATCTGAGAATCTCGTATGAAGCACTAAACCACATGAAAAAAGGGCGGCTCAGTAATTATCTGCAACACTTGCTTTTAAAGCAGGAAGTGAAAGTTTCGCAACTCTTAGTGTATAAAATTCTCTTTTCACGGCATTTCAACCGTCTATCGTTGTGTTGTTTAAGGAGTGTGTTAAACATTTCGATTAGCGGCAGCACGACGCCCTGGAACGTTTCAATGAAAAAACTTTCTACAAAGGCTGTAATGAACCTACACTGAATAAACATATGTCGCTGGTAAATCAGGACATTGCTTCGTACTTTGAATAAGTGCAAACGCCGTGCCCCACATATTTTACCGAGGTCACGGGGGGGGGGAGGGGGGGGGGACAACCAAATGCCGTTTATAACACATAAAAAATTGAGTCCCTTTAGCATACGCCAAAGAGGGGGAAAGCCTGCGCGCTCAGGAGACATTCATTAAATTACTTGACGTTCTCATGTGAATGCGTTGTTACTTCTTATTACTTCTTTTCTCCCACCAAAAGTCGTGGGAACAAAAGTCGTTAATTGACGCTACCTTAATTAACTGTGCATTAATTAACTTCGCCCTAATGGACACCAAACGTCGTGGGTTCGACTTCCACCAAAGGTCGAGCGTGCGACTCCCACCAGAGGTCGTTATTCGAGTGCCTTAATTAACTTATAATAATTAACTGTGGCTTACCTAACTTCACCTTAACGCCAAAGGTGATGGGTTCGACTTCGACATAATGTCGAGAGTTCGGCTGCCACTGAAGGTGGTGCGTTGAAGTGCCTGAATTAACTATATCTTAATTTGCCTCTTTTGGCATGAGCAGCATAGGAGCCAGCAGGGGAAGAAGACGATGACGAATTCGAGAGCAGTAGCACAAGCGCGAGGGGCAGAATGGGAACGCTTGCATGATGAACGCCATCGGAGCCAGCTGTGGAAGACGACGACGACGAACGCGCGAGCTGTGGCACGAGCGCGTGTCTGCGCGAGGCGAGCTCACATGACCTTCTGTACCGCACGTCGCGTTTTCCAGACCAGCGCCTCCTCTATTTTTTTCAACGCCAGCCATGTGCGGCCGATCCGACCGTCGAACCACCCTCTCCTATCTTCCTTTCCTACTCTCTGTCGTCGGTTAGCGTTCGCGCATGCTTTGTGGTCGTGGGGGAGAGCACCATCGTGGTGGCGCCTCACAGCGGAAGTCGAAGAAAGACTGACAGACGCGTGTTAACCTGCCAGACGGAGGGACGGAGCGTCTACTGCTACTGGATGGATGGACATTATGAGCGTCCCCTTTGGAACAGGGTGGGGGGTTGCGCCACCAAGCTCTTGCTATTATACTGCCTAGCGTCCCACTTTAGGTTAAAAAGGAAAAAAAAAGAAATGGAAAAAAAACCACACGATGAATACCCATAACCAAATTTTCTGACCCCCCCTCGTGAACTTTGTTCTTGTACGTCTCCATTTTTTTGTCGTTTCCCTACTTTTCTTCCACCGATCTTCCAATCGCCTCTTACTAATCTCTACTGCGGATGCTTACTTTCCCTCTGCTCTCGCTGAACCCAAGCGCTTCAAGGAGGCCAGTGGTGCCTAAATTGAGCGCTGGGCAGATAACTTCACATTCTACTAAGACAAGCTCCATCGTTCTCACATGCTCCATAAACATTCTCCACCGTACTTCAGCGCAATGGCAGCGCCGCGAGCTTTGGCGCACGTGTGACGCAAGCAGGCGTACCTAAATTAGTCCTACCATTTCGGTAGCGTCGCATCGCGGCAACTAACTGAACTAAGGCGCACCAACGTCTCCCATTGAGGAGCGAGTGATTGCACTGGCATCGAAAAAATAGAGGAGGCGTTGTCCAGACCATCGGAAGTGTGAGCCACTTCAGGCTTTCACCTTCAAATTGCGAGAAATCGACTACGCAGTAACTTTTCAGAGCACACAAGCAACCTACACAGTGCAAATTTTCGATACTCGTGCCTAAAAAGTGGCCGTCATTTATTGAAAATACGATGCATCTGTTATTTTTGCTCCTGCCGGAAAACAAGTAATAGTGTAGCTCTTACTTATAAACCGCCTGAAAGTGAAACCGTCTGTAAGAAGTGACACATGCCTTTAGAAAAAAAAAATTGAGGTGTTCTATTGGTACTGGAATGGGCTCTGCACGTTCGACCAAGGTAATTTTCACGAGCACGTCTGCGATAAGTTGTGATTACCCTAAAGATTCGGCAGTTATACCTGTAAGAGGTTTGATTAGATTTTTGATGGTGACGAGATACTGAGACTAAAACGCTAGGTAGGCTATCTCTGGACAGACATTAAATAGTTCCAGCATTTGATGATCCAGCGATTTCATGCCTAAAGGTACACCGGTCGTTGGGCGCGGCTGATTATAATACATTATCCGGACCTCCCCCTCACCTGCAAGTTAAATGCAATCAGCCGATTGTGTTTTCGGATACGGATATAGCGGTCCCAAATAAACTGTGCATGGTGCAAATAGCGCAAGCTGACCGTTTGTTGGGGCGGGAACTGCCCAGCGCCAAGCGTTATCCGCAACGCGAGCGTGTTATGCCGAATCCCGCGCGTCGTCCGCTGCAGGGCGTCCCGAGAAGGCGCAAGACAATCCTCGCTGTCCAAGCAGGGGATGCACAGCAAAGACAAGCATCACTTATGTAGCCATTCTGATGGGAAAATTGAGTCTCAGTTGTAGTTTTGTTGGTCTTTCCAGAGTGCAGCCGAAACTGCCTGCTTTCAAAAGCCGGAGGGGGGGGGGGGGCAAATGACATATTTTGCCCCCCCCCCACTGTCAGAAGTGAAGGGGGGGGGGGGGCAAGAGCCCCCTTCCTCCCCGGTAGATACGCCTATGATAGCTTCATAAGCCTACACTTGTAAATTTTCAAGAAAGCTGAGGAGGAAACATTACAATGCAACGGTCTAACTATACTGTAATGCACTTTGCCTCATTTACTGATATGTCGCGTGACAGGAAATTGTGAGAGACGGTAGGAAAATTAGGCTACAACACAAGAAATATGTGCATAAGAGAAAAAAAATGGTGAAGAAAAAGAACATAAAGAGGAAAGTAGCAAAAAAAGGTGATATTCGTGAGTGGCCATAAAGTAAATTATTAGAACTACGAACAGCCCGCCGTAATTGTGATACGTCAGCTGACATGCGGTTCGTCGACGCTCGACAAAATATGAAGTGGTAGCAGTACATGGGTAGGATGATATAAAAAGCTAACGTAAACTGATGGGAACAAAAGCGCTAGGCACAAACTGCGTTCATTGACAAGGTTCGTTATAGTTGGGATGACCATTCAAACACATTATTAAAAGAAGCTAATCAACCATTACCGTGCGAGCCTGTGTCTTCGACTCCCGGCTCATCCACTAAATGACATCGTTCTGGTCATCTCGATAACCTCGTCGTTTTGAACATTAACGCTCGCAGTATTGTTAAAAAACTTCCACACTTACTGTCTCTTAGTTCTATTCGTATTCGTTTTACTGCTTATCCGCTTAGAACTTTGTTTCTCAGTGTTGCTCAGGCCCTCGGATACAAAATCCGCGCGGTATAAAATCTTCCTGAATAATCCGCGTACTGTAATCAGCGTTACATATCGTTCACCCGGTTCTTCCCTTAATGTCCTCCATACTAGCGGAAATTTTATGTGCCGGACTAATATTGCTTCGTCACCATTCATCTGCATGGGTGACTTCACTGCTCTTGGCATCCACTGGGCATCACTACAACAGGTCGTGACGTAGCAATATGTAATGAATTATTAAATAATTCCTTGCCCTTTGCTCACTCGAGTTGTTTCTAGTACTACTAGGTTAAATTCCATCCTCGACTTCGTTTTCTTAAGCGCTGATCTAGCGAAAGATGAGTTCTCTTGCGATGTAATTGAGGGACGCTCAAACCACAGAGTCGTTTTGTTATCGCTCTCTCGTCAAACCTCCAAATCACCTTATACATTCACTAGTTTTCCTTTTTTTTTTTATGGGGTTTTACGTGCCAAAACCACTTTCTGATTATGAGGCACGCCGTAGTGGAGGACTCCGGAAATTTCGACCACCTGGGGTTCTTTAACGTGCACCTAAATCTAAGTACACGGGTGTTTTCGCATTTCGCCCCCATCGAAATGTGGCCGCCGTGGCCGGGATTTGATCCCGCGACCTCGTGCTCAGCAGCCTAACACCATAGCCACTGAGCAACCACGGCGGGTACTAGTTTTCCTGACTACACTCGTGCGAACAATTCCATTACTGATCTCTTAGCTGATCATTTCGATACGTTTTGCTCTATGTCAGACAGTCAGGATGTAAATTGTTCTGCTAAATACTTTACGGATCTTGTGACCTCATGTATCCAACAATTTGTGATCGTTAAAACTAAGAAAAGTAATGCTAACCTTCCCTAGATGACTCGCGACATCTTGCATTTATCTCGTCCTGTCCGTAGGCTTAGGCGTTCTCTACGAACCAACGATCCCAAAACACTCGACAGATCTTACAAGGCAAAAAATTAGCTTAATTTAAAACTGCTTACGGCTAAAGGTTTCCTTTTTTCGCGTTCAACCGCCTGATCTGTTAAGAACTAACCCTCGTAAATTTTGGTCTTCTATTTTACCTCACGATGCTTCACCCACTTCATTCAAAATTGATAATGACGTCATCAATGATCCGTCAGTAATATCGGATGCTTTCAACAAGTATTTTCAGCACGTATTTCTACCCGATAACAAGTCCATTCCTTCTCTCACCAATATAGTTTGTTCCGAAGCGATCAGTGACATTGAAATGAAGGCATCCATAACCTCATATGAAACTTGGATACACAGAAATGCACCGGTCGGGACGGGATACACAATGCATTCTTGGTTCCTTATTCCTTGTGGTCATCAATGCATAACATCACATGATAGTGATGTTATTCAAATCGGCCTGTAGCTCAAGAAAGGCTGCTTACCACCGGATTTATAAAGAGGAAGCACTTTAGCTAACTTCCATGAGAAAGGAACACTGCCACATGATAAAGATTTGTTGAATATCACCATCAAATGTCATGTAAAATCATCGAACATATAATTCATAAACACATGGTGCTTTTACTGATCTGCTATCTAACATACAGCACGGGTTTAGGCCGCGATTTTAGTACGATAACCCAGTTAGTTTAGTTTACGCATGACATTTTCCTTAACCTTGATGTTGGCGACATAGTTGATGCCATCTTTATAGACTTCTCTACAGTATTTGACACTGTATAGCATTCTAAACTCCTTGCTAAATTTAACGCTGTACTAAATAATCCTCAACTAGTTAACTGGATTTCAAGCTTTCTTTAACTTCATTCCCAGTTTGCCTTTTACAGCTTGACCGACTTCACTGCTATTGATGTGACATCTGGAGTGCCCCAAGGCTCCGTTCTTGGGCCACTACTTTTTTTTATCTACGTAATTGATTTACCTGTTAAAATCTCTTCTAATATTCATCTTTATGCTGATGATTGTGTTTTATATGAAGTGATTAACAGTTCTAATAATCATTTCCGCCTCAAGGAGTCATTTGCTAGGTTTTGCACTTGGTGCAATACCTGGAAAATGAACATTAACTTTGATAAAACCGTCCTTATGTCCTTCTGTAAAAAATAATCTATTTTTCATTATTTCTGCAATAACCGCGCTGTGTGGAGGGTATCTCTATATAAGTATCTCGGTGGTAATTTTTGCGCATAACATGTCATGATGTAATCACATTGATCACATTTGCAACAAAGCCCTAAAAAAATTTGGTTACCTACGTTGTATACAGCATCCAACTATCGAAAAGTTACTAAGCTACTATTATATACATCACTCATCCATTCTATTGTTGGCTACACATCTGTCGTTTAGAACCCTTATAAGCAGTGCGGTATTAAGAGGCTAGAAGCAATTCAGAAAAAAGCTGTAAAGTTTATATGTCCCCATTATGATCCTGACTTTTCACCCTTTTCTGCACTTCGTTCCTTGAATTTACTTTTACTCCCTTCACGTCGCCGCATATATAGCATCGTTAAATTTCTTGCAATTCTTCCGTTGGACTTTCAAAAAAGAACTGTATGGTAACCTCGCGCCAGAGTCATCGACGAGACGACATCCCAACTCGAACTTGACTCCCTACTTTGCACGGCAATAATATGTTTAAATTCAGCTTTTTCCCTCATTCCATAGATGAGTGGAATTCCTTACCTGGGTCTGTTCGCACATGGCCATCCGAAAGTTTTGTATCTTCCATCCAAGTTGAATGGTCTTAGCACATCACCCTCATCGTTCTATCTTATATTTACGGGCATAATTTCCCTCTGCTAATCCACTCCTGCTATGGCGCTTATTGCGCTGTAGTATGCACAAATAAATAAATAAATAAATAAATAAATAAATAAATAAATAAATAAATAAATAAATAAATAAATAAATAAATAATCGTGACTGGGCTTTGTGTTATTGTGATATGGAGCAAAACTTTAATTTTAATGCGCTTAGGTTCATTCTTTTTTTTTCATATCTCTATATCAAAAGGAGTAGCTGGCGCCAATTAAAAGCGGCAGCATCTCCTAAGTGCCATATAATAATAATAACAATAAAAAACAAACAACCCTATTCTTAGTACATTGAAGAGCAAAATTTTGCGCGTGTGCTGGCACGCATTAGCGAATGCTGCACCCGCTGTGGCCGTCGCTGCCAAGCATACGGCACGGTTCTGTGCATGGTAGTTCACGCCGTTCCAAATGGACAGTTAAAAGGTTCAACGTCTTTTTCTTAAACTCGATGGGGAAGCTTTGCCACTAAATTTAATAAGCAATCGTCATGCGAGACTGCAAGAGCCGCATTCTGCAAAATTCTTTTTTTCGTTTTTCATTCTCCTTGGCCCTCGTGGGTAAACGCGCTGCTTTTGGCACGCAGGGACATCGACAAACGTATTTAAGTGGACATAAAGAAGGCACAGACGCGCTTTTGTTTTTTTTTTCTGCGTCTACTTTACTTTCAATACTGTCCGTTTCCCTGAGTGCCACAAGTAATGCCCTTTGACGTTAAGAATAACCAGCTAACCCCGTTTGTATGGCCTTGCTCTTCATCGGCACGCGCGAAACCACGCCTTATACTATTCATGGGACGGATAATGAGAAGAGAGCCGGAGCAAAACAATCCGTACAAAATACGACCCGAGACTTCAAATAAAGCGCTTTCCAAGCTCCATATCTGCAGTTTATTGCAACTCATACGCTCATTCCAATTATCTGTACAAAGACAAAACTGACGGAGGACGGCAAAGCGAAGTAGTGTCAAACCACTGCTTGGCAGGCTTAGCATGCTAGACGCATGCAATCGGTGCGACGGGAAATCGCCTCGGAAAGCATAAGCACAGCCGGTGTAAAAAGCCGTCAAAAAATGTGGCCCAAAGAACGGTTGGGAAAAAAAACAACAACCCTTGTTTGTGCCGGCGAGAGACACATAAAAGAAGCGCCCTTGCACGACAACTGCGTCTATGCACCTCATTACGGACCAGCGCGAGTCCTCGCAAGGCAGAATGAATAACGAGCGTGCTGCTTTGTCCGGAGAAGGCAGAGACGCAGTGCAAACTTAAGACGGCTAATGACGCCGCGCGCGAAACGTACGCCACCGGCCACCCGTGCGGCAGGAAGGAAGAAGGGCGGGGACAAAGTGTTCTTACCTAATGAGGAGAACAGGGATCCGTAGCTGCTTTTTCTTCGTTTCTTGGTCTGCCGCACTTTCTTGAACACGTGCCCGACTGCAGGGGAGGCAAGAGAGAGAGAGAAAACGAAAATGAACACGGTAAGCCTCTGGGCACACATTACGCGCCGATGCGACACGAGGAGCGAAGTGGTCAGCGCACATCGCAATATGCTTCCTCTTTGATTAAACCATGTGGACTACTCGGTGCTAATTACGTTGACTGGCAAAGGAGACGAAGATGATGTGTACCCAAGAGGAGAGGGATTAAAAGCTTAGCAAAGGGAGGGGGGGTAGCACTGCTCAAATACTCTTTACTTTCACTTCAAGTAGGCGCTCTGTGTAGCTGAAGCCGACACCGTACACGACGTTAATTATTACATGATTTACGACACGAAACTAGACGGTATATACCGAGCTGTTTGATCTGCAGCGCCTTCACGTTTGTCGTGAACCGCGGTCAAATGCGGTCGAAATGACAGATTACCCGGCCATTACGACCTCGAAACTGTGAAATGCGTTTAGGCACTCGCTCATAATCTGAACATTCTGTCCGCTATTTTTGCAATTTTGTGCGAATCTGTGCACAACTCGAGAGAAGTTGAATAGCGCGCCGTTGATTGCAACTCTTGTGCGTGTCGTTCTTAGTCGTCCTCCAGTGTATGCCTGTTCCGTTTTTGCTTCCTTATTTTCCTTTTTCTATATTGTGAGCAGCGATTATGAGATAGGCAATGCGACCATTCATTTTCTTACGCAAAGCTTTGGGTAGGGCATGTCACAATGCAGCATATAAGAAATAAAAAAAGGACATCCAGTAAGGTACAGCCAAGATCGAGCCAACAGCGATTCAACTTTAAGCCGAGTGTTCTAAGCAACGCACCATATGCACTTTATTTTTTTATTTATTACAAGGAAATGACTACCAGCCTAGAACAAAGTACTGCAGTAAATGAAGGAAATTATGAACATACGAGCTAAAAACTCATGCAAGCATGCAGAAGCGACCAATAAAGGTATCCACGCCGGCATTTGCGTTGTCACGCTCACCCACCGCCTTTCACCTTTTTCACCTCAGACGGTAGCAGTGACGAGGGGTGGTCGTATCCAGTAATATCAGATAAATACATTTTTCTTTTTGCCGCTAGGGCAATGCTTTTTGAGCTGCTTACACAATGCGGACAAAAGCAGCTAATTTCCGAAAGAATGACCGAGTGCTTCTCGGTGTTGCAGCACGTGTCTTTCACATTCTTCATTAAAAAAAAAAATCGAATTCTGTATGTGCCGACCGTCATTGTAAGCGTTTATTGGAAACAAGACACTTATATAACAGACAAAGCAATGACATCTTGTTTCAGTAAGCGGATATCGATGCAATTTGTAGAGCATGGCACAAAACATCCCTTTTTTTCGAGCATGTTTTAACGGACGAGTTGGTGAATGTAAATTGAAGGAACAAGTTATGACCCCAGGAAGAATGATTATCCAGTGGTCATGCTTAAGTACATCTTGATAACGCTATGCAAAGTAAAGTACACGATTAACAGAAATAGGGAACAATGTGTACACCAGGGCTGGACAAACATGCTTTGCAAATATGTTGTGATCTAGATACAATATACAGAGCCGATAAGTATCTGAGATAAACATATAAGATGCTAGCAAATTAATTGTCTCCGATACGATAATTGCCATTTCTATCTTAAGATACTTCGATACATAGGGTAATTCCTCATTATAGCTCCCCTAAGGGGCCACTGGAAGCTTGCAGGTGTTTACCCGCATTTTTTTTATCTTCTGCCTGCAGACGTCTTTCCTTTTAAAATGTCTCTATTAACACACAAGTACATTTTTTCGAGATTCTAACCTTATGTATTCTAAGCTTAAGACGTATTTCGCTATTCTGCTACAGTCCATGGGGTCGGCCGAACTTGCGTTAGATCAACGCAAGGTACGCTGTGCAATCAGCTATTTATCCATGCCACGTACCCGCGGCGACAAAATATCGCGGGGCACGAGTTCGGAGAAAAAGCTGAATATCTCCGCAACCCAACAATGCAATCTGGTATTTGCATTGCGGGCCTTGACTAGAATATGCTAGCAACATTGTAGTATAGACTTTTACTGGCTACTGCTACAGGCTTATCGGGTACTGAACGTCTTCAGAGACCCCGTGGTCCGTAAACATTTTGTCGCCGGGTGTATCTTTCCACTTGGTTTCCACGGCTTTATTGTCCAACCCAGGCACGTACCCAGGAGGGGGCCCGGGGGGGCCCGCCCCCCCCTCCCCCCGAAATCAAGTGGCATACCCCCCCCTCCCCACCCACGCCACCACTCCTCACACATTCCTAAAGCGCCGCCAGATCAATGTTGAGACTTCGCAGCTGTTCATCGGTCAGCATTATGCTGCCTTTTTCACTCCTTTTATATGGCGGTAGTTATCGGCATCTCTTGTAAGGTGAAGGACAGTTTTCTCGTAGATTCCGCACCCGCGCGGTTAACTCGAGATGCGTTCAGTTGTTACCATCTATTCAACCGTCACGCGCATAGCTGTTGCTTTAGTTAGTTCAACCTTCTTTCTTTAGGCTGATCCTGGGACCAGGAGAGGGATGCGGCTGTTACTCAGCTGGTCTGTACTCTCATGGAACGAGTTGCGGCCGGAGAAAACGCCAATTGCGTTTAACTTATCCCTTTGCTTCATTGTTTCCTTGAGTTACGGCTCGCCGCGACGCTGGCAGATGCCCGGAACCATATACACGTGATATGGGTTAGATAATGTGGGAAACAAAATAATGTGAAAGAGCGTCCATTATGAAACCCTGCAATAACCCTTAAACCCATAAGCAAGATGACTGTCGCCCGTTGCCTCGTCTGTTTTTCCCTAACTGTAAAGCACTTTTCGAGCAAAATTGGAAACTGGAAACGAAAATTGCAAGGAGTTGAGAAAGTAAGCGATCTACTAAGGGAGAGAGCCAAGGCAACTACCAAACTGCAAGCAAAAGCGAATAATAAAAAAGTGAGAATAAAAAATAATAAAAAAGAATAATAAAAAAGTGATAATATTTATGGATCAACATCTTTTTATTTAAAAAGGAAGTAGAGAAAACGCCGCCGGAAGTGGAGAACAATTACTTGTTTTGAATGGCGCTTCTACAGTTATCGGTCGAACCGCCTCACGTAGCCACTTCTCTGCTGTGCTTATGTGGGTGTTTTTCTAACCTTTCGCAGTGAGCGCAGGACGTCTAGAATCGCAGAGTCCTGCGCTCTAGGCGGTTGTATGGGACTGGCGGCCGCACAGCGTTACGCAATTCGCTGAACTGTCGAAACTGATCTACAAGGCGAAAATAACTGATATTCGAAACAATAACTTGAGAAAGACTGAAGAAGCCGTAAAAAATGAACGCAGCCTGAAATCAGTAAAAAAGAAACCTGGCATTGGACAAGCCGTGATGTATGCACTAAAAGATAAGAAGGATAATCTCATAAGCAATCTCGAAGATATAGTAAAAGCAGCGGAAAAATTCTAAGCTGACCTGTATACAGTACCCAGAGGAGTCACGATAGTTCACTTAGAAACAGTAATGAACAGGATACAGAAACTATCCTATAACTAGCGATGAGGTCAGAAGGGCCCTGTAAGACATGAAACGATGAAGAGCGGGAGGATAAGGTGGAATAACAGTCGATTTAATCAAAGATGGAGGAGACATAATGCTTGGAAAACTGGCGGCTCTTTATACAAAGTGTCTATCGACTGCAAGGGTCCCAGAAAAATGGAAGAATGCAGACATTATACTAGTCCACAAAAAAGGAGACGTTAAAGAATTGAAGAATTATGGGACCATTAGCTTGCTCCCAGTATTATATAAAATATTTACCAAAATAATCTCCAATAGAATATGGTTAACACTGGATTTTGTCAACCAAGGGAACAGGCTGGCTTCAGGAAGAGATACTTTACAAAGGATCACATCCATGTCATCAACCAGGTTATCGCGAAATCTGCAGAGTACAATAAGCCTCTCTATCTGGCTTATATAGATTACAAAAAGGCATTTGATTCAGTAGAGATACCAGCAATCGTCGAGGCACTACGTAATCAAGGAGTACAGAACGCTTACGTAAAAAGCTTGGAAAATATTGCTACATGCGTGAGGTATTTGTTTGTTTGAACGAGGCGCGTAGGCGCCATCACTCCAGAAAAGAGGAGGAAGAACGAACTGGGCTCGCGCTGTGAATCTAACCGGTCAGCGCTGCAACCGTTGTTGTAAATGTAATCTGTAAATAGTTTCTCGTCGTACTGACTCGTCTTTCGCGTTAGAATATCTACAGAGGTTCTACAGCTACCTTAATTCTACACAAGAAAAGCACGGAGATACCTATAGAGAAAGGGGCCAGACAGGGAGACACAGGAGACACAATTTCTCCAAAGCTATTTTCTGCGTGCTTAGAAGAATTCAAGCTATTAAACTGGGAAGGCTTAGGAGTAAAGATCGACGGCAAATATGTCAGCAACCTTCGGTTTGCCGATGACATTGTTCTATTCAACAACAATGCAGATGAGTTACAACAAATGATTGGAGGCCTTAACAGAGAGAGTGTAAGAGTGGAGTTGAATATTATTATGCAGAAGATGAAGATAATAATAAATGGCCGGGTAAAGGAACAAGAGATCAGGATGGCCAGTTGGCCACTAGAGACTGTGAAGGAGTACGTTTACCTAGGTCAATTAATCAGAGGGAACGCTGATCATGAGAAGGAAATTCACAGAAGAATAATAATATGTTGGATCGCATACGGCAGACATTGCCAGCTCCTGACTGGAAGCTTACCATTATTATTGAAAAGTAAGGTGTGTAATCAGTGAATTTTGCCAGTGCAATATGTCCAGTGCCAATGCATTTGCCAGTTGTTTCCCAGTGCATTTTGCCAATGCATATGGGGCAGAGACTTGAGAGCAAGTTAAGGACCACGCAAAGAGTGACAGAACGAATATTGCTAGGCATAACGTTAAGAGAGAAAGAGAGTGGTTTGGATCAGAGAGCGAACGGGTATAGACGATATTCTAATTGACATCGAGAGGAAAAAATGTAGCTGGGCAGGTCATGTAATGCGCCGGCTAGATGACCGTTGGACCATTATGGTTACAGAATGGATTCCAAGAGAAGGGAAACGCAATCGAGGACGACAAAACACTAGGTGCAGCAATGAAATTAGGAAATTCGCGGGCGCTAGTTGGAATCGGTTGGCGCAGGACAGGGGTAATTGGAGATCGCAGGGAGAGGCCTTCGTCCTGCAGTGGACATAAAACATGATGATGATGATGATGATGATGATGATGATGATGATGATGGTGGTGGTGGTGGTGGTGGTGGTGTTGATGATGATGATGATGGTGGTGGTGATGATGATGATGATGGGGGTGGTGGGCCCCCCCCGAAAAAAAATCCTGGGTACGTGCCTGGTCCAACCATAAAGTGGGTCGGCGTGTTATTTTACTACGTGTTCGTTTGAACGTGTTCACGATTGTCCCACATCAAGCTGCATGTGTAATCTGCATATTATGCCCTGAATAGCTGCGCGCGTTTACGGACCTAACAACGTTAGTAAACAATACATCGCGCTATGAAGTTTTTATTTATATACGACACCAAATGTCCCTTAGAAATGTATCAAATGTAACGTAGAAACACGTGAAATTTAAAAGAACGAACTTGGTGAGATATACCACGACCCCATTTCAAATGAGTTGTTGAAATTTTCATCATCATCATCACGACAATGGCTTAGTGAGCTTATGCCGATGTTGGAAACTGCGCGTACTTAAAATCATGTTAAAGTGCGACGTGTAGCAGTATACGCGCCGGTGATGACGGCCTTGCAAAAGACGCATTTTGATTTGGCTTTGTACCCGTCAGACGAAGAAGCGGTAAATCATCTAACAGCTGATAATGCTGCAACCAAGAGAAGACGTCGACTGTCATCAGCAGCGCTCGGTTCAGGTTCTTCGGTAGAAATTTCTAGAAAATGTACTCACAAACGATGAGGGAGATTTCGGTGGTCGCCCGCATTTGACAGGAAACTGGTCTTTCGCGTTCTCATTAGAGGACCATGGGAAAACACGGGAAAATGCTGGAAGCTTTCGAAAAACGTTCACTCACAGTCGAGAAAATGTGCGAATGTGTCACGGATCTAGACGGTAAATAAAGCGTTTTTGGATGTGAGGACAGCACTCAGGAAAGAATGTTAAATCGAGATGCGGGAACAACTTAGTGGAGACAGGTGATGGAGAGGAAGCCACCAATGGAACTGTATTGAACAGCAAAGAATAAAAAAAAATGATGGGCCATTCCACTCTTTGAAAGTGGAGGACCAGCGAAGCAGTTTAGCACATGACACAGAGGTGACACAGACTTCTGAACAAAAGTACTAACTCATTTATTGTCTTGATCGGTGGTCATCGCGACCAAGGGTACGCAAACACATTTATTGTCACTCGCGTGTAGGACGGGACCGCCGCCCCGAGGGACCGGAGGAAATTAGACATGCGTGACGTTTCGACGGGCGCCACCGATTGTAAAGGTTTGGTCGGTATGACGTCGGCCAGCGGCTGCGGCAATGGCGGGTCATCTGTGCAATCCTAGAGCATGTGGAGCAGATGGGGCCAGTCATCAGGCACGAGCCATACGGCTGGATTTAGAGAACGTGGCGTGAAGGTGGTGTTCGGTGTAGTAAAAGCGATTACTGGGGCACGGCCGCTGGATTTAAAAAGAAGAAAAGAAAAAAGAAAAGAGAAGAGAGAGAGAGAGATGTGCGGGCTGCCGCGTGCGTCGAAAACGCTGTCATCCGGCGCGGTGCTCCAGTCGGGTATTGTTGTCTGGGATCGGCTTAGAAAATGCGCGAGGAACGCGTTTCAAACACTGTCGCCTGTGGAAACAGACGCGTCCAATCCCATGGGATCATGGTCTCGCACATCACAACTGCAGAAGGCCATACTGGCTTTGCTGCGATTCCTAGAGGCAACCTGACTGATAGACTGACAGTCATGTAGAGTAAAGAACGTCGGCAGCATGAACACTGACCTTTCCTTCCTTTTGATAATCCTTTTCTCCCTTGATTTTTTTCGTCATTGCACGGTAGCCAATCGGGCTCAGCCATGGTTAACCTCCTCGCCGTTCATTTATCTTTATTTATTTCTTACTCTCTGACCGAGTTTTAAAGGGAAGTGAGTGAGTAAAGACTATTGGAAAACAAGGTATTGACGGATGACCTTGTTGTTACGCAGCCACGAGCCCCTTGGCCCGGGCGTCTTCTTCAGCTCTCTTGATGACCTTGGCCTGCAGGTCAGGGTCGGAGCTGAGCAACATGGCCTCCCTCTGCTCAGTATTACTTATTTCATGATTTGTGTGATTTTCCCCTGGGCACGACCACATAATATGGAACAGATCCGCTTTTTTCTTACAATGCTTACATGTATTAGGGTACTGGTCCGGGTAATAGTAGTGATAGGCTACAGGGTTGGTGTAGATGTCTGTCTGAAGTTGTCTCCAAGCTACTTCTTGTCGCTTGTTAAGCGATTTGTGTGCTGGCGGGTACACTGCCCTGGCTAACCTGTAGTTTTGAGTTATTTCTTGGTAACTGACCATGCGATCCCTCTCTGATCCTAGCGTGAGCCATCCGTGTGCTCGGTTGGCGAGTCCTCAAGCGGCGGTGTGGGCAGCGTCGTTGCCCGATAGGGAGGAGTGTGCTGGTGCCCAAATGATCTGGATTGGTCGTGGGTGTTGGTTGGTGTCTATTAGGTGTTTTACGGCAGCCGAGACCCGACCTTTCGCAAAATTCCGTACTGCTGCTTTGGAGTCGCTAATGATGTAATGACAATGTGTGGAGGCTATTGCCTGAGCGATAGCCGCCTCTTCCGCTGTTTCAGAGCATCTGGTACGGATTGAACCACCAGCGCGTATTTGACCTGAGGAGTCCACCACTGCAAGGGACATACAGTTGCGTTCTATGTATTCTGCTGCGTCGACATAGACCACGTCTTTGAAGGCGTGGAATTTCTGATGTAGGGCTTTGGACCGCTTGGCCCTCCTTTCCTTGTGGAATTCGTGGTGCATGTTTTTAGGGAGTGGATTAATTTTGAGATGGTGCCTCTGATCGTGAGGAATGTCTACTTTAATGCTTTGCATCGACTCGTAGTTGCTGCCGAGATTCTGGAGTATGTTTCGCCCGGCGGCACTCTGAGCTAGCCTTTCGTATTGAGATATAAGGTGCGCTTCCACAAGTTCATCGAGGGTGTTGTGCACACCTAGGGCTAGCAATTCAGCGTTGGCCGTTCTTATAGGTAGCCCAAGAGTCCGTTTATAGGCCCTCCGGATAATTCCCTCTATTTTCTCTCTCTTAGCCGCTTTGAGACCCGACCTTTCGCAAAATTCCGTACTGCTGCTTTGGAATCGCTAATGATGTAATAACAATGTGTGGAGGCTATTGCCGTGCTCCATGAGTTTTCCTACGCATGAGGTCAGAGAGAGAGGGGATGCGGCTGAGATCGAAGGCTTGTACCAACCTTATGAGGTTGGCTTCTTTCATGTCAGAGTGTCGGTTGGAAATTCTTGAAATGAGTCGCATCGTCTGCTGAACGCATGCTTCCAGTTTATGAATTGTGTTGTCGTTGCGCCCCTGAGCTTGCATGAAGAGGCCTAGTACACGGATGGTGGTCACCACCGTGATCGCGCCCCCTCCGGCTCGCACAGTGATTTCTGGGGGTGGTGCAGTGTCGGATTTGTGGTTTGTAGGGGCTCTGAGTAGGAAGAGCTCTGATTTTTGCGGAAAGCAGGCGAGGCCTTTGTCGGTCACGTATACTTTTCAACCGTGTCTACAGCTTGTTGTAGCGTGGTTTCTATATCTCCATCGCTAGCTTTAACCAGTCACAGGGTGATGTCGTCGGCATACAGACTGTGGTGTAGATCTAGAATCTGATTAAGTTGTTCCGGTAATCGGATCATTGCTAAATTTAAGAGGAAGGGAGATAAGACTGATCCCTACGGTGTGCCACGACTTTCAAGAGGGATCTTGTCCGACTGTAGTTCTCCTATTCTTAGTTCTGCTGTGCGGTGGTTGAGGAAATATTTGATGTAGTTGTAGGTCCTCTGGCCCACACGCAGGTACTGGAGATTCTCTAGTATAGCATGATGCACTACGTTGTCAAAAGCCTTTGTAAGGTCAAGGCCCAGGACAGCCCGGGTATGATTCTTGGATATGTGGTCCAGAACTTGATGTTTAAGCTGAAGCATGATGTCTTGCGTGGAAAATTTTGGACGAAAGCCAATTATGGAGTTCGGGACTAAGTTGTTGTCCTCCGCAAAATTGGGGAGGTGGTTAAGCATACCGTGCTCCATGAGTTTTCCTACGCATGAGGTCAGAGAGATGGGGCGCAAGTTCTCGAGCTGTAGTTGCTTACCATGTTTAGGTATGAATATTATTTGTGCATGCTTTCATTGCGAGGGGGTAGAACCTGTTTCCCAACAGCGGTTGAAGTACTCTGTTAGGGCAGTGATAGATACATCGTCTAGATTTCGGAGGGTCTTATTTGTTATGCCATCGGGGCCTGGTGCAGATTTAGTTCGGAGTTTCAGCAAGACTGCCCGTACTTCAGCTTCTGGGATGGGTGCGTCTAGGTTAAGATTCTCCTGACCAGTGTATGGGTTCTGGGGGATTTGTGCATTTGTGCCTATGTACCGGGTTCTGAGCTCTGTTAGGAGCTCATTGTTCGTGCCCTGGTATTGGTGAGTGATCTTATTGAGGCATTTCCTCTGCTCGAATTTACTATTATCCGGGTCCATAAGATATCGGGGGAAATTCCACGTTTTGGCTTGACCGAGTTGTCCCTGCATGCTGTCCCATACATTTTCCCATTGGTGCTTGGTATATTGGTTAAGGTATACCTCGATTTCCATGTTGATTTGTGCGATGCGCAAGCGGAGTGTACGGTTTAGTTTATTCTTTTTCCAGCGGGTTTGCATGCTCTTTTTGGCTTCCCACAAGTGTAGGAGGCGGCTATCCACCTCGGCAAGGTGCGCTGCAGGTGCGCTCGGCAAGGTGCGCTGCAGTGACCACAGGATGGTAAGAACTCGAATTAGCCTAGACCTGAGGAGGCAACGGAAGAAACTGGTACATAAAAAGCCGAATAATGAGTTAGCGGTAAGAGGGAAAATAGAGCAATTCCAGATCAAGCTACAGAACAGGTATTCAGCTTTAACTCAGGAAGAGGACCTTAGTGTTGAAGCAATGAACAACAATCTTGTGGGCATCATTAAGGAGTGTGCAATGGAAGTCGGTGG
The DNA here is from genome assembly GCF_038994185.2 of Dermacentor albipictus. Classification (NCBI taxonomy): domain Eukaryota; kingdom Metazoa; phylum Arthropoda; class Arachnida; order Ixodida; family Ixodidae; genus Dermacentor; species Dermacentor albipictus. The sequence goes on along the minus strand of NC_091821.1, from coordinate 242,215,042 downwards.
TAACTCCGCTAGGCAGGATACCAGCAAACTATCGCAGGAGACGAAAGATCTGATCAAGAAACGCCAATGTATGAAAGCATCTAACCCTACAGCTAGAATAGAACTGGCAGAACTTTCGAAGTTAATCAACAAGCGTAAGACAGCTGACATAAGGAAGTATAATATGGATAGAATTGAACATGCTCTCAGGAACGGAGGAAGCCTAAAGACAGTGAAGAAGAAACTAGGAATTGGCAAGAATCAGATGTATGCGTTAAGAGACAAAGCCGGCAATATCATTACTAATATGGATGAGATAGTTCAAGTGGCTGAGGAGTTCTATAGAGATTTATACAGTACCAGTGGCACCCACGACGATAATGGAAGAGAAAATAATCTAGAGGAATTCGAAATCCCGAAGGTAACGCCGGAAGAAGTAAAGAAAGCCTTAGGAGATATGCAAAGGGGGAAGGCAGCTGGGGAGGATCAGGTAACAGCAGATTTGTTGAAGGATGGTGGACAGATTGTTCTAGAGAAACTGGCCACCCTGTATACGCAATGCCTCATGACCTCGAGCGTACCGTAATCATGGAAGAACGCTAACATAATCATAATCCATAAGAAAGGGGACGCCAAAGACTTGAAAAATTATAGACCGATCAGCTTACTGTCCGTTGCCTACAAAGTATTTACTAAGGTAATTGCAAATAGAATCAGGAACACCTTAGACTTCTGTCAACCAAAGGACCAGGCAGGATTCCGTAAAGGCTACTCAACAATAGACCATATTCACACTATCAATCAAGTGATAGAGAAATGTGCAGAATATAACCAACCCTTATATATAGCTTTCATTGATTACGAGAAAGCGTTTGATTCAGTCGAAACCTCAGCAGTTATGGAGGCATTACGGAATCAGGGTGTAGATGAGCCATATGTAAAAATACTGGAAGATATCTATAGCGGCTCCACAGCCACCGTAGTCCTCCATAAAGCAAGCAACAAAATCCCAATAAAGAATTGCGTCAGGCAGGGAGATACGATATCTCCAATGCTATTCACAGCGTGTTTACAGGAGGTATTCAGAGACCTGGATTGGGAAGAATTGGGGATAAAAGTTAATGGAGAATACCTTAGTAACTTGCGATTCGCTGATGATATTGCCTTGCTTAGTAACTCAGGGGACCAATTGCAATGCATGCTCACTGACCTGGAGAGGCAAAGCAGAAGAGTGGGTCTAAAAATTAATCTGCAGAAAACTAAAGTAATGCTTAACAGTCTCGGGGGAGAACAGCAATTTACAATAGGCAGCGAGGCACTGGAAGTCGTAAGGGAATACATCTACTTAGGGCAGGTAGTGACGGCGGATCCGGATCATGAGACGGAAATAATCAGAAGAATAAGAATGGGCTGGGGTGCGTTTGGCAGGCATTCCCAAATCATGAACAGCAGGTTGCCATTATCCATCAAGAGAAAAGTATATAATAGCTGTGTCTTACCAGTACTCACCTACGGGGCAGAAACCTGGAGGCTTACGAAAAGGGTTCTACTCAAATTGAGGACGACACAACGAGCTATGGAAAGAAGAATGATAGGTGTAACATTAAGGGATAAGAAAAGAGCAGATTGGGTGAGGGAACAAACGCGAGTTAATGACATCTTAGTTGAAATCAAGAAAAAGAAATGGGCATGGGCAGGACATGTAATGAGGAGGGAAGATAACCGATGGTCATTAAGGGTTACGGACTGGATCCCAAGGGAAGGGAAGCGTAGCAGGGGGCGGCAGAAAGTTAGGTGGGCGGATGAGATTAAGAAGTTTGCAGGCACGGCATGGCCACAATTACTACATGACCGGGGTTGTTGGAGAAGCATGGGAGAGGCCTTTGCCCTGCAGTGGGCGCAACCAGGCTGATGATGATGATCCACCTCGACCAGACCATCGTCTTCAGGGATTTCCCTCGTCGCGCGTTTCACGCAATCTCTGAGATCGCCGATCCAGGCCTCGAGATCGTTTATATGCTCGGTGGCGGTTGTCTCCCGAATCTGGCGGAAGCGGTCCCATTCCGTGAGCGAAACTCGTTTGCCCTCCTTGCGGGGTAGACCCGCCTGAATGTGGACTTCTATGATATAATGATCGCTACCAAGGCTTTCCCCGGTATTAGTCCAATCATAGTTGCCTATGTTTTTGATGAAAGTTAGGTCGGGAGTGGTGTCAACACTGACACTATTTGTCTGTACCACCCTGAAAAAGGGCAGACACTATCTGCCACGATTTACTTATATGTGTGAAAGGTAAAATTTAGAGCACAGCTCTTAGGCGCCTGCGTTTCGCGTCCGCGTCCCGAGCGAATGAGCACAGCGAAGGGTGAAAGGGCGAACGCGAAGCGCAGCGGGGGATGAAAGACAGCGATAGCAAAGAGCGCGAGGAGGAACGCGGAGGAGGAGGGTGCAGCGCGACCACAAGACTGAATCTCCACACGGCTGCCATTGGCTGTTTTCGAGCGGATGCTCTTTCGACGCTAGCGCCAAGGTCCCCTTCAGTTACGGCCCTAACCACAGGCCGACGCCGAAGCAAAATGGCGGAACACACGATTGTTTACGTTGTCATGGCAACAGGAACAGCAGCCGCGCGGCGCCTCCTCTGCCAAACGTTTTTCTTTTTGTTTTTATTATGCCTACCCGCTCCGCTGCCTTTCCCCCTTTCCCCCATGCCGAGCGCGCCGCTTACATTTTTTTTTGTTTTTACCTGTACGCGGTGCGTTTTCTTTTATATCGCGCGCGCGTGCGCGCGTGCTATACGGCGCACCACGCGCCAGCTCGCAAGCAATGCACGCGCTACGGCGCGCATTGGCATTGCTTGCGAGCTGGCGTGTGGTGCGCCGTGGGCTATGCGTTGGCACGCACGCAGTCTTGCCCATACTTATATTATAACAGCATGTGCCTGGACATAAAAATTCCGCTTCCAACACAACATATATTTGGTCTCGCTTTACTGACTCCGTTTCCGAAAACAGATTTTTCTCATAACGTGGTGCGATACATGCTCAAAAAATGAGCAAAAGTGATAGGTGCATGACATATACAAGAGTACTAAACACAAAAGTTCAAAGATGGTGAAATAAAAAAAAAGCGTTAGAAAATGCGAAGGCCGTTTCATGTACACACACATAAAAAAAACAAGATGTTTATGTAACAACCCCAAGACCGAAATGTAGACGAGCTTCTGATATACTCATAGAGATATTGCACAAAACTGGATGACATGTATGACATAATAGAGAGTTTTAGAATAGGGGCCCAATAGAGCTTTGCGGGTGTTAGCGTTGGGGCACGCAGGAGTGAAGAGCTTTAGAATAGGGATTTGCGTTTGCGGATAGCGTCTTGCGCTGACAGCGCCACTACGGCGTCAAAGAAAAGCTATTAGAAATTATTAAACGAAATATACCATTTTATGATAGGAATATCAACTTTACTTGCGTGTATTCGCGTTTAATTACAATTTAGAGGTTATTCTGTAAGCGGCAAACAATTAGTTGCGCTTAGTTTTCAGCAAACCAACTTTACGTACCTTCACTAGCCAAGCTTAGCCGTGTTAGGCCTACGAGCCATTAAATCCACAATCGAATTCGGAATCAGCGGCGTCTAATGAATCATTCTTCATAACACACGCTAGTTGAGAGAAAGCGATAACCGCAGTCACTTCTGCTTGCGAACTTCACGCGTTACCACGAATTGAACCCAGTTTTGTGCTAGGTTAGAGTCGTCGCTTCGATGGGTGCCGCCATGTTTGCTGCCGCAAAGCTTTTGGGGCCGCTATCTGGGCTCCCGCTAAATCGGTGAAATAGCGTCCCCAACGCAAAACCCAAACGCAGTTTGCGTCTGGCGCATCTGGCGCGTCTGGCGCGTCTTGCGGCCCCAAAACGTTTGGGGCCCCTATTCTAAAACGCTCTAGTCGTGATAACTAAAAAATAGGAAAATTCCCTGATAATGGCAAAAACAATGACACGCAAAATACCTAAATATAGAATAAAATGCTAACATTGTTTGATTGACAGCCATACAAAAAAAAGAGCTTACTTATAAATCTGCACGAAAGTGTATGAAATGTGTGACATGTTCATTACTATTGTAGAAATTGAAAAAGACATGGCAGAACAAAAATGACATTGTTCTAAAAACTGAAATACCCATTATCAAATTATTTTGCACTTGGCCACAGCATGAGTAGCGGTGGCAAAGGGAACAGAAGGTAGTCGGCTTTTGCAGCAGCACGTATTAAACATTCGCAGAAAGGCCTATTCCTCAATCAAAGACCAGGTGAAATAAGCCAACCAACACGACTTTTCTTTCACTCCGAATGCAGTGCTTAGCAATAAAATTACGTCACTTGAGGCACTAAGTCGTACCTACTGGGCACTGGTTTGTATAATAAACACGAACTGCAAAAATCTGCATGTAGGACACTTGCAATGCTCATGCTTTCCAGAAGAAGAAAACGCGTGTCATGCCTACACATGAAGGTTGCTCGCGTCGTTTTCCCATCGGCGATTACTGAGATAATACACAAACACGAACAGTAATTTTTCAGCTGTTAGTACGTTTGTAGAACGTGACAAACAGAAAAAGCACTGAGGGCGGTATGGAAAGCTAGGCAAGTTACTGAAGTTGCAGAATGAGACTTGGCACAGAAAAACACAAGTCATAGACCAGGTGACAATGAGGAGGAACATCTATTTGTCAGCTTTCTCTACCGGCAAGAAGGAAGTGCAACACAATCAAGACGCAACGACGTCCGGAGGCTCATGGAGCACACACATGGACAGGGCTGTGTTCGTGTACTACATGCGCCTTCTGATGTCCTTGGGTCTGCGCGCTCACCTGTTGTCTTTAGGCACCCGGAACAACCTTGCAGGGCTTGTTTTTGAGGTATTTGTACACCACTGCCCGATGCACGAGCGGTGCGAGTCGTGAAACGGGTGAAACATCGCGGAACACAAGCACACAGCTACCGAGGACCACGAAACTGACGAAACTACCCACGCCGGTCAACGCAAAGCAGCGCACGCTTCCCGATAACAGCAGATAACGAAACATGAAACGTCATGCAGCGGGTTAAGCGGGCGTCGGGCCGGAAGGGACGGCATGGCGGCACGGACGCGTAGACAGTCGATGGTGAGGGATTTGCGAGGAGTTAGGAGGGAGGGCAAGGGGTGAGGAGTTTATGGGGGGAAGGGCTCGGCCACCTGGATCGACGCGCGTGCGCGCGATGATCTATGAGGCCATGCAAGGGAAACGGATTTTCGGGTTCGCCCTCTTCATAGATGGCCCCAATTACATCTGCCACCTAGAGTTACTGCATATGCTACCACAATATGCTACCACAGGTAGCAGAGTTGCGCGTAGGTCCGCCATCTTGCCTGGGAAGCAACCACATCTATGCGGCGAAGCCGCACTCCGTTTCTGCAGGCGGCATGCCTACCGTATCGTCGATCGACCGTTGGTGGTTTTGCATCACTTTTGGACTGCTTGTCCGCGTAATCGCAAACAAAGCGCATGGAAACAGCTGACTGCATAAGATCGTCAAGAAAAAGGCGCCGAGATCGGTCCCCACCGAAGCTTAGGCCTAGCGTATCCGCCGAGTCCGTCTGCACGCTCTCGGCGCGCCTAGGCTCAGGAATCAAGAAGTCTAACACGGATAAATCACTCTGTATTTCAGCTTTCGCATCGATGTTCCTCAATAAACCATTTTTTCACGTTTATAGTGCCAGCACAAGTAGCGATGAGCGCCGATGTGACGTGTCATAAACACAGGTATATATGTGCTGTCGCGGAAGGCTCCCGATACTAGCCTGCGCTTCTCTGACGAAAATATATGACTAGACAGACGTGTCGACTGAAAGGCATCATTGAACTAAGAAAACGTTCCATATCCTTCGCGTGAAGAACAAGAAACAGCTATCCAAATCAGTAGTAAGAGCCCATACAGCGCCCCGGGTCGGCGGTTCATTTAGGACTTTTTTCAAAGTTAAAATGCCAGTCGCAAGTGAAAATCGATGTTGTGGCACTTCCGAGCATGCTACTGAATACGGACAGCAAAATTTTCTTTGTGGTACAGCCGTGAGTTTTATATGCAGGGCGATAGCGCATCTACCATGACTGAACGAGACATCTCTGCGACACTAAAACTGCTTCTCGATCTTTGACATGGCATATTATCCACTGGAGCACTCCTTCTGGCGTGGCGCAGTGGTAAAGTACCGGGCTTGGGATCTGTAGGTCCGACGATCGAATCCTGGTTGGAGCTTTCTTTTTTTTATTGCACCGAATCGCTCTCTTTTGCTTTTTTGTATTCCAACAAAATATATACGGTGTCCAGGCACCGCGTATTTAACGCGCTAGGCTTATTTTTCGCACCAGTGCACAGTGCCTCCGAGTACGCCGTGCCTGCCCAGCATCCAGTGCGCGGCACTGGGCCCATAATCCGGTGCTACACTGAACACCGGATAATGGGTACTCGGTTCTGCATTAGGGAAACCTGCTTATGTGCCAAAGCTCTCAACGTGTAGGCAGTCTAAACCATTACTGATGAATCAATGACCAACCATTAGTATTTCGACACTGGTACCCCATTAGACTTGCTGTAGAAACGTACCCACCTACTAGCAGGCACTGGATATCAGCCACACTGGATATCAGCCACACCTGCAAGTATCACTTCATTATGTGCCTTTTCACTGCCGGGATTCCAAAAGTAGCCTTCTGTGGGAGTGTAGTGAAAGTTTTTCTCTCACAGGATTGACATAGCTACATTGACATAGCTATATAGCTAGGTATCCGCAGCTAGCCCGCAAGCGAACAGCGAACGCCAAGGTCGGCCGGATTCGCTTTGAATTTGATTGGCGATAACTTGTGTCAATCCAGTTCGCTGCAGCGGCGGCGTCGGGAAATACAAAAATTATAAGTTTCATTATAACATTAATAACATTTGAAGATGATATGTTCCTGCGCTGTGCAAAAGGTATGCAGAACTGTCAACTGAAACAGCAATGTATTTCACGACGCGTGCTCTGACCATATTTCTAGAAAGTATACCTAAGCACACATATTCTAGAAGAAGGGTATGCATGAGCGCAGACTTAATTTCCATTCTTCAGTTGCAGCATTTCGCCTAGTGACTATAATTAAAAAACTATATCTCACAATATTACTCAGTGGTAGCACTAATGTCTCACAGCATCCATCTTTTTTCTCAGTCATGCTTGTGTATTAAAAGAAACAGTTAGCACTAAAGTCTCTTACAATAAACTTTAACTACCACATATTGTTTGCGTCAGTTACTCTGGTTGCGTTCGGGGATATAGCTATAAGTGTACCTTGTATCTTAGTATACACGGTACTTCACATGATGTATCGAAAATACACATACTCATATGCGCATTTTCGAATGTATCATAATGCAGGAACAACATACTGAAAGAGTATCTTAAGATATTATCCAAGATGCATGTATCGTCGATAGTGCCCCACCCTGGAGTGCACCAAAGGCGGCAGAGGTTTCTTTCGAGGGAGAGTGAAAATATAGTAAGTGCTAAAGTGAGTCTTTAAAATATACGCAATCTCAATAACCTGTTTCAAAACAATCCAAGTGGTTGGTGGTACGTCCTCTGCCATCTGACAACATAACTGTAACGGGGATGTGCTTGCCTAAACACAACTATGACACTCCTCGCAAAAAATGGATTCCTAACATCTCGAAAGAAAAAAAAAACAAGTGGCAGATCAGAGTTCAAAAACCGAGGTGCTTGAGCGAATGGTTAATAATTGCATTGTCTAATCAACCTTGTGGTACTTCGATCTTCCACTCACCTACTTTCGCCCTCGTTCTCTTTCACTGCCGCGCAGCGATTAGACGGCCCTACCAATCCCTCAAATCCACAGCGTCACCCGCGTGATTGCTCAGTGGCTATGGTGTTAGGCTGCTGAGCACGAGGTCGCGGGATCGAATCCCGGCCACGGCGGCCGCATTTCGATGGGGGCGAAATGCGAAAACACCCGTGTACTTAGATTTAGGTGCACGTTAAAGAACCCCAGGTGGTCGAAATTTCCGGAGTCCCCCACAACGGCATGCCTCATAATCAGAAAGTGGTTTTGTCACGTAAAACCCCATAATTAAATCCACAGCGTCGTGATTTCTCGAGCTGCTCAATTCCCTAGTTCTCCTCCTCTCCACTGGGTGGCGCTTGCGTCGCCGCCACTGCTATTCGCTCGACAGGTTCCCTCAGTTCAATCGTGTCGCCTCAGCACTCTTGGTGACTCGCTTCAGAGCGGAAGAGAATGCACACGCATGCACTCACAAAGACCCCATGAGTAATGAAACACTCCCGATCAATCGCCGGCTCATAATTGCTGCTTGCAGTAATTAAGTTAGTGTATTAAAAGGTCACTGCGATCTGTGCATTTTTCTTCTTTTTTGTACTTAATCTGTCATCGTCCACGCTCTGTATATTTTTCAGACTATAGAGCAGGCAGGCGTTGGGCCTGCAGTTGTGAGCCAGGCCCTCACTGTTTTCTACCTGTAATCATTTCTGTTCTCGAACTTAATATGAAGAATCATTCTGTGCGTGCCAAATAACATAGTGGCGTTAAATAATCCTTCTTATACTGTCTAAAGACAGCAGCTAGCAGCAAGCACGTGGTGTCATTTACGCATAATTGTGAACTGTTGAAAAAGTGGCTGATCCGACAGAAATCGCGCACGAGCGACCTCATGCACATGACACACGTCTTCACGACGTCGACCTTAACATTCATGCGAAGACCCGCCGCGGTTGCTTAGCGGTTGTGGTGTTGCGCTGCTAAGAACGAGGTCGCGGGCTCAAATACGGGCCACGGCGGCCGCATGTAGCTGGGGACGAAACTCCAGAACGCCCCGTGTCCCCTGCATTAGCGCACGTTAAACATCGCCCTGGTGGTCAAAATTAATCAGGAGTCCCCCGCTACGGCGTGCCTCAAAATCAAATCGTGGTTTTTGGCACGTGTAAAACGCCAGAATTCAATTCAGTGTTGACGTGCGTTTTGCTAGATATAGCGTGTATGTGTTAGTGCTCGTGGTTGCGACGCACACACTGTCCTGGCGCACGCATACTGTGCGGTGATATAAAAGTGCTCTGGTAAGCTTGCTTCTCCGCGTGAGCTGCTTGCTTGAGGGAAAGTCAGCTTCATGCATTTATGTTCGTTCTTCTCGATCGACCTGTAATATTGGATGCATTTTTTTTTATGTGTGTGGATATAACCAACAACGTTACCACAGCAACGGCAAGTTGCTGTCATTATTTCGAAATCATCATATGCCCCATTACGCGAAAATCTGGCGTTTTAGTCGGCAGCGTGAGCGAATGATGGTACCAAAAATGGCGGACGGCAAAGCGTGAAACCACATGAAAAATGCTTGAATTGACGTCAATATTTTCAGGGGGTCCCTGTAAACAAGGTCAATTAATATTTTTGAAAGGAATTTTGACGAGTACGCTTCCTCGACGCCGCGGCGGCTCCACGATTCTGGTTGGTAATGTGGCGCCACGTCATGAGTGTATAAAATGAGTGAATAAAATAAAAGCATTAATGTCCCATTGAATGCTGCTGAGTAGTCCTACGAGTGTTGAACTCCTCGCGGGAAAACGAGCATGTTGAGACGCTTGGCGCGTTTTCAGTTGGCGTCACCGAGGCGCAATTAAACACAAGTGAGAACTTGCGCGGACAAGGAACACGCAGAAAAAAAAAGAACTGTTCACCAAAGCGATTATAATGCTTTCGCATGCCCACACGTAAGCAACCTTAATTGTCTCGGCCAAATTTTTATTAGCTGCTAAGGAGGGAGAGTTTGATGATTAAAGGGCATAATGCCAACAAGACGCAAAAAGAAGATTAATGATTAAAGCGATCAGTTATAGTAACAATAAGAATAAGAAGTTCGATGTGGTGCTTCACTGCATAAGACGGTCGCTGTCCCTTGCTCCACTTTTGTGGGAATTTATGTGCATGAACACGTGCAGTATAAACACAAGACTGCTTGCAAGCGCTGCTCCCGGCAATGGCTGTGGGGGTGAAACGTCCGGATAAATCGCACAAATTCTGTAAAACAAGGTCTCTGGATTCCTCTTTGTACTTATCGCCAATGACAAGTATGACGCCTCGTCTGCCTTATTCATCGGTGCTTGCTCGAGTGGTTATGTCCACTTGCTTGAGCATGAGCTTAGAAACAACTTTTCGGAAGTCGGCGTCGAGAGCCGAACGCCACGTGCCGAGAGTGCATTGGCTTGGAGTGCATCGTTCTGATAAGTTGACATGCTTACGTGGCATGTAACTCTGCGGCATATCTACGCCACACAAGGTAACACGAGGCTTTCGGGTGGAGCTTGTGGGCGTGCCCTTTCAAGGCTATATAAGGTTTTAGCACCCCCTTTTACTCCTTGTCGTCTTCCTCCTCATGATCTCCACCACCACCACCACCACCACCACCACCACCACCACCACCACCACCACCACCACCACCACCACCACCACCACCACCACCACCACCATCATCATCATCATCATCATCATCATCATCATCATCATCATCAAGAACAACAACAACAACAACATTCAGCTTTATCTTGGCAAAGAGCGAGCACAAAGTGATGACAGCGCGTCACTAGAAGAAACATTTTAGAAACATATATATATATATATATATATATATATATATATATATATATATATATATATATATATATATATATATATATATATATATATATATATATATATATATATGGGTCATTCCATCTCAACTGTTTTCCATCTCAACTGCGCGTTTTTAGTGACTGGTGGCATGTTGATCGAACTTATTTCACCGTATTTTTTAAGAATTACGCGTTATCACTTCTCCGTATATATTAGCACACTAACTTTCTGCATCTTTTGCATTCCAAGCTTAACTCAGACGCCTATTTGTTGTCCTACGTGCACTAGAAGGCCTGCAATTATATAATCTTACAAGATGACAATGGCCAGAAACTCAGTCCCCACGAACCGCAAATCAACCTGAAGTCGCCAAAAAAGACCTCGTCTTCAAAAAGAAAAAGAAGAAGCGCGTAAAATGAGCGAGACTGAAACACCGGCCGATGTGCTATGCAGTGAAGGCGAAGCAAAGAGATGCTCCGCGCAACCTTGTGATTGTGCAGTTCAAAAATTTTTTTCTCGCTTAAAACAAAATTTAATCTTTTGAATCTTTGTACATAGATAGACAGCAAAGCATACTATCCGATGCCGACTATGCCATATTTTTAGTTGGAACGCTACATTGCGAAAATGAAGCCATAAATTGAGTCAGAACGTAATTTTTTTCATATTTACCATGACATTAAGCAAAAGCTTAGGCTTTATTTCTTATACGAATATTTTTATCATCTAGAATACACACATACCAAGCCCCTATTGTCAATATATTCCTCGTGGAAACGTTACTTTCCTTTATAAAAAATATTTAAAAAGGGGCAATTGTCGACTTTTCCTTACGGCTAAAAATTATGTAAATTAAAACAAAAAGTAATAAACGACAATAGTCACGAAAGAGCACCGTCTGGCGACTATTTCAAAAAATATTCGCAATAACAGGTCAAAGCAATAACTTTGTAGAATTTTTTCTACCTGGCACAGTTTCACTTGTGTGCGCAATCTTCAAAGCGTCCTCAGGGCATTAGAAATTTTTATTTCAAGAAAAATCGCTTGAATAATTACTTCGCACTTTGAGGTAATACAGTATGATTTTTTTCAGCAGAATCGCAGATGGTCGATAAAACACCGAGTACACTTGAGATGGAATGACCCATATATATATATATATATCTATATCTATATATATATATATATGTGTTTAGGGATGTTTAGGGATATATATCGTTAAGGGATAAGAACAGAGCAGATTGGGTGAGGGAACAAACGCGAGTTAATGACATCTTAGTTGAAATTAAGAAAAAGAAATGGGCATGGGCAGGACATGTAATGAGGATGGAAGATAACCGATGGTCATTAAGGGTTACGGACTGGATCCCAAGGGAAGGGAAGCGTAGCAGGGGGCGGCAGAAAGTTAGGTGGGCGGATGAGATTAAGAAGTTTGCAGGGACGGCATGGCCACAATTAGTACATGACCGGGGTTGTTGGAGAAGTCTGGGAGAGGCCTTTGCCCTGCAGTGGGCGTAACCAGGCTGATGATGATATGTATATATATATATATATATATATATATATATATATATATATATATATATATATATATATATATATATATATATATATATATATATATATATGCGCGCAGCATCTGCGGCAAAACTTTCAAAACTTTTCGTTAGGATGTGCTGTTTGCCATTGACCATTCCAGGGTGGGCTAACAGCTGTTCTAAGGTTCTAGCATAAAAGCTACTTTGTGAATTCGGGCCCTGCACTGCAGAAAAAAAAAAGAAATTTTTCTGTCTGCACAGGTGCTCCTTTGTTTTCACGGAATTGTCGTCCAGCGAGCCATTGACTACATGGAATACAAAAATGACGAACTTTAGCTTTATGACACGATCATTGACATGTTAGAAACCCTCTGTTGTAGAGACTCCAGGCAGCAACACATTGGCGGAAACTAAACCTGTGACAAAGAACCCTTCACTTTCAGCCGCCTCCCTTATAACATTTATGTGAGCGATATATAAGGTTGAGCCTAAGAAAAGAATTGGCAAGGAGATGGCGAGCGATCCTAGAAGTGTGCAGTCTATTTTTCCTACTTTCGTTTTCTTGGACCAAATCTCGCTGCTGATCAATGAAATAGGCTATACGCGCACCGGTGCTAACGATACCATTTTGGAACGGCATAGAGATCAGACAACAACGAGGGTGGTGCGGAGCTAAGTGCGAAGCAGCAGAAGGCTATAATCTCTCTTCTTCTTTATAATTGTCGACAAGAGTACCAGACTCGTGCTTAAAGCCTTCACACTTCAATGCGAGCAATTGTAATAAAGTAAGCAAAATAGTCTTAATAACCGCGGTGACCCACCACAGTGGCTGTGTTTCTGAGGATGAGTACCCGGGTTCGAATCCCGGTCACGCTCGTCGTCCATTTCGATATCTAAAAAAACACTCGTGTGCTTAGGCTTATGTGCTCGTTAAAGAGCCTCCATGGTGATCAAAATAAATCCGGAGCCCTTTTCCACTACGGTGTACCTTCGCCAGAGTCTGCTGCTGTTAAACGTATAAATCCGACGAATCAACAACCGTTGTGAACGCGACTGGTTCTCTCGGCCCACTCTTTTTTATTTGGCTTGCGCGGAATGAACACGTGAAACAAAACAGTGAGTCAACTTTCTCAGATACATTCCACCTATATTTATCAGGAAAAGCGGGGTTTGACCTGCTGCTTGAAAGTAAGATGAATTTCAAGCCCAGAAAAGTTTAACTAAACAGGAAGCAACAGAACAGACTGGGAAGACATGCGCACCTGATTGTATTCGTGCGGAACGAAGCTAATGATATTTAGGTGCCTGGTAAATACGTGTAATCAAAGCTCCTCGTTTGCTTCAGGATTCTTGTGAGAGCCATATAGATTTAGCAACCTTTCTTTCTTATCTTTCGTATCTTGCCAATTACTTGTGCTTTATCTGTCGTTTAGTATCGCTCACTCTTTCTTGTCGTCCTTTTTTCGCTCACAAAACTCGCGAATTATTCACCTGAGTCATGGTTCTAAGTTCGGCTTCAATTCCGTCGTAAAAAGTCCACGCGACACAGCGGCTAACTTAGTTTCCGATTAACTGCGTTAAATCTTAATGTCTTAACGCTTGAAGAAAAAATATTAAATTAAATTATGAGGTTTTACGTGCCAAAACCACGAACTGGTTATGAGGCACGCCTTAGTGGGGGACACCGGACATTTGGACCACCTGGGTGAGCCTGACGCAGTCAAGAGAACTCACAAAGAGGACTCGGCTTCCCACGATGGACCGCTTGTAGCTGCTGCTGCTGATAATGATTTGTCGTAATGACACGTGCATTCTACTCGTGGTTCAGTGTTTTCGGTATAAATCAAAACAGTAGCAAAAAAAATTCTGCGAATAAAGTGTCGGAGTAGCCTTTGCCCGAGTCTTTGAAGTCTTCGCGCTTCGGCCACTGCGGCTTATGAACTGGGCCGCTATTTTGTAGCGATGCCTTATGCCTTATTCTATGCTATTCTTATCATCCACCACACACGGCCGCCTGATCCCGTTGATAATGTGGGCAGACCGTCGCTCTGACCACTGGCCAAGCGCGAAAAGCCTGAAAAGGCATAGAATCGGAAAAGGCATCGCTACAAAATACCGGCCCTGGGCAACTTCGCTGACTGCAACGCGGGGTCGTGGCTGTCAAGTGATTTCTTGTCTATATTATTCGTTACACGCATCATGTTAGCAATAAAGACTCATTCTATTTGTGCTCGAATATCCAATGTGCGTTAGTTTAATGTCTGCACAGTCACAGCGGTGCATGGCCCTTGCTATACACTGATTCTACAAAACTGTGTTTTTCTACGTATTAGATGCCACTAGAGCGTTGCAGAAGAGCGTGCGCAGTCGGTCAACACATTTGAGCTCTAATAAATTAGTGAAGCAGGTACGCAAGAAATATAGATAATAAATATTCTTCACAGGTGTATGCTAATCTGGCAATTAATGCGTCAAAGACAGCGAAGCTGTATAAGCGAGTTCTCGCACCCTTCGTCAGAAGTACCACGTGTCTGTCTGCGATTTCAAGGCGTCGCTCGAATGCCGCAGCAGTTCAGCACTAACTGCTGCTGCATTCGAGAGAGACCATGGCTGGCGCTGTTTAAAAGGCGAAAATTATATTGAATCATGTTTAGAACCTACACACTATTAATTCTTTCCCATGTTTCATGAATGTGTTACATAATAGCGCAATATATATTCTATAACTAATAACACATGTTAAGATAACCTGCTGCAAGATACTATGTAGCAGACACTTCACAAATTGGTTCGTTTTTCCAATATACTTCAACCACATCCATTCATATACAATACATGCTATTGCACAAGATTTGTATCGCACTCTTTGCAAATCACATTTCTCTCTCTCTTTCTCTGTAAATATTTCTTTCTTCTTGTGTGATTGTTTCTATTTTGCTCAGCATGGCACCATTGGCATTTCAAGCTTACCTTCCCTTATTTTGAAAAATATTGTGTGGCAGTGGCTTAAAACGGACGCTTCACCGTTTTTCTCTAATTCGTTTGACAAACACTCCCACAACACAAGTATAATTTTTTTTTGTCATGGCGGGGAACGCTGCTCTTTTGTTCTTGGTGACGATGGCCACGCAAGCTACATTGAAACGCAACCAGTTTTCACTGTCACAGCAGTGCAAACTCCTAGCTGCCATCCAACAAAGAGCCGTTATAACACGACGTGATAAACAAGAATAACAGATTACTGATTTAGAAAAAAACGCATATATAGGTTGTTCTAAATTTAAATATCACCGTCGCATGCCGTCGAGCGAGACCTGTTGTGAAAGTCCCGTTAACAGCTTCACTTTTAAAAAAGGAAACGATGAGCATGAAGAGAGAAATAATGCACCGAACAGAGATGATGGATGAAATTTTATGTATGAAAATGCATTCACCGAAAAAAGACAACAATATTTCGATACGGAAAAACAAAGAACCTACACCGAATTTCGGAAAAATAAGAATCAAAAACGCTTGCACCTGATTATAATGAAAGAAATGTTTTAAACTTGATTTCACTTGAAACTTCTATTGATAATTCACACATTGAGAGAAGCGTTGTTCACTGCATTGAAACGTTTAATGCGTTGCCTCGATTGCTATTATTATAACGTACATGATTCCTCCATAAAAACTTATTTGCCGCTACTGTCCCCATAGGGACATTCAAGCTGCATAACGACATCTCCGCAGCCACAGTGGTGTTTAAATATGAACAATCACCATTCTGAAACCGGGACCTCCACCTTCGATACCTGAGCCTCCAGCTAAATGCGCCATCAGGACATCGACAAAAAGCGACTGCTCAGCGCAGTAAGGCCTTAGGAGGCGAGCGTGCTATGGCGCGTCAGTCAGGCAGCCGCGGTGAATTAAAGGAATCCAACAGCATAACTGCAAAAAATTTTCATCTCATGTTTTGGAGCACTGCTCCAAATTTACATGTTTTCTTTTTATTTATTCACGTTTCTCGGCGCTCTTCTGCTTCATCATCATCATCATCATCATCATCATCGTCGTCGTCGTCGTCGTCGTCGTAATCGTCATCATCATCAACATCATCATCCTGGTTACGCCTACTGCAGCGCAAAGGCCTCTCCCATACTTCTCCAACTGCCCCGGTCATGTACTAATTGTGGCCATGTTGTCCCTGCAAACTTGTTAATCTCATCCGCCCACCTAACTTTCTGCCGCCCCCGGCTACGCTTCCCTTCTCTTGGAATCCAGTCTGTATCCCTTAATGACCATCGGTTATCTTCCCTCCTCATTACATGTCCTGCCCATGCCCATTTCTTTTTCTTGATTTCAACTAAGACGTCATTAACTCGCGTTTGTTCCCTCACCCAATCTGCTCTTTTCTTATCCCTTAACGTTACACCAATCATTCTTCTTTCCATAGCTCGTTGCGTCGTCCTCAATTTAAGTAGAACCTATTTCGTAAGCTCGGCGCTCTTCAGAGCACTAGAATTGACTCGACACGAACAATAGCGTAGGCAATGTACGTCTGATCGATCGCCACGCTGAATGCAGAACGTGAAATGACACGCAGAGTCGAGAACACAACAGCTAGAAAAAAAAAAAAAGGATTCGGCCTTCCAGGTACGAGCGTGTATTTGAGCAAACTTGCAGCGCCACGTAGCGAGGTGTTTCCGACACCAGTGGTAGCCACCGCGCCGAGCGTATCAGGATCGGCACTGGACGCGACGAGGGCTGCTCGCGACTCCTGCAAGCCTCCTCGCCGCCTTCTTTCGCGCCGCAGAGTCGGCGAAGAAGTGCGGGCACAGCGGGATCGCGTTTTCGAAGCCCGAAGGTAAACGGGAACAAAATGAGAAGAAAGGGGAGCCCAGCACTCAAGTCGGGAATACAAGTAAGACAACGGGAGGCCCCGGGTTTATAGGCTTCCCGCTGTTGTAACCTGCGCACGCGCCGGCGTCTTCATCTCGCCCTTTCTTTTCGTTTCTTTTGTTTCTGTTTGCCTCGGTCGTTTTTTCGTTATCGCCGCGTTTCAAGAGAGCGGCGCCCAGCTGCGCTTCCGTTTGCCGGGAGCGTGGGAGGAGCTCATATCGAGCTTCTCACGCTGCAAGCGGAGTGTACTCGATTTCGTGCTTTGTCTTTTTCCTCAACGGGATATTTAGGCCTTCGCGCTCACTTGTATAACGCGAGTTGGCCATTGTTGTTTGCCTGGCACCTTTCAACCTGAGAAAACAACACTACCGCTCGAAAAAGACAACAAGAAGACGAAGATGGCAACTACAGAATACAACTGAGGTGACGTGAGGCCTTCGTGCCTGTTTCACGAGGTTCTGTTTTCACGATCTGTTTGCGATCAGACGACAGCGGCGGCGTGAGTGTGACGGGAAAGTGCTACGTCGGTCGCTTTATGAATATCTCCGAGCAAGAAATGCAGACGAATAAATGTTAGACGATTCGAAACCTCACCTTGCTGCTCAGCTTAAGGAGCGATGCTCATAACAAACGTTTCAGCAACATCATGCATGTATAAAGATTGTATGTTTTGTCCCATAGCTTACACCCTCATCCTTAAGGGGAAAAATCGGTTCATTGAGGGGGACAACTGAGGCCCTTTCTTTTCGGGGGGGGGGGGCGACTTTTTGGCGGCAGGTGCACATGATGATAGCTGCGGCAGATGACACGAAAACTTCATCAAATAAACTTTAAAGCGTCACATATTTTGTTGCGCACCAGAAATTCCCCATTTATACAGAGGTTTCAATTTCTCTCATCACAGGTGTAGTTTAGGTGGGATGAGCCATTGATCCAAAATATCGACTTTCTGAAGTTTTTTTATAACACATGTTTTTAGCTTCCAAAGAATATTTGATCCTTTGATATGCATGACTTTAAAATACTTATGTCATATTATTTGTCGCATCGACCGGAAAGTGAGCATGCCCCATCGTCGAATCTCGGTTTCGTATGAAGCTTTCGTCACATAAAGAACAACTTGTGTTCAATTCAAGTTTTGGTTTTGGTTCTGCGACATCCCCTCCCCCCCCCCCCTATCCCCCTATGTATGTGTATAGGAACGAAGTTCTGCGAACATTTGAGTTAGCGCCACGTTCAACCTGGGAACTAGAATAATTACTCGCAAGCTAACAAATAAAAAGTATGCCGTAGTGGCAGTGTCACTATGTAAAAAAAAGAAATGCTTTTAGCCTAATTTATTTTTAGTCATCTACATACGTCTAGTTTCAGAGGTGTAGCTACCGTTGTTCTTCGTTTTGGAAAATTTGAAAGCTCTGCAACTAAAAGCTTTAAAACATAAGGATGCATTTGTGAAAAATTAGAAACAGAAATAACAAAAAACTGAAATACCGTTTTTACAGATTTTTAGCCTTTATAGACATCCCAAAAACTGATACCACATGAATAAATAAACAAAAGTACAACAATGGTCGTTAATCCTCTGATTACAATTTTTCCGTACCACCTTTCAAAGTCTCACCCCATTTTAAGCTCGTCGTCGTGCACAATAATACCTGTTCCTTTTTCTTTCTTTTTTAACCGCCGTAAGGGTAAAGGTCTGTTGTATCAAGGTTATAAACAGAGATAAGGTGCCTAAGAAAGGCTGGCCGATGTTTCGATAGGACGACCTATCTTCGTCAAGTTCGTTATCCATGGGAGAAACCAGAACCCTAATGGTGTTTATCAGAGTAAGTGTTGGGATTATTGGTTAAACATGTTGGTGCAAACAGTTGTACTGTGTATAGAACTCCAGCAGAATCGAAGTGCGGTGCTTTTGACCAATGGGGGGGAAAAAAAGAAAAAAAAAAGAAAGTATTCGAGTGCCCGAAGTTGACGCTCCGAGACGACGGTATTTTTCACGGGAACGCACTTCGGCATTTGCAGGCGTAGATCCCCAAATGCGAGTGGCGTGATGGAAAGCAGCTTTCCGAAAGTAAATTTGAACTTGCGACTATATACAGTAGCGTCCTCCTTCGAACAAAAGTTGTTTACCACAGAACAGGTGCAGAAAGTATATGGGTCAGCTTTGCTTTTGAATGTATGTCGGGAATGGCCTAAAACGCGTTTTCGCTTTTGTGTTTCGAAAATTCGGCGGTTTATTTTGTTTTGTTTATTTTTGTTTTTGTCGGAACCCAGAATTGTCGCTGTGGTTAGAAGACTTCGTTTTTAATAGAGTTTCGTTTTTTTTATCGCTTTCTTTCTTTCGGTACCCATTCTTTGCACACGACACTGTGTATACCGGTGATTATTTACGTGAAAGCTGACCTGGTTTTCCTGCAGCCTCGGCTTAATTTTTATTTCGGGGAAAGGTGATATGTTAAAGTGGTTCCTGTTTACGTTCCTTAGCTGTGTAAACTGGATGCAGTGGTAAATAATCAATACAAATATAATGGGCTGAAGCGTTGCCGTCATGAGAGCATATATGCGACTTTTGGGCCACGGAAGTCGCTGATCATTTTTTTGCAGTCGGGCTGTGAATGTTGCCGAGTGGTCACGTGATGATTACAGTGAGGATGCTACGCTAGACAATTACTAAACGCAATGGTGCGAACAAATAAGTGATATCATTTGATTCATATCTCGATCACACCAAATTTATGATCTTATTGGTCGATAATGTGCCTTTTTCGAGCAAATGAGCATTGGTCCGGGATAATGCAACGATTCGCTTCAGACGATTCACTTTATTTCTTATCATTCACGGATTAAGACCAGCCGATCCTGGTGATAACGAAGTCGGAGCACCGCTCGCACCTCTGACGAAGCGAGAAAGAAAAAAATAAAAGAGAAAAGATAGAATTGCTGCATTATCACTGCCCTAATTCTGCTCCCATGCCATCATATTTTAATATATCACGACTCCCGAAATTCTCTACTTGTTTCACTTTTCCTCTTAGTTCTTCTGGAATACTGGGCCCGCATTCACAAAAACTTCTTACGCTGGTATGGTTCGTAAGAGCGAATGTCAGCCATCGTTCTTATATCATTAGCGAAGACAGCCGGCCAATGGCAAATAATGTTTACGAACGAAAATCTTCGCAAATTCGGCCCCTCATCTTTTTCGTTCAAAACGCAATAGTAAATTATCCCAGTGCACCCCTGTTTCTTTCTTTTCTTATTTTTTCTTTTTCTTCTGTTAGGTTATAAGTCGGAGCTCCGAACCCTATTTATGAGGGTGTCGTCACTGGCTGACCTTCCATCTAATGATCCTTAACTTTACTCCCCACCTCCCATACATTCAATCATTTGCTATCTGTATGAGCATCTCCGAAAAAGACAGGTAGCATTAATTTCGTTGTAGTGAACAAGCTAGTCATCATAAGTTGAATTTAGTTTATATTAAGACTACAGCGTTCTAAGGACTTGAGAAATATGAACCCAATCTTGTCCAGCGCAAACTTTCCATTTTGTCAGCAGCATGATGCACATACTTCAGGTTCACAAAGATACAGTATCACTGCTGAAAATAAAAGAAAGCCCAGCCACGTCGAAGTGGTTCCCGCCATGAAATGTTGCGTTGCGGCCGTCTAATCTGCCCGCGGGCGAATCGATATATATATATATATATATATATATATATATATATATATATATATATATATATATATATATCCATTTCACTTTTTCTTAATGCCAGACGCGGAAACCACCGGAGTGCATGACGGAGTCCTCTGTAAGGCGGAGGAAGTGGCAGTGCCGGGAACGGCCGTAGCGACAACAATTTTGCGTCCCAGCTTTCCACGCCTGAAGCATTCGGGCGAACTCTATGCTTCTGCAAGCACGCAGCGTCGAAGACCATCAAACTTCGTGCGGCGCGATACAATGCCACCCTTCTGGCTTGTTCATAAAACGGTCGATAACAAAAAGAGATGACACTGGGGGGAGAGAGGAAGTGAGAGAAAACAACAAAAAGTAAGGCGAAAGGGCTGAACAACGAGCGAAGGAATCGTAAAATAGCCGCCGCTTCCTCCTCCTCCTGCAGAACGGGCGTCGAAAAGAGGAGGACGAAGAAGATGGTCGCTTTCGGACATCTCGAAAGAAACGACGGCGTCAAACCATCCGTAAAAACGGCGCGGAAGTGCCGAGAGAGCTGTGCCGGCGGTCATTGTCTGCGGCAGCACAAAGGCGAAAGAAAATGGGGGATGGAAAAACGGCGAGGAAAAAGCCGTGGGAGAACGGAGCGAAGGCTACGGAGAGACAAGGGTCAGTGCCAAGACACGGAGATAGTTTCGACACACACACACACACACACACACACACACACACACACACACACACACACACACACACACATATATATATATATATATATATATATATATATATATATATATATATATATATATATATATATGAAAGGTTGCAGGGAGAACGGCTTCGCCGAATGTCTGGGGGTGCAATGCCTCGTGCACCGCGCGCTCTCCCGCCGACAGGTGATGACCGCGCACCGCAGAGCTACTTACGCACCGACTCGGCCGAGAATCGAGTCAACGATAATGAGTGGACGTGGCGTTCTCATCGCTGCCGCCGGGAAAGATAGGGCAGCAAACGGGCGAGCAGCAAGAAGGGGCCGGTGCGGCCGCGCGATTGCAGCGGCGCGCTACGACCCAGAACATCGAGCAACGGTCGTCGTGGGGCCCAGCGCGCGCGAGCCCCTCGCTAAGTGCCGGCCGATAAGAGCGGCCGGCCGCGGAGTGTAGAAGCGGCCCGGGCAGCTCCTTTTTATCCCACGACGCACTCTCGGGGGCCCATTTCGCTCGCAGCCGCCCGGGTCGGCGGCGCGCCCTGCCTGACAAGTTCGAAGCGCGAGCGTCGATTGCCGCATCGTGTACGCAGCCTGGTGGAAGCCGACGTCGGGATTGATTGAATTATTGATTGCGAACTTCCGCGGGCTTCGCCGCATTTTGTTTCGCGCGCGTTTTCTTCTTTCTTTCTCTTGCGTGCTTTTCCGAGACTGCCGGCGGTTGTTTGAACGCTCGGCACTTGTCGCAAGCAGCGAGCGTTTCGGGCGAATAGGGAGCGACTCGCAGGGAATCTGTGGTGCTGAGCGCTTCGCCGGATGGGGGGGGGGGGGGGGGGGGCAGGGGCCGTGAAGACTATTTAAAATCATCGCTTACGAGTGCTTTGTCAGAGGAGCGTATGTTTGCTCACTTCTAAAGACAATTTTTCCGGGGCTTACGGTTGCTCAGTCTGTTCGTTGTGTTTTCGTAGCTATAGCTGCTATATATGTACAAAAGATCACTGTCACCACCTTGGGCGCTATAACGTAAAAGTATTCCAAACATTTCCATTACAATTCTGCAATCAGCCCTCCACGAGTGGTCAAAAACTTTTTTGGACTACCCCCTTCACCTTTCTCTCATGCGACGTCACGAAAACCGCGATAGTTCCCCATCTGATATGCCGTGTACGCACTCATTAGGCATAATTTGACAGAACAAAAGAAAAATAGTTACCTCTCATTCGACGCCTTTTCGCCATTAGCCCTCGGCTATTGGTCAAACGTTTTGCGGCTGCGCCCACTTAACCTGCCTGTAACGCGACGTCACAAAACCGCCAAAACTCACGGCGTCAAAGTGACGTGTACGCGTTAAAGATGCGTTATTATGCCGAACAAAACTAAATTTTCTTCTCAATAGCCGCAAAGGAATAAACGATGGCTGTCGCCGATCGCTGAGGCATTGGCTACTCGCACCTGCCGAGAAGCATGGGTTTATTTGCGCGTAATAAATCTTTCTGCGTGGCCGTGTAACCTTTTGGAAACCTTCGGCACGTTTACGACCTCGTTCTGCTAATTCTTTCTTTCTGAGGACCCGTTTTAGCGTCATTCTTAAGCTTCCGTTGCATGTCACCCCGTTTGTCGACGAGCCACCGCAAGCTAAGTAAGGGAAAGCGGACCAATCGCAGATGGCGGCACCACCCTCTTCATCCGGTTATCTTTTTTCAGTGCACTGGCTCGACCCCATCGAATCCCTCTCCCACTTGAGCGTGCTCCTCGCCTTTTGTGAGCCAACTAGATAAGACAAGCCACTCAGTGTAGGCAATGCCATTCGTTTTTTCAAGCAAACAAAAGTAACCTCCTATGAACGAGGAAAGCGTTTGATTGGTTTGTTCAGACAACCCCGCGGGTGACTGCCCGATGCTTGCGTCGGCGGTAATGCAATTTTGACGTCAGGAGATTGGAATGAAAACATATTCGAATAGTTTTACGTTATACGGCCCCTTAAAGTAAATAATGAATACATACGGAAGCGTGTAGTGTAATTCTAAAGGGTACATGGTGAGACGGGGAAGATACATATTTATAAACTTTTAATAAGCAGGCAGACTGAGGGCATCGTGATCATAACGCATTACTAGTCGTGATACTAACCGAGTACGCTGCCAGCTATTCCGCGCGTGATCAATAAAAATAATGTGTAAGCAAAAATATTCGCTGAAAACTGACGAAATTGCCAATAATGCTGTTTAAACGACTTTTGTGTCAAGGAGTCTTGTTTGTAGTAACAATACGAGAACGATGGTCTCGAAACAAAAGTACGACCAATTCTTTCCTCCCCGTTGGTTGTCAGACCCTCAAGTATGCACTATAGGGTTGAGCTATGATTTGCACATTAAGACTAAAAGCAATTCTTCACTCGTTCATCATTCATCATCAGCCTGGTTACGCCCATTGCAGGGCAAATGCCTCTCCCATACTTCTCCAACTACCCCGGTCATGTACTAATTGTGGCCATGTCATCCCTGCAAACTTCTTAATCTCATCCGCCCACCTAACTTTCTGCCGCCCCTTGCTACGCTTCCATTCCCTTGA
Organism: Dermacentor albipictus; assembly: GCF_038994185.2. Classification (NCBI taxonomy): domain Eukaryota; kingdom Metazoa; phylum Arthropoda; class Arachnida; order Ixodida; family Ixodidae; genus Dermacentor; species Dermacentor albipictus. Next base: position 242,190,964 of record NC_091821.1, on the reverse strand, counting down.
AATCCAGTCCGTAACCCTTAATGACCATTGGATATCTTCCCTCCTCATTACATCTCCTGCCCATGCCCCCATTTCTTTTTCTTGATTTCAACTAAGATGTCATTAACTCGCGTCTGTTCCCTCACCCAATTTGCTCTTTTCTTATCCCTTAACGTTACACCCATGATTCTTCTTTCGCTAGCTCGTTGCGTCGTCCTCAATTTAAGTAGAACCCATTTCGTAAGCCTCCAGGTTTTTGCACAGTACGTGAGTACTGGGAAGACACAGCTGTTATACACTTTTCTCTTGAGGGATAATAGCAGCCTGCTGTTCATGATCTGAGAATGCCTGCCAAACGCACCCCAGCCCATTCTTATTTTTCTTATTATTTTAGTCTCATGATCCGGATCCGCGGTCACTACCTGCCCTAAGTAGATGTATTCCCTTACCGCTTCTGGTGCCTCGCTACCTATCGTAAACTGCTGTTCTCTACCGAGACTGTTAAACATAACTTTAGTTTCCTGCAGATTAATCTTTAGACCCACCCTTCTGCTTTGCCTCGCCAGATCAATGAGCATCCATTGCAATTCTGCCCCTGAGTTACTAAGCAAGGCAATATCATCAGTGAATCGCAAGTTACTAAGGTACTCTCCATTAACTCTTATCCCCAGTTCTTCCCAATCCAGGTCTCTGAATGCCTCCTGTAAACACGATGTGAATAGCATTGGAGAGATCGTATCTCCCTGCCTGACTCCTTTCTTTATTGGGATTTTGTTGCTTTCTTTATGGAGGACTACGGTGGCTGTGGAGTCGCTATAGATATCTTTCAGTATTTTTATATACGGCTCGTCTTCACTTGTAAGTGTGCTAAACTTCTTATGTGCCTAAAAGTCTTACACTAATGCAGTCTGCTCAAGACTTCGTTTATGGATGTGGCATCCGTGACAAAAAGACAAACGCGAAACAAAGTAGTAGCGGGAAAATGCTGCCCCATTCCTCAGTCGACTAGGCATGGCGCCGTGCTAAAGAATAGGGCCTGAATTTGCAAACTTTATGTTTCGTAAGGGGTATTTGCCGCTGGCCGGCTAATGATATGTTCAGCATTAAGAGTGGCCTGAATTTTCTCTTACGAACACTTCTAGCGTTAAAAATCTTTTGTGAGCACGGAGCCAGATGGCACACAGACAAAAATGTTCTTACGCTGTCAGTGTTCGTAAGAGCAAATACAAGCCAGTCGTTATGTCGGCCATATTATCAGCGACGGCAACCAGCCAATGGTAAACGGCATTTGCAAACGAAAAGGTTTGTGAATGAAAGCCTAGAAAAATAACGCACTTTTTCATTCAAACCATCAATATCATTTTTCAATTCTTTCAATTGCTGTCCCATCAAATAAAATATCCATTTATATCTTTGCCTGCTGCTCCACCGCACTTAAATTTGATCCTGGTAGATGTTAACTTCTGGTTTGGAAATAAAAATTTACATATGCTATAGTAAGCTGTAGCACAGAAACTCTTTTTTAAGCACCTATTGAATATACTCTCCTTATGCGCCATTTTACGTTTGTCGGTAAACTTGGCGAAATAGTTTTGTTTCTCATATCTCGCTAAAACTTCGTAATAATTATGGCGCTGGTAATCGTAAATTGTTAGCTTTGTCAATGATGTCTTAGGCAAAAAAATAAAAGAAAGAAAGAAAAGGACGCTTGATTTTCATTTGGCCTTCTAAATACTCGTATAGCTTGAGCATTCCCCCAGCAAAGTCATTTCTTACCCGCAAGAACAACGTCCGGCCTCTAACAAGCGTCGGTGTCATGCTTTTCAACTCGTTTAATTCTCAGAATGACTAAAACGGCAATTATTTATTCCGTGTACAAGATAACGGTTTCGAATTAAATGCTATGCAAGAAAAAAAATATACGTTACAATTCAAAGTGCGCGCATTACTTTTTCCGTCCTCTTCACTACTCAGACAAAAAACTTCGCCGCATATTTTCTTCTGTATTTCCCGGGCAACTTAGTTTTGGGTGGCTTACAGGACTAGGCAATAGGTCTGAAAGCAAACGTAACAGCCGGCATGACAAGTAATTGGGGAGGCCGCTGTTGACGTTAGAGAATAAATTGTCACTCGCCGAGTAGCGCCACCGAGCGAAATTGTTTATTGTGATTGATTGTGAATGATCGTTTCTTATTTCAAAGTGGGGATAGGGGTGCTTCGCAGGTGACTGATGTTGGGAATGGCGTGTACACCAGGTGGAGCTAGTGCCTGTTTTAATAAATTCACTTTGCGCCTCGACGCTTCTGTTTGTCCTCTCCTTATAAACTAAAGAAGAAATGTCAAATGCAACCGTGAGCGCTGAGCCGCGCGCTGCACATCGGAACGTATAATATTTCGGGAATACCCGCCATGGTTGCTCAGTGGCTATGGTGTTGGGCTGCTGAGCACGAGGTCGCGGGATCGAATCCCGGCCACGGCGGCCGCATTTCGATGGGGGCGAAAACACCCGTGTGCTTAGATTCAGGTGCACGTTAAAGAACCCCAGGTGGTCGAAATTTCCGGAGTCCTCCTCTACGGCGTGCCTCATAATCAGAAAGTGGTTTTGGCGCGTAAAACCCCATAATTTAATTATTTATTTCGGGAATTTCCTCGTGAGATTTAGCTCGAGAACGCGCCCGTAGTGGTACAACCAATGTAGATAGGTAACGGTTCACTCGATGACGGCAAACGTGCGGCTGCGCTAAGATAAGTGGCGACTCATGCGACATCGATGCGATTCAGTACATTTGATCGTCGGTGTTACATGAATCGCTGTTAGAGCATACCAACGACAGTTTGCATTTCATTAAATTTCTTTTCAGTTACTATATATTCATGGCTCAGATGACATGACATATGAGGGTTCTTGCTCGTGGCTAACGTCTAAGGATAAGTACGACAAAGAGCGAGAATAATAACGTATGTCGTCGAACAAGACGATAACATATTTAAATTGATCGAACAGACACAGGTAGTCACACAAGGAGAAAAAAACATGACCAAAGTTGAAAACGTAGAAACACATGATCCTGCGGCTGAAAAGGTAAAATCGTGAAACTAACTAACTAACTAACTAACTAACTAACTAACTAACTAACTAACTAACTAACTAACTAACTAACTAACTAACTAACTAACTAACTAACTAACTAACTAACTAACTAACTAACTAACTAACTAACTAACTAACTAACTAACTAACTAACTAACTAAATAAAATGTGAAGTACAGCTCTGCGAGGTCAAAACCATCATTTAAATTATGCGATGATTTAAGTCCTTACAAAATGCCGTTTCTTAGATGAAATGACGGCTAAGTTTTCGCTAAATATTTCTGGGCTGAACACGTTGGTATGTGATCCGGGAGTGCCACACTGCCAGATTCTACCATGTTAGGATTTTGAGCCAATCAGGGAAGGCGTAGCAGCCATCTGGGTCAATCAGAGATGACAAGCTGGCGAATTCGACAACATGACGGAACTTGAGCGTCAAGAATAGCAACCTGGCAATGAATTCCAGAATGTGATCACGTGAGAAAAAAAAAGAGAACGCTCGCACATTGCTAATATGCGGCTGCTAATATCTGTTATATGATGACAATGCCTTAGTAGGGAGGACTTTCTTCGAGGGTGTTTTCCATGACTCCGAAGAGTAAAGAGGTGCCAGGCGCCGCCTGTTAAGCGACGTGAAACGAGTGTTGCAGGGTAGAAGTCTCGTTTTAATGAGGTAACGTTTACTTACTTCGAATACAGGGGCCAGGCAAAGCAAGTGGTGCGAGACAGTTTTCTCAGTCATCAGTGCGGTAACTGATCGGAAAGGGAATTAGCGCTGAAAATCAATATTTCAACAATTAAGGTCAGGACCTTGCTTTTACTCACGAGCTTACCAACCCCACAAGTTTCCAATGATAGATATAAGGATTACTTATGGTGGAAGTCATGCTTGCTGGGCGTATCAGCCACGTAACCTTGAAACTATTTGCTTTTGATTGCGCACACGTAATGGTGGTGAAAAGCGCACTATAGTTACGCTTTGCTTGGAATAGACTCCCCGAAAATGACGCTCGCACCAAATGCAGTCTATAGCTTCTCCAGCCAAGTAGGCCGCCTATTGGCAGGTTGTATGTTTGAGCGGAAACAAGGACGGAGAGTACGAAGTGGACAGAACAGTCGCTTTCTTCCCCTCCATTTTTCTCCGCTCAACAATACCATCTGCGCGCCAGCTGGCCCAACAATACACTATTCCGCCTATTGGCAGCTGGCTTCCCTTCGTCGGTCCTGAATGTTGTAGATGAAACACTACTTCGAAAAGTAAACCATAGAACACGAATGGAAAGGGCTGGGGCAAGCGCCCGAAGTTCAAGCCGGAGGTAGTAATATATGGGCACAAGGTGTCACGCAACCTTAAGAAGGTTGGTAACGGGCGTGGTATGCCTGTGTTTTTCACGCGATTCGCATTATTGGAGATCTTCACCCATGTTGGGGCGCGTATGTATGTATCGGTTACTGCTGTATTCAACCTATTTCTTCACCGGTGCTGGGCGGAATCGAGCCTGCGTCGCACGGGTTCCTCAAGCACAGCAGCCGGACACATTATACAGTTTTAGTATAGCATACGCTAAAAAATAGCGGGTCGTCACTGCGCATGCGCCGAACGCTAAACGAAATAGCGGGTATAGGGGGCGTACGCAACGCAAACGAGTTAGCGTTAGCGTTTTTGCGGGGTTTGCGGAGTTTGCGGGAAACATGGCGGCGGTCCCGGCTGCCAGCTTCGAATTGAATTTGGCGTTGCTTTTGTAAAATGCACTTCGTTCGTAGCAAATGACTGTGTAAACGGCTTTCGCTTAGTCTCAGGCCGCTTCGACGACACAGTATTATGGATAACCTCGTGGTGTTTTCGAGATCACTTCTCGTTTCGAACGAGTCGAAGCCTAACGAAAGAAACTTTCGAGATGTCAGCGCCACCTATCACTACAGGCGCGAAATAGCCGCAACGACGGCATATGGCCTCTGAGATTCGAAGATATCGCCGGCCAACTAAAATTGTAGAAAGCGTGCACTGCTTAGCGTACGCTATAGTTGCGTACGCTAAACTAAAGCTGTCTATTAGCGGGGCGCCACGAATGTGCGCGCGCAGCGACGGACAATTCCTCAGAGTTCGCGTGCACTACCGCCCCACGCATCTCGGAGGCTACGCGCGGACTTCAGGGTGGCGCCGCTAGATGGCGCAGCTCGTTGAGCGGGCAATGCGAGAGCGGAGCCCAGCTGCAGTACACGCCCCACACACGACGCATTTTTGGTGGCGGCAATACAGTGTGTGGTTAGATTGCTTTAGTGCTAACAACATTCACGTTGACATATATAGTGAGATTGGTTCTGCTGGAATTTTTCCTGCCACCAATAAGCTTTTGAAACTGTGTCAAACGAGGTTTCCGCACAAGGCATGAGAAGCCCTTCGTGAAGTGTTCCAGTGAACTATAGCTTATGTCAAACCCATGTCTTGAGGCAGAGTGTATGACCGCTTACGGAAGCATGCGCAAAATGTAAGAAATAGCGCAAGGGCGCACACATGGTAGCCCACGTTACTGCGATCGGTTGTGAAGCTTACTTCTCGGGGGCAACCATTCAGGAGCGATAACACCACTTCAAGGCTTGTTCTGTGAGCCTGTTTTACCAAAAAACATTATACGCAGATTGTTGCATTAAAAATTACAGGGTTTTACGTGCCAAAACCACTTTCTGATTATGAGGCACGCCGTAGTGGAGGACTCCGGAAATTTCGACCACCTGGGGTTCTTTAACGTGCACCTAAATCTAAGTACACGGGTGTTTTCGCCCCCATCCAAATGCGGCCGCCATGGCCGGGATTGGATCCCGCGACCTCGTGCTCAGCAGCCCAACACGATAGCCACTGAGCAACCACGGTGTGGGTAGTTTGTTGCATAAATGAGCCGTCTATTGTATGGTACGGTTCCGAATATAAATTCTTCAGCAGCCGTATTCGATGTGCATGCGTTATTATGTGATATTGTTGTATGCTTTTTGTGAGCATGTGTGGTAAGATGTGCACAGGGTGCTTTTGTTAAACTAGGCATATTTTTCTATAAAAAGTTATGAGAGTAGCAAATGTGGAGTTCTTGTAGATGAGTTGCGAAGCTAGGCTAACATACTTTGCTTCTCATAAAAGTTTTGAAAACTACATAACAAAACTTTTTAATTAAAATTTTTACTAGAGCATTGGCGGCAGTTGTTTATATGGCAAATTCATATAGCATTGACATTGTTTATGCAAATTATTGATAATAACGGTTATAGTCCACTTTTCTGAAGAACATCCGCGCTAAAAGTCAGAGTTGTTAGCTAGGGTGAACTGTGCGCGGCCTTTAAGAAATGCCCAAACTAGCAAGCTATATTTGTTCAAATGTCCCAGGCCGATATCTTAACGAGAAGGTTATTCTGGGTGGCGCAATCAACTTTATATACGTAGATAAATTTAGAATCTACTAGTAGATCATTATTCGTGTATTGTAGTGAGCCGTAGCTGAACTCAGCCAGTTGCGTCTACAGGATAGTGGTTTTGGGCTACAGTGCTGCAGAAAGTGAAAAAAAAAAGCATTCGTTGTATCGATGCTGTATTATATATATGCTCTGGCAGCTCAGAAGGCATGCTGGCATATAGTTCTACACTGTTAAAGGGAAGCTGAAGAGTCTGTCGAATTCAATAAGACGCTCATATACGGATGCGGGAACCTCATAAACCATGTAGGCAAAATTTGGGGGTTCTTTTTCAGTTAGGAGCGACGTAATCGTCGGTTGAAATTGCGCTGTAGCTCCGCCCCCCGTTGAGTGAGCGAGCGGAGCGGAGACCGGAAACCGCGGTGTTGTGACGTCAACTCTGTTTCGTTCCTTCGCAGCGTCCGCGACCGTGCCTGACCGCGCTTGTTTCTGCGTGCGTGCCATCGTAATCTGCTTCGATCGACCCTGCATTCCTTTGTTGGTGCGTCTGCGTGTATGTAGAGTGGTAGTCAACGTGCGTGGTAGTCAACGTGAGTGGTAATCAACGTGAGTGGTAGTCAACAGATGAAGGTCACTACACGTACTGCATGAACCGGGAAGCTTTTCACGCGTTTAAACAGTCTTTGTAGATTGCCGACAGCTTTGGACAGCGCACAAATGCCGAAGATCGCATCCCCGCTTACGTTCCACGAGGAGGCACGCAGGAACACAACACTACAGTTGTTTGACCGGAAACGAGCTCACTAGATCGGCGAAAGATCGGCGAGATCACTAGATCGCTTTGCAATAAACATACTCACCAAAGAGCATTTCCAACACGAGGAGATCCCAAGACTTTGCTTTCGTTCGCGTCGAAAGCACTGCTCGCACCAGCATCGTTTGCTTCTTCGAGAGGTCGGCTCTTCGCAATAGGCTCGTACATGTAGGGAGTAACGCCGAACTCCTCAGAAAAACGCAGTCTCTCTAAATTTTCCATTACAGTCTCAAAAAAATAGCACCAAACTACCTGGCACCGCGCTTCATGTGTAGCGGCAGCGGTCGGTTACTAGAGTTGACGTCACGAGGCGCACCGACCAATCACAGGCTGAAACGAGACACGCGAGCTGGGCGTGTCCGCTGCCGCACTTTTCGTCGAAATAAAATATATTTGCGCTTTCTTTCGCTCAATTTCGATATGATAGTCGAATTCGGAGGGTTGAAAACCATTATGTACAGATGTTCACTCATTTTTTCTGGAAAACCTTTCAGCTTCCCTTTAAGCCGATTCCCAGGATCAGTGCTGCAAACGTTTATAGAGCGTATCGCTAAAGTGAGACTGAATTCTCCAAATATTCTCTAACATTTTATAAAACCTCACTAAAATTGGGGTAAAAATTTCGAGTCAACTTTATACGTATAATATCGGCATTTTTGAAACAGTATATTATAGGCTAACGTAGTGCAACTAATATCTACCAAAACCTTTCAAGGCTTCACCTAGTGTTCATGCATGCTGATGAGGAATAAACAGTGAATTTACCAGCTGGGTGTAGATGACATTTATTTTACTAATGTATTAAAAGAATGGGTATACACTGTATTACTGACGCAGCCTCAGTGGGTTACGTGAAACATCTTGTGCTTGCTGATGAGGGTGCATAGGCACTAGAGTACGGAAGTGGACGTAAACAAATACACAAGTGACATTTATTCCTGCATTACAAAGCTTACGTGCTTAACTTATGATGCAACTAGTGGAAGTCATAAGGTCTGATCTTGCAATCGAGCTCGCTCCCTAATCATAGTGGGCCGCCGTGGTCAAGGGTGGTGGGCACGAATCGACATCCCTCTGTCTTGCTGCTCAAGTGTCTTCATGGCATTTCTTGACCACACGTGTTAAACACGCAGGCGCCATAGCCGAGCAATGCTAAAAAAATGTGGAGCAAACTACACACTTGTAAGCCTTACAACTTCTGATAAGCACCGGTTTGAGCTCGACGGATAATACTCATTGCGACAGAGTGAGATCTCGCAAACGCAACCACTCCCACTCGGGTCAACAAACGCGCTGCCCAACTATGCATCTCCAAACGCCGAGCAAAAGGCTACATTTAACTCCGATGCCGTCTTGCGTTGTGTCGCAAGAGCGCCATCTGGGCACGTGATACATGCATGGTCCAGTAATGGCTTCTTTCCTCTACGCAACGATACCAAAGTAAGGAGCGTGGGTAGTATGGTTAGAAAGATATAAGCGATAATACTATATCATGTGTCATTAAATGCGATTCAAGCAAGCGACGCCCTATGCTGACTGAACTGAAAGACGTTTCTCATCAAAAAACAATGCGTGATGTGACGACCGCTGACATCCTGCAGTGTAAAATTTTTAAAGTTGCCTTCGAATTGGACACACACATCTGACGCACAATTTCCTTCTCCGGAAAGAAAACCCGCCAACTTGCGAAAAATGCAATGACGCTCACAGTAATGACGCTCACAGGAAGAGTTTCGTGGCAGCAGTTACTAGCCACCGAGGCAACCACCTCACGAGCGTCACCGTGAACACGGCACATGCCGAAGCGGCAGAGGAAGCGGCCATAGCACTGGCCCTCACACAAACCAAAGCTACATACGTGATCTGTGACTCGCAAACGGCAATTCGCAATTTTGCAAATGGGCGCATCTCGCAAGAGGCGAATCAGATACTCCAGCGACATGCCATACACCAGGGAGAGGCCGACGTTGATACCCGAAGGCATTTTCTGTGGATCCCGGCACCCACTGGAATGAGCACCCCCAACGAAGCGGCTCACGGCGTTGCTCGAGGCCTGACTCACCGAGCAGCATCGGAGGAAGAGCCCCCGCGGGGTACTGCAAACGTCTGGGCATGGGAGGATCGTATGACCACTTTTCACGACATCACGGCACACTACCGATTACAAAGACGCATATACCCATTCCCTCACGCTATGTTAGACAGGACGCAAGCAGTACACTTCAGACAATTACAAACAGACTCTTACAGAAACCCCAGACTCATGCACGCCATGTATCCAGACATGTACACTACAAACAGATGCACATCGTGTGGCGAGGTTGCCACACTAAATCACATGCTATGGGAGTGTCGGGACCTAACAAACAAGTCGGGCAGTGCCGACCCCTCCGTCTCTTCCACCGCCAGCCTCCAGTCACGCTGGATGACCGCACTGCTCAGCTCTGACCTGACAGCACAACTCTGGGCCGTCCAGCGAGCCGAGGAAGCCGCTTCGAGACAAGGTCTCGGAACCGCGTCCGCGGCGGGTGCCCAGACCCACTAAAAGACGCCGGACTCAAATCTTGCTGATTTGAAATTAAAGTTTAGGCTCTCTCACAGTAATGAACATCCTAATCTCATGTCCACACATCGACACACTGAGACGGAGGTTTTTACACAGCCTGTATAATTTGCACGCTTTATTACAGCCTGCCCTCTTACTAGCAGATGACCCCCTAGTGCCATTTACTAACCTGTTCGACTTTTTAGAGAAAACTGGTTATTTGCACGAACTATAATGTAATGCAGGTTTACCTGCTCTTATAGGTTCCGTTTTATTTTGTCTTGTGACTGGCGCAGCATGACCTTAGTTGCCTCTGTGCCATTCAACCCAAACTAACTAACTAACTAACTATATATATATATATATATATATATATATATACATATATATATATATATATATATATATATATATATATATATATATATATATATATATATATATATATATATATATATATATATATATATAGTATACAGGGTGTCGAACTATCACGCACCCAGATTTAAAAATATTCAAATGCCACGTAGCTGGACAGACCCAAGGTAATGCTGTTTGCCGTCGCAAGGAGGTACCCATATTATTTTTTGCATTCCGCCTAATTACAGAATGAGTCGTAATTAATTATTCAACGTCTCAAATATTATTATTAGATGAAAAGTGTCAATGAGAAAATAGTAGAGCGACATAAAGTACACCCGATACAACTTTCTGTTGCTCAATACATGCTACATAAAAGTGTTTTTCCGAGGGTAAAGAAGCGTGCGAATTCACGCAAAAGTCCTGAGCGGCCAGTAGCGCGGCAATTTTGCGTGCATTCGCGGGCTTCGCTGTACCATGGTGGCCGTGAAGCGTGTGTGCTGCTTCGTAAAGACAAAAAAAAAGAAGAAAAAAAAGAAAACTCAAGGGGTAGTTAGTTATCCTTACGTGGATGAATGCGAAAGCAAGTATTGCGACCACATGGCTCGGGTGAGTGAGTTAGTGAGTGAGTGAGTGAGTGAGTGAGTGAGTGAGTGAGTGAGTGAGTGAGTGAGTGAGTGAGTGAGTGAGTGAGTGAGTGAGTGAGTGAGTGAGTGAGTGAGTGAGTGAGTGAGTGAGTGAGTGAGTGAGTGAGCTAGTGAGTGAACATTTATTGGGTCCAGCAAAACGCGATGAAACGCGCATCCGAGCGGCACGTCAGCAGAAGTGATACGACGTCACGTGACCAACGATGTTCGTCACAAGGTGCGCACAACGCAAGGACACGGGTTCGACTCCTATCAAAGAACGTGGGTTTGAGTTCCTTAATTATCTCTCCCTAAATAACTGTTCCTTAATTAATTTTGCCTTAATTAACACCAAGGGTAGAAGGTTCGACCCCCACCAAAGGTCTTAGGCTCGACTGCAACAAAGGTCGTGTGTTCGAGTGCCTTAAATAACTAGCTTAATTAAGCTCGCCTTAATTAACACCGAAAGACGCAGGTTTGACTCGCACCAAAGGTCGAGGCTCGAGTGCCTTAATTAAATGTACCTTAATTAACACCACCTTAATTAACGCCAAAGGTTGCAGGGTCGACTCCTACAAAAGGTCGAGGGTTCGGTGACTTTGGTCACGCGAACGCCGACGCCGGATATTTTCCGCCTCATGAGCCATATAATGCTTTCGCATTAAAAAAGCTATAGCGTTGTTGCTGCGATGTTCTTGTGAACAGTCACGCTTTCAAAGCTATTTTCCTCCAATAACCGGATTCTTGGCGCATCCTCCATTGTAGGTATGTGCCATATTTGAGATTCATCATCATGACGATGACTAATTGCACGCCAACGCACCGCCATCTTGGCGAGAACAGCTTGCGATTCACAAAATGTCGTCTACGTCCGCTACGCTAGTGCCTGTCGTGGCCTCCGAAACATGCGCACTAGTACCACCGATCTCAAAGCCTGTGTGGAGCACGATGCCTTGTAGTAATTGCCAAGTGCTGTTGCGCGATAGCGCTTTGGTTAGCGCATCCGGCTCCAGAGTGGACATTGTTGCAGAGACAGAGTTCACATTGTTGTTGTCTCGTCAAAGCACCGCTCGTACCCACAAGGGGGAATCCCATTAGTAGTGGTTGGGGACAGAGTTTTGTTTTTCTTCGACCAGTGGTGAAGCTCAGGAGGAGGAGGAGGTGCAAGAACACAATAACGTTGACGACAACGGTTGCCGTTAGCGTAGCGTAATGGACGGACGGACGGACGGACGGACGGACGGACGGACGGACGGACGGACGGACGGACGGACGGACAAGGCAAGCCCAGTTTTGAGCACTTAGCTGAATTCACAGTACAGATAGTAAATGATTGAACTCTCAGGACCGATTGAGATGTGCACATTCGGAACGAGAAAAACAGCAGAGCACGGAAATAAAAAAAAAAAAACTGAAAAGGGCAATACGAGGGGGTAATCGTGGGTGTAGGCGTTGATGAAGTGGTTCAGAAACCCCCCAAGAGTGGGAAATGCCTCGTGACACAGCGTGTGGTGTATGCGTTGCATACTGACCGCTATTGAAATTTGTGACGCCAAGTGTAGCAAGGTTGTGATGTAAGAAAGGAGGGAAACAGGCACCTTGAACACTTCATCTGAAAGTTATATCTATGAAGCCAGCGATCTTCCTTAGCTCGGGGATCCGTCTTCGTCTATACACGCATCCTTACAGTAAGAATCACAATCTCAACGTATTCTGAAGTTGGCGTCACACAACGCCGCTTGCGATCGCGCCATAGCTAAATCAAAAATAAAATTTGGAATTGAAAGTACTTACTTTTGTTTGCCCAATACTTGAAATTTTTAACTTCTGCCTCTTCGTCCACGTCATCGTTGTCGGACCCTTTGTTTCCCGCACCTGCAGGCGGAAGAAAGAGAAGCCATTTAAGAAATTTTTTCACTGAAGATGCGGGGTCAAATGGATCGACACACATCATATTCACGAAGCAAATAAAATATACCGTCAATAAAATGAAGCTGAATTCTTCTTTCTTCAGCTACTGCTGGCCAGAAACCGAAAAGGTCATCTCGTACTAAACAGGTAACCTACAGTATAAGTGCGCTTGATGAGTTGATGTCTTATTTCTAAAACTCTTCTGTCTTAACCACCACCTGTCTTTGGCTTGTGCCTGCTCTATCATTTTGGCAGCTGCATTTATTGGCATTTACCTGCCTTTCTAAGAAAAGCTGGAAAATAGGTATTCTAACATGAGGGTATCAATTCGCAAGAAAAATATATAAAAAAAAAACCAAGAGGGCTGACTGCACGGTAGATATCTGCAGTTTGTATAAGACTGGAACCATCCTATTGATTTCCACGTGTCGAGAACACATCTACACTCACACTTTTCTCACGGATCAATTGCGAGATCTTAAATTGTGGGCCAGTGTTATACTGGCAAAGCCTCGGGACATATTTTCAGTGCTCCTTGTTCAGTTGGTGCCACACAACGCCGCTTGCGATCGCACCATAGCTAAATCAAAAATAAAATTTGGAATTGAAAGTACTTACTTTCAATTCCAAATTCAATCCCTAATTAGTCTCACCCAAAAGCTCCGTACACAAGGTAAACGTGTCGAGCGTTGCTCCTCCCGCACTGCGCTTAAAGGCAGGTTACAAAGCACCAACTGAATAATAGTTTAATACCATACTGAACTCAAGAGGCATAGCTGCGCTCGCGAGAATGATGCCACGAAGAGGAAATGCAGTCTATGCGCTCTAGTGCGAACTTCCTGCTGCAAATTGCTGTTAAGACAAAGGGCAAGGAGTGATAATCCATCATAGGATATACGATACAGCATGTCCCAGCTAACTTTAGACAAGTTAGTCAACGAAAAAAAAATATAAAGAAACGTGGTGCAAGATACCATCATAAAGCCTACGGTGTTCGGTCGACAGATCTCTGACGATCGAACACCATAGGTGTAAAAATAGTGTCTTTCACAATGTTTTCTCAATATTTTTTTTTTCATTGAACAGTTTAGCTGAAGTTAGCTAGGAAACCCTAGAAAAGCACGCGGGTCTATTGCCCATTCACCGAAATAAGGGAGTATTGTTCAACTGTTGCGCGAATTGCGTGTTTTGTCAAAGAAGGCGTCCGTTGCGTAAGCGGAATTTGGCCCGACACCCGGTAATTGCATTTCAGATCGAATTTCTGGCCCTCGCTCCCTCCTCTCCTCTCTTTCTTCCCACCTTTTCATCACCTTCGTCGAATGGGACATCGTGTTCAGAGGTGGCCGAATTCAATTCACCGCCGCAGACAGCATAAATGGTCACGTCGAGCCAGAACTCGCCCCTGCTCTCAACTTAATTCCCCCCAAAGCGGAAGCCAGCCCGCGGGCGCGCGCAGGTGTGTGCCGTGACAACAAAGGGTTGAAAAACGGCGCCCGAGCAACGGAAGAGAAACGGGCTTCCTTGCTTCGACATTCCGCTTAGCGGCATTAGCCGCCGTTATCTCCATCGCAGATTCCATCAAAAAACGCTTACGGCGGCCGCGCGTGCGACCGCTGGAGCCTCTTTCGAGCGACCGCGCGGGCACGCGAAACGACCGAATCGGCAACTTCGACCCTCCCCCCTCCCCCAACCTCCTCTGATGAAACGGAGCGCCTCGACACAAGAAAGCTTCACTGGCCGAGTCGGGGAGCGGGACCGGACACTTTCTCGCCGATTTCGATACGTTTTGTCGCGCCGTGGCGGTTAGTAATGCCGTTCGAAATAAAGCGTCAGTGTCCGAGTGCCTTCTCTAACGGCTCGCGTGATCGTCCGTCGAAAGAATAGAGCACCGTCGGGGCCGGCACGGATACGTCGACGCTTCGAGGCTCGTTCCTTCTCCGTCCCACCCGGCTTCCTCCTTTCCGACAGCACTTTTCTTATTTGCTTTTTTTTTTCCTTTGGGCTTTTCAGATCGCCCTGCGCTATTAGGAGTACTGAAGCCACGGTTCGTTTGAAATGGAGCGGCGGCCGTTTTTTTTTATGGACTGGCCGGCCTTGTGGCCATCAAAGAAGAAAAAGCAACAAAGCCTGCAGACAATGAAGACTTGAACTCCCTTAGTGGAATCGTGACAACAGAAGCAAATGCGGGAGCCATTAGGCGCGTAGAATCAATGATGAATGCAGGGCGCTCATTATACTGCCACCGTTTGAAGTGACTGAGCATTTCAGCAAAATCCTTTACAATGAAGAAAAAAAGAGAGGAGGGACGCCGACGCAGCGCATTGTTGCTGCTATTATTATTATTATTATTATTATTATTATTATTATTATTATTATTATTATTATTATTATTATTATTATTATTATTATTATTATTATTATCTGTGCATAGTATACAGTTCATCTCGATATCTTGCATAGGTCGCTGTCATTGTGTCATTCCGAGCATCGCATTGTCGTGCCTACAGTTCCTTTTCCATATTGTTCAAGTACTCTTGCTCGCCTTATTTTTCTCGTAACTTACTTTATGCATCTCTGCTTATGCATTTCTGATTGGAATGGCTGATAGCGCCGAGTGCAATGCCTGCGGTGTCGAGGAAACCATAGAACACCTACTGTGCTACTGCCCATCTTTTGAAAATGAAAGGCAAGACCTCTGCACCTCAGTCAGCTAGATGGAAAGCCGTTCACCTTGAACAAGATCTTGGGACCATGGCCTCGCATATCGCAGCTACAAAAGGCCATAAAAGCGCTGCTGCGATATTTGAAAGCGACCAAATTGAGTCAGCGTCTGTGATCCGGACTGAGTGACCGACTGATATCTCCAGTGGACTTTCTCTTGTTTTAATCTTTCCGTCCCCCTTTCCCTTTCCCCAGTGTAGGGTAGCCAACCGGGCTCAGTCCTGGTTAATCTCCCTACCTTTCATTTATGCTCTCTCTCTCTCTCTCTCTTGCGCTTTGTTGAATACTAGCTGTTATTTTCTGTAATTGTACTCTTATTTTTCATGTATTCTTTCTTATATTGTTCCTAAATGTAAAATTTTCTTGTTCGTTTGTCCCTGCATCTTCTCCATCGTTTTTTACTTACATTATTTAGTTGTTCTCTATGACTTGAGCTTTTTGTTAGCGTACGCTTGTGCCAGTATTCAGACCATCGGGTTGTTCCTGGGCACGTCAAATAAACAACTGATCAATATAAAATTTACTTATTTTTTTGTTATAATCCAAAACTACACAGACTGGTTTCGGCTATGCACTTGCGCTGCGGCAAGTGATATTTCACATTTTGATGAAGCCAATTTATGACATCCTGTATTAGTAGCACAGTAGTAAAGCAGTATACCAGTAACCGGGCATACGATTTTGCTGCTTCAAAAGAAAGTTGCTTATGCAATCGAATGGCCGACAGCGAAAATATGCCAGTTCGGCTTTATTAGTAACAGCAATAGGGAAAGTGTTTGACCATATAAGATATGTGTGCCCTGGACTTTGACTTTTTTCTGTAAGAGATTCTTCTAAGGGCGCACAACCTTGCATTGCGAAACGTATCCAATTTCCTAGGCACATTTTCAACTTTTCTAAATGGAAAAAAAAGCGGCTACTGTCGCGCAAGTAACCAGCGCTATATATGTCTCAAATTGTCTCATATATGTCTCAAATAGCTGACGTTTTGCACGCGGGACCGGCCTTCGTGTCATTCTAATGAAGGCCCGTTCCGCGGCCTGTTACTATTCCTACGTGCTTCTATTCTTTGAACTAGCTCTGTGCCAGATCCTGCGATTCCTTGCTTCATCGATATATATATATATATATATATATATATATATATATATATATATATATATATATATATATATATATATATATATATAAACGAGAAGAAAGGGGGTTAACCGAGGGGACCCTATATTTATTAGTCATATAATGAGAAGCCAACAAACACTGACACCAAGTAAACATAGGGGAAATTGCATGTGCTTAATAAATGAAATAAAGTAGATAAATTAACGGAAATTAAAGTGGATGAAAAAACAACTTGCCGCAGGTGGGAACCGAACCCACAACCTTCGCATGTCGCGTGCGATGCTCTACCAATTGAGCTACCGCGGCGGTGTTTCCCCATCCACTTTCTTGGGTATTTATGTGTACTAGTAGCACCCTGGGAGTGTTAACCAGCGCCCCCACTCACAGACCTTGGCGGCGGTGAACTTCGTCCCTGAACTTCGCAAAATGCCGCTATAGCCCATGCATGCCGTTATATGTACTCCCTATTCGTGTTTTCTGCGCGACGAGAAGAGAAATTGTTTTCAGTGGCGCCTGTTTGTATGCCTGACCGGCAGCGTGCAGCAAGTCTGGGTTTCTGGCGTTTCTCACCTGCCTCGAAGGGCATGCGGATTTTATTTATTTATTTATTTATTTATTTATTTATTTATACTGTGTTGCTTATTCCTACTTGAAGAGGAGACTGATAGAAGTGTGCGCATAGTGGTGAGCAAGTGTTCCTGGAGCCAACCATCGCAGCCGAAGAACCGTGGCCTTCTACGGGCGAAAGTCGTCGTCCGCTGCAGAAGCAGTCACCGCGAAGCCGGGCGCTTAATACCGGCTGTCCGCCTGTCGCCGACGCAATGAGTCGGGGAGAGGGCGTAGCGCCTTCCACGACGTAAACTCCCCGCGGGAGGCAAACCGGCAGGCAGGCAAAGTGGCAGGGCACGCATTCAATTTGTAGTCAACTGAGTAACGGACGCCTTGGCGCTCTCAACAGCGCGGAGAAGCTGGCAGCCGCAGTTACTGCGGCCGTGGGCGAGGAGGGTGCAGGCGAGGTCTGTGGGACACGTATCACGTTGAACGCAGCGGGCGCGTCCTCTCCGCGAGCCAATCCGCCTCCAGCCGGCCGGTATTCATCGGGGCACGGACACAATAATACGGCCATATCTAGTGGGCATAATTAAGCGGGCTCGCAATTAGTCCACGCGCTCCGGAACGCTGACGCGCTCTGCCGAGTCGGCAGTTTTGAAGGCTACACCGCTTGCCCGGTACGCCGCCCCTGGGCGCTCCACGTTGGATCCCGACAGGCACAACACAGTGGAGGGGGGGCTAAGGCAAGCGGTCGCTGCTCCCTAATCGCGGTGTTCGGGCGCGTGGCTCGGATGGTCGCGCCATCGCCTGGCGCTGCCCAAGCATCCGCCGCTAGCGTGTGCTCTCATATTGGTTGGCCCCGCAATAAGGGCCGTCCTCGCAATCTGCGTTTACCAGTTGTCGAAGTCGCAGCCGCCTATAGCGCGCCCGGAACGCTGAAGCGGCTTTCGCGAGGTTGCAGATTTTTAAGTGAGATTCAGGTTGTAACCGGGCAGGCCGGAGCACGTGAGCTCGTCAAATTACGTCGTGACGTGATATACGAGCACTTAGTGCTGCCCTTAATATTTGCCAGTGTGAAAGTGTATAGGCAACATGTTCCCCGTCGTGCGGCATTTGCGACTGTTTCACTTATAGCCATATTGCTGCAGACGGGCGCCGCTTGGGCGTAGAGGGAAATGCCTTCCCAACAACAAAGGACGCGTCCTGGCGTTGATCACTCTCTTGTGCGTAACGCATCGAGCGCTGCATATAATTTACGGCATCTCTAGAACTTTGCAGTGCGCGTGCTTCCCTCTTTTGCGAGCGACCCCGTTGCCGGTCATGCAAGGACACTTGCTCCGCTACCAACAATGACAAACGGTGTTGTGAATGGCTACCATACCCCGGCGATATTGCTTCCTCCGGTTGCTTTGTTCTGACGCTTCTCCTATTAAGCTACTATAGGTTCCCATGTATAGAACAAGCATGCACGGCCACGGGTGCAGGAGTGGCGTTCTTGTAAGTATTATATTGAGTTGACAATATGAAAGGGAAGTTTACATTTATCGAGTGTGTCTCCGACCCCATGCACCGCATTTACTTCTGCAACTTTACGCCGACTGGACTCGAGACCGTTCACCGAGTAAAAGATACTCGGACCGTAGCCACACCCGTCACTGGCTCGAAAAGCGGTTCGTGCGCCAGTGTAGTACTTGAAGTGCTCCGGCTTAAGAGACCGTCTATATAGGTTCCTTGTGTATGGTGTCCCTCCAACACGTACTCAGTGCTCACTCTCTCTTTCTTCCTCTTTCTATTCCCCTTTCCCCCACCCCCAGTGTAGGGTAGCAAACCGGATGTTGTTCTGGTTGGCCTCCCTGCTTTTCCCATCCTTGTTTTTTCACTCTCTCTCTTTCCTGGTAAACTATAGATAAGTCCTTCAAGAGAGAGAGAGACAAAGAGGAGGAAAGACAGGGAGGTTAGCCAGTGTAAGTACTGGCTGGCTACCCTGTGCTGGGGAAAGGGGTAAAGGGAATAAAAGGAGAAAGAAGAAGAAGAGGAGAAAAAAAAATTAAGGAAATTCACGCAGTACCGCGATACTACGCGATACAACACTCAAAGGCGATCGCACAATTCGCAAGTCCTTAGATACTTCAGCAAAGCCTTTAAGGCCTTGAGTGCCGAAGCCCGTCTGGACCAGTGTCCTAGAGCCTTCTCCTCTGTAAAGGGGCGATTGTCCAGTTTTTCGAGCGCGGTTACAAGCACTGTTCTTGGCACTTTGTAGCTGGGACAGTCACAAAGGAGGTGCTGAATCGTCTCCTCGCAGTCGCAGGTGCCGCAAGTACGGCTGTCGGCCATTCCGATGCGGAGTGAATAGGAGTTCGTGAAAGCGACGCCGAGCCACAGGCGGCACAGAAGTGTTGCTTCCGCTCGTGGTAACCCTGGTGGTAGCCGGAGTTGCAGGCATGGATCCAATCTGTGGAGACGTTCGTTCGTGAACTCATTGGTGTTCCACAGATTCTGCGTAAGCTCGCGGGCGAGGGAGCGAAGTCTTGTGGCTGCGTCTGTTCGTGACAGTGGTAGTGGTACAACGCGGGCACCGTCGTGGGCCGATCGGGCGGCATCATCCGCATGATGATTGCCCGCAATTCCGCAATGACCCGGTATCCACTGGTAGATGACGTTGTGCCCTTTGTTGATTGCTTGATGGTGGAGTAGTCGGATGTCTGCCACTAGTTGCATATTTGGTCCGTGGTTGAAAGGGGACATCAGACACTGGAGAGCTGCCTTCGAGTCACATAAGAGGGACCATGACTGTGACGATTTGTGACAAATAAACTATAAAGCAGCACGGATAGCTGCGAGTTCTGCAGCCGTCGATGATGTTACGTGAGATGTCTTGAACTTGAGGGTGACAGACTCTGCGGGAATAACCACTGCTCCAGCTGAGCTACTAGAGCAGACAGAACCATCCGTGTAAACGTGGATGCGTTCTTTGTGTTTGTCATGAAGGAATGAAAGCACGGTTTGTTTGAGGGCAAACGATGACATCTCCGTTTTCTTTTTGATGCCGGGAATATCAAGAAGAGCCTGGAGTGGATGAAGGCACCACAGCGGTAGAGATCGTCGTGCTGCAGGCGTGAAGTTTGATGGTAAAGTTCCGTGGTTGGCGGCAATAATCCTGCTAAACGCTGAACGAGGTCGAGTGGCAGGAAGGGAGGCGAGATGATGCGATGGAAGTCGCGCGAAGTGTCTGATATGCATCCTTAAAGCGTCGACTTGAAGATACGTATCGATAGGGTGCTCGTGCGCGATGGCTATTGTTGCTGCCGTGGATGCACATCTGGGAAGTCCAAGGCAAATTCGCAGAGCTTGAGCTTGTACAGACTGGAGGGCACGGAGGTTGGTCTTACTGGTCCCACTCAGTACAGGTAAGCTATAGCGCAGGACACCGAGGAACAGTGCATTATAGAGTTGGAGCATCGCACTCACAGACGCACCCCACGACTTTCCTGCAAGAAATCTGAGCACGTGAGTCATCATGAGTAATTTCCTTTTTAGGTACGAGACATGAGGACTCCAGGAGAGGTCTCGATCTATTATCACACATAGAAAGCGGTGCGTCTTCTCGTAGGCAATCGGATGTCCATTAATTTTGACAACGTACGGTTTCATTGCTTTGCGCGTGAAAGCGACCATAGAGCACTTCTCGGAGGACACCTCCAGACCTCGCGCTCGAAGATAGCCTGATGTTAGTGTGGCCGCTTTTTGAAGTCTGGCGCGCACCTGGGGACGCGTCGCTCCTGATGACCAAATGCATATATCGTCTGCATAGATCGACACATGGACGGACTGCAGGAGGATGTGAACCAGGTCGATGAGCACGAGGTTAAATAGAGTGGGGCTCAAGACTCCACCTTGTGGTACGCCACGGCAGGTGTTGTGTTGTGATGACGCACCATCCTCTGTAAGCACAAAGAAAGACCTGTCCTTCAAGAAGCTGAGTATCCACCGAAAAACAAGGCCGCCTAAGCCGACATTGCCCAGAGCGTCTAGGATGGCTCGATGGGTTACGTTATCATAAGCGCCTTTAACATCCAGGAACATTGCCGCTGACAGCCTCCTTAGGCTTTTGTCGTGCTGAACAGAGGTGACAAGGTCGATGACGTTGTCTATAGAAGAGCGTCCGCGTCGAAAGCCTGCCATAGCATCAGGGTATAACCGGTAGTGTTCTAGATACCACTCTAGCCGCGTCAGCACCATCCTCTCCATCACCTTTCCGAGACAACTGGCCAGAGCAATGGGACGATAAGACGCCACGTCTAGGGGTGATTTACCTGGTTTGAGCAGAGGCACAAGGCGGCTGGACTTCCATGCAGCAGGAACCACTCCTTCACGCCATGAATTATTGTACACGCCTAGAAGAGCATGCCGGGCTGTTTGACCGAGGTGTCCGAGAGCTGCGTATGTCACCCCGTCAGGCCCAGGCGATGAGGAACGTCTGCATGCTGCCAACGCCGCCTGCAATTCCTCGATGGAAAACGGATTGTCCATACGTGAATCCCGCGAGATTGGAACATCACCGGGATCACGTGTAACGAGCGATGGCGGCAGACCAGAAACCTTGACACAGAAGTCCTCCGCTACGTCGATCTCTCTGCGACCTTGGTAGAGAGCCAGACATTTGAAGGGGTGGCGTTGTTGCGGTGACGTTCGAAGACCGCGCACCGTTCTCCAGATATGTGACAGGGGTTTATGCGGATCAAGGGAATCGCAGAAGGTTGTCCATCTGAGAGACTGCAGGGAGTTGATCCGACGCTGGATCTTCTTCTGTATTCGTCTCGCCTCCCTTAGGTCGTAGATGGACTTGGTGCGCCTGTACCTTCGTTCCGCGCGACGGTGGATTGCTCGAAGCCGCTCCAATTCTGCTTCGAAATGAGAAAACTTAGGAATAGGCCTAAAAGCTCTTGTGGCTTCTTGAGCAGCGGCGTTAATTAGCTTTTCGATGTTGCCAGGTAGACAGTCCTGGATCTCTTGGCAATTCTTCTCCATGAGCAGCGTGTATTGAGGCCAGTCAATGTGACGAAGAACTGTGGTCGACTGTGTCTTGCGTATGCCGTCAATTTTAACATATGTTGGGACGTGGTCACTACCATGCGTTTCGTTGTCCGTGAACCATTTCACACTGGCACTGAGGCATCTTGACACAAAAGTCAAGTCCAGGCAGCTGCTGTATGTCAATCCCCGCAGAAAAGTAGGACTGCCATCATTTAGGCAGCAGAGCTCATGGTCCGACGCGAAGGATAGTAGGCGTCTTCCTCGGCAATCCATCTTTAAGCTTCCCCATAGCGGATGATGCGCATTGAAGTCGCCGGTAATAATCCATGGTCCAGCTGTCGCTGTTAAAATTGCACTTAGTCTCGCGTTGTCAAATCGACTCGAAGGTGAAATGTAGGCACCTACGAGCGTGAGTGCGACGTTCTTGTATTTTATCGTCAAACATACGTACTGATTGTCGTCATCAGGTGCAATTGGGTGTGAAACATACGTCAAATCGCACCTGATATAAACGATGACTTTGCTGCGTTCGCTACAGGTAGCAGACATGAAAGCTTCATATCCTGATAGGCGGATGGCGTTGTCAATGTTTGGTTCACAAATGACGATTATTGGAAATTTGTACTTAAAAACAAACGGACGAAAGTCCGAGATGCGGGATTTAATGCCTCTGACATTCCATTGGAAGAGAGACGCTTCCTTGACCTCCTTAATGAACGAGTGTAGAGGAGCAGCCATGGTGCTTCTCAAGACCGGACAGTACTGGAGTCAGGGCGTCCAGTATTTGAAGTGCGCCTCGAGCCGCCGGAGTGTGTATGGCGGTCAGTAGTACTCGTAGCGTGTTCATAAGGGCCCTTATCATGGTGACAACTTGTTTGCCGTCGTCTAGGGTGCTGCCTGAAGGTGAAGCATGATTCGGTGAGCGTGCGACATCTTGTCGCTCCGCTGGTGGATCTAGCCGTGGCAATGGCGGCCACTCCTCGCTTGAGGCAATGATATTGGAGCCTTTCTGCTGATAAATCTCATTGCTGCTATTGCTAGTTGTATGCGGAAGTTTCTGGACTGTCAGTGGACGCGGTGCATCCTTAGCAATAGCAGTGGGTTTCCTAGATCTCCGGCGACGTGAACGTCGATGTCGCACCTTAGCGGCAGCCTCCCTGTGCGAGGAACCATCCCTGACCATTTGCCTCAAGACGTTCGCTTCATTTTTCACGTGTGGGCAATTCTTTGAAGTTGCATCGTGAGAGCCCTGACAATTGGCGCACTTTTGGTGTTCTGTACGACAGGCGTCGGAGCTGTGCGACCCAGAGCAACGTGAGCACACGGTAGCATTTGTGCAAACCGCACTAACGTGCCCTATCCTTTGACACTTCCTGCACTGAAGCGGCTTTGGCACAAAAGGTCGTACTATGTGTCTGAAGTGACCGACATTGACGTGTGACGGTAGGCTGTCTCCTTTAAAGGTTAACTTCACACACTGCGAGTTCCCCAGGCGACGGGCTTGCAATATGGCAATTCCCTCTGTCGCCGGCTTGATGAGTATGTGCAGGTCAGCATCGCTTATCGAATTATCTACGTCATATACAACGCCGGCCGTAGAGTCGTGATCGTCTTGTTTATAGCAGCGTACGTTGATGCTATCCAGGACCTTAACATTGCTCAGAATGTCTAGCGCGCTGCGGTTTGCGACATCTATAGCAAGGATGTTCTTTCGGGCGTTGATCCTTACATCTTTGATCTGACCCGGAACAAGTGCCTCGAGCGACACAGATGTGGCTTGGCGGTTGATCCGGTTTAGATTGTCGCTAGCAGCCACAGGCACAAATAAAATTGTGAGGTCTGATGGCTTTCGCGTAGGGATCACAGTTGCCTTACTTGTGGACGGAGATGTCCTGACGAGCCGTCTCTTTGCTTTGTTCTTCACTACGGGCACGAAGTCACTATCATCCGAGGTTTCATCACTGGTTGCTGAGTAGATCACAGTGTCCTCGCTGTCGGTGTCACTCGGGTGACTAGACCGCTTTCTCGGAGCGGCCGCTGTTGACGTAGAAGGACCAGGGGCCCCTCCAGGTGACTCCACGCCCATCGCCGTAGTTAAGGGAGCGGCGTCTCCCACAAGGTAGCTTCAAATTCGCAGAGACAAAAAAGCAGCGTTCCACATAGTGGACACTTCGTCGTCGTCCCTCCCATAACATTCAAATCCATAAGTCCTTCAAACTGCGCTAATGTGCATATAGGAAACGTGTGTTTCGAGAACAATTTAGGCACTGTGCAAGAAATAATTGCTGTAAATGACAATGTCAGACATGTTGCTGTCTCTTGGGCGCATTCTTCAGTTTTGTACTTTGGTTTGGCAAGTGGAGGTGCAGTCATAACCATACTGATGACGAAGCTCCGCGCTGCAATCAACATAATTTAGCTGACAGCCTTAGTGAAGCGGTGAACAGGACGTACTACTTGATGCATGTCTGATGCCTTGACTGACTGACTGAGTGAGTGAGTGAGTGAGTGAGTGAGTGAGTGAGTGAGTGAGTGAGTGAGTGAGTGAGTGAGTGAGTGAGTGAGTGAGTGAGTGAGTGAGTGAGTGAGTGAGTGAGTGAGTGAGTGAGTGAGTGAGTGAGTGAGTGAGTGAGTGAGTGAGTGAGTGAGTGAGTGTTAACTCACCACCCACTCACTCATGACCGAGCGAACGAACGAGAACGCCAAAGCAGGGCAAAAGACTACGCGACGAAGGTTGCCCCCAGAGGGAATAGCACACATTATGTAGCGGACTTTGTACATAGCATGCGCGTACACGAATTGCATTAACGAGATGCAAGGTGTGCTCCGTCTCCGGTACCGTTTGTTTAGGAGCTCACAAGGGGGAAACGGGAGCGCCGAACACCCGCAGTCCGGTCCGAATTTGAATTCTGCGTTTGCGGCAAGTGTGCGTGCTCTCGTAATAATGGGACGCGAAAGAAATGGCGCCGAGACGCCGCCGAAAAAGAGCGAGAAACGGCAGAGAAAACGCGCGCCGGCTGTGCCACGGAGCTTCGAAGGCTCGCTCAGCGGGATGCTGGAAGGCGCGCCGAGACTTGGTGCGCAAGCCGCGCATGCAAAAAAGAGGAAGGAGCGTGCGGAAACATCCGAGCTTCGGCGGCACACACACATACGTGCGGAGCAGTGGCGCGCGCCGGCCCGTTTGCCTAAGCAGGGCCCGCATCAGCATAAACGGCCCTTTTTAACGGCGCGGGTATGCGGAACACGGCAAACGCAAAAAAGTCGCAAGCGACAGTTTAAGAGGCGCGCTGCAAGCTCCTTCCGTCGGCAAGGAAAGCACAGCGCGCGGAAAGCCGGGCGGCTCGCACGATATAGCGCCCCTACATCAGCGAGCTTGCTTTCATTCCCCCGTGCTGCTATGCGGCGCCATTCATATTCCTCACGATGGCGTGCCAAACAGAACGACACACACACGCACACCGCCTCACAGCTTTTTTCTTTTTTCTTGTAGTGCGCGCCATCACGTCCGTGGTTTGAAGCAGCACCCCATTAACTGCTCGGCGCTTTAATGAGCTTCTCAAGTCAAACCTTGGGCGATAGCCGCGATCCTTCGACGACGCGTGGCTGCGGCACCACTGCGGCAGCGCGACATATCGAAACCAAGATGAAGAGACATCCGTTGGGGAAGGAGATGACTGCTGTGAAGGCGGGAAGAATTACACCCACAAAAAAAGAATACAGTAGTGGCGGTCCCGCATATAAACTCTTAGACCACTTGGGTCATGGGTATCGTTAAGGCTTTCGCAGACGCAATATATTCTGAGTTCTACAAGAGAGATTGGTTTCTACGCTGGTTCAACCTGTGTAGCAACCAACACGCCAGCAAAGAACATTTTTAGCATGCAATTAAAAAACTAACGATGTGACATAGCTTTCGGCAAAAAAAAAATAAACAGATGCAAACGAAACAACTACAGAGATATATAAATATGAGATGAGAAACACAGCGATGTTAACCGGAAAAGAGTCTCCTTATTCGCTACCATATCTGGGGGGAGGCGTAGGGTCGAAAGAAAGACGGAAATAATAAATAACGGAGAAAAAGAGCCAAATTAGAAAAAAGAGCACGGACGGGCAGGGAACACCAGGGAGTATCAGCGAACAATTAGTGTAACACAGTTCTTGTAAGGCTTGATAAAATCAAATTCTACGTTCTCAACACAACCGTATCTTATTCCGAATGACAAAATAGTAAATATAAGTTTATGGCATAAACTTTTCAAGCTGACTAAGGACTAATATTGTTTCACAGTGTTAACAGAGGATGTTATATATTAATGTTTAGTATTTCACTCGCTGATTATCACATTCCGTGCGCTAAAGCAATGTTTAAAAGTTATACTGTGACTAAGGTTTTATTATTTGTTAGGAGATATAAGCATGTGTCATGAAAAGAAAACTAATGTTTGCGTATTTCGTTCTGTACATATGTCGCCAACTTCAGGCGGTATAACAAATCACCGTTTCAAAAATCCTGTTCCAAAAAGAAGTGATGTGTGTTCTCCCTGCCCCGGCTTTTCAATGTAATTAACAGTTTGATTTGAAGAAACAATAGTCTTTGTTTGTTTTGCTTGCTGTGCCGCAAGTTAGTCAGTAGCAATGTAAATTAGTCTAAATGAACATAGAATGCCGCCGAAGTATTGACCATGTTACAATGAGGTATATCATTTAGAAAACTTGAATGCACACATGTAAACGACCGAGTATATATTACGTTGCTTACATATGTTATCCCCCTTAGTCTTTTTTTTTTCAGGAAGACCACCTAATCATTTGAAGGCGGATGTATGTTCAACTACACAGCTGCCCAAATAAATTAAATGTCAAAGTCTTCAGATGTATTTCTTGATTTAAATACTATAAATGTGGTATTTGTAACATTTATCCGAAACTGGGGCTTCACAATAACCAAGTGGGTAGTTCCCTTGCCCAGATATTTACCGTGATTACTGGATTAGGCCGTTGGCATACCAAATGGACCCCCGATACACCCCAATGCAATATTTCGTTCATCTGCGAGTAGGAAGCATTATGAAATACTGCTGCCGTTCGACCAAAGCAGTCACATGGGTTAGGATTTCCGCTTTGAAGTTTAGTAGGTGCCATTTCTGTCAACTTTTTCGCAAGAAAACCGTACTGCGACTCGACAACAGCTCGCTTGCGATTGCGAAAGTTAATGAATAATATCAATAAAATGCTAGTATAAGGCTTCGGAAAAAGAGGTAACGCTAATATAAGCATGTAGTTGTACATAAGGTGAGTCAAAGACAGCGGAACCAAAAAAGTGGACTTAGACCTAAGTCGACGGAAGGACGCCCTGTAGCTCAACTACAGTGGGGCATCGCATGCATCATGTGGAAGTTGTGGGTTCGGCTCCCACTGGAGCGAAGCTGTCTTTTTACCGCTTTAATTTCCCTTTCCCTTCATTATGAGCGTACTGGTTATCCATAAAAGAGCTCTACACAGATATTTATTTGAATGTTTATTGGAGACGTGCTTCACATACACATGCCTTACAGCAGTTTCGGATGGGGTTGGGGGGGGGGGGGGGTGTTGCGACTAAAGGTAATAGTTTGCCTGGCGGCTCCGCATCACGCACATACATTTACACTGTGCACGATGCGGCGGCCAATCGCAAGGCTGAAAAAATGTCTATGAAATACGAACGTTTTTTTTTCTCTTTTTTTTTCTTTCATGTGAATATAAGTATAACAATAAATAGTTATACACTGGGAAACAGCGGGTAAAACAACACTGCAATTAGAAATCACAGAGGTACCCTAAGTAAGTATGGTGTCCTGCACGCAAAATAAAACAGAAACCAAATTCACAATGCTTTTCGTTCGTAAGTTCCTTGCTCTTGACCGGCTGTCTTTGCAAATAGTACGCCCAGCATGAGGATCGGCTGGAATTTGCGCTTACGAACAACTGTTGCATAAAACTTTTTGTGAATCCTTACCCAGATGAATAATTTAAACGGTTCACTTTTTCGGGCGTATTTAGCGCATGCGAAGGCTGCCCAGCAAAAGTGTCATTACTGCCCTTTTAAAGGCAGAAGACGACACAATTGAGCAAAAAAAAATAATACTGCTTAATAAAATGCTACTATGAGGCACTGATGTTTGCATTCCTTTGTTTATGCGAGCTCGCTGAGTCACAATTTCGCTTTGTCGCAAACTATTGGCCAGTTGCCTGCTCCTAAGAACACTTTTACTATGCGTCGCCTTTGAGTGAAAGGACGCTGCACATCAACCGCAATAGCCGCTACCTAACACTACCGGGTTTAGGTTACAAATACATTCACGTAAGTTTCCAAAAATGTGGATGGAGGTACAGCCATGGCAGTATCTGTATTTTGGTAGAACGAACGCGCTAAATGGACCAAAAGAAAAAAAAAAAGATTCTGCGCAGAACACTACTTCTGCGAAACCTCCAAGCTGAATGCTAGAAGCAACTTCAAGCATCAGAGGTTGGCTTGCTCAGTGAAAGAGGAACATTCATTATCGTTTACACTCAAATTATCATCAAGCGAACACGCACTTCTTTCTCTGCATAGGGTGACACGCTGGCGTGGCTGAAGAGAGTGCCCACACTCCACTGGTTGTGGAAAGTCAAACGTTTTATCAGTAAAAAACCCCTTACAATACAGCTGGAGTGATCATACATGATGTAATTTATCATGGTGCACCTGTTTATTCTGTCCGACATTGGCGTTTCCTGCCGTTCCTGTTAACGCGAGTAGCCGTCGAAGCAAGTGGCGCGTGCAGACAGAGCAGGCCCCTGGCCTGCTTTTAATCGACCGTGCAATCAATTTGCGGAGTTTTACGTTCCCGGGGTGCGCTCCTTTCCCGAGCTTAAAGCGTCGACGCGGTAGCAACCTCGTGCGCGCGCAAAATAGATCGAAACATTGCGATTACTTCCTTCCAGACTTCTTGCTACAGTCTGCTACTTCGATCCACTTATGGCTCTTGCGTCCTGACGAAAAGTGAACATGGAAATCCACTCGGCGGGGCGGCCATTACTTTGCATTTGAGTCTTCAGGCTAGAAAACGAAAAGCTAACAAAAAGGCTTAGAAAAAAAGACAATGACGAAAGCACGTTCCATCCTGTGTAACAACTCGCGATCGATCGCACATGTTCGCACGCACCACTGAGTGAGTTCGCGCATGGCTGCGCAAATTGGCCCGTAGAGGGCGGTCAAATGGATACGTATACATGGATGGTTGCCTTAAATGGTTTCGAAGTTCTGATGATCTAGTGAGTACTAAATGCGAACGCACCGCTTTTAATAAATTTGTTTGCAGAATTCTGGGCGTGTTGGGATTCATTGAGCGCATATCTTCACCCAACCAATCTGACTCGCATGAATAATAAGACTGGCACACGCTCTTTGCATTATTGCTCCATGTATCCACAAAGACAGTATCCCCCCCCCCCCCCCACACACACACACAAAGAATCGCACTCTAGAACCGTTCGTAGGAGCGGATGTCAAGCAATTAGACGTTGCGTATTATTAGCGAAAGCGGCAGGCTGCAGTGGCAAACAGCACCTACAAACGAAAGCTTTGTGGATTTGTGCCCAGATCAAAATCGAGTCAACACACCTATTTGCGTTGTCAGCCCAGAAAGATGAGGTAACTTTACTTTGAGACAAGATTAAATATTTCCACTCGCTACACGTAAGCGCGTGCGTGCGTGCGTGCGTGTTTGTGTGTGTGTGTGTTTGTGTGTGTGTGTGTGTGTGTGTGTGTGTGTGTGTGCGTGCGCGTGCGTGCGTGCGTGCGTGCGTGCGTGCGTGCGTGCGTGCGTGTGTGTTAAAGGGACGCTTGTAGAGCCATCTAAACTTAATATGAATAGCCTACTGTCAACGTTCACTATAGTAGTACGTCCGCCACGACTGGCTTTCATCTGCTCCTACGACTTTTTTAGGCTTGTAGCGCAGCTCGGAAAGAGCAAAAAAGGAAGGAAGTAGGGGTAATGGTTACAATGCTAAGAATTGTATTACAGCTGGGGGGTTTCTTGCGCAGCATTGCAAAACGTGTGGTTGTGAACCTGTCTTAGAGGAATGCGTCATTCTAGGTCGTAGTCGTAATCAGCTCACAAAAGAAATTGTCGAAGCAAAGGCTATCATTGGTCTGGGCCATGCATGTGTAAGCTCGCCTTCATTATCATTATCAAGCAATGAATTGGCGTATCTCCGACTGCAGCCACAGGCTGCCTGAATATGTTGTCACATGGTTACTATCGGTTTTGTTGCTTGTTTTTTTTTGTAATCTCTTGATGTCACATGGTTTACCAAGTGTATAAGTAGCCTTCTGTGTCACGAAATAAACCATCTGTTGGAAGTTAGCGCTCCCTCTGTTTTCCGTTCCCTTTCATTACCCCTACCTCCTTCCTTTTTTGCTCTTTCTGAGCTGCACTACAAGCCTAAAAAAAAGTCGACACACCAACTCGCCCAAACTGCCACGCTTTTGCTCCTACGAACAATCCTAGAGTAAGAAATATTTGTTAATGCAATCAATCAATCAATCAATCAATCAATCAATCAATCAATCAATCAATCAATCAATCAATCAATCAAATTTCGACGATGCTTTATGCGCATAGTAAGATGAAGCGCCGCAGTGGATTCAGTCTTATTTAACAGTGACAGTCGCAACACTAGTCGAAAATCAAGAAAGGGGCTGACAGATGGAATATCACACTGTGATATAAAGTTTGTAAATAGAGATAAGGTGCCTCAGAGCCTTTCTGAGGCACCTTATCCCTATTTACAAACTTTATACCATTGTTGCAACAGTAGTTAGATCAGGCCAAGAAGCATTCACGTAAAGCTTTTGATGCTGGCAATACCAATGTAAAAGTGTGTGATGGTTTACCTGAAAGGTGTGAGCTTCGCAGGCGTTGTGCAAGAAGCCGAAGACATTTAGTTTCTATTGATTGCCAGGCATGGCTAGCGATACAGGAAAATAAATGAAGGTGAACCTCTTCATATATTGTCCATAGAGAAACCATCGAATAGCAAATAATGTTGCATTATCTCAGGAATTGGGCCCTTGTCGGAGTGGGATGTTCATTTAACGCTTTGCTCTGCACGTGACTGGACACGCACAACAATCACAGCGGCACTCAAGCGGGCCCTATCAGCTCATTGCATATTGCTGCGATCAATTCCATGGATCCCGGAACCCTCAAAACAACCGCGATTGATTCCACCCTCACGGTCTCGCTCGGCGACTGCGGTGGCGGCGACGACGACGGGCTCTTCTCTCGCCCCCGTCGTGTTCAACGAGAGTTCTTTTACCCTTCCGGCGAGCGACACATGATCTGTGTGGCCAGCTTGGACAAGGGGTAGCTACACGCGCGACATCTGGAGCCGGTGCCGATACGATAGAGGACGTCGATGTCCCGACACATTAACTGACCCGAGAATCAATGCGGCCGCTCGGCACCGCCAAGGGGGCGTCGATACGTCGTGCTGATCGTATCGCGCCGCTCTCCTCCGAACGTCATTTGTTACCCGCAGCGCTGAAAAGTGCCGCGGGTTGCAAGACAAAAGGGATGCGAGGGGAGGACGAGAGCAGCCTCCCTCCAATTTCCCGCTCCCTTAGCGCTGTTACAATTCGCTTTGTCTGAGGCGAGTTTAGAGAAAGACAAAGAGACTACGAACCCCCAAAACACCTACAGCCGTGGATAAAGTGACCAGTAACCTGTATGGTTCCTTTTTTTTTCTTTTTTCTTGCACCGCCAACAGACATTTGTCTGTGCCACACTTTTCGTTTCTGTGGCTACCACTGGTGTTCATAAAAGAACGCTGTCGGAAGCGCAAAGACTCATTAGGAGTCCTCGCGCTTGGAGAGCACAGTGGTGTCACACAATGCAGAAAAAGAATCGACCTTATTATCAAGGTACGCCGCAGTGAACATGCCGACTGACAGTAATGAGCATAAGCTACGTACGCAGACTACTGTTCTTTTTTTGCCACTTCTTGCTCATCGCATTGTAAATGTGCGTGTGTGGGCGAGTAGGTGAGCGTATGAAGTTTAGTGAAGTAAAAGAAAAGTAAGCCCGGCGCTAATTTAGCGCTGGTGTTTCTGTTGGTCAATGTGCTGCGTACGGATGTATATAGGCTATCTAGAATATTTTGTTAGATACTTTAGGTGAATTTAAATTGGATTAAGTACTTGAATCAAAGTAACGAATCCAAGCCATGAGTCCTTGAAAATGATGAATGGCGCTTCTGTAACAGGTAGGCAATTAAACCCAGCAATTTAAGACATCGGGGTTAATTCGCATGTTTCTCCACATGTGTCACTCGAGTATTTTTCTCGTCGTGTCAGTAGTTAGTTAATAGGCCTCTTTAATGTCTCCTGTTCGGAGACTGCTATGTTCTTCATTTTTTATTGTTTACCAAGAAACTTATTTCACCTCGTTCTTTCGGAGTACCTTCTCACATAAGCCACTTTCAGTATATTGCGCAAGTTCTTTGCACTCGCTGTCAAGCATACACTTCGGACGAATTTTTCTTCAACTGCGAAGCTCTGCTTTCGAGGAACCCGTACAGGTTTCCTTTGTAGCACTTGCTACGATAGGGTGGATGTCTCGTTTTCCCTTTATTGATTACTTCCCTCCACCTTGCGGGTTTCAGCAGAACTATTACGTCAAACTCTTGCATTTGCTTCAGAGTTGTTGAGGGGTTCGACTTCGCCATACCATCTGCTACCCGCCTGGTTGGCTCAGATGGTAGAGCGGCTGCCCCGGAAAGGCGGTAGTCCCGTGTTCGATTTCCGGACCAGGACGATTTTTTCTTCAACTGCGAAATTGATCTTTCGAGGAACCCGTATGGTTTTTCTTTGCAGCAATCGCTACGATTGGGCGGATGTCTAATTTTCCTTTTATTGACTAAATTTTGTTACAGAAAGAAGAACAGTAAAAAAGAAACGACGCGGTGAAAAATTGATCTTTAAGAACGCTGAAGAAAATTCGTGAAATTCGTGGGCACAGGCACAAGTATTTAAATCATCTCTCGTTCCTTCATCAATAGCGAGAAGAAAAAGTAAAACGAAAAATAAATACGTGCATTAGTGGAACGATAGTGACAAATGTTAACGCCCATGCATAAATGTCAAGAAACTTTTCGCATATAAAGTTCCGGTTGCGTTTGCTCTCGAACTGCGAATGGGGTTTAGAAACAGCAACTCCTTTCGGTTTTTTCCTCCGTCTCAATCACTTTTTGAGAGATTTGGAACACAAAGAAACCGAAGAAAAAGCGAGCGCGCTGAAATTCTCTCGCGTCCATACTTGCTGTAGGTATAGTAGCCCGTTCCTTCACGCGTCGTTCGTTCAATCCGTCTCTTTCTTTTTCCTTTTCTGGCACAAGCTACTCGCGGGAAGTGTTTCGACGCGGCAGCGGACGAGAGTTTGAAAGGGATTTTTTTTTTTAACACTGGCTTTCTGGCTTGTCAAGATTGATGGCTGTCTCTCTTCTGAGCACCCGAGGATCAATCTCCTGGCTTCTCTCTGCCGTGAGAATCGCTGGAGCATATCCGAAGAAAACGCGTGGAAATAAGTATATGTGTGCTGCTGTATTTGTTTAGGCCAACCCATATACCTTGATTTAAACATCGAGTGATACGCTTGCTATGGCCTGTATTCGCGAGACCTATCTTTCGTAAATGTGCCGCCTTCCAGTGATTGGCCATCGCGGAGGTGGCGGCTTCGTTATGGGCTCGTTCGCTATCGTGAGCGGCTGGCGCCTGAAGGTCGACCAATGAGAAAGTGCTTTTAGGTAAGAGCCATGAAGCCAGTCGAGCACCTCGGTCCCCATCATTATTCTTGCTTTTACGCATGAAAAGTGTTTTGAGGATGTGGGAGACGTTCTTTGCACGTAATATATTTGCGGCTAATTCGTATGACTATAATTACTTAGGCGTGCCTAGGCATACAACGAAATAAATAAACGAATAATAAATAAATAAATAATTTAGTTCATTCATTAATTACTAATTAGTTAACAGATAATGTGATCTAATGCCGGATCATAGCAGGGTGGGTATACATACAACTGTACAGAAAAATTACTGCCTACGAGTTACACCTGTCGTGATACCAACATAAAAATTAAACCAAATACTCTGGTTTTACGTGCCAAAACTGCGATCTGATTATGAGACACGCCGTAGTGAAAGACTCCGG
Organism: Dermacentor albipictus; assembly: GCF_038994185.2. Lineage (NCBI taxonomy): Eukaryota > Metazoa > Arthropoda > Arachnida > Ixodida > Ixodidae > Dermacentor > Dermacentor albipictus. The sequence goes on along the minus strand of NC_091821.1, from coordinate 242,156,571 downwards.
ATTAATTTTGGCCACCTCAGGTTCTTTAACGAGCACCTAAACCTAAGTGCACGAGCGTTCTAGCATTTCGCCCACATCCGCGATACCACCGTGCCTATTATAATCTTCTTTCCCTGCTTCTTCTTCGTCTTTTTTTTTTTTCAGTGTTCGATCGATCACTTTCTGAGAGACTTTCACTTCGTGACATAATGTTACGCAAGACGGCTCACTGGAGCGCCAAGCACCTTGTCAAAGCAGCTGAGAAATGCGTGAAGAGAAAATAACGGTGACAGAATGTCCGCAATTCCTTTCCTCACATCTCCTTCCTCCGCCTCACCCAGTCGAAGCGCTCTGAAATTAATATTACAGAAAGTGATCGATCGAAAATACGCCTCACAGGCATCGCATCCTTGCAGGATATTACTTTTCACTTAGAAACATGTCAAGGAGGAGGAAGCAGGAATAGACGGAAAGACAGAGAGGTTAGCCAGTTCTCAGACCGGCTGGCTACCCAGTGCTGGAGAAAGGGGGTAAGGGGTATAATAGATATTAGAAAAGAGATGTTACAAAAAAAAGGAAAGAAGACCAAGAAAGAAAGAGAAGAAAGGAGAGGCGAATACGGCGTTGCTTAAAGTCTGTATCTAAGACCAGTTCTTCGTAAGATGCGCAAAAACAATTTCAAGGCCTTCTGTGCTGAAGACGGTCTCGGCCAGTGTCCCAGGACCCTTTCCTCCGACAAAGGGATATCAGGACAAAAGGATATTCAAGACTATCTAACACTCTTGAAAGTTCTTTCCTGGGAGCACTGAAGCGGGGACACTCACAGGAACATGTCAAAGCACGAATGTACTGCATGGTACTCAGCCTTTACGTGAGAAACGTCGAAAAGTTAGCCAATCGGCCCGAACCCAAAAGAGAGGCCGTCTGCCCTTCACCGCAGAAGGCACGTGGCTCTGCCTCGTGCATTCTTTCAGCACATTTATACTCTCCATGCAAGTGTAATGACGTAGCCGGAGGCGTACTCTCCGAAGCTTTTCAGTTGGAACCCGTTTATCCCTATAGTACAGGGCGAGTAGGGCACATCAATTTGGTAAACTCGCAGATATGCAATATTACAAACAAGCAATGATGGTGTTGTTCTGATAGCCAGATACAAACTTATCCAGTGGCTGCCACTTTGTACAGAGGCAGGTGTACCCTCGCAGTAAATTGTAAATTCATATATGACCTGAATTGACTTCATGTTTTAACGTTATTTTTATCATTTTCCACCAATTCGCGAGTCTCCTCTTCCTCTCGCAACTTCCGCGCATAATCGTCTTGCGTATTAATCTATTTGCCATCAGCCATACTTTCTAGGTGAGCATCTGTTCTACGAGCTGAAAACAAGTTTAAGGACCTGTTCGACTGCTGGCCCCTTCGCTCCAAGTAGCTATAGGCGTTACAATGTCCGATACAAGGACAAATTTGCAATCCATTTGCATCTGCTTTGCCTGGTAGACAGCAATACAGAATGTGGGCGACCCTTGCATTGTTAGGTAAAGCGCAGTGCGGTGTCAGTAACGACGCTACCGCATCTACATACCGTGTCTCCCAGCTAACGTTAGCGATGGAATTCAACGAAAAAAAAGAATAAAATAAAAACGGTGCAAGATACAATTATAAAACCTACGATGTTCGGTAAGCAGCGTTTGGATAACCGAACACCGTGGGTTCAACAATCGTATCTTGCAATTTATTCTTTCTTATGAATTTTTTTCGTTCACCCTATATTTTAAAATTCTAAGTACACGGCGTAATGCTTGCTGTTAGTCGTGGATGTCTACCGTATAACGTCGTGATATGTTACAGCACTCCAGTTTGCTTGACCGCCTCTTAACGGAGGAGAGAGCCATGGGGCACTGGCCCGGAGCACTTAAATCTTTAAACACGTTGCTCCGGTGCTAAAGGACTTGTTGATTGTGTGATCGACTGGTGGAAGTTTAGAACCTTTCATCGCGTTAGCGTGCGCATTCTTTTCTTAACATTCTGATTTTTTTTAATCTCTTCTCTCCTTCTATCACCTTTTCTCTCCTTCACATTTCCCTGCACAGGTCAGCCAGCTGGTATTTACACTGGCTAACCGCCCTTTCTTTCTGTCTCTTTTCTTCCTCCTTGGAGAATATGGCACGGGCAAGTGAGAGCAAAGTAAAGGGACTAATGTTCAAACCTGCTCTTACAGTATTATTCACTAAATTGAAACGTACATTTGAGGAATCACTTGTTACAGTTTCTCACGATGCTTCGCGACAGAACATAATACGTCTTAATACTGTCCGTCCTTTACTTCGAAAGATGAGTAGAGGAAAATCTACCACGCTGTTATCACGAATTCGAATATTACGATGTTAATTATTTTGGCTGAAGTGGAAAATTGGAGCTGACTTCTGAGTTAGATATTCCGAAATCAAAAGAAATAGAAAAAAGCAAAAAAGAAAAAATGTACTAAAAGTGGGCAGAAACAAAGCACAACAGAATAAAACACGCGGAGAATGTTTCTCACACGGATCACGTTGTACGCATCAGCATATATATGGCTGCGTGATCTGCGGCGCTGGGTTCATGCAAGTAGCAGCTAAAAGCAGTTCCTACGTTCCATCCGCGCCATCGCAAATTTGCTCGCCCACCGGACATGGGCTCATCGTATAGCGCCGTTCGTCCGTTCGCGACGCTCGGAATGCCGCATGGTGGGGAAAGGCGCGCAGACAGAGGAGGAGGGCCCTGGCGAGTGCCCACGTGATTACGAGCGTCGAGGGAAAACACTGACCGAGGCTACCGGAAGAATGTAAACAAACCCCGTCGCAACGTCGGCGAGCGAAAAAGTGAAACATCTCGGGCCGCAGTTCATTGAGCGCGAGCAAGAATCGCCATCGCGACCAGAAGCGGAGAAAACAAACTCCGTCCATTGACTGCAGCACAGAAGACGGGGGGAAGGAAACGATAAGAAATAAAAATAATAAAAAAACTCAGAGGCTGACAGAGCCACGAAATGCATGTGAGCATGTATAGTGTAGGTGCGTGCTTCTAGAGTAAATTATTCGACGTCCGCCTGACAGACGCACCACTCCCGTTTGCCCAGCCGAGTGAGCTGGGCCTCACCTTATTGGCGTTCTGCAGAAACCCGAAAAAGCTATCAGGATAAGGAAAGTGGAAGCTATCTGGCGAAAATAAAGTTACGCGTTATTTATCGTACCGTCATCCGCGAGCGGGCAGTGGCTTCGCTTTCTTCACAGCCAGGGCGCGGCACTTATTGGGCTGCCCACGACTGCGCTCCTGGGAGGAAATGAAAGCAGGTACCTGACGTAAGCAGCCAATTTTCTGTGTGTCTGCAGTTAGGCACAAAGGCAGGCACACATCACTTGCCAGGAGTGACTGACACGCTGAGTGCCCGCTGCACGTATATATAAGCTAACCGGTTACATAGGTACTTTATCTCTGCTTGATATCTAGATACCAAAGCCGTTGACGAAAAGTCGAGAAGGAAGGTTTCTTGAGCGCCTCGTTGCAGGGACTTTGGCAGAATGTGCAGTGCGGTAGTCACTTAGTCTCTGTAAGTTAATAATTCAATGAAATTCTATTTTTGTCGCACCTGCCGGAATCAGAAGGTTGTTCTTGTCTTCAAACAACCATGGATCTGAATGACAGGCAACAGCAAACCTCAAGTTGAATATGTACTTCAACCGAGTAACACGAGTACCAGCATTGAAACTACTTTGGAGGCACACAAATGGTCCCAACCGCGTTGCGTTGCTTACGCAGTGTTCTGCAGATACTAGTCTATGTATGGTACCCATGACCATTTGTATAGTGGAGAGAGAGAGAGAGAGAGAGAGAGAGAGAGAGATGGAAGGAAAGAGGAAGGGAGTTTAACCAGGAAAGGTAATCCATACGCCATACTCCATTATCCATATGGCAATACCATACGCCTGGGAATGGCAGAGGCGGAGGTAGAAATTTAAGAACAAAGTAGACAGATAGAGTCAGATGGCACAGGGACATTATCACGGCCAGTCACAGTCACCGCACGCTACCACAGCGCATGATCATGTGCAGCGCTATAGACTAGGCTTGCCAACTCTCGAGTGGACGAAGTCTGGACGAGGAGGGGGTGGGGGGCGGTGGAGAGGTGAATGGCGACGACTGACCCTGTCAGTAGCAGGATCCGGCAGTCTGTACGTGGAACAAAGTGGAAGAAATTCGCTAGTCCTACTGTGTCGCGATTCATAACAAGAAAGGTGTAGTATAGTGGCCTGAAAAACATGGCTACCCATAGAGTTAGTTACTACAACAGAACTAGAACAACAGCAAAAGCGAAACCACCAATCTGTTAATGACAATGCAACAGCACACAACGAATGGTCCATTTAAAATCTGGCCTATGTATTGTCGTCGTCATCATCATCATCATCATCATCATCTGCAGCAGCAGCAGCAGCAGCAGCAGCAGCAGCAGCAGCATCCTCAGCCTGGTTACGCCCACTGCAGGGCAAAGGCCCATCCCATACTTCTCAAACTACCCTGGTCATGTATACTAATTGTGGCCCATGTTGTCCGTGCAAACTTCTTAATCCCACCCGCCCACCTAATTTTCTGCCGCCCCTGCTACGCTTTCCTTCCCTTGGAATCCAGTCCGTAACCATTAATGACCATCGGTTATCTTCCCTCCTCATTACATGTCCTGCCCATGCCCATTTCTTTTTGATTTCAACTAAGATGTCATTAACTCGCGTCTGTTCCCTCACCCAATCTGCTCTTTTCTTATCCCTTAACATTACACCTATCATTCTTCTTTCCATAGCTCGTTGCGTCGTCCTCAATTTAAGTAGAACCCTTTTCGTAAGCCTCCAGGTTTCTGCCCCGTACGTGAGTACTGGTAAGACACAGCTGACCCGCCATGGTTGCTCAGTGGCTATGGTGTTGGGCTGCTGAGCACGAGGTCGCGGGATCGAATCCCGGCCACGGCGGCCGCATTTCGATGGGGGCGAAATGCGAAAACACCCGTGTGCTTAGATTTAGGTGCACGTTAAAGAACCCCAGGTGGTCAAAATTTCTGGAGTCCTCCACTACGGCGTGCCTCATAATCAGAAAGTGGTTTTGGCACGTAAAACCCCAAATATTATTATTATTAAGACACAGCTGTTATACACTTTTCTCTTGAGGGATAATGACAACCTGCTGTTCATGATCTGAGAATGCCTGCCAAAGGCACCCCAGCCCATTCTTAGTCTTCTGATTATTTCAGTCTCTTGGTCCGGATCCGCGGTCACTACCTGCCCTAAGTAGATGTATCCCCTTACCACTTCCAGTGCCTCGCTACCAATCGTAAACTGCTGTTCCCTTCTGAGAATGTTAAACATTACTTTAGTATTTTCCAGATTAATTTTTAGACCTACCCTTCTGCATTGCCTCTCCAGGTCAGTGAGCATGCATTGCAATTCGTCCCCTGAGTTACTAAGCAAGGCAATATCATCAGCGAATCGCAAGTTACTAAGGTATTCTCCATTAACTCTTCTCCCCAATTCTTCCCAATCCAAATCTCTGAATACCTCCTGTAAACACGCTGTGAATAGCATTGGAAAGATCGTATCTCCCTGCCTGACGCCTTTCTTTATTGGGATTTTGTTGCTTTCTGTATCGAGGACTACGGTGGCTGTGGAGCCGCTATAGATATCTTTCAGTATTTTTACATACTGCTCCTCTACACCCTGATTCCGTAATGCCTCCATGACTGCTGGGGTTTCGACTAAATCAAACGCTCTTTCGTAATCAATGAAAACCATATATAAGGTTTGGTTACATTCCGCACATTTCTCTGTCACCTCATTGGTAGTGTGAATATGGTCTATTGTAGAGTAAGTAGCCTTTACGGAATCCTGCCTGGTCCTTTGCTTGACAGAAGTCTAAGGTGTTCCTGATTCTATTTGCGATTACCTTAGTAAATAGTTTGTAGGCAACTGACAGTAAGCTGATCGGTCTATAATTTTTCAAGTCTTTGGCATCCCCTTTCTCATGGATTAGGATTATGTTGGCGTTCTTCCAAGATTTTGGTACGCTCGAGGTCATGAAGCATTGCGTATACAGGGTGGCCAGTTTTTCTAGAACAATCTGCCCACCACCCTTCAGTAAATCTGCTGTTATCTGATCCTCCCCAGCTGCCTTCCGCCTTTGCATATCTCCCAAGGCTTTCTTTACTTCTTCCGGCGTTACCTGTGGGATTTCGAATTCCTCTAGACTATTTTCTCTTCCATTATCGTCGTGGGTGCCACTGGTACTGTATAAATCTCTATAGAACTCCTCAGCCACTTGAACTATCTCATCCATATTAGTAATGATATTGCCGGCTTTGTCTCTTAACGCATACATCTGATTTTTGCCAATTCCTATTTTCTTCTTCACTGTTTTTAGGCTTCCTCCGTGCCTGAGAGCATGTTCAATTCTATCCATATTATACTTCCTTGTGTCAGCTGTCTTACGCTTGTTGATTAACTTGGAAAGTTCTGCCAGTTCTATTCTTGCTGTAGGGTTAGAGGCTTTCATACATTGGCGTTTCTTGATCAGATCTTTCCTCTCCTGCGATTGCTTACTCGTATCCTGTCTAACGGAGTTAACATCGACTTCTATTGCACACTCCTTAATGATGCCCATAAGATTGTCGTTCATTGCTTCCACACTAAGGTCCTCTTCCTGAGTTAAGGCCGAATACCTGTACTGTAGCTTGATCCGGAATTCCTCTATTTTCACTCTTACCTCTAACTCATTGATCGGTTTCTTCAGTTGCAGAAGTTGCAGCGGTGGCGTAGAGGTAGAGTATCCGCCGCGCGTGCAAGAAGACCGTGGTTCGAATCCCGGTGGCGCGCAATTTTCCGCCGGATTAAAAAAAAATCCCCGTGTTAACAACATTGCATAAACAGGCCTGGAGTGCGGCCTGATCCAGGTGACCAGAACCAGTAACGCACTCCCTCACCAGAGCAGGATTGGCTACCCTGTTGTGCAGTACTTGGCCACAACCTCCTATAGGAATACAACAATCAAACCCCGGCGCCGTCCCAGCGGCTGTGAAGCAACTGACCACGGCGGCGGTCAGACCGGTGACACAGCAGAGGGTGCTAAGAATCCCTGGGCCCGAACATGCCGCCATTGGAATCTGAACCTGGCAGCGTTTAACGCTAGAACGTTACCTAGTGAGACGAGTCTAGCAGTGCTATTGGAGGAATTTATGGTTAACCTGCAGATAAATAGAGCAAAAGTCGGGACATTTGGCCATTCCAACTGGAAAGTCGTGTAGGTCCTGCAAAATTCGAGACGGGGGGAAACGGTACTATGAACACCGAATAGGGCTAAAGCCTCTTTTTTTTCTAATTTGTTGACCTTGATAATTGTAACAGTGCCTTCCTCACCCTCTGAGATTGGCATTCCAATAGGCTTTGTGGATCTCACAATGGTCTGTGGTAAATGCGAGTTAGCGCAGTCACGAGCGATCCTCTCTGTTTATTGCAGTGAGGACCGTTACGGAGGACATGTTCAAGGGTCTGCTCGTGACCACCGTCATCACGAGTTGTGCTGTTGGCCATTCGAATGCGAAAAGGAAGAGACCTCGCCAAGGCCACTCCTAGCCATAGCCGACGATGGAAGGTAGCCTGACTTTGGCAGAGTCCCAGATTGAGTGTGATGGCGGAGCAAAGAGTCCGAGTGGTACAGTCGGATTTGAAATTTTGGGGTGTTCCACATGGAGAACGAGAGATCTCGCGCAAGCGCTGAACCCCTTCTAGCGACATCCGACCTTCACAATGGTATCGATTCGTGTGCGTTGTCTTCAAGAGCTAACCGAGAAGCATCATTGGTGTGCTCATTGCCTACAACGCCGTAGGGACTTGGAAGCCACTGAAATGTGACGTGGAGCCGTTTCTCGGCCGAGGTATATGGCCAATTAAGTTCTCTAATCTCGAACACGTACCAGTTGCTCGTGTGATTCGCGGCGCAGGGAGATCGTCAACATGCAGTAGAGCATCATTCTCTACTGGCCTACCCCGAAAGTGACATCTACAGCATGTATCATCATATGTGTTGTAAATGCGAAATTGCGCCCCGTCTCGTCTCTTGAAGCCCACACTCACACCATCGGTGGAGTAAGATCATTCGAGCAATAACGCTGTTTCTTAAGCCGCCAGCAATTAAGCGACCAGCTGCAGTTGTCCTGCACACACCTTGCGTTCGTGTAGTGCTCTCAATTTTTCCTTTTCTCTCGCTTCACATTTCTGTCCTCCACTCAATATACCCTTCTCTTGCGAAAAGCCGCAAATAGGAGAGTTGTGATGGGACCACTGCTCCCTTTATTTTCTGTCTGAGAACTATAAAAATGCCACTTTTCTATAGGAAATACATCCCCTCACAGCACATTAAGAACTATAAATAAATATCCGCAGGAAGCATACAGCACCCCCTCCCCCCCATTCAATCTTCAGAAAACCAAACTAAAAAAAGCTCTAGCAAGTACAATCGTAATTTTCGCTGGACTCTGCGATAGACTCGCCAGGCGTAATCGAGTGAGTTCAATGCTCCATATCCGGCGTCCGGCTACCTCGATGCTCTCTATATTTTTTTTCCATTATGAAACTGCCTGTACGGTGGCCCCAAGCAACAGCCCTTGTCTCGAGCAGAGAGGGAAAAAGATACGTATAAGAGATACGTATACACACGTCGTAACCAAATGCCGACAACCGCCCCAGGGTTTTTACAACCGCTTTACGGCAGAAGTCAGAAGTGGAGCGGTCTGCAGTGCTAGCTGCGCGCCCGCGTTTCGTTTTGTTGCCGCAGAACTTGTTGTTGTTACCGCAGAACTTCGTGCAAAGGCGATCAGGGCAACATGCGCTTCTGCGTTCTTTTCTTCCTCTTCTTCTCGTTCTCCTCCTTCTTTTTTTTTTTGTGCGCGTGTGTGTGCTTGACATTGCTCCTTTTAAGCTAGGGAGCTGACGACGTCATAAGCTTGCCTGGAGGGAAAAGTTGAGAAAATTTATTGCTCCAGGAATTTCCAAGTGTTCCTGTTACAAGAGTGAGAGAGAAAAGACCACGGGAATCAAAAGGACCGTTTTGTTAGCGAACGATGGGAAAACCAACGATAGAAAAGGAACGTAATGTTCGCCCTAGCTGCTGCTCAATAATTTGCTGATAAGATGGTTGTGCGAAAGAAGCAAGAGAACGCAGCTGCTCCGGACACGTGCTCGTGCGATCATTACAGACCCCCATTTGCCGGTGGTGCCCGTAAAGCTGATAATTGAAAATTCAGATTACTCGTCACTTGCCATTGCGCCCGCTTTACAACAAAGCCTTTTTATTATTGCCTGTTAAACTAATACCTACACATCGTACCACATACATGTACAGACGATCCCGTTTAGTTGGATTGTTTGGGGAGGACGTTAAACGAGACCGCAGGAGAGCGTTTCGTTTTGTAAAACTTGTTGGTAACGCTTAGGATGACGGGAAACAAGACACGCAGTGTCGTGAATGCCAGTAAGCAGAATCTCGTGAAACGTACTCGCGCAGCTTTCAGATATAGTAAGAGTGCTTAGTTGTTCCAGTGCAGCAACGTGAAATGATTCATGTCGCATTAGAGCGCTGCTTTTTCCTATTGAGAAAGCGACGACTCGAAAAGCAGCCTATGGAGTTCAGGTGGCGAAGTCAAGTGCGACTTTGACGGTCTTTTCGTGCTCGCCAACCAAGAGGTTGAAACGCGCGGTTATCGCCGCGAAGGCCTTCCATCACTGCTGCGCTAAAAAGGTGACAGATAAGTTGCTTATCCATAACATTATCTCTTTTCATAATCTATAGCGTTCGTATGTTCGTTCATCGAGGTGACTGGAGCTTCGTGTTCGCACCAGTGTGGCACCACAGTGCGACCAGGTGCTGGGGTGATGGACCATTGCCGCATATCTGAAAACATGGTTGTTTAACAAAAAATTGACAGCTTCGCCCGAAGGCGAAGCACTGACAGTGACAGCAAGGCTTAGCGCGGCACACGAGCTCCTCGCACGCTGTTCTCACAATGCGCGGAGGTGACATGGCGCGACGCAGGCCGCAGGGCAACTACTGCTTCACCGCAGGAACAACACCATGGCAGGTACTCGGCGTGTCCCGACGCTGGCAAGATGATGAATGTCGGCAGCAACGTTACAGGCGTCGCACCTCGATGGTGTACGAGATGAAACCGGCGGAAAACCGTCGGCGTTTGTCCGCGCCCAGTGAAAGGATTGGGTGGATTTAACTTGACGTTTACTGTCCTTACTGGTCGGACCAATGTATGCACTATGATGCGGTTTGCACACAACTGTCCCGGAACGCTGTGCGTGCACGCGGGCGCTGATGTGAGTAGCGGAAGCCGGAATGCTGCACTGGCTTCGGCAGAGCCGATTGACAGGAGCTTGATCGTGCGTCCACTTGGCTTCGTCGTTTTTCACTACGAAGCTGTTTATGCGGACCCTGTGCCGTCGTTGTTGGACTTCGCTGAAAAGGGGCCACGTGACCTAGCGGGAGAGGAAAAGAAGAGCTCAACAGGGGCCGAGGGGTTGGATGGACCCATTTCCCCCTGTGAGAATGCTATCTTATACGCGAATCTTATATATATGGCCGTCAGACGGTGCGTTTTCGGCCATCGAGCCAGATCGGCATCGAATTTATCGATGATTGATTCCACCCTGCCGCGAAAGAAACAAATGTTATGCTGGCGGTTTGGGGCCAACGAACAGTGCCCGGCGATTGAAACGCGATACTAGGAAAGCGTGGCTGCCGACCCTTCTTGCGCCAGCTAGAAGTGCCGTGCAACGCCACGTCAATCGTCAAACCAATCCAACCGATCGTCAAAACGATTGCAGTGTCCGCATCTCCAGTGGTGAGCTTTGCGCCCAATATACGAAACTTTGGATTAGTGCATGGTTCCGCACTTTCCATTCCAGCTACAGTTATGGGAAGACCACGAGTAGTGCGTACTCCTAAGAAGCTGCATACCGCGAGCGTCGGCGAGAGTGGCTCGTGAACGGGCTCGTCGTCGTAGGGCCGCCCCCGAGCTGCGCGGCAGAGGTGCTGAGTTTAAACGGCAGCGTTCCTAAAGCATGCTCATCATGCGAAGCACGGAAAAGCGAAAATGAGGTGAAAAATTGGTAAAACAAAAGATTTACAATATAGACTGCTTGCGAAGTTTGACTTGCATGGTGTAATACTCAGCGTAACTAAAACAGCTTTCCTGTTCGACCATCTTCACGGACTGAAAAGGGCGGTGATTTTTCATACAATCGGCAAGCTAAATATACGTGGTAGCGAAGCTTCCATAGGAGCCCATACGTTCAAAACATGGCGGTCCATCGGCGGTTCATGGGGCTTAGCGCCATCTGTATGTGGTGGGAACACTTCCGGTGGAAGAAAAAATAATTTGACGCCATGTCCGTTAAAAGCAGAAGTGACGTCATTTTGTTTCGAAGGCGCGAAATTTGTTTTGTTGTCCTTCATTTGGAGCTATATGTTCAAATGCCCCGCCATTCGACTTTATGGGCGTTCCGAGCTTTCAGCGTGGAAAGCGATGCAGGAAAAGGCCAGCCGTACGGTTGTCGAAATCGCATCCCTGCACAGAACATACTTTCTTTGGAGGCCGACGAACGCTTTAGGTGTAGAGTGCTGATCCTTTTGTTGGATGCCAAGCCCGTCGGCCAGCGCAGTCGCACGAAAACAACTACACAATTATCTGGCGGTCGTAACTCACTACTTTTGACTGAACAGATTAAGAAGCGATGAAGCTACCCGCGTCACCAAATTCAGACAAACTTCGACAAGCAAGAAAGCACAAACTGTGAGGGGGGCGTATTTCAACAGGTGAACTTTACGAGTGCGCCTTTCTGCCCATTTCAAGACGTGCATTGCATTGCGAGTGATAGTGGCGTCGACGCCCCCTGTAGCGATGGGCGCTGAAAAGAAATGCATTTATTAATAATCTTAAATTAAACTTGCATTTTTTTAACTCGTCACGAATATGTAAAATTGACTAGGAATTTTATTTTCCTTCAACGAATCTAACTGTGTCTCGTTTGAATTAAAAAAACGAGTTTTTCTTTCCCAATGTTTGTTCCCTCCAAACATAGTCGCGCTTCAATCACTGCTCCCATAACCCCCCATGCTGATGTCGGTGACAATCTGTACTGGGGCTCTATTCTGGGGCTCTATTCTGGGGCTCTATTCTGGACACGCATGGTGGCTGCACGGCCGCCATTATCCGCCATGTTTACTCTCTGATTGGCTGTCGAGAGGTCACGTGTTTTAAAATTTGTGCCGGGAAGCGGAAGTATTGCAAAATGCAATTTTGCGTTTTCATCAAGATGACGAAACGTGACGTGGAGCTGCAAATGTTATGGACTAATACATTTTTTTGGTCCTTGGCAGATATATTGTGATGTTAGCGCTTCAAAAAGAATGTGAGCGGTAGCGTGCAGAAGCCAGTGCAATGCATCTGCAATTGCGCGAATATGTGGTGGCGATTCAAGATATGCGCCATGCCAGCTTGCTGATTGGCTGAAGGAATATCTCATGAGGAGCGTCACAGGAAGGGCTGTTTCGTAAACGTCATTTTGACGACGCGTGACGTTTCGCAGGGCCGCCATTGCTGAGATTTTCCGCCATAATTTTTGCTGCGACGAGCCGCGCGAATTATGCTAATGGGCAGCCATATGCAATGACAGCCGAGAGGAATGCGTATCGCCACATTTTCCCCGTCGTTTGGCGCCACGAAAATCTTTTGTTCATAACGCGTGCTCATAGTATTTGCATCGCTCTCGGGTGGTGTTGGCATTTGTGTTTTGGGCCATCGTTTTTTAAAAGAACGCGTTTATACGAAATAATATTGGTTGAATATAGCAAACTTTCAGCAATGTTGTCCACTTTTCACTGCTGCAATTGTATTGTAATCGAGATTAATGCCTTTTCGCACAATCAAAAGTTATTACAACGGCCTTTTTCTAACTTACAAAAAGAAATGTACGCAAGGCGGCGCCTTGAAGTTCCCTCCCGCGGTGCGAGTAACCAGCGAAATGAACAAGAGATGGCAGCGCCGGCGCTTGCGTCGCTCTAGTGGATATCTCTGGCGCGCGCAACGCTATCGGTGATATTCGGCCGTTTCTAAGCCAGCCGAGTCGGGCTGAGTCACTTGCGTTTCACGAAATAGCGATAACGTGGCCTAGAACGTGCGCGCATCACCACTGGTAGGTCGCGTATGTTGTCTCAAGAAAGAAAACAAGCGCGTTGGCGCCAACATGCGATGACTCATTCCATTTTCCAGGGACACGCATCCGAGCTACTGAAGCAGACGACGGCTTGTACGCAGCAGACGACGGAAGCGAGAAGCGTTTTCGACAGAATAATCATACGCTTTGAGATAGCTGCTTTATTTTTACTGCGGAGGAAAACTGTTTTGCTTTACCGATAACGCTACATTCAGTGCCTTCATTTCAGTTTCTTAGGCGAAACGTCAAGTTGGCGTCACGTTACGTAAGCAAAACCGGGCCACCAGCGCCATTTTGTTTGCGTCGCGCCTACGTCACGCATCGAAGAAAATGGCGGAATGTCCAGAATAGCGCCCCTGGACACGCATGGCGGCTGCACGGCCGCCATTACCCGCCATGTTTACTCTCTGATTGGCTGTCGAGAGGTCACGTGTTTTGAAATTTGTGCCGGGAAACGGAAGTTTTGCGAAATGCCATTTTGCGTTTTCATCAAGATGACGAAACGTGACGTGGAGCTGCAAATTTTATGGACTAATACATTTTTTTGGTCCTTGGCAGATATATTGTGATGTTAGTGCTTCAAAAAGAATGTGAGCGGTAGCGTGCAGAAGCCAGTGCAATGCATCTGCGATTGCGCGAATATGTGGTGGCGATTCAAGATATGCGCCATAACAGCTTGCTGATTGGCTGAAGGAATACCTCGTGAGGAGCGTCACAGGAAGGGCTGTTTCGTAATCGTCATTTTGACGATGCGTGACGTTGCACTGGGCCGCCATTGCTGAGATTTTCCGCCATAATTTTTGCTGCGACGAGCCGCGCGAATTATGCTAATGAGCAGCCATATGCAATGGCAGCCGAGAGGAATGCGTATCGCCACATTTTCCCTATCGTTTGGCGCCACGAAAATTTTTTGTTCATAACGCGTGCTCATAGTATTTGCATCGCTCTCGGGTGGTGTTGGCATTTGTGTTTGGGGCCATCATTTTTTTAAAGAACGCGTTTATACAAAATAATATTGGTTGAACATAGCAAACTTTCAGCAATATTGTCCACTTTTCACTGCTGCATTTGTATTGTAATCGAGATTAGTGCCTTTTCGCACAATCAGACGTTATGACAACGGCCTCTTTCTAATTTATAAAAAGAAATGTACGCAAGGCGGCGCCTTGAAGTTTCCTCCCGCCATAGAGTTACTATACTGCCTCCCGCGGTGCGAGTAACCAGCGAAATGAACAAGAGATGGCAGCGCCGGCGCTTGCGTCGCGCTAGTGGTTATCTCTGGCGCCCGCAACGCTATCAGTGATATTCGGCCGTTTCTCTGCCAGCCGAGTCGGGCTGAGTCACTTACGTTTCACGAAATAGCGATAACGTGGCCTAGAACGTGCGCGCATCACCACTGGTAGGTCGCGTATGTTGTCTCAAGCAAGAAAACAAGCGCGTTGGCGCCAACATGCGATGACTCATTGCATTTTCCGGGGACACGCATCCTAGCTATTGAAGCAGACGACGGCTTGTACGCAGCAGACGACGGAAGCGCGAAGCGTTTTCGACGGAACAATCATACGCTTTGAGATAGCTGCTTTATTTTTACTGCGGAGGAAAACTGTTTTGCGTTACCGATAACGCTACATTCAGTGTCTTCATTTCAGTTTCTTAGGCAAAACGTCAAGTTGGCGTCACGTTACGTAAGCAAAACTGGGCCACCAGCGCCATTTTGTTTGCGTCGCGCCTACGTCACGCACCGAAGAAAATGGCGGAATGTCCAGAATAGCGCCCCTGGACACGCATGGCGGCTGCACAGCCGCCATTATCCGCCATGTTTACTCTCTTATTGGCTGTGGCGAGCTCACGTGCCTTGAAATTTTTGCCGGGAAACGGAAGTTTTGCGAAATGTCATTTTGCGTTTTCATCAAGATGACGAAACGTGACGTGAAGCTGCAAATTTTATGGACTAATACATTTTTTTGGTCCTTGGTAGATATATTGTGATGTTAGCGCTTCAAAAAGAATGTGAGCGGTAGCGTGGAGAAGCCAGAGCAATGCATCTGCAATTGCGCGAATATGTGGTGGCGATTCAAGATATGCGCCATGCCAGCTTGCTGATTGGCTGAAGGAATATCTTGTGAGGAGCGTCACAGGAAGGGCTGTTTCGTAATCGTCAGTTTGACGATGCGTGACGTTGCACTGGGCCGCCATTGCTGAGATTTTCCGCCATAATTTTTGCTGCGACGAGCCGCGCGAATTATGCTAATGAGCAGCCATATGCAATGGCAGCCGAGAGGAATGCGTATCGCCACATTTTCCCCGTCGTTTGGCGCCACGAAAATCTTTTGTTCATAACGCGTGCTCATAGTATTTGCATCGCTCCCGGGTGGTGTTGGCATTTGTGTTTGGGGCCATCGTTTCTTAAAAGAACGCGTTTATACGAAATAATATTGGTTGAATATAGCAAACTTTCAGCAATGTTGTCCACTTTTCACTGCTGCATTTCTATTGTAATCGAGATTAATGCCTTTTCGCACAATCAGACGTTATGACAACGGCCTCTTTCTAATTTATAAAAAGAAATGTACGCAAGGTGGCGCCTTGAAGTTTCCTCCCGCGGTGCGAGTAACTAGCAAAATGAACAAGAGATGGCAGCGCCGGCGCTTGCGTCGCGCTAGTGGTTATCTCTGGCGCCCGCAACGCTATCGGTGATATTCGGCCGTTTCTGAGCCAGCCGAGTCGGGCTGAGTCACTTGCATTTCACGAAATAGCGATAACGTGGCCTAGAACGTGCGCGCATCACCACTGGTAGGTCGCGTATGTTGTCTCAAGCAAGAAAACAAGGGCATTGGTGCCAACATGCGATGACTCATTGCATTTTCCGGGGACACGCATCCTAGCTATTGAAGCAGACGACGGCTTGTACGCAGCAGACGACGGAAGCGCGAAGCGTTTTCGACGGAACAATCATACGCTTTGAGATAGCTGCTTTATTTTTACTGCGGAGGAAAACTGTTTTGCTTTACCGATAACGCTACATTCAGTGCTTTCATTTCAGTTTCTTAGGCGAAACGTCAAGTTGGCGTCACGTTACGTAAGCAAAACTGGGCCACCGGCGCCATTTTGTTTGCGTCGCGCCTACGTCACGCACCGAAGAAAATGGCGGAATGTCCAGAATAGCGCCCCTGAACCGCTTTTCACCCGAAGCTTCGCGACCTATTTGAATCGACCTTGCAATCGGCGCGTCACTGGAGGCTTCCTAAACCCTTCACGCGCGGGCCGCGCATGCGCCGTCAACCAGGACAGTATACGACGGCGGCGACCATGACGCGATCGGGCCTACAGCGTCCATTAATTCATATCGCCCTATAACGTAGTAAAACAGACGGCACGCGCAAGTGCGGCATGAAGATTGCTGGGTATATTTCGTATCCGGGGTTGCTTGTGAGACTTCGCTTGCTGAGTACGAGTATTCTGTACACAGAGTCGGAGAGAGCGCGGAGCTCCAGCAGAGGTTGCGTATGTGCCATGTAATAAAATGTAATAGTTATGTCCAGATCACGTACATATTATGGCTTACAGAAATTAACATCATTTAGACCACAACTCCTGATCGAATAGTTTAATATATCGAACATTTTACGGAAAGAATCTCCGCAATACAATTTAAGAAGCAAGTTAAGGCAATATTACTTTCTGAGGCCTAGATTTGTGCTGCGTGTTGTATTAAGGTACGTCCACGCTATCGGCAAACATGCCGTAACGGCGAACCAGCCTCCAGTGTGAGTGATCTTGAAGGCGAAAGTGAAGAGAATGTGCACGCCTCTCACTCAGCAGACGTTCTATGGCAAAGTAGACGGCAGTTCAGCCGGCGCACAGCACGACCGTCGGACCAATCGACTAACGCGAAGCGACGCAAACATCGCCTGCAGCTTCTGCTCCAAGCAAAACAATTTCCGCTAGATAAAGTGTTGCCCGAATTCTATACTTTGTGAAAAACAATATCCACTGCGAAACGTTAAACACGAACGGGAGCTCCGATACTTGAGCTCAGCTGCAGCGCAGGACTAGCGACGGCAGGGGACCGGCCTGGCTGTGCTCGCATTGGAGCCGACGGCGCCGCTAATGTTAGCGCATTTTCTTCTTTGTGTATAATTATTGCGAAGAGCGACAACAAGGGTAAGAAAATATTGCGGCTTGTGAGCGTCGGTGAATCATTCCGAAGCGCTGTCAGCTTCAGCTTTGAAGTGAACCGGAGAAGGCCTATCGGCGCCGCCGAACGATCAGCGGCGGTGAGACTGCCGTCGGTGCCAGAGTGACCACTCCTCGGTCGCATGATTGGCATGGAGGAAAGAAAGAAAACAGGAGAGGCCTTGACGTCACGTTTTTGAAGCCGGAAATGCAGCCATGTTGGTGTGCCATCTCCCGTTTTGCCTTCAATCAGCTTGCCGGAGCAGATAGGCGGGAGCTTTGAACTTGCATTGCTACGAAACTTCTATAACAGTTTTAGCGAGGCAGACGCGCTCCTGTGGTGTTCCGTAGCACGTTGAAGACGACGACGAAGACCCACGCCATGATTACTTGAGTGTGTCTGTTGGTGAATGACAACTCACACTCACAGATCCAAAACACAACTTTCGAGCTTACACACCACGCTCCAAAGTCAGGTTGTCTCGCGAACAGAATCTGCTGCGAGAAAGACATGGGCCGAAAATACCTACCTCACTTTTCAGAGGCCTAGAGCAGAAGTGAAAGCTTCAGGAGTGTGAGTGCTATGGCAACGTTGACTTTTGCGGTACCAACCCCAGTGGTTCTTTGCGAAAAACAGCACATGACTTCCGCCACACTTTCTCCAATAGGCCCAATGCTGGCCAGGGCCTCTCCTATGCTGTCCTTCCTCCATGCTGATTGGCCACTTCGCTGTACGGCTGCCGCACAAATGGGTCCCGGAGCCATCCTCTCTACGGCAAGGAAACCTCGCCGTTCGCGAGCGAAACCGCCGCCGAACAGCGGCCCGCGGACGGCAAACAGCGTGCTGCGAGATGCCATGCCGATAAAGAGGACGGGCCTTTACAGACTTCATTTTGGTGTATGATGTGCGTTTGCTATCAAAAATATGATACGTGAGTTACGTTGTTCTTTTGTTCTCTTTTTTATTGTTCTGAAGAGCAGAAAGGAATAACTGTTATATTTGCATTGATGTGTGCACCTCATTGAGATTGTATGATGTTGACAATATGAAAATCAAAAATTTGATCCCGCGACCTCGGGCTTGGCAGCACAATGCCCAAACCACTACGCCATAACGGCGGGTGGCAAAATGTCGAAGCTTCTATTCTACCATTGCGGAAGAAGCAGAAGAAGATGACATCACTGAATAATAAACTCACAACCAAACTTGGTTTGTTGGTTATGACACAAAAATGCGCCAGAATGTGACACATCAGTTCGTTTATGTTCATCAGTGTTTAGCCATAAAGACAGCAAGCAATGATCGAAACTTTGCCAAGCGAGGTGGCGTGACAAATAACGTGCATGTATTTTGAGGCAGTAGTGTTTCCCTTCTTCTGGCATTGCGATTTCCATTCGAGGAATGCCACGATTACTACGAATACTAAGAATGCTATGAATGCTACGAATGATACGAATGCTACGAATATCACTGGCGTGTATGCGTGTGTGTGTTTTCTGGATCAGAGGTCCCTGTGCTTTCACAGCAAACCGTACGCTACACAATAATGGAGTGAAAGTTATACCCTTCACCCGCTGTATAATAACACGATGACAAGTACTTCGTTTTTTCCACCCCTCATTAAACCAATCTCACAATTGTTCAGATTGTGTCACTGCGTACAAGGGTTGCACCTTTGGTGAAGACAATTTTTACATATTTGACTTGACATTATTAAAAGTTTTCACATCTGACCGATTCCCTGTTCCAAATTAGTGACCAAGAAGACTCGTCTCCTAGACTTCACTTCTAGAAAAAAAGTGCCTTTGTGACCATCCACACTGTAACGTTTGCCTAGGATCAAAATTCGGAATTGATTTATGGTTGTCAAACCTATCAGTCGAAAGAGATTTATGTTTTCCACTCTCAGGGCCTCGTGCATGCATACTGAAATGAGTTATTAGTAGGTGGGATTTGGGGCGCCCCATAGCTACGTGTGGCTATTGAGGGACTCCGCGGGTAATAACCACGTGGTGAGCTTTGTCTGCGGTTCTTTACCACAAACGAAAATGTCGGTACGCGGGCGTTTTGACATTCTTTGTGCGTAGATCGAAACCAGTTACCTCTAACGCAGCGAGTAAGTTTTCCTTATTAACTCTGCTCTCAAGCATACATTCGACTTCTGTAGTTCAGCGAAGACTTCGGTGACAGCCTGCTTCGGCATGGACGTCATCCCGTGTGTTTAAGACAAGTACGCGGGGGCGTATCTAGTGCATCGTACTCGTCCTTGTTCTCCCGTCCGGGAAGCCTGTCCGTGGGAGCAGAAACCAATGCGACGCATGGCTGCGCGCCCTCGACGCGCGGGCGGCGGCCGACGCCGATTGGGACCCGTCGTCCTTAGCCCGTTCCGTGCAGTGGTGAAACAAGGACCTGCATCGGACGCGGTCGATAAGCGGTAGAATGATGGAGAAGGGAGGCGGGGGGGGGGGGGGGGGGGCGCTTGTCAGCCGTGGCAGGCCGGACGTTTCCGGCGCTGGCGGATGGCTCGCGCCCGCCGGTCCCCAAGCATTGCGGCAACGCGGCGAAGGAACGGCGTCTTCGCGGTGCTATACGGAGTCCGAGAGGAAGCAATGGCGAGCGAAGCGTGGCAGCCGGAGCCAGCGTGCAGTCGGCCCCTCTGCAACGGACACCGTTGCGACCCGAGCCGAGGACGGGCCTTATCTCGCCTTCTATTCGCGCCCGTTGTCGTCATCTCCGGTGGGACGGTGCGGAGGAGATGGTGTGGATGAGGGCGCGCTACAAAGTGTTCGACTGGCATGACAGCTTGTTCTCCGAAGTGATGGCTCCCGAAGGGTGTGATCGCCAGGCAGCTGTAGAGGGCAGTACACGATGACATGAACGGTGCAGTAGCACTCTGAAACGCCCGATGTTTCGTGTGGCTATAGGCGCCACTGTGTTCCCGTTTTAAAGAAACAGCCGTCTGCGCGTAGTGACAGCTGGAGTGTCTTCAACTCAGGATGACGGGCAAAAACATAGTGGCAACGCTTCTCATTCTCGCAACGCTCAAAAGGGCGGGCACGTCATCTCAAACAGTGATGGGTTGCGCAGTCGACTAAATAACAGGAACAAACTGGGCAGCCTAACAAGTCCTAATTTTGTGCTGTCGTACTCTCTTCATCCCTTCTTTGTAACTTCCTTTTTCCCCAATCCATTTGCACGGTACCCAACCGAAGTTTTGCTTCTGGGTAACCTTCCTCCCATTCCTATCTCTTTCTAGTGCTGTCGTACACTTGTCACGCTTAATGTTCAAGTAAGGAATGCGTTAGTTGACATTCTAGTTGCCTTTTTAGTGAGAGAGCACCTTCTGGTTGGTTTCGCGCAAGCTTGAACTTTTTACATGATGCGTAATAAGAACGTAATTCCATCCCTAGCGCGCGGTTATTTCATCTAATAATATTTTCAAATATAACGACAAAAGAGTAAGAACGTGCTTTATTTTTATCATTATAACACGTTGCTTCTAGTGATTTTATACAAGATGAGTTTCGATATAAAATCTTGAACTATGCTGAGAAGACTGACATAGCGTGTTGTTAGGGTAGAGTACAAAATCTTGCGGGCAGTTATTGCGTACAGAGAGGAATAAAGTAAGAGGCTGTCGGATTCTCCCCACTGCCCTCTCCGCACATTAAAATCCACCGTTTTATCATCTGGCACTGCTTTGATTCTTGCTTGCAGTTCAGCGTGTTACTGCGCCGTACACTCACATAATAAACAATAAAAAACAATAAAGGTCCGAAGCAAACACCGACAGAAATTAGAACAAGACACAGAGTCTTTCGGCGGTGCATATTTTCATACACGAGTGCATGTGGTATGTCGATATGCGAGGCTGAAGTTTAAGCGCAAAATATTCTACAGCAAATGAAAAACAAATATGAAAGAAAACCAGTCGAAAGAAGAAAAAAGACAGCAACCTTACGCATTAAATTTACGCCGTCCCAGTTTTCTCTCTACCTGCCCAAAAGAACACGAGCTTAGCCATGTGCTTTACTTCTTCAGAATAATTTAGGCTCGGCACCTGAAGACATATGTAACGCAAAAACATAATAAATATCAGCCAAGCATCCCAAGCATTAACAAATGAACGCATGAAAAAAAATACCGAGAAGAAAATATACGAAAAATCCGAATAACTTGGAAAATATGCTGGGGATGAGTCTACTGCGACGACCTTATTTGATTATGCGATCTCATTTACGGTCGGGCCCAAGAGCGACATCTCCGTATCGCAAAGGAAGACACCATCATTGCGGGAAGGTCGGTAACTGAGAGAGGCCGAACAGGCGAGATTCGAAAGCGATATCGATGCTGTACCGGCGCCCTTCGTACCTTTCCTGTGGATCAAGAGCACGAATAACGCGCTTAATCACTCCGAGGCTGCACTCCAGAAGTCGTGCATTCCGCCTTACGCAAAGGGCAAAGGACCCCCTTCCTCCTGCTCTGATACATTCTGCACTCAAAGGCGTTAAATAAAGGTTTCTGTGGCATACCGCAAGTGCAACGTTGCGTCCTACTCTTCATTGTGAAAAGCCGTGCGACTTCGAACACGGGTGGACAGAAGAAACTCAGGCACGAGCGCCGACTTGCAACTGACGCTTTATTTATGCATGTGTTATCATACAGAAACATCAAAGCCCAGATCAAGAAAGAAAGCTCCTCGCAAGTTCTCGCTAAGGTCGCGTATAGGCTGCTTCACATTTGTGTGCTTAATATGCTCTAATAACAATACAAGTTAGGCAAGTTGGAACGTACATATATGAACAGCACATGGAAAAAAGGTGGCTGCTTGGGCTGGTCGGCGAAACAGTCTCTAGACGCGAAAAAATCCTTTTTTAGCGCGCAAATCGTAAGATTTACGCACTAGAACACTCTGTCCGCTCTCACTAAATCACTCTGTCCTGTCGCCTTCTTCCTTCCTTCTTGCGATTTGCGCAGTCAAAAGGATTTTTTCTTGTCTAAAGAACATTATACAAATGAAAGTTTACTGAAGACTGTGAGGACAGCCCACTTTTTTTTTCGCTTTCTTTAGAACCTCAAAGAAGTTGAAGAAACGTGATCCGCGTCCAGGCATGCAAAATTAGTATTCAAACTCAGCCCTTTTCAATCACAATTGGTTAGAGCTCCCAAACAGAAGCTTAAATCCATCCTGCTCTTCGTCAAAAGAATCTTCAATAAAAGCTCAAGAAAGAGCACAAAGTGAGCACTTCCTTTTCTGAAGCGACAGATACAAATCGTGGGAGGCATCTCAGAAGTCGACGACGGAGCGGCTAGAGCATAAGAATGCCGCGCCGCCTTAGCACTGCTCCAGCCAAGCCAAAATGAAGGCGAAGCATGCAACAAGTATTGTCGCAAAGTATGCCTTAAATTTTTCCCGCACGGTACAAGCGGTAGGCTGTTAATGAAACGGCATGCGGTGCTTTCGAAACAGCATTGATCTAAGCAATGCAGAAAAAGATATTGCCGTCTCAGCCTTCCCGTCGTGAAGTCTGCATCTGTGCCGCAGTTGTACAACGTTCTCTACGTCTACCTGATGGCGAAGAGAATGCGTATGACGATCATCGCACTGAGTGCATGTGGGAATACCGCGAAACGGGGAGCTGTCTCGCTAGGACGTCCGGGGCTTTATGAGCACCTTTACGGCTTCGCTACATTAGGCTACAGCGCCACTTACAGTCGTTACTTCATTCCACGGTTCCGCCCCCTCCTAGCAATGATATACCTCCTTCGAGACGGTGTGGTAATTCCGAGCATGCGCGAACATTAAAACCCGAAAGCACTCCGCCTTTTGTTGCACTTAACTGGTCGTAATGGGCGCTCCTGAACACGCACACGTTGCTCTTTTTTTTTCGGTTACTGCCTCAAAAGAGCGCTTATTTTCTCTGTGATGAAGAACAGTGAAAAAGGAGAAAGAAAAACGGCACGAAATCCACGACATTCGCACAAAAAAAAAATGTGGAGGACGCTGAAGCTTAGCCTTTAAGAGTGGAGCGCTACAGCTTTCAAAGATCCCTGACTGCTTCTCACGCTTCCCGGCAAATGCAGCTTATGTAATAGTGATGTTCAGGGGGAAACGATGGCGGCGAACGCTATGCATGCACGAACGTGAGCGGGCGAGCGTCCTGATGGAAACGCGGCCGCTTGCGTGTGCCGCAGGATGGATGGATGCTATGAGCGCCCCCTTCGGAACGGGGTGGTGGGTTGCGTCACCGAGCTTTTGCTGTTATATAAAGTCCTACCTAGGTTAAAAAAGAAATAAAGAAAAAAGCCAATATGAACTCCCACAGCCAAATTTTCTGACCACCTATCGCGAACTTTGCTTTTGTACGTCTCCGTTTTTTTGTCGTTTCCCCGCCTTTCTTCCACCAATCTTCTAATCACCTTTTATACTAATCTCGACTGCGGACATGTTTACTTTTCCCCTGCTCTCGCTGAACCCAAGGGCTTCAAGGAGGCCAGTGGTGCCTAAATCGACCGCTAAATCGAACGCCTCTGCGCAGATGCACACAGGTGAGCGTCATCTGGATGGCGTTGTTGCATGAAACCGAGCGCAGCGCGTCGCTCTACGAATGGTAGAAACGCTGGAAAAGGGGTTTATGTTTGCGTTTCCGCGTAAGAGAATTATGTTTTCTGCTACATTCAAATTGCAATCCGACGCTATTATGTCTGTAGGTTGTGTTTAGGTTGTACTTTACAATTTTTCTGATGCATCTACGTTGAGGAATAAAACTAGTTCAGCAACGTCTTTGCGCCACGCGGAGGGCCTGCGTGGTGGTTCGGAATAATGTTGCGCTTAACTGCGTCAGACGCACGGTGCCGACACCGGATTTTATGCGACACGAGGCCTTCAACGCTATCGCGTTAAAAAAAAATGCTGAGCGAACCATAGTCGGCTATTCAACATCAGTGAACCACGTCCTCTCACATAACGTGGTGCAATGTCTCTGCCCGCGCCTGCTACCGAAACAAAAGATAAGAAAGGTGCGAATATTTCAGGAAACAACAACAACTACTACAGTTATGGCAGCAAGAAAACCGCACTGTCGCAGTCTCCAAAGGCACTTCTCGGTCCACGTGTCGTGGGCAGACCGGACGTCGCGGACCGCCCGGCGTTGTCGAATGTGCGGGAAGTTGATCATTACGCGCCTGAGCAAACCGTGCGGACCGTCTCGCAGCGCTTTTGCTGCTTCGCTCAGCGCTCGCGAGTGCCATTAAAGTCACGCAAGGCTGCTTCACCCACGCCAGCTCCCCGCCGCGCCGTTAGCACAAAACTGGCGCTGCACCTCGTGGAGGCTTCGCTGATGGAAGAAACCGCTTGCCCACCCGCAACCACTATGCGCTGACATCAATACTCTGTTTTTTTTTTATTCTTCTTCAGACCAGTAGACATCGTAGCGGGCAAGTGGGAATAGTGTTTGCGTTAAGCTGACACGGTAGCAAGCGGCGCGTTTGCGCTGCTGGACTGTAAAAGACTGGGATCCAACAAAAGTGTATTATCATCACAGGGCGAAAAAAAAACCTGCCTTACTGAAAGAGACTAGAATCGAAAATGGAGTGAGAGCCGGTTAGTAACTGCGGGGAGCCATTTCAGTTGGTGAAGGAACCGAATCACTTTTTCTTTTCTTTCACGAATCAAGGAAGGGCTGAGCGTTGAACAAGAGATCCGCTGGGGTGACGAACTAGAGAATGGAAGAATTTACGCGCTCTGTGCACGAAAAGAAGCATTCAGTGCAGAGCACCAGCGAAGGGAGCGGAGAAGAAAGGCTCGCGACGAGGGCGCTCAGGCGCATAAGAGGTTGTGGGCTGAAAAGGCCACAGCGTCGTTAGCCACTGTAATGGTGCTGGCGCCAAAATGGTACTGGACAAAGGAAGAGAGCCACATCCGCGACGGTGCCATTTAGCGCTATGCCACCTCTTCAGTACTATACACACTCCCCCAGCAGTCAAATGTATTAAGTTTTATTACTCGCATGCTACGGAGCACTTCAGTGAGCGGCAAAAGGAACGATATGTGTAGTCGGAGTCGTAGTATCCGTGCAGGCAGAACGAGCGTTCGTGACAGTGCTAGTATGCTCACGACTTTACTGTGGAATATCTGCTGTTAAACAATATCTCAACTGAACACGGATAATGTTATGCAAGCACAGAGGCGCAGAGGCGCTCTGATAAATGCAGGGCAAGCTTTGCAGGAAAAACGGCAGCTTCCGCATTGTGTCTAGACTGCAAAACGAGAAAGCGCAATGTGTCTACATCGCGGTGAAAACTACAAATGAGACAGTGCGAGGGAAGACAAAATGACGGAGAGCGCATATAACAGCGAGCTGTTCACAATAAGATGAGAAAGAACCCCCGTGTTCTCGGTAGCTTGCGTCCACTTTAGCGAAATTGCTACTGAAATTGACTAACAAAGAAGTGCGTTCTTGATCCCCATGTAGACAAAGAAAGAGTCGATAAAGATAATCTAACTTGTGCTCGTGAACTATTTAAGTGAACTAGTTAAGTTAATTAAGTTAAGTTGTGAACTAGTTAAATAACAGTAAGGGTTATCACAGAAGGTAAGAAAAGTGTGCCCTGATTGTAAAAAAAAAAAAAGAAAAAGAGCCTGAATACACATCATAGTAGTGACGGTGGAAGCCAGGTAATTGATGCAGACACACAGGCCCTGCCGTCCAAGAAAGAGAAGGCTCGCAGCATGTAGTTTGCATTGGCAAGAAAAAAAAAAAAGAAAAAAGACCGCGCAGCCGAATCAGAGAATAATTTGTGCGTAAGGCTCATACATTATCCTAAGTGCGTCTTTATCCATGCACGATTTCTTGCTCCTAAACCTTCGCTTGCTGTATGTCATTGCGCAGAGCACTGGCTAGTGAGGGACTATCATCTATTTGGCCTGCGGTGTAGGACACTCGACGAATGTTTGTACTCCAGTGGTTGTGCATCTCGAGGCGATCATGCTCACCGTGCTCTCCTCATTTTTCTAGAAGTAACTAACTTAGGTGCACGTTTGTAGCATATTTTTGTTTTGAAATGACAAGACCTCATACACTATTTCTTCTATCTTAAGAGGAAGCTTTAGCTCGGGCCCAACTGTGACGCGACCTACACAAATGCATGTAAAACGAAAAAACGCTTTTCTGAAGTAACCCCTGGACCGATAATAATGAAATTTGTTGCATTTGAGAGATAAAAATAAATCCTAGTGACTGTTGGAAACAAAATTTCGATTTAGGGCCTGAATATTGTAAAAGATTACAAAGATTCGAAAGTTCGTAAAACATTGAAGCGCAATGTTCACAAATTAATAGCTTGGCAACAAGAACAGATATCGCGGTTCTGTAAACGGCATCCATTGGATCAATCAAAGCGGACAAATTTGATGTTAATTTGTATTTTGCGTGGATCTGTTACGTTGTGTACAACGGTATCGCAAAAGCTGTATTTCCCTACTAAATTTTTTAGGACTTATATGTAACATGTCAATTTTGTCCACTTTAGATGTAATATCAGATGCAATCCACAGAATTGTGATAGTATGTTTCATTGCTGAGTTAATGAGTTGTAAACTGGATAGTTTCGTTTTCATAAAATTTGTGATTTTTGCGAATTTTTAATAAAGAATTGATGACCTAAATCAAAAATTAGATAAAAAGCCCTCACTAGATTTCAAGTTTTCTTCTAAGTGCAACAAACCTCATCAGATTTGGCGCAGTAGTTGCCGAGAAAAAGGGAATTCTCCTTTTACATGTGTTTAGATAGGATCACCCGAGCTAAAGCTTCCTCTTAGCATTCTTTAGTAGCGTGACCTAGGGGGGTATTCTGTAAGAGTCCACCTGGTGGACTGTCCATTTCGGCCGCTGCTGATTGGCGAGCGCTGCTCGTCTCCTCCTCTCTCGTACAGCTGCATCCAATCAGCAGCGGCCGAAATGGACAGTCCACTAGGTGGACTCTTACAGAATACACCCCCCCCCCCTTACTCACAAGGAGGTTATTAAATTCTTCTACATGTCTAGAAGGGTCTTTCCACCCCCTCACCTCAAGTTGGATAGGGCGCAAGCCGTTTCGCTTAGACTTCTACAGACCAGCACATATCCGTGTCTGTCCGTTCTACACGAGGCTTAGCCCAACGTATATCACGAGGACGCCGACGACGCGTAGGTAGCTTCTTATCAGCGCTGTGAACGAGTGGTGCAGATCAAGTTGTGTCAACTTTTGAAGGAGTATTTTGTGGCATGCGACATCGACAGCTTCTATACACAGCTTCTATATTCAGTATATATGATTCGGCGCTTGTTGAAATGCAAAAGCAATCAACTGAAATAGCCGCCCTCAAAGAAAGGGCAGATTCCGTCGGTACATCTAACACCAGCATGAACGTTCTTGTTGCAAAAGCAAGTCAATGCCCTAGAGCAATACAGCAGGCGACAAAATATTGAAATCCATGGCTTACCTGTCACCAAGCATGAAATTTGCTCGGGAAGCTAAATAATTTAGCAACTAAGCTTCCCCTTCCTGGATTGACTAGCTCTGAAGTCGAAGGCGTGCATAGACTGCCGCCAAAAGCTGGCAAAGTTCCTGTCGTACGTGCTCGTCCGTTTCGCATCACATGTCACATGAGATCAATGGATGGCTGAGAAAGCCGAATTAAAAACCGCTATTTATGGCGTGTATTTCCTTGACAATCTGACACCACGGAACAAGAAACTTCACTGATAATGAAAGCAAAAGCTGAGGAGCATCATTATCAGTTCGCGTGGTACAAAAATGGCGTTTTTTGTGCGCAAGATGCCTGGTGATCGAGCACTGAGCATCGACAGTGAAAGTGACCTTGATAAGATTCGCTGAATGGCTTCTTTTCCTTTATCCTTTGCACTATTTCAATTGCTAGTGTTAGTACTATGGCTATCTTACATGAAGCGATATATCATGATGCTGAATCTCTTAAATCTCTTGTGCAGTACCCCCTTTTTAAGAAGCAGGACAGAATGTTGATTTTCCATTTAAACATACGCAGTCTTAGAAACAAACAACCTGATGTGCTGCTAGATTCATTAAAACATACGTTTCATTTTTTGGCCTTCACTGAGACGTGGTACTCATGTGCGTTCGATGTAGTATTTTTCGAAGGAGACAAACATGAAGGTGTGTATAGACCGAATCGCAGGGGTGGTGGAGTGTCACTGTATATCAAAGAAGATATCTTATATGACGTGGTTCCTGAATTTTGTTGTGTTTGCGCACATTATGAATCTATTGCCGTCCATTGTGTAACATCTCTGATCGCCTCAGTGTATCGCCCCTCATCAGGGGATACTCAAGAATTTTTGGATTTATAACTACGGTTTTTGAATATGCCTCCTTAAGAAATTTGCGTATTGTTCTTGTTGGTGATTTTAATATTGATCTGCTATTCCTCAGCCCACATAGTAGACAATTTTTAGATGTCATTGAGTCATTTTCGTGCACAAACTTAATAGGATTACCCACTAGAATAACAACTGTAAGTGAAACTCTACTAGACCTATGTATAACTAACCATGATGGAAATGACTTCAATGCTGGTGTGCTAACAATTGATCTGAGCGATCATTTATCAGTGCTTCGTTTTTTCCCTGCGACAAAGAAAGAAAAGAATGATGTTAACGATGCTCCTGTTGTATATCGCTCCTTCAATACCAATGCCTTGTCAGGATTTCATGCTAGTATTGAAAGTATCGACTGGAGTGATGTGTACAGTGACGAAAACCCTAACGTATCGTATGATCTGTTCCTACAACATGTAAAGAACTGCTATGATGCTGCCTTCCCACTGCAATACTATAAAAGGTACAGCAAATCCAGGAAACCATGGATTAACAGAGATCTTTACAATAGAATTAGAGAACGAGATAAACTATACCATAACTTCATTAGACTAAGAGACATATCTCTATTACATGAATACAAAAAAGTTCGCAACAATTAAACTCAGATTTGAAGAGAGCTCGTATTCAATATTATCAGGCAAAGTTTGCTGGGGTCTGGTGTAATCCCCGAAAAGCTTGGAACTCGGCATGTCTCCTCATAGGGAATACAAAGTCTAGCATTCCTACGACACTAACATTTGACGGCGTTGAGTTCACTGAAGCCGACCTAGCGGACAAATTCAATAATAATTTCCTAACTTCTGGTGCAGCAGGTCAGACAAATAATACAACAAATGACTGTGAACAATACATTTCTTCTACCTGCGCGCAATGTATTTTCTTGACTCCATGTGGTGAATTAGAAATAGTTACATACCTGAAACCGTTAAATAAGTATACTGCCGCTGGCTATGGTGACATTAAGGCTGACCCAATTAAACATGTTGCTGAATTGCTATGTGGCCCACTTCAGAACATCTGCAATCAAGCTTTCACCACGGGGACCTTTCCTGAAGGCATGAAAATAACCAGAGTAGTAGTCATTCATAAAGGTGGCTCTCATAATGACTTGAATAACTATCGGCCTATATCTGTGCTACCTTTGTTTTCTAAAGTGTTAGAATATACATTAGAATCACGATTTATGAAGTTTATTGGCGACCACCAAATGCTTTCCAAGCAGCAATTTGGCTTCCGTGAAAAGAAATCAACCGGAACGGCGCTCTTAGATATTGAAGAAAAATTAGTTAATAATATTGATAATAAGCAATACATTCTTGGATTATTTCTAGACTTTGAAAAGGCGTTCGATTCTATTACGCAACCCATTTTGTATCGCAAACTCCCACACAACGGGGTTAGAGGTTTGGTAATAAATCTGATACGTAGTTATCTATCCGACAGGGTGCAATTTACTAGCCTAAATGGTTACCGTTCCCAATTACAGCCGATAAAATATGGCGTACCGCAAGACTCTATCCTTGGACCATTATTGTTTATTCTTTATATAGATGATCTTGTGAACATACCGCGAACTCCTGACGTAGTACTCCATGCAGACGGCGCAAGTATTTTTTTTTAGAGGTAAACACTTATTTGAACTTGAAAAGGCAGATAAGAGATGGTTAACTAATCTATCAAACTGGCTGTATTGTAATATCGCTGAACATTCTTCAGTATCATACTATCGTATAGTTCCCCTCTGAAGGGCTTGTAAAAGCAAGAGCGCGGCCACAGTGAAGGATCCCTTAGACGCTGATAGCAGGCCTCATTAAAAGACACATGAAATGACGCGTAGGAATCGTACTGGGTTTTTTGGTCGAGTGCAGGACAGGGGCTTTCCACCAACTGCTGATAGGTGGGCGGCGAGCTGTAAGGGATGGATGTCAGGCCCAAGCTTTGTCACAAAGATAGCCCGAGGGTGCACAGAGCGAGAAGCAGCAACAATCCCAGCGGTGCCACAGCAGCCAGCACTCAGTGTTGACTTTCGCTTCAAGGTTGGCTGGGCTGGCAGGTGACAGGTCCACTGAAGCAGGTAGGCACAGCAACTGGTCAGCAGCGGGAGCCTTCGACGAAGCAGGACGATCCAGTGCAGGAGGTGAGCGCGGCAGACGGTCAGTGGTCTTCGGCGCCTGCATAGCATACGTCGTTGCCTTGGACGGATGTGCCGGCGGCGCAGCAGCAAAAGTGGGCGATGACGGTTTGCGCTCTTTGGGAAGCTTGTCTCGTAGAACGCGCACCTCGTCTCGAAGAGCGCCCATAGCTTCGGCTTGTTGTGCGGATGCCTGCGCGCTTTCGCTGTGGAACCGTGCGTTATCATTCCGCAGCTGCGCCACTGCACCGCTGAGGTAGGATATTCCCTCAAGCGCCTGAAGGAGAAGGTTGCGAAAGGTGGTCAGGTCAACGACCGCATCGGAATCTGTCACGTCGGCAGACGCGGCCACCGATGGGGAAGCTGGCGCGTTGACGCCGCTAAGCCTAACCGCAGAAATGTCGGCCTTCTGGCACAAGTTACAGGTGAATGCCTGCTCACCCGACTTCAGCAGCTCGAGGTCGTTGTCCGGCCACGCAATACACTTCGCGTGTGCACGTTTTCCGCAGGAGACACAGCGAAATAATTGTTGTTTGCCGGAAGCACAAAATACAGGTGCCCTT
Organism: Dermacentor albipictus; assembly: GCF_038994185.2. NCBI lineage: Eukaryota > Metazoa > Arthropoda > Arachnida > Ixodida > Ixodidae > Dermacentor > Dermacentor albipictus. Next base: position 242,125,024 of record NC_091821.1, on the reverse strand, counting down.
ACTCGGTGCCATCTTGATGATGATAATAATAATAATAATAATAATAATAATAATAATAATAATAACCTTCGCTACAAATTAAAGGCACCCACGTTTTTCACGCTGCCCCGGTAAAAACAGGTGTGAGTTGATACTGCTCTCATCGAGTAACGCCCGTATGCTTGATTGACCGTATTTGAGAAGCAGCTCAATGAGAAAAAAAGGCTAAGACGAAGGTAAAGAATTTCTCGGCGTGTCACCGTTATCATTCGTTTGTTGCTGTTGATGCCCACTTCCGCATCCAAAGGCACACGCAGAGTGTTTCTCGTCTTGCATCGAACCGCCGCCCGTAGAAGCCTGCTTGCTCTCCCATCAATCATGCTCCATTCCGAGAGAGCGCCGCGTATGCGCTGATAAGAACAACTGAATCGTTAATTTTTTTCTTCCTGCGAAGTGGCTCTGGACAATAAAACAAGAAGTATTTCTTCAACGTTTTTTTCTTTTCTCCTCGTGCATCTAATCTGTTTGCCAGTGCGCTAACAGCACCGCTCACATATTGAATTCCATTGACTACACGCACACCCGATGAACACTCTATATATTATAGTTGTTTTTTCTGATCCACGTCCACGTATATATACACGGCCCTCTACGTGCCTGCAGAGAGATTATTGAGCATCGTTCGCTATCTCTTGTTCCCTTCATTTTCTTTTTTTTTTCGTAGTTGCCCCCCATTTCAGGGCACTGATTATCTTCTTTTATACTCGCAAACATTATTCATAACTCGAGATTATTCCCCGGTAAACATTCTTGAGCGATTACCAAGCTTGACTTTATCTCAGGTAGAAACAGCGAACAAGCAAATGATATAATTACAGCTGACGAGGAAGTGCCCCTTAACGAGGTGCGCGTAAGTCGGCTTAGGAAGACCCATTCTCCCTGCTCAAAAGTAATAAAAGAGGCGTTTTATTTAATGTAAACAAGTCTTATAATCTCTTGTTTTCCAGCCTAGCCCCAGAGGCTTAACGCAGAGAAGAACGTGACTGTAAATTGTTTGCGCCTCGGCGCTACCAAGCTGTAATTTCTGCGCTAGCTCATTATAGTCTATGCTTCATTGTGGTGCTAATGCTCTTTGAGCTTCCAAGACAGGAAATTGTACCGCGTCAGCGTAATTACAACGTTTTAAATCCTAACCTTCAACTATGTCACAAAAAATATTTGCAAAAACGTGAGCCACAAAAGTGAAAAAAGAAGAAGAAAAAGAAAAAAGAAGGAACATGAAACATGGATGACTACAAACAAGTGCTCTCTTCGAAATGTTGACACCGGCCTACCCTGCCTGGTGCCCTAATTTAGTTAAATTTACTTGTCTCGTCAAATACTTTTCAATCATTTGAACATTCAATACGATCATCTTATTTTAATGGTTACTACTGTGAAGAATAACGGTGTCAAGCTGAGTGCCGGGTAGACCACCAAGTACTGTGCGTTAGGTCGACCTGAACTATAGCTTGTATGAGAAAAACAAATATGGTGTGTGCATGCGCATGTGCGTGCGTGTGTAAGTGTGCAATGACAACCGAAAAGAACTGACGACGTTCAAGAATTCTCTCTGAAGGGTGTAGGAGAACCGAAGACTTCATATTTGCCTTTGAACAGGGGTCACCACTTTTCGGCCCACCAGCATGGTCTTGTGTGTACAGTACTCATGGATTGAAATAGGACATTCGGAGCGCGTGGCCGTCGCTACATGCAGCGCCACCCATGGATGCTCATGGAACCAAGGTGATGCATTGTGGTATAGCGCGAGGGGGAGAACATCTACAAAGCAGAATTGCTCCTTCCGGTCGCCAACGAGCCGGCCTGTGGTTTACCACACTGCCTGCGTGGCGCTGCAAGGCTTGCGTGCCTTCGTGTGTCGACCGAAATGGTTCGGCGGTGCGCACTGCCCGTTTTGCGGCGTCCTCTGCTTGCGCATGTGCGCGAGCAGACGACGATCTCGTTACACGCGTTTGGCGATGCGGCACGCATGCTGTGCAATTCAGACACAGGATTCAGCTACGAGATAGCGCCGTATGTGCCTTCCTAGACATGATCTACACTTGCACAAAAGAAAAGAAAGCTTATTTCGTCCGTGTCGTAACGACAAAAAAGAAAGAAGCAGTCACACGTCAGTCCTCGTGCAACATTTAAACGAAGTCTCAGTATTTTGTTCGTTCGCCCTTAGCAGCGAATACGGCAGACATTCTGCGTGGCAAGCTTCCGTAGAGGCTATCAGCCAAGGAAGAACGCGCTAGCGTCTCCAATTCTTCTTGAACAGCCGCCCACAGCATGTCCAAATAACACCCGTGGTGCGGCCGACGAGACAGGGCCTTCTTTATTTCAGCCGATACATTCTCAATAATAATAATGTGTGCACGTTGCGGAGGCCAGTTCAACACCATTACACACCTGTCTTCCAGCAGGCGAGTAATGGGTGCTGCGGTGTGAACTGGGCTCCGGTCGTGCTGCAAGTAAAACAAGCCATCCTTAAATGGGCCATCCAGGGCGTACGGCATAAGGACGGTGTCGAGGAGGTCTAAGTATGCTGCGGCATTAAAGCGGCCATCCAGGCGCACTAGTGGACCTAAGCCGTCTTTGGAAATACAGCCCCACACCTTGACGCTGCATCGACCGCTGCTTGCAACACGATGCAGATTGGGGGCGTCGAACCTGGGCGAAGGAAGCGGAAAGAACACAATACATTATTTTACTTCACTGCGAATGATAACCGCGACGATAGGGGGTCCTGCTCTTGACTGTTGGCAGAATGCACTGCCTTTAGTGACTATTTCTACGAACTGCTTGTGTCCGACGCACGAAACAAGGCGCCCGTGAAAAGTTTTTTGGCGTGCGCTCTCTCCTCGTGATAGCGGAGTGCACGGAATATAAAACGTAGTTTTTGATGAAAACGCATACCTATAGCTGCCACATACCATCTATCCCATCTATCATGCGCTACGAGAATGCAAAGAAAGATAAACCGAGAGCGTGGTCTGCTCGCGCAGGTGCGCACCGTCGAGCCATATCGGTTCGGCACACGAAGGCGCGCAAGCCTCGCAGCGCCACAATGGCAGTGTGTTAAACCACAGGCCGGCTCGTTGGCGACCGGAAGGAGAAAATCTGTTCCGTAGATGTTCTCCCCCTTGCGCTATACCACAATGCAGCACTTCGGTTCCATGGGCACCCACGAGCGGCGCTGCATGTAGCGACGGCCACGCGCTCCGAATGTCCTATTTCAATCCGTGAGTACTGTACGTTTAAGAACGTCCTTTATTCGTCTTAGTGGCATGGTTGTTGTCTGAAACTATGGAGATCTATGACTTCGCCATTGTCGGAATGGTAGGAAAACTGGGTGAGCTTTTGGTCGACAGGCTTGGGAATGAGGATAGTTCCTCTTTCTTAAATTCCATAAGCGTCATTTGCAGAAGACGAGATGAAGGTTTGGTTGAATGGACTGAATTGTGTGCTAAAGTTAATAGTTAAATTCTGTAACACATTCTGTCGTCGTCGTCGTCGTCGTCGTTGTTGTTGTTGTTGTTTATAAATAGACAATAAAAATAGGCAGTAGCCTTCTCTAGCAATTGCAAATATTGGTGGCTAACAAAGCAATTAAGCAGCACTATACGATTGCTTTCCGTCTCCTTCTCTTAGAATATCGCCAGTCTCGACAGCCGCTCGAGAGTATTGAGTGACGCCAATCCCAGTGGCATTGCGCTTGGAGTAGTGTGCTGAACGATTCCGAAGACAGTGCATCGAAAGAGATGCACTACGACGACTTTTTAAGACTACTATGTCTAAATGGCTTTACCCGAGTAAAAACGTTACAAGCGCCAAAAGCACCAAAGAGGATTACATACGAGTACTAAATGTATGCATACACTCAGCTTCTGATGGGTCGCCAACATGGGCAACCACACCATAAGCCCGGTGCAGTATGTGGAAAGCAGTTCGCCCCACCAACAGAAAATTGGAACCAAGATCGCAAACACGCCAAAGGCCAAGTACACTGTGTTGTTCAGGCATCTGAGCATCAAACTCTTCAACACGGTTGCAGCATGCAACACAGAGACCTTATGTTAAATTGGCTGAAATTACCAGTGGTATTGAGATATTCTAGCCGTAACAATGTTCACAAGAAGGCACATGAAGAAGATTGAATAATTCGCTGCTCCACCACCACATACCACACCTGAAGGAAATGTAGGTGCCATAAGTTTTTTCTTCACGGCAAGGTGGCACATGTGACTGCTCTATTACAAAAGGGAAGATCTGTCTATCTGGCCTCTGTAAGCTAAAACTCCTAGGTCGGACATGCTCCAATTGAAACGTACTCGCTCACGTAGTTCAATGTGTTCGCCAAGGCGGTGAAATTAATCAGCAGTGCTATGAAAACATTACACTAACCAAACCTTATCGTAAAACTGTGTCGCCGATGTTTTGAACTTTAGATGCGTTTTGTCTGGAGGAAATTAAAGCTGAATCCATAAATTACATAGTCACTTCAACACTGCGATTCTTGCACTTCTTTTTTTTATTCCTGTTCAATATTTTGACAAATTTGATAGGTTCCCACGGTTGACATGTTCCATGCCCATCGCCGGAAAATTAGACTGCAAGAAACGGCATGCTGCTGACAGCGTGATGTGTCGGCTCCGGAATTCAACACCCCGAATATATAATTCCATTTGTTGCGTCTGTGTTTACACGCACACAAATAACGGCGTTTCGGCGTCTTCAACGTGGCCGCTAGCGGCGCTGGTTCTTCGGGTGCAGAATTTCTGCCCTTAGTTTGTGCACCTAAACAGACAGCTACCTCGCGCAAAAGACGAGAGATAAGCGGAACTGTAAGCGAAGCGTTCGTCACCCGCCCTGTAGATCATTCTTTGCCGGCGCAACTCGGCTCGTTCACGTCTCTCTTGTCCCCTCGGGACAAGCTCCTCGTAAGTAAGCAGCCATCTATCGAAAAGGAAAGCTCTCGGCGTCTCACTTTTTTTTTTCTTTCCTTCATCCCGCGCGCACCATTGTAGCGCAGCCAAAGAAGGCGTCCTGTGGGCCTGACCGTCCAATTAACTCCTTCCCCGCCCCTACCTCCCCCCACTCACGCCTCTGCGCGCATCTTTCGAAAGAAGGCTCGCGCGTTCGCGCAGGCCGGAAGCGTGCGGGCACAAAAAAAAAAAAAAAACCATCATGCCCGGGTGCGCGGAGATCCTTCGGAGGATTCCTTGGCGTCACTGCCGCCAAGCAGAGCGGTCACTGCAGGCGGGAGCCAGGGGAAAACCACTTGCGAGCACGCCTCGTGGCAACAAAGACTTTCAGCTTGCGTCTTCTCGCCAACCACGCCTATATAGCCCAGCTTCTCAACGCTCCATGCTCGCCCCCTATCACGTCCCTTTTGCTTCTGCCTGCGCTTTCTTTCCTTTATTTAACATCCCTTGCACTCAGGAATACAACATGAGCGTGACGGACCTGTTATTTTTCTTAAAGGAAACGCCGTTTTATGCATTGAAGCACAGAAAGAGAGAGAGAGAGGGGGGGGAGGGGGGAGGAAAGACAGGGAGATTAGTAAGTACCGGCTAGCCACCCTGTGCTGGGGAAAGGGGTAAAGTGAGTAAAAGATGAAAGAAGAAAAAAGGTTTGAGAAAAATTCACACAATAACGCGATGCTAGGCGCTCCAACATAAGTAAATGGAACACCAGTGCATTTTGTCGGACACATTAAAAATTAATATCTGAAAACTGGTGCAGTCCAGAGCATTCTTTCCAAGTGGATACGCCTTGAGAACTCACTAGCAACCATTTGTAGACTAAAATATGTGCCGTAAGAAACTTATTAAAAAGTTAATTAGCGTTATTAGAATAATTATTGAAATAAGCATTTTTATTTTTTGTAGAAGTAATGGCCACCTCGTCGATTAATTTATATCAACGATAAAATTCTGCTATCTGCCACAGGTGATTTTTAAGAACTTGGTGTGCCTAAGCAAAAAATAAAAAAGACCTCTATACTAAACTTCACTTCAGCTCGAGGTTGCATGCTAGATGTTGTAACAATTGATGATAACTTTCGGCCAGATGAAGAATATTCAGAATATCTACACCTGGAGTATATTACCGTTATTTATCATATAGAGTGCCGGGCAACTTTAAACTGTTAAAAGCAACTCCTTTATATAGACTGTAACCGTCAAGACGCTATACTACTTTGATTTACGCGATTCCATTGTGAATATCTCTCCTGCAACGTCTGTATATGACAATCAGGTAACGATTAATATCTGTTATTTAGACGCCATCGACCTTCATGCACAGAGACAATAAAACTCTACTCATTGTTTTTTCACGTGCATTCTCGATTACTCTATAGTATAGGATAGCAATAGGGGCTTGTAGGTACGGCACACCTTATTTTGTTATAGCGCAAGCTTGACACGGACAACAGAAGGCACATCTGACACACCCACCCACACACACACACGCACGCACGCACGCACACTTCATTTTTTTATATTTTTTATTAGAGAAAATGTCACGCAAAAGCAAATTGAAGGTAATATCAGGAAGGTATATATATATATATATATATATATATATATATATATATATATATATATATATATATATATATATATATATATATATATATATATATATATATATATATATGAGTGAGTGTAGCGCTAGCATCGCGAAAATCGAAGCGCACGATGCGATGGAGTGTTTCCACCGCGGAAATACGAGGTGGCTTCCGCTTAATTATGCAAACTATGGCACAGTCGCACTCCAATTACGTCCCTCGCGGCGTTTCAATATGAGAAAAGCGATAAAATACAGGGTACAATCTAGAATTATTCCTGGATCGGCATATATAACGAAAGACTATCGCAGTGGTGGGAACCGAACTATGTGCATTTTTTAAAGGCCTAATATCATTCGACTTCCCTCAAAACACGGTGCACCTATAAGCCGGCATACTACAATATGCGCACGCAGATTTACGACATAGAATAATTACGTCAATCCAGAACCACTCACACACGCACAGAAAAAAGAAATGATATCACAGAAAGCGTCGTGCAAAGTACTCCGAACTGAAACGAGTAGGAAAGATATACTTTCGACAGCCGCTTATGAGGGGTTACATGATGGTGTGTTGTGGCATGGGTGCGTAGCAGTTAGCTGAACGCCCTGCATTGCCCTAGAGACTCTGCATTTGAGCTCGAATGCAAACCACCGTCCCACACATTGGAAAACGAGAAAATGCGAGGACGCCTTCACACTCACCATAACTTGTTGTCATTTTAATCTGTTCGGCTATTAATATTGATTTTTGCGCTCATAAGCCAGAAGAAAAAGAAAACTCAGTAAATAAACTGCCAAAGCATGCATAAAAAAAGGCAGGTCGTCAGGACAGCGTCTAGAAAAACACGCTGCCGCGGAAAGCAATTACCCCTAGCTAGCGAAAACACACCCCAGGTGCGGCAAAAGAGGGAATAGAAAGCAAAATAAAGTAGGGGGCCCGGGTTTCTAGCTTCCATCGTCGCGCCGTCCCACTGTCGGCAAAGACAAGAAACTAAATGGCCCCGAAGAGATGATCCTGAGCCACCGTAAGGGCGCGCCCATTCGAGGGTCTTAAGCAACTGCGAGTGTAAACACGGCGAGCAAGTTTAGCTCATCCGGATCGCCGAAAGCCGTACATGTGGAGCAAGCGCACCAAGACCGGAGACATATATCGAGGCTCGACTGTCTCGTTAGTGCGTTCCCTGGCGGCACGGCGCCAAAAAGCGTGCACAAAGATCTCTGGCGATTACCGGAAATAAACAAACAACAACAAACAAAAAAAAAAAACGAAGCGACTACCGCGTGACGAAGATTTCGGCTCCCCTGCACTCGCACGGAGGACACCTCGTAACGATCTGACCGGCTTCGACGTTCGTACTCCTTTCGAGACGAATCGCGACACATGCAGAAAATTCTATATTATTATTTATTATTGAAATGGATATTAGGAGATGTTGGCGCCTTTATGGCGGCACCGGATACTCCTTGTCCCTTCGCAAACGAAACAAATTTGCGTAAAAAGGCAGAATAGCGACACAAAATATGACACTCAGTAGAACACTGGATGAAGAAAAAACATACAGTCCAACAGTATACATGAATCTCCATGAGATGCGATAAATATGTCGGCATGTTTCAACCGTTTGTATGACTGGATATGGTGGGTGACGAGCTTCAGCAATTACTAAAGAACTCGAGGTAGCCTGCGGAATCCCAAGACACACTCGTAGCCCCCTTGCTAGTAAACGTTGAAGACGTTCCTCAGAAGTTTGCGATAAACCATGGAGAATAGGTGCCGAGTGAGCAATTTTTTTTTTTGTTTTACGAGTGCGTTATGAACTTGTAGTAGTGAAGAGACTGATCCCCCCCACGTTGTGCCGGCGAGTCGCCGAAGTACGTTTATTACTGAATTGGTCTGCTTTTCTATTGCGCGGATGCGTGAATGCCCATGTTAGCTGGTGGTCAAGAATAACTCCAAGAAATTTATGCGCTTTCACAAATACCAAAGTTTGCCCATTAAGTGTAAATTGGAAATTATTCAGCTGTCGTCTAGTGAAAGGAAGCACGGCTGTCTTTGCTTATGAAAGAGTCATGCCTCGTTCTTTTAAAAAGGTGTCCATATTATCAAGGCCCTTTTGCAGCGTTGTTTTAATGTCTTGTGTATGAGATCCAGAGGCCCATATGCAGATGTCATCTGCGTTCAGAGAATACTGTAGACCAGACGGGAGTGTTTGTGGCAAGGCTGCCATGACACAGTTGAATAAAAACGGACTGAGAACACTGCCCTGCGGAACGCCCTGCGTGATGCTGTGATAATTACTTTATCCTTCGATTGTTTCCATAAATATTTTTCTATCTTTCAAGAAATTTGATACCCATCGCAGTGTTCGACCGTGTAGGCCAAGCTCTAACATACCAGCAAGGACGTGTATGTGACTTACAGTGTCGAATGCTCCTTGAATTTCTTAGAATACTGCTACTGTCACATTTCCACAAATTCGTTCCTGTTCGACGCATGTGGCAATGTCTAATTCTGCATCCACTGTACACCAATTTTGTTGAAAACCGGTCATGTAGTTGGAAAACACATTTGTGTGTTCACACCACCATTGCAGCCGACTGTCTGTCATCTTCTCCATTAGTTTTGAAATACAGCTTGTGAGACTGACGGGTCCGTATGAGTCAAGACAAAGGGGAGTTTTTCCTGGTTTTAGTACTAGAATTACCCGAGCTAATTTCCATGAATCTCGAAGAGCCTCTCCTCATCAAGATATCATTAAATATATCTCCAAAAGAGCCATTCTTCCTGCTGGACCTAGGTTATTTAAGATCACATACGTGACACCATCTGGGTCTGCGGTTGTTTTCGTACGGCATGACGAAAGAGCGCATTTCAATTCATTTAAACTAAACTCACAGTCAAGTTGAGGATGTTGTGACATAAAGCGCGCATGAATCTTCTGTTCTGCTAGTGTTGTCGAAATTGTAAATTGTAGGCAAGTAAACGAAATTTCTGGTTTGGATATAAGTTGACAGAATTCGTCAGCAACAGATGTTTCCGGAGTGTTTCGAGCTACGGCAAGGGCTCGGAAGGGATGGCTCTGGTTACCTGGACCGATAAGATCTGACAACTGACCATATTCTGGGAACTGGACTAAACGGTGAGAACGACGTGCAGTATTCTCGCCATCTTCTCGTACCTAATTTTTGTAAGTGTCTGCGCGAAGTTGACTGAACTTTCTGTGCCATCTTGTAGTCATCCAGCTTTCCACTGCGGCAGTAAGCCCGTTCTGCGCGTCTTCTAATTGCTCTTAGACATTCGTATTCCCCGTCGACGGCAGCGTATTCATTTGGGACAATGGCTTGCTTTGTGCAGATCTTGTAAGACTCGGACAATATATTTGCAAAACTTTGAAAGTACGGATTTTCATCCAATGAGTTACTTAAATGGTGTCGAAAACTTTGCCAATTAGTATATCTTGAGTAGCGCCGGGTCCCTGCACTCCGTATGAGACGATGTTTCATCAAGATCGGAAAATGATCACTACCGTGCGTTTCTATGCCCGTTGACCATTCAGCGCCATCAACAAGGTCTCGTGAGTAGAGCGTAACATCTATACAGCTTGAGTAACGAAACCCCCGCAAGAACGTTGGAGAGCTGTCATTTAACGGGATCAGATTGCTTTTTTCTGCGGCAGACTCTATGATGCTTCCGCGGGCGTCGTTATATTCACTGCCCCAGATGACGTTATGCGCGCTGAAGTCCCCACAAACCAGCACATGTGAGTTTGCGATACCAAACACATTCACCAAGCTGTCTGCTGATATTTTGCTAGAACATTGTAGATAAAGACTGATCACTGTGACGCTTGTATTTATAAAAGATATCTTGCATGCTACGAACGTAGGTATATTTAAATCGCTCGACTGTATTAAATAGGACGGCAGGTCTTTTCTAACGCATAAAATCGCTCTGCTATACTTCCAGCAATGCGCGATGATTTATATATAACATAGCTTGAAAGACGAAAGTCCTCTCGTACGCCTGCCTCCTGTACACATAAAACAGGAAAGTTATGCTGAGCTAGTAGTTAGCAAAAATCAGCTGACTTATTTCGAAGGCTATTAGCATTCCACTGAACTATGAAAACATTTTTGTAACGATTATTCATTGTAAGCCTGCCATTGGAGCTGTTGGTGGTTGTGGAACCACCAATGATTCCATAGAAAGCAGTGCTTTTATCTCTGGCAGGTTGTTTGCATGTGGAATGGCACTGAGAATTGCACGCAGAGCTGGGAATAGCATGGGCAGGATCATCTGTGCCACGGATGAAGACGCGTAATCACCAAACGACGCTGAAGCTCCATGTGTGCTCGAAGTAGGTCGCAGAAGAGCTGACGGAGATGGTCGCTGGGATGACTGGTGTGGTTGAGGCGAATTCTGAGGTAGTCGCTCAGGTGTTCGATGAGGCTGCTGTGTCAATAGTAGAGGGCGTTGCTGAGAAGGTTGGCAAATTTCACTCGAAGCCAGGGCAAGATGAGTAGTATTCTCTTAAGGTGGATCGTGTCGCTCGCTGTCAGAACGTCGTCGACCTGAGTGCTTTAGAGCTGCAGAATAGATCATATGGACCCCTTGCTCTTTTTCTTTGTTGGGAGTTGGAGGCGCGCATCTTACAGCGTCAAGGTTGGGTGGGGGCGCATTTCGAGGAGGCAGCCTTCCGTATTTCAACTCATGTCGGCGTAACCTTGAGGCAGCTCTGCTTTGAGGGCACCTGGAGTAGGAGCTGTATGGTTTCCGCCACAGTTGGCACACTTTGGCTGACACACAGACTTGCACTCTACATGGTTTTGGTCTTCTGAGCACATTTTGCAGCGACGTGGACTGCGGCAGTTCTTCGATAAATGTCCAAATCTCTGGCAGTTGTAGCATTTCAGAGCAGGGTCATGATATTCTCCTATGGGATGACTCGTGAAACCTAAATGCACTCGTTGCGGCAATGGTTTGTCTTCTCTGAAATGGAGAATGACGGTTCTCAGAGGGCGTGATTCTAGCGCGCCGTCTTCTTGGCGATTGTAGCGAGCCTGACGACGGGCAGATGTCACACCAAAATCCTTCAGGAAGTCAACCAGTTGTTCTTCCGTATACTCAACTGGCACATGGCGTATCTTGCCAACATTCTTGGCATAAGATGCCGGAATGAATGGCTTGACTCCCAAACCAGCGACTTCGCTCATCGACAGCAGATGTCTTGCAGATGAGACTGAACTAACGTTGACAGAGAAACTTCCATCTCTATTCACGCGGAATGACTGTACTTTTTCCTTTGCCGCGGAAACAATTTAGGACGCAGTGTGGTTTGGATTAACTTGCCAGAAGTTGCGTCCTTCCTGTGAGCGTCGAAAAACAACTGGAATTCCCTCAGGCCACTTCTTTTCCTACGTTACCAAGGAGAACGGCGTTTCATCGCAGTCTATATCTTCATCTTCACTTAGCTCATAGGTAGATGTCCTGTCGTCGTCAACCCATGGTTTCTTGGCTTCACTCTCGCTTGTGTCAGCCATATTCACTGAAGGTGCGCTGGAAGGTAGGGCAGCGTTGAAAATTAGCGTCGCCGGCTTGATGACATTAGGCGCGTGTTGTGGCACTTCTGAGTGCGGCGCCGATTCTGCGGCACTCATGCGCCTAGGAACGCGCTGTCGGACATATGGCTCGTGCCGGTGTTCTTTGCTGCCTACCGCCGTGGTAGGCGCAGATGCGCTGCGGAGCGCAGCAAAACAACGCGATATTCTGCGTGATCTCTAGCACATAAGTATCCCACGGGATGTCTGTTCTCTCTGGATAACAGCGAAGTCTCAACACAGCACTGATTCTTCGAAGAAAACAGAAAATAATATCTCACTGAAGAAGCAGCGGCCGCTCGGAGGGACTTCTTTTTCTTCCGTCCAAAATTCTATGCATGTAATGCGATTTCATATTTTCACTAGAGAAGAATGGATGCAATGAGAACGTGCGCCAATATTGGTTCGAGAAAGTATTGGACAGTACTAACCTTTGTCTGCAGAAAAAGAAAAGTTGCGCTTTAGATACAGTCTATTTTCTTTATGAGGTCGCATACGCCATCAGAGCGTTTTTCTGTGGAGAGCCAAGTTAAAGTCAACTACACCAGGTCATGTTCTATGGATCATAAGTTGGCCATTTAACGTAGAGTGCATTCAGTGTTTAGTCAAGCTTAGTTTATGCAAAGATACAATTAATGTTTTGCACATATGTCAAAGTATTCCGGCAATAAAGGAATCCTTTCAACCATACCTGGCTACAGTATTTGTGGCAAAGAGAATTTTGTTACCTTGTTCTTTCGGTATTTATGAGTCGCTGCCTTACCACAGCGCCTATGCAATACGGCTAGCTTGCAGCTTTCGTCTCCGATTTTTCTTCTCATACACTTACGAAAAGGAGAACAAAATAAATATTCACACACACACATACACACACAAAATGATAATAATGGAAAAAATAAGAGCCCCCCCCCCCCCTCGTTCCTTCCCTCCTCTGTCTTATATTTCGCGTGGCTTCAACGTTCATATGCATTGTTTATTTCTAAAATATGCGGTTTAAAATATGCGACGCGTTATTGATTTCAAAGCATTGAGTTGCTTTCTTCTTTGTTTCTTTTTTTGTAGAGTAAATAATCTCCCTCCCATTTGTGTCCGCCGCAAAACCTTCCCTTAGCCGGAGTTTTTTTTTTGTCCCTTCTCTCGGCACGTTCTGTGGTTCTTTGTCCTATTTTTCAATACGTGATCGTAAAAGTTTCAATCAGAATTTATTTGCATAGTACCGCTTCTGTCGCCGTCTCGGAGGCGCGTGTTTCTTTTGTTTGCTTTTACGCAGTTATAATGGCCCGTGAGAGCTGGCTTCAAAATGTAGCGAGTGTCGTCAGTATCCATACAGGATGACAGGTCCGCACCTGAGCTTTGCTTTTTTTTCAAAAGCCACATTTAATAAGTAATTTATTACTACTGGTACTGTTCTCTGGCGTTAATGATAAAGAAAAATCCAAGCAAGGTAAATATCCCTTCCTAAAACTGGCAAGTACAAAAGCGAAATTTCTATCAACGGTCCTAAATGCTGATATACAATGCAATCATGTCGCCTGATAGTATCATTTTTTAATCATTCGATATATTATTAGTAACTGATAGAGAAACCAGTGACAAAATAGTTTATAACATTTCCAATTGCAATCATATTGTACAATAAAGCCACCATACAGGAAAACAAAACTGGAGAACTAACCAAACATAGATGCGGACAAACGCAGGCACGTCTATATATATATATATATATATATATATATATATATATATATATATATACACACATATATATGGTCAGTTAATCTTCCGGTACATTTTGCTGTTCGGTGATCGTGTATAGCTGGCGCTCAATGTTTACAAAACATGGGCTCCTGAATAAACCTGTATATTACCGCAGCCTGGGCACACAGCTTAATATACGAATTTCTGCATCCTCTATTAATACATGCAAACCAAATAGTGTTCTATGGTGTTGCTTTTTGCGGTCACAAACTATACGCTGTAGAAGGATTGATGAGACTGGCAAATATGCTGGCACAATGTGGGTTTATATACAAGGAGCTGGTATTTATGCTCCAATTGACCGACGATCGTGATGATCACCACGACGACTATGTTGATAACACTAATAATGATGAATAATATTCTGGCGGTCAATGCATGATGCCTCTATTTAAAAATAGAAAAAAGGCATCGAAGCAACATGTCACCGCGGCAAGCAGCCCTTTATTGATTGGGCAATCCAATCCTATGTGCTTAACGTATGTGCAACAGATAATCCGATAATCCGATTCCGACACTTAGGTGAAACAAAAATATATGTACTGAAATCGGTATTACGACGTTCTTGGTAATAACCGTCTGTGTCCTATAGGTGTTGCTTATACACGAAAACTCAAGTTTAGGTGTATAGGTTAGAAAGTTGTCAACGGGCGATTTTCTGCCCCCTGGTCTTCGCTTATTTAGTGGACTTTATGGACCTTACAAAGAGAGGAAGAAAGGACACACACACACACACACACACACACACACACACACACACACACACACGCACATATATATATATATATATATATATATATATATATATATATATATATATATATATATATATATATATACAGAGAGAGAGAGAGAAAGAGAAATCGCACCAATAGATAAATATGCGCCAATCATAGAGGAAAAGTTACCTTTATCACTTCAAGCATAGGTGTTTTCACACTTTTTTATTCATGTCATTTTCCTTCTTCACGGCGCAGCCTCATTTGTCACACCAACAGTTTGACCACTGTTACGAAAGTGAGTGCGCTTGTCGAGAAATGTGACTGCATCATTTGGTGTTACAGTGAAAACACGGGGAAGGCGGGAGATGGATATTCAAGACGATGAGCAAAACCAACGTTTCGACAAGTGGCCTTGACATATGTCGCCTGAAAAAATACAAGTCCACTTGTCGAAACGTTAAGAAAAATATTAAATTATGATGTCTTACGTGTCAGAATCACTTCCTGATTATGAGGCACGCCGTAATGGGGGGGGGGGGGGGGGGGGCTCTGAAAATTTCGACCACCTGGGTTTCTTTAACGTGCACCTAAATCTAAGTACACGGGTGTTCTCGCCTTTCGCCCCCATCGGAATGCGGCCGCCGGGGCCTGGTTTCGATCACGCGACCTCGTGCTTAGCAGCCCAACACCATAGCCACTTGCCTAAACGTTGGCTCCCGCTTTTACCTTGTTCTCATTTTGTTCATGTTGCAGTGACACACTCAATTAAAACCTCGTCACTTGACCTGCTCTGTACATCCGTCCATCCTTCCCGTTGGGCCGGATTCGTCAGGTTACCTCCTCATTCTTGCTTATAGCGAGGAGAAACAAGAATGTGCACACCACCGCCACTGGCAATCGAACTCATTCATCAGCGGGCAATGTTCAGTTCGGTGACGAATGCGCTAACCGTCGTGTCATCAGCCAGCGCGACAGCGCAGCAATTTGCGCAGGGTCTTGCACGCTACGCAGACTCCGAGAGCGGCGGCACCTGTGCATGTATTTCGGAGACCACATCAGTCAATACTTTAGCGGACGAAGAAGTGCATCAAAAACAATATTTATCTAGAGAGATGATGGCAATGTTCGCTGTGAAAGCCTGCTGCTGTCGCAGTGAATAAGTTCAGGGAGAGATTAATCGCTGAAATCAGCTGATCTTTCCTTTAACGACTTATTGGATTCGATTGGTAAAACGTTTATTTGAGCCTGCAGTAAAACGCGAGCGCTCCGGACGGGGTCTACGTCGTCTTCTGGGCGCCGGCCGCACGGCCTGGGTCACCGCTCGCCGTTGCCGACTCGCTGGGTCTCTGCCGGGCCAGTGCCTCGATGACTCACTGGACGATCCTTAACGACTTAAAGTCATCGCTTTCCACAAGTGCCCGAAAATCCCTATACCTCGATCATTTTTCAAGCATGTTGAACAAAAAGTAGAAAAATTACGCCAGAACTCCTCTCGTAACGACTGTCAACGGTAATTCGATCAACATTCGAGCTATGTAGCGACTCGCCGTATTCCTGCAGTCACGGTCATTTAACATAAGTCTCGGTCATTCTGAGACTTCCGCTGCTTCGGCTATATGACATACTCCGGTATCGTCCCACTCTGACGTGGTACTTGCTTGCCGTGGCCGCTCACGAGCGAGGACTTCAAAACGATTGAATGACGGTAACGACAGAATGACGAAGACGTATTGACGTGCATGGAACGTCGAAAATGGTATGACGACGACGACATTAGGAAAAAAGTATAAAAGGTATTACCATTACTATGTGAAGACGGTGACGTGGCGACGACGGCATGAGGAAAGTTGGATGAGGAAGTTAGAATGACAACGACGGAGCGACTGCAGTGGCAACACAGAAAAGGTACGGCAACGAAGGCATGACCACTACTGTTTGACGACGACACAATGACATCCGCGACATGACAACGGTATGGAGAGAATACCACAAGGACATACCTAGTGACCCACGGTGTAAGCGTAAGAAGATAGATAGATAGATAGATAGATAGATAGATAGATAGATAGATAGATAGATAGATAGATAGATAGATAGATAGATAGATAGATAGATAGATAGATAGATAGATAGATAGATAGATAGATAGATAGATAGATAGATAGATAGATAGATAGATAGATAGATAGATAGATAGATAGATAGATAGATAGATAGATAGATAGATAGATAGATAGATAGATAGATAGATAGATAGATAGATAGATAGATAGATAGATAGATAGATAGATAGATAGATAGATAGATAGATAGATAGATAGATAGATAGATAGATAGATAGATAGATAGATAGATGGGCAGGCAGGTAGGCAGGCAGGCAGGCAGGCTCAAAACACCTGATGTAGGCAAAGAATGCTCATTAATCCGAACAAGAACATGTACAGGCGGAATTAATGTAAAAGGGCACATTCGGTTGCTTTGCGCGTGAGCCTCATCAAGTGTATTTGCTTCGGCGTTAAAATCGATCAAACTAGGACGGAGCAGGTTATGGCAAAACCACGCAAGGTGGTTAGCACGGGAAGTTTGATGTGGCCTTCAGAAGTAATTGGCGCTCGAGTACAGAATATGGTGCTACATTTTATTTGAGCCTGCCCTGTATGACACCTAGAACACGCTTTTCGCATTAGGCTAAACAGGTAGAGCAACCTCGTTTGCTTTTCAAGCAGCGCTCACGTTTTACCAAACCTTTATGGTTATTTAAGTTTATCCGCATCGTTTGTATTCCATAGCTTTGTTCGCATGAGCCATCGAACACGGCACATAAAGAAAAGAAACAAAAAAGGCCAAAAATAAAACGCGCTGCGTCAATGTTTTCTTCTTCTTTTTTCTTGCAACTCCGACATTTCCGCGCATATTACCGCGTTCTCCCTTTTATGTTACTTCAGCGTTCTGCAGAGGCGTGTCAGTTGGTGCATGCAGAGAAGTTTGTGCGCTCTTATTTCTTTACGCAGGTCCCACTTTCCCCGATAACCCAGGGGAGATTCCTGGTTTATGCATTTTCTCGCACGCAATAAACGTTAGTACGCGCACTTGGCGAACAGTGCGCTGGCATGCCATTGTGCACAACAGTGCAAACCAAGCAGCCGCGGTGAAGGGCGGGAAAATAGAGCGCTGTTTGGTGACAATGGCTCATTCATCTTCATTCATTTTCCCCCCAGGTTCCCTAAAGAACCGGAACAAAGGCAAACACACCATGCAACGACCGCTCCCGTAACATGTTAAACATCACAAGGCGAAAACGGCCCCGGTCTTCTCTCCTTTTTTTTTTTCTACGGCTCATTGCAGTTTCCTTGAGTAAGAGAGCGTTAGATAATAAAGATGTGCTGACTGAACATGGGCTGCATTAGTTGCCACCGACGCATGCAGCGTGCCCCTCTTGTCTGGTTGGCGCTAGCTCGCTGATTTCGGCACGCGAGAAAGAACCTGAAGAAATGGCTTTACCGCCTCTGGAGACCTCAGGGTGTCTTCAATCGATCCGGACCACTTCACTTCAGAAGTGACTTTTCCCTTGGCCCTCAATTATATTTTGCGTGGGCTGTTATCAGATCGCGGCACACTTCAACTTCTTTTTTTCTCTACTGAGAGTCGCCGAACGTTCTCCGGTAGACCGAAACGCAAGAAACGTACTAGAATTAAGGCCACGCGGATCAGAAGAAAATACGAAAAATAAAAGTAAAAGAAGAACGGAAGGAAGAGAGAAAGAAATAGGAAAATAAACAAAAAGAAAGAAAGACAACTGCTTTTCTACCTATTGAATCAATGACCCCACTTAGTTCCCACGAGGCTGCGCGCGGCTTTACCGACCGCGCTGCCCTCGGATCAGGCGACTCTCTCCCCGGACACAGAGACGTTCCTATAACGCATAATGAACTTACTAAATTCTTTTACTTAGAGAGCAGGGTTTTCCCGCCGCCTCACTCCAAGACCTGCGTTTCACGCCGCAAGCGGTCACACTCAGACTCCTGCAAACGAACTCCTACCCAAATCCGGCGTCCCTTAACAGCATATCGTCACGTGGTAGTGACATTAAAGAACACAGTAGCAATACTGCTGTGAACGATAAAACTAGCTTTTATTGGGCGAACCTGTGCCCACAAAACAAGCCACACTTAAAGCACAACGACAGCGGCGAACACAGTCGACGATCGTCGAAAATCTGATCAGTGGGTAAAGCGCATCGGCTTTTATACAGCAGTCGTCAAATATTCCAAACTAATTGCTGGGACCCGCGTGTCTTCCACAAAGTTCTACACCATTCACATCACGCGACGAAATCAGATACCACAAGGTTCAGCGACAACAGACAGCGGATAGAAGCATTGATAACATTCCAGAAACTTCCTATACATTGTGCGATATTTGTTAAGCGGTGAAACGTGGTCACCCGAGAAAGATCAACATTTACACGTGTCGATATATTTCGAGGTTTTTCTGAATTGTTCTTGCGTGGCCTCTGGTGAGGTGGCTACTTTGCCTCATATGCTCTGGGAGTGCGGGTCGCTGGGCCCAAAGTTCACCAACGAAGAGTGGGACGCGCTCCTGCGAAGTCCCGTCTTTGAGGACCAAATCCTGGCCGTCCAGCGCGCCCGCGATCGGGCCGGCAGACTAGATCTGTCAGTCCCGTCGTAGGATTAGCCGGGTGCGTGTTCTATCGCGTTTTGCTAGACCAATAATCACTCACTCACTCACTCACTCACTCACTCACTCACTCACTCACTCACTCACTCACTCACTCACTCACTCACTCACTCACTCACTCACTCACTCACTCACTCACTCACTCACTCACTCACTCACTCACTCACTCACTCACTCACTCACTCACTCACTCACTCACTCACTCACTCACTCACTCACTCACTCACTCACTCATTTAGTTCCCAAGCGGTAGTTCTGAACGAATAATTCTGCAGAGGGGCTGACAATACCAGGCAAAAATTATTTATTCTTAACCTCTCGATGCGCCTGCTTTAAGCTTGTTCATTCGGCCCGGAGGATCTTGCGATCACTGCGGTCGTTGTGGTATATCCTGCGTCACCGTAACTGCTTCTATGGGGTCTCTTTTGTCTAAACAGCTGCCGGTTAGGAACAAAAGATATTGCAGCCACATGAAACAAAAAAACATCAGACGTCAGAAGAAAAACCGAGATGTTACTTTCGAAAATTTTTCAAGCATTCCGCATTATGATGCAAACAAACACGCGGCATCACTTTGTAAGTGTAGCTTTCTTTTACTGCGACAGCAGTTAGGAGCTTGAATCTCGCTTTTATCTGACCATCTGTGCATTGCATTACGCCGACATCAGGCCACCTGACGTCGGCATAAACAGGTGGATCCCAGTTAGTGACAAGCGAAGCTTCCTTTGGTGCTTGCTGAAATGTCTTCGCTTGTCCTCTTTCACTCTCATGTAGTTCAAAGCTGCTCTCTCAACGCACGCTCTGGCCCAACTGGGTTCGCTGAACTTCTTTCTTGACCCTCGGATGCTTCCACTGCCGACTTCTTGAATGTTCTGCTGCTGGCTTCACTTCTTGTCTGTTGTTTCGCTTGCATGTTCGGACACCTACCGAGTGGCACATAGCCACTTTGGTAGATTGGCCAAGAATGCTCACATACTCAGTAGAACTTGCCCAGTTGCGCCTACCCAGTGTCCCAAGTTGTCCGTTAGGGCGCATACCAAGTCGCACGTATTCAGTGACCCAAGTTGTACACTCGGCCAGACAGCTGCCAGCATCTGCAAAGCTGGGACCTTCCATCGCCACGAATGCACGCTGACGAAGCAGAGAAGCTTACAAGCAGTGCCATGCCACATTCTCACTCCCCACTATACAGGTACAGTTGTCGCCACCCTTATCAGATGCCAGCTGGTTGAATGCTACCTAATGTGCTACGCAGCATGTGCATGCATTTTGTAGCTGACCGGGAAGGCAGCACAAACACAACGCAAGATCGTCAACACTTTTTAGAAAAATCCGCAAACCCGGGTAAAGGTAATGTGCCCCCCCCCCCTCTCCCTTTGCTCAATTCTATTCTGGAGATTGCATCCTGTAAGTGCCACTCTACCCCTGATATATCTATCAGGAGGTGCTGCCAAATTTTTCAGCGAAATGGTTGCAGGCCAGTCACGCAAACACCGACAGCTACGTGTTGTATTATAGGTAATCACAACCATATTACTTTAGCCTTATTAATCAACTCATTATGCTTATTACTCTAAGTAGCCTTATAGAAGCTCCCGGGGTAAAGCTTTGTCTGAAAGTGGAACGAAATAGAGTAATACATAGGCTGTAATAGTAGGTTACGCTTCTGCAAATGCAAAGCGACTTCTTAATGCGAGATCATTACTTGGCTCATTGTGCGACCTCGCTATCATCAGAAAGCCGAGGCAGGATAACGGCACACAAATCACGTCATTTTCACCTAACTGAAGAAAGAAAGGTTGCCACGGTCAGGATTCGATCTACTACCCCACCACCACTGCTGCAAATCCGTACCCGAGCTCGCTCGCTAACCGCTGCGCCACCGTTGCATTGCGCCACCGCTTCAACAGGCGACAGTGATGGCTGTTCGAGCCTGTGTACGTGGTTGGGCTCTGCGTGGCGGGCGATTCACTAGATGGCAAAGCGAGTGGCTGCGCAACGAGCACGGCGAGCTGTAGCCGCTCCCTCTGCCTTTCGCGTTGTCGGGGCCCCGCAGACGCCATCGCAGGAGCCCATGGCCGACGACGGCGAATAAGATGCAACGCGCTTCAGGTACCCGTCCACGACGACTACGACATCCCCCCAGAGTATGAGGTGGAGTTCGCCTACGAACCCGATGAAGAAATGTAGTGTCAACACCATGGTGCCACTCGGAAAAAGTAGTGCCATCGCTCGGCAAAGTGGTGTCATCGAGAATGAACACTCAAAGCAATGCGTGTGAGTACTCCGCAAATAAAACTCGGCTCAGAGATCGCAACATTGCCGGTTTGTCGGCTTGCGTTGTTGCGAGCTCATAAGCAGCAGCATTACACTCGAAAACGTAACGCAGTAGCATTGAACTCAGCAACACTTAGCCGCAACACTAACCTCGGCGACATAACTGAGCGAGACACTCAGCGACATGCTCTCGCATTTACACATCATAAGATTGCTTATGTGCACCCCCCCCCCCCCCAGTGTTTTCTTTTTTCACTTTCTTTTTCTTTTTTTGACGAGAGTGGAAGATTGGTAAGCCAGAAAAAAGTGAAGCACGAGAGACTGATGTCGAAGCTGTTCTGAAGTTCTCGCAATATCTCGATCGTGAATTCGCGTATAATGACATGTGCGCGTGCGTGCGTGCGTGCATGCGTGCGTGCGTGCGTGCGTGCTTCTAACTCCAAAGAAAACTATGATGGAGGAAGGAAAAAAAAAACAAATGAGGAGGGACCCTGACGTCACTCTTTGTGAAGTTAAGTGAAGCCGGAAGTTGGCGTTGCTCCGCCATTATGTCAGGCCAGTTCTCCTCTTTTGTTTACATTTCTCGCGAAACCACGCCGCGTTGCGCGCTACCGGGCTGCTCGGACGCGCGCACTCAATCCGCAGCAATTCTAAAGTATGTAATCGCTATGTCTCATTACGTTACCGTTGCCAAAATCATGTTGAAAGAAGTTCATAATGAACTTCGCAAATTAGGCCCTGAGGTTCAATTCGCTGCTTTTACCGGCTTTTATGAAAATAAACATGCTTTTTAAGGCCAGCCAGATGAACTGTACTCATCAACCGACGGTACCAGCCGCTGCCCAGTTTTCGCGTGTTTTTTTTTTAATAAGGTCAGTTTAATGGCTGCCTTCTGCTTGCTTTTATCTGCTTGGGCTTCCTGGGGCTCTCAGACGGATTGCGAGCTAGACGCCTGGCGAAACGGAAGAAAAATTCACGCATTCTCACTGCACTGCAAGAATGCACTGGAGACGCGCACGACACACCGACCCATTTGCGATCACTCTGGAGTACACAAGCAAAAACACGTAGTCTCGCTGTGGCTTGAGGAATCGTCGTGATTTATTGAACAAATTTTGAGTGGCCGTGCATCACTACGACAGCGTGCCGGCGAGGAGGCAGAATGTCATTTCTGACTCTGCGTTTAGTTAATTGACTGCGGCCTGAGGTGTCTTCTTCCCACGGTAAGTGAATCTTCAAGGAACCAAATTTTTGCGATAGCCGGCGCGTGGTGCAGAACAATACGCGCGTAGACCCGGCCTACATGCGGCCACGGAACAGCCATCTGATGTGTTCGCAGGCGTGGAGTTGGAGGCGTTCCCAGTGCAGCCTTGCTCACTCTTGCAGCGCATCCGCTAACCTTCACTTCCCTGCGCTTCTCGCGCGCACAGATAAGATGCGCCTGCGGTAGGGGGGATTCGTTCCTTAATAAGTCAAAGCAGCCGCTTCTTTCACATCTTCCCCGATGAAGCGTCGACTGGCCGGCGCACGGTGCCGAGGGCAGCAAAATGCACATATTCTGCATAACGCTCCATCAGCAAGTGTATTGCGGTACACCTGTTAAGCTGTGTATATGGCCTCGAACGCGCTCTGCTTATAAGAGTTCGTGCTGTCGCGAGTACTGCAAGTAACTAGCAACAGTTGAGCAACATGTGTTTTAATATGCACAAAAGCAAGTTGTTACTGAACACGAAGTTCTAAAACTAGGATTATGCATTCTTGAATAACGTACGTTCTACGTGCCGCAAGTGCACCATGCGCTGTCAGAAGCAGGAATCACTGACCTGCAAGGAGGTTCATTGTACTGATTCTGAAGCTCATCGGTTTCGGCCTGCGATGGCACGTTAGCATGATTCCGCCGAAGAGGGCAAAATTTCCCGTGGATATTCCTTCGTCCGTTACTATTGCCGTGGCGCGGTACATTGCGTACAGCGTTGCATGCGCGTTCATTTCACTAGCTCTAGTTGCTCCGATCCCACCTCGCCACAGCAACATCCGGGAGAACATGGTCCAGATAATACAGCGCAACAAAACGTGTACTAAAGCAAACCTGCCCTCTCGGCGCCTTTGCCACGGTGCGAAACCTACGAAAAAACACGTGTGAGCGCACACAACCACAACAAAGCCGCCATTGTGGCCCGAAATCATGGCCGCCACAGCTAAAGAAAGAGAAAAAAAAAAGCAAAAAAGAGGAGAACCTATCACGTCACTTCCTACACACATTTTTTCCTAGCGCGCGGAGAGGTAGGGCCTCTCCTCAATTTTTTCCTTCCTTCATGCACCCTATAATGAGGTACGAGCTAAATGCCGTGCGGTGTCGCGCTCTCCAGGACCCAGTCAAGCCACTTAAACGAGTGGTCATCTTGTGATTGCACGCAGCCTGGTCTCGCTGAACTCTCCTCTCGACGGCGCCGGACAGCGCTTGTGGTTCCTCGATTCCCCACCCCTGCCGCGTCGGCCCTGGTCACCGCTACGGTGGCGCCGGCGAGATGTGCTTCTCTTGGCGCTGACTCGATCGGTGCAGGGCGCCAATGGCGGAGCGCCAAGCAGGACCCGCAGCATCGATTGCGCTGGCCGCCGGTACGAGTGGCAATCTGTATCCATCGGCCGGCCAGTCGAGCAAGCACTAGCGCAGAACCAATAGAGTCTCCCAGGCCGGCACAAAGCACACGGTTGTATCCTCCGCTTCTGCTTAGCGAGCTCCCCTCTTTCATGTTTTGTGCGTTTTGCCTGGCTTGCCTATCTGCACATTGAACAGTCAGACGTGTCTCCCGCCTCTTGCCCCATATGATGCACCGCAGTCAACCGTGCACCGGCGCCACGCACGCCAGGTCGAATGCTGTGCGGAGCGCCTCACGAGAGAGCGAGCGCTGCATCCCGCCGCATCCGCAGTGGCAAGCGGATTAATGGGCCCGCGCCGGTTGCTTGGCTCAAAGGAGAGCGGGCCGGCTGCTCCTTGCTGGGAAATCGCTCCGCGCCACACGACTCGCGGGCCCGTGGGACTCTGCCGAATAAAAGTAAAACGCGCTTCCCTTTCGAGGTGGCTCAACCAGAGTTCTTTCTCCGAAGGAAGTCTTTACGCAAAAGCATCCGGCTGTAGAAATCCACGAAACGGCAGCTCTTTATTTTGGTACAAGTCCAGTGCCGTCAAGGGGGACGCCATGAAAAATAAAAGAAATAAAGGGTTTCTACAAAAGGGCGCATGAACTGCCTGTCTGCTGTTTCACGCATGAGGTGCACGTTTGGTAGAAGGAACTTGAAGAAACAACAACGAAAAAAAAGCGAACGAAAATCGGAGCAAGGTAAAAAAAAATCAAAGCCTATCATTTCACGACACGTCTGCGCTACAAGAAATACTGAAAATTCCTCCCTGGCGCTCTTGACGGAAAGGCTTCGTCCAGCGCAATTTTCGGCATTCACGGCCTATCGAGTAGTATGAGGAATGAACGTGCACATGAGCACAAGCTACAAAGTCGAGAACCACGAAGCGAGTTCGGCGATTCACGCTATTTATGGATATTGTTGTTTCATGTTCGCACAAAGAGCGCTCGGGAGAAATAACCAGCAGGGCTTATCTATGGTACCGTCGAAAGAGCTGAGAGAAACATTGCGCGCGCTACGGGCCCCTCCCCGGCAATGCCATGCATAATACATTGGCGGTTAATGCCCGCGCACCTTCGTCAACCGAGCGTTCGATAAACTTCAGGGCAGACCAGGGACGTGCCGGCAAAGTGTCGCCGGCGGCAGTGTGGCGCAGCAAGCCCTCTCCGGCGGGCGCATCGCAATCACCGGAGATTAAGTTGGAGCTATCGTGCCAAGCTGTCCCCATTATCTCTAGCCCTAGCGCACGCAAACCCCCACCTCGATAACCCCGCGGTTCATTTATGGATCGTGGCTCGTTAATAATTTCCCCCAGAAGCGTGCACCGCGCTCGGGACATAAAGGAGGTGGGGGGCGCTCTGCCAAAGCGGAAGTGTGTGCACAGCGTGATGCCGGGGAAGAAGGGTGTGGGCATGGTACAGCCCTCCCCTCTCGTGACGTCCTTTCCGCGTTCCTATGTTTGCGTGAGCGCCGTCAGTGCGACAGGCTTCCCGCAATTCCCTCCTTTCGAGGCCGCACCGCTGGCTCGTGACGCGGAGCAGAGGTTAGCGTCGGGATACCCCCCGCACCCTTTTCTTTCATCCCGCTGAATATGGCAACTCGCGCAAGGAACGACATCTCGTGCGGCGAAAGGACGCCCAAAGTATGCAGCACAGAATGGGGCAGTGAACGCCGCTTCGCGAAGACTTCTGATTTGCACGCGAGCAAGGCCACACTCGTTGCGAGTTTCTTGTGTACCTAGTGTGGTGACAAGTGGTCCTGATATCGGGAGTTTTGAGACAGTGCGTATTACTCGCCTATGCAAACACTCGAGAAAGGGTCCATCTATTTTGTTACTGATTACATATTTATTAGTGATATCAGGTTTAAAAGAAAAAGAAACACGCAGAGCCAATGGAATGTTGAAGCCTAAATGACGCCAAGCTTGTTATTGAGTTACCGAGGTAGCAACAGTATAGCGTATGACACCAGAACCGCCTCGAAGCCTGTAGCTGTCGTCTGACTGTGTCACGAGCACGAAGGCGATGTACGATGCTTGTCGATGGAAGGATGGTGATGAAAATTCTCTGCACACAGATGTACGACGCACATTTAAATGCAGTTAAGGTTTCTATGCCCCCTTGTGTCACAGTGACACATAAACAATGTGGGGGATTGGACCAGAATGGGCGCGCACGACCACTGGCGCAAACTGCGCATTCAAGCACACCCCCAGGGGTCCAAGTCGCCGTATACTAGGCAAGACAGTAGCAGCAAGCACCCACAAAGCGGGAGGGAGAGGTAAGTCAAGCTTCGGTTTGATTGATAACAACAATTAACGACTTTTACTGAAAACGGAATGTAAGTTCCATCTAGCGACGACAACGACATATGCAACTCTTTTCGTTGATCTAAAAAAGAAGTGCGCCAGAGCACGCCGGTTTTAGTTGCTCGAATAGCTTTAATTTTCGTGCCCCTGAGCTGAATGAATCTGGGTAAACTAAATACTCGAAATAATACGTATTTCAAGATTTCGTTCGCTTCAATATTCTAATGAAAACATGACGTAATGCCTCTTTATAAAGGGCGTTTTAAAATTATTCGACTCCCAAGGCCGACTATTGCAGTGTGCATTTTGCAAGAATTCGCATTAAATCACAACACTTTCGTTGAGGACATCTAAGTCTGCGAAGAAAGAGTAAGTACACGCTAACCGAAAATGAGCGTGACAGAGAACATTTCGCGCAAAATGTTCTTCTCGCCATTGTCAGTAAGCCAAGAGTGGAGTCCCAAGATCGATGGTAACAAACGCTATCAGATGAATCGAAAGGCCTCTTTAGTCTTCCCTTTAGTTTAATGCTATAACATGTGTAGAGAGAGAACACCGTGAAAGAGAATAATTACCAAACAGACCACAACGTAGGAGCGTGATAGCTTATACAAAATGCGAGGGACAAAAAGCACCACAAGTCAGGGAGAAGGTATATCTAAAGTATTTACCGGTAAAAAACAGGTACGTTAGTGTTTCATAAAACCACGCACAAAAGAAGGAAAAAAAAAGACGTCGAATTTTTATCTTTGTAACAGCGCCTTCCTTCCCTACTTCGCTATCTTTGCATTCACAACGCAGTACGCAAAAACCGAGCCGTCTTTCCTCACCATCGAGAGAGGGCAAAGTCGCCTGGATCCGCCATCGAGGTAATGCGCAAAGCTGAGCCCTTCATGATGGTCCCTACAAGCCCTGATACGGGAAATGGTCAGTACGTTTCGGAAAGAGCTCCCTTCTCGCTCTTGCCTGGTGCTCTTTTATCTCTTTCTCGCTGCAAGCGAGGAGCAGCTACTCGCCGCAATGACACAGCGACGCGGCCCACCGGACGCGCTAGAGCTTCTCCGGCTTATCTTGGGACGCGCCAATCTCGGAGCTCTTTCGAAAGTGCCATACATCACCGATCGCTAACGATGTCCGACTCGGCACCGACCGTCAGGAAGAAGTCGAGGATGGCCGAGGGGCTGCGGTAATCAAACTCCGGTTGACGTACCCTGGCCGCGCTCATACACGGCGCCGCCTAAGAGTGAGCGCGAGTATATACGACTCGCTTTGTCCCAGCCGGGCGAAGGTGCAGCAACTTGCGCTCCCTAGCATTTTAATAATTTCTGCACCACCAGAAAAAAAAAAAAAAAACTCCTCTTAAAGTGGCAAGTAGCTACGTTAATCTTGTTCTCATCGCACCGGTCATCCGGTGCGATGAGAACTGAGAATCATATGATGAGAACTGAGATGAGAATCATATCTCATCGCACCAGTCATCCGTTGGTGAAAATGAATCCGGAGCCCGCACAACGCCGTTTTTCATATGTTCAGGAAGGGTTCCTTTGGGACAGCATAAACTCAATTTATTGATGCAGTGTGAACCGTAAGCTCTCGAATTCTCTTTGCAAGAAGGTTGCGAGATGAAGAAGCAGAAGAAGAAGAAAACCGCTCAAGGAAGCTCGGCTCCCGCGGAAGAAGTGCTACAAAGAGCGGCGACCAGGAAACTGCTGGTGATCGACGGAGACCGCGCGGGCTGGAAGACGTGTCTCCTGATCGTCTTCAGCAAGGATCTGTTTCCAGAAACCGCAGTCGCCGCCTACTACATTGCCGCCACCGAAGTCGACGGCAGCTAGGTGGAGCTGGCACATCGGGACATGGCGGGGCCGGAAGACTTCGACCGTTTGCGGCCGTTGTCGTACCAGGACACGGACGCAATCGCGATGTGCATCAGTATCGATTCGCCCGACTCCCTGGAGAACAACCGGGAGTCAGAGAGGCCGGACGTGTGCCACTTCTGCCCCTGCGTGCCAGTCATCCTTGCGTGGAACAAAAAGGGCCTACGCAACGACCCCCGCGCGCTACCAGAGCCGGTCAAGACGAAGGCGAAGCCCATGCCGCCTGGCGAAGGGCGTACCGTAGCGGATGCGACCAATGCCTACATGACGGCACCTGGAGTGTTCCTCCAAGGCCAAGGACGGTGTTCGCGAGACTGCAACGATGGCCACCTTGCATGTCGGGAGGGTGAAGAATACGAAGTGCATTCTGCGCGCTAGAATAAACCTCTTCCCGTCCCTGGTGAGAAACCAGATGGGGGCTGGAGGAATTTCTCGCGCAACACTGTCTTCGTCTCAATGTTCTGCGCGCCGCCACCAACTCTCCGTTCACTACTCCGCACCTTCACCAAGTGTAAGCAGGTTTATTCGCAATGGAAATAGCTTCTGACGAGCACTGTAACGTAAGCGAACACGACAAGCTTAGGCGTAAGCACAGCTAGGGTCGTCTGCTTCATTACACCATCATTCTTCCGGAGAGTTATTAGCATGAGCAACGAATGTATTGAGCCTAGCTTGGAAAGCAGTTTGCGAAACTCGCGCGACAGTGTAATCTCTGAAATATGGCATCCGGCGCCAGCTATAGCGGATGGCTGGCTGGCGTGATGGTGCATGTGAATGGTGCATACGTCAGTATTTTATGCTCTGTCGGACTACCTGACACGGAATACAGAAAGTTGATTTTTTATACCTATGCCACAAAAGTGCAATTTGGTATGCCTTAGATGCTACGCATGCATCATTGCTAATAGCCGAGAGCGCGTGCTCGAATGATGCTCAAACGAACCGTTATGGATACACATAGCGTAATATGGAGCTGAGGTAAACATTGCGAAAAAGTACGATAAAGTTCGAATACGCGTAACGTATTGTCATCGCAATAGAATAGCCCTAGTTAGTTGGTTTATCATTTGACGAATGACGACCAACTGCGAAATGATTAGTAGGCGGAAAATTCCGATAGGACTGCATGCGGTGAAGCATCGGTGCACTGCCTATCCGTTCATCTTCTTGACACCTAGGTGCGGACTTGACATATTATGAGACCATAAACGTGACAGAGTGCGAATATAGCCTGCGAATGGGCATGTAGTCGCGTGTTATTTTTAATATCTCGCGGGCTTTCATTTTTTTAGCACGAAAGAAATAAGCGCACAATTAGCAACATGCTAAAAATGTCCAACTTTCTTAGTTTCATTTTTGTGTTGTTGACATGATAGAATGGAATGTTGGTGCACGAATGCAGTGCCGGCTACTCCATTGTCTCATGAAAGAGTTAGTGTTTTACACATATGGTGCTTACCCTCTGATGTCCTTGTACGTGTAACATACCTATGCACAAAACATATTGCACATGTATTACATACAAACATAACACATATACAGAGTGCTTCAGTGAACATCTTCAAACATTTTTATAGGTTGCCTATGGCAGATAGCACAATTATATAGATCGTGAGCTGGTCTACTCAAAGAGGCGGACATAACTTGCACAAGAAGGTGAAATGCATAATCAACTAACAAACATTCGCTAACTTTTAACTAATTACTCTATGTTCCATATTGCAATTAACAAATTTCAGCCATGTAGTTCGCAAGGCGGATCCACTTGGAACGAACTCTGGGAATGTCACCAGTTTCGATATATTAATTCCCGAACTTTGCAGATAAATGCATTGGCGTTCCAGTTGCTTTTGTCCGTCAATGCATAAAACAACGTTTTGTTAAGGAAGGAACTTGAAGGCGAATGCATTTCTCCGCAAAGTTCTGCAATTAATATATTAGAAAGAATTCTCAGGATGACACCAGTTTCAAGTGGATCCGCATTGCGAACTCCACGGCTGCAATTTGTAAATTGCACTATGGGCCATAAGGTAATTAGTTAAAAACCTTATTGGAAAATTTTTGGGTATTAGTTGATCATGCATTTCATTTTTTTTCAAGTTAAGTCCGCCGCTTCAAGTTGCCCAACCAGCTCATGTGCTAGAGTGGTGCAATCTGGCACAGGTAACCTTCAGAAATTTTTGAAAGTGTTCGCTGGAACACCCGGTATATATCATGCTGTATGTGGATAACATACATATATACTGCATATGTACAAAACGTGCGCGATTAATAGCGCGTGTCCTGTCAGTCCAAAACTTCTTCGTCCTCGTGTTGTCACGCTACCAAAAGCAGCTGTGAATCCGCTTCAACTCCCCCAATTTTCTGTCTTGTTGAAGAGTCTCAGTTGGTAAAAATGAATCCGGAGCGCGCACAACGCCGTTTTTCATATATTCATAAAGGGTTCCTTTGGGATGGTATAAACTCAATTTATTGGTGCAGTGTGAACTGTAAGCTCTCGAATTCTCTTTGCAAGAAGGTTGCGAGAAGAAGCAGAAGAAGAAAGCCGTTCAAGGAAGCTCGGCTCCTACGGAAGAACTGCCACAAAGAGCGGCGACCAGGAAACGGCTGGTGATCGACGGAGACCGCGCGGGCTGGTAGACGTGTCTTCTGATCGTCTCCAGCAAGGATCAGTTTCCGGAGACCGCAGTCGCCGCCTACTGCAATTGCCGCCACCGAACTCCACGGCAGCTAGGTGGAACTGGCACTGTGGAACATGGCGGGGCCGGAAGACTTCGACCGTTTGCGGCCGTTGTCGTACCGGGACACGGACGCAATCGTGATGTGCTTCAGTATCGATTCTCCGGACTCCCTGGAGAACACCTGGGAGTCGCGGAGGCCGGACGTGGACCACTTCTGCCCCTGCGTGCCAGTCATCCTTACGTGGAACAAAAAGGGCCTACGCAACGACCCCCGCGCGCTACCGGAGCCGATCAAGACGAAGCCGAAGCCCATGCCGCCTGGGGAAGAATGCATCGTAGCGGAGGCGACCAATGCCTACATGACGGCACCGGGAGTGTTCCTCCAAGGCCAAGGACGGTGTTCGCGAGACTGCAACGACGGCCACCTTGCATGTCGGGAGGGTGAAGAATACGAAGTGCATTCTGCGCTCTAGAATAAACCTCTTCCCGTCCCCGGTGAGAAACCAGATGGGGGCTGGAGGAATTTCACGCGCAATACTGTCTTTGTCTCAATGTTGTGCGCGCCGCCACCTCGTTCACTACTTCGCACCTTCACCAAATGTAAGAAGGTTTATTCGCAATGGAAACAGCTTCTGAGGATCACTGTAACGTAGGCGAACAAGACAAGCTTTGGCGTAAGCAAGGCTCGGGTCGTCTGCTTCATTACACCATCGTTTTTCCGGAGAGGTATTGGCATGAGCAACGAATGTGACGAGCCAAGCTTGGAAAGCAGCTTGCGAAACTCGTGCGACAGTGTAATCTCTTAGATATGCCATACGGCGCCAGCTATAGCAGATGGCTGGCTGGCGTGATGGTGCACGTGAACGGTGCATACGTCAGTATTTTGTGCTCATTTGCACTGCCTGACACGGAATACAGAAAGTTGATTATTTATACCTATGCCACAAAAGCGCAATTTGGTATGCCTTAGAAGCTACGGATGCATCATTGCTAATAGCCGAGAGCGCGTGCTCGAATGATAAATGCGCTCAAACGAACCGTTATGGATACACATAGGATAATATGGAGCTAAGGTAAACATTTCGAAAAAGTACGATAAAGTTCGAATACACGTAGCGTATTTTCATCGCAATAGAGTAGCCCTAGTTAGTTATTTTATCATTTGACGAAGGACGACCAACTTCGAAATGATGAGTAGGCGGAAAATTCCGATAGGACAGCGGTGATGCATCGGTGCACTGCCTATCCGTTCATCTCCTTTACACCTAGATGCGGACTTGACATACTTATTACGAGACCATAAGGGTCACAGACTGCGAATATAGCCTGCGAATGGGCATGTAGTCGCGTGTTAATTTTAATATTTCGCGGGATTTCATTTTTTGGCATGACAGAAATAAGCATACAATTAGCAACTTGCTAAAAATATCCAACTTTCTTAGTTTCTCTTTTGTATTGTTGACATGACAGAATGGAATGTTGGTGCACGAATGCAGCGCCGGCTACTCCATTGTCTCATGAAAGAGTTAGTATTTTACACATATGGTGCTATACCCCCTCATATATCCTTGTAAGTGTAACATACCTATGCATAAAACATATTGTACATTCATTACATACACACATAACACACATACAAGGTGTTTCAGTGAACATCCTCAAAAATTGTGAATGTGAATTCGCTCCAAATGTGAATCCGCTCCAACTCCCCCAATTTTCTGTCTTGCTAAAGAGTCTCAGTTGGTAAAAATGAATCCGGAGCCCGCACAACGCCGTTTTTCATATATTCATGAAGGGTTCCTTTGGGACGGTATAAACTCAGTTATTTGATGCAGTGTGAACCGTAAGCTCTCGAATTCTCTTTGCAAGAAGGTTGCGAGAAGAAGCAGAAGAAGAAGAAGAAAACCGTTCAAGGAAGCTTGGCTCCCACGGAAGAAGTGCCACAGAAGGCGGCGACCAGGAAACTGCTAGTGATCGACGGAGACCGCGCGGGCTGGAAGACTTGTCTTCTGATCGTCTTCAGCAAGGATCAGTTTCCGGAGACCGCAGTCGCTGCCTCCTGCATTGCCGCCACCGAAGTTGACGGCAGCTAGGTGGAGCTGGCACGGTGGAACATGGCGGGGCCGGAAGACTTCGACCGTTTGCGGCCGTTGTCGTACCAGGACACGGGCGCAATCGTGATGTGCTTCAGTATCGATTCGCCCGACTTCCTGGAGAACAACTAGGAGTCACGGAGGCCGGACGTGGGCCATTTCTGCCCCTGGGTGCCAGTCATCCTTGCGTGGAACAAAAAGGGCCTACGCAACGACCCCCGTGCGCTGCCGGAGCCGGTCAAGATGAAGCCGAAGCCCATGGAAAAACGACCACCACTTTTCAAGCATCATTTTTTATTCGAGCATCAAGGGACTGGAACGGCCTTCCACACGCCATCGCAGCCATCACAAGCCCATCTGCCTTTACTGAAGCTGTTCTCACCCATATCTCAAAATGAACGCCTGTTTCTAATGTTTATTTTATTAACCACCCCTTATGTAATACCCCTCTAATGGGGTTTTTAAGGTAATAAAGTGAAGTGAAGTGAAGAAACATGTGTGAAGTTAACTGCGCAGATTGCGACATTGTGCGGATGGCTCTAGAATGTGGAGCAGATACTTCTTGTTTGCCATCACTAACGCGTTCGAACGGCAGACACTGCTCTCTTTGTTAGCGCTAATTAGAAATTAATAGACTATTGACTGAGACGTCTTACTGATGGCTATAGGCGAATTAGGTGGGAGTTCCTTGAAATGTTCAAGCATGGCAGGTTTAGACTTGTGGTTGTGAACGAGCTCCCCAGACGCGAATTCGGTTACTTTCCCATCGTCCAGTCTGTTCTTATAATTAAACAACACGTCTTTTTGTCTTCTTTTTCTCTGTGCAGATTGACAGGATAGAAAGAGTTTGACCTCAGGCTGACCTTTCTTCCTTTTCCTGTATAAATTCGCTCTCTCTTTTGTACAAAGGGTGTCGCTTTGTGTAACTTTTGTCGTCCGTAGAGTGAAAAATAAGTGGTGTGATCAAAGGAACACATCTGCATTTCCGCAGTACACCTCCCGCTATTGAATTCCAGCAATAGATTGTCTAGGGTCTCGAGCTGCAGGTCACGTTCGGTTTCGCGTTAATTATGGCGTACATGGGCGTGCTACTCGTTCACTTCCTGAATCAAAACAGTTTTTTGAATGTGCTCTACGGAATAGCACATGTTCTGTTCGTATTTACTATGCAAACTGATAGAGTTTTCTAACAATAGACACACAGTTTTGTCATCTTATTCTTCCTGATCACTTGACACAAAATTCATGGATTCAGTCAGAAAGCCCCACGTAAGAAACGTCGTCAGTCAACTGAGGTGATCTGCACTCGATCGCCCTGTCCAAAATGAGTTATTTCGTTACCCTTCTTAAAAAAAATTATAAAAGCCTTCACAGAATGCACAGTGGATACATGCACCATAATAACACGTATTTCGTAGCAGGCGTTGCTCCTTTAACGTGAACGGAGCGGAACGAGTCTGTGAGAACGTCCGAGATAAATCAACCAATCAACTAACATCCAAACGCATTCCCGTAGTATCAGATGCTCACCGCCAATTTCTGCCTCGAGTTACGCTCGGAACCAAGTCCAAATCCCCAGCGGCCTCTGCTCATTTCATCAGCCTCAAGAGGAATCTTTATCTCAGGCCCAACTCCGATGCCGCCTATTCAAATACATGCATGTAAAACGCAGAAAGGCTTTTCTGAGATAACCGCTGGGCGGATTTTAATAAAGTTTGTTGCGTTTTCGAGGGAAAGTTAAATTCTAGTGACTATTGGGAGCGGGATGTTGAATCAGGGCCTGAATATTGTTAATGAAATTTTCAAAATTCAAAAGTTCGGAAAAGATAGAAGTACGAAATTTACAAATTAATAGCTCTGCATCAAGAACACGTACTGCGGTTGTGTAAACGGCATCCAATAGAACATTCAAAGCGGCAAAACTCGATGTGTCAATTTGTATCTTACGTGAATTCATTACGTTCTGTACGAGGGTATTGAAAAAGCTGTATTTGCGTATTACTAAATTCTTTTAGATTCAGCCACCGCAACAATGGACAGTCTTTAGTGACTCCAAGGCAGCCCTTCAGTGCATACGAAGCCCAATGCGCCACGGACCCAATGAACAACTGGCCTCAGAAATTCGGCACATATATCACCAAAGCTATGACAAGGGACACAACATAATCTTTCAGTGGCTTCCAGGACATTGTAACATCAGCGGAAATGACCACGCCGACGAAGCCGCCCGTTCTGCACATGAAAGTGGTCAACGAGTCTTCATTCCGCTTTCACGAACAGACGCTGCGGCTCAGCTGCGATTGATGTCCCGTGAGTGTACTTTGTCCCTGTGGGACTCGAATGTTTTCACAATGTGTCGGTTGCGTTCGTTGTCTCCGGACATACGGATGCACCTTCCGCCTGGATTACCCCGACGTGACCAGACTATGCTCTACCGTCTGTGGCTAGGCGTTGCCTTTACAAACGCCTACGCTTTCCTCATAGGAATGGCCAACAGCCCCACGTGCGACACATGTAACATCGACGAGACGCTCGCACACATTATCTGTGTCTGCCCGCGATACAGTGCTGAGAGACAAGTGATGTGCAGAGTGCTGGACCAGTTGGACAATCGTCCACTTTCAGAACTAAAAGCTTTAGGCCAATGCTCCGAAAGAACATCCGCGTTGAAGGCCTTACTCGCGCTAGTAAGGTTCTTGCGGTCCACGGGGCTTCACGACAGACTCTAAGAATGCCGCCCCCTACCGCTCTGTAGAGTACGCACTTTGTTCGTGCTTGTCTCCCTTTCTTTCTATCTCCCCCTTCTACTCTGTTTCTCTTTTTATCCCTCTTAACCCTTCCCCCTGCGCAGGGTAGCCAACCGGAACTACCTCTGGTTAACCTCCCTGCCTTTCTCTACATTATTTTCTCTCTCTTTTAGATTCATTTGTAACATATCAGTTTTGTCCGCTTTGGATGTACTACCAGATGCAATTAAGAGAATTGTGATATCATTTTTCGTTGCTGAGTTACAGAGTTGTATACTTGATAGTTTCGTTGTACCAAAATTTGCGATATTTGCCAATTTTTAATAAAATGTTGGCAACCTAAATCAAAAATTCGAAACCAACTGTCCCTAGATTTTAAGTTTTTCTTTTAAGTGCATCGAACCTAGTGAAATTCGGTTCACTGGCTGCTGAGAAAAACTATTTCTACTTTTACATGTATTTAGATAAGAGCACCCGAGATAAAACTTCCTTTTAACAGTGAGAGAGCTAAGATTTTTATTTGGCGTGATTTTGTCACCGTTATAAGGCCTACGTAAGACAAGCCTGAAAACGCTCAACTAATGGCATCATCCTGTTCATGTACAACTATTGCCACACTGCATTGCTTTGTGCTACCAAACAACACTACGGAATCAGTTGCCTGTATCCACGCTGTGACTATATATTCGTAATAGCGAAGTTATGAAGAATATACCCTCGCTTAATTACCATTTGATGCGAAATCGCATCCAAGATTATGTTCACGTGAAAACCTTTTCTGTGGCCTCGCTTATTGCATATTTGTGTGTTTTGAAACGTTAAACGCTTGCAGAGACCGGTAATCTAGGATTTGTCACATTGTTGAGAGTGTCAAAAACCAAGCACTGGCAGATCTGTGAGCTAAGAATTGAACTGTTCATTGAAAGAATTAACTTGCGCGCTGAAAGACAAGTATACCACTCAGATCACAACGATATCGACGAGAACAATTGTCCCTTATCGAATCTATTCCCGATTAGGGTGAAAAGAAACTCTCTTGTACCTTGCATTGGGTGCCCGTCCAAGAGCCCCAAGTGGTCAAAATCAAGCCGGAGTCTCCCACTACAGCGTGCCTCACAATCAGATCATGGTTTTGGCACCCCGTAAAACCCCAACATGCAATTTTTTATCTATTCCCACGGGCAGAGTATACGTCCACTGTCTGTATCTTCAAACTGTCCCCTATAATCGCCGCTGCTTGCGTAGCATTCGAGAAAGGGCGAGGGGACTAAAAAGATATGGGGACGCCCGAGTGTGCGACCTGCGAGCTTTACCTGTGCAGTTGGATCGGCGAAATCCAGGCTTGGTAGCAAACACTTCCGGATGAACCTGCACACGTATGTGGCTTCCGAACTGGTTGAGAGAGAGTGGGGTAGTGCATTCATGCAGGTGGCATGCTCGGGCCATTCTCATTTTTTGTTTAGTCCACCTGTACAACACTATTCGCGACGCGCGCGCCATCCGATTAGACACGCCTCTTTCGCTATAGAATTTTCGATTACGTTCAATATATTTCGGATGCCGTAGGCACGTCTTGCGCTGCGCGGAAACTTCATGGCAGTGGTAATCCAGTGAAAACGAACATTCGCAAAAGACTAAAACAGCAACACTTATCAATATCGTCAAACTGGCCAGCGTTGGGGAACGCGGGTTAGTTTCGGCGGTGCCTAGTCATGGTTTTTAAAGCGCCAGTAGGACCGGTCGTGTGAGTCGAATCACTGGTTTAAACTCAGTTCATTCAGCGTATGCAAGAGGCATCAAAAAGGTTTGATCATTGTGTATAATTATTAGAACTACGGGAATAAATTTTTCTCTGTGTAATCCTTGAAGTCAATGCACATGACAGTGAAATTACATGGGCTACTACGTCTTTTATTTATTTGCTATCTTTTGGCTGGTGGCAGTAGAATTCAGTGTCCCGAAAGGTGGAGAAGATTGAGGTTCATAGCGATTTAAACATTCTACACTTGAAGAACTATAGCGGGCAGTGAATTCATGATGTAAGGAAGACGGTCTGTGGTGATGATTGTTAATCATATGCCACAGCTGTGATGACATTTTTTTTTTCACTGCTGGTCACCTGTGTCTCACTGACAAGCCTAGAGTATGTCGACTGTCTTTCGCTGCTGATGTGGTCACAGAGGAAAAAGGGGAATATCTCGTTCTGCTAGATCGACGAATTACCATTCAAGTGTTCACGCACGAAACAGGCTTAAGCTACGGTAGCGTCTGGAGCACAATTCACGACAAACTGCTCTTGTTTAAGGTAAGAATCGTTGGCTGTTGAGCCGGTTGGTGCGTCACGTTGTGTCGCTGAGAGGAACAAGGGCGAAAGAAAACGATGTGGGCGCTCAATCTTCTTCCACTCAACGGCACAATATGTTTAAGGTGTTTGCACGTTGGGTAATAGGACTGCTAGCTCGTCTGCACCGGCAAACAAGATGTGATCAATCAGTCAACTCTTTTGGAGAGCGACAAAGAGGATTTTTTTTACTCATTTGGTAGCAGTGTACGAAGGTTGGAGGAACCTATTTGATACAGATACTAAATATATGAGCAAAAAGTGGAAGTACTCCGATTCTCGTCTTTCCAAAAGGCCAAGTTGCCAAAGTCTGCAGGTAAGATCCCTTTTGGCACTCTGGAATCGTCGTCGAGTCATACTGACAGGCTACCTTAACCTTATAAGCACAGGCAAAAATATAAAAATGCATTCAGAAAATGTCTTCTTTTTTTATTGCCCATATGGACAGAAAATTTTTTAGAGATTCGAAATATATATGCCTTGATGATAGTAATATTACAACTTGTATATGAAAACACGCAAATTTAAACCGAGGAGGTGCTTTCGCAAGGTTCCCTTCATCTAAGTTCATTCACTGCCGCGCCGTATCAAAACTATCGTGGTAGTTGGCAACGTCAGAGTGACTGGATGTCTGCAGCACAGAAAACATTACCATCGCTGTCAATGCATTCATGCAGGAGCAAATCATCTTCGGAGATTGATGAGTCGATCAAAAGAACACCGCGCTTTTTCTACGGGCGTGACAACACTCGAATGGTAGCCACTATATTTAATATCTCTGCCGGACTAACGTAAACGAAGGGAACCTGTAGGCCTCCTAGGAGACAAAGAGGGAACTCGCCAGTACGTTAAAACACATTGGACCAGTCCGGCCCGTTACTGGCATTTGAAAAGAGCACCCAAACACGTGAACGGGACAGACTAGTCTCTAGCGCTAATGGAAAAAAAAAGAATGGAAATGAGTAAGACTCGTTCACGGCACTTAAAGGGTTAATAAAGATCTGACTATCACCATCACATATTACTGCTCCCTAATGAATAAATTGCGAGATGTTTTGAAGCAAACACGCCATGATATTATCTCCAAAAGCGTCCGTCCCCGCGCTGATAATGCACCCGGGCACTAATTTCAAACTGCTGCTGTGGCAGCAAAACAATGTGGCTACGAAATATTGCCCTTTCCAGCTTATTAAGGCGAAAGTCTTAAGTGGTTCACACTCCCGATGGCCTTGAAGAAAGCGCGTCGTCCGGTCCAATGGCACAAAAACCATGGTTCATCATCAGCAATGGGTCATATCCAAGCAAGCCAAGATGCGGTACCTCATCGTTCTCGTAATGGAGAGACTACAAGCACTAAACAAAGTGAAGCGTACAGTGCTTACATTCATTGGAATCACGTATACAACGCACAGAACCGCGGCGTCTAGTCGAGTGGTACAAAAAAAAAAGACACGTGACGTTCTTAACGGCTCATACCTCCGTAAGGCTGAGGCTACAAGCGCTCAGCAAAGTGAAGCGAATAGTGCGTGCATTCATTGAAACTACGCATACAACGCACAGAACAGCATATGTTTCAATCCCCTGTTGAGAGGATGCAGCGCAAAGTCGAAGAGAAACGTCGCTGACGCGAGTCTGACTCCGCTATACGAGTACGCGAAGCCAGCGTCGGAAACGAGCCGAAGAAGCCGAACTGCGAAAGCAGCAACGCGACGATGCGAGACGGTGCATTACCAAGTGTGCAGCAGGTTTTCGCCTTCACATGTTAGAGGAGTGTAACATGCTGCCGAACTTTTTTCACATCTGGCACCAAGTGACTATATGGTAAAAAATATGAAAAAAATGCGAAAATACACTGCGAAGTCGGCAATTTGATAATACCGACAAAGGCATTCACGCGACCGAGCAGTGGTTTTTCATGGAATCGGAGAACTCCTAGAACGAAGTATTGTGGAGGATTAATAAACGCTGGGACAAATGCGTGAATTTGAGCGGTGACTACGTAGAAGAAGTCTCAATAACTACAAAGCAAAATTTAATTATTATTTATTGTACCGTGAAATAATTAAATTATTTCACGGTACAATAATTGCAACCTTTTGATACTCCTTCGTGCACAGGCACATGCCGGAAGAAAACATGGCTTGCCGCTTGCAGGCGGCTAAATGAGCAAGCAAGCCTTGCTCGTTTCTTTTGCATCATATATTGGTTTTATCAGGAACCTCTCTGAACACCGTCGCCTTATATCAAGTTGCTCCGTACAATAATGTGTCGCTTCTGTGTAAAATGAGCCAAAGATCTATAAAAATATTGCTATGTGTCTACAAAAGCGCAGCATAACAGACAGACAAGAATCTAACAGACTATACGTATACAGTGAACTTAAAGAGGGTCTCGAATAAGGCAACATTGATGCCTTCAGGTAGCATGTGTGGGTATATTAACCAGTTGCCTTCACCCAAAAAGATCGTGTACTTGTGACGCCTGCGGCAGAAAGGAAGTTGTTTTTTCATCCATGTTCAATTTCATCAATTTATTGTTGCTTTAATTGAATTAGCAAATACAAGTAATATTCCGGTGTTGTCCTTGGTGTCT
Organism: Dermacentor albipictus; assembly: GCF_038994185.2. Classification (NCBI taxonomy): domain Eukaryota; kingdom Metazoa; phylum Arthropoda; class Arachnida; order Ixodida; family Ixodidae; genus Dermacentor; species Dermacentor albipictus. The sequence goes on along the minus strand of NC_091821.1, from coordinate 242,084,092 downwards.
GTTGGCTTCTTATGGTATATATATATATATATATATATATATATATATATATATATATATATATATATATATATATATATATATATATATATATATATATATATATATATATATATAGAGAGAGAGAGAGAGAGAGAGAGAGAGAGAGAGAGAGCAGTGTTGTGTGGTTGGAGTTACAAGCGCTTTATTGGAAAATGGGACGAGCAGCGTGTTAGCGCTAACCCCACGAGCACAAAATGAGTTCCCTAAGGGCCGATTTACGCTCGAGCCGCCCATCGCCGCAAGCCGCACCGCACGCTTGCGATTGCGCGAAAAATTGCACGTATCCAGCACTTTTGCACAAATTACCGTTTACATTGTGTACACAGTACCTTACACATTGTAAACCGAAATTTGTGCACAAGTGTTTGATACGTGCAATCTTTCGCGCGACCGCACACGTGCGGTGCGGCTTGCGGCGATGGGCGGCTCGAGCGTAAATCGGCCCTAAGATTGCGTAAATATTCCAAACATCAAAGCAGCGTTCTCGCTCTTCTCATGTTAGCTGTGCATTTAGATTCGTACAGGCTGTTAGTCTCCATATTTTCCTCCTGAAGGCCACGCTCGCAGACCGCGGCCGAATCGCCGGCAGTTTTTACGAGTCACGGTGAAAAATTATGCGCCTTCTCTGAAAGCAAACGCATCGAAATAGAAACCTCTAAACACGTTTTTTTTTTCTTGCCGGCACCTTTAAACTACTGTACCGTTCCAAGACGGTGAAGGCGCCAGAATGACCTCACCTTTACGCGGCGCCCTTGAAACTCCAAGTCACGCGCAACTTCCGCCTTCTGCGTACGAGTTTCTCGTGCGTCACTGCAGCGTAACATCAAGAACAACTGCAACAGCGTGAAAGAAAGCCGAAAGTTCTAGGATGCTTCTCTCTCTATCTCGATCTCGGAGCAGCTCTTCGACAGATAGCGGCCCAGAAACGAGCACCCTGGCCGCGCACATTCGCTCGCTACCCTTGCCTCTCTGGCCGGGAGCAGTTGAGCGATTAGGGAGCGCGCGCCCGTTCTCCGGCAGCCAGAAGACGTGGGCCTGCGCCCGCAATGCCGCGCTGACCGCGCACGCCGGCCGCGGGACGCGCATTGCGCGCCGCAGATAAGTGGCGCGACGTGCTATACGCCGAGACGGCGGACGGAGCTCGCGCTCGCGCGGTCCATCCATCTACGCCGCGAGATGATTTCATCGGGCCGGCGCTTGCGTCTCTGCGTGCTATAGGGCAGCGCTATTCTGGGCGTCCTGCGACATAAACCTGCAAGAGGCATTTCTTGGGACGGCGCGACGCTCTGATTTTTTTTCTCTCTCTCTACCGCTACTGGGAAGCGCGGATCCACGCTGCCCCTGCGCAAGGAGGCGTGCGGGCACGCCGACGCTACTAATTTCGGCTGCCCGTGCCCCTGCCCAGCAGATTTCTTCTTACTTTCGGAAACTGCATTCGCTCAAACTCCTAAGGCTGGAATGCCGGTCGCTAGAGATTTAAGTTTGCTTTATTTAATTTGAAATAGGGGTATACGTTAGTGGAGATAAACATTTGCAACCCAGATCAAAACCCCCGCTTGATCCATTGTGTCATCAAATGGGAAGGTGGGAGGGGGAGGCGACGTCATATAGGAAGAGAGAGTGAGCTTTAATAAAGACGAAGGCATGGTGCACGGGCAAAAACCAGGTTCGCAATTCGAAGAGCAAGGAATACGAAGGCGAATAATTTTCAGACACTTTTTGAATGTAACAAATTTTTCGTAAGCTTCACTTTTCTTTCCTTTTTTTTTCTTTTGATAGTTGAATGTCACTGGAATTAGAAACTATGAGCTAAAGATTGACAAGAATATAGAAACTTTAGCGTTAAAATGATAACTGTCCTGCGAATTCAAGGGTAAGCACTCGATCAAAGATACATTTATTGCGCTGCATATACAGCAACAATTGCATTTATTGTGCATTCTCCTGAGACCAACCCTGCATTCTTCTTATCAATTTAATATTTATGGCCAGCCTAACAGTCGATTTATTCGGTAAAGATAACCGACGGCATAACTGCAGAATAACCGACGGTGTAACTCTACAAGCAAGATTAATGCGAGTTCAGATGAGTAGAATTTTCGGCCAGTTGGTGATTAATATTTGAGTACGGTGAAGAGCGATTGACGAAACAAAGTATAGTGGGACCGAATGGCTCGCTTTACTTTGTTCGCTCTATCGCGCTTCATCGTAATTAAATTAACGCGATGTTTGCTAATAGCACTCGTCAGCCCTAGCGAGTGTTCGTATATATTAAGATGACCTATCATCAATGCTTATGTCTGGATCCTTTCCTTGTCCTCAGTATGAAATCGCAGCCGTTGCTCTTAGGGTGGTGCAATCCATATGGCCCGTTTACATGAAGCCTTATCGCAAGCTCTTCATATGCGATTAATTTATTAAACTGCGAAACCTATGATAAGGGTAATGCATTTACAGCTGGGAAAGGTATGGCGTAAATGTTACCTAATATTTTGTTACACGCTATTTACGTCACCAACTCAGCTGCTCACTTGTGTCGTAGATGTATACCCGGCTGAACGGGGCCCGCTGAATGCCATCATTATTTCTTCCACTTTAGCATTTGAAGCCTCGCGGTTTACAGAAAGAAACCTAAAACTTGACTTTTCAATGACCCAAGCGTATTTAGAAAGAAGAGAAGCTTAACTTCGCGATTATCTTCGTTTTATTCGCCCAATAGTTTCCGTCGGTGGACCTAATTTTCTCAATGGCTTGAAGAATGTCTCTCCACCGACCGAAACTGTTGGGAAAACAAACTTAAGATAACGGCGAAGTAGTTTTTCTAATCTTTCTATATATAAGAAGCAAGTAGTTCTCTTTCAGATCCGATGTTAATGAAGTCGGAAAAAGTGCACACGTGCGCAACAGAACAAAATGTTGAATGAAATGGTTGGTTATGTTTTCTGACGTGCGCCTGCGCGTTTAACGGCGTATAATATATATATATATATATATATATATATATATATATATATATATATATATATATATACCAAGATTTAACAGTATTCAAAGGCCACATAGCTGGACAGAACCAAGGTAATGTTGTTTGCCGTCGCTTGGAGATACTTGAATTAATTTTTGCGTTCGCCTAATCACAGATTTAGTCCTAATTAACTATTCAGGTTCTAAGTTCTTTATAATTATATGAAAAGTGCCAATGAGGAAATTGCAGAGCAACAAGAAAAACTCCCGGTACAGCTGTCTGTTGCTCAATATACGCACTACATAAAGGTGTTTTTCCGAGCGTGAATGAAGCCCGCGAGTTCACGCAAAGTGCCTCGAGGGGCCAGTCGCGCGGCAATTTTGGGCGTATTCGTGGGCTTATTTCTCGCTCGCAAAAACACTTTTATGTAGCACGTTTTGAGCAACAGAAAGCTGTATCGGTAGTTTTTCATGTCCCTCAACAATTTTCTGATTGGTACTATTGATCTCTACAAAATTTGAGAACATGAATAATTAATTAGGACAAATTCTGCAATTAGGCGGTATGCAAAAAAATTAATTTATTATCTCCGAGCAACGGCAAGCCACATTACCTTGGTTCTGTCCAGCTACGTGGCTTTTGGATATCTTAAAATCTTGGTGCATGATAGTTGGGACATACTGTATATATGGACCTAAAAAAGAAAAATGCTTACGTCGCCAGTAAAAAGCAAAATGACTGAAAGGACTCGGTTGTAAATGATTTTAGGAGAGCTTGCCGGACACTAAATTCGCAAAGAAGGAAGGCAACCAAGACGATGTAGCAAAAACAGGAAATCTGTCATGTGTGAGGTACTCGAACATTTATGAAGAAATTTAATTAACTCTTCAGGCTATAGACAGCTTCACAATACGCCTACATTTTTATTTTGCAGAAAAAAAACAAATGGTTCTCTTACGAAGCCTCTTTTTTTTCCTTCATTCATTAGTAGCAAAAGAGAAAATAAACAAGGAAGTTATTTCTTCGCTTGCCTGAAGGGCACGCATTCTTTAAGAAGAAGAAAAAAAATCAAGGACAGTAATGTTTCCACGTTTTCTCGCTACAACAAACAGATTTAAAAAGAGAAAAGCAAGAAGATCGGAAAAGAGGTGGGGGGGATTGCGCGATATGGTCGGAGGAATTGGAGACGCTTTCGCTTGTTCCGGTTTCACCTCAAAGAATTTGAAAATAAAAAAAAAAGTGTTCGAAGGAGTTACTCCAGCTCGGTTAAATATCGACAGCTAGAAAAGAAAGAAAAAATAAAAAGTAAAAGTGGCGCACCGACCAAAGGAAATGGGCGTAGGAAGAAAGCGGGTATCGGGGGGGGGGGGCTTCGGAGCTGTCCGGCCACGCTCATCTTTTATCCGCTCCCACGCGAAAATAAAAGCGCGCGTGGGCGGCCCATATCGCGTGTCGCGTTTTAAACGATTCTCCGCAGGCACGGCCGCGCCGCAGAGCGCATCGAAGAAGCGGCCGCGCGACGAACGTAAATAATAACCGCGGCCCGCCACGACGCGGGACCGGCACCAGATGCGCGCCGCAAACTCGGTATTAATGCCAGTTTTCATACACGGCCCTCCAACCGCACCACGGTGGTCCGGCGGCGCGAAGCCAGCTCCATACAGCGAGCCGGCGAGTGGGCCCGGATTATTTCCGATGCTCAATACCGCCACCGCCGCCTCCTCCCATACGCGCGCCCGCCGCGTCGGAGTAGGTGCGCTCTATCCGGTTTCGGGATTTTGGCGACGGGAAAGCTCGGGTCATCGAAAGGAGACCTTCAGGCGGGGCGTACTTGAATCCGATGCCTACGTATGAAACGAGAGAGAGAGAGAGAGAGAGCACCCGCTGGCCCTGGATATAGGTGCTCCATTGCAGTTTCTCTCTTGACGCGCGGAAACGCGGAAAAGAAAAAAAGGAGAAGCACTGAGAGACAGCGCGAACAGCGCACATCGTGCGTCAACAAAGAGTGGCATTAGAAAAAAAAAATTTCGTTTGTCTGCAAGGAAAAGGCCGGCCAGGAATATCTTTTCTCTCCTTTTCTTTTTTAAGCTTCTTTTATTTGCTGTCTCTGTTCTTATTTTCCTCAACTTGTCCACAAAGAATATATTGATTCTAGACATTCCGCTTACGCCGCCTCTTATAAGTGGCGTACACCCTTTCTCGTGCCTATTCTCGGGCGGCTGAGATGTTCTTTTCTTTTTTTTCTTCTGTGCTCCAGCTTTTCCCTTTGCAAGGGCCTCTCTCCTCGCTTTCAAACCATCTGCTTGACGCTTGCTGAGCTCGTTTGTTCTTTTTTGGTTTTCTTCACTACAACTGATTCAGTTCTTTTGTTTTTTTTTAAGTCGTTTGTACTTTCCGTGCCCGCGTGACTGCCTCCGCGCTTATACAAAGCGTACACCACGGTCTCCTTGTGCCTGTAATGTCACTTTTTATTTTTTGCTTCTTACGGAGATGTCCAGCATCTCGCAACTCATCTCTGTTTTGCATAGAAGGCGAGAACTCTTACAACGAAGGAGCGACACCTCACGTTTCGGTCGAGAAGGGCACGCGGCACGCTTCTTGTGCACCTTCGTCGGCGCATACGCGGGCAACGGGCGCTCATCGCACTGCACACGCTCTCTCACATGCTACCGCACTCGGGTAGTGCATAATACCCGGCAGAGAACAGGAAAACAAACACACAGAAACAATGCTGACAACGTATACGGTCCGCTCCATCAGCCGCACGACGCAAATAGTGTTTTTCACGAAGAGAGCGGCATTGCGCGGGCGGTAAGGCGCTAAGTGCGGAGGAAGCGCGCGGAAAACGAGAGCGAATAGCTCCGTAGACGCGAGCGTCTTAACGTGCGCGCCAGGGCGGCGTGGTGGCGCGCCGACGAACAATGATGGGCGAAGCCAGAGGCACGCAAAGAAAACGAGAAAAATAAAGATGACGCCAGACGATTATTTAGGAGAACGTGTTGAGCTTTGTCTATTCGATAGCTTCTCGTACGTTGTTGCCATTACTTCCGCTTGCTTGCAGCGCTCTGCCGTTTTGACTGCGAGCATGAAAATCAGAGTATATAAGTCTGCGCGACTGCGCCCGCTTCTCCCCCTTGCCCACCGCTATCTTTGCTTTGCCCGAGAGCCAAGCTCTCGCTCCTGAGCTCAGATTGCGGCGGTAAGACAACGCACTGCTGGTGGCCCGTCGCCTCCTCTATTTTTCGTTTTCTTTCGTAACTACCAGCACATCTTCCTTTTGCTTCACTGTTGCCTTGCGGCTCGTGTTTTCTTTTTTTTCCTCTCTTTTCGCACCGAGTGCAGTGGTCTCCAACGCCAGCTTGAAGGAGTGCCAGCGCACAATGTCGCACAGTGTCGCGCAGCCACCACCTTGTTATCGTCCAATAAATCCAAATGTCAGGCGCCAGTGCGAGGTGCAGAGAACTGGAAGGGGGCGAACAAACAGGAAAGTCAACTCGGTCGTAACGTGGAGCCCGGACAAAGAGGGAGCGGCCCTGACGACCGCTTCCAGAAGCCTCAATGGCCCTACTAGGCTCCGCAGGTGGGAGGGGTGGCATTCACTCGCCCTACGGGGGAAGCTACAAGCCCGAGACGAAATAAAAAAAAAAGAAAAAAAGACAGAGAAGGAGGGAGAGTCGCAGACATACGACGAAATGCGAGTCTTTGCAGGAGACACTCCGTGAATTCGTGGCGAGGTTCAAATGGTTTCGCCCGTCGGATGGGGTCTTGCCGAACGACTGTCTCCTCCAGGTCTAGTTTTATGTGCCCTTGTCCTCTTTTTTTTTTTGGAGGTCTTAAAATGAAATGGCTTTTCTGCGGCTTCTCGGTGCTCTAGCCGAGAGAGTTGGCAAGCGAAAGCCCATCGCGTTTTCTTGCACTGTGAACTAATAGCTGCTGAATTTAAAAAAAAAAATGTTCAGTGCGCAGAGCACAAAGGCTGTCGAACATGGTGGAAATGAAAGAAGTCAAGCGTTTGCAGATAGCTTATCCGATCGGTAAGGAATCACAGAGAGAGCCAAAAGAAGACGATCAATCTACTTGTTTGTAATCTGTCCATTCTTTTCTTTTTTTCACCCTACGTGAGCGTTATTTACACCCAATTTGATTTCCGTATCAACTATCAAGGTCGGAATTGGATTGTTTTCGTTGTAGAGGCCGCAAGCAATATACAGGATATACTTTTAGTTCTCTACGCCTTCTTAATTGTTTCCTCATACATCATGTCACAACCCTGCGACGAAAAGGATAAAAATCTCGACCGTTATGCGCTGATTGCGAGACAAAGCGTACCCTTCCTGACCACCATATCCCTTCATGTAGCCGAGGCAGGCGGTATCATTACTATGGTGGATCGCCGCGGCCAGCGTTAGGCATAGAGCTACCCACAAAGTATGAAATTCAACGCTTCCTGTGTAGCCTAGAAACACGTCTGGAAACACAATGGTGCCCCCCCCCCTCGCCCCCATACACATTGTAACCAACGTGGGCGAAGCTTCCCGAAAACACAGGCAGAAAACAAGAAAAAAAGTAGAAAGAAAGAAAGGAAACAAAGCTACACAACAGAAAGACAAACGTACGCGTGTGGCACGTGCATGAGCGGATGAGCGCGTCTTTCAACGAAGTGCTGCCGCGAAAGCCTCATAGACAACTTCGCGTTCAGCGAGCAGACAGCACAGATCGCCAATTCGGCAGCAGGCCTCGACTAAAATCGCCGAGTCAGAAGGACGAATAATTAAAAAAAAAGAATGATAGAGCGTAGAGATGCGGGAAAGTTGTGAGGGGGTGAGTGAGGGGCGCGCTTGGATGGGGGCAGCTGCTACTCTTGTGGGTGCGTTGGTGGGGCGAGTGCCGCCGACAGCAATCAGCCCCCGCGGAATTGGTGCCGGCACGCCAGGCAAGAAGGGGAAGGGGGGTGGCAAGCATTACGGCATTAGAGCCCGTGGCGCGGTGGCAAGGGGTCGATCAACGGCCAAAGGGAGAGAGGAGGGGGGGGGACGCCTCTAATTAACGCGGCCAACGTGACTGCCAAGCAAAATACACAAGCGAATAATGCGGACCTGGCACGGAGAGAGAAAGAAACACCGGACGTAGCAGACGCGTATAAACTGACAGAACGCGTGTGCGAGAGCTGGTCGTTACACGGCTGACCGGTGCAGTTACTGCACGTGGAGCAAACGATCGACCTGCCGTCTTTCTCTTCTGGCCCGCGAAACGACCGAGCGGACACTGTCTTGCGAACCTTGCGCATTCGTGCGTGCGATGTCAACCCTTATCCCCGCCTCCCTTTCTTTTTTCTTTTCGAACTATAGACAGAGAAAAAAAAAGCACTCATGAGTTTCTCAGCCAGCACGCAGTCAACGCAATTGTACACCGGCACTGGTGACCTAACACTTGCCGTAATGCGTAGTTATGACGCCCCACGTCGTAGTATAGTACGCAGTAGCCACGTACACTGACGGATTGACTACATCGACCAGTTCCGGCGGTGCTGTGTTTATTTCAACGAGAGGAATAACACTGTGATTCAAGGCGTCGCATGTTACGACATCCACGACTGCATAACTCATCGCTCGGCGCACTGCGCTTCAGTTTATTGACACAGAGAGTTATGGTACATGGGCGTGTTTTCCGACTGGAAACCGGCTTTACACAGCATGCAGTCTGACGTGGTGCTCACGAACAGCTAATTCACCACGACTTCACCACAACGTCAAACAGAAAGACCACGAAATTATTCTCCAGTGGCTACCTGGCCATTGCGGCATCAGTGGAAATGATCAAGCAGACAAAGCTGCCCGAGAGTCACATTGCTACATCGGGACGACGTCACGCCTGCATACGGCAGCAGTTATCGGCGCTGTTCCTCCTTCTCACACTCCCTCTCTAACCGTCTCGCACAACGCATATAGTTAACACGCATCAAAGCAATAAACGTTGTCATGGCCCAGCCACCGCTGTGTATGGTGCATATTCTTCAGGGGCGACGAAGATGGGATGACAATTGATCGCCCTCTTGGTAGGCCGCAGCCTTCACCACCATGGGAGGAGATGCCAGCCCGCCGCAGTTTGACGAGACGAGCGACAAGTGGCCACCTTACCAAGTTAGACTAGAGGCCTTCTTCGAAGGCAATGGCGTCACGGATGACAAGAAGAAGCGGGCCCTGTTTGTTGCAGCATTGACGACTCACACCGTGGATGTACAGTACTTAGTGGTCGATGCGCGCCAGACCAAGGTGAACAAACTTTCTTACGCCCAAGCGGTAGCTTTGCTACAGCACCACTTTTCGCCGCAACTAAACGAGATAGCACAGTCTTACCAGTTCTTTACAGGCGACCAGCTGCCAGGCTAACCTGTGAAACATTTCATAGTTGGCATTCATCAGGTAGCGGACACATGCAATTTTGGCGCAACATTAGATCGAATGCTGCGAGATCGCATCGTCTGTGGGCTGCAAAGCGCAGGAGTGCGTCGATAGTTGTTTGCGAAGCCGCAGCTGAGGAGGAGTGAAGCAGAATAAATCGTGCTGTCAGCCGAAATGGCAGAAGCGAGCGCGCAGCAGTTAATGAGCCACGCCGCTGAAGGGAAGCGAACATGCTATAGGAGGACAGTCTTATCGCCTAAGGAACCGGCCACGGATTTTTCGTGCAACCGCTGCGGAGCGAAAAGCACGAACCAGAGGATTGCCGGTTCCGTTCGGCAACATGCTTCAAGTGCCAACAGCAAGGTCATATCTCCCGAGCCTGTTTCCGCCAGGAGACAGTTAACTGAAGGGCCACCAGGGCTGTCGCGTCAGGTATACCCTATCGTCTCGGGAGGAGGGCACAGCGTGGCCTTCCTACCATCCACGCCCGCTGTGGGCGCGGACGGTACATTCGCGTTGGAAGCAGCGGACAGTCATGTATGTCAGCCATGTCGGCATCACGAAATTCACTGTGCGCACATTGAATTGTGGGGGCGTTCCAATAAACATGCAGGTTGATACAGGGTCACCGGTGTCGGTCATCACGTGGCCCACTTATGAGCAAAACAAAATCGTGTGGCCCAAGCTACGTGGTTCGCCATTGAAACTGACCTGTTTCCTGGGAAGGCTTGCCGTTCGAGGACAACTCATGCTTTCGTGCGGAAACCGGTCGACGGACAGTTTTTGGTTTCTCCAGCCCCAACCTGTGCGGACGCGACCTGATCCAGGCGTTCAACATGTTCGAGGCGCCAGTAATGAACGTGAACACGACAGGTGAGCGAATGCCTTTCGTCGGGAGGGATGATGTTAACGTCCACCGTTTGATAACAGAATTCGCTGACGTGTTCGCGCTAGGTCTCATCAGGGGTCCGCCGGTGTACTTTGAGATGCGCGACAACGGGGTACCGAAATTCTGGAAGGCACGCGAGGTTCCTTACGCCTTTCGTCCAAGGGTAGACTCTAAACTTGAGTGCCTTTTGGCCGCGGGTATTATTGTCCCTGTGCCTCATTCTAAGTGGGCCGCACCGGTGGTACTGGTAGTAAAGCGTAACAGCCACATTCGCCTCTGCGGCCATTTTAAACTCACGGTAAACAAAGCTTGTCACACTGAGCAATATCCGTTTCCCCGAGTTGAAGATAACCTGTCAACGTTGAACGGTGGTCATGTTTTCGCAATAGATTTGCGGAAGGTTTTCGCAATATATTTGCGGGAGGCTTACCATCGGCTACCGTTGGACGAGGCAGCCATGCTACTTACGACCATAAACTCGCATAAAGAACTGTTTAGCTTCACTCGCCTGCCATTTGGAGTGGCTTCCGCGCCGGCAGTGTTCCAACGCCGCATGGAGACCATCTTGCAAAGACTTCATGGTGTTCAGGTCTACTTAGACGACGTCATAATCGCAGACAAACACAAAGACTGCACCACACTGCACGAAGTATTGCAGCGGTTTCGGGAAAATGGCGTGCACTTAAATGCGGACAAGTGCAAGTTCTGTCGAGCACAGGTAGACATCCTGGGACATTGAATTAGTGCTCAGGGACGTCAACCAAAGTTGCAAAACGTGGATACCACTCTTCAGAAGCAGGTGCCGTGGAATCTCGCAGATTTAAGGTCGTATCTGGGCATGGTCACATACTACAAGTTTCTTTTTAATGCATCTACGGCCATGTCGCCACTGTATCAACTGCTCCGCAAGGAAGCTAAGTGGGAGTCGAGTCCCAGGCAACAACAGGCGTTCAGCAAGGTGAAGAACCTCCAGGTCCGCTGATTTCCTGGCGCATTTTGACCCTTGCAAGACTCTTGACCTGGAATGTTATGCGTGTCTGGAATCACCCAAATATATCATGTACCAGGTTGCTCGAACCGAACCCTTCGCTCCAGCTCCGACCTCGACCCGGGCTTCACCGACGTGAGGCATCGCTTCTAGACCGGCTGTGGTTGGGAGTGGCTTTAACGAAGGCGTTCACTACTTTGATTGCAATGCCCGCTAATGCTGCATGCGACGTATGCGGCGTGGAAGAGAACATCGAACACTTACTGTACCACTGTTGTCGATTCCAGTGGGAAAGACAAACATTATCGCATTGCGACGACTGGACGATCGGTTGTCTGTGCAGGCGCTACTTGAGGACGGTCCCCCTCGCTCATCGGCGCAGAAAGCTGGGAAGGCACGTTTCTTTCTTGATGGCAACTGACCTATGTGAACGCCTTTGATTTGCTTAGGCCCTCCGCGTGAAGTACGCGATCTCACCGCACCTTTCCTCCTCCCTCTCTCTAGCTCATCTTTCTATTCTCTCTTTCCCTTCCCCCATAGTTGGGTAGCCAACCAGACGCATTTCTGGTTAACATCCCTGTCTTCTCTCTTTATTTCTTCCCCCTCACGCCGTACACGTGTGTTTAAATGTAGAGTAATCATTCATCTCTTCGTCGACATTACCAGAGGAAAGGATGAAGAAAAGAGACGATGTAAAAGCAGACGTAATTACAGCCGCGACATCGTTCGTCTTTTACTTTGTAGCTGCATTGTTTAATTGTCATTTTTATTTTACTTTATCTTACGGTCTCCCACAAAGATTGATTGCTTTTAATTAGATCATTACTCATTATTAGAAATTATGCTTTGGGAAGGCTATTCTTTTTTTAATACTGAGAAAATAAATTATCTCGCTTCTTCGTTTTTTCACGCACCCAAATAGCAAGCCCTTCATCCAAGCCGGCCCACAAATCTTGAAACGTGGCCAATGTCATTAATTAACGTCATGGCGCCTTCCTGAATACTTTCACTCGAGGTATAAATACGCTTTACCTTAGTTCTTTTGTAAATTATGCTTCTTGTTCGTTGTTCTTGTTTACTGATGCCTATGAAGATGCTGGCGAAAACATCATGGAATGAGCCAAGGAATGCTTGACGCACTTAACGAAAAAAACTCCAAGACTCAATTATACGAGTCGAGACCTCGCATATGTGATGTTCAATTTTACATTGTGCTCTGTGGAGAGAATAGTGCATTCGCACCTTGAATTGCACTCGTCAGGTTGTTGCCTCGAGGGGCACGAAAGGCGCAAAATAATATTACCGAATATAAAATAGGCGCTCCGCCGAGTCGTCTGGAGTATACTTTTGGACCAACTGGCGATTTTTTGTTGACACACAGTGCTGAATAGTGCGTTCTGAGTTAACGGAAAAAACGCTAAAAAAACAGACGAAGGCCGTCCAACCGCAAAAATAAACTATGGCCGGACACATCAGGTCCTAAACGTAGTAACGGCCGGAAAAGCACGAGCAAGAGCTCTTAGTTGTTGGGAAAAGAAAAATGTTTCTGACGGGTGTCGTTTTTTTTTTAATTTTTTAGTTCAAGATTTCATGTTTTAGAAAATAACCTCCTATTATACTGCCTTCCTGCGGATGTTGGCCTCGATATAAAATCGCAACATACAAGGCCGATAAATACATTTGCATTTACCGATTTGCATTCGTTGTCTAATGCGTGTGTCGTGCTCCTAGTTTATGCACCTTGTGTGATTAAGCCGGGTTTTGCCTGTTGTGCCTCTGCGCGCGTGTCATGTCACCCGTGTTTATCCAGGACAGCATCGCACCCTTGTGGACGGGTTCGGAACTGAGTAAACGCGCATATGTCGGGACTCACCATAGAACGAGCAACTTGTCCTCGCCATTTGTCTCTGTATGTTCGAACGCGTTCAGGGATACATGCGGACTTCACTCTCTTGATTTCCCGAACCTGCGACGTTTCCACTTTTAGTATCTTTCTTACTGTCATTATCACTATTACGTAAAAATAAATACATATCGCCATTACAGAGTGACTGAATCTGCTTCTTTCCTTTTAATTTCAATAAAAAATGGTACCCAGAATATATGGGGACTTTGTCGGCAATGTTTCCGGTTTTTGAGAAGCCAATATGAAAAAAGAGCAGACGGCGCTAGGTCGCTTTGCTTTGGAGCGAAGCCGGAAACCCAAATTTAGCCACGAGATTTCAATATGCGTACTTCCGGACCTCACTGCGAGAGGACGTCAACGCGACGCGCAGACGCAGTATAATTCTAGGGAAGGTCGCAGAGTCATTCGGAACCCTGGCAACTATCGAAGTAATTTACGTGGAATGTAAGAATCCAGACGCGTTCGCGTTTCTCTGTCATGAAGATTTGAACAGGTGCCTGCACGGCCCGCGAATCGGTGTAACGAAATGTCCGGTGCTTGACTGCATTGAACAAAGAACAAAAGTGAATAACTGAAAGAGGCAAAAAAAATGAATGCAAGAGGAGGAGGAAGAATGGATAACAACGAAAATAAGGAGCAAGGGAGCCAGACTCGTGATCGTAAGTTGACACAGCTGTATTGCTTTCTCATCCGCACTCTTCCTTGAATCAGTGTTTTTGTACTCCATGGTCAGAAACTTGCGCGGTGTAACTCGCTAGCCCACATGGCTGCTACCGAGACAAAAAAAGAAAGGTACATTCCATGCAACCTCACAGAGGCCGCTTGAGCATGACGATCCAACGGAATTGTGCAGCCACATTTGGCACTGCCTAAATTTGCGACATAAAAAGAATAGAATGCGTCATTTAGAACGAAATAAAGTTATTGAAGCCTTACCTGATTCCAACTGTAACTTTAACCTCACACGCTGTGATCGCAAAAGATACGTATATGGTGTTATTACAGAGAGGGCATCTAATTACTTCCTATTGATTTCATTTTGCCTATTTTATTATTTTATTTGACATTTCTGTCGAAGCTTCGGGACTTGTTTCGGCAGTTTAGGCACACTTATGCCAGGCGCGTTCAACTGGTCAGATCTGCAGGCGCATACGATATACAATCGCCGGTGAAAATTGTGTAACTTCTCAGGCATGAGTTGCGTGCCTCTCCAGAGCAAGCGCCGAAGTGTGCCAATCGTACAGCAGCCTGGAGACACGACTGCGAGTGGCGGTAATCCCGTTTGAGTAACGAGGAATGTCACGCTGCTATAACAACTCGGTGCGGCCACACAAGAAAGACCCACTGGGCGCCGCGAGGAACGCCAGGTCCTCTCACAAAAAATTATTTGGACATTCTACAGTACGCCCAAGGATGATGGATTATAAAGGCTATGTAATGTCTATAGGCATAAACCTGCGGACTTGTTGCCTTATTCATCCGTCCTCGCCGTTAGTAGATTTTTCTGTATCGGTTCCGACAGCCTCTCGACTCTACGTCACCTGATAAATGGCACTCAAGCTCTCTTGCTTGCGTCAGTAACTCGGTGGGCTTTGCTGTAAGTGTACCGTGCAGGTTAAAATACGCGATACTTGGTGTGATATATCGAAAGTGCAGATGCCGACACACGTCTTGCCGAATGTATTGAGATACAAGATGCACAAAGAGGTGATATTCAAGATACATCTTCGATACTGCGCAGCCCTGCGTGCTGACCGAGCCGTGCGGCCACTTGGCTTCGTCCTTCTTGCAGCCCCCTTTCGCGTTTCTGAAGATCTTCGAGCACTCCACGCGCGAGCCACGCATGCGCGTCGACCACGTGACAGCACGACGACGGTGCGAGCGCACCTCTGGTGCCTCTCGTGCACGTATCCTCTCGCGTCGAGCGTCCGAGAAAGCTTTCTTATGCCCGCACAAAAACAAGGGCAGATGCCGGTCTTAAACGCAAACCGAGCTTCCCTTTGCACGTAGCTGGCTCTACTTTCGCACGCCCTTATTGACAGGAACCTTCGGAAGCCTCGGCTGAGCCGCGCGGCAGACTTTTCGATGCAAACTTTTGCCATAATCAGGATGCCCTGCCGCGGACGGTCGTTCACTGTCGCGCTCCATTTACGGCTAGCCCGGTCATTAAAGCGCGCCCTGTGCACCGCCGTGAAGGACGGGCACGTCGCCTCGTCACGGTCGGCGGAAGCAGGACGCGAACATGGTGCGAGCTCATCGGCGATAAATAAGGCGCTTGCGACGCTGGAAGGCCGCGGTGAACAATGGCGACGTCCTCGATTACGCGCGTTTACCCGCGAAAACTTTTCATTCTAACGCACTGACTGACTTTCTATAAGCTCTCTGTTTGCCTTGAAGAAACTTTTCTCGCTTGTGGTAAGTGCGACTGGAAAAAAGTAGAAAAACTATTTGTGCGGGTTTTCGTGCATCTTTTTCCTCTAGCTAGTGAGACGCTGGCCAGGTTAGGTTATATGGGCTCAGGTTGATAAATCAATGGCCTTGGATTAAAAAACAAATAAATACTTTTCTTATCTTCAAAGTTGAGACGACGTAGTAAAAGTCAAAGTGTCCTGCGTCTATTACATATAGTTCAGGCGCCACATTCGCAAACCTTCCGCAAGTGATCTTTTCCATTGGCGGGCATCCTTGGTTAAAAGTATGTACGGGCCATAGTGATGTGCTGTCATAGTTCCTTGAAGTTCACTTGCGTCGTGGTGTTTATAAGTAACATCCAGCACTGTAACATCAAACAATAAATCCTACATACGTGGAATAAGATTTCAAAGTGTTATGATGACTCTGCTCCAAATTTCCACGTCCCTTGTGTGGAAGTTATTCTAAAAGAACTAAAGCCTAAGATCCTAAGCCGGCATGGCACTGTGAAGAACAACGCGACGGCCAGCCTGGAGCTTGCCATTGAAAGATGAGCGGCCGCTGTTTTACATTAATAGTGCCTCGCGACTTGTATTTGGACCGATCATCCGAACACGATTCGTTCGCGTACATCCTTCACTTCGGGCCGAACTCACAAAGCGTTTTGTCTGTAATTGCTGTTTGCCGTTGGGCTCGCTAATATTATATGTCCAGCATCCTAATTGGGTAAAACTTGCTTAAAAAAAAATATTCTAGCGTAACACCACTTTTGTGGTGAACACGGGCTTTCAGTTTTTAGTGAGATTATTCTCGAAGCGTAACAAGATTTAGCTGTTCAGAAACTATAACTATATACCCTTAATACCTTCTTTACGAGAAGGGACCAAAAGAGAACCTCCGGAAATAACTGATTAAATTAGGAGCACTGCAACCCTTTCGCTGATCTTGATCTCCGAACGCGAAACGAAAAAAAAGTTTTGAAAAGTATAGAAAGAACTGACAATCGAGGAAAAAAGAAAACACGAATAGTTCCGTGTTTCCTTTTTCTTTATCTTTCCACTGAGTGCTGCCGCTTGTCGTATTCCTCGGGAGTTATTAAATGGCTATCCTCTTTTCTCTTTGTCTCCGCCTCGTTCTCCGAAACAAACAGGCGGGCTCTAATCGGATCGAAATCCCTAATCCGCTATCGGGATAGAGGCCTGCTTCGTCGCAAAATCCCCAGGCACGGACGCCCGAGGGAGCGGAGCAGGAAGACTGGAGCAAGCACAACCAGAATTGTGTTACCGGAACAGGATTCTTCGATGCACCAAGGCCAGCGACTATTTCATACGTTATAATAATAATAATAATAATAATAATAATAATAATAATAATAATAATAATAATAATAATAATAATAATTATTATTATTATTATTATTATTATTATTATTATTATTATTATTATTATTATTATTATTATTATTATTATTATTATTATTAATGTTGCTGTTTGACCAGGACGGTGCTTTCATCTACGGGAGATCGAAACCCACAGGTTGAATTCCCAAAGCTTCTCAGCCCGTATTCACAAAACAATGCTCTCACGCTAGAATCGTTCGCAAAAGCAAATGCCAACCGATGCTGACGTTCGACGTATAATTAGAGAAGGCGACGAGCCAATGTTAAAGAGCACTTGCAAACAAAATTATTTTTGAATTAACTGTTTGTCACTGACCAGCCATTCTCGCTAATCATATCTCCAGCGTAACGACATCACGATCGGCAAGCGCCCGCTCTTACGAGCAGTTCTATCGTTAAAGCTTTCTCGTGAATGCAAGTCAGGGGCGGCATTCACAAAGCTTTTCTTTCGAAAGTGCGCTATGCCACGGGCCGGCCGCCTTCATGTCCAGCGTAATGAATGACGGAATTTGCTCTTACGAACAATTTTAGCGTAAGAGCTTTCTGTGAATACACGCCAAGATTGTCACTCCCAATTTCTGCGACGAGCGCAAACACAGACGAGGAGGAGAGGTGCGCGAACAGTCGCCACAAGCCCGTGGTACGCCCTCCCTCAGCGTTAATCTCCACTTTTCTATAATGTTAATGTTGGACACGCACGCGCTATGGCCATTTGCATCGGCGGGAGTAGGTCTGCGCGTCAAGCACGCCATGTGTTGCTCCAGCGAGCAAGGCAGGCAAACGAACAGGAAGCACGTGCAAAAAGTGACGCGCTAAAAGAGCGCGCCTATATCGACTGAGTCCGGAATCAGAGACGAAGGAAGCAACGGGGCAAAAACTAATCTCGACGCTGTTGATGCTCGACAAAAGCCCCTTCCTGTCGCGTGCATTAATCCGCTCTCGCTCTCGCTCCCCGGAGGACGGGCCGCCGTGGGCACGCTGCTCATCGCGAAAGGCATTGCCGCACGCCGAGGCGAATGCACTCCGGTGTAGTGCACGCCGCGGTCGATAACCGAGGGCCGAGCGGCGCGCCGCCGGCTTCTCCGACGACGGCCAAGCTTCTTCTCCTCGGTACACCGCGCGGACGCATTCTTGAGTCGCTTTCGCCCCCCCCCCCCCTCCACCTCCTCCTCCCCCGCTCCCGTGCGCCACGCGAGAGGTGGCTCTGCACAGCGGCACTCTTTCAAAAAAGCAACGCGAACAAACGGGCGAAGCGTGTACTCGTGTCCAGCTGCTCTCGCCTGCGCGTACA
Source organism: Dermacentor albipictus (assembly GCF_038994185.2). Lineage (NCBI taxonomy): Eukaryota > Metazoa > Arthropoda > Arachnida > Ixodida > Ixodidae > Dermacentor > Dermacentor albipictus. The sequence goes on along the minus strand of NC_091821.1, from coordinate 242,065,798 downwards.
CTTCCGTGCACTGCACCTCCCCACACCGTTGCGCGCATCGCGCGCTGACCTGGAAGAATGTAGATTACCCTTCGCTCTGACGCGGAGAAACAGGTTCGCGGCGTACTTCGCTCGGCCACGGCTCTCGACGCTTAGTTACAGACCTCCTTAGTTCTGGTCGACACAGGTGAAATACGCTGGACTGCTATGGGCCGAGAATTCGCAGCTCTGCAACACGACGGCGAATACTTAATAACCTCTCGCATTGGGAAGCAAGTGCATAGGGCTCATTAGCCGCATGCGAGCTCGCGCGTGAGCCCACGCTTTGTTCGATGGCGCGGTGAAGAAAAAAGAAAACCTATGTATCACGGCTCCTAGAGCAGGGCCTGATCGTTTGATAAATAAAGTTGATTACAACTACTATCATGAAGCACCGCTTACCTAGCCTTCATACAACAAATATCCAAGTCCCTTTCGCTTTTGACAACCACAGGCGGCATAACATGCTCGCCCGCATAAGTAATTCCCATGCACATACTAAACGTTTTCTACAGATCGCCTCGTCTCACACCTGCTTGCCTCCCTTCATTCATATGCACGATGAAAGTTCCCACTGTGGGACGTATAGATTTTTGAATCGTTGGTTCTGTTACGACAAAAAATAAACAAATTTGGGCACAGATATCCAGATATTTTTCTTTCATATTATTCTTTCGTCAATAGGCCAGAGAAAAGACCGAACCCGGTATTCACACATTTCTCCCCGGAGGATTGACGTCAAAGCACGCTTCATTTGCCCGCTCCATCGGGGTACACATTTCAACAGCGCGCGCTTCGTTTACACGACGCTGCTCAGAAGCAGTTTAGGCGGGAGCGGCCACTTGCGTACACAGACGCTAACTCGAAAAAAAAATGCAACAAACTTTATGAATCCACTTCACCGGAGGTCTTTACGGCTGTCCTGTCTAGGTTGCTGTAAATATTATCGAGGAAAAGTTAAAGTACGTAGAGCGATGGAGGGTGAAACTTGGTTGGGATGCGCACTCATTGCCTAGGGCATGAAACTGCCGAGCCTGTGGAGGAAAAAAATCAAGGCACGTGCGGATTTTGCTGGCACTAAGCGCCACTGACCTTGCCCCCTTCCGCCCCCGCCCCCTCGCCCCCCTAAGCATCCAGACAGAGGCTATACCGCCAAAGCGCTCCCCTGCGCTTGTAGAGTAGTCAAACGATAATGAAACTAAACATGTGAAAAACTGTGCGGATCCAAAAACAGCCCCCAGAACATTCATTTTCGTTCATTAAAAACTCGCAATGGGTAGTTCGAACACATCTCTAATGAAAGCACTGTGAAAGGCCGACCATATAGTCGCACGAAAATATGGCCAGATTTATCAGGCCGTAAGCAGCGCCGATGCATTTGACAAATCACAGCTGTCAAGGCCAAAACGCGGGTTCCTCGCGAGGAAGTGTGTGGCATTCCTTCATTCAATAACGCACTGGCACCGCCCACTCGCCGCCCACTCTGTCGAGGATATCGCAGCGGTGACAATTTGAGTAAACAGAAAGAGCGGCACGGGTACATTAGAGAGAGAGAGAGAGAGAGAGAGAGAAAGGAAAAGGTGACCGATGGGCTAAAGGTGTCCGGGGGGGGGGACGTATCGCTGTTTCCAGCAGTGCTCGATTAGGCAGCGCTAAATAATCGATTGCAATCGGCACGCCATGGTCGTTACCAAAGGGAGCAGCACATGCTGAGCGACTAGACATCTGTGCGTGCGTCGTGCCACCTGCAAAAACGGCGGCCGCGCTTGGAAGCAGGAATGCGGACCTAGCCTGACATCTGCGTGCAAAAGCTAGACGGACGCGAGCCGACTGCAAGCCTGAAAAGGCGCAAAGGACTGGCGACCGCGACGGTGAAGGACGGCTTCGAGCGGTGGGAACGAAATTAGCTGTGGACCCCGACTTGATTGTCCTAATCGTGGGTGGTTCAAAGACTGCACGGGGGCCAGCTGATTCTTAGTGAACCGGTTGCTTAATCTATTTTAGTAGGACGGGATGACTCGTCTCCACTCAGGGATCAAGGAGGAATCCCATCGAAATCTTACTCGTCGTCGGTGCCTCTTTAATTTTATACCTTGGAGAAGAGCAAGCATTATATAGACTGTAGGACGTGGGAGACAAGGCAGGTCCTCGAGTATGCATTCTAGATCGAACAAGATTGGCAGAAAGCAGCACGGGATAAATTCGTCGGTGACCTTTAAACATTGAGCAACGAACGAAATACTTAACGGCTGCATGTCGTTCACGAAACTTATCAGAAAGGGGTTGCGAAAGGAACGGATCAGCTTTTGCAAGGCAGTGCTACAAAGTCTTCGACTGGTGTCTTTGACAGTGAAACAACAAAGGAGAAGAAAAGCATCCCGTCCTCGCCTCAGAAAAATAATGTGCCAAGAATATCGAGAGTGTTACGAAACGCGCAAAGATCCGTCTCACATAAATTATTTTACCCGTTGTACCAGGGATCGACGTCTTGTCGCTCAGGCCGAGCAGTTGCGCCATGCATATATTTCGAGCCCACGCCGCGTGTAACCTTATATCCTGTTGGCGCTCAACCGTGCTGCAAGATCTCAGTGAAAGCGCCTCGGATAACTAAGCGCACGACCCTCTTTTGTTCGGGGCAAGAGCGGCGCAATATCTTTTTTTAAACGGCGTTTCCATGGCACCGTTCAGTGGTTATTGCGCTGTTTCACTCTCTCAAGCACGGTTGCCGCGTCCACAGTACTGTAAAATGCCATGCGTGCATGTAACGCGTAGCACTTACTGCTATCGAAAGCCTTGACTCCTTTCCAGCAGAGCTACACCTAAAGGTCAGCTGTGTCCTGGTGTCTGAACGTTTATACCTGCAAGGACGTGTAGACAGCCCGTTGTGTGCTTCTTGCGGTTCCTACGAGACACATGAGCACCTTAAATTAGAGTGTCCTGCTTTCCTTTTGCAGCGCACGCGCATACTAAGGGACTATAGCCTGCTTGGCCTGCAGTGTACGAAACTTGATCATTGACTGTATCCGTGTGGCGTTGTGCTTCTCGACGCGACCAAGCTCATCGCCCCCTGCTTATTTTTTCAACAATAAGCTTGCTCGGCTTCCCGTCTGTGACATATATTTCACGAGACGAAATATATTTTTTCTGCTGCCTTCGCTTTTGTATTTTTACATCCTTCTGTAGTTGGTGTGACCTGCGTGTTTTCTTCTTTTTTTTATATTCCTGCGTGTATGCTCTGTTCCTACTTGCTAAATTTATGCGTTCGCTTTACCTTCGTCTTTGTGGCCTGTCATCTTCCTGTTTCTTTGTTTTTCTTCTTCTCTTCTTCTTATCTTCAACTGACGTTTCTATCCCATCCTCCCTAAAGAGTAGGCAGGCTTTGAGCCCCTCTCAGTGGTTGTTGCCAGTCTTCGAATTACCTATTTCCGTCTATCTTTGTGCATGTGTGTTTTCGTATGAAATAGTCGTAACAATACATATTTCGCACAAATACTGTTTTTTTTTTCAAGAGCACGGAATGAGAAGTTCGAGCGAACGCTTGTGCATCTCATGTGGCGAAGACAGGAATTGCTGTCGTTACAAGCCAAGGTGCAGTACGCATTCCAGCGACCTAAACGACGCCGCCATTGGTGAAGCGGACGACTCGATTTGAGGCAGGTGATAAACCTTTCTTTAACCCACGATGCAGGCGTTTCTCATTATAGGTATCTGGCCTCCGGTGTCAATCAATACTTGCACGTGAGCAGTATCCCCATCGACTTCAATTAGCTTCTGGTCTGTAAAGAACGAAAATATAAATCTTTTGGGGAAAAAAATGGCAATCCAGCATCGTGAGCAAAGCCTCCGAAAATACGTGTCGCCTGAGCCCTTTTGGAGATTTTATTACCAAGCCGTACAGTATAGTTACTTAAGAAATGGTCGCAGTATATGTTGCTGTCTCTGTCTCCAGCTTGGCTTAAGTAATTAGCGGGTAATTTGTGCTGATAGAAGTCGCCCATACATTCGTTGAAACCTGGAAGGATGGCCTGCACCTCATACGCAATTTTGATGCTTCTCATACGACGATTCGACGCTAAGACGGGCTGCTTGCTTTGTTTCTCTAGCTGAAGGTTAACAGAAATAATGAAGTGTATTGCCGAGAGAGGTGGCAAAGGAGACTATTTGTCATCTAGTTCGTTCTCCTACATCAGACGCAGAAGAAAGAAAGAAAGAAAGAAAGAAAGAAAGAAAGAAAGAAAGAAAGAAAGAAAGAAGGAAAGAAGGAAAGAAAGAAGGAAAGAAAGAAAGAAAGAAAGAAAGAAAGAAAGAAAGAAAGAAAGAAAGAAAGAAAGAAAGAAAGAAAGAAAGAAAGAAAGAAAGAAAGAAAGAAAGAAAGAAAGAAAGAAAGAAAGAAGCCAACGTGAACACAGCACGATCGCAAAATCAGGGCACTGCTAAACATGCGCCATGCTGACGATCTCAATCTGCTTGGTCCAACACGGCCACGACGTACCGTCTTCTGAGCATGCAAGCGAGCTGCAGCCGCTCGTTTGGAGGCAGCCTATGAAGCAGGTCTACGGAAATAGCTCGGTCCGCGCCGCGCGCGCGCACTAGGACCGTAAGGAATTGCAGAAACGAAAGCAATCGACGGAGGTGGCAACGTGACGAACTGCAGGCGACGCTCAGCACGGGCTCTCTCAAAGCTGCACGGAGTGGCACGCAAAGAAAACAGCACGGCGAAAAGGGGTGCGCGCACGAGAAAAGACAACACAACAAAGGGGTGAATAGCGGGGCGCCCGCATGGGCGCCCAATCCTATCGCCTCGCCCGCATCCCACACCTCAGCTCCGCGCGGTGCCTGCGGCGGCTACACAGGGTCAGCTTTTTCCACGCGAAACGACCGCGTCCCGGAGATGGAACATGTTCGGCAAAATGCAGCCAGATATTCTCTTCGTCACTTCAACAAGGGATTAGATGTGTCTGACTCATGAGTATAGACATTAGGCGGAACTTTTACCAACTCCATTTCACGAAGAGCGAAGAGTTCCGACAACCAAAAAAAAAAGGTTCCCCTTCGTCCCTTCGTTACATTCGTGGCTGGAACAGTGCAGACATCAAATTATTGTGTAGCAATTATTTTACTCTATTCGCTAGCTGTGGACTCAAGAATATCGGTATTTCAGGTCCGAAATAATCTAGCGCGTAAAGAGTAAATCCTATCATACCCTATAAATCAACCAGTTTCGAACAAGCGTCAAGCGCAACGTGCTTTAGACCTGAAAGCTACACAATGGAAGGTTGAGATCAAGTGGTATCACAAACGACTGACACACGTGCCAGTCAGCCCAGTTCTCTGTTCCTTCTGTGCTGCCTAAAGCCAGCGATGAAAAATACGCTGCGCGGAAGCCTTGGTCTGGGCCCTGCACCAACCAGTAATGGGCACTTTATCACGTTGACCGCAGGTATCATGTATCTGACTGCGGATCATTTCTACCGCACCTGATTCATGCAACCCATTCCGCGATGGCTGCTGCCCTGCCAGAGCACAAAGAGCTCATGCGCGCTAGTTCCGTATCTTGCGTGTCCTCCGCTGAGAGAAAATATTGTCCGCACCGGAGTGAAGCCTCGGACACCGTAATGCGATTTTCAGCAATTGAGCGGAGCGGTGCCGTACAATCTCGCGAGCGCGTCGTCTTGCACACAGGTGGCTCCGTGATGGGGCGACTATGCTTTCCCGTAAGTGGCGACAACAGTCACTGTTCTTGCACGTGGACACCAGCAGTGTGTCACGTTCCTCGGCTTCTCCATGTTGGCGTGACTTGCTGGGTTAAGTTATCGACATATTTATTTCTACATTGGCGCCAGCGTGTGCGAAATGCGGTGTGCGATTCGCGCGTTCCGTTAAGCTGCTTCCGGCTAACCGACGAGGGCGCATATTTTTCAGTAGAGTCTGATGGGTCACTCCGGCATCGCCTGCAACGAACGACACCGACCAGCTTTCCTCTGAGGCTCGTTGCCAACCGCCCAGCCGCAACTCGCTTGCATAGAGAACGTAGCTAAGCTAGTTCATCCGGACACATTTCTCCGCAAATCATGCGAACCCACCCCACCAAACTCACAGAAAGCGGGTTGCCCAGATCTGTGGCCATTTTTCGGGCGCAGCGTGCAGGGCTGCATGCGCTCTCTCCTGGTCGAGCACTCCGAGACAGAGGAGCGCAAAGCCCTCACACTCTCTCCATAAGATGCGACCATGTGACTGCGTTCAGGCAGCGACACCTGAACATACAAAGCTTCGTTGCGCCCCGTATGTCGCAATCCACCAAGCTTATTTGTGTTCGCAGTGCGGAGTTAGCTTTCTTTGCCAACAGTCTCCACGCCATGTTCTGGACGCGTGGATCTGTTTGAGCGCCAGGAAAAGGCTTATGCCCTTTTCGTAGAGTGGTTCGGACTTGCGGCTTATATATTCTTTTAGGACTAATCTGACAGCATGGCGCGACGGGTGTAAGGGAATAACACTTGTTTCACTTTGTAAGTGAACGTGAACAGCAAGTCTCCACATATGAAACAGTCTAAACATCCCCCATCCTTCCTATCCCTTTTACGGCGTTTCTCTCTTTTTCCTCTCCATCCACACTACGGCAAAACTTTGTTCAAAACACCATAAAATATTTTGTACATTCTTTTAAAAGTGCTTCATTGCAGTCTTGTGGCTATTACTTTCTTTAATGAAGCGCCAGATGACACAGTAGACGAATAGGCTCAAAACGGTGGGCGTGAAAGGTGCGAACAGACAGAGACGTTGTGTGCGTGTCTGCAACATAATTCTGGTGCGTCTGCAGAGAAGTTCCATACACGAATGGTGTCGTGACCCCGCTATCCTCATCGTTCAATCCTGTAGAACGGCCACTCGAAAACAAGCACAAATTACATCGGGCCCCGTGTCCTACTGCACGAAAAATCCCGTTTCTTCTATGAGCGGCAAAATATGTAAAAAAAAAAACCCTGGCGAGATGCCCACAAGCGCGAAGAGAGCTAAACGGAGCACAACGTACAAAGAAAGCTTCTTTCAGAATGTGAGTTAAGCAAAGGAAGAAAACAACAAGGGAAAAGGGGTGGGGGAGGTGTTATGGGAGGGGCCAGAGCAGGCGGCACTGCAACGGTCAGGACAGAGGTGGTGTTCGAAAACAGCGGCCTCATACACCGCATGCACTTCCAGAAGAGTGGAGCAGGCAGCGGAGAGTCGGAGGAAGCACCTTCGCGCAAAAACTTATAGTAAACAAAGAAGGCAACGGATGGAGATATGAGAACGGGCGGGAATCAGAATCGGTCTCCAGCAAAACAAGGCTTGGGCGGGGTTTTTTTTTAGTCATCGACTCGAGGTCGCGACGCAAAAGGCGGGCGCGCTCTTCTGTTCGACAAGGTGTTCGCGGCGCGCAGCATCGCTCTTCATCGCCGGTCTCGGAAAAGAAAAATGAATGACCGCTGAAAGGTCTGCCTCGACGCAGTCTCCCGATATCTGCATTTCGTTTTCTTGGAGAGAGCATCCTCCGATGCTCCGAGGCTTCGTGCGGAGGGAAAGCGCGGGAAGGCCATAAAGCTGTAACATGCAGTTTTCTCATTCTCTAATGCGACAGTGAAGACGGCGTGAAAAATTGAAATGTCCTAGGAGCCCATTGAGTTTAATGTGGCGTCCTTATTCGCTTTTTTTATTGCCTCCAATCTAGACAAACTTCTTGTGTCACCAATAACGTTTCAGTCCTTTTTTTTTAGTTTCCCAAAGTAAAAAAGAAAGACGTAAATTTATTGAATGACATCTGCCTAAATTCAGTAATTATGGCGAATGATGTCTAGAAGGACGAATGTAAAAACTTGATAAACGTAGGTGATCTGTTTCTTTTTAATTACAAACGTTAGAGCCTATGTTGAATATAAGTGTTTGCAAGAGGTGATAAACAGCATAATGACGGCTTGTAAAGCTCTTGTAGCAATATGATTTGAAATGTTTTTCTACGGCATCGATCCCAATAATTTCACACAGAATGTGTGTCGAAACGCGCAAAAGAAGCCTTATGGCTTCTCTATGATTGGGGGTAAAAGCAAGCACTCGGCGCATATTTTGTCCGCTTTGACATTCTTATGATTTCGACGCGAATATCGTTCTCGATGTGTCGCGATAGGAAACTGCAGGTAGATGCCTACGTGACGCATCAGCCGGCTTTGGTAGACTAGCAAGAGGGCTTGCGGCTTGCTTAATTGCTTGTGCACGGGCGCATCCTCTTTCCGACCTCCTGTAAACGCCCATTGCTTTATGTAATCTTCTCTCTCCCGCTTTCTTATTTCTATTCGCGCTTTCCCTTACCCCAAGTGTAGGGTAGTAAACCGGACACTCGTCTGGTTGATCTGCTTGCCATTCTTCTCCTTGCTTTCTTTCTCTCTCTCCTGCTCTCACAGAGACTTCCTGACGCAAGAACCATCACACCTTAATGCATCGAATCGACGCCCCTCTGTGCAGCGTTTTGTGGCGCTCGCAGCGATAATGTGCCTGCCAGAAGTCGTTTGCAGACAGACAGCAAACGGCCATTAGTCCGGGATAATTAGACACCAGTGATGACATCTTGAGCGAGCAAACTTGGCTCTGGATGATAGCAACACAAGCTCGGAAGGACTAATTGGTCCCCAAAACCTCTGGCGCATTTCAGGAACACCCACGCGTGAATCCAATGGCGTATACGTACACGGGGAGCGCTTCTAAAACCAGCTTTTATCCGACAAAACTTGCAGGGTACTACGCAGCCGTCCTCTAAGTCATTGTGCCTGGTCCGCTCTGCTCTCCTAATAACGCTCGCATATAAATGAAAACGAATGGCCTAGTGATGCTGCGGATGCTGTAGCCTGGCTGTGGATCGAACCGTATTCACTGGCTACGGTTGGCGCGTAGGTAATGCAAGATTGAAGTTTTCCCTCGAGGAAAGAGGGTGGAAACGACAAGGCTGCACTTCTTTGGTCGCCTTCTTTGAGAGCAGTGTCACCTCAGCTCCTGAAAGTGCGCGCGGTTCGCAGGGGGAATTGACGGCTCAAATTGAGAGCGAGCACCCTTTTCGCCGAACCTCCCCGCAAATTGATGAAGCGCCCAATTCGCGATTCAGGCGTCGACGGCTCGCGCGCCACACGCGACAAGCCAGAAATCGAGTTCTGGCGCGCCCGCTCGCGTGGCATGTCAGGTTACGGAGTCGGAAGCTGAAGCCGTGGCCCACCGTCGTATTTCTGCTTATTCGCCTCGATCTCTGAAAATCGAAAAACAAGGACGGCCCCCCGGCTTCGGAAAAGAAAGCCCCGCGTGCCAAGGCGCGAGGCATGGCGCGCAAGAAGCAGCATGAAGACGCCGCCGCTTATGCGGCGCGCGTGATCCAGCGCGCAGCACGCGGTCGCGCCTCAACGATCTCTTTGGCGGAAAGGGGGGGGGGGGGGGGGGCGTTAAAAATCGACGCCTTACATAATGCATGAAGTGGAAACAGAGTCGGACGCCGACCGCAACGCGAGGACGGCCATCGGGTGTAGAACCATTCATAATGCATGAAGGGCACCGCACACTCCGGACCCCCGCGAACACCTCGAAGCCAGGGGCTTGCTCCGCAGGCCGTGGGGCACAAAGAGCCCAAGCGGGCCAATGGAATGAAGCGGACCCGCGGCGCGCAGCAGTCGCGTCGTTAAGAGCCACCGCCTTGGTCCTCGGACCGAAAGCGCCCCCAATGTATTGGCATCGTTCCCAGACTCGTGCCCCGAGCTTGGGTCCACTATCTGGGACCACTATCTGGGTCTCCTATCGGAGCGGCTCAGATTCGGTGTGGACAAACTGTACCTACAGACAACTTCTGCGCATGCAAATGCTCGAACTGTCCTATTTCGACCAGAAGGCACTGTATCGTTTCAGGATACAGTGCGCGTTTGTACACGGGCTTCAGGGAAGCTTAAGCGTTTTTTTTTCTTCTTTTTTTTTGCAAAACTTATCTCGGCGGTGCAGTTTTATCACAATGCAAAATATTGCACTGTCAATTGTTAGACATCCGTGCAAGGATTGGCAGCATGACACCACTAAATTTATTTTCTACAAGGACAAAATGAATGAGGGGGAACCAGTGGGTTCATTGCAATGTCGAGCTTCTGTAACCAAATACATTTGCAAAAAATTCATGCTGTGATATTCTGTCTAGTAAGGAGCTCTAGCTGTCTTTCCTTGCAAACTTTTTGAACCAGTTTCATGTCGGTTCCTTAGGCTACGGCGTGTTTGCCAAGTATGCTTTAACGCTTAAGCAATGCTGTTTCAAGACCGTTAGTGTTTATGGCCAGTCGCTGCTTAACCTTCTTTGTACGTCACAATCAGCTCGATTGCTGCTCGATGAGTGTCGCAAGCCTTTGAGGCCTTGAATATTTAAATAAACTTCAACAACATGGATGTAATATTGGTGTAGACTGAATGGAAGAAGACTACGAAGAGAAAACTCGGGGATTGGGAACTAGAACAAAAGCCAGCAGTAAGAAAAAGCGCTTCGAAAGCACTGGGGTCGCCAAAACAAGATCGTACTCGGCGCGGAAATTATTGAAGTCGCCAGAAGACGGCTCTTACAAGCGTCAGAACTGTTTTGTGTCTTTTAAACGTGCAGTGCAATGTAGATGCACGCTGTGCCTAACATTAGTGCCCTTAAAATCAAGAAGCCGAATTCACAAGGTCTTCCGTTCGTATGTGCTCCTTGCCATTGGCTCGCCGAACAAGCTGCAGCCTGTTTCCAACCAGTGCGTTTCGCCACTCAGTGGAAGAAAGCACATGCCAGCGGTTGTCTCAATTATACTCCCTCCCTCGATGCGATGCGCCAGTGCTTGCAGGCACCGCGTGAAGCGACTTGCCCGTTTCGAGCTGCCCTGCCTTGGCAGATTATTGCGCATTTCTTCCTTCTTTTTTTGTATTATTGTGGCTTAAATGAATTCGATGCGCTATAATGCGATGTGACGAGCCACTGTCGCATTCATTTAGACGCGGTCATAACGTATACGAGACGGAGAGGCGCATATACTGCTCTTGGTGTCGTTCAAGGCCGGGAAGGTTGCGGTAAAATGTCGAACCAATCAAATATCATCGACCCGTCAGCGAACTTGCTCACGACACGTTGTCTACGCACAGCTCAAAGACAGAGCCAGTCAGGCTGAGGAAGAAGTGAATTACCCGACATCAAAGAACAAACGCGTGCAGTCTTCGTAGGAATTGGAAGAAGTAAAAAAAAACGCAGGAAATAGCAAGCGAAGATTCCTTCCTCAAAATGTGCTTCCGGAAATAGGCACACTCATTCGTGTCTGCCAAACGTAAGCGAAAAAGCATTGTTGCGCGCCTGTGCGTATAACGTAAGCTGCACCGGGAAAGAATAGCACTGAGTACCTAAGACAAGAAAAAAAAATACGGCATAATACAGCGAGCTTCCTCAAAGAAAACTAAAACCTTGTGCAAATATTGACGGCTGAATTAGAGAGGTCCCTACCCGAACGCGGCATTAAATGCACTGCGTGCTGTCTCGTTTAAAGGCTCCGAGCACGAATGACGCTTCGAACTCAACAAGATGCGTGAGACTCTGAAGCGCTGCTTTTAGTTCGCTCAGCTCTCTTGCTTCTTTCACGTTTCCGAAGAGAACAAGTTGCGCAAAAGAACGCCTTGCAGCCTAAAACTCTTATGTATAGTCAATATCGACCTGAAAGCTGCAGAACAAAAAGCAACTCGCATGGTTACGCGACGCGCGAACAAACCCGACGCACAGGCGCATGTAATGGCAGGACGAGCACTCGATCCTGTCTTCGTGCGTTCTTTTCAGTGTAGCCTGCTCGCAATGTATGGTATGGTATGGTGAAACTTTAAAGTGCTCGCAGTGTGCCACGATATTAATTGTACGACACATTATGTGTGCGTCGCACAACATTACTGTCAACAAACAGCATTGCAGCTCCACCTCTATCTCGGCGGATAGAATTGGGGATTTATACACTAACGGTATATGTGCTTGGAATGCAAAGACCAGCAAATGGTCTTACATAACGACAGTGTGCTGACCGACAAAGTAGTGTCAGTAAACGCACTTCCTGTTTTGCGTAAGAAAAATAAATAAATTCCTACATAAAAGGTGAACATAAAAAGTCGGCTCATAGGTATCTCTAAAGCACATCGACCTTTTAATCGAATAGCAGATACTATTCAACGGATTCTTCGATTTACTTGATTTTATATGATTTATCCTTCGGTATTCGCTACTGGTTGTGTGCCCATTCTTGGTCTATCCGGTCTATCCTCCAGGGTGGGTATGTACAAATTTCGCAGAAGAGTTACAAAATCCTTAACTGTAGCTATATTTGCGTCATACTTCTCTGCGCATACACCTGTCATCACCACGTTAACCACGTTACAAGCATCATACATCGCCTCCATCTTCGTGACTTGGTTGCGTGACTGGCTTCTGACACTGTGCATCCACCTGATTTGTTACGTGCATTTCGGCAGAGTTTGTGAGCAGTGATGTGCGCAAACGTAAAAATTCCATGAAATCAAAGTTGTGACCTGTGTGATAAACTCAAACATGACCTATGAATAAAGATAAACATTGCCAGAGACAAGTTGTATAAAATAAAAGTAAACACATTTGTACATATCGCCGTTAGTTGTACAGCATTTAACCAATCATTTGAATAAAGCTTCGCATCATATCGATTCCAACGTGTGCACTGGACCTGCACTTTTTCCACAGTAAAATATACAGCGTAAACAATTAAATGCCACCCCGGCTGAGCGCGACTGACATGCTGACATTACTCCTATTCGCTTGTTACGCATTTGCAGGCGAATGAAGGCTATTAAATCAAACCATTTGTGACCATTGCGTGCGCAAAAAACACCAACAACGACAATGATGATGACAACGGCATTAACAAGGCAAGTGAGATACAAGTCTGGCTGTGCAAAAAAAAAAAGAAGCCTAAAATAAAGTAAGCGATAGCGCGCCTATTTGATTAAATTAAAATGGCCGATTGTTATTTGCGAAATGAACGCAGTGTATAAGGAGAGAGAGAGATTTGCTAACATTATTGAGAACCAGGAGATGTTAACCTGGTTGATGACATGGCAGGCTATAATATAAATATAATCAGTGAACACACAAACGTCGCATACGCCCATGGACACGCACATACACCCTAAATATATTTGCAAAGTCCCATTAAGGCCTGTGGAACTCATAAAAACTTCGCCACGCATCACGCACCAATGATGTTTGCCCCCGCGCCGAGCATGCCGCGTAGCTTCAAGCTCGAGTCGCACTGCAAGTGTAGCACGCCCTTCAGAGATTGTCTCTCTGACAAGTAATGACTGCTGCAATATGCTGCAAGTGTGATTACACTCATTACATTACACGCAGAGTAAATTACACACACACAGAGCCCGTCATTACACACAGAGCTATATACACACCGGATCACAACATGTCACAACAGACAGAGGCCGTCGGGGAGTCTACCCGCAGATTTTTTTCACCTAAATTAGTTCATGCTGGCCAAATTACTGAGGCCTAGTATATAGCTTATGAAAATGATAAGACGCATCAATTTTATAAAATGGTCTGTACTGAAAAGTTTGCGTCAAAGAAGTCATGCCTTTCATGGGGAAAATGAAACGAATGCTTAAATAAAGCAAATAGGAGGAAAAGGAGGAGGAGGAGGAGGAGGAGGAGGAGGAGGAGGAGGAGGAGGAGAAATAGGAGGAGGAGGAGCTGAGCGACTGCTCAGCGAGAGCGTCACTTGTAGTTGGAGGCTGAACTCTAAGCCAATAGGAAGGCTTTGTCAGGCCATGACCTACGTATCTATAAAACGGAGAGGACGGGTGGGAACAGAATGCAATATCTAAGACGGCAGCATCCATCCCATCTCGTCCGACCAGCCCGACCACATGGCTCAATGCTCTGTAACTCGTCTACCGTGTTGGAAATTCCACCACAGTGTGTTCCACCTGAACGTCAGTTTCTAAAAGCAGCCGAATTGGTGTTAGCCGCCGGGTCAGAGTAGTTAAGAAGTATCTTTATTCCAGGAACAGTGTAACCCGCTCATAAAGGGAGCGCCGTATTGTGCGTCAAAGTCTCCATAACCCCCCCCCCCCCCCCACGTACCTTTCGAAGACTTTATTAGTAAGCAAAGTAAGCGACAGTAGGCAGCAGTCTTAGGCATTTATCTGTGCATAAGTGTCGTATGTCGGCTCTAATCGATACGGAATGCTAACCGGTTTGTGCCTTGGGTGCTAGACCACACTGCACAAAGGAACAGGAGCGTACGCAAGCCCTAGTTTTCAAAGTGTTTTGTTTAACCTTGTGTGCACCGTTTTCTTCTCTGGGTACGTTTTGGATACATACGAATTGGCTATACAGCGTTCAACACTCGCTACGCACAGGTTTCAGAATATGACGAGATATTCGCAGCCAAGCAATACTTGAGTACTCAAGCCTTTGTTTCCGTAATGGTCAAACCACTGTGAACATGAACATGTTTTATTGATGTAACACGAATAAAGTAAAAAAAAGCAAGAGAAGAGCAAGAACTTCAAGATTTTGAAAGATTATTATCAATAATTTACATTTGGAGGAGGCAGCTATGATCCCCGTTGTAAAAAATTCCAGTAAGTCTCTATCAGAAGTGTAATCAGAGTAGGAATATGCACATGCGCGCCGAAGGACCCCATACGCATGCAGCGTACTCAGTAGCCATCCATTATGCCATCTATTTAGCCATTATGCCATCTTTTCTTTCCCCCGCTGCAGTTGCCAGACGCCCAAAAGAGTCGCACCTTTTTCGTTGCGACCAATTCCGTTCCATCGAATCGAGTATTTGACAAAGGAAGGACGAGCTCCCCGCAAACATTCGGCAGACACTGCCGGCAGCCCGAAGGACTCTCGAAGCGCAAAACGTTTGCCACCTGTGACACAGTTAAAAAAAAAACATAAACAACAACAATAAAAAAAAAACATGAGCGCCATTCCTGGCCGCGTACCTATACTGCGTGTGCGCCGCCGCTCGCTAGCCAACAACGCATCGTCGCCGAGCGAAGACTTTCCGTCGGCACCGGAATGAATCACGATGCCATTCTGCGCTGTTTATACTGCTCGGCGGTGGAAGGCGCGCCTCGAGGCATTTTCGACGCTCGGGAAGGGCGCGCACAATGCCCGCCGAACGGACGGCGAAAAACGCGCCCGCGAAAGCTCCCAGCCGGGGGAAAGCGACGACAGCCGGGCTGCGCCAATGAGCGATATATTGCTTCGGTGACGACGAAGCGCTTTTATGCCTCCGTTGTTTTCCTCCGGCAGGGGTAAGAAAATCGACGAGCGTTCTCCGAATGGAAAGTGTCCGCCGCTTCAATTCGACATCGCGCGCATTATACGCACCGGCTCTCCCCTTCTGTCAGCGCCACGCACTCACAAACACGCGGAACATTTAAGCCCAAGATTACCTGCCGCGTACTTCCGGCGAGCCTCGATCAAAACACAAGGTAGCGATTGTATCCCGGTGAATGACGGAACGAACGACATTCTTGCGTCTAACGGCGAAACCAAGAGGAAAATGGAAGTCCAGCAAGAAGGCGGATGAAAATAGAAACTCGAGCAAGCCATGTGTTACTTGAAGGGATGTAGTGACTCAGCAATCGAGATTATACGTCGCGGAACCCTAGGTTAGACGAGAGGCGATGGCGGGACGCACTGCGGGCTCGGTATTGTACTGTTTGATTTGACGCTGAGCTGGATATTGCCTAAGGGAAAACTAAAGTATCCAGATTGTTGCGCCCAAAATCACTTCTTCCTCATGCACTCTGTATTGGTATTGTGTTCGCTACGTTGCCGTCTTCGCGAAAAAGCTAATACAGCAGCAGCTAGGTTTCGGTTTATCTCGAGACGTGCGATTGACACTTTTCGCGAAAAGCAAGGCAATGTGTATTTTTTTTTTCTGTAACAAATTGTCACTCTATATTCACGGCAAAGCATATCCTTCGGCGCTTTGTTGTTATCTGGACGGGAACTTTGTCAAACGCTGGCTGCCCTTGCAAGAAATCTGCCAACAGTCACTACAGTCCTTTGGTGCAGCGAATGCTCCTGACCACCGAATTCATGAAGCTTCTCGTTCGCAAATTATTTTCCATTGGCCAGCCACGTTCGCAAATAGTATGCTAAGCATCGGGATTGGCTGGAACTCTCTCATGAACAAATCTAGCGCGAGAGTTCCTTGTGTTGGGCTTATATACATATATATATATATAGAGAGAGAGAGACAGAAGAAAAGGGAATGGCAGTGTGGTTAGCCAGAAGAGAAAACCCGGTTTGCTACCCTGTACTTCGCAAGAAGGGATGTGGAGGTGAAGAAATAAGAACGTACCAAGCTCTTGAGCTACGGACATACTCAAGTAATTGTGACAGCAGTATATGACTGTCGGCGTGCCTGTTACGTTAATCTATTTGCCCAGAATTTGCATTCCCTCATTTGTGCGCTGCAGGCAATTCGTGTGACGTAACCATGACATCGTGAGGCTTATAGCGCGTTAAAAAGACAAGGACGAAAGTGAGACGTGACATACACAGTAACCATGACGGTGTCGTACTTAGCGGGAACAGTAGCTTCTCCGAGGAGAAAAGAGGATTTCATTTGGATTTTGAGCTGTTTTCACAGCATGTTTTTGTGTAATATTTTATAGAGACGAGCATCACCCTGTGTGACCTACATACCGAGCTTAGCTGTCCACGATGCTCAAACCTGGCGAGAGAGCTTCTACCTAAATACGCGGGAACGAAGAAATCGCTTTGCCCGGCATCTACGTCACCGAATTTGACAAAGTTTGTTGCATACAAAAAAAAAAAGTTAATAGCCGCCAATCGGGGGATCAGGAGCCGAATTCACAAAGCTTATTGTTCGTCTGTGTTCGTTGCCACTGGTCGGCCGCCTATGGCAGTATTATGTCCAGCGTCAGGATTGGCTGGAAATTTCTCTTGTGACCAATTCTAGCGTCAGAGTTTTTTGTAAATAAGGGTCCAGGGCCTGTGTTCGGAAAAATCTTCTACGTTAGAATTATTTGTAACAGCAAATTCCAATTCATCGTGATGACGAACACATTATTATCATTAGCGCAAAGGCGGTCGAACAACGGCAAAAATCATTTAGAAACGCCAAGCTTTGTGAATACGGCCCCCGAGTCCGTATTCACAAAAACATCTTACCGTACAACTGTTTGTAAGAGAAAAGTTCTGCCAATCCTGATGCTCGACATAATATTAGCGAAGTCTGTTGGCCAACGGCAAAGCACACTTACGAACGAGGCCCCGTAAAACTCCTCGTAAAAGGAAATTCCAGTCAGTCTTAATGCTGGACGTATTATTAGCGAAGGCGGCTGCCAAATCCACTTATGTGTCATTATGCCATTATGCCTCAATTATGCCAAGTTTACTTATGCTTCATAAGTGCCAAGCCCACTTATGAACGAAAAGCTCGGTTAATTCAGCTCCAGGGCCCGTATTCGCAAAAAGCTTTTAAGCTAGAATTTTTCCTAAGGTCAAATTTCAGCCAATCCTGAAGCTGGACATATTACTTTGCGTAGGCAGCCGGCCAATGGCAAAAAAGCACATACTAATGGGAAGTTTTGTGAGTATGGCCCCAGATTGATTTAATTAGGCCGTGAAGTGTTTTTTTTTTTCAAGAATGGCCGGACGTCGAAAAATATCCCGATTTTGTAAGATGCATGTATTGTGCATCTAATTATTATTATTATTATTATTATTATTATTATTATTATTATTATTATTATTATTATTATTATTATTATTATTATTATTATTATTATTATTATTATTATCACATCGTTCTGAAATGTATGAGTTTGTGAATAGTACTCATGGCAAACTGATGTCGGGCAGGACGACTGCAAAGGAAAGGCAGCGGCGAGGAGCCCAGAGTCTCCAGCCTCTGAGCATTGTCACTTGTGTAGAAGAGCAGGCAGAGAAAATGAGTTGAAGGAGCCACATAGCTATCTCTATCATATTTAAATGAGAGAGGCAAGGAGAGGAGACAAAATACGGAGGATTGGATTGTGACTGCAAGAGATGTCGGTAAAGGAAACTGCGGATATGCTTCCCCAATCAACTCTTTTAAGAGGTGCCACTTATCGCATGTTTTTAAAAAAAAGCACGTATAAAAGAAGCCCGGAAAGATTTTTTTAAGTGATTCTTAACTGCGAAACACGCTAAAGAAATAACAAACTGCCTGAAATACAGAGACTGTTTCTGCGAAGCAGTGCAGCCGTTAGAATCCGACCTATTGCAATTTTTGCGTTAACCGTCCGACGCCAGCGTCATGGACATGTTAAACATGAACGTATGAGTGCAGTGGGGTCGTGCCCACGGGGACCCAGGGGGCCCGGGAGGTCCCAAATTCCTTTGCAAAATAAAGCTTTTTCCTCCTCCTCCTTCTCCTCCTCCTCCTCCGACGCTATCGTGTGTTTAGCAGAATTCAGCCTCCCGGGCTGTCTTGGGGATTCGCATTTCTCCGTTCGAATTCGCCCGGCGTCGCCCGGAGCCCGGACGACTCGCCCTTGGTTCCTTCGTGAATAGAGCAGACTCGGAAGTGAATGCAAGTGGAGCCTATCTTTCCCTCGTATACTTCGCTAAAAAAAAATAAGAAAGCGTTCGCTGCGCTGCGCATTATTTGTCGATCCGGACCACCGATCCAATCCTCCTCCGCAGCAGCTGATGACAATCAAGCTGAGTGGGCCGAATACTCTCGCACCCGACGGCCCGCTGTCTGCCATTTCGAAGCAGTCTTGTTGCGCTGCACGGTGTTTGCTTACCGCCTTATTTTTCTCCCTCCATTGTTTCGTCATCGTGTCTTTACGCAGGATATTGAAAGAAATGCACGTTTTGTTGGTCTCCCGGTTTTTTTTTTTCTTTTTTTCACTCTCTCTCCCCCTCTCATACAGGCGGCTTGCGTAGCTTACAGGTTTCACGCTGCCACATACCCCTTTCGGCGAGAGGAAGTCGTCACCCCTGACGACAGCCTTCATCTACGAGAGCGAGCGAATAAAGGAAAGTCGTGAGGGCGCAACCAGACGCCTACGCAGTCTAAACTTGACGCCAACTAGTGGAGGGGTCTGAAGTGAAGCGACACAACACGCGTTTGCAGGACCGTTTTTGGTGACGTTATCGGTGTAGTCTGTGTACGCACAATTAAGTCACTGCGCAGCTGCGTGAAAAGGCAGATTGAATGCGCTGTATGCGTAAGCCACGTGCTAAGTAGTCAACAGTGTTTGGAACAACTGAGCAGTGTTCGCCTAAAACGCAGAAAGGCGCACTTACAGCCGTCGTCGCCCTCGCCGTCACTATGAAGTGCAATAAGATCATATCGCTCCCCGCGCGCCGTGTATGGCTGCGAGGAAAAGCTTGCGAGGGTGAGCCGAGAAGGACGGTGACTTGATGCGCGTACACTCTTAGAAAAATTTACACCCTTTGGGGTGTATCTTGGTCCCACAACACTCTTAAAACTGTTGCACCCTTTGGGGTGTAAATTTGTCCCACAACGATAATCGTCATCTGCCTTGCTTGCGTTTCCTTTCCTGAAAACTCGGCGCTCGCTACTTTCCTGTCGAGAATGCTGCGTCACACTGATAACGCGCATGCCGTTCGTGACTGGGAAGTACCGGGCTCGCCGCATTAGAGAAAGGAAACGCGGGCAAGACGGATGACGATTATTGTTGTGGGACAAATATGCACCCCAAAGGGTGCAACCTTTTTAAGACTATAGTCTTCCCGCGCGCGCAATGTTGGAGATCACGTGATCAAGCACGCTATGGGGGGGAGGAGAGCGCGCGTTTCCTCCTCTAGCCTGGCCGTGGCTGCGCATGGCTGTCTGCACGGCTGAGCGCATACGCGAACCACGCGTCGTATCTTGGAAATAACCTGTGGCTGGTGCAAATGCTAAGCGTGCGCCGAGACGCCTGGTGGTTTCGTTCGCGCTGTGCGGCAGTGTAGGAGGTCGCGTGCTATCAATTTTCCGACGCGCGTTCACGCTAGAGCCAGCACGAAGCGTTAGCTTCCCGCGGCTGGCGTCCATCATCTAGTCGGCGTTATGAAAGCGAGTGTTCCTTTTCTGTGAAACGCGACTTCGTTTAGTTGTCTATAGCACGTCACAAGTGTGCTAATTGGGTCGGTTCGTACATGCTTATGAAAAAAAAAAGAGCGTTTTTGGGCGGGAAAAGAACGGGACACGCGCAGCGCTCTTGTATGTCGACTCCTCTTGTGCTGTTCAAGAGCGCTTTTTCTTCGCATAGGTTGTCTAATACTTTTCTACCCCTATCGATGCCTCGCGTTTCGGGCACAACTGCGACTTTTTTTTGTTAGAATTTACGCTCTGATTCAACTCGGGAGGGAAAAAATAATGGTTCAAGTCGGTTTGAACCATTTAATAATATTTTTTTGCATAAGCTGATAATGATTATAGGGATAGAGCATAGATTTATTTTGTGCAAAAGATTTCACAGTGTTTCTCAGCTGGACGGTTAGAATAAAAAGATGGCACGCGTGCTGTTATTGAAAGCGCAAGTAGTTTAAAAACATACTATTGTCGAAGCACATCTTGAAAGCAAGACATCCTATTTATCGTACATACTTCAGTGTACACATACCTATGTGATAAAAAGCGACCCCCAAAATATAGGAAGTGCGTTTCCTTATTTCAACTCTTCTCGACCGCGTATACGGATGGCGGGAACGAGGAGAGGCACGAGGAACCCTGCGAGACGTATTACGAAATAGCCCATCGCTTGAGGCGTCGCACGCTCCCACCACCGGCCAATCAACTCGATAAAGCGCAAGCGGTCGCGTTTAGGCCACTCCAAACAAACACATCGCCACACCCAATGTACATTAACAAACTCGCAGGGGGCAAGGAAAGCGACCTATGTAGGCTCTATTCACAAGCAAGGACACTCACACACATAATGTGTGAATGCACCTCGCTCCCGTTTTCTTATGCCCTGGTCAGCCGCGAGACTGACTGGACCACCTGGCTCAGTGCCAGGGACGTCGATCGACAGCTTGTACTGGTGGACTCGGCGGAGAAGGCCAAGCAGGCCCAGGCTACCAACCACTGATGAACCATCTCACAGTGATTAAATTCAAACGCTCACGAGTGTACAACCAACCTGCCTACCTCCCAACGCGGCACGTCAAAAAACCGCACTAACGATGCTGTTACTACTAAAATGACAACATGCTCGTGCGTATTTGCAAATGAGCTAGCATGGTTGAACCATAAGAGCAGGCGATGCATGGACGAAAAGCTCTAAAGAAGGTGGCCAACCTGAGCCGAAGATCGTTATTTTTATATTTTCGGTTTTGCACTAGAGTAAAAAAAAAGAAAAAGAAAAGAAAACAAAGGAAAAGGTAATGTTCCGTTTCAGTTCAGGTTCTTGTAAAAAAACAAACGTTTTTTTTTTGCTTTCCGTTCAGTTTTGGTTTGATACCCAACTCTCACCTGCGCTAGCTGCAGCTTCCATAATACATATATCTTACGTCTTGCGGGACTGCCCGCAGTCCTGCAAGGCCTGGGAGGACAGTCTGGCCCAGCTTTCTGCCTCTCACAGACTTGCAACCTTGGAGGTGTGGTTGGCGAACTCCTCCCCCGACACCATGCCCCGATATCCTTAAGGCCCACATTCATCTCCTGGGACCGGATGGGAACTAGGCCTCTGCCTTCCCTTCTCGCCGCCCCTCCTCTATATGCAAAACCGGACTTGGGTCCTTTAGGACGAAGAACACTCTCTTTCTCAATGTGCCTGAAGAAAGACAGCTTTTGGAAATCCTGATGAAAGGCCACATGGCTTACATTATTATTTAGCCCTGCACCTCATAACACACAGCACTTCGAAGAATAAAGAGGTAAGGCAGCAATAATACGTTATAGATGTTCACTCCTAAAGCATTTGTACAGACTGAACTTCTGAGCTGTTATCCGAGTATGTTATGAGTTGAGTTGCTGTCAAAATGTTATGGGTGTTTCAATGTTATGAATAATCCTACCAGAATTACCTGCGTTACGTCCAAATGCCTTGACTTGTTTGTTAGTAACTACGGATCAAATAACGTTAATTGTGCCTTTTTTTCATACAGCTTCAGTGATCACGTGCCTGTATCCTTCCCTGTTAAACGGCAAGTTAAAAGGGCACCAGAGCGAGTTCGCTTCTCACA
The DNA here is from genome assembly GCF_038994185.2 of Dermacentor albipictus. Lineage (NCBI taxonomy): Eukaryota > Metazoa > Arthropoda > Arachnida > Ixodida > Ixodidae > Dermacentor > Dermacentor albipictus. The sequence continues at coordinate 242,043,513 of NC_091821.1, read as the reverse complement.
AATTATTACGGAAGACTGGCGTGTACATTTTCGCGATGACATGTCACGTGGTCTTAGATAGTCATGACATGATGACATGTCACGTGGTCTTAGCTACAAATGCAGATTTCGCTTACGACGCTTTTCCGGAAACGTTAATTTCTTATTATGATAAACATTTTCCTTCCTGTCCTAAAGTACCGCTACGTCAAGGATACGTTAACCATTGGTAACAATTGAGCTGTTTAAAAAAACAAAAGGGAAGGTTATTCAATAAATTCATCACATCCTGGGGTGCTGATGACCTCAGAGAGCTTAAATCATTTCGAAATGGCGAAAATAAATTCGAAATTAGAGAATTAAGTACGGCGAAAACTGTGTTCTATAAAAAAAATTCTTCGCATAGTGCAGCCATCATTGCAATAAGATATGACACTGGCTTCATTCTTTGCTGAATAGAGTGCCCGCTCCAGTGGTAGGGTTGGGTATAATTTCTCATTGGACGAGAAGCTGGCCGACTGTTCTAATAATTATTCTACTAATTTAGCTCAACGCAATGTGAATGGCGACGCATGCCGTTTCATTACAACCTACAGTGCGCATTCAATTCTTTTTTTTTGTCCTTCAAAAATTTTTTCGCGTGTTTTTTTCTTGTGTAAGCTAAGGCTCAATTTCCCTCAGTATGTTCCATCGGTGCTGCTTAGGGACCTCGCACACGCGACTCGATTAAAGACTCGATATAGACAGGTCGGCCCTGCTTTCGTAGCCTTAGCTCATGCAGGTGGGTCGCCGGGTCCAATTTCGACAAATCAGAAAGAATCCCATAAAGGCTTGTGCGTATATATAATCATCCCGCAGGCCCTAATGCGCTGCCGTACCTCGCTGGTTCGGCGCACTGAGCGGCGCTATCACCATTAACCCAGGGACTACAGTGAGGGGATGGGCAGGACAGAGAGAAAGAGAAAAAAAACCAATAAAAAATAAAACAAAGAGGAAAACGCGGCGCTCATCGAGGAAATGCGCTCCCGCTCAGGTACACAAGGCCATTCGTAGCTGAAGGGCCCGATAGAGCTTGTTTACGTTTAACGAGGCGCACAGGCATGGGAGCATGACCACGAAGACAGGAGCCGCGTGTAGGAGAATGGGAAACGCTTCTTCCTCCCGATGAGGCCACATTAAAATAGCCCCCGTTCTTCCCGCAGGCTCAAAGCGCGTCCGCCGTCGGCGACCTGCGGCGAGGAGCTCGACCAGCCACGCTCACCCGCGGCTCGTCGGCCCACCTATGAGCAGACGCAATAAACATCGTTACGCCCAGCTTCATGCGGCCGTAGCGAAAGCGTTGCCTGGGAAGCGCGCATCGGCGGTGGCCTGCGCAAGTGCGGCAAATATTTACACGCCACGGCGCTGAGAAGCCGCGGGGACGCCTATAGTGGCCCGCATTGTATACATCGCGGGCCAACTGCTGCGCCTTTGCATCATCCGTTGATGGGTAGAGCATCTCGGCGTGGAATGAATCAGAGCCCGCACACGTGCTATGGGGATGAGTCGGACGGTGCGGGCCGTTCCCGTGCAACGAAGCAGACCGCGAGAGTTCGAGCAGTGTGGGTGCGCGAGATGCCGCCCCGGTGCGCTCATCTCGTCCACGCAGTGTTCATCGCAATGCAGGCTATGTTTACGAACGCTGGTGCAGAGCGCATTACGCAGCGAGCTCGTTGAAAGACCCACTCGGTACTCTGCTGAAGCCCTTCGTGAGACGAGCGAGAGTTAGAAGCACGTTCAGCCTACCTGCTTTGCATAAAACTTTGAGGGAGGGAGTTACGGGAAATCTACGACTTGCCACGTGCAGTTGTCGACGTTTAACGGAGCCCATGCGTTACGGTTAAAACACGGGACTATCTTATTTTTGACGCGATCAGGAGTAAGTACACTTTAGAAAGGATCAGCATCGGTATTTGCAAACATCCCACCACTTTCCGCCTCTATCGGTGTTACAAAGAGAGAAAGGCTTTTTCAATGTCAGCAACACAATATCAACGAAGCCCATCAGTAGCTTATAGGTGTCGCGATGTGTCTCACGCTGCAGTTTTGGTTCTGCAGTTCTTGCTCAGAGGCTTTGCATCTATTAAATAATTTATGCACAAGCACGATTACGTTCTAAATTCTGCGGTAAACCGGAAGTTTATCAACATCACGCCAAACTATAAGTGGAATGAGCCTCATGATCTTCGCCATTGCAAAATTGTTTGATTTCGTCTAAGTTATGCGACCAAGAATAGATGGAGATGTTGCTGCCACAAAGCGTGGGCTAAAAGGGTGTGATGGCCAGATAATCAGTACAATCTGCGCACATGACCGGGAACGTGTTTTTACGTGCTAGTTAAAAGGCAGAACGATGATAGGAACGCGAGCGCCTGCTCTAACCTGGTACAATAACAAACAAAACGTGACCATTGAAAGTCAATGAGACATATAGGCCGTAGCAACTTTGCAGCAAGAAAAATTTTCAAATTCCTTTGTGTATCGAATTACTTATTTAGAAATGCCGCAGTTGTTGGCCATGCACAATAAACAGACCTGTGCGCTAACGCAGAATTGAGGCTAGTGCACAGTCCGCGCGCAGCACTATGGACTCGGTCTAGAACACGTATATATGCAAACAAGCACGAGTTACAACATAGCGCGAGCCAACATTTTATGTTTTCGCCTCCTTGACCATGTTTTTCCTTCCATTCATGCTCAAGAAATCCTCCTACAAACGTAGTCAGCGTGATCACGCTATGAGTTGACATACTCAACTCAGCGGCTGCAACGCATGGCGCTTCCCGCACTTCTCTCATCCACGAAGTAAGAAACCATGAAACTGGCAAAGCAATGTCAACTTCCTTTTATATTATCCATGAAGGACGCACCTATCATTAGACTTCCAACTTATCCTTCAACAAAAATCAAGCTATACGTTTCCTCGCCCCACGATTGTATCAAAAAGGGCATTCGAATCAGCGGTTGCACAACACATACGTTTCCAACATGCCTATATCGCAGCACAACCGATGTGGAGCGAACAAACAAAATGGAACTGTGCGTTATGTACAGGCAGGGATCATGCGAAAGTTAAGCAAGACCCACTGAGGAGGAGCCACGTTCGCGTTCATAAGCCTACTCCCGAAGCGGCGCGTGGCGTGGATCTCGTGGATAAGTGTGCCCGGAGTTGGCTGAGCGGAGTCGAAAGGACGCCGCCACTCTGGCTTATAAAGCCCGTGAGTATGCCGGTGGAGTTCTGACTTTCGCGGGCCTTCGTTCGCCGGCACCGGCAGCCGGGCGAGCACTTAATCGGTCGACCGCCATTGGTGGGGGACCAGGGTGCGTCCGTATAAGGCGAGGTGGCCGGGCCTGGGCTTTGCCGTGTCGCTGGTCGTTAAGCGCTGTCGCCTCACGGTTTAATGTGCAACAGCCACCGCTGGCGCCGGAAGCACGGAACTCGCAGCATAAGACATACTCGGTGCGCTTAGTCGCGTTATAGCATGCGGCGCACAGCACAAGCTGGCCTTTTCTCGTTTGGATTGCGAGGGTCTGGTAGCACAAAGTCACTGAATAAATAATGTTAAAAGGCAAAGATTTACAGACACAACAGCCCGAAAACATGAAGGAGCACTAGACTCAAACGATAATGACGGTTTTTCAAAACTGGAACCGAAACATTATAGTCTAGTATGAAGCAACCATAACGTAGCTTCGCAGTAGCGAACTGATAGCGAGAGTTGGCAACGAGAGCTCATTCTGCATCATGTCCTTAGACACGCAGGTAAAGAAAACTTTCGAGTCAGCGAAGCAATCATTTCGCAGAAATAAGTTCATTCGGAAGCCGCTTCCCTGTTTCGTCCAAAGTTTGTCACATAAGGAAAGACGCTATCAAGAAGGTGCAGAAATAGACATAATTGCTGTGTAGGTTACATCTCACGGAATGTCAAAAAAGGACCAAACTGATTTCTAGATTACATCCTAGACAAGACTCTTTAACACTATCGAGAGGGTCAAAACGTATATGCAGAGACGTTAGAACTTCGAAAAAAGAACATTTAGAACTTCGCTGAAAATATTACATGTAGGATTGATACTGCAAATTTGAAATGCCCGTATCCCTATATTTATACTATGTGTTTAGAATTATGACGCCATTTGCAATGTTCAGTTTTTCAAAGCCCGACTGCGTTGTATTTGATGTGCTCATAGTTTGACGAAGCGTAATCTCGTCTTGACGCAAGAGATTACATCACAGAGCATCTTTGTGTTCCCACACATTATGACAGAAGCGGCAAACGTAAACCTTCCACGTAATATTATATTTTCTTTTCAAGGGCAATTTGGTTAATAGGATAGCATTAATAGGATAGCTTTCTTGCATACAGATTCAAAACAATTCTTGCCAAGGTCTCATTTCTTAGTTTCACTGTTTCTGCCTCCGCTTGACGCCTTTGCCCAACAAAGAACGCATACAGGAGGAGAAGGAGGAGGAGGAGGAGGAGGAGGAGGAGGACGAGGAGGAGGAGGGGGATGGAGGAAGGAGGGGAAGGAGGAGGGAAACGAAACTTGGAGACGTCAACCAGCTGCGCGCCCAGTTTGCTGCCGTACCCAAGGGAAAGGGGTTTAAGGGCTGAAATAAAAGAAAGGACGGGGAGCGAAGCACTATCAGTGCGAACACTTGTGGAAGGCACGCATGCAGCGCCAGGTAGCCTGTTAGCTACCCAACAGCAGACGAGGGGGATAGGAACGCAGGAAAGCTACAAGAAAGAAAGAAAGAAAGAAAGAAAGAAAGAAAGAAAGAAAGAAAGAAAGAAAGAAAGAAAGAAAGAAAGAAAGAAAGAATCGCCGCCCAACCACTCCGTACAGATGATAAACCAGCGAGGCTGAAACGTGCGGCCCTGGTGTTTATCACTAGGTTAATCCCAACGGTTCATTAAACGACGGCTTGGAAGGCTGCCGGATCTTCGGTATGCAGTTGCTGCTTTCGCTCGGCTGCACGAGCCTGTTCTTGTGCCGGGACTGCACCACCAGAACGGCGTAGACGAGCTCGTTCCCGGTTCTGCTCGCGGCGTTGATGATCTAAAGCTGCCTGCTCCTCAGGAGTACGTATGACGCGTGGCCAACCCGTTTCGGAGCCGGAGAAAAACTGTTGCGCGCGCACTTAGGTGCGACGGAGAGCAGCGACGTCCCTACAGGCGCAGCCAATCGCGCGCCTCTTTTTCTTTTTCTTTTTTGCGCATGTGCATGGGGTTGCGCTGGAGGAGTTTTCGGCGTACAGGCAACCGGCAAATGGACGGACGGACGGAAGAATTGGCTAGCCATATACAGCTTCGCTGTAAAAGAGGCAATACACATGACGAGCGCTGAAAAGAAAGCTTGGTGATACATTAAAGGCGAACTTCTAATTAAAGTATAAACGCGCCTCGATCGTCATTCGCTCCGGCGAAGGTTGTGGCTCGCATTCTGCCCCAGTGACAGCCGGTTTTCAAGGAGATTTAGGGCAGTCGCGAGAGGACATCTCATTGCACTGTAGCATAGAGTGTGAACTAGAATAAGTTGATCGTACGCAATTACAACCGTCACTGCAGCATCGTTTCCCGTTCTAATGCGGAACACATTCATTGCAATACCATAACAATGGTGTCAGATGGTTTTGTATTTATTTTTTATCATCTCCAAGTGGTTTTAAAACCAGCAAATGAGTGAAGGGCATGAGTGCGTGAATCAGCGCAAATCTGCAGGCTTTTCGTTTAGTGCGTAACTCTAAAGAGAAGTTTTGCAATCTCCGCAAGTTCGTGACTATATATAGGGAAAAGAAATGTGTTTCAGCTCGCTTCCTGAATTGCCTTACGCTAATACGACAGCGGCTCCGTAGGGAAGAAAACGCGCGATATTCAACGTCCTTCGATTTTCCAGCTAAAGATGGCTTGTCAAATCTAATGATGCCACTGGTGGCAGCGGTCTGTACGCGCACAAGAATGATCCGGACTAATGCGATTTTGACGCCTTGTTTTCCCTGGAAACACCCATCCGTGCTTCTTCTCGTGGGAACACATTTCTCAACAGCAAAAGAGACGTTTATAAAGAAGAAAAAAACATGCCGGTGCTCGAGTTCAGGTCGCCTCATGGAACCACGCCTAAACTTTTTCACACCGATGGATAGCAACGGAACTTGAACGCATTTAGCGTATGCTTCCTTACACCGGCAAGCTATTGAGCGCTATTCGATGTGCTTTATCAAAAATAATCTGTCTGTGAACCTATATAGTGCCCCCATATGAATGAAAGTTGTCGTGTTGACGATGAGGCTTAAGCTGCGGAAAATGTACTCAAGTATCTACATGTATGTTGCATTTTAAAGGTCATAGAATGGACCCCTGCAGCAATATGCATACGGATCGCGCACGAGATTAAGCAGATTTTCGGAAGAAATGTCATTACATGTCATCGGCTGACTTCTATAACAGTAAAATATTAAAAGAATTGTCTATACACTTTTACCTCTACTCATGACGTACTGCGAAAATGGTATTACTTGCGCATTTAATGTTTCCGTAGTTCAGGTTAGCGCAGTTAGATGATGACTTTCGACTACATAAGTGTGGAGACATTTGCCATGTATATTGTATGTACCCGCTGACCCGCTGACTAGAAAATGTGTTATTAGGAGACAGTATCGTTTCTACTTTTGAGACTTTCGACTACATAGGTGTGGATACATTTGCCATAGTCTTCCTGTGGAAACGTTGCTTTATAAGTCCTGGTGCTTGTGTGAAATGATTATTTGATATGTAACCGTGAACCCTGAATGATGTATGACGGAACCACCCAAGAGATAAGGAGTAGCCGGCGCCTTAAATTGCGCGCCAACATCTCCTTATATCATATCAATAAAAAAAAAATGAGTGCTTCAAAAGCGCAATTTCTTCCTGGGCCCTAAGCGATAAGCAGAGGCGCTGAACACACATTCAAGATTAGTATTTCCGAGCTCGACAACATATGCATTATCGTCAGCAACAAGCACAACAATAAAACCCACTGAGTACTGAAACCGCCAGAAACGTTCGTTCTTCCAGGTGTATTTGATAACAGAACTATGCCATGAAATTATTGACTAGAAAATGCAGCCCGTCATTCATTCGGCGGGTGCAGCGGACATCCCATTTTTTCTCGACGCCAGCAGTGTCGAGAAAACTGGGATGTCGAGAAAACATACTGCTTGCCGCGTCGCGTGATTGTGGGTCGACAGCGTAGCGTGGTTTAAAGATAAAAGTAGTTCCCTCTGTACCTTTACAACGCAGAAATAATATAGAAAAGGGAGTATTAGCAATATAATGGATAGGTGGTCTAGTTGGTATTGCATTACAGCATCGAAACTTAGAGCGTAGCAAAGACGAAGAAAAGGACACACGACATAAAGCGCTCACTCACAACTGATTTTTAAAGCTTGCACGAAAAGAAAAAGTATGGGCGACTTTGTTTAAATGTCTGTACGCTACGCTTCATTCATTTATTCATTTCTCTGGGGAAGGTAAGCGGAAGAAGAAAAAAAAAACTACGCGGAGCAAAGACCGTCTGGCAGTGTGGTAGGCGTGTACGTAATAGGCGCGTAAAATCACGTCTTAAAAAATTTTTATACCTCGTTCCGCCGCTAGATTGGTCCTTATTAGTCATTTCAGTTATATTCGTGCATCTATAAATTGTTTAATTCAATGCGACAGCGAAATTGGGCCCATAACAAGGTCTTCACTCTGCTTCGCACTTCTTTTATATTTCTGCCAATGTGTTTATTTTTACTTCTCTTTTAGAATATTACTGATAGCTTTAGAAACAATACGCCGGACGGCATTATAAGATTCTCTTCGGGTGAATTTTTATCACTCGATTTCTGCATTTCGGTATTTCCCTTAGTCGACCAAAAAACATAGGCCTATAGACAAATATGTTAACGCGCGCGCGCCTGGGCACGCATACGAGCGCCCATTCGCGTGATCGCGTGCACAGATTCGAGTGACATGCTCACACAACCGCACGCGCGACAGGAAAGGAACACGTCCCGGGCGACGTTTCTCAACTTTCCGCCATGGGCCCTCGACAGCTCCACCGACTTCGCCGCAACGGAACGAGGATCTCAGCGGAAGGGAAACATTGAAAAAAAAAAGAAAGAAAAAGAGAGGAAACAAAAATGTAATCAAGCGTTCAGGAAATGAGCTGCTCCCGTGAAGAGAGGACGCGCGGAATGTGTTCATCGCAGCGCCCGACACGGCCGCGGCCCGATGTGTCTACCGAGCCGTGTTGGCGCGTGTCTGTGCGTGCGCGTCAGCCAGGGTCCGTGCCGCGGGCGCAAACAGGGGCTCCTCGGGCGGCGGGCAAACAGTTCATTCGCTCCGCCACGCTCTTTCTTTCGGCCTTGCGTGGGTAGACAGGCTGAGGTGGCGTATGGACGCGGCGCACCAGAATCATCGGGCCCGCGGACACGAATACGTGTGTCGTGCGGGCGATGCTCTGGCCACGGCAACAAGGCGCGCCTGATGAAGTCGACCGCCACGCGGACGTCTCGTCTCTCGACAGCACGCGCTGCCAAGGTCGAGTGGTTTTCAACGTGTCGGACCGACGCGACCTTTCCCTGGCACACGCGGCTTCTTTCATCTTGTCCCCGAATCTGGATCTATTTGCGCGCGCGCTCTGGAAACGCGGGGAAAAAAAAAAAAGTTCGCTCCGGGCTGTCCTGACGGTGCGCGGCAAACAGCCGCGGGCCGCCCTAATTGCTGCGAGAGCCGCCGCGAGTCACTGCCGCTCTGTCGTCGCTTTCTATTTGCGATGGCCGCCGTTCGCGACGTGAGTAGCGCTGACATGCGGAGATTTGTGGACCTCTGTGGCTGCGGGAGTCGCGACGAAGGAATCAAGGCTAACGAGTGGCTGTGGCCTGAGGGAAGATTAGGCGGAGGGCCGAGCGAAAGGCCTTTCGCACTCCTCCGCGAGACTGCGTCGCTATAGCTCCACGTGGCAAACAAACATCTCCGTCGACTAATTATTACGTACGATACGTGAAGATAGCTCAGTTAATGAATCCAGTTACCGCCTGAGAAAAGCTGTCACGTAAACTTGGTGCAATAATAATATATGGGGTTTTACGTGCCAAAACCACTTTCTGATTATGAGGCACGCCGTAGTGGGGGACTCCGGAAATTTCGACCACCTGGGGTTCTTTAACGTGCACCTAAATCTACGTACACGGGTGTTTTCGCATTTCACCCCCACCGGAATGCGGCCGCCGTGGCCGGGATTCGATCCCGCGACCTCGTGCTAACTTGGTGCAAATAGCACCCCGTGAATATGTTGCGTGTCCGACGAAGAATTATCGCGTGCGCTTCGATAATAGAGAGTTTATAGTTTAGGGGACGCAAGCGGCTTGCGTACGCAAGAACTAGGGGCGACGGTACTACGCATGCGCAGACCTCTACGTCTGGATCTGCGCATGCGCTGTACCGTCACCCCTATTTCTTGCGTACGCAAGCCGCTTGCGTCCCCTAAACTAAAACTCTCGAATACCGTAAAAGTGACAATGCGCTAAAGCAATTGATTCTTTTGAGCTAAGGAAAACAGCCTTCTACTTAATTTCTGTGCTTTGACCAGGGAAGCTATGAAAACATGGTGAAGTGGCTCGCATGATGTGCAACAGACATACCTGCCGAACGCAGGTATGTCTGTTGTATGTTTTTGTACAACATACTTCGTGTGCATTATACCCTATTTATTTATTTATTTATTTATTTATTTATTTATCTATTTATTTATTTATTTATTGGGTTTAACGTCTCAAGACAAGAGAGGGGCTATGAAAGCCACCGTAGTGAAGTGCCCTGGATTAAATTTAAGTAAGCGGAATCCTTTAATGTGCACTAAACTCTCTGTACACAAGCGTTTTGGCACGCCAGCTCCATCGGAATGCGGCCAGTCACGGCCGGGGACTGGACCCATGACCTCGTGGTCAGCAGCAGAAAGCCATAGCACTATGTCACCACTGCGGGTAACACTGCCACTATTAAGCGATAGTTAATTCATCTTTTGGCCTCAACAGAGACAGCACTTTATCTATAGCTTAAGGAGTCCTATCGATTATAAATACACCGAATGACATCGTCATTTCCTGCTTTTTTTTATATTCTTGTGTTTGGAATCCTAAAATTTTTGGATGCTTTTATTTTCTTCCCTTACCCTCGTCCACAGTAGCAAAGCGTTACTATACGGGCAATGATGTCGTCTCTAGTACAATACTCCTTTGCTGCCAGGAAGGCTGGACCTGCAGAGGAAGCCCGCTATCAGTTTACACGCGCGATCAACCCACATGTGCAGTTACGCGTATATCGGGTTAGCTCCGGATTTAACGGCAGAATATTTGAGCATGTTTACTGGGAGCACAACAATTGGCGTGTTTATTGCGGAGCGAACGAGGCAATGAGATAGCAGCGTTCGCCGCACACGCGAGCGTTCGAAACATCGAAGGAACACAGCAAGCGGCACCACCGAGCCTTTCTGTGCGTGCGTGCGTGCGTGTGTTTCTTGTGATAATTCATTTTCATCCGGAAGCAGCGAAGTCGTGACTAAAGCTTTCCGGTGCACATGAATGCTTTTACGGCTGATACGCATGGAACCGGAGCAGATGCGAAACATGCAAACGTCTCGCTCGAATTTCCGTTCCTCTCTTCACAGCGCTTTCCCGCGGATATTGCTTGCTCCGATATTTGTTCTGCGCCGCCATGTTTACTTTGTTTTTTCTTTGCGCAGAACGACGTGCCTGAGGCATTCTCGGCAGTCCGCAGATATCGCACTCGGTTCATCCCTGCTTTCACTGCGAGTGTTCGTCGACAACAAATAAGTGAATCAAACTGGCTGAAGAATGCTAGCGCGTTTCAACGTTCAATGCTTGCGTTTCTGCGCGATGCCACCGCTCTCTCTCTCTCTCTCTCTCTCTCTCTTGTTTTTTTGCTGCATCGAGAGACAGGAAGAAAAAGAAGGAAAGTGTCCCAGGTAACATTACCAACAGAATGCATTTTCTAGGTGACACCGTGTTTCTTTATTGTGGAACGTATACATTCCGGAACGCCAGAGACCTTTCTTTATTTATTTGCTTTTCGTTTTCTTTCTTTCTCCTTTCTTTGCATTTAAGTTTGCTTGAATATTGCCGTTGTAATCACCCAGAGATGGGGTTTGGAGATGGAGGTGGGGAGACAGCAGTTGCGGGAAGATTTTATTTTTCCGAAATGGCTGTCCACCGGATACTCGGTGCAAAGTTTCTCTGGTTGTAAGCGCACTTGAAGTCATGGAATACAGAATATATTCCCTTTTTTTTTTACTTTTGTCTTTAAGCCTAACCCAAAGATCGATGTACTGTGGGGTAAGACGCATGGGTCGAAAACTATGCAAGCATAAAGGAGAATTCCTATTGCACTTATAGGCAGTACGAAAAAAAAAAAAGAGGTCGACAGCAAAACAGAAATGGTCATATTCCTCACTGGAAGCTCCTTCCCATTCAACCAAACAAGGCGAACATAGCGATCCTGCCTTATGGTCCTCCGTTTTCGCTTCCTGTTCTTATCGATCTGGCGCGCTAGTCTGGCAAAGAAGTTATTTGCTTCATGCGATACAAGTTCTACTCGCGAGCAGTCCATTCGATCAAAATTCGACCCGCAAGTTCTGAGTCAAACCACGCCATCGCTTTTTATTTTTTTTGTTTTCGTAATGGTGGACAGTGCTCATGAAGCAAAAAAAAAAAAGAATGCGAGCAAAATGTATCGATAGTTGAATGCAACTGCCGCTTTTCCCTTTCTTCGTAAGTTGAAATCTCTCACTGGGATTTTTGAGGCCGGGTAGTCGGCCTCTGGGGTACGGATGCGAATTCCCTGCTCCCGCTGAAGCCTGCGTTCGTCTTTTACGAGCTCCAGATGCTGATTTGGTTCGATACTTTTCGGCAACCGTTTCCACCTTGTTTTAACAGATATGTACAGAAAAAAAACATGAAAAAAAGCTCGCGTCATGTCGTTGATTTTCACTTTCACACGTTCTGGCAAGGAGGCACGCCAATTATTTAACGGAGCCGCGTTCAGAGTGAAGAAGCTTTCTCAATTTTACTAGCACCACTGCACTAAAGTCTCTCTACTTGGCGGATCTGTCTAACAGTGGCACTTTCCTACGGTGAGAGTTACGCCTGCGGGATAAGTTTGTTGCCCTCCCTCTCACATTTTCTTTCTTATGCGAAAAACTAACCAACAAACAGACTAAAAAATAAACAGAACAAAAGAAAAAAAAAGCAACAAAGCAGTGTTCTCGGAATGAAAGTGAAAAAGGATATTTTTTTGCTTGGTGATCTAACAAGCCACACATGACGCGAAAGCGTATTTGTAACATAATCGTCGCTAGTTCCTTCCTGCTCCTACTGATTTTCCAGCCGCAAATGAAAGGATGCTGATCAATAGCCGCCACACTACTAAATCTACCCCGCGCCGTCGAAGCAGATTCGTAGAATAACCTTTGACGCAAATAACTGGAGTAAATATAGCCTGTCCAAAAATAGAAAACGGTGCCCAAGATAAGAGATAAAGTTAGCGAAGAGCCCGTTTCCTTTCTGGAGAGTTCGTGCGTTTCTTCAGCCTACGACTTTTTGTTCTTTCGGCGAGCGCGTCCTCTCCCTTCTCTGCAGCCTACATCCGTAAGAATGGGGGGAAAAAAGAAAAGAAAGCGCCAGTAACGCAGAAGCGCGGACATGCGTAACAGCGCTGCTGAGTGATCTGAGTGAATCGCAGTTTGAAACTGCCGACCACCATTCTATTGCATCGCCCATTCCCCTTTCCGAGCACGGACACAGCTTTCAGGCCGCTTCTTCCCAGCCTTTATTTTTGTCTCGCCAGCTGCCCTGCTACATCGAGACGAAGCACTGTCAAGAAAGGGCAGCGACCTCACTTGACAAAAAAAAAAAAAAATCGCTGCCGCACTAGAAGGGCTGAGCGCCAGTCCACGACCCGCTGCAGGTCGGGCACACGGCCTCGCGGCATCTTGACAAACAAGATCACGCTCTCTTGTCGTGCCGAAAGACACTTAGAAGCAACTCGGGAAGCAGAGAGGAGGAATAGAGACCATAGCATTGGTGGCGAAAGCTGCAAAGGCACAGCAATCTTGTGCCCCCTGGCAATAAGAAATGAGAGTTATAAAAAAAAAAATTAAAGGAGAGACACAAGCGTTTCCGTGGGCGAGTACACACATCTCACGCGGTCCACGCACTGAAGACTATCGAAGGAAAGGAAAAAAAAGCACTGACGCCATCAACGTTTTCCTGGTTTCCCTTTGCCCTGGCATCCATCGCTCTGCCTCAACACGATTCCGTCGCAGAGATCACTCGTGCGAAAAATGACGTGCACTACTGCCTCGCCCTAAACATGCATAAGAAGGAAACGGGAAACAGCATGGTTTCTTCTTTGTAAGATTACGACGCTGGCCTGGAGGAGATCTGCAGTAGCACTGCACAGTGTCATGTCTGGCACCACACTATGTGCTTACATGAAGAATAGCTTAGCTTCAAAAGATTGTTATTTAGAGTAATAAGCATATGAGCTTTTTTTTTTTTTTGAAGTGAGCCAAATCTAGAAACCGCAATCACCAACGATTACGGTACTAACTAATGCGAAGTTTGAGCGCAGCTCTGTACTTGTTTTCATTTCGCGATATATTCGCTGGCGCGGACAATCTGTCTCGTGCGGCACGTTCCAAACAGAGCGATGTGGGGCGCGTATGCTGCGCTATTCGGGAGATCGCGAGAGACAGCGCGTGGGTGACGCGTGGATGCGATTCACAGCAGTCGCCGCAGAGAGACTTCCGCTCATGCAGCGCTTTGTTTCCATACAGCCGAAGCGCGCTACTCTGGCGTCATATCGTAGCCATCGTCTCCGCACAGCCCGTCTTGCGCGGCAGTACGATTTTCTTTTCACTCGTTCGTTCCACCAGCGACGAAAGCGGCCCTTCGTCGCGGGGAAGTCGTGCCACCAACGTCAGCGACGACAACACTCATCGGAGCACCACATCGAGCCCTACTCGTAGCCGCTCGCTATCGCCGCTTCCAGGAGCAGTGATCCCCGTCATAAACGCTGGTGCCACGGACTGACCTCAGCAGTTGACGCCGCGGACGAGCGTAGTCCTGCCCATCTCACGGCACCCTGACCCCCCCTCCTCGGATGTGCAGATCAGATCGCCCACGCAGCTGCGGCTGCCTAGGCCGCTGACAATTCTGCGCATGTGCAGGCCGTTTTCTTGCCACTCCTCCCCCGCTCTCTGCCTCATGGTTCCGCTGCACCCTTCTCCTGCGTTATCGCCTTTCTTTAATCTCCCGCTGCGCTTCGTGCTCGCTTTCATTCTTCGCGGCGCTGGTTCGCTTGGTTACGCCGACGCCGTCGGACAACGCCGACACTCGCCGCTGGAACAGGCGGCTAAGAGCTGCGCTCTAAAACTAGCCAATTTTCCTCTAGAAAAAATATCGCAATGACATCAATCGAATAAGGCAAGCGAACCATGTGTGAAGATCGTATTTTTGATCAAAATGAGCTGGATCCAGCTGGTGTACGGATCAAAATGAGTCAAATCCACTCGGCCTGAAAAAGAACATTTACTACACAGCGCGATCGAGGCACTATGGCCATGCATTTTATCGGTGCTAACATATGGGGCAGAAACTTGGAGAGTGACAAAGAAGCTTGAGAACAAGTTAAGGACCACACAGAGCGATGGAACGAAGAATGCTAGGCATAAACAAAGAAAGGCATAAAGAGAGAGAAAGAGAGCGATTTGAATCAGAGAGCAAACGGGTATAGCCGATATTCTAATTAACATTGAGAGAAAAAAATGGAGCTAGGCAGGTCATGTTGCGCAGGTTCGGTAACCGTTGGATCATTAGGGTTACAGAATTGGTACCAAGAGAAGGGAAGCGCAGTCGAGGACAGCCAAAGACTTGGTGGGGGGACTAAATTAGGAAATTCGCGCGCGCTAGTTGAAATCGTTTGGCGCAGGACAGGGGCGATTGGAGATCGTAGGGAGAGGCCTTCGTCCTGCAGTGGACATAAAATAGGCAGGTGATGATGACGATCATGATGATGCTGATGAATTTATACGAGTAGCAGGCTGTCTATGGCCTTTCTTTACTGCGAATTCAAACAGAAAGTGTAATTACGATTGGTTATTGTACATTGTTGTTTCTGTACTGTTAAACAAACCACAAAGGTTATGCAAAAACTCGAGCAAAAGCCCATGCCTCGCAAAGCATCTTACAGCAAAGCTGTAAATGGCTGGCCGATTCGTCCGTCCGTCTGGTTGTCGCCTGTACGCCGAAAACTAATCCGGTGCAATCCCGTGCGCATGTGCAAAAAAAAAAGGAAGACAAAAAGAGGCGCGCCGAAACAGGTAGGCCACGCGTCATACGTACTCCTGAGGAGCAGGCAGCTTTCCATCAGCAACGCCTCCAGAAAAACCAGGAACGAGCTCGTCTACGCGGTGCCGATGCTGCAGCCCGGGCAGAACAGGCACGTTCAGCCGAGCGCAAGCAGCAACTGCGTACTTAGGATCCGGCAGCCTACCAAGGCGTTGTTTAATGAACCGTCGGTATTAACCTAGTGATAAACACCAGGGCCGCACGTTTCTGCTTCGCTGGTTAACCATCTGTACGTAGTGCTTATGCGGTGATTTTTTCGTCATTTAATAATGTTCAAAAGGTGGAGTGTCCCCAGCACCATTTTATATGTTGTTCTGCTATTGTATATCAGTTTGCATCAATCTCGTTGCTTAATTTAGTGAAAGGTAATTAATTACCTACAATCTTCATCTCTAATATCTTCCCCCTCCCCACTTCCCTTTATCTTTTTTTGCTCCGCTTTTGATCTCGGTTACTGATTGCTCTTGCTGTAAAACATACTTCATTACTCAAGGTTCTCGGAACACACGTGCGCGAGAACTTTCGTGAGCATCAAGCAGCCCTTTCTGCTGATAGCTCCGGGGCCGTAAGAGGGTTCGGCTGAAGCGGCGCGAGGAATCGACACGCTGGTGCGGTCGATCCGCGTCTACAGTTTCCGAAAACCGTACATGTTTCGATCCGAAAGAGGCGATGGCTGGAGGGTTGGTGACACAGACACAAAAAAAGAGAAAGAAAAAACGAAGGACGATGTCGAAACTCGCACGAGAAGTCCTCGCTCCTCCTCCCTCCCCAATTTACTTTTTTTCTTGTTGCTTTTTATCGACTCCCCGTCAACATGCAACGCTTACGCGGCTGCTAAATATAGCGAAATTGAAGCAGCGCCCTTTTTGCGTGATAAAGACAAACTTATGGACGACTTCTGCTTTACTGTCACGAACATTCCGTGTGAGTTTCGAGGATAAAATAAGAAAAGTAAATTGAGAGTGGGCCGGGGAGTTAAAGAGGAGATGTGTATGGCTTCCTCATCGATTACTCCTGAAGAAAGAACGCATGCGCCTCTATAGGCTAGCCGCTGGAGAGTGCCCGCAAAACATATGATTGTTTGTCCCCATGATATTGCCGCATCAGACGAGTTGCACATAATGTGGAGAAATGTACATGTATCCGAGGGTGCCAGTAGTGTACAACGTGGCACTCGATAACGTCTATACGCAAGGGCATTTCAAGACCATACCGTTTTCGCATGCTCTCCCCACGAGGAAGCAGTGGTGGCGTTGGGCGCACAATGCTAGTGTAACTCTGAGCAGAGAAGGGCGCAAGAGTGCGGAAGTAAATACCAACCCACCAGCGCTAGATCAGCATAGTGTGCACTTGATAGCGGCAGGATACAATTCGACAATCTATGTGAAGCAATTTCGAGGGAAAGTGATTCACAGACACTGAACGATTAAACAAGAATATACCCTCAAATATGCAAGCACAGCCTCGATGCTCTTTATTCGTCTAAGGGCATGATGTCGCACGACCGCAATGAATCTTTATTTTTTAGTGAAAAGGAAATCAACACAAAGTAACGCAATCACAAGCCAAGCTGTAGTCTGCGAAGCCTAATGCAGCTGAAGAGCTGAATGGCCAGGATCGTGACCCCTCAGTAACAAGGTAGTGATCGCTGAAGAAGAACTGCGATTACGTCAGATATGGCGTAACGTCGGAGTAAATACCCTGTGGCGACACAGACCAAGGGCCGTAGGGTAATCCTGCTCTCGCTGTCTACAGAGCAAGTTAATCTTGTGCCCCAGTGGTGACAGAGTGAACATTATCACGGCCGTGAAACTCGACATTGGCCAAGGGAAATCCTTAGCTCCGGGAGGCGAATTCTGCATGTTTACGACTAGTCTCCTCCTCGGAGAAAAATTTGCATGCACCTATTGTATGTGTGCATCTGAAAGCCTTCGGACAGTCTAGATAAGGAATTATAAAAGACCTTTCTTCTTCTTAGCTTAGGTAGCCATCTCATTCACTGGCTTGCAAGAAACGTATTGCAATAAAGAACAAGAACACTGTCTACCTCCCGACATTTCAAACGAAAAAGTATCAGTCTCGAGGTTAAATTATTCGGTCACTAAAAATATAAATATGCCCAAAATCTATTCATATAGCTCCTCTTCTAAAGTCACTCGGCTGCATTATACCTCAATATTCTTTGTGCTAACATTTTACTTAGTTAAGAAGCGTTTTTTTTTTGTCTTCCAAGGGAGACGGTAATATACATTTTACTGCAGCAATGAAACGCGACTGAAAATTCAATCTACTACGCTCGAAAGGAATAGCAACACGCACACGAAGTATATCTGCGCCTACGTTCTTTGAATAAAACAGTCGTATTGTTTTTTCAGCAGTACATAATATATGTGCGACACCTGGTGCTTCATTAAGGCCCTAACGCAGCCCGAAAGGACGTGTCACATCTATACTGGTTGTTCTGACACTGTTCTTGATGACTACCATGTGCATTCAGCCAGCAGGGCTCAGGCGGATAAATTTTTTGGCGTGCACTGCATGGCTAACTGACACTCGAAGCTACTCCCTCCAGCACCACCACCGCTACTTCATCACCTGCTCATTGCTTGAAGGTCGGTTTAAAAACTCATGTGACAACAATATTTGTTTCTGTACCCACTACTGCGACATCTTTGAGTATCTGAGGAATGCAGGCGCCAAGTAAGAGGTAAAACATGAAAGTTTTTCTTTTCTTATTTTTCTAATTTTTACTGCAAACCACTGCCTAAAGCTCAAATGACAATTCTTGCTTCTGTGACGTGCATTTTCCATAGGGTCAAAGGTGATGTAACCGTCACCATACAGATGCACAGCACTGTGATCTGGGGCGCTATAACGTAAATCTATTCCAAATTTTTCTATTTCAGTTCTGCAATCAGCCCTCCACGATTGGCGAAAAACTTCTTTGAACCACTCCAACTGCACCGGTTGTCATGCGACGTCACGAAAACTCTCTATCTGACACTGATTATGCATCATTGGATCGAACAAAACAAAAATAGTTATTTATGATTCGATGCATTTTCGCCATTACCCTCAGCTATTGGTCAAAAGTTTCCGGGCTGCACCCACTTCACCTGCCTGTCACACGATGTCACAAAACCGCAAAAACTCACCGCGTCTAAGTGGCGTGTAGGCGTTAAAGATGCATTATTATGCCGAACAAAACTAAACTTTTTTCTGAATAGCCACAGGCTGCCCGCTTCTGAAAGGAATAAAAGATGGCTGCCGCCGATCGCTCAGGTACTGGCTACTCACACCTGCCGGGCAGAATGGGTTTATTTGCGCACAATACATCTTTTTTCGTGGCCGTGTAACGTTTTCAGGCATTAGCGGCATGCGTACGACCTCGCTCTGCCAACTCTTCTTTGCTAAGGATCCGTTTTAGTGGTATTCTTAACCTTCCGTTGCACGGCGCAGCGATTTTCGACCAGCCACCGCAAGCTGAGTAAGGGAAAGCGGACCAATCGCAGACGCCGGCATGACCCTCTTCATCCGGTTATCGATTTTCAGTGCACTGGCTCGGCCCCATCGAATCCCTCTCCACTTGGACGGGCTCCTCGCCTCTTGTTAGCCAATTAGATAAGAGAAGCCGCTCATTGTAGGCAATGTTATTAGTCTTTAAAGCAACCAAAAGTGACCTCCTATAAACGAGGAGAGCGTTTGATTGGTCTGTTCAGACAACCCTGTGGGTGACCACCCAATGCTTGCGTCGGTGATTACGCGTATTTGACTTCAAGAGATTAGAATAAAAACATATTGGAATAGTTTTACGTTATAGGGCCCCATGTTGAAATTTGACAAATCATTGCACGCACGCGCTACAATGTTTGAATTACCTGTGAACGCCTCATGTCGCAATGGGTGACTGTAAGGTTAAGCTCATACGAGAGAGAAGAACCTCGTCTCCCAAGTATTGCTTTGCTCTCATAAGTTTCTCGCAGCCTACGGTTAGTTTAGGTGCACTTCTTTCAACCACTCTGTTTAGTGGAAATGGCGCATTAGTGGCGAAGCAGTTCACGTCTTCTTGCTTAATAAATGTTGCTACAGAAGGCAGGTATTGAGCCAGGTTAAATTTGCAGTCACTTGTTAGAAAAGGTAATGACAGCATGCGTGTCACGTTAATTCAGCCAAAGGTTCTCGCCGTGCAGCGTCACAAAACAAACAAACAAACAAACAAACAAACAAACAAACAAAAACAACTTTTTGTGGGATGACGCGTTTACGGTAATTCTTACGCTTTGATTCCTTAACTACAAGAATAATAAAACAAAAAGAAAAGCTGTTTTGTGCGCCAACGACGCAAGAATGCCCCAATAATGTATGAAAATCGTCGGCAAATTCATGCAATTGAAGCAGTGGCAAGTGGTACATCATTTTCTTGATGATATGATGGCTTCACTGACTCTGAGACAAGTAGTAACCGCTGATAAATATGCCTTCCGCATGCTTCCGCACATGAATATATATATATATATATATATATATATATATATATATATATATATATATATATATATATATATATATATATATATATATATATATATATATATATATATAATACACGAAAGTGTGTATTAATGTGTGCGGATGTGCGAGGTTTGTCGCGAACGTGGCTTGGCCTAAAAGATGGTCATGAATGCACAGATGCAATGTTCTTCAAATAAAATCTTGACAAAAACTTTTCATTCACCCCTACTACATCTTTCAATGAAGTTTATCCACCTACAGTGCATTAACAAGAGAGGAAAAACAGGAAATACACTACAAACTGTCGCACAGTTAGCGCAGACCTCAGCTGTCCTGAAACTTTAGTGGCCGGTCGGCACTTTTTATGGTTCATATAATTGTGAATCCAAGCAAAAGTCCTCGTGATCGAATAAAAAAGTTTTTGTGTAAAATTGAAGAAAAAAAAGATAAACTTTTATGTGCCGTTTTAGCGCAGAATCAACTGTTTTGACATACGGAAATCGTGCTAGCCAGGCACGCCTTCAAGGTGTCCTGGCTTTCGGAGAACGATGTCAGCGCATAGCCTCTACATGCCGGCAGTCCCATCTAGACAACATCATCAAAGCTTCAGTTTTCCTTTCAGAAAATATTCTTAGAAACTCTATAAAATATGGGGCTTAGTGTTACTGTTATGCGATGAAGACAGCATGGGCAGCAGTCGTACAGCAGTCGGGCAACAGTCGTAAATTGGCATCTTCTATTAGACTGGCGTGGCGACCATATAATCCGGCCGGTGGTGCTTCTATTGCGAACAGCATTCTCAGGGTGCTTCAGGCACTTTGCATCTATCGATGTAGCCTCTTCGTGCCGCTCTTCAATCGAAAAAAAAATTATTAAAATTTATCCGGTGCAGGGGACGTAATCGAACCCGAGTCACGCGGTTCTCCAAGCACTGCAGCCCGATGGTTTAGTGTTGCGCTTTAGCGCTGCGAGGGATTAATTTTCAGCGTTACCACGCACCGGCACGCCACGCATCTTGGAGGCCACGAAAAACAAATAGGGCGCATCATGTTCAGAGGGAAGCGTGAGAGATGAGCCCGGCTACAGGACATGGCTCACAAGCCACACGCGTTGGTGGTGCCAATACGGCGCCCTGCATTGTTTCAATCCTAATCGCATTAGCATTGACAGTCATCGTCAGAGGGGTTCTGTCGGATTTCGCCCGTTATTTTGTGAGCGTCTTTTTCCTTTGATGCAAGCTACGGCTCAACCGAATGATAAGCAGCAGCGGCATACTTCCGTGTGCTTCGCAGTCAACGTGTTGCTTTTTCCTTTGTCATGCTGAGACAAACAGGATTCGTTGTTAAAATGTAGGCACCAAAACAAGATTACCGCCTTAGGCGCGCCTTTTATTTGAGGGGACGATAGTTCTTTTTTACTGGCGCACATTGGATATAAACACTTGTGCACTTAAAACTCGGTGCAAATTGGAGCCGCGATACGGAAATAGCTTCACATGAAAAAGCGTGCGGATAAGCGTTGTGTTCCTTTCATTCTAACCTTTTCTTGAACCGATGATTTTAACGCAGAAAATTGGTTCATAAATTGCCAACCAATAAAAAAGGAATTTCCAAAGTCCCGTTTCCAACAACAATACGGCACACTATTTTCTACTACAGTTCACTCCAGCTAAACGAAATTCGCTTAAAATCGGTTGGGAATTTACGGCGCAGGCTCCTTTCCCAAACTTATCACCCCTGAAGAAAGCCTAATTGTAGAGCAACATGATCAACTCCCGATACAGCCTTCTGTTGCTCAATACGTGCTGCATAAATTTTTTTCCGAGAGTGAAAGAAGCCCGCGAACACACGCAAAATTGTCGCTCTAGTGGCCGCTCGAGGCACTTTGCGTGTAATATCGGGCTTGTTTCACGCTCGGAAAGACACTTTTATGCAGCCCATACTGAGCAACAGAAAGCTGCATCGGGAGTTTTTCATGTTGCTTTACAACTTTCTCATTCATGCAACAATAAAATTTGAGGAGTTTATTAATTAATTAAGACTAATCATCTAATTAGGCGGAATGAAAAAATAATCCGACTGTCTCCATGCGACGGCAAACGACATTACCTTGGTTCCGCCCAGTTACGTGGCATTTGCATATTTTTAATGTTTGGCTAAGTTTACGTGGGTCGCCCTGTATACTACGGTTCCAGTGCGCGTTACTGATTTGGACCAGATAAGAAGTGATGCAGTTGAAACCCTGAAGCGCTGATTTGAAAATGAGGACTGCGCAGAAATAATGCGTGTCCTTCCGCGCATGAACGTAACCTCGCGTAACAGAAGCAACAATGTTTGAAGCAGAGGTTTAAAAAAAAGTTTTTTTTTTAAAACTAACGTATAATATTAAAGCACTCGGACTTATTTCAAATGAAAGTATTGTTGGTAATATTTGTCTACTTAGCTTAAATGAAACTTCAGATAAACGGAACACTTTTCTCAGTCCCTTCGATTTCCGTTTAAGCGGAGTGCGCATGTACTGTTTATTTTCCGTGCTCCGGGAAGTTTATGTCATATTGTTTCATGTTAATTATTTAACGTAATGTTTAGTACAATATTCCAATGAATCAGATAACAAATGTTCGTCTTGGAATGGGACATTGTGCTTTTGTCACCTCTCTTATGTATCTCTGGGTAGTGTTTTTCTAGCGCTTTATTGGATTCTATCGTGCCGCCTTTCCAATAGCCTTGGCTTTCCCCAGTAACTTGTAAGCTTTACAGGCAGAACACGCTTTACAGAAAGGCAAATGAACAAATTAAACAAGAAAGAAAATCTTAGTATGAAAGAAATATTCGATCAAGCACAAAAACAAATACATTGTTCTGCGGCTTGTACTTGTGAGATTATCTATACTAAGTACTACTTAACAGTAACTGTGTACCATTTTCAGCAGCGTAGATATCGGAACGCACACACACACACACACACACACACACACACACACACACACACGCACACACGCACACACGCACACACGCACATACATACATACATACATACATACATACATACATACATACATACATACATACATACATACATACATACATACATACATACATACATACATACATACATACATACATACATACAATTGAAGGTGAAGGATAGGGATTTTCCAGGAGGCAACTATAGAACACAACAAGAAATTTTTTTCGACGTTGTGGGTGGGGACTAGCTGTTATTCAGAGGAAGGGTAAGTAAAACGTTTGCGGACCTCATTACATTTCTGACATTAGTCGGCAAAAAGATGCGTATAAAAATGGCACAGCGCCAAGTGTATACAAAAGAAAAACAAAACGCAAAGCACACGCAAGCTCATGGTGTAAAAGGAAAGACCGACAGCGCCTTTTCGATGGTTGTGCAATGCCCTTCAAAGCGCGACGAATAGAGCCCCACAATGAGGAAGCCCCGATTCAACACGCCTCGTACGCCGCCCCAAAAGAGCATGGAGAGAAAGCCATTTCGCCATACGCAAGAGGGGGACCCCATATGACATCGTGAAGAGGCACGAAAAGGATTGAGAAAGAGAGAGAGAGAAAGGCTCGCGAGGAGTAACGGGGAGCAAAACGCGAAGAATGCGCCCAAAAGTGCCGTCGTGTCGCACGACGAAAAAAGTCGAAATCGACGTGTCTCTCCCGCCGTCCTCTTTTTGCTTTATTTTTCTCTCGGGCGAGGCGCGGAGCAGTTTGCCTCAAGTTTTGGTGCGATCCGTGAGAGCTGGTAGCACGGTACGAATCACCCACTTTGCCTTTCCTCGTTGGCTTGTCGGCGGTGGCGTCGAGAGGGCGTGCGAGAAGCGAGAGAGGAGCCGCCGGGAGCCGAGGTCGAAGCAGGCCTGCCGTAGGCCCGCTGGAAGCGAGGCGAAAGCGAGGGGAAAACCGAGCACTGATCGGCCGGGAGGGACGACAACGAGAGCGGCCCAGACGACGACGAAAGCGCGAGCACGTCTTTCGGCCGGTTTCGATCGGACTCCGCCTGGGTCGTCGAGGAACACCGGAAGAAAGCAGTGTCGCCGAATGAGGAGGGGCGTGTAGGAAGAGGAGAGGCTCCAAATAACGAGCCCCGGGTGCCTTTTTCTCCGTCGGTGCCCGGCGCTCTGTCCCAGAACCCTGGGAAAAGAGACGTCCGAGGCATTCCTCTCACACGGAGTGTACAATCAAGCCCGCGAAGCACAAAAGAACCGCATCTGTACCAGAGGTTTTCCTGCCGCCGTCTCTCTCTCTCTCTCTGTTTTGACTCCCTGGCGTCTCAGTTCGTTTCTGGCCCCGTTTTGATGCGCTTCTTTGCATTGTCGCCTTAGCTCACTTCCTCCGCTTCGGCGTGTGAGAGTTTGGCGCTCCCAGCCTTTTGTCTTTTGCGCTCGGTATCGCTATGACTGCACGCTGTTCTGCCCTGAGCTAGCTTCTTTATCTGTTCGACGTTGTTGTCGCGCTAGCGCGAAAGAGCGCCTGTCTCCAGCGCCTCTGGCTCTTTGCCCTTTAGCGAGCTGAGAAAACTGGCTTCGCGCTGCAACATCGCCGAGGAAGGGGAAAAAGGGACAAGAAAGATTTCGGCTGCGGGCGAAGACGGCATTGGCTGCCGCCGCCGCCGCCGCCGCCGCCGCCGGGCTACGGGGGGAGGAAACCGAAAGCTATTTCCTTTCTCTCGCTTCACCTCGCGCTGCTCTATCACAAAGGGCGTCGGAGAGGACGTGGCCGCCTCGTGCCCCGCGTCTTCGCGCCTCGTCTTGCGCAGCACGGCTCCACTTAACAGGCAAGGTCCTCGTGGCCGCCCGGCGCCTCCGAGGCGGCTCCGGCATTAGCGCTCAACGGGCAAACACTCCACCAGGCCGTAGAGGCGTGGAGGCAAATTATTCCCTTGCTTTTTTCTCTTCCCATTCTCTGGTTTTCTTTAGCGGGTACGTAGAAAAAAAAAAGACTGTTTCGACGGAAGGAACAAATGTTAGCGTATCTCTCGCTGTTGCCAAAGGATCGATTTTTTTCACGTCCTTTCTCGCTGCATCTTCTTATTGTTCCTATTTTCCCCTGTTCTGCGCGATGTAGGGCGGAATAGGAGCCCTCGCAATTCTCGTCCACGCGAGCGCTCCTGCGACACGCGGCCTCACGGCTGTGTTGACGGCCTCCGACGACAGAACCGCCGGATGCGGTGCGACGTTACATAAATGGCACCAGTCTCCTTCCCCCCCCCCCCCCCATCTGCTCTACGCCGTCGCAAATGGGATTTCTTGCTGCTACCGCACCGGCATGCTACGCAGAAACATGTTTTGCATGTTCCGACAGTAAAAAGCCTGGGAGATGTGCAAAGACTACGTGAGCGAACAACATGTATCCGGGAAGGCCTTTTGCTGCACTTTTGCAGTAAAAGCGAGCGGGCAAGCTAGAATACTTTACGCATGTTCTAGCTACCTGACTTCCACATAAAAAAGAGTGGGAAAATCCGCATCCGAGAGAAAAATTAGGAGTATTTCGTGTCAGAAAATTTTATTGGGTCGTGCAAAAGGTACATATTTTTTTTCGATATTACCCGCGTTACACATGTTCAAAATATTTCGTACTCGTTATTATCGGCACTACAGCTTCGTAAAGGTTGCTCAAAAGGAACGGAATGCGTCAATGCGGAAGCCTATGACTTGGGTGCCAGCTGTCCAGCACACTCACATCACACCGAGCCGTCAAAAGCAGCTGCCGCCGAAACACCTTGATGACCCCGCGTTCAGGGCACTAGAGTATCGTTGACGTCACCCCATTTATTTATTGTTGAAGACTTCAAAGTTCAAGCTCTGCCGCGAAACGACAAATCGCTTCTCCGCTGCGCTCCGATATGAGCCCTCTGCGAGAGTTGGCGTATGAAAAACATGACCGCTTTTTTTCTCCATCCCCCGCTGCCCGCGGAAACGAGCGAGCGTCTCGTTTCGTGCCAGCTATCTGTTTCCCGCGCGCACAGGCGTCCTTCACAGTGCGAGCGCGCAAGAGCACAGTCGGTTTTAGAGCGCGGAAGAGGGTGGAGTGCGCCGTTTATTCTCTTTCACGCTGCCTAACGGCGACGGGCGTAAGCCCCTGGCGGGGGCTGCCGTAACGTGATCACCGGTTAGAGCCAACGCCGGCTTTTATGTCGCACTGCATGGTGAACATTTGACACAAAGCCGTAGCTTCGCGATCATCACGCCCAATCGACCGTGTCCTGACAAGTGCATGCTCACGGATTGCCGGTGTCTTATTCTGTCCACCTTCTTTTCACAGCTGCTGCAGGAGGCAGTGATTCATGTCAGCATACATAAACTATCTGGAAAATTCATCATGCACTTGAGTAGCGTTCAATTGGGCAAATAAGAAACGCAATCAAGACTGCAAGCGACAGGATGGGTCGTCTAGGATACTCCTACATGAATTGCCAGTGCAGTGTCTGGCGGGACCAAGGATGTTTGGTCACTCCAGAGCTATGAGGCCAGTATGCGCCATTTCATCTGCCTGCCAGGGCTGGAAAAGCGTTATCTCATATTTTACGCTTTGCAAGAATTTCGAGGTTGGCTGCTATGCATGCAGCATATGGGAAAATATTAAATGAATAACGCCGGATGGTAAAAACAGGAAGGAAGGACCTATTGACACCGTTAAATGCTAATGCAAGATAAAGCTTAGAGAATGCGGAGAGGAAGTAACAAAACGAACCCATCTTCAGTAAATTATAAGTTCTATTACTTTAGAATATAGTTTGCTTAATATAGCTCGTAGGGACCAAGGACAAACTCACAATTTTTATTGCGAACCATTCTTTGCCTCATTCCAGACACATTGAGGCAGGTAGGTATTTCCTGTCTCGTCACACTAACAAGAAATGTGTGACCGACATTGGAACCGAGCCTCTGCCTTCGAGCACATCAGCCCGATGCTCTAACCACTACGCCCCGATCCTACGCAAACTCCTCTTGTGTCAAAGCCGACTATAGCTATTTGGGGAGCATGGCGCGTGCACCACATGACAGTACCTTGCGTTCTTTCCTCTTGGCAGCTCGGGCTTTGAGACGCCGTGCTAGACTGCACGATCTCCGGGATCGGTCACATTCCCGTGTTCTACTCGCAGCAGCTAACGCTACGTAGAAACTGTGCGACGTCGTACGGCCTTCATGATTGGCCCAGGTCGAAAATTTTACCATACACCAGATGACATAGTTATAGGAACGAACGCTTGTACAACACGTATTCACTGATGACGTCACAATCGATGTTTATCTCTCTCAGGCTCGTCCCCTACCTATGCAGAACCCAACGATTACCATGTCGTAAGCTCACGTCGAACGGCTGGAGTAGAAAGCCTGCTGTCGGCGTGACACAATCGTCATCATCATCGTATTGCTGCTGTTGTCACACACACGCTCGCGTCACACACAAACACAAACACGCTGGTCCACCTGGTAACGCTCTGCGTAATCCCGAACGATGCCGAGTAGCCAGCGACTACCAAATGCTTCGCATAACATTGATTCCCACAGTGCGTAGGATTTGAATTATTTGCTTTTCTTCTTTCGTAAGTGCTATTTGCTGCTGGCTGGCCGAATTGACTTATAATATTTCCAACGTCCCGATTGGCTGACATCTGCTTCTACGAGCACTCCTAGCGTAACAACATTTTCGTGAATATGGGCCTTGAATTTTTGACCTGCCCAGGAAAGGACTTCGTACAGTTGCCGCAGCATAAACTAAGGAAACCATCCATACAGCATAAACATCCGGAAGACCATTGATCATGGGTTCAGGTTTTGTATCTCGGGGTCGCTTTTAATGTCCTCTTGAAGCTCACGTTAAACCTGGCAGTTAGACTTCCAAAAGGAGTTATTTTCAGCGAAACGTTGTCAAATTTTCAAGAAAAGAATGTGAGCTATGTTTTTGTTGAACGTCACCTTCTGCTATCTGGTCACGATAACTAAAGTGCCAGGGCAAAGGCATTACCCCATATATACTTCATTGATGAAATTAACGCTTCCTCACGTAGAGGTTGTACATGTAGCTCGGACACAAAAGCGTCAAATCCGACATTCCCTTGACCAACGGGAGATATTAGACTTATAAGTGTTGTGGAAAAGATCTCTAAGTGCCTCGATCTACGGATGCCATCACTTCTCCCAGGTGCAGAACCCTTCCCATTCTCACCTAGTCTTTTCCTTCATCTATGAGCAAATATTTGCCTGCGTAAGCGATTAATATTAATTTCTTCACAGCTCAATGCGCACAGACTTAAACTGCTGCCGAGACGAACCATGTCTAAGCAGCGCCGTTATTTCCATATTAGATCGCTATAGAGTGACCTCATTTACATGCAAACGAAAAAGAAAAAAAATTATAGTTTGGAGGAGCTAGAACGCGGAAGGGAATAGCAAACAGCAAAGCAAGGGCTCCACCGAGTTAGAGGACGTTTACATTGCAGTGAACATCATAGAAAAGGGCGAAATTCGTTCCCCCCCCCCCTTTTTAGATCTAAATTGCACTACATTAGAATTCATGTTAGACACATACTGCTTTCCCCAAGACAACCTCATTGGTTGTGTAACGCAGGAAATGGGTAACAAGTAGTACGTTAACGACGCGGTGCCCAATATTGGCTACGGCGTTCTGCTGCTGAGCGCGAGGTTACAGGTGCGAATCTCGATGCCTGTTTTCCCTTTGACACCGAGTGCAAGAACGCTCGTGTATTTAGATTTCGATCGACGTTTACCAATACAGGTGGCCGAAATCAATTCCAGACACGTATGCTTTGTTTTCTCGAGGATGATTAGAAACACGGCCATATTCAGTGATACCATGAGGTAATTCCCGTGTACAATTTTCTTTGTGTGCGTGCGTGCATGCGCGCGCGTATGTGTGTGTGCATGTGTGCGCGTGCGTGCGTGCGTGCGTGCGTGTGTGTGTGTGTGTGTGTGTGTGTGTGTGTGTGTGTGTGTGTGTGTGTGTGTGTGTGTGTGTGTGTGTGTGTGTGTGTGTGTGTGTGTGTGTGTGTGTGTGTGTGTGTGTGTGTGTGTGTGTGTGTGTGTGTGTGTGTGTGTGTGTGTGTGTGTGTGTGTGTGTGTGTGTGTGTGTGTGTGTGTGTGTGTGTGTGTGTGTGTGTGTGTGTGTGTGTGTGTGTGTGTGTGTGTGTGTGTGTGTGTGTGTGTGTGTGTGTGTGTGTGTGTGTGTGTGTGTGTGTGTGTGTGTGTGTGTGTGTGTGTGTGTGTGTGTGTGTGTGTGTGTGTGTGTGTGTGTGTGTGTGTGTGTGTGTGTGTGTGTGTGTGTGTGTGTGTGTGTGTGTGTGTGTGTGTGTGTGTGTGTGTGTGTGTGTGTGTGTGTGTGTGTGTGTGTGTGTGTGTGTGTGTGTGTGTGTGTGTGTGTGTGTGTGTGTGTGTGTGTGTGTGTGTGTGTGTGTGTGTGTGTGTGTGTGTGTGTGTGTGTGTGTGTGTGTGTGTTCAGCACATTCTTTAAAAATAGCATCGAGCATATAGAGCAATTCGACACGATTAGGTAGATTAGGTGAAGCTAATGGAGTCGTTCGCTATTACCTTTTTACAAAATTAGTCACATTAAGCGACGCAATGTGAGGACGAAATTAAAGGCGAGCAGACATGTCGGATCCCAAAGTCCCGAAGTGCCAGAGAGACATATTTGGTCACATTCATGGAAGCACATTTTATGGAAGAATATCTAAAAAGTGGTGCTAGTCTTAGGATTTCTGCTAAGCAAACAGGAGTTCAATACTGTTCAGCTTCAATTTTGCAATTGCAGCATGAGTAGCTAAAAAAATAGTCAGTGAATCTTGTTCATCGTCCACATGGACATTGCGATTTCTCATGAAAGTAATGTCCGCTTCTTCCCGTAACCCGCCTAAAAAGGCAGGACCTGTGCGCTACCTGTGGCAGCCGATTTTGTCCAAATGCGTACAAACAGAAAGAAAAAAAATGCTAGTATCTTATTATGGTTACAACACGATAGTAAGCGGAAATTAAAGTTTTACCTTCCCCTACAGTCAGTGCCCATAAAAATCAAGAGACTGATACTTTCAGAGAGTCTGGAGCACTACGCGCGGGGCCTTTATCCAAATGCAAATCAGGCGTACCCAGACGTGCACCATGTGCTGCTGTTGTTTCGACGACGTAGACGAGAGAAACGTTAACAACTGCAACTCACGCTTATCGCTCCGAGCTACCCCGAGGTTCGCGCCAGCTCACTCAATTGATTTGTCAAAGGGAGAGGCTTAAGCTGAGGTACGCAATCGAGCTTCGTATACCATACCCAAAATACTTCGCTAAGTGCGACAAGAGCGACGAAAGCGTGGCCGAGTCCGAAGAATGGCGGGACAGCCATTGGCGTGGCTTGACAGGAAACCTCCACAGTTTCATTTCCAGAATCCGCGGAAATAGATGTAGATAAAAAGAGGAAAGCAAGACAAAGGAGGGAGTCATTTGCCTAATTATTCCAACGGCCGCGCTGTCCTCATTCCTCCACGACCAACCACCCCTGCCGCGTCGGCGACAAGCAACCCGCGGGATGCCAATTAGAGCCGGAGGCCGCCCCATGCGAGCAGCTCCAGGTAACGCCAGTGTCTTGATCGCTGCCGGCTTTATAGCTGACACTTCGAGTTTTTAGAGGGAGCTTCAGCGTGACAGCAGCCTCGAGCCGCGTTAATACACTGGTGGACAAAGAGGGTCAGGTGAGCGCGGAGCGCGGAGATCGATGAGGCAACGCCTAAAGAACTCACTGCAGGGGCCTATGGGATCAACGCACTCCGCACCACGTGAAGAAAGAGTAACGCATGCGACGACGTTCAGGCTCCCGTATGACCAACGACAGTACTTTGTATCTGTCGGTTCCTGTGATTTCTCCTCGAGAGTGGTCAATTAAAGTGTAGTTGTACATACCTCGGGATACTAGCATTTTTTTAGCTCACATAAAACACAACACGTGCATGCAGTTCATGTGTGTCATTCCTTGTTATGGCTAAAATACACCATGAGATCACCGTTAAAGCCATATACTAACGTTGTTTCGTTATAGGCTTTAAATCGCAACCCGCAGCTAATTAGAAGATTACATTTTCGGGCAGCGATCAACCCGCGCACATTTCTCCTGTTCCTAGATAGACTTGAACAAGACAGTATACGCAATAGCTATCTGGAACGTCAGCGCAAGCATAAAGCGACTACATAAAGGAAGAGTGGTTGCCACGATATGCGAATTGTCGGCAACTTTCCCAGAGCGCATAATTCGGGAAGGGCGCGTAAAAAAGGCGTAAGCACCGATACACGTCGTTTTCTTGAACTGTGAGCTGTTGTCACGAGATATGAAATGAGAGTATCATGTTTGTTCACTGGTCAACGTTGTGAGGTAAAGAAGAAAATGCTCGACCTGACATGGAATCTGTGTGCATGGGTGTTTAAGCCGACCGGCCTAACGCTGGCCGGTCTCTTTATCTTTCATTTCTTATAATCTGGAGCAGCATGCAGAGAGCGTAGCTAGGCTAAGCGCCCCAATACACGTTCAATTTTCTCCCGCTCTCTTGCATTGGGTGCCGGTGAATGCCAATGACGCCGGGATAACGAGTTTTTTCAACAAAATTCAAGCAACCACTCAACCCCCGTGCTTTGGCATTTCTATAGTAATGCGTACTACCCACAGCTCGTATTCCAAACACACACAAAAAAACGCTAAGAACGTAGTCCCAGTCTTATCACGCCTCTTCGAATGCACAGTCGAGAAGCAGTCTGGAATGTGTCAAAATACCCGAGTCCTGAATATGAAGGCAAAACTAGGAAGGTAAGCACGGGGCGTCAGAGCACGGCTCGACGCTCTTAAGCTTCGCTGCACGCCGCTCCCACCAACGCTCTCGGCGCATGCGCTTCGACAAATCCAGATTTGTCGAGCTTTCAAACTAAACAAATAAGCCCATAGCACAAAATGATGAAACCGAAAGGCACTAAAGTGTTATGACAGAGACAGCAAGACCTTCCGGAGACCGCAGGTGGATGAGCGAGCAGCGACATCCTGCGCTCCGGGGCTCCAGGTTTGCAAACGCGCGGTGCACTGAGCAGGGTGGCGCAGCGCACTTTTCGCCGCCGGATGGTTGCAGCCGGAAGGTACCTTTAACGGCTCCCTCTGGGGGGAAGTGCGGACGAGCCGAGCGGAGTGGAGGCTTCGTCAGAAACCCGCCCTGTTTGCAAACAAACACGAACTGGGAGGAAATCTCTTTATGTGCCCGCGCCGAAGCCGCCAACAGAGGCTTTCGCTGGCCCTCAAGTAAATGGATGCTTCACCGGGAAAACTGGAATGCAGTTTACTTGGCGTGGCTGCGCCGAAAGAACGAAAAAAAAAAAGGGTTCGAGAGAGGATCCGAAGCGCACTAGGAACCCCGAGACAGGAGGGTGCGGACTGGGAAAGGTGCTCGTGCTGTGGCAGACACGGGGAAAAGTTCAGCCCTCGTGCAGGCGGCCCTAAAGACTCCAATTAGAAAATTCACTAACGTGGATGCAGCCGAAAGAGAGAAAGAGGAGCTGAATGCACACACTTCACTTAAATGAAGTAGTACAGTGAGAGTATACTTGACACTCATCAGGTGCAGGTAATTTTGTGATCCTCTTGTGCTAGCGCGCTGCTACAGTGCTCATATAGCAGTAGGGTGCAGCATGAATAGCTCCTGCAATACAATTAAATTAAGAATAATTAAACTATGGGGTTTTACGTGCAAGCTAAAACCGCGATCTGATTATGAGGCCCGCCGTTGTGGGGGACTCCGGATTAATTTTGGCCCCCTGGGGTTCTTTAACGTGCCACTAAATTTATGTACACGAGCATTTTTGCAATTCTCTCAAACGGAAATGCGGTCACCGCGGCTGAGATTGACCTGGAGTTAGTAGTGCCGCGCAGGAACATATTTGCGGTGTGGTATAGAATCTATCTAAAGCGTATCTCCTGCAAATTGACTCCCCTCCCCCACCACTCCACCCCTTACGTCTTTCTTTTCATTTCCCTATTTGTGCGATAAATTAATAACAAAATATACCATCGGCAGCCTTGAAAAAAAATCAACCCCGTTCTTCCAATCACATATTTTGTTAAATAGAAAACCGTACTACGCGTTGAAAGCTCGGCTAGTTCTGTGAATTAGTGGTTATTTCCGCCTGATTTGTATTACGAGGACTACATCACGAGTTGTACATTTCGTGATGTTTGCGAGACCCAACACACCGTCACTAGCACATTGAAGAACTGCTAAAATTCCGCCCCGATGATATGTTATTCTCTCGATTTTTTTTTTCTGTATTGCTCGCTGAAGGGCGCTTTTATCGTTCCGCGGGACACGGCAGGACGCAGTCGCGCTTACCAGCTTGTGCTTACGCCAGTATTCTCGCTGGCCCCGTAATCAAAGAGTCAACGAAAGTAGCATCGAGCTGCCTCGTAAATTACGACCGAGTGCGAACTGCGTCACTTGGTTAGGCGAATGCCAGCCGCTTTCGTCGCGGTGACAGCCTGTAAATAATTGTTTCTTCATTTTGTGGGCACCAGCTCCACCAATAAACAGCTTGCTTTTTTTTTTCAACTTTACCAAGCTTTGCATGCCTGCATGTTTGCGTGTCGTCGTTATTACGTCACGATAGGAATGTCTGTCCTCGGTCCAGTTTCAAAAAAAAAAATTATTTTACTTAAGCAAACCCTCTTTTTCTTGCAATATCTCTACAGGACACGAAAAAAAGTGTAGAAAATTGCTTTGACGCGCTTGTAACGCAGAACGCGCAAGTCAACGGCTCGAACTTTGCCTGGTGCAATGGAACGTAATTGGATACTCAAGGAGAAAGAGTATCGATCTTTCTCGGAGAACAGGGCTCGCACGCAGTGTTGGAAGCTTTTGGTGCCTGTTTAATCCCAACAGCGCTTTTCGCCGACGCAACGCGTACACTGAATGCGCCAGAGCCAAAAATAACCCACTTACGCCTAACACCCATCCGATATCTCGAAAGAGATCGTTTTGCGGCGCCGAGTTCGATGTTCTCTTAGCAGTGGCAGGAACTGGGCCTCAATCGCATATTTTTTTCGCCTAATAATTCGTCTGGCAGCTGCTTCTGCGACAACGACGAAATTTCTTTAGCACAAATGCGGGCAGTATCGAGATGCATGGAACTTGGAAGACCTCTCATTGCTCAGGCAAATGGATATTTCAATGCGCAGCATCACAATGAAGTACTATTGACCAACTATTGTCTGCGTTTGCTTCTTGTGTTACAGTAGCGCGCTGCGATCATTAAATAAGTACTATTGACCGATAAGGCTTGCTTTCGTAAAAGTCTTCAAACGACTGGCGAAGACTATAGTTACTTTCATCCTGCTTGTCACAGTAGCTAGAGACTCGTTTTAGAGAGATCCGAGCCAGAAATAGGCTACGGATAGTCCGCACTGCAAAATACATTGGAAAGACAAGCACGAAAATAAGTAAATAAATAAGTAAACAACTATCTCTGACAAAGGCTGTACCACCAGCTGGAACGTTAGTAAAATGTTACTGTGAAAATCGAACGTACATCATGATCTGCTCGGCTTCATTTGACTACCGGGGCAATCGGGCCAGCATGATTTTGCTTAGCCACAGCTACATGCACACACACTTTATATATATATTGCAAACAAGTAAGATAACACCGCGTTATTCTTGTTGTTGTTGTATTTGACAACATATATACACTTTACAAGACGGGGAAAAGGAAGAGCAGGCTGGCTACTACCAACGGAAGAGGCACAATGCCTGCCCACTCGTCAGAAAGGAGGAAGAGACTGAAACATAGAAATGGAAGACAGGAAGAAGGGAGGGAACAAAAAAGAAAAAGCAGCCTCAAAAAGCAATGAGAAAGATGGATTGAGGAGACAGAAAGCTTGAACAACTGGCGGCTCTCTATACGAAGTTTCTGTCGACTTCAAGGGTCCCAGGGAACAGGAAGAATGCAAACATTATACTAATCCACAAGAAGGGAGACGTTATAGAATTG